>NC_092874.1:56526864-57894364 GCF_028372415.1 Notamacropus eugenii | reverse complement strand
CGATTACATTAAGTCAACAAGCATTTATTGAACAATTAATCTATGCCAGGCACTGTGCTAACGACTGTGGATTTAAAGAAATGCAAAAACAAACAAAAAACCACTCTCTGCACTGAAGGAACTCCCTTACTAATGGAGGAGGTAACAGGCAAACAACGACGTAAGTACAAGGTGTACGGGGGGTACACTGGAACTAGTGATGGAGAGAAGATGCTAACCTGGAGGGTCATCGGGAAAGGCTTCTTGAAGAAAGTGGGTTTCAGCTGAGATCTGAAGGAAGGCAGCAAAATCAGGAAGCAGAAATGAGGAGGGAAAGTATTCCAGGTACCGGGGACAGCCAGGGAGAATGCAAGGAGTCCAGAGATAGAGGAAATGAGAAACAGCAAGATGGTCAGATGTGCCAGATTGGGGAGTATGCCCAGAGGAGCATGGTGAAAAAAAAAGACTGGAAAGGTAGGAAGTCATGTTTTGAAGTCTTTAAAAGTCAGGATTTTCTATTTTATCTTAGAATTGATAAGGAATCACTGGAGTTTACTTAATAGAGGGTAGCAGGTATTCTAATATTAATTACACCACCTATTTTTCATCTCAGACATTCAGGCTGTTTTTCGATGAAGTTCCATTAAAATGAACAGTGTGTTGTCCCTCTGATAATTTTGGCATCTAGTAACTAAGTAAGCTAGGGCAGCTAGGTGCAGTGGATAGAGTGCCAGACATGGAGTCCCAAAGAGTCATCTTCCTGAGTTGAGTTCAAGTATGGCCTCAGACACTTATTAGCTGTGTGATCCTGGATAATCCATTTCACCCTGCTTGCCTCAGTTTGCTCATCTATAAAATGAACTGGAGAAGGAAATGGCAAATCACTCCAGTATCTTTGCCAAGAAAACCCCAAATGGGGTCACGAAGAACCGAAGACAACCAAACGATAACAACAAGTTAAGTCATCTACCCTAAATTCAACAGTTTCAAATCTCACCACCAAGTGGAGGACGTGCTTGGTCTAACATACCTTTAGCTGGCATAGAGTCATAGGTGGTACACCTGAAGAACTGCCTTGAAGACTCCTCATTATCCACAACAAAGCAGCAATATTTTGGAAGAGGATGTTTGTCAATTAGTAGTTTCAGAAGAGGCAATTAGAGGATTTTACCCCCTACCAACTCCGTTGAAGTTAGGTCTCTTTATCTAAATAGTATTTTCCTGAGGCATCTTAATTACTGTTTTTTAAAAGGAGAAATTGAGGCCAGATCAAGTCTCTACAGGTGGTCTTTGTCCTGCTATACATTTCCCCCACAGATTTGAAAAGTCAGTATCCTTAGTGCATCCAGATAGGAAACATTCACAATCAGTGGCCCATAGGAATTCAAAACTTTTTTGGAAAAGCAACCTCAAAATGTGGGAATTTAAAGCTAAGAAAAACCTTAGAGATCATCTGAACTGGGTCCCTCTATTAATTATTTACCATATTCTAACGCAGAATTTTTTTTATTTGTCATTAACACACACATAAGCATCTTGAAAGCGGAAATTGACATTCATCTTTTGATGCCTCAGAGTTGACGAACATAGCATCTCTTATAGTGGACATTAAATAAATATTTGTTTGACTTGAATCATCCAAGGACATAGTTGAACAAAGACTAAAGATCATGCATGTTCCAAAACTTCTATTACAGGGTTCTTTCCAATAGGCTATTTCCATTATCTATCTTTTGATGATATGCTAATCTTTATTAGCATGTAAAAATTTACCTCTCAGTGCTCTGAGGTAATCCAGTCTGTGCCAAACATCAAACTAATATTGAGCCCTTAAGCCTTTTAATCAGCTAAAAGTGCTCAGAAAATATATTTACTTTGCTCTCCCTCCCAAATAACTACTTTGAGATGGAGACAGAGAAATTACTAAGTTGCTTGGGGCTACATAACATGTTGATGGCAGGTCTCCTGCTTTCCAGGCTCCACTCAGAGGATACACAATGCTGCTTTATTACCTGCAAAGTCCCAATGGCCTATATGATCTGGTAGGGAATGATTTATGATTTTTTCTTGTTGTTTTGCTGTTTTTCCTAATGATGTCAAAACTTTCCTTTGTATTTTGTGATAGGGCTGTAAGCTCACTGGGTTATTTGTGGGTTGGGGCACTGAACAATTTAGAGGTTGCTAGTCCCCATTTGGAAATCCCTTCCTGCTGTTAGCTACAGGGTGGTAGGGGATATGCTAAGCAGTTTGAGAATTCAGTAGTCCTTGTTTTTAGTATCCACAGCATCGTGACATACTTTGCATTCTCAGGATGCTGTTGGAGACTTTCTTGGGTTTAATCTGTGAAGAGGAGTAAAAGAAGAATGCAGAGATATACCAGCTTGCCTGTGCCTCCTCCTACTGACTGACTGAGCTACTCATTAGGATCAGGCCAGACAGTGCACCTGGCCATTAAAACCAGAGCTGGCTGGTCGCATGGCTAATTGACAAATCAAGTTGCTCCAGAATGACTTCTGGGATTCCATCAATACAAAATGGCTGCATGTGATTTATACTGGAAGGAAATTAGAGAAGCCATTTAGTCAATTACCCAGCTTAGGAAAGGATCATCGCTGTATCACCCTAACCTGTTTGTGGATAAACTAATGATAATCCATTTAAAAACCTTGAAGGTAAAACTGTCTGCAGCATCAGCAAAGAGACAGCATGATAGATAGAACAATTGATCTGAGTCAAAGATCTGGTTCTGCTATTTATTGTTTGTGTGATCTTAGTCAAATGACTCTTCGGACTTATTTTTCCCCATTTGTTAAAAAATAAAAATTCAAAGAGTTATGCTAGATCACCTCTAAGGTCCCTTTCAGTCCAAACCCCTTTGATCACTTAGCATATAAACTTTGCTTAAACCAAGTCCTTAATAAATCTTTTTATTCATTCATTCATGGTCTTGGATGAAACATCTTAGAGGGTGGAGTGATAGCAGGAGTAGCAGGAGTAGCAGTAGCAGAGAGCAAAATGGCCAGATAAGGTTGGATAGTCGGATCAAGGTATGTGACTGCTACTCTTCTCTACCCTGCACCCCACAACTGTCAGTAGACCAACCACCACTGTCCTTTGCTGATCCCTAAGAAATTAGAAAGAACACAAAGACCCAACATGATCCTGGTTAGCCCATGTTCCTCGGAGTCATGCTTAGGTTCCAGTGGCTGTATGCACTGGACACCATGAAGGAGCAGTAAAAGGGTACAAGAGGTAGTAAATTAATTCAGCAGCCCTTTCCTGTGCACCTACTAAATGCAAAGTTCTTTGATTGGCACAGTTTAGCAATTCCTGGCTTAGCTAACTTTCTGCAGTCACCATTCAAGTGATAAGACTGGATAAAAAGAATGTCTACTTCCAAGTAGATTTCCTTCCCTTCTTGAAACTCTCATAGTTTACTGTTTGTACATTTTTTAGTTAGATCACTTTTCTAGTTCAATTTTATTCTAGTAATGAACACTGTTCCTGTTAAACATCACCTCCATGGGACCCACTGTGGTACAAAGACTTCAAAGTTGTCATAACCTGAGCAGGGCTCTGGGCCGCAAGCAGTTAACTGAGGGTGGGAGGTTGTTGTTTTTGGTGGTGATAATAACAATACTAGTAGTAGTAGCACCAGCAGTATTAGAAATAGTAGTAGCAATAGTAGTAATATCAGCAGTAGTAGAAATAGTAATACCAGTAGTAGTAGTAGTAGTAGTAGTAGTAGTAGTAGTAGTAGTAGTAGTAGTAGTAGTAGCAGCAGCAGCAGCAGTAAGACCAGTAGTAGTAATAGTAATACCAATAGTGGTAGTAGCAGTAATGGTAGTAGCAGTAATGCCAGAGGCAGTATTACTAGTAATAGTAACAGGTAATATTTATATAGAGTTTTAAAGGTTTTCCAGGATATAAATGCTTTACAAATATCATCTCATTTTATCCATAGAAGAACCCTGGGAGGTAGGTGCTATTACTGTTCTTATTCTTAAGATGAGGAAACTGAGACAGACAAAGGTGAAAAGATGTGCCCAGGATTACACAGCCAGTAAGAGCTTGAGACTGGACTTGAACTTGGATCTTTTGATTAGAGGTCCTGTTCTCCATCCACTGCATCACCTAACTTCTTAACACTACATCCTAGCTCTTTATGGGACCCAAGTTTTCTTAAAGACTGACAGAGGGCAGCAGTGGTTTGCCTCTTTACCCCATGGGATGCCAGCCAGGACAGAAAAGAACAAGTACCAGTTACATACTAAAGAGTGTGGGTCACTTTGGTTTTAATCAAGAAGATTAATGACTAATCTATTTCTGCTTGACTAGAAAGTGATTGCAAATAGTTTCATTTTCATAAATACTAAATAACAAATGTGGAACCTGGCCCTACCCCCTTACATATGGGACCATAGAAAAACTATCCCAGTTTCAAGATATTTGGTGGGTCAGTACCCACTCAGAAACTATAACTTCTGAGCCCCCACTGAGGTGCTTACTTTTATTTGCTGGGCAGAGAACACATAATTTTTTAAAAAGATACTTAATCAATTGCATAGTGAACTTATTCAAATTCTACCCATGATTCAAGATAGAACTCATTTCATTTTCTCCAGGTAGCCTTCACCCACATCCTCGCCTTCTAAATTCTTATATTTATCTGTACTATTTATTAGAGTACTTAATTACACACTACTTTCTTTTGTTATTTAAGACGTTATGTTTTTATGTTGTCTCCCCAAAATGATAAGTTACTGGAAGTCAGGGACTGTGTAGGACCATAGGACTCAGAACTGGAAGAGACCTGCCTGAAAATTCCCATTTACTGCATTCCTGGCAAATGGTCATTTAGGTTTTGCTTAAAGATCTCTCGGGAAAGAAATGCACTCTCTCCTGAAGCAGCCCATTTAGAAACCTAAATCCACCTCTTTGCAATTTCTTACTATCTATGCTAGTTCTCCAATCATTTTTCCACCTCACATCTCTTCATATCCCCACCATTTAGAACAGTGCCTGGCATACTTAGTGAATACTTATTGACTTTGACTTGTGGACTTGGAGACATTGATCATGCCCCTCCCCTCCCCCAAGTTTTAACTCCCCAGGCAAATATCCCCACTTTTTTTCAACTGATCCATGCATGTAATGAACTTGAAATCTTTCATCATCCTTGCTGTGTTTCTCTGAATATTTTCCAGCTTATTCCAGCCCTTCCTAAAAATGTAGTGAGCAGAACTCACTTATCAATACTGACCCTCCCAAAATCTCATTTTTTTCGCACTTATGTACACGTATCCTTGTTCCCAGCCCCCTCAGAATCTCTATCCCCATCAGTATTTACATTCCCCTTTCCCAGAAGGGTAAACTCATCTAATCCAACCCCCTCCTTTTACAGATGTAAAAAATTAATCCCAGAGAAACTCAAGATGGCAGAGTTGGAATGAGCTGAACAAAATTAGAATCCAAGTCCTTTGTCTTCAAATATAGTGTAGGTAGAAGATGGCTCATTACAATTAACCCCCCAAGATTAAGATGAATGAATCGGAATGAGGTGGTTACACCTGGCAAGTAAGTGGAATCCAGAGCACTATTTCCAGGTATCCATTTCTAAGGGGAGGAGAGTAGAGATTATGTTAAATAGAAAATTGAACAATTAGCCAACAAATAGTCAAGTGGTTACCATCTGAAAGAGAATATGCAAGATATGATGGGGGTTGGAAATCAATCAATTAGCAAGTATTTATTGATATTTATTATTATATCGATGAATACTCATGTTGTTCTGTTAATATTTGCAATACAAAGAAATTTAAGATATGGCCTCTGTCCTCAAGGGGACAAGCCACAGCCTAGTCAGAGACCTATAATGCATCTACATATGAAATCAAGATCACACCAAAAGACTTTTTTGGTGATCCTGGAATGAGAGACAAGGGGTTCAAAATGGCCATAAAAGACATTGTTATTCAGATCCAGAGAGAAACTCATCCTCTCCCATCTAGAGGATTTTGGCTGTTTACCAAGTGCAGTCCCTAGGGGAATATATAGTCTCTTGAATACTTCTATTTTTACCCTGGCTCCAATTAAAACTGAGTTTGTTCCAGAGAATTCTTTTTTTTTTTTTCTGTGCAAAATGGAACTAGGTAGCAAGGAGTTGCAGTAGGTTGAGAACTGAGCCTGGAGTCTCTTAGCTTTGTTATTTCTGTCTGCCTTAGTTTCTTCATCTGAAAAATGGTGACAATAATAGCACCTACCTCCTAGGGTTCTTGTGAGGATATCATGAGATAATATTTGTGAAGGGCTTTGCAAACCTTAATGGGTAAATGCTAGTTATTTTTTTAAATTAAATGTATATTCCTTCATTAATTGTTTTCAGAGTCTTCCTCTTGGATTTCACATCCTTGATTTTTGATGTTTCTAATTCTATTCCACTTCTTTGGTTAGAGACAATCTTTGCATTTCTTGGGTAAAGAACCTATTTTCCATAATGACAACTTATTGATGGTTTTTGAGAATCACCGTCATTTCTTTCAGTGACTAAGGCAGCTTCTTAGTCTGTGTTACTTCTGCCTTCCAACTAGGCGTTTCATAGACCTTCTGATCATTTCTTCCCATGCCTGATTGAGGGGGCTGGCCTTCAGATGGTAGTGTAAAGTCATCCTGGTCTTGGGGGGAAAAATTCAAAACAAGAAGTTAAAACTCAACTCCATTAACTAACACAGACCATCTTTTAGAAATAAGTTGCCTGCTTAGATGATTATCATATGTGTGAAAATCTCCAGGAAAGACCTTCTGAAAGGTAGGTGGAGAAAAAGGCAAGCAACCACATCCCCAAAGGCTTTGTCTTTTAAATGGGAGGGTGACTGCTTTGCTGGGCTACTCCTTTCAATAGCTGTGAATATCTACTCTTTATTTACTTATCCAGGGAAGATCTTTGGGGCTCTGAAAAGCAGGAATGGAAGAAGATGGGATCTTCAGCAACCCCAAGACTTCTTCCCACCAACCATCACCTTGCCACAAGCTTCAGGCAACAGAAGTGACATGAAAGTTCATAGGTTCGGAAGTCATCAAGACCAACCCTCACATTTTACAGTTGGAAATACTCAGGCAGAGAAGTTAAGTAACTTGCCCTAGGTCACATACGCAGCTAGTGCTAAAACTGGGATTTGAATATAGGTCTTCCTGATTACAACTCTAGCACTCTACCTGCTCCACTGTGCTGATAAAACTAGGGCAGAATGGCATGGGTTCTGTCACAGGGCACTGGATTTAAAAGGGTGTTAGATTTTTAGAGGGCTCTCAGCTAGGTGGTGCCATAGAGTGCCTGGAGTTGGGAAGACTCATTAAATCTGGCCTCAGACACTTACTAGTTCTATGACCCTAGGCAAGTCACTTAACCTTGTTTGCCTTAGTTTTCTTATTTGTAAAATGAGCTGGAGAAGGAAATGGCAAACCACTCTAGGAGTTTTACCAAGAAAACCCCAAATGGGGTCACAAAGAGCCCGACACGACTGTAAAAAATAGCACTTGTAGTCCTTTGTCATTGACTTGAGCAGCTCTACCATGGTAACTTGACCCAAGCTTAGTCCCCTCTCCTCTGCAGGAGCCCAAGGTCTATGCCTCTCTGACATTTGGGGCAGTGTTCCAGCCTTCTTCAGTCTCCAGTGAGGATGCTTTTCAGGCTGTTGGCCCTAAGGAGATAATTCCCACTTCCAGTTTTGTCTAGATCAAAACCTCAGTGAGAGGGTGTTCTGGGTGAAGACACAGAGGAATTACTATCATGTCATCACTTAATCAATATCAAGTGTGCTCGCTTCTGCCGCTACCTTTCATGGCTGTGAGAATACTCGGCTAACCCTTATTTTCACATTATTTTCATACATCTCACAATCCCCGTGGTAACATTTCTTTTCAGACTCATGCTCTCTGCCATCACCTCCTCCTTCTTTTTCCCATCTCTTGGAATCTTGGATTAATGTTATGCATTAAAAACACAAACATCAATCACTTACTTCGCTATAGGTGGTTAGAATAGTTCCTTTTCATTGTTTCCCCAAAGAGAAAGGGAAGGAAAGCTACAGAGATAAAAATAAAGTCTTTCAATAAACTGAAATAAGACCAAGTACACCATTTAAATGGCCCCGAGGATAATGTACCACCCTCTAGGTGGTCTTATATTAAGGACTAATTTCTGACAGTCACAGACAAAGGAGACCAAGGGAGGCAGTGTGATTTGATGAGGAGCACACTGAATTTAGAAACAGAAAACTTCTGAATCAGCTCCTTACTATCACTTTGACACTGGTCAAATGGCTCTGTTTCTTCATCTGTAAAATAAATGAATCAGAACAGGTAATTACTAAAGTGCGTTTCATTTCTAAATCCTGTGATCCCAATCTTTATAGCTCTAATGAGAGAGAGAGAGAGAGAGAGAGAGAGAGAGAGAGAGAGAGAGAGAGAGAGAGAGTTTGTGTAAGGGAAGAAAATAATCATTTATGTAGCACTTACTATGTGCCAATCATTGCGCTAGGTCTTCTCACAATAACTGACCAGTGCTATCATTTTTATTTTACAGTTGAAGAAACAGAGACAAACAGAAGTTAAATGAGTTACCCAGAGTCACACAACAATTAAATGTCTGGGGCTGGCACTGAACTCAGGTCTTCCTAACTCTAGGTCTGATGCTCTATTTACCTCACCACCTAAGATAAGTGTCCTTAAAAGAAGTATGAGGGGATCCAAGTTCTCCCTCTTCTGGAATGTAAGAAAAGAATCTTTTAGAGGTTTACCCTGACATAATAACTCTGGGTCTCTAAAGAAATTGAGTCTTTCCATATAGCAGTGTTACATCCTTGGAGAGAGCCAGCAGAGGATGGGTGTTTTCATCAACTGATGACAAACTAGAGTTGAATTGAGATGGAATGATGGAATTCCAAAGAATCAAAATTTCAGATGACCTGAATGGAGAGTAATGGAGAGATGTACAAGAAGTGGCCAAAAAAAAAAAAAAAAGCTATCATCCAGAAAATTTGTGATCATTCAATGAAATGGGTCAGTCCTGTAACAAGAATAAGGGACAGCAGGCCCTCAAAACCTGCATTGGTACTCACAGAAGTACCTAGAAAAGGAGTTCAGTAGATTTATGGAAGGGCATAATTCAGAATGTATGGATGTACCAATGCACTAATTAAATCAAAGGTCCATTAGTGAAGTAAAGACTTCCTAGGGGTTATTCTTATACCTGAAGTATAGGGTGTTCATTCTTGTGAAGCAACTTCCTACAGCATGTAACATATCAACTCTACAAACAGTGTGGTACAGTTAGAGTCAGATGGCCTGGATTTGGAGCCCAGACTCTACCATTTCCTGCCTCTTTGACCTTGGGCAGATCACTTAATCTCTCTGGGTTTCCCATGTCCTCATTCTTAAAATGAGAGAGTTTGGATGAGATAATTCCTTCCTACTCTATATCTATAATTCTAAACTAAATTCCAGAGATCTAGGCATTGCTAAGAGTGTCAAGATAAATGCTCAGGCTTATTAGTGTCACATTGAGGGTCATTTTAAAGATCTTCCTTTTGTTTTTTCTTGGAATACCTACCCCTTTCTTTTCCACTAGGTCTTTACTCACTTTCAGGAACCCATCCCTGACAATTCTAAGCCATCTTCATCAATGATTCCTATTGCACTTGTAAATACTACCTATTTAATCATTTGTCACAGCGGTCAGCCCTGCCTGCCCCATTGACTGCCAGGTCTTTGGATAGACCATACCTTTACCTTTTTGAGTATGGAGAATTTGCATGGGGCAGGCGATCACATGGTGGCCAGAAGAAACGATAGAAGGACACTCTCAAGGTCTTTCTCAAGAACTTCGGATTTGACTGTGCAACATGGGAGACACTGGCACAGGACTGCTCAGCATGGCGTGCCCACATAAGAAAGGGTGCTGTGGTCTTTGAGCAGAGCAGAATTGAGACAGCACAAAGTAAATGTAGGAGTGCAGATTTGGGGTATTCACCCCAAACATTCACACGGACTATCTGTGCCCAACCTGTGGTCAAGCATTTCGAGCTCATATTGGTCTGATCAGCCACAGTTGGACACACTGAAATTTCATTTTACAACGGTAATGTCATTTTGGTCCTGTCTGAAGACAAAGGAAAACAACCAACCAACCAACCTTTACCTTTTTGAGTATCCACTCCAAGCCTTAGTAGTATCTGGTAAGCACTGAGTAAATGCTTGACTGTCAGAATTGCTTAATTTCTCAAAACAGTGGGTTGCAGACCCACGACATCAGGTCAGGTCACTTAGGGTGAACATGAAGAGTTTGGGGCATTTGGAATTTCTTCTGTTTGAACAAAGAGGGTTTTACTTCCACAACCTCATAAACCATGTAGTAGATAGTGTAAGACCATTTTGTAGGAGATTTATTACATTATTTGGAAAATAACTGGTTCCCTGGGGAGGCATGCAAATAAGTTTATAATTCAGTTACGTTAAACTGCTGAAAATCATCAGCTACAAAAATAAAAAAAAAAAACTAAACTACCTTCTAAGAAAAGGAGAAGATAGAAAGGCACGCATACTTCACACATCAGCACTCACAGCAGCCACTAGTTAATTTGCCTAGGTGCTAATTATTACAACAACGGCATTTTGACTGTCTCTTGCTAATAGAAGGTAGGCTATATACCCTTCCCATCTTTTCATGCTCCACCAGCTACGGTGGATTAGCTTATTGCCATCACAAAAAATAAGATTCAACTACTGTATTTTCACCTGATTAATTGTCCTCTTTTAAGGACTTGAATTTTAAAAAGCTTTCCTTTATTTTTTTCTCAATTACATGTAAACAAAAAATTTTAACAATCATTTTTTAAAAACTGAGTTCTATATTCTTTTCCTTCCCCTTTTCTTGCTCAATAAGGCAAGTAATTTGATGTCATATATATATACACACATATGTGTATGTGTGTGTATATATGTATATATGTATATATATCATGCAAAAACATTTCCATTTTAGCTGTGTTGCAAAAGAAGATGCAGTCCAAAAAGCAAACAAAAAACCCAAAGAATAATGAAAATTTAAAAAAAGAATGCTTCAATCTGCATTCAGACTGCATGAGTTCTTTCTCTGGAGGTAGATAGTATTTTTTATCATGAGCCCTTAGGAATTGTCTTGGATCAATGTATTACTGACAAGTTATCATTCACAGTCATCATTGAACAATGTTGCTGTTACTATGTGCAAGGTACTCCCGGTTCTGGTCACTTCATGTCTTTCCACATTTTTCTGAAAATACCCTGCTCACTATTTCTTATAGCACAATAGTATTCCGTCACAATCATGTACCATAACTTGTTCAACCATTCCCCAACTGGTGAGCATTCCCCCAATTTCCAATTCTTTGCTATCATAAAAAGAGCTGCTTTAAACATTTTTGTATATGTGGAGGCTTTTTCTTTTATCTCTTTGAGGTACAAACATAGCAGTGGTATGCACACTTTTATAATCCTTTGGGTGTTGTTTTAAAAGTAAGAGGCTTTCTTTATAGCAATGAAATTATATGTGGGACCTAGATTATTTCAGTAAACTAATTTTCATATTTGATCTCACTCTGGATTATTATTAAAACTATGAATGATCTTAGGAATACCAGTGATTGAAAATCAGTGAGATAAACAGGGCTCATTCACATGGTTTGAAATAAAAAAGACCACCATCCTTCCAAAGTATTCACCATTATCAGACACATTGTAGATGAAAAACTATTACTTTTAGTGGTTGTCAGTAAAATGGCTGAATTGCAGTTTGACCACACCAAGAACATAGATTTATTTTGCATGTACTCACATATACATATTGTCCCCTCCATAAGAATGCTTTTCTTTTAAGTCACAGATTTTATCATTTGGTTTTTCATGCCCCAGTGCCTTGCGTATAGTAGATGATTTTTTGCTGTTATTGATGCCATGGTCTATCTACACCTTAAATATATGTTGTTCAAAGACCAGACTTTGACTCAGTGTCCAACTTTTGAATGTTCTTTCTGAGGATGAGGAAAAGGATGGAGAAAGGGAAATGTTGACCCCTTCTGTGGTTTGCAAATATACTCTTAAACTAAAGAAACCATAAGGAAAACAGTCACCAAGTCAAAGGATCAGAGAATCATGACAAAGTTCCAATCTAAAATGACACATTTTAAGTAATGACTTATTTTTTAAAACGAAAAACAAGAGGAGAAACCATATTTTCCAAAGATTTATTGAAGCAGTAATAGGTTGGTCAGACACTGGCTGGAAATAAAAAGCAGTTTTATGGTATTCAAAAACACTTCTTAAAAAAGTATGAAAGCACAAGATATCATTGTAAACTAGATTTTGTTGTAAACTTTCTAAATCTTTTACGAGGGTCAGTTCGTAAGAACTAAAGCCTATTCCATTATAGCTATCCAAATCTATCTTGCGCTCTTGGAAAACTGCAGAAAGGCACTTAAAAGCTGTTTCTTTAACATATGGAATTCTCTTTTCTTCTTGCTGGTAAGATTCTACTGCAGTCAGCTCACACTTTTCATTCCAGATCATCATGATGTTGAGAAGTTTCATTGATGACCTGTGTTTTTTTAAAGGGAGAAAGGTAAAAACTCAAAATACGATTTAGAATTGGACTAGAATCTCAAATCTCAAATTCCTCTGTTTAAAATGGGCTTTGATGTTCAGAATCCTTTGGTTCCCCACCCCCCAATAAACTTGGGAAGGTAACAGAATAGCATTAAAGAATAAAGAGTTGAGCTGGAAGTTGAAATTCCATTTTGAAAAGAATCTTTGTTTTGGTCCATAAAACGTATAAATAACGTTATCACTTCTAAAATGCATTTTCAGGAGGGATTCTTCCAGTTACTGGGTGTATTTCTGGGTTGGTTATGTGCAGTAGAGATTGTAAATAGGAGTGAAATACTTCTGGCCTATTTGCATATGCTTTTCATAGAGTGTTAAACACTTTTATGGGCAAGTATATAGATGGATATTTTTACGGTGGTTCTGACAGATGCTCATGGGTAGCTCAAAAGTACACAGAAATGTATGTAAATCAGACACTCTGGTGTTCTTGTTTACCTTCCCTTTTTCCAAATACAACTCAACCATCAACACGTAAAAGTGTTTGGACAGTTCATTTCACTTGGAGGTTGCCTCCAATCCCCTGATCATAATTCGGCAAACTGCAAGGTGTCAAGAGACTAGCTGGCAGCATGTCCTGGCACCACAGGGTAGGTGCAGGGAGGAGCCAATTTGTCCTAGTCCAGCTATGTCATTAACTGCATTTTGCCAGTAGAATATAGACTATGGCTCCCTAATCAACCTTTATTCATGCTTCATCTCTTGCATTAGATTTTCACAAAGGTAATACAAATGGTAGAAGTGAAGATCACTCCTTCAAAACCTTCAGCTACTCTAATTTCATCTCATCAGTTACAGCTGATTGAAGATTCCAATTTTAAAAGGTTGTATTTTAACAACTGAAATTACACATTGAGTCAAGATGGATCAAGGTCAAAGGGCCCCTGGGGCATCTTAATCTGGTCTCACTTATTTCCATTTCCAATTAGCCATCTTGGCAAATGCAGATTAACTGCACTGCAGGAAGAGTCTCATCACACCTTCAGGTACCACATAATGAGTTGGTTAAGTGTCTGTTTGGGATGGGGGATATGAGACTTCTAGTCACTCTTTAGAATCCGACTGTGTAAATGTATAATTTGGGAATATCTGGGTAATAGTATGACTTGCAAGAATCTTGGTTCCTCCTTTACTTAGCTCACCCATTCCCTTAATTCAGGGGATACCAACCTGTCCATCTCTAGTTTCAACAGTCTTAATTAGCAGAGTTCTCTTTGAATGGGTGTCAACCAGAGGGTGTGAGTCAAGGTTGGTTTCTGAGGAGAGATCACACATAAGAGAGAGAGAAAATAAAACTCAAATGCAACATAAGAATTTTAATTGAAGAGTGATGAAACTTTATGGCTGTTCAGTATAATGATTCACCACTAAGAAGTCTAAAAGCTTGAGTTGTGCTTTAAGGTCTTTGACTGATTTTTAAAACCTCCATGTTTAAAGCATTAAGAGGTAATTAAATAGTTTGGGATTGAGCACCTCCCATTTAGGCTTTAGATGGACACGCATCCAGAAAACAAACAGTCCTAGACTCTGGACATTTAGTAGAATTTGCACTGACACGTTATTATCAGATCCATTCTAACAAAAGATGACCTTTCCCAGAAAACAAAATGGCTCAATAGTTACGGGCTGCTGACTTCTTTAGAAATGAAAAGCCAAGTACTTACCCCTCAGATTCAGGGAAGAGAAATTGGGAAGAGGCAGAGCAATTCTGTAAGGAAATAAGGCAGGAGAAGGGTCATGTTACAGCAATTTCAATGACAGGGAACAGCTATATAGCAGTACAGGCTTTTGGGAAAACCATACTTCTAAGAGGCGATTACATTACAAAAGGGCCTAACTTTCCAAAAGTTTACAAAGGATTCCTCTAAATCACCTCTTTGTTGAGTGTGGCTGTGATTTCCCCGCCCCAGAAACACAGCCATTGTTCTAAACTAGGGAAACCCATCCATGCACACAAATGCACATTCTGACCTGCTCTCCTCTCCTTCCAGCAGTTTCCTGTAGGTGGCAATCTCAATATCAAGCGCCATCTTGACATTCAACAGGTCCTGGTATTCACGGAGGTGGCGCGCCATTTCTTCTTTCATGTTCTGGATTTCATCCTGCAGGCGGCCAATAGTGTCTTGGTAGTTAGCAGCTTCAACAGCAAAGTTCTCCTCCATTTCACGCATCTGGCGTTCCAGGGATTCATTCTGCAAGAATGGAGAAAGAGCTTTAATATTAATTCACAGAGAGCCACTAGGGTTCCCAGTTGATAGCTTTTGCGCTTAATCTTAATCGTGTCTTCACAATGCGGAAAGCTATGCAGCTATTTTCAAGCACAAAGAAAGAATTTTCACCCAACAAGCTGAAACAACTTTAAAGACTATAATAAAATACCTTTCTCTGAATATTATTTTTATTTGGGGGAGGGGAGCCAGGGAAAGGAGGTTATGTACCAAATCCCTTCTTGTTAGGAAAGATTAAACTAATGAATTTCTGGCCCAGTATTAACTTGAATTTATTCTGAGATAACGTATTTTGAATTAAAAATTTTTATCTCTTCACTGTAAATTCCATTCCTTCAATATTCTTCTTCTCTACTGTAAATTACTATCAGATTTACCATTAGATGCATTAGGAATAGATGGGAATAGATGGGAAAATTGAAATCTGCTCATGGTTCAGGTTCTCTTACTTGTATTCAAGTTAACTTTATATAGGACACTATGTCAACAGAATAGAAAGTTGACTATTCAACTAAAGGACTTGCCTTCAAAAATGAATGAGAGATATTAAATATAAATGGAGAATACTCCTTTGAGAAATTGTCAAACTTACTTTAAGATAAAAAAATGGAAACCAAGACCAAATGCGCTGTCCCCACCCCCACCCCCACCCCCACAAAAAATAACACTGTACTCACAGTTCCTTTAAGTGCATCCACCTCGCAGGTGAGGGACTGCACCTGTCGTCGGTACTCATTAGATTCTTGCTTAGCCTGGCGCAGGGCATCATTATTCCTATTAGCAGCTTCAGAGAGATCAGCAAACTGTGGAAGAAGAAATACAAAGTTTATTTTGTATAAAGACCTAGACATGTATACATTGTCTCCCCCAGAATGTAACTTCCTTGAAGGGAGGGATCCTGTCATTATAGTCTTTGTATCCTTAACACCTAGTAAGAGTACTGGGTTTAGAGTAGGTCCTTCCTTAATGCTTGTTAATTACTTCCTAGTCAAATAACATTCAAGCATTCTGCCTCCCTGGATAATTCAGTTCTATTTCTATATGTTTAAAGATATCAGGCTGTCTGGTTTTGTACAACATGACTTGGATACATGGCTAGTTAATCTTTTCCTTATGCTACTGAAGCTTATCATGGTGTTTTCTACCTGGAGGACTAAAAAACCTTTAATAGGAAAATGCAAAAACTGAGCATAGTACAAACACTAAGTTTAAATTTTTATATTGAAATGGGGAAAACAACCCTTTAAAAAAACAGTTTTTATTAGGCAAGTCAGAGGAAGAAAAGATAGGGGTATTGACTAACATTTTAGGTCACTATTATCAGATCCCCTTACTCAAATAAAATATCTTGAGGATGTATGTTTTGGAGGGAGGTCCATTTCAATAGTGATTACTGAAAAATAATGGGAATCTGACAGGAGGCCGAAATAAACTTCTTTCCATGGAAACTGGATGTTTGGAATCAAAGAACTAGTCCTACACAGGAATAAGCATCATTATAGGAACTGAGGAGCAATGGCAGGTACCCAAGTCTCCTCAAAACACAATTATTTTCCCTGGTAACTAATCACATTGGTTCATGCTCTTACTTTGGACTTGTACCACTCCTCAGCCTCCTGAAGGTTCTTGGCAGCCACGCTTTCGTACTGCTGACGGACATCACGAAGGGCTGCAGTGAGGTCAGGCTTGGCGACATCCACATCGATCTGAACGTGTTGCTCTTGAATCTGGGCCTGCAGTTCTTGGATCTCCTGGGGTAAAAAAGAGTGGATGAATGAATCAACCATCTCACAGATGTCATCACTGTTCTCTCTATAAAATTATGTCACAGGACTCCATTTACCTCATCATGAAGTTTCTTCAAGAAAGCAATCTCTTCTTGCAGGGATTCAACTTTACGCTCCAGGTCTAGACGTGCCAAAGAAGCATTGTCAACATCCTGATTAAAAAACAGAAGAGTTTTTGCAATTATATTATAACTTCAATTAATAGATTTGAGAGGCCTTCCTATAACACTGGCCTTGGGAACCCATGTCCTACATAATCTTATAGCTTCAACCATTTTATATCGAGGTTTTTGAATGAGATCTAAGGGATATTTATTTTATCCTCTGTAAGAAAGGGCTAAACTGAGATTTTTATATAGTCTGTTAATTAAGGTGCTAGCAGGATATTAAGTGTGTAATTATATGAAATTACTGGTTGATTTCCAAATAATGCTTATTTTGTACATCAATGGAACACAGGTATGGGGCAACTAGGTTCAGAGTAGTGGTGTCAGGAAGACCTGAACTCAAATGTAGCCTCAGATACTTAACCACCTGTATGACCCTGGGCACGTCATTTCACTTCTATCTCAGTTTCCTCATCTATAAAATGGACTTAGTAATAGCAACTCCTCCTCAGGGTTGTTGTGAGGATCAATTGAGATAATGTTTGTAAAGCTGATAGCACAATGCCTAGCACATACTAGGTGCTATATAAATGTTAGCTTTTGTCAATATTATGTATTATTAAGAATGCTTCTGTTGTTTCAACCAACACGTTACTTTAACAGATGCTCCAGGACAGTTCTGAGAAGCAGTGACAAACGCTCATTCGTAAACCATGCTTTTAGGGAAAGAGTCAATCCAACTATTCACAAACATCTGGGAATATCATCTAACAAAACTGGATTTCAAAGTTGAGATCTTTTTCCATCTGTGTGACACAGAATGGGAGAAGGCCTAGACTCATACCCATTCATGTACTGCAAAGACTTGAATTCATATCCCAGCTCAGACAGTCACTTACAATGTCATCCTGGGAAAGTCAATTCTCCCAATCAAGCCCCTGTTTCCTCATATGTAAACTGAGGATAATCACACTAGCATTATCTGCATCTCTGGTTTGTTGTGCAGGAAAAGTGCTCTTTATACTTTCACATCTTCCATAAATGTTGAGTTATCTTTGAGTATAGAAGTAGTAACAAAAGTTTAAGGTTAATTAAGGTTAATCTAATTATGCTAGTCTGTTCGTTTAAGGGACATGTTGGACAATAAAATCCATCGTTTGCTAATTGTTTGTAATTTTTAAATACCACTTTGCTCCTACACCTTAGGAGCAAACACCAGTTTTCTTCAGGACTTGTCTCCAGTGTCATCTTCTACATGAAGCCTTTTCTAAATCCTCTCCTCCTGCCCCCAGCTGCCTCCAAGGTAAACAATGATCTTGTTTCTTTATTACATATAAACTTATGGAGAAGTGTGTCTCCCCTGACAGAACGTTTAAGTTGTGGAGGATTGTGGCTGTATCACTTCTTTACTTATGCTGCTAACACCTAGCATATAGTGCCTGACACACAATAGTTGATTAATAAATGCTTACTGATTGACCTATCTAGTCAAGTTGCTTAAATCTCCCTCCTCCTCTCATTTGTAAAATCTGGATTATTTGTCTAAATTGTCTTAAAGGCTCCCTTCTCAATTTAAAATACATTGACAACTTAGCAGGCTTGTACAACTTCTGATGCCTCATACCATACCTTCTTCTGGATATACATGAACTCAAGTGAAAACCTCAAATCTTTCACAGAAAATTCACATCTGAATAGACCACGATCCACTCCAGATTAAGAGGATTTTCAGAAATAATAAATCAACAACACTGTGATAAAATAACCCAACTATGTCAGTTATAAAACTGCATGGGTTTTAGAGAAACACATCCATTCTGTGGAATGTCAGCCCTTCCTAAAGTTACAAAGTCATGATAATGATGCACAGAAAAGATCCCAGGCCCCCTAATGCTGGACAAAAACCAAATGGTCCCAGGCAGCTGTTCTAGTACTATCTACTCCACTGAAGTAACATTTGGATTCAGTTTAAAAATACTTAAGGAACTTTTTTTCCAACATCACAGAGCTTTTAAGATCTAATTTCATATGACAATGGTAAATTTAACAGAGTACCACAGATGAACTATAATGAGATCTATTTAATTTTCAAGCTTGCAATCTAAGAATGACACTAGCTAATAGTTCCATGGCACTTCAAGGTCTGCAAAGTACTTTAAATTTTATCCTCATTTTATCCTAATTCTGGGAGATGGGTACTTTTATTATCCTTTTTACAGATAAGGAAACTGAGCAAGAGGAGATGAAGTGACACATAGCTACTGAGCATCCATGGCTAGATTTGAATTCAGGTCTCCCTGACTCCAACTCCATTGTACCACCTAACTGATTTTTTGTTTTGTTTTTGGGAGAAGGCACTCATGGAACCATAAAGTTTCATGACAAATTGAAACAAAACAATGTGCCCTACCCCAAATCTTTTAAAATAAATTTTTAGGTACCTCTTTGTTTCCTAGGATGTATGAACCATGTCTAGTATTTCAATACTCTAGCTCTGGATATGTACTGTCACTGCCAAGAAAAGTGCCAAGTGAAGAAAAACTAAACACCTTGGATTCACCTTTGTTTTGCATCTATTTGGCAGCTGAGCTGCGTCAGCCTTTTCTGAACACCTTAAAAGTGTATGTATCCTTTTCCTTCCATGGGTTCAAGTCTGTTACTAGAACTTGTTTCGAAATGACTGTTTAAAATAAATCTCATTATTACTCTTAAACAGAAATGTGTATGTAGAGCTGTTGCCTGGTCAAGACTTACCTTCATTTGTCTCAGCACAAAACAGATTTAGTAACTCCATTTGTAAACAGTCATATTTCCTAATCAGAATGTATGACCTTGCAGGTACAGGGATTATTCCTTCCCCTTCAGAAATGTCTATATTTTATCTTTTAAGATATATTTGGTGGGACACTTTCTACTCTACAAAATTCAGAGACACTTGTAACACTCTCATTGAAATAAATCAATTAAGTAATGGATAAGTAAAAAAAAGATCCAATTTTGAGTTTAAAAAAATTGGTTTGCTTTTTGTTCAACTCTGAGAATACTTATGGCAAACAGTTCAAAGAAAAGTGCCACATGGGTCCTTCTACAGGGCTGAAGAAAACATATTACCTTCATTTAAGTCCCAAGATTTGCTATCACCTATTTATAAGTGTATAGGACAAAAGTCACTCATTCTTCACAAATGAGTGAATAAAGACAACAGTCCATTTTTCTATAACATGTAATCATATCTTTTGTAATTTGACAAATCCACTTTGATTTAGTTTGGTAGATAGGCATTTTTACCCTGAAATGGTGACTTACAAATTTTTAAAAACCCCACTAAAATGTCACTAGAATGTGATACTGACAAACTCAAGTGAATGAAAATGTGATCAAATCATTCAAGATCATTGCTTTCCTGCCAATCCTTCAAAAGGGAACTGCATTACCCTATCCTCCTCTCCCCATTCATTTTTGTGATCCATTTTATGATATAAGGCACTTTGTAGGTCATGTAGTCCAAACCCCTCATTTTCCAGTTGAGGAAACTGAGACAGAAGGCGCTTAAGTCATTTGCTCTAGAGCATACAAGCAGGAAACTACAGAGGCAAGATTTGAATCTGAGTCTTCTAATTTCACATCGTTCACTCTTCTCTCTTCTCTACACTTCACAGTTTATCCTGGTATAAGTATATATTTGTATGTTTGTACACATGTATGTATATATCTTGGATCTAAATATCCTAACACTTCCATCCAGGAGAGACTAGAAAAAATCTTAATCTAATAATGAGCTTAAAGTATGCTCTCAAAAGTGCATATATTTACTCAAAGTTTAAACAAGGTAACCATTCTATACTTCATTTTCCTTTTTTTTTCTGAAGCAATGGGGTTAAATGACTTGCCCAAGGTCACACAACTAATAAATGTGAGGCTGAATTGGAACTCAGGTCGTCCTGACTCCAGGGCTGGTTCTCTAAGCACTGTTGCCACCTAGCTGCCCCTTCATTTTCCATTCTCTTCATACAGCCTCAGATTTCTCAAAGTTCTGGAGCATAACATATCTGTTTTGAAAATGCCACTCGAAACCCAAGTTTAGCTTTCTACTCTGTTACCCCTCACCCATGAGAACACCTTTTTAAAGAAAAACTTTTCTGGAAAAGGAAATTACAAACAAAAAGATAGAAGAGGGGTCCTATCAGGACCAACTCTGACTAAAGTCCTTTGAAAAGTTCTAATGTCATATCTAATGTGCTGCTCAGGTTTAAGTATAACTTTCTCTTATAAAATACTCGTCTCCAATTAAAAGTGATTACATATTCTGTAAGAATGCAGCCTGTTGCAAGCTTTCCTGTGAACACAAAGACTCCTATTCTTTCTCTCTAGGCGACCCCACTTCCCAGAAAGTCTCTATCTACATTCCATAGTGAATCCCATAGAAACCACTAATACTCTATAGCCAGCTGGACAGATGGCTCCTTTTCACCCTTATTAAGATAAAAAAATAGTTGTGTGTGGGAGCCCTTTTGTTTTATGCCCCATCTAGTTTGCTCTACAATAGGACTCCCCCTTTTCTCTACCTCCCCTCCCCCATCTAGTTTCTGTCTTGATTCTATTTATTCACAGCAAGTCCTTCCTAAAATAACATTTATTTTACTTTTTGAACCACTGTGTGTTGCACTTCTTTTGGCTTGGAAACAATACAAAAATGTCAAACTTCTTTGACTGCAGCAAATAGCAATCCCACTCAAATTGAGGTTGCTCAAATCTGCGTCTCAGAACGCAAGGGAAAAATGAAGACTGTCCCGTTCTTTGAAAACTTGAAACAAAGTTAAAAGCTAAGGAGGATTATATTACCGGCCTTTGTATTCTCTGGTGACACCCAGGCCAATCCCCCAGTTCCTGGGGAGCTTGGATCTGGCACCTGGCCGCCGCTAGAGGGCTGCGCCAACAGACTGGAAGCTGTTCGAAGCCCAGTTGGGGTTAAGGACCAACTTTTAGAACTGCGTGTCCGATGGACAAAGGTGGCGGGGAAGGAAAGCTACAAACCTGTCTGAAAGACTGCAAGGTGCTCTCGGCTTCCTCTCTCTGCATCATCTCCTCTTGCAACCTGAAAGAGTGACACATCAACCAAGGAGGAAGCGGGAAACCGCCAACTGGGCTGGACAGGCCACACCCAACCACCCCACCCCACCCCATCCCCGGGGGAAAGAAGCAATTCTTCAAGGGTAGACCGCTAACTTGGGCTCTTTCTCCTGGGCTCCTTTGAGGGAGTGGGGGCTGCAGCACCTTGGGGACCCTCTGAAGTGAGACTCGGAGAAGTGAGCAGCTCAGTGAGGGTGACCAAGGCCGTGGCGTCATTGCCCTTTGTCTCGCCTCCCTCCCTCTGGCCATAATTTTCTTTTTTTTTTCCCGAGGCTCTTCGGAAAAGAGGCAAGGAAACTTGGGGAAAAGTTAGTGAAACTCTTTCCCGCCTCCAACAAGGGGAGAGTTAAGAGATAGGAGACATTCGAGCAACTTTTTAAGGCCAGTGCATGGTTAGAATAGAGAGGGAGCCGTGGAGAGCTGCAGGAGATGAAGGGCGGGGCGACCTCCACACAGATGCCAGACCACAGTCCCCTACTTCTCTTCCTTCCCCAGCCCGGGCTCCCTCTCCTCCCCACCCCCCACCCCCACCCCAGGGCCCAAGGGCGTGGCAGCCCCAGAACAGACCGGGGATGGAGCCGCCAGTCTGCATCCCTCCTCCTCCCCACCTAGGTGAAAGGGACAATGGACCCCGGCCAGCTAGCACGCTCTTACTTCTCGCGGAGCCGCATGATGTCCTCGGCCAGGTTGTCCCTCTCCACCTCCACCCGGGCTTTGTCGTTGGTAAGCTGGTCCACCTGCCGGCGCAGCTCCCGCATCTCCTCCTCGTACAGGTCCCCCAGGCGCGACTTGCCCTGCCCTTTGAGCTGCTCGAGCTCGGCCAGCAAGATCTTGTTCTGCTGCTCCAGAAATCGCACCTTGTCGATGTAGTTGGCGAAGCGGTCGTTGAGCTCCTGCAGCTCCACCTTCTCGTTGGTGCGGGTGTTCCTGAACTCGGTGTTGATGGCATCGGCCAGAGAGAAGTCCACCGAGTCCTGCAGCAGCCTCACTCCCGGGATCGGGGCGCTGCTCCTCAGGCGCACGGCCGACGAGCGTGTAGCGTACACGCCACCTGGGGAGGACGAGTACACGCTGCGGGTGCTGCTCGGCCGGATGGCGCTGCCCAGGCTGTAGCGGGTGGTCGAGGTCACGTAGCTGCGGCTGGAGCTGGGCCGGCCGCCGGCGCTGCTGCCGCCGAACATCCTGCGGTATGAGGAGGAGGATACGGACCGGGTGGACATGGCTGGAGGGCTGCTGCGTGGAGCGCGACCCGCGAAGAGAGAGGGGCGGTGGCGGTGGCGGCGGCGCTGGCTGCAGCTAAGGCGACAAGAGCCGAGAGACTGGAGAGGCAGAGAGCGGGACCCCGCTTCGTGGGCGACTCTTATATCGGCGGAGGGGGCCCCCGCCGTTGGCCAATCCCCGGCTACTCGCCAGCCAATGGGGACCCAGGGAGAAAGGACAGAGTAGGGAGGGTACGGGGAGAGGGTGTTCAGGGGTGGGGTCAGGGTGGGCGGAGGTGCCGCCCTTAGCCCTCCCCCGTCTCCCCCAAACTGGGCGGAAAGCCCCATCCCGTTACTTTTGGGGCTGGGCTCGGAATCCTGCTGATTATCCCCCGCAGGAGGGGGGTGATTCTCACCTTTGGGCACATTGACAAAGTAGGAGAAAGCTTAGAGGAAGTTGGGGGACCCACTCAGAACGCGACATTGGAAAAGGAGGAGAGAGGTCTAGGAGACTCTTCCAAAGAGGCGTAGTAGGAGGGGGTGGGAGGGGCACCTTGGTTTCCAGCCAAAAGGGCGAAAGGGAGGCCCGAGGAGCCAGAGGGACTCTGCCAGGAAGGACCAGAGTGGCGAGACCCTGGCCAAGGGGGAGGAAAGGCGGGGGGAGAGTGATTTCTCGGCCATAAGGGAAGGAGGCAGCGAGAAAGAAAGAGCCTGAGATTTGGGAGGAGGGAGAAGGGGGCGTGCACTCGAGAAAATGAAGTTGTTCAGGCATTGTTACTTCCCCTTTGTGCCAAGCGGAAGAAGAGGGATGGGCCCATTTCTGCGAATTCATTTATCCTGCTGGGCCGTCCTCGGTGTCTAGGGACCCTGCGGGTTTTGTCCGGAATCGGACGGTCTGGAGTCCGAGGGAGGGGAGGCGGTAGAGCAGGATGGAAGGAATGCGGAGGGGGAGGAGGGGGGAAGGGACCGTGAATCACTGGAGATGAATCACTGGGCCGTGGTTGCTTGGAGAGGCTCGTCTCCAACGCTCAGCTTCAGAAACCGTTAGATAAACTCTCTCCTCCGGTCTGGATGCGCTCATTTTCTACCCAACTTAGAGACAAGCAACTACTCTGAGCTGTAGCAGACGATGTCTATGTGCCCCCCCTTAAAAGGGCCCCCTCCTGCCTGGGTACTGCTTCTCACTCTTCTATCCTGAAGAGGGCTTCGCTCCAGGATGAAGGGGTGTGGCTCCATTCTTACTAGGAGGACATTTCTGTCGATTTGTGCGTCTGAAGAGCCTGAGTTAGGGGGTATCCACCCATCCCCTCTAGGTATACGGAAGGGGAGAATCTTCAAAGTGTCCACGTTTCAAGCCTGTGTTTGGGCCGTTCTCCTTCCATGAAGTAAATCTTTTAAATGATCAGAAAGTTTTATGTAAGAAGGAAACCATATAAAGTTAACCTTCCCTTCCAAAAAAGCCATGTTTTGAAACAAGCCTTTCAAAAGCAAATTGAATTGACTGATTTTCTCATTTTGTAGTAATATCCAGAAACTATTTCGGAGGTATAAATATAGCTCCATTAAAAGATTAATGAAGTGCTAACCCTTAAGACCAGATTTAACTAATGAATTATTTTAAATGGGAAGCAATTATACCACAAATGATGAAATAGGGATGTTTGCAAGAACGTAAAGTTTGTATTGCGAGTAGTACAAAACATTACAGCTTCTCATTTTAAAAGTGCCACCGATATGGAGAAATGATACCGGCTTATGAGCAATCGTAGAATATTGCAGGTTCTTCTGCTCCTTGGCTGTGAGATGGGTTGGGGGGTGAGAGGGAGTCATGGAATTAACATAGGAGCCAAGGACCCTGATCCAGGAAACCAGAGGTCCTGTCATGTACCAGTACTAGGTAAATGATAAGAAGCTCAATGTGATGTTAGAGATTAATAAGACAGAACTCAAACATTTTGCCATTAACTATCTAGTGAGGTTAGAACAGTGTTGAACAGTGGGGACGATAGGCATGAAGTAACAGCTTAGAAGCTACAATTATCCTAGTTTTAGAATGATTTTAATCCCTTGAATTTTAAATCGTAAAACTTTAAACCCTTGAAAGCATTAACTAAAGGACTACTACAAAAATAAATGCATCTTGACGCTCCTAGGGATACAGAGAGGAAAAAAAGTAGGATCCTGTTTTCTTTTTCCCTTTGGATGCTGAAAGTTACCTGTATTTAAGGAATGTAGTTCAGAGTTAAATAAAGAAGTTTATTATGGGTCTCTTTCTACAAGCCTCTTTCAGTCAAGACTGTAGTTTGTTTTCCTCATTTCAGTTAAATTGGGCAAATGGAGCTGACAAGGTTGAGCTGTGAGAGCATTTGAAGCACAAATCTTGCACTGTGGCTTTCTTTATTCATGCTTTCCCTGGGAGGCGAGGGTCACACGAAAAGAACATTCCTGGGGCTCACTGTACTGGCAGAGCAGCCTGTGTTCCATGTTACCATCCTGTTTTCTGAGAGGTCTTTATTTTAACTGCTGCTTAGGAAATGTAAGTCCATTGTGAGGTTGCCTGGAACCCTTAGAATAAGAAAGCCTATCTATCACCCCATAAGGGAAGAAAAGGGGGTAAAGGCTCTGTCCACCGTATAGAAGAAACTAACATTCTATATTTAAAAAACTGTTCAGCCAAGTTTAGTGTTCTGTACCTCCTGGGAACTCTGTGAATGCTTATTGACTGACTCATTGGCAGAAGATAAACCTCTGAATAAACCGAAAAGAGATTTTGGTGAGGTTTGACAGTATTATTTTTAAAAAGGTCGAGAAAGTCCAGCTTGCATTCTTTATGTTACCAGTATCCTTCTTTTCACCACTTCTCTTCAATTAGCTGTGATTTTTTTCAACATTTGTTTTGACAACATGTTTGGCATGTCCTAGTACCGCTCTTATTCTGTGGACTTTCTGGCAAATTACAGAACCACAATTACAAAGGACCCCAGAAACTACCATCCAGTCCATATCTGGACAAGATCGCTGTCTACAGGATCTAACAAGTGCTGATTCCCCCATCCATTTTAAACCCTCTGGAACTGGAGAAGCCAATACCTGTTGCTTACTATCTATGTGTCCTTGGGCAGTCATGTCTCCCTGAACCTCAGTTTCCTCAGCTGTAAAGTGAGAAAGTTGGACTAGATGACTTTGAAAGACCATCTCTAAACCTATTATTCTATGACCTCTGCAAGCAGCACATTTCACTTTAGCATTGCTCTAATTTTGGGAAAGCTTTTCTTACATCAAGGACATCTTTGCCTCTTTATACCTTCCACTCATTTTTCCTACCTCTGCTCCCAGGGTACAAAGAGAACAAATCTAAGCATTCCACCATGTGGCAACCCTTCAAATATTAGAAATTGGTTATCATGTCTTCAATAAGCTTTCCCCCCCTCCATACCAAATATTCCCAGTCCACTAGGCACACTTTCCTTTATTCCATCAGAAATCACCTTAAAGTTTGACGCGATTACTGTGAGAAACACTTTTATGCATTTATTTCAAGAGCCTGGCAGGCTTTAGCAAGTGTTGAATTAATTCTGAAGCAATAAATACAGTGTCCAGTAGAATGTTTAGCACACAGTGGGCACCTAACAAATATTGCTGATTTATTAAATATAGTAAAAATGGATGTATCTAAGATGGATGTATGTAATGGATGTATCTTGCCTTAAATGCAAGAACTAATCCTATGTTCTATCTAATTTTCTTGATGACAAGGAAACTACTGACTTCATTCTTACATTTTTGGGGGAGATTACTGTGTAAGCCTCTTCAGAAAGCATTCAAATGTTATTTCATGTACTAATGAAGAGAAAGAAACAAGCTTTGAAATGATAGAAAGCAAAGCAATTTATAAGACTGAGAGATGTAGGGTTGGTACTACTCTTATCTAAACTGTGTACTTCTGGTGCCTAGCATGGTGTTCTACTCACTGAAGACAGCTAATAAGTGTTTGGTATTCCTTTTGCTTTGAATTTGATTGGATCATAATTAATCAAAATAATTGAAGACAGAAAATAGTATATTAAATGTTCAATCAGTTCTTAGAATTTGAACGGGTTGCCTTGTGCTCCATAGGAGAATGCCCATATTAGTGAAATCACAAAAGTCATCGAAATATTCAAATTTCAGACTGTTGACTCATTTGTAGCTTGTGGTCCACTAAATCCCCCAGATTTTTTTTCCTACAAATCATTGACTAGCCACATGTTCATTGTCTTGAATTCATGAAGCTAACATTTTCAAGAGAAGTGTAAGCCTATCTACTTAGGGCTTTTAAATCCCATCTTATTAGACTCAGCCTAATATTCTGGTCAGTCCAGATCTTTTGGATCCTGACTTAGTCATTCAACTTGTTAGCTTTTTCTCCAAGCTTTTTGTCATCTGGAATTTTGGTATGCCTGCCATCTGTGTATTTGTCCAAATCATTGACAAAAAATGTCAAACAATCTCTGGGTCCAAGTACAGATTCCTTAGGCCCTCCATTAGTTTTGATATAAAATCTTTAACTCATTTAAGCTTGGCCATTCAACCAGTTTTTAATCCATCTGACTGTAACACCAGTCAACTAGCATTTATTCCAGGGACAACTCCAAGTACTAGGAATACAAAGAAAGACCAAAAAGAAAATAGTACCTACCCTTAAGCAACTCAGAGTCTAATGGGGAAGAAACATATAAATCAAACAAGATAGATATAGGATAAATTTGGAGGTAACATCTATTCCTCAGCTGAAGAACATAAAACTTCATCTACAGCTGATCTACTCATCAAGTAACGCTGTCACAAAAAGAAGGAAAATAGAAGTAGTCTGGTATGACCCATTCTTGATGAAACCATGCTGATTCTTTGTGATAACTTCTCCCTTTTCTAGATGTGCATTAACTCACCCTTTGAGAACACATTAGTTCCATATATACAAAAATATTTATAGCAGTGTTTGTCACAGAATCACAGAATTTTAAAGTTTTATAGAAGCAAATAACTAGAAATACTTTGGGATCTCATCATTCATTTGACTAGTGACTAAGAAAGTGGTGACAAATGATATAATGGAATATCATTGTGCCATTAGAAATTAAAAATATGAGGAATTCATAGAAACATGGCAAGGCATATGACCTGACAGATCGATATAAGTAGAACCAGAAAACCATGTGTCAATCATTCAGCAAGCATTTATTAAGTGCCTAGTATGTGCTAGGAGATGTGATAACAGTAGGGATAAAAAAGCCAAAACAACATATTTTCTGACTTCAAGAAGCTCAAGTCCTGAGCTTCAAGCCTTCAGGGTGGATTGAAAGAACAGTAAAATGAACATGAGCAGTGTGAAATTGTAATAAGTTTTGCTCCAGTGAAGAGATGAGAATGTATCTTCTCCTTTAGAAGAAGTGAAGGACAGTGGATGTGAGATGTTGTATAAACTTTCAGGTATGATCAATGTGTTGTTTGATTTCACTGAACTGTTTTTAGTCATAGGAAGGCTCATGTGGTAATAGATACAGCAGTGGCAGAGAGATATTTTCAGAAATAAATGTACTATTAAAACCAAAAGTCACAAATATAACTTTTTTTTTAATTTTAGAATTTTGTTAGGAATCTATTCAAGCTCCCTGGTCCATAGTTTGCAGAGTTGATTCTGTTCTCTTTTTTTGAAAATTGGGACATTTAATCATTTCCAATTCTTTAATATCTCTCCATGATGTTTTAAAGACTACTTATATTGGCAATGTTACCAGTTCTTTCAGTACTCAACGATAAGTTTTTTGTGGTTGTTTTTGCTCCATCCTTTCCAACTCAAAGTTCATTTTCCTTGACAGGGAAAGTAGAAGTTGAACATATAAGATGAACAGCTCAGACCCTTCTCTGTCATCAGTTATTATTCAGTCCCCCAAGAACAACAGTCATATCCCTTTTTTGGTTTCCTTCTTTTGCCTCACATACTTAAAAGAACAAATCCTCTGATTGTTTTTTTCGTTTGCAAGCTTTCCCTTATTCTGAGCTTTAACATTCCTAATGAATACACTTCTTCCAGGTTATACCATTCTTTTGCACTCGTCCTTCACTACATACTCTTGCTTCTATTGGCTCTATATCTCTTTTTAAAATCTAAGTTAATGAGTTCCCTGTGCATCCACATTGATCTCTTTAAACAGCCACCCCCTTTCCTCCTCAACAGAATTATATCCATTTCAGAATTTCAATCTTGATAACTTCTCATTCCTCCAGGGTTGACTTCTCCAGACTAACATAAGGTCATGGAGTACAATCTATCCTTTCTCTGAACCTTTTGAAGCATGTATGTTCTTCACAAATTTAGGAATTCTGTCAGAGAATACCTAGCATGCTTTTCTCCTTCCTTATCACAAATTTCTAGATGGAATGGTCATTTTCCCCTTATATTTCCATCATTTCCAACCCAGAAATCGGTTCTTGATGATGTTTTTTTTTTTAAAAAGGATTTTCCATCCTTGATTCTTCTGCTTTTTGCAGAAGAGAAATTATAATCAAGTCATTTTGCAAAATAGAAATTATAATGAAGTCAATAAAGAAATTATTAGCTGCCCTGCTTGGGCCAGAGAAATAGAACTCTTGTAGATGTACAGAGAAGTTTCTTATCACTTATGAGTTTGTGCCAAACTTGTCATCTGTCCCCCAATTTAATCTCTTTATTCTATGTGTCCAAATAATCTGCATAATAAGCCTCAATGATGATACCACTTCAGTTTTGTCTCTATTGCTCTTCACACAAAATACTTTCTACCATTGTTCTCCCCGTTTTGGTTGCTGGATTTCCTTGAAGGAAGTATATCTATTTAACACAAATTGCTACATGCCCAGCTCTGCTTTTACTGCTTTCCCCCCAAATATTCCAGAAGCATATACCAGTGGACATATGCCATATAGGCTCCATCTACCAAATCTTAGTGATGCCCTATGAACTCTAATTTTCCTCTATACATTAGGATCTTTAGAGGCAAGTGGAGCAGGGGATGTCATGGTGGGAATAGAATCAAGATGACATAAATTCAAATTTGCCCTCAGACCTTGGACAAGTCCCTTAAGCCTCTGTTTGCTTCTGTTCACTGACCTGTGGAAAGGTAATTATATATATGTATATATACATATATGTTTATAATAGTACTTGCCTCCAGGATCAAATGAGATAATTGTGAAATGCTTAGCACAGTGCCTGGCTAAGGGCTTCACTTTCTTTCCCAAGACAACATTTAGCAATGCTTTCTAGGTGTCTTCTGGGAATAGTATTTCTAACCATACTAATTCCCATAAATATAGAGTAGTCATATGGTCTAATAGGTCATGAAAGGTTCTCTGGATTGGTACCCCAGAAGCAAACTTCTCTATTGTTGCTATTAGATTGTCAGTGAGTAAGAATAGTCTGCATGAATTTTAAGAGTAGGTAACAGTCGTTTCACTGTGGCAGAAATCGGGACATCACATCCTCTGTTTAAGTCACTGCATCTTCCTTGCTCCTCATACTTGCTACGCTGAGATCCTTGGCTTTGTTATTCTCCCAGCATCTCCTCTGGCTAGCTTTGGTGGCACTGGAGCTTTTCACCCCCAGAACTATCTCTTTCCTTCTCACTTGATTAGCACATTTTCATCTCATTAGCCCTTCTCATTTTGCAACATGACAGTCTTATCTGGCTATATTTCCCTTTTCTAACTAACTGCATACCTTGTTCTACCAATTATTTTTATCGTCCTTTACCAACTTCTTTCTCCTTATTCTCTTTCTGGAATCCTTCCTTTCATTCATCTTGAACTGTCTCCCTTCATCTTTCTTCCTTTACCTTTTCCTCATGTCAACTTTACCAACTCTAATTTCCTCTTCCCAAATTCAATCTCTTACCTTCTAATTCCCTAAACCCTTGAAATCTTAACATCATTTTAATTCAAGTCCTTCTCTCACACACCTTTCCTCTTTCCCTCTTCTTTCTGCTCACAGAAGACAATATTTCCTTGTTGCTCATCCTTCTCCCTATTGTTCTTGGTCCCATTTCCTTTCTTCTCCTCCAGTACCTCCTTCCTTCAGCAGTTATCTCCTCTTTGACAAAAACATGCGCAGTCTCAATGCATCATGCCTTTCTTTTCTGTCCACAAAATGCTCAGTTCTCTAATAATTCTAATAAAAATTATACATGATTTTTCCATCTAATCTTTTTCCTTTTTATTGCCCAAATTCTTAAAATGATTGCTGATACCTCTTCATCACTTCTCTTTCTTCAACTCCTTGCAGTCTTACTTCTGAAACTTGCCTCTCAGAGGTCACTAATGACTCCTTAATAAATGGCCTTTCCCCCATTCATATTGTTTGGCAGATAGTAAAGCTTAGTAAATGCTTTATATTCTTTCATTTATTCCTTATCCACTTTGATAGTTTGATGGCATTTGACATTGTTGACTATGTCCTTCCTTCAGAAACTCTATTTTCTCTTATTTTTCTTTCCTTTTAAGCTACTTCTCTCCAATTATATGTCTGAATCCTTATCTTTTTCCTAATTCCTTAATATGGGTATTCACCCAATTGGTCCTTTTCTCTTCTCTCTTGAAATATCTTTCCTTTGGCAATCTCCATTCACTTCCACAACTTCAGTGATTACCTCCATGCACCTGACTAGTAAATCTCATTTTCTAGCCTTGATTATTTCTCTAAGCTCTAGTCTTGAAACTCCAATTAACTAAAGGATGTCTTTGCATGACTATCCTCCCAAACTTCACAGTGTCAAAGTGGATCCTTTGTTCGCTGTCTGCCCTATTCAACTTCTTGAAGTTATTTTTGACTTTACCCTATTCCTAACCTTTACCAAGTTGCTTGCCAAGTTTTATTGATTCCGCTTCTGCTCCATCTCTTTATCATCCCCTTCCTTTCTCTTCCAATTTTTGCCACCCTAGTACCAGTCATTACCTTCTGTCGAAACTATTTCATTAGCCTCTCAACTGGTATTCGTTTTTCAACTCTCTACTTCATCCAACTCATGCTTTACACTGGTTCCAAATAAATCTTCTTTTTGCACAGATCTGTCAATGTTACTCCTTTCCTCAAAAAACTTCATTGGCTCACTTATCTCTACTGAATAACGTTTGTACTCCTGTACTTGCCATTTAAGGTCTTCCACAACTTGGGGTCATTCTACGTTTCATCTTTGTCTCACACTGTTGCCCTCCATGGAGTTTTTGCCCCAGCTAAATTGGACTACATTCTATTCTGAAAGTACATAATCTAAGAGTTGGAAGGGACCCTAGGTCATTCAGTTTAACATGTATTTGAACAAGAAACCCTCATGTAACAGACCCAACACTTTTCATCCTCCCTTTGCTTGAAGTCTTCTACGGGTGGGAAGGCAGAACCACAAAAACATATAAGGAAACCAAAGCTTTAAGAAGTTAAGTGACTTGTTCAGGGGCACATAGCTAGTATATGTCAATGGCAGGACTCAAACTCAGCTCTTCAGAACTCCAGATCATATGTTTTTTTCCCACAATTCCAGACCTGCATATGAGGAATACACCCTGTGCTTTTCCCTTCCTCATTATCTTTGGTCATACTATTTGCTATGACTGAATGTCCTTACTTCCTTTCTTTGCTAATGAAATCCTATGAGTCTTTCAAATTGTATTTAGATGTCTGCTCCTCCAGGAAGTGTCCCCTAATCTCCAGTCCCCACCCTGAAAGTCAGTAACATCCTCTTTTGTCCTCATACAGTTCTTTGTTTTGCTACTCTGTAATGCATATAGCATTTACTATTGTATATTTTAGTTGTCCATAGTAGTCTTTTCAACTCCACTAGGGTGGAAATTATGTCTTTTCTATACTTTGTATCTCTCCCATTTTGTGAAGGTTGATTAGCCATGTTGTTGAAAAACAAAAACCCCAATCAACCAGCCAATTATTCACTGAGCATTTATTGATATATACCCTATGTTCCAGGGTCTGTGCTATGTGCTGGGGATTCAAATACAAAGAACTCAACAATCCCTATTACAAGGAGCTTATATTATAATAGAGACTTCTTTATATTCTTTTTTTTAAACTTACAAAACTTTATCATTTTAAAAAATGCCAATTGTCTCTAATGGTACTATATGGTTACAAATCATAGGGTATTAGTCTCCAAAGTATCATAACTGTAGGTGACCCAAAGGACAATGGAAAGTTGCATGGTGGGCATAGGGAGGCTATAGCATATTATCACATAAGAAGTTATAAGAGCTGTCTATCCTCCAGGAGATGTGATGAGAAAATGAGGTGCCCTGGACCTGGAGTGGAGTGAGGAATAATGTGATTCTATTCCAGGAGCTGCCCTAATATTTGCAAAATGTCAAAAGTCTTGGAGGGAGGCTTCTGGCACATTCAAGAGATCTTCCAAAGAGAATTTCTAGGGGAATATGGACAAGAATTAGACATGAAAAGGTGTGGGTGGGTTGTACCCAAGAAAGGAGTGCCCATTTATGAGCTCATGAATGCACTGAAGTACTAGCTTCTATTTCTTCTCCATGTCCTCTTTCCTCCATGGAGTGCTCAGCAGAGGGGCTTGTATGGAGCATTTAGTAGGCATTCAAGACATAAACCATGACTCATTGCAGTAAACAAATGAAAGTTAAAAGAAAATTACCCTGAAAATGAAAGGAACCTGTAGAAATCTTGTCAGGCTAATACAAATGGTGTGTTCTTTAAATGTATGAATATTCCCAAAGAACTTTCATAAGGAAAGAAGAGCAAATTTAAGGAACCTCTTTAAGCAATGAATTAATGATTTCGTTAAGGACTGATCAAAAAGTCTATGAGTAAGGTAAGAGAGGGTAGTAAGCGTAAGAGGGGACCTAAAATGATTGTTCTAGATAGACTAGGAATTTCAAAGAAAAATATAAATGGAAAGAGAAATCAAAAAAGTTGATACTAGAAAGGGATATAATGTCTCCTGATACTAGGCTTGGAAAATTGGTCCTGTTGACCAGTAAGAATAAACTTACATGAAGCAGAACCTGGTTGTATGAAGGAAAGTTATTATAGTCACTATTGAGTTGGAGAATCATCCATGCAAGAATCTTAGGAAAGGAGTGGGGTGGAGAGACAAAGGGGGATGAGGAATGGAAGGAAGGGAAGGAAAAGGAAATGGAAGGGGAAGGGGGAAGGAAGGAGGGAAGGGAAGGGATAGGAAGGGGAAGGGAAGGATATGAAGGGAAAGGGAAGGAAAGGAATAGATATAGATTATACAGAGATGAAGGAGGTTGCCGGGTAATAGCACAAAAAGGGGAGAGAAGTAAACTGTAATCAGTGTACAAAAATTGAGGGTCAACAATGGAAAAGTCAGAAGGAAGAGTGTGTAACAGCAGATATTGGAGTGGGACCTGACTTTTTTAAGCCTTAGTCCAATATATTGGATTTGGTAGAGAAGAACAGAAAATAAGCTAAGCATCAGAATTAACCCAAGGTTTTAGGAAAGCAAGGCAAGGACCAAGGCAAAATAGAAACTGAGCTTTTTGAGTGCTCACCTAGTTTGGTGCATGTCTTGGTGGAACATCACTTTATGGCTGATCTTTGCATGCTAGATCTTTGCATACCCTTAAAAAGGACTTGGTGTTAAGTGCTGAAATTCTTATTATTCAGTCTTGTTTTATGAAGGTTGTTTAGCCTTAAACGGTAGATGTTTTTCATGGTAGTTTCAAGTTCTCAAAACATTAGATTGAATAATGCTTAGATTTATAATATAGCTTTCCTCCAAAGACTTGAGGTACCTTTCTTATGTACAATCTTCTTTATCATTACAATACCCCAGGATGGGCAAGGAAATATGCTGAATATCTACAATGTTTCTTCTGGACTGTTTCGGAGAAGAAATTCACTTCTATCTCCTGAGGAGTGGCATGGCCAAGTTAGTAGCCCATTCCCCATCCCCAAAGGAACACACACACACACACACACACACACACACACACACACACACACACACACACCCCAAGCTCTCAAATGAATTGACTTTACCAATTCTCCCAATATTTGGACAACATTGGAGGTGCCTTTTAATGCCTTCAGGTCACCTCCATGGTATTTCCTCTCCCAGGACACCTCTCATTTCTGAACATGTCTAATTAGAGTATAATTCATACACTGGCAAATTCTGGTTGATATTAGAAAATGTTCCATATGTACTCTATCAAAGAATAATTCATTTAAAGAACTAACAGATGCAAGCTAAAAGGATGATAAAAGTCTTGTATGATGGAGACATAATTAGACTTAGGAGTCAAAAGATCTGCATTCAAATCTAAGTCTTGCTATTTAATATCTATGTGGTAGTAGATAAGTCACTTACCAATTCTGAATTTCAGGTCTTTATACATAAAATGGGAATAACAAAATGAACACTTTCTAAAAGGGTTGTTGTGAGGAAGCATACATGCTATATAATTGTGAGTCATTATTATTAGAAAAAATACAAGAAACTAATCAGGTGCATCCCAAGAAAAAAGCCCCAAATGTAGGTATTCCATAGGTTGAAAGAAGTATGGAGTGGGGAGTGGTGAAAGATTTTTGGCCATACTGAGTAAAAGGACTAGATCTATGGTTTCCTTAGTAAAGAGAACTCTTTGATTGAGGCACCATATTAACAAAGATCAATACCTATTCTGCACCTTATAATCTTCAAGAATTGTTTGGAACACTGAGAGTGTGATTTGCCCAAGGTCACAGAGTCAGGATATGTCAGAGACAGAACTTCAAACTATGTCTTCCTGTCTCCAAGGTTAGCTCACTGACTGCTTAAAAGGAATGAAAAACACATAAGCCATAAGGGTATAGAAAATCTAGTATATCAGTAAGGAGTTAAGGACAGTGTTACCCTGGGTAAGACATAAAGATATTTATAATTTTCTTCATAATTCCTGAAATCCTGATGACATATTTGGATGTTAAGTGTACATTACTTTGTTAGAGCTTAATTCTATCATATCCATCATGAAGGAAAAAATTAATTTATATTAAACCCAAACTATCAATATTTTCATTTCCCTAATGTTAGTCTTATGGCATTAGGCCACTTTCTTATAATTAATTATTTGTCATTTCATAGACCACACAGGATTTACAATTTTAAGATGCCTAGTACAACATAATTCTTTGTGCTTGGAGATAAGTGTTTGTTCTGCAGCGTTTGACTTTGTATCATAATCATACAGCATACAGATTATACTTTATGCTGTCCTTGACTAGCAAATACTAAATTACAACTCTTTAGCATGACTACTAGAAGGGAAATTGGGCCCAGACAAGAAGGCAAATGGTACCATGGGATTTTAACCACACGTGGTATAATATCTTATACCATCTGCATGGTATACTATCTGCCTCCTGAAATATGGCCACTACCAGTAACACTTGTTCATACTGTACTTTTTAAAAAATCTTTTCATTCCTCTTCTGATTCAGATGTAGGGTCAGTTTTTATTCAGGGAGAATAATGCTCTAAATGAATCACTAAAACCTCCCAGTACATTTTGAGATGCTTTCCTTGGAGATCTGTCATTTGAGTACTGACTCAACTGCAAGGAAAAACTAATATAATTGTCATATGACTAATATACCCAGTTAAATAAATGGTGCTTCACTTGAGTTTACCAGCAAGAAGAAAATGAACTCTAGGATGTTTTCTCTCAATACCTACATTGCTCCCTGCTAATTGCTTGGTGGGTAGCTAGGTGGTGCAGTGGAGAGAATGTGGGCCTTGGAGGCAGGAAGACAATTCAAATCTGACCTTAGACACTTACTAACTGTGTGACACTGGGCAAATCACTTAACCCTGTTTGCCTCAGTTTTCTCATCTATAAAATGAGTTAGAGAAGAAAATGGCAGACTACTCCAATATCTTTGCCAGGAAAACCCCAAAAGGGGTCACACGGAGTCAACACAACTGAAAATGACTGAACAACAACACAGTTAATTACTTGATACTGCTATTTTCTCAAGATATCCAGAGTCTTTTCTCCTTTTCACAACTCAACTTCTAAATAAAATAGTCTAGATTCACAGCCTTCAGTTCTTCATTCAGTCTTTAGCCTGTAGGATCATAGGTTCATAGATATAAAGCTGAAGGGACCTTAGAAGCTATGTCATGCAACCTCCTTATTTCACAGATGAGGCTGCTGAGCCCCAGAAGAGTAAAGACCTTCACCTAGAATCCCCCAGCTAGTGAGTATGGGAGGGAGGGTGGGAGCCCTGCTCTTTCTTACTCAGGTCCATTTTGCTATTCTCTAAACCATGCTGCATCTCTAAAATCCCTCTACTGAAATTACTATTCTTTTCCAGGGTTGCCAATGACTCCATTCTATAGCATCTTTGTTGATCATACTCCCTCCCTCACCTCCTTGCTTGTTATCTTCTCTGCCCATCACACGTCTATGACACTGACAATCTCATGGTTCTCTTACTACGTCTCTGGAGGCCCTTTCTCACTCTTTCCTTCTTTGCACTCCTTAAATGTGGATAACTCCCAACATTCTGGCCTTGGCTCTCTTTATTCCCTTGGTGATTCTCATGCTTTTAATTACCATCCCTACAGAGATAATTCCAAAGTCTTTAACTCTTATCCCAAAACTCTTCCCAGGTTCCAAGTCTCCAGACTTAATTATATCCCCAGGGCTTAGCACTATGTTGCTTGGATCATAGTAGGTGCTTAATAAATGCTTATTGACTGACTCATAGAGCCTGTTTGAGATTGCATTCCTCTCATACAGCACTGGAAAATCCACTCTCTTTGTTGTGATGAATTGGAATTGGACTTTAGCAGAGGATCCATGCCTTTATGATACCAACATGATACAAGTTGAAAATGATATTACCAGGGTCTTAAAGGAAGTTAAGCAGTCATGAACAGAGTACTACTGCATGGTATTCTAGGCCCAACACAGGTAAAGGATTCCTTAAATTATTATGATAGTAGATGATAGCTTAGACTAGTGCCAAAAGGGCAGCTAGGTGGTGCAGTAGATAGAGCACCAGGCCTGGAGTCCCGAAGATTCATCTTCCTGACTTCAGATCTGGCTTCAGACACGTAGTAGCTGTTTGCCTCAGTTTTCTCATTTGTAAAGTGAGCTGCAGAAGGAAATATCAAACCACTCTAGTATCTTTGCCAAGAAAACCCCAAACGGGGTCATGAAGAGTTGGACGCAACTGAAAAACAACTGAACGACAACATTAAACTTAGAGACAGGGGTCACCAAACAGTACATAAAAATCCTGCTGGGCATATATTGACTTAGAAAATCACATAATAATATTGTTTATGTTGTACTGTATTTTTATTTATTTTGTTAAGTATTTCACAAGTACATTTAATCTGGGTCAGGCCACACTGAGGAGTATTGTGGGCCATGTGTTTGACACCTGTTTTAGATCTTGGGAGTAGAGCTAATCTGTGTTCTTGGAATTATCTGTGTTATGTAGAGTGGGCTTATCAGAAATAAATGAACCACTACAAGCATAACATTTTTTTTATTTTTGTTAATGTTAATAAATAGGAACTTGGCATCTAGTCTTTTAAAAATTCCTCTTTTGAAGACATCTGTTTGCATTCATATATGAGAAGCAGTTTGATTAGAAAAAGAATGCTACACTTAGGAAAGACCTGAGTTTGAATCCTATCTTTGGAACTTATTACCATGAACCAGTCATTTTGTATCTGAGTTTCAGTTCTTTATCTATAAAATAGGGATAGAAAGATTTTATGGTGGTTACTTCACAGGGTTTTTGTATTAAATCTGATAATGGCATAAAGTTCTATGTAAGGCCAGTTAATTGCTATTCATAATTCTTATTAATCAAAATCAAGTTTTATTTTTATATAATGCATTTTGCTTTAAATTATTCTATTTAAGATTCTATTTAATCAACAAATTAAAATTTATCAAGCACCTACTATGTGCCAGGCACTGTATGAAGGACACAAGGACACAAGCTACCTCGCCTCTGCCCTTGAAGCTTACAATCTGCCATGGGTTGACAGTATGGCCCATAAAAAGATATAAAAAATAATTTTTGTGAGGAGGAGAGGAAACTCTAGTTACTGGAGAGGAACAGAAAAAAAGACACTTTCTGTAGAAGGTGGTATTTCAACAGAACCTTGAGTGAAATTAGGAATTCTGAGAGGCCAAGGTGAGGAACGAGTGCATCGTAGGCATTGGGGCATTACATACAAAGGCCCTGGGATAGAAAATGGAGCATCGTGTTTAAGGAGTAATAAGAAGCCAGAATGGCTGAACCACAGTGTTCATGGAGGTGAGTATTATGTAATCCACTTTAATTTTAGAAAAAAAAAAGAAGCATATTGAACATGAGAGTGAGCCACATGGTCAACCTTGCACTTCAGGAAGGTACCTTGACAGCTATGTGGAGTTTAGACTGGAATGGAGGAGACACATGAGGGCAATCAATTGGGAAGCTCTTGTTAGAGTTCAGGCAAAAGGTGATGAAGGCCTGATTAAAGTGGAGGGAAAGGAATGAATTCAAGAGATGCCTTGGCGGCAGAAAGGATCAGATCAGGAAACTTATTGGATATTCAGGATGAGTGAGAGTGAGGATGACACTAAAGTAGAAAACCTGAGTAAGAAAGGAATATGGATCATTGGTGGAAGATGAGAAGTTTGTAAGAGAGATGGGTAACTATTTTTCTAAGTGTCATCAACTTCCATCGAGTTTGACCATAGCAAATATATCTAATCTATGCAAGGGAAAACAAATCACAGAAGGTTTACAGGAAATGGCCTGATGGAAAAAGACCATAGCAGAACCTATGTCTCAAAAGCTTAGGTCAGTTAATGTTTATAATGTCCTAGTGGTCAGCAAGTTGGACTAGAAGACCTGGGTTCAGATTTCACATTTTCTACTTATCAGCTATGTAGCCGCTGGTTATCCATCTAATGACTCTAAACTCAGGCAACTCACTAAGATTTATCTATGAAGGTGTAGTGGGATTGTAATCTACCTGGTAATACTCCTTCTAACAAAAGCAGAGTCACTTTTAGGAGAGGCAGAATGGTATGGTAGATGAAGTTGTTTAATTTAGCATTAGGGTTCAATCTCACATCTGCCACTTACTACCTGTATCTGAGCAAACCATTTAACTTCTTGGGGCCCCAGCTCCTCATCTGAAAAATGAGAGGACTGGATTTAGATGGCCTTCAAAGTCCCTTCTAGCTTTAAACATAGGATCCTATTCTCTATCAGATCATTTGTTGTTGTTTAGTTGTGTCTGATTCTTTGTAACCCCATGGACTATAGCACAGCAGGCCCTTCTACCTTCTACTATCTCCTGAAGTCTGTGCAATCTCTATTAAATCATACTATCTCTAATTAGACCTGTTGTGCTTCTCACTCTTATTATCTTCTTCATAACAATTCCATCAAGTTAGACAGTCTCAATATAATAACAGTGATTTTTAATATGAGAGTAATAAAAATCCAACTTTTATTGTCCTATCTATTTTCATAAAATGTACCATGTGTAGCAGTTGCTGGGTTACCACACGAAACAGCCACAAGACTGTATCCTGAAAGAGGAGTTAGCAATTGAGAAAAGGAAATGACTAGTAGAGTTTAGAAAACCATCAAAATGCCTGCCTACAACTGAGAATTCTAAGTAATCTATGTAACTGAGGCAAAAGTTATCACTAAGGAAATTGTTTCATTGACTCATGCTACCCACACAGTCTGATTTTCATTTCAAAATCAGTGTCCTTGGCAGCTTTGCCAGCCTGTTCCTGTAGCCCTTTGCTTTGAATTTTTTGAACTGGACAGAGGCAGGGCAGATTCATTTTACCAGGACACTTTTCAGGGTTCCTACTTTTTGGAGGTGTTTGCATTTATCTTCTGGCCCAGCTACTGAAATTTAGTGGCCCATAGAACAAGTACTCCATGGTGAAAGAAAGTTGGTGGTGAGTCAAGTAAAAGGTCACTAGTTCCTATAGACTATTAAAGACAGAATGTGTGATTCCATTTGTAAAAAAAAGTATGGGATGTTGTGGCTTTAATTGTTTTCTCCTGGTGGTTTTCTTCCTTCAGTTTTCTAATATAATAATGGCACTTAAAATGTTAGGTATGTTATTTAGGATTGTTACTATATATTACTAAAGTATCAATTTAATAAGTTACCTAATTTCCCTCTTAGGAAATAAGTACTAGGATCAATATATCCATTAGAGAAAGATTTGTTTCTCAGGCCTTGGTCATAAAAAAAATTAAAGGACCCTAAAGGATGTTTCTTTGCCAATTTTTTTAAAACTTCAGGCTCCATGTTGGCTCGCTGCTCCAGAGGATTTTGTTCAGTGACTGTAAGAGTTTTTCATTTGTAAGAAAAAATGTAAAGGGCAAAAAGGGGATAGGATAGCAGTCACATGGTAAGTACTTATGCAAAATGAGTATGGATAGACAAAACAGAAAACTACATTGGAGAAGTTCATTTCAACATTGATTCTTCCTTTCCATAGGAGAAGAAAAAACACAAAAATGGGACCTAATTTCCTTAGTGGTAACTGGTATCAGTAATGATTTCCTCTGGGTAACCCTCCTGGCTGTATTCTAGAAATCATGATGGAGGGCCAAGGGATAGGGGAAAGGGAACAGTGGAATTGGAGATCCTTCTGCACACAGCCCTAGCTGCCTGGGTCATGGAGTTCTCATAGTGCTAATCTCCATGCCACAAACTTCCCTGCTTGATCAACATTTCTTTAATTTAAAAAAACCCTCCTCTTCTGTTTTAAATTTTGTGGCTGGCAAGGCTTGAAACAGACAGTGAGTCATGACACTAGTTACTCTTTGTACCACCCCCAACCCCCTCTGAAATTCTTCAAGATGAGGCAGAGACAGGGATTCTAAAGAGGCTTGGCAAAAGTATGTGTTTCATTTGGGGGGCCTCTTAAGGGAGCCTGTGGATGAAGAGGTTTTGTATTTTCAGTATTAATAGCAGGGTGAGGGACAGAAAAAGTGGAATAGTTAAAGATCTGAGGGACCTATAGTTTTGTAACTTGGAATAAATTTAAGAATAAAAAGCACCAGTAAAAGAACAAGGAAAAATTGTTGCGTTCCTGAACACACATACACACACACACACACACACACACACACATACACTATTGACAAACACCAGGTCTGTCCCTTAGAATGCAATCACAAAAATACCAAATCCCAAAGATGGAAGGGACATGAAAGACATCTGGTCCAAACTGTATCTGACCAAGAATCCCCTCTTTAACAAGCCTAAGAAGTGATCATCCAGCATTTACTGGACTCTTTCCAGCAATCTACTATCTTCTTAGGAAACACACTGTAGTTTTTGAGAACTCTGATTGTTAGGAAGTGTTTTCTGACATCACGCCCAAATTTGCTTCTTTGTGACTTCCACCCACTCCTAGTTCTGCCTTCTGGGACCATGTAGAACACGTCTCATCCTTCTGGTATATTACAGCCATTTATGAACTAAAACACAGCTCTCATCTCTCTCCCCTCCCCCAAATCTTCTCTCCTCCAGTATAAGCATGCCATTCTGGGTGCCTTCAGATGATCCTCACATTGCTTGATTTCCAGGCTCATTGATAGATAGCTTCTTTGCCCTTCTTTTGTTTCTTTCCTGAATATCACTGTCTTTTCTAAAGTGGATCATCCAGGAATGAACCCAGTGTTCCAGACATGGCCTGATTGTAAAAGGGTTATCACTTCTCTAGTCTGGATCTTTTGTCTGTCTTAATGCAGCTTAATAGCACGCTTTTTCTTTTTTTTGGGGGGGGGGATTGCCACATCCCACAATGTTGACTCATGTTGACCTCTACACTATTAAAAAAAGATCTTTTGATAGATGAGCTATTTTCTTGGCATATGTCCTCCAATTTGCACTTTAAAAGCTGATTTTTTTTAACCTATATGGAAAACTTTGTACAGTTAAACCTTTTCAATTTCATTTTATTGGATTTGGCCCAATGTTCTAGTCTAAGATTTTTGATAGTCTGACTTTTTAACCAACTTAACTGTTAAATGTGAACATCTAGTAAAGAAAATGGTCACCAAGAACTAGTGAGACTTGTCAAAAACTGATCATGTTATTGACCAAAGGGTCTGGCATATAGTAGGCACTTGATAAACGTCTTTCCATTAAAAAAAAAGGAACAGGTCATACTATACTAACCACATTTCCTTTTGTGATAAGGTTGCTAGGCTAATAGATTGGAGATATGCAGGAGATAAAGTTTGCCTAGATTACAGCAAAGCATTTGACATAATTTTTTACGATATTTTTGTGGAGGAGAGAGAGAGAGAGAGAGAGAGAGAGAGAGAGAGAGAGAGAGAGAGAGAGAGAGAGAGAGAGAGAGGCAAGACCCAAAGAATTATCATTCATGGTTCAATATCTAAAAACTGAATCTACATTTGAGTGTGGTAAGGATCTATCCTTATCCCTCTGCTGTTTAATATTTAATTAATGACTTGGATAAAGGAATGCTTGTGAAATTTGCATATGACAAAAAACTAGGAAGGAGACAACATACTGGTTAAAAGACAGGATTTAAAAGAAAATCTGGATGGGCTAGAACATTGGGCCAAGTTGAGTAAGATGAAATTTAATAGGGATAAATCTAAATTCTCATACTTGGGTTAAAAAAAATTCAATGTCAAAACTAGAAGTCAAGGAGGTGTGGACAGATAACTGTTCATTTGAAATAGATTTAGGCTATGAGAGAATTGGAAGCCCAACAGGAGTCAGTAGTGTGATATCACAACTAAAAAAACTAATGTGATCTTGGACTGTCTCAGCATGATGTTCAAGACTAGAGAGGTGAATGTTCCTCTGCCCATGTAAGATGACACCCAGAGTACTGTGTGATTGTGGATGCCACATTTTAGCAAAGCCTGACATTCTAGAGAGTGGGAATCAGCATGGTAAAGAGCCTCAAGTTTATGCTATATGAGAATCAACTGAAGTAACTTTGGGTAGAAAAAAGAAGAAATTGGTGGAGAAAGGTACTATCTTCAAGTATTTCAAAGGCTATCATATGGAAGAAGAATTAATTATTTTACTTAGCCCTTAAGGGCATAACTAGGAGCAATGGATTGAAGTTGTATAAGGAAAAATTAAAGTTTGATGGCAAGGATAAAATTATTCTCCCCACCCCAAAGTAAAAGCTCAGTAGACTAGAGGTGGTAGGCTCCATGCTCTGCCTTTGTTTTTGAAATGAGGATGGTATTCTCCAATCCTATTATACCTCATCTGTTTTCTACAGTTTTTGAAAGTGTATGGACCACAGTTCGGGAATCACATCCCAGACATGTTGAATATACAAATCATTTGTATTTGTATCCTTAGTGCCCAGAACATAGTAAGTATTTAATCATTGTGCTTTACTGATGTATTGACTAATAGGAGACCAAATGCTTGGAAAATGTATTAGAGAAAAAAACTCAAAATAAAATCTACTTTCTATTCCAGATTTGAATTCTCAGCAATGGAAAAATACTTTTAGATGTCTACATTGGTATTAGCTCTTCCACTGACTGGGCCAATTCCACAGATTCTCATGGAATTTTATTGTAAAACCAATAAATGTCATTTGTATTAGTTATCTCATTGGCATGATATGAGGAATATATGATGCATGCAATAGAGTTTGTAAAGCACCTTGATCCTCGTACAACTTAAAAAGAAACAAACTAAGGATCATTTTTATCAAGAAAAATAAAAAAAAACTTTTGGATATATAATTTTAAAAAATTGTTTTCAGTTAACAAACATTTTTTTCCCCATCTCAGGCCTCCCATTGGGGGAAAAAGCCCAACAAACAACCTTGTAAATTCATAGCCAAGCAAAAGAAATGTCTACATTGTCCATGTCCAAAAACTATGTGCCTTATTCTGCATCTTTAGTCTATCGCCTCTCTCTTATGAGGTAGGTAGCATGCTTCATCAGTCCTCTGACATCATGGCTGGTTATTGCATTGATCACAGTTCTTAAGTCTTTCAAAACTGTTTGTCCTTACAACGTTGCTGTTATTATAGAAATTGTTCTCCTGGTAATGCTCACTTCACTCTGCATCTGTTTGTACAAATCTCGTCTTAAAAACTCAGTTTTCTTATCTGTAAAATAGGGATAATAAGAGCACCTATCTCATAGGCCTTAGACACTTATGAGCTGTGTGACCCTGGGCAAGTCACTTAACCCCATTTGCCCTAGTTTCCTCCTCTATAAAATGAGCTGGAGGAGGAAATGACCAACCAGTCCAGTATCCTTGCCAAGAAAATCTCAAACGGGGTCACAGTGAGATAGACATGACTGACAATGACCAAACAACAAAAGGTATAGGATCGTTGTATGTCAATTGGGATAACACGTGTAAAGAACTCTGCAAGTCTTGAAATGTTGTGTAAATGCTAATAACTATTGCTGTCATTATCATCATCCTTATTATTCCAGAGTTTCTCTGGAAACATCTTTTCTTTTTCCTCTTATAGCACAATAGTGATCCATTATAATCATATCCTATAATTTCAACAAACATTTATGAAGCACCCATTATATATCAGACTCTGTGCGAGGTGCTGGGGGTACAAAGACGAACCAAACGTACCTACCTAGGGAGACGACCTGCACCTGTGATCTCATTCATAATAATATTGATAATATCTAGGAATTATATATTGCCAACTATGTACCAAGCACTGCACTAAGAGCTTTACAAATATTATTTCATTTGATCTTTGCATCTGATTTTATCCTCATTAGTTGAGGAAACTAGGCAAACACAACTTAAGGTAGTTGGAAGCTCTTTCTACCAATACGATCAGCACCTTCCCTGAAGCTTATAGTCCAGGAGAGCTGCCTAGAGCACAGTGAGGTGAAGTGACTTACTCTGCTCAAAATCATACAGGAGACTGACAAGACCAGATTTCTCCTATCTCTCTGCTTTTTCCAACTCCACCCAGCCCCTCACACAGGTGGTTATTGATCTGTACCAAAGAGGAGAGAGATGCCCACATAGTTGTCCCTTCTAGCCAGGGTTCCATTCAAAACATTGATAAGGTAATTTGGGGGGGGTGCTGAAATGGAGATCTGGAAGGGTCTCATGTGGAAGGTTATCTTTGCTGAGCCTGGACAGAAACTAGGCACTCTAAGAAGCAAAACTAAGGAGAGAGTGCATGAAAGACACAGAGGAAAGACTGTACAAAGAAATGGAGATGAGATATGGAATGTCATGTTTGAAAACTGAGAAGAAGGCATTTGGCTGAATTGTATAGTGTGGGATGGACTAATGTGTAATGGAGTTGGGGTGGAAGGAGTTGGGACCAGGGTTTGAAGAGCACTGAATGTCAAACAAAGGAGTTTATGTTTGATCCTAGAGATGATAGGGAGCCCCTGGATTTTATCGAGTGGGGGGAATAAGGGGAATAATGTGGCCATTTCTATGCTTTAGGAAAATCCCTTTGACCACTGTATGGAGAGTGGTTTGAATGAGGAGAGACTTAAGCCTAGGGGATCAATTACAAGGTATAGCAGTAGTAGTGGAGAGAGATGATAAGGGCCTGAGTCATGGCTTTGTGAATAAAGAGAAGGGGACAGATGCAGGACACGTCAGAGAGGCAGAAGCTACCAGATCTGGCAACTGATGGGTGGAATGATGGAGAATGAATTGAGGTTGACACAAGTTTAGAACCTGTGACTGGAAGGATATTACACTCAACAGTAATAAAGTAGAGGAATAGGTTTGGGAGGAAAAATAGTGAGTTCTGTTTTATACATGTTGGTTTTGATAGAGACGTTAAGTGATTTGCCCAGATACACCTATCTAATTAAGTGTCTGATTTGGTATTTGAACTCAGTTCTTACTGATTCCAACTCCAGCATGCTAATATCCATTGCTCCACCTCTTTACCACCAAATTATATACTCCTTGCATTAAGAATCTGAAGGATTCTGTCCCTTATAAGATTGTTTCAATTTCATTATGAAATAGGGAGACTTCTTTCCTTTTTTGTTATTTCAATGAGGTAGAAAACTCCCTTAAGGAAACTCCTTCTATCCATGCGGATAGACTATAGTCTTAAAGAGTTGCTTGGAGGAAATGAGAGGTTAAGTGACTTGACCTGAGGCCCTTCTGACTCATTGGCAGGCTCTTTATCCAATATTTGCAAACAGCCTCTCTCACATGTTATTAAAATCAGAAAACTAAACTTTTCCTTTTATTTTGGGTTTTCAATTTCATTTGATACATAAGTAAACTGAGGACCAGAGACATTAAGAAATTTACCCAAATTCACAGGGCTAGTAAATAACTAAGAGTTTAGTAAGCTAGTACTTAGTAAAGTAAGAGTAAGTGGTTTTCTGACTTAAGTCCAAGCTGCTTTCTACTACACACCGGCTCTTTGGTTTCTTCTTTGGAATCCTCCTATGATGGGGCCCTCATCTTCAAATTGGTCTTTGGGGCGTGGGAACCTAAAGGCAGGTGAATAATCCATAGAGTTATTTCCTCTGATACATAGAAATATCACCTTTTTTACCTATTGATTGCTTGAACTCAAACTTGTCATTCTAACAGGTGTTGACCTTAGTCTACTTCCTCACCTTTTACTGGAGAATCTAAATCATTAATTGCTTTTGTCCATTGTTTTACACATTATGATTGTTGGGGTGCTACCAAGTGAGTCTTTTAGGAGTTTTGGCCACTTACAGAATGTATTTATTTCTTAACTAGTTTTCCTCTGTAATCTTCAAATATACCACAATATAGGACTTATCTCTATCCAGAAAATACCATGATCAAATTTTATTCTCTAACTTTTAATTCTCAAACTATGGATGGAACAGGAACACAATGCTTATGCTGCCTTTTGATCCTATACCCTTCTAAGCAGAAAGTATTTTATATATATAGCTGAAAAGATGAGATGAAAATCCCAAACATTCTTTCCAAACCACAGTGATTTTTAATTCCAAATATGAAATAGTTTTTTTTTTTTAAATGCCCTTGGGATCACTTTCAACCCCCCCCCTGCATTTTTTCCATTCTAATTAGATTGGGATTTTTAGGGTGTTATATTTTAATATTAATACTTTACCTCTGTGATCTGGGGAATAAAATTGTTTAGTTTATACAGAATTATAGATTTATAGAATTATAAAGGTGAGAGGGAATTCAGGAATCAGTCGGGCCAATTATGGTCTTTATGGGAAGTCTGGTGGAGCCTTGTGGGCCCCTTCTGAAAATAATGCTTTAGGTACATAGAATAACATTCATAGAATTACAAAAGAAACCATTTATATTGAAATAAAGGAACTCTCAGAAATCTAGTCACATACCTCTTGGTTAAAAACCCTTTATTTAGTTCAGCTCCCTAATTTTGCAGATAAGAGAATGAGAGCCAAAGAAGATTCGGTCCCTTAACTTGCCTTAGCTAGTTACAGGACAGACTTAGAACTGGAAAGAACCCAGGTCTCAGTAACCAAAGAGCAAACTAGTATCCCTTTCACTACCTCATGCTGAGTAATGGCAAGAAAATGAAATGAAAAGAACACTAGTGGTACATTTTAAGGTCTGCAAATTAAATATCACTGTATAACCCTCTCATCATGGCCTTGATTAGTTCTTTTTTGCCAGATTAAGATAGACCACAAATTATATTGCAAAATTATGACACTTCCCTGATAAGATTTTATTTGTTACGTTACGTTGGGCAAATTAAAGTTTCTCCTTTGAGGTATGGAGGGCAGAGAGATGTTAAAACGATGGTAGAAATTATTAATAGCTGTCCCCACTAAGTTTAAGAGTTCAAAAAAATATTTAAAGTGCTTAGAACTTTGTATAAATATAGTTATGATGTACTGGCATTATTCCATTATTAAAATATAGTTTATTTTCTGTCTAAAGTTATTCAATAATTCTTGCGGTTGGCTCCTCCTTCTAGCCCGCTATTTCTGGATGTAATTGAATTCCACCATAGCTGACATTTAAGGGTTCTATGAGGCTTTTGTTTTAACTTAGTTACAATGACCTTAGATGGAAACCATACCCAGAAACCATTCATTGTTAGTTCTAGAAGATATGGGATGAGTGTATCAGAATATGTTCCAAGTATGAGCAGGAATTGAGAGATCCTAGGAGGCCTAGGAGGCAGCTAGGTGGCTCAGTGGATCATGTGGTGGGCCTCAAATCAGAAGACCTGATTTCAAATATGGGCTCAGACACTCATTACTATCTGCATGACTCTGGGAAAGTCTTTTAACATCTGTTTGTATTAACCTACTGGAGAAGGAAATGGCAAACCACTCCAGTGTCTTTGCCAACAACAAAAACAAGGTGTACCTATTATATATACTCATGAATATGAATTTGAGAGGCAGATCAAGTATGGCTATTTCTTCTTCTAGTCAATTGTTTCTATTTTCTAATGTAAATTTAAATATCTTTTACTAACATTCATCTTCTTTTGGAGAGCATGGCATAATGGATAACGGGCTAGTTTTTCAGTTAGGGAGATATATATTCAAATCTTATCTTTGACACAGGAGAGCTATAAACTCATAGACAAGTCACTTTGCCCCTTGTGCCTAGGCAATTCTCTGAGATTCTAACTTACAACAGTAGTTGCTGATCTGCACTGGTGGAAGCCATTTACCTACTGGGAATTCCAAAGAAATCAGAGATCCAGAGTACTTTTTTTTTTTTTTTGCTTTGTTGGGTAAACAGGTATTTTTTCCTTTATTCAATTTATGTTTAAAAATACCCATACTTAGAGGTACCTCAAGCACAGGTAGCTCATTTCAGAGCTTTCTTTCTAAATAAATATATAGCTGGCAGTGATGAGATATATCAGAACAAATACGGAGCCTTGCAGTTTTTGTTACTTTTATTTACTTTGGATTCATTATAAGTAGCCCATAATAGTGCAGTTATTGTGCCTTTTTTAATTAGCAAGAATAAATTTATTAATTCCTCATCATTATTTTTCTCTTTGTGCTTTTAAAGTTTGCCAAAAGAGGAAGTGATATTGGTTATTTTGGTGATTTCCTTTTTCTGGTGTGCTTGTGGTATAATTCTGTATAATTTGGTTTCTTAGGTAACAACTCTGGATGTTCATATGACTCACTAGGGTAGTGGGGGCAAAAGAATAACCAGAAATTTAAGACACTAGATTTCCTTTTATCAGCCTCTGTTTCCTTTTCTCCCCTGTCTACCTCCGCAAAATTTACTAGATGGAATGGGGAAAAATTTGGGAACTTAGGCAGGCTCTTCTTTTTGTCAATAGGTTATATTTCTCAAAGGTTAATTTGGTTACACTGTGGCAAGGCAACATAACTGTTTAAACAGCATTTAGGCAAAATACTTCAAAATATCAAGGGTCTGTAATTTCTTTTCCTTTTTACGGGATCCCTGCACTGATACAGATTGCAATCTTTCTGAACCTTAAGTAGATGCTCTTTGAAAGGCACTGGGGCCAAAAATATTCGTCAACCTGTGACCAATCTGGTTATGATATTTTTCTTCCTTAGCTACACTTGGACAAGAGAAATAAAGATCACCCCTGGCTCACAATGGCAAAAATTCTATGAAAATGTTAATCATTGCTCATTGAGGCTGAGTAAATCTGGGAAACTATATCAATTTTGTCCAGTCTTAGTATTGTAGTAGAGGATCTTAGAAGGCATTTGGAAATTTGGACTCATACCTGGCCTTTAAGGAGCTGTCTAACTCACTCTGAGGCACTGTCAGCCACCTAGTTTGCAGATCTGTGGGCAAAGTTGTCTTTGATCCAAATGATGACTAACCATATGCACTTCTGCTGAAGAAGTAGCCTCCTGTTGTTGATGAAGCTGATAAAATGGTGAAAGGAATAGAAATGCAACAATATTATTCTCCCACCTGTGGAATATCTGTAGTCATGACGACTATGTCTACTAAGCCTGGCTATCATGTTTGTCTGAGAATGGTTGGTGATGAGAAGGCAGCATGGTCTAAAGAAAAGGGGCACTAGAATAGTTGGCAAGACACCTATGCTCTATTCTAGTACAAGTTCTACCACTGATCATATGTGACCTTGGACAGACCACTTAGGGTCTTGAAGACTCAGTTTCTCCTTCTAGAAAAGGAAGAAGAATGAATTATATGACTTCCAAAACCCCCTTCCAGTTTTGATTCTGTAAGAACACATTAAAAAGACAGAGAAAGACTATTTTGATTGTTACTCAAAACCACTTTTTTTAAAGCATCATTTGATGAGGATACACTTATTTTAGAGAAAACTCCATTAAGTAAAATTCAAATATAAAAAAATCTGTGAAAAGGAGCCATGCATTTTGCCAACATATAAGGGAAAATAGCGTGTTTTGTTTCAACAGAAAACTTGAATTTCACATATCCTTTTGGCTTCTAATATTTGTTTTACAATGATCCTTTTTCTGGGATAATATGATTTGTACAGAAAAAATCATAAGAGCATAGTTTACTGCAGAAAACATTTTGATTGATATTGTCTGAGAATGTTATATTGTACATAATTTTCCATCTGTTCTTTTTCTGTTGAAATCTTGCCTATTTCTGTTTTTTTTCTGCCGTTGACATATTACAAGTAAGACAACCATCATCTCTAATGAAATATTATAATCATTTGGCTATAAGACTTCTTGTTTCTTGCATTTTTATGGTCTCTCTTTTTCCAATTACTTTTTCAATCTTCAAAATTCCCTGAATAATCAAATAACAATTAAGGACAAATTATACTAATGTATCCCACATTCATGAATTCCCAAAGTTAAACATTAATCATGGAGATCATGGTTGGTAGAAATGAGCACAAAGACTGAGAGTTTAGAGATGATCTATTCCAATTCCCTTATTTTTACAGATGAGGCCCAATAGATTAAGTGAGTTTTGCAGGCATGCTTATAAACAGTAGCAGAGGCATGTGAGAAATTCAAACACAGGTCCTCTAATTCTGGATCCAGTGCCTATTCCATTATACCATGCTTCTCTTTAGAAAGACACGACCCAGGACAACATTTAATACAGTTTATGGCACAGACAAAAAGACTGAGTTATAATCTTAGAGAAAAGAAGGTACAGTTAAATGAAAATTTAATTTTTCTATCTTTTATACTCATAAAATTTGTAAAAATTTTCTCCACACAAATCTAGAAAACACCTGACAAATCATCTGAAATGAATTAGAGGTATTCATAGAAATTAAATGCTTTCCAGAGTTTTCTTTAAAAGATAATTTTAGCAGAGACAATTTTAAGAGTCATAGTACCTTTATTGACATACCATTAGAGAAATGTAGGGAATGATTAAATACTGTCTTGGATTGTTCTGAAGATGTGTTTTACCTCCCTTAATTGATTCTAATATCCTTAAATGTTGGGACTATGTCTTCTACTTCTTTTTCCTATCCCATACTATCCATTTAGTTTAGTTTAGGGCATACTATTGGTACTTACTGCTCATTATCTAGTGATTAAATGATTTCTAACAATAATAAAGTTTTATTTGTCCCCTCTCCCCACGTTAATTCTACCTTGTTGCTCTCATCACTCTGGAATCTCACACAGTAGGATTCAAATTATGGGAGATTCTTTATGGTAATTTACTTGGCTTATTTGCCTCCAGGCAGTCCAAGAACAAGGAATTTTTGGTGGTAATTCAGACATTGGTATTCAATTGGTCACCATGTTAACAAAATTGGGCCAGGAATAGCACTGAGGCATTTAAAAGATTTAATTGGAACAGAAACAATTAGCAAAGTAATACAGGTGCTATTAGCACACATTCTTAAATGAGTACACTAACCTACTTACCTGAGAGTAGTTTGGGAAATGAGTTCCACCAAAAGATTCAGGACTTGGAAAGGCCAAACTACCTTCTTGGGAAACTTGAGTGCAGAGAGGTTGCTGTCCAACGACTCTAATGTTTGTAAAGACTCATCCAGCTGCTCTAGGTCTCTAACAGCTTCCCTACATTTCCATGCTGCTGACCTGGCTTTTCTTCCCCTCCTAGTGGCCACAAAACCCAGTAGAGTTCATAGAAATCTTCCTGGGCTTCTCTGAAATGATCTTCATAATTTCTTGTAGCACTATAAATGGTATTCTATTACATTCAAATGTTATAATTTGTTTGGCCATTCCCCAATTGATGGGCACACCCTTTGTATTTCCCGATCTTTGCTGCCACAAAAGAGCTACTGTAAATATTTTTGTGCATATGGGTCCTTTTCCTCTTTTTTTTTTTCAGTCTCTTTGGCGAATAGGCCTAGTAGTGAATTGCTGGGTCAAAGGGGACACACACTGGCTAGTGATCTTGGGGCACAGTGAAGTGCACAGAACCAGCAGAATAATTTAACATCAATGACGCAAAGACAAAAAACTTTCAAAGACTTAAGGACTCTGATCAATTCAATGACCAGCCAGGATTCCAGGGGACTCATGATGATATATGGGACTTGCCTTCTGACATAAAAATGATAGATTTAGACTGCACAATGAGATGTATTTTTGGATGTGGTTAATTTGGGAATTTGTTTTGCTTGACTATGCATATTTATTACAAGGGTATTATTTTTCTTTTCTTTAAGAGGAGGGACATGTGATAGAGGGAAAATATATTTTCTTAGTTGAAAAAAAAATAAAACCAGCAGAGACTTTCATTAAACCTTCATATCTCAAGGGAAAAACAAACAACCTTCCATTCTGGCCACTTTTTTTTCTGAGAGGGCAGGCCATAAAGGCTCCTCTAGGTTGTTGTTGATGGTGGTTCCTTGCCTCAAGATTACTAAACAGTTGCCTCTCTAAATAAAGCAAGGAAAAAGGCAGAAAGAGGTGTATCCAGGACAGCCTAGTGCTTCAAGCAGCAGCCATTAATGTATTACATGAGGTGCACTTTGCCATAAAGTGTCTGGTAGGTCTATCCTTAGCTCTTTCGTTCCCTAAAAGAGATAGTCTATTTTAGTCTACAATAATAATATAAATTGGTCTATATCAAAACCAATGTCTTGAATTCTAAATAAGGTCCAAAGTACACATTTGAAATGATTGCCAAAAGTGTCAGGGAAAGAACTCTGTGCTTGGAGTCAAGATCTGACTCCATTCTCCCTCTACCACTTTCTAGCAGTTAATTTAGTAAATCTGTGTAAATCTTGCTAAGTCTGAGTTTTCTCATCTCTAGACTGTTGTGAGAATCAAATTAAATAATGTTTATAAAGAAGCTAGGTGGCACAGTGGATAGAGTCCAGGCCTGGAGAAGATTCATCTTCTGAGTTCAAATCCAGCCCCAGACATTTATTAGCTGTGTGTCTCTGGGAAAGTCACTTAACCCTGTTTGCCTCAGTTTACTCATCTGTAAAATGAGCTGAGGAAGGAAATGGCCAACGACTCCAGTATCTTTGCCAAGAAAACCCAAGAGGGTCATGAAGAGTCATTCACAACTGAAGAATGACATAAAGCACTTTGTAAATCTTAAAAGTCTCTAGACTAATTATTAACTGTTCTTATTTCTGTGCCACTGGCAACCGTTAGCTATTTTTGTCAATTTGGCCTCAGCTGAAGTGTTTCATTATTTCAAATTGAACTATCAACCAATACTGTGGTGATCCTACTAAAGTTACTGGTTGTAGCCTATCTTGCCAGGATGATAACACATGATTGCACCTCATGCTTCAGCTAAACAGATCTACTCATTGTTCCCATGGGCAACATTCCACCTTCTGTAACTTGCTCCCTGTCTCAAGGCTCAAATGCTCTGTCTTCAGCTTCATCTTTAGAACCTACCCCCTAGCTACCTTCAAGGTTTAGCTCTAGGACAATTTCCCATAGTAGATCTTTTCTGATTCCTCTGCTGCCCCTCTTCTCCCTCTCCCCACTCAGTCATTGTATATTTATTTTGTATGTACTATATCTTGTATTTACTCATCAGTGACCAGGTTGTGTCTTTCTAGTAGAATGTAAACTTCCTGAAGGTAGGGACTATCTAATTTTTGGTTTCCTATCTCTAGGACCTAGCACATAGGAGGTGCCTAATAAATGCTTTTTGACTGATCTGTTGATTGAAATACTAGATTTAGATTGGGGGGGAGGAGGAGGAGGAGCTATGCAACAATACTGGAAACATTCTCCTTGGGAATTTAACTATCTTTTATGTAGTTTTTTGATCTTTTAGAAAGAGAAAATAGTATTACTGTAATGATCATTCATTTTCCTCTTCCTTCTCATACATCTGGATATAATTTTTACTGTAAAGAGAGATTAAACCAACATTTGTGAAAGTTTGGTCCAAAGCTTAAGCAGGAAATTAAAAATATTACAAATAAATATAATTTGAGGGTCTATACCATCTACAGCTGTCTATATAATGACATAATGACTTTTTAAAGATTCCACAGAAAGCTTCTCAGGCTTAATTTGAGTGTGGCTTTGAGAAAAAAGAAGCAAGAATATGGCTAAGTTACATGAATTAAAAATTGTTTGGTGTAAATTCTAGACATAAATGACCAGACCTAGATGTTTCTGGTGTTTAGAGAGACATACGAAGACATAAAAGAGAGAAAGAGATACAAAGACACAGAAAAAGAGAGAGATACACACATACAGAGAGAGGAAGAGAATGATGAGAAAGTAACTCTCCTCTCCCTTAGACTGTAAAAGTTGCTCTAGAAATACAGCAACCACAGATTGCTTTGAATACTTGGAATAACTATGGGGGTTGCTGCTTGGGCAATGTGGTTTCCTGTCTGCTTCAACATTTGTGAAGTATAACAGAGTCTTTATGAACTATATTTCTTATACTAACAATTAGGAATAAAATCCTTAAAAAAAGTGTTTTTGTCTCTCTACCTGGAATCCTCCAAGGTTCCTTCTTCACTAACTCAGCCTGAAAAGCAATCCTCTTAGATGTCTCCTATTGCTTACTATATGACAAAGCCCAGAGAAGCTGGTGGATGTTTTATGCCTGTACTTTAGATAATTGTCATTAAGAGAGTAGATCCCCAGAAAGCTATCTAAGATTTGAGGTACTTTCCAAGTTCACCACTGTAGTTCACAGGCCCCCAATAAAGTGTTTGGTTTTACCAGCCAACTATTCAGCGGATTAGTTCAAAGCAAAAGACATTTATTGAATAGGTAGGAGTAATGGTTGGGGACCTTCTGGTCAGAAGCTTTCTGCTTGGCCCTTTTATATATAAAGTAGGTTTGAAAGACTAATACTAGTGCTAGAAATGTGTTAACTAGCCCTCAGGTATGTTGTCCCAGGCACCCTGGCAGTTATATTCTAAAGCAGTGACATTTCCCCAAGGAAGCATTATTGGCAGCAGTAACAGTAGCAGCCAAGTAGAAGATGGAGTGCAACACTGGCAAAGTAGTAGCATTGAGGGAACTCCTGAGCTTGGCAAAGAGCTCCTGGAGGTATAATTTAAAGGCAGAGAGCAGAAGTGTCACAATGCTGAAGAGTAAATTTGAGTCTTAATTGTCAGGCATGTTTCTTTGGAGGTTCATGGGGAAGTGAGACTTACCGAATTTTATAATTCTTTTTGGCCAAGGTCATGAATCCTTTTTAATGTGTATAATAACGTCAAATACATTATTGGGTCAGTGCTAATAATGGTGGCAGCTAGAGGGCACAGTGGATAGAGTGCCAAGCTTTAGACACTTACTAGCTGTGTGATCTTGGGCAAGTCATTTAACCCTGTTTGCTTCAATTCCTCATCTGTAAAATGAGCTGGAGAAGAAAACGGCAAACTACTCCAGTGACTTTGTCAAGAAAATCCCAAATGGGTTCACAAAGAGTCAGATACAACTCAACAACCACAAAATATTTATGAATAATATTTATGGATATAATATTTTTGTATATTCATGAGTGCAAATAATAGAATGTATTATAATAAAACATATAATTCTATTGAATATAATAATAATTATGAATGTAAATGTCTATACTACTTTAATGCTACATAATGACTTGGAGGTGAATCTGGGTTTTCAAATGTTATGCCAAGGAAACCAAGTTATCTGTAGATAAAATGAAGCATTCACAGGTATCTGTGTATGTTTTATCCTTCTAACAATACAAACTCCTTGAGTGTAGAGACTATTTCCTTTTTTTAATCTAGTATTCCTGGTACCTAGGAGTGTCTAATACAGAATAAGTGCTTGATTCTGATGTTTCTTAAGTTCCCCCCACTCCCCTTCATTCTCTGCTCAATCACTAAAGTGATTTTCCAAAGGTCCAAGTCTGTCTGATTACAATCACCCCTACTATTCAATAAACTCCAGTGGCTTCCTATTGCCTCTAGGACCAAATATAAAATGCTCTGCCACTCAAAGCCCATCATAACCTAACTCCTTACTACCTTTCTAGCCTTCTTACACCATACGCCTTGTACTCTTTCTATTTGATCCAGTGACACTGGCCTCCCGGCTGTTCCAAAAACAAGACACTGTCTACTCAAGGCATCCTCTCTGTCTGTACTCCATGCCTAGAATGCTATCCCTCCTCCACTCTAATTACTGACCTCCCTGGCTTCCTTTACATTCCAACTAAAACCCCACCTTCTACAGGAAGCTCACTCCAACCCCTCTTAATTCGAGTGCCTTCCCTTTAAGAATTATATTTTATCACATATATTGCTGTCTTTGTATATGTTGTTTCCCTCATGAGATTATAAATTCCCTGAGGCCAGGAACTGACTTTTGCCTCTTTTTGTACCCCTACCATTCTAACACAGTGCCTGGAACATAGTAGGCACTTAATAAATATTCATTGATTAATTAAATTGCTTAACATTTATTGAGTTGAATTTTAAAAACCTAAGTAGTAGAGTAACACCATTAAGTTATAAGGGGGTGTAGGGAAGGAGAACAGTCGTATCAATGAAACCATCTCGATTTCAGTGGCTTCTGCAACATTTTCGTGCCTTGGGGCTGACTGCTTAGAGCAATTTATTGTTTGAATAGTTCCAGCAATCTAATTGCATAAGAATGGGTCCATCCTGTGCTTATGGTAGTTGGTTTCACTGCTATGTCCTCCCCCCAAAAATCATCAGATGGCAATGAGACTTCTTACAAACACAGAGTTCCTCCAAAGGAAGTCAGTGGACATGTGGGAGACACATGTTCCTTCTTCAGCTCTTGCAGCTTGGTGGATGAGAATTGACCTCCATGGCACGAGGACTCTAAGGGAGGCACACACACTCTTTTAGCATTTAATATCTCTTTAGCACATGATGACAAAGAGAGACCCTGGCTTTGATCACCCAGTGGACCCTAGTTTCCGGCAGACTTCAGCTCTGATTCCTCTCCTTGAGTGTCAAGCTCTCCAATGCTGTCTTCCTTTCCAGCACACACGAAGGCAGGGACCTGCAGCGGGGCATTAGCTCCTTTTGCAGATGGAGAAACTGAGGCTCCAGGAGGTTGCTGCCCCCATCCATAAAATGACAGTGCCCAAATCCCAGGGTCGTTGAGAGGGTAAGAGCTGGCTTGAACATGAACGTTGGCTATTCGTTAGGATTTACGGCCGGAGGTTTAGAGTGGGAGTAGAGACCAGGCAGTTGCCCAGGGGGCAAATCCTATTTACTCTGTATAGTTTTCGTGCACAAACGTAGACTACATGGTTCTCCCCCGTTAGAATGGAAGCTCGTGGGGGGAAGGGCTCGTATTTCTACTTCTCTTTGCGTCTCTGGAACTTGGACAAGCCAAGCATACATGCTTGTCAGTTGCAGGGAGGTGGGCGCTGTGATTCGCTCCTCCAGGGTCCCTAGCCCCGCCCCCTTCCCAGGACATGCGGTGCCAGAACTGAGAGCCTCGCTTCCCACAGTCCCTTGCGCGTCCCTTTCCCCAGCCCTGCTCCGCCTTAAGCAGAGGCCTACACGTGCACCGAGGGCGGTGGGGGCGGGGCACGGAACTGAATTCCCGCGGAACCGAGACGTGACGGGTGTGGCTCGTCGTCCAGGTGGCGTGGGGGGTAGGAGAGGCTGAGGGACCCGCCCTGAACAGACTTGGAGCGATGGAGCCGCTGCGGGTGCTGGAGCTGTACAGCGGCATTGGGGGCATGCATCAGGCCCTGAAAGGTACGAGCCGCCCTGTCCGGCTCCTTATTCCCCCAGGATTCGGTGGGCGGGTCTCTTGGAGCCGCGCGTGCGCTGTGTCTCCTTGGCAACGGAGAGCTTTCCTCCCCCGCCTCGGCGCTTCCGAGGTCTGGGTTTCTGTGCCGGGCCTCACTTGGAAGCGCCGTGGCCACGCCCCTCAGCGGCTAGCTCCGCTCCTCGCGTCAGCTCCGCCCCCGAGCTGACTCCGCCCCTCATCTAGCCCCGCCCCCTCAGGGAGGTGAGCCTAGCCCTGCCATCAGAAGGTGGGAGCCAGGGCAGGTCTCACCCGCACATAAATGACCCGAGAACTGCCCTGTCCTCCCATCCTTGCAGGGCCACCCGGGGGTGTAAAGCTTGCTCCTCCCTTCTCCCACCTCCGTTTTCACATCTGTTTTTAAAGTAACTTCTTTCATTTTCCAGTTAACTGATACTTATCTCCTTTCCATCCCAAGTATTTCCCTTTAGTAAATACTAAATAGGAATTGTTTCTCTTTATGCAGGAACCTTGAGGGTCTTCCCCTCCCAGGTTTTTTCTTTCTTTCTTTCTTTTTTTTTTGATTAAGGGGGCCATCCCTTAAAGAAGCCTGTTCATTGAATGGGTGTATCTCACTCCAAGGGAGAATGTGATATAAGACGTTAGCTAAAATGGCCAGGGTCTCCCCTTGCGTCCTGGGCCCCCTCTGGTCGTCCTGATGAACGTCAGGCCGCTGGATCCAGGTGACTCTGGAGGAGAAAGACCTAGCACAGCCCTGGCTTCCTGAAATCAGTCAACTGCAAGTCACGTCATCATCTTGATGTCATGGCCCTCTTGTAGAACTAAGGACAAACGCAACTTCCCTTCAGTCAAATCAACAAGCATTTATTAAGCACCTGTGATGGTCCAGGAGTATGCCAAGCCAAGCTAAAGTAGGACAAATTGGAAGTAATATAGGCAGGGATGGAGGGTCAGGGCCTGGGGGAGGCCACCTCTAAAAGGGGGGATTGTAGTTGGGACTTCAAGGAAGCCAGAAATGCCAGAAGGTGGAGATGAGAAGAATGAATTCCAGCTGTGAGGGGCGCCAGCCAGTGAAAAGGAGAGGAGATGGAAAGTAGTGTCTTGTTCGAGGAACAGCCTGGAGGCCACTGGATCAGAGAGTCAGTGATAAGAAGCCTGAAAAGGTGGAAAAGGACCAGGTTGTAACATATGGACATGGTCAAATCAAACATTCATAATTTGTCCATGTCTAAACAATGTATGTCTTGAATTCATCTTGATTCCATCTGTATATTGAATATCAGGACCTTTAATATCAGGAGTATTATCATCTGTCTTCTGAAATGGTTTGAGGTCTTTACAACTCCTGCAGAACCTTTTTAGAACCCACAATGGCAGGAAATGGTGGTACAGTGGAAAAAAATCACTGGCTCTGGACTGGGAGGATGTGGTTTACCTTTCACTTCAGAAGCTAATTAATTACCTTTGTGACCTTGGGCAAGTCAGCTTCCTGGACCTCAAATCTCTTAACTGAAAACTGAGGGAATCAGATTAGATATCCTTCTGAGGTTTCTTCCATACAGATTCTGAGGTCCATTGTATGGGGATGGGGGTAGGGGGGGAAGATGATCTATCCCTGTGATTTCATCTGTGTGGAAATTTCTTCCACAAATACATATGCCATATGTTTGCAGTTTATAGTCCTAGGTAATCTGGGTCTCTGAGAGGTGTGCTGCTTATTCACTTCAAGATTCAGAGGTAGGATTTGGACCTGGGTCTTCCTAATTCCGAATCCAACCCTTCTGTCTCATACATTTTGTCTTCAAGTTAGTTAATTAAAATTGATCTGACCGTGAAACTAAGCAAAAGCACAAAACTGCTCAGAAGGCTTGTACTTGCCTTTCAGCCAGGCTAAGGTTTTAAGTTACTATAGAGCTTTAGTAGAGTAAGCATATTGATTTTCTAGTTATCATTCAAAGAGCAGTTATTAACCTTCTGTGTGCCAGTCACTATATAGATATAAGGATGAAAGAACATAATAGTCCCTACCTTTCACCTTGATTTCTGAAATGTTCAGTTTTGATACTAGCTTAAGTCACCCAATTATAGATAGAGAACTTGAGCTGAATTTAAGATCTTGTACAGCCTCTTCATTTTATTTATGAGGAAACAGGTAAAAAATTCTTATTGAAATTTAGCTTTGGTTCATTCTAACCATATTCCTCCCCTACTCCACAAACTCTAAGCAGCTCCATGTTACCTCTGGGAATAAGATTTCTCTGGCTTTTAAGAGCCTTCCTGACCTGGCCTTAGCCAACCTTTATACATTACTCCATTTCTGAATTTTAGGCTCTTGCTGTTTTTCACACGTGACACTCATTTCCCTCCCCATACCTTTGCACCAGACATCTCCCATAAACAGACTTCACCTGTACCTCTTCAGGATTCAGCTCAAGTACCGTCTTCTACTTGAAACCTGTCCTGATTCCCAACTGCTACTGCCCTCCCCATTAAGCTACCTTGTGTTTGTGTTGTATTTGCTTGGCTATGCGCATATTGTTTCCCCATGTGAAATGCTACTTCTTGAGGAGCAAGGACTGTTTCATTTTTGATTTTGTGTACTTGGGGCACAGCACAGTGACTGGTATACTGTAGATATTTTATAAATGCTTGTGGATGGATTGGTTGATTGCTTGTTGGAGTAGGAATGTGGTGTAGTTACCCAATTCTTCATTCTTCTCTTAAATGTCTGGACTTTTGGCAAGTCATTTAACCTCTAAAGCCTGTTTTTTTCATCTTTTAAAATAAGGGGATTTGATTGGGTAATCTCCAACATTTCTCTCAGCACAAAAATTATATAAGCCATGGGAGAGAAAGCAGCTGTGTAGTAGAGGCAGCCTTGACTTGCAGTCAGGGGAAATCCAGTAGAAAATGATCCCTAAAGAGATCACTTTGTATGCCCAGTACCTAGTGAATGGTGGTTGCTTAATAAATGCTTACTGATTCTTCTGGGTTTTAATCCTGGCTTGTGACCATCAGCATAGACTTTACTTCTTGTAAAATGAGGATCATAAGCCTGTGGCATCTAGCTGAGAGGATTGTTGTGAGGATTCATTAAAATAAGGTATATAAGGCAAACATATTGTGAACCTTATAGTGATATATAACTATTAACAGCTGCTAACCCTCTGAAGCTTCCCATCTTAGGCCCTTTGTCACTTTCCTTCATTTTCGGCTGAGAATTAGCTTTATTTCTCAAGTAGAAGTATATACTAACTTTGCCTTTTTCTGGTGAGCTTTTGAATTCGCTTTCTTCCTTTCCCTGAAGCAGCATTGTTTAAACTATCTGATGAGAACATTTTCTTTTAATTTTCAGGCCTACTTTCAACAGAGATTTATTAGCTCTTGCTTAATGCAAGGCACTGTGCTAGAAGTACTTTGATAACTTCTTTGGCAACTTTCAGTCTTAGAAGGAAGTAAGGAAAGAAAAATAATTTTTAGCCTAAATTTTGGTTGAATTGTTTAGTTGCCAAACAGAGTTTATTAAGGCAGTTTACAGTTAAGTTGAATAATAAAGTTTCACTCAGGTTTGTTTTTTTGTTTTTTTGATCTGTAGTAGGAGAGCGCATGGTTTTCTCATTCACCAGTGAGACATGTTGCAGGTAAATCCTTGGTACTGCTTGGTACTGTGGGAGTCAGCAGACATGAGTTCAAGTGATCTTTTTCTGTTGCCACCAGTGTAAGTAGGGGCAAGTCATTCATCTCTCTGGGCTAGGTTTTCTCATTTGTAAACTGAAAGGATACTAAGTAATCTCTAAACATCATTCCACTTCTAAATCCTGTGCTGAGACGATCACATCCTAGCGCACTGTGTTCTACAAAGCAGTCAGAGTGTTTCTTATAGTGGAATTTTTAGTAATAAGTACAGATACACCTCCCACAAAGAGTGGTGATGCCCAACCTTAGAGAAACACACAGTTGGGAAATTTCTCACTTGAAGGATTATAAGTTGGTCATTGAAAAATGGAAAAGTTCTTTCTTATAGAAATAATGGTATATTCCAGTCCCCACACAAGGTTTTGTTTATTTGAAGGCCAGTATCAATGATTTTAATTACAAAAATCACATGCAGACAAAAAAAAAGATTTTTGAAAGTCAGTTTCCATGGTATAAAAATTCTGCAGTATGGCAATATGTGAGTCACTTACAGTGTATGCTAATTTGACACTTTATATATAATCTTGAAAAAAACAACTCATCCTTTAGCCTGTACCTATATGTAATGAATATTGTAGAAGGCATTATTTAGGCAGAATATTTTCAACGTGTGGAAGAATCATTGATTTTTGGAACCACTGATCCCAGAATTAGTGGAAGGCATCAGAAAAGTCTGAGCTGTGAATGAGCCAAAAACTTGGGAGCTGGGGTCTCTCAAGGTATGCATCAAATGAGGAGTGTGATAGAGTATGGCCCAGATGGGTCATATGGCGACCAACAAGTCCTGCTCTCAGAGTTCACAGCGGACCTCACAGGCCATTTAGTCTATCCTTAATCTAATCAAGAGTCCCCTCTACAACATTGCCAACAAATGGTCAGATGTTAGGTGCCCTGTTACGTTATCTAGAGAGTAGTTATGCCTGCCTTTGTATTATCTTCATCCACGTCATAGACAAAGCTCCAGAATTTTCTTTGGATTTCCGTCAATCATTAATCATCAGCCTTTGGATTCAGGGATTTAACCAGTTTTGAATCAGCTTTACTTTCCACTTCCTATTTCTCAATATTGTCAGAGACTTTGCTGTACCTATGTTGTTGTGCTACACAGTGATACTACACTTGAGTTATTCTAGAAGAGGACAGGAGGCTATGCTGAGGTGATTTATTCTTGGTCAGCACCTATTGACTCACAGCAATCAATAGTTCCTTTATAGAATTTTGCTAAAAATTGAAGTCGAGTTTACTAATTTATGGCTTAAAGAATCTACCTTCCTTTTATTAAAAATTATCTCTAGTCCTAGGGCATCTTTCTCATTTTCCACTGTTTTTCACAGATCCTCATCACTGGCTCAGTAATCCCATTCTCAAGTTCTTTAGTACTTTGGGATACAGGATGCGTGTGTCTCCTAATCTGGTAGCTATGGACTTTGTTACTATATTTTTATTTGTGTTCTTCTCTGGAGAGTTTCCACATACTGCTAAAATCATAAGTCCAGTCTAAAAACACAAGGTCAACTAAGCTTACAGTCTGAAGCAAAATGAAAGATCTTTTGCCTTCTTTCCCTTGCCTGTTATTATCCCATCTACCTCAGACACCAAGCCTGTTTCTTCTTTAATATTCTTATTAGCTGTAATGTAGTAATGTAGCCTTTTCATGGCTGTTCATCTACCTTTGTTGTCACCTGTGGCTTCAAGAAGCTTTAGCATGCACAGTGGCCACACCCTGGTAAACCTTGTCAGCAGATGGGCTATACAAGGGTGAGGGTAACTAGTGGGCCTCAGATCTGTCAGTGAGTTAGAGGGGTGTCTACTCCAAGCATATAAAGAAATCCCCCCAGCAGGATGGGTGGATGGGAACAATTTGTTCCAGCAGCTATTGAAGCAGGTGCTGTGGAGCACTTAGAGCTTAGTCAGATATTGAAAACACCAAGCTCATCTACTGCATCCTGGGTCATCGCCAGTCATCTTGACTTTTGTTATGCCCTTGGACTGGGCTGATGACCTTGTGAGGCAAACCTCATTTAAATCCAGTTCATTCAGGAGTCAAGACATTACTCCGTGGTGATGGCATTGGTGCCCTTCAAAAACAATGAACAAATAGCAAGTGTAATATAGTTAAAAATGCACCCCTCCCCCCATTTTGTTTTTCTTGCCTTCTTAATGGGTGGGGGGGTCAGGAGGGAGAGAATTGGGAACTGAAAATAAAATAATATTGAATTTTTAAAATTTACTTTTTTCTGCTTTAAAAAAATTAGTATTTTATTTTCCCCCAATTACATATAATAACAATTTTAACCTATTTTTAATATGCAAAACATATTTCCATATTAGTCATGTTGTAAAAGAAAACACAAGCAAAAAAAACCTCAAGAAAAATAAAGTAAAATAACAGTAGTGCTTCAATCTGTATTTAGATTTCTTGAGTTCTAAATTTTAAAAATTTGTAATAAGAAAGAAGCACCCCTACCCAGACTTTCTGTTATCCTTAGCATTTATCGCAAGTCTCAACATGATCTAGGCTTTGATCTTAGTGCTATCCTTTTGAATTCCTACACTCTCACCTGACTTTATTTTCATCTAGCCACTGTTATAAATGTTTTCTTTCCCAAAAGTTTTCAGGTACATTTTTTTGTAGTGTGTTCTTCCAACCCTTGTACCCCTTGGGAACATACTTTATAATGAAGGTCTTTGGATAAATGGAATTTCCTTTTGCAGGCATTTTCCCTATTACTAACTTTGCTGGTATCCCCTATCGGATCATAGACATTGTTAAAAAAAAAAAAAGCGATGTTATCTGTTTGACAATTAATAAATAAGAACCTAAAACAGATCTGTTCTTCTTCCATATGGTGAATCTTTCTCTCAAAGTACCATTCTCCAGTGCTCTTGGGCTTTGCTCTGTTCTGGACAGACACCACTTAGAACTGGCTTATTTTGGCAATATTTTTCCTACAAGTTTTAATAAAAGTCACATTATTGCTTTTCAATAAACTCCAAAATCACTAGAGAAATTTATTTTCCTTTGTGTTTACATTTTCTTGTACTAATTTCCCAAATGTAGACCCTAAAATATAATTGTATGAGTAGAGATTATTTCATTTTTTGGGTCTGTATCCCTAAATGCCTAAAGTACAATGCCTGGCACATAATGGGTGCTGAATAAATGCTTGTTGATTGATCAATGCATGTGTCAAACCTTTTTATATGGTTTGCTGCCATAGCCTATGACATTTCCCAGCCTCTGCTTTCAGAAAGAAGATGAAGTCATGCAGTGTTGTGAGGTGTCTATCAATGACATTTGAAAGGGCATGCTTCAGAAGTCCATGCGTACAACACGAAGTTATACATTATATCGTGTTTCTAATTTTAAGAGAAGTTAAACAATGAAGAATGAAAATGGTTTCGGTAAAAATAATAAATGTGTATGAAATGGGGGGAAAGAAAGCCCTGGGTGATTTGATTTTTTAATGGTGCTCAAAATCTTGGAGGTAATCCTAAAAGTAAATAGGCCTGCTCTACCAAAAAGTGTCAGAAATCCAGCCAGGGTGTCAACTTTGAGTTCTTTCCATGTAGTACCTAATAACACTAGCAAAATTGGTCCAAGTCCTTATTTTTGGTCAAAAAGGTGAGTTTCACATTTATTACTCATCACTGACTCCTTTGTTATACGTCTTAAGTTGTCTCCAGTCCTCACTAATATATTTGCCAATTTGGACTTTAGCCAAACCACTTTGTAATTACATGTGTTTATAAGGGTTTTTGCTCTTTTACCGAACGTTGTGAGATATTTTCCCCTGCTAATAAAGGTGTCACCAGATGGTACTTTTGGATCTTTGGCTTTGTTTAATTTTTTGGGTGCTGGAAGAAGCTTCTTTACCCCACTCCTGTTGCATTTGCCTAAAAATTTGCAATTTCTATGCTAAATTTTCCTTGCTTTGATTTCTGTCCTTAGATTTAGGATGCGCAGGAACACTCCCTAACATTTAAAAGACTTGGTATTTTGTTCTGTGAAGTACACTGTGGTCAGCGAATTATTCATTTTTTTGGTAAGCTTTGGTAATAAAAACAATAATACTTTATGTTTACACAGTGACTTACAGATTGCTTTAAGATTACTTTGTGTGAGCCCAGCCCAGGAGCCCTTAACTATGGTAGTCTTTATTCTATGGTGAATGACATGGATTTCACTGAAGGTATCCTTTTTTTAAAGTTTTCTGATTGCTTTTCTAATGTTCAGTGGGCAGATAACTGATTTTGGGTTCACTTAGGGCTACCCACCTCACCATCTTTTTTTTGAATGGCTTTTGCCAGGTTTCTAAGAGTCTTTGTGGAGTTTTTTCCTTCTTGCAAATCTATCTTTTAAGGTCATTGGACACTTGGTATTGATAATCTGGTTTGTTTTCCATATCCAGTTATTCCTAATGAGTTTGCTTAGCTTGAAAGGGCCAGGGTCTCCCATTTCCTGGGCTATCTCCAGCCATCCTGTTGAATATCAGGCCATTGGACCCAGATGGCTCAGCAGAAGAAAGTGAGGTTGGTGACCTTGTACAGCCCTCCCTCACTCAAAGTCAACTGCAAGTCATGTCATTGTCTTGATGTCGTGGTCCTCCTGGAAAATGAAGGGCAAGCACAATGAATTTGCTGCCATTTGTGTATATGTTCCATTGTGTGATTTTTTTGGTATGGATGTAATTTATCAGATAATAGTTTCTGCCCAAAAGCTATTACAATACAAAACCAAAAGTGGAATCACATTTCCAGAAAAGGGTAACAACCCCTGAGGTTTACTTCACATGTAGTGAGTCAAAAGTCAGCTTTTTGATCCTCAGATAAACTTGTGAGGTAAGGGTTGTGTACAGATGGTAACCCTACTTTACACTGAGAAAATTGAAGTTCACAGAGTTTAAGCAACTTACCTGAGATCACACTGTAAATTCAATGTAAATGGAAGAGTTGGAAGGTGAATTCAGATCCTCTGACAGCCCCATTTGTTCCTGTGATAACCACTTTGACCTTCAGAGATTAATTCCTTTAAGTCATTGGAGAGATTTAAAAAGATTTGAATGATTCAGTTAGAGTGAAGTTTATTGATGAAGGAATAAATAATATTGATATAGAAAAATAAGGGAGAAGCAAAGAACAGATAGATTTTGGAGCTAAAAAAGCTGCAGAATTTTGAAAAGCCTTGGCAGTGAGTGAAACAGATGCATGACTAAATGTTATTATCAGGATATAATAATAACAACAACTCAAATGGATTGCATTGATTCTTTTTCTTCTGAACTTACTTCAAGCTTCATTATTTTTGATGCTCTGGGTTGATGGAGTCTAGGTTTTACGAAGTGATATTCTTGTCTTACTCTTAAATAGATAGAGCCCTAGAGCCAGTGTGGTGTAGTGGAAAGAATGCTGAATTGAAGAGTTAGAAGACCAGCTTACTATGTCTAATTAATTCTCTGCACTCCAGTTTCCTCATCTCTCAATGAGGCATTTAGCCTTTATGTGCCCCCAACGTCCTGTCTTACTCTACCATTCTATGATTTTTGATGTACTCTCAATATATATGTATATGTATATATATGTATATATATGTACGTATACATATATATACACACACATATATGCCTTTTAAATGTAGAAAGGGCTAACAAAAATCTTCTTTCCTAACCCTGTTGCCAGCTTCCTGGGCTCCCTGTCCATTTGAAGACCCTTTCTTCACCTTCTTTTCACTTCCCAGGCAGTTGTTTAGCCTTGCAGAGGATAATGGAAGGAAGAGAGAGCTTGGATTCAGAAGAGGCTCAGTTCTGCCTGAGTTGTCAGTTTGGACGGCCTTCGGAACTTTGTTTCCTCATCTGGGGACAGGATTGTTGTAAGGCTCCGTGGGGCCCAAGTACTTAACAGGAGTGTCCATTTCTGTAACAGGGTACTGTAAGTGAGCTGTTGTGTCTAGTAACAATAGCTTGCATTTCTCTGGTGTTTTTCAAGTTACGAACAATCAGAGATGTCAGGGTTGGTCTTATTTTCTTACCAGTGAAATGGAGTTTAAACTAGATAATTTCTAAGGACCTTTTTTGAACTCTAAAATTCCATCCTTCTCCAAAATAATTAAATGGCCTCCTTTTCTCCCTTCTTGTGTGCAAGCCCCTGTTGGGGTCAGTATGGTGGGTACACAGAAATGGGAATTTCCTGCCAGCAAGGCACTTTTAAGTTAAAGATCATCTGAGTAAGATTATGTGCAGGTTGGATGTTTATTTTTAGTCTTCCATGACCAAAGTGTAAGAGACAACTGTTAAGGATCCCCCTGGAAAAGATCACACAAGAATAACTCTAACAAACTCTTATCTGACTGAGAGGGGGGAGCATTGCTTCCATGATACCTCAGCGTTGGAGAGAAAACAGGTTTAAATTGGGTAAAAAGTTTACTAGCTTATTTGGCCTGCTAGACGCCTTTACTTTGTTTTATTTATGGAATTGGTTATCACACCGGAAAATATGAAGCACAATTTGGCTAAAGCAAAAAGTTCCCTACTGAGGAGGTAGGTAATTGTTTTTGAATAGTTGTTGGTGATTTTTCTTCTAAATTGGGAGTGTACCTGTAAAACTCTTTTTTTTTCTCCTTGAAAGTTATTGTAATTTTGCCTGGATAAAGAGAGACTTTAAGAGAGAACCATGGCATGGTAAAGGGCCTGAGTGGCAGCACAGGGGATGAGGCTTGAAAGCTTTGTCAGGAATCTCAGTAATAGGGGCTTTTGAGTCGGAAAAGAACCAGACGTCAAGGAGAATCTATACAATGAGATAATTCTTCTTGTATGGAGTATTTTTTTAAATGTTACAAGCCAAGGGATGGATAGTTTTAAATAAGCAACACTATAAGGGATTTTTAAATTAAATCTTATTTTTTTCAGTTAACCAAAATCTACCTTCTCTTCCTCCTACCAAAACCTCCTTCCCCTTTTGAAAAAGAAGGAAGAACAAAACCCATGTAATAAATATGTATAATTAAGCAAAAAGGAATCCCACATTAGTGTGCTTGTACGTGTGTGCTTGTGTGCATGTGTATGTGTGAAGAAGCCTCTGCAATCAGAGTTGTCATTGCATCAGTCAGAGTTTTTAAGTCTTTCAAAGTTGTTTGCTTTTACAATATTGTTATTATTTGGCCAATGCAGAAATTTGTATGACTATACATATTTGTAATGGGTTTTAGTTTTATGTACCTTGACTTACGAGCTTTCCAGAATGGCTGGACAAACTTATAGCTCCACCAGTAGTGCTTTAATGTATATTTTCTCATAGTCCCTCCAGCTTTTGGCATTTTCCATTTTTTGTCAGTCAGATGGGTGTGAGGTGGAACTCAGAGTTGTTTAATCCGCATTTCTCTAATTATTAGTGATTTAGAGCATTTTTAATATGACTTTTGATATGTTGGATTTCCACCTTTGAAAACTGCCTCTTTATATCCTTTGATCATTTGTGAATTGGGGAATGACTCTTATTCTTAAATCAGTTCCCAGTATACTTAGAAATGAGATTGCTGCAAAGACTTTTCCCCCATTTATCTGCTTTTCTTCCAATTTTTAACTGCATTGGTTTTGTTTGTGAACTTTTAAATTTTATGGAATCAAAATTGTCCATTTTACCTTTTGAGAGCCTGTCTATCCCTTGATTGTGAATTTGTCCTCTCTCCAAAAATCTGATGGGTAATTTCTTCCTTGCTCTTCTAATTTGTATATGATGTCACACTTTATGTTTAAGTTGTGTAGTCATTTGGATCTTAACTTGATATAGGTTGCAAGGTGTTAGTCTATATCTAGTTTCTACCAGACTGTTTTCCGTTTTTACCAATTACTTGTCAAATGAATCCTTTACTCCAATTGTGTACCTAATTTATTCCACAGGTCAAACCTATCTATTTCTAATTAGTACCTAATTGTTATAATGATTACTGCTTTGTAATATAGTTTGAGGTCTGGTACTGCTAGGCCTCCTTCTTTACTACTTCCCTTCCCCCAACCCCCCATATTTCCCTTCAGATTCTTGACCTTTTGTTCTTCCAAATGAATTTTGTTATTATTTTTTCTAGCTCTATAAAGTAATACATTAGTAATTTGATTGGTATGGCACTGAGAATGCAAATTAATTTAGTGTATTGTCGTTTTATTGTATTGGTTTGGTCTACCCAGGAGTAATTCATATTTTTTCAATTATTTAGATTTATCTTTATTTGTATAATGAGTGTTTTATATGAATGTTTGTGTGTATTTTGGCAGATAGACTCCCAGATATCTTATTTGTCACGTAGTTATTTTAAATGGAAATTACCTTTCCATTTTTTTTCTTGCTAGTTTTTGTTGGTAACTTAAAGAAATGTTGCATTGCGGGTGATAAAAATGTGTTTAATATTTCATAATTAAACTGCATAATAGAGCCATTGTACAGTTCAGCTTCATTGACATTCACAATTATGACAGTTGATTGTGTGTTTCCTTCCATCTTCATATACTTTCTTTCTCTCTGGTGATGAGAGGAGCGTGTGCTCAGCATCAGTGCGAGCTCCGGGTTTGATGCGATCTGTGTCTGTTCAGCTGCTTTTCATCTCTTTCCCTCCCTCAGAGCCAGATCACAGGTTCTTATCCTTCTTTACCTTTAAATCCTTCTTTTCTGATCCAGGAGTTTGTTTTGGCTAGGACTTCCTCAGTCTGACCTCCCTCTTAATTTTTCTTCCCCCCTCTCCCCCCGCCGTTTTAACCCTTTTCAGTGAAATGTAGCCAATAGCGTGGATGTTTTCCTGCGTCTGCCAGTTTGGATGAAAGTGAGGTTCAAGTGTTCCTCACTGTTCTCTCCTCCTTTCCTCCTTGGATAGTCTTCTCTTTGTGCTCCCTAATTAGTTCCCTCTTTCATTTCTCCCTTCCCTAATGTATTTCATCCTCTTCTCTTTCTTTTCTTATTTTAAGGTCATTAAAACATTAAAAACCACTCCCAGGCCCTCTGTATTATTGGACTCCTTCTAAGACCATGATGATGATCAGATCCTGAGGGAACACACATGGATCATCTTTCCATATTAGAATTAAGCAGCTTTTCCTTGTTTAGTCCCTTATGAGCATCCATTCATATTTGCTTTTTCTGTTTCTCTAGACTCCTTTGTTTTTATTTCAGAGGTTCTGCACAGCTCTGGTCCTTTCATTAGGAATGTTTGGTGATCCTCTGTTTCATTAAAGGTTATTCTTCCCCCTGTAGCACTACATTCTGTTTTGTTGGCTGAGTTATTCATGGTTATGATCCTACCTATCTTTTGCCTTCTGAAATATCATATTACAAACTATCTAATTCCTTATAGTCTGCCTTCTATTCCTCTCCCTGCATCCCTAATCCCTGCTTGTTTGCCCGTTGTGTTTGATGTATTTCTACATATAATTGTATTTATGGATATGTTTTTCAGTTGCTCCTTACTCATTTCAGGTATGAGTGAGGTCCCTCTCATGTTGGCTTACTTCCCATCTCTTCCTCACTGGATCTTAAGGGTTGGCATGGTGACTCTGGATAGAATGGTAGGGATGTCAGAAGTTCTAGGTCTGTGCCATCCCACAGTGCTCTGGTCCCTATCATTTCCAAAACTTCAAAGGCCTATACTTGTACCTATACTCTTAGGTTTTGTTTGTTTGTTTTTTGGTGGGACTGGGATAAGGGGTTACTTCTGGACAGAGTTTTGTCTCTGGCTAGTTTCTTATCATAATGACTGTCTTTACTGATTCTGGTTTTGTTGGTGGGTCTCCTTTCCTATTACACAGGTTTCTGGCTAATTTTTTTGTGCAGTTTTAGCGTAGTGAAATCACTATAGTTTCTCACTGAATTTCTTGATCATTATTCAGTCAGGTGTGACTTTCAGGTTTTTGCTGGATTAGCTACATGGCTAAGAGATCTTTCTCTGTTCAGTCAGCCATATTGATTGAAAGTCAAGATGCATAGAATTTCATTGGTTGGAGGCAGGATTGGTGATGGGGAGTTGATGAAGAGTCTGGCCAAGAGAAAATTAGAGCTTGAATTAGGGCTAGGCTGGGTATGAGCCTTGAAGGAGCAAAAGGCTCAGATAAGAGGACATGACTTTCACACAGTAACCAGTCAGAAAGACAGGAGGAGAGTAAAAACTGTTAGTATGGAAGTGAAGAAATAAAGTATATTTTTTCTTTGAGGTCTTTCCTTTTATTGATGCCCACAGTAGAGGATGTTTCCTTAGGACATATTAGGATGAGGTCTAAAATCTTCAAAAGCAATAATGAGAAAGAAACTTTAGGCCTAAAGAAGAGAAGGCACGTAGAAAAGTGGGTGTGGGACTAATTCAAAGTAAATTGGTGTATGTAGGGGATATAGAAGGGTGATAATTTAATTATATTTTGCCACAAGCATTTTATTATTCACTGTGACATGAATATGGAAGAAATATTCCTTAAGAACATTTTTAAGCTATCTATAATCATATGAAAAAATGGTCTAACTCACTATTGATCAGAGAAATGCAAATTAAAACAACTCTGAGGTACCACCTCACCCTTAGCAGAGTGACTAGTATGACAAAAAAGGAAAATGTGGATGTTGGAGGGAATATGGGAAAACTGAGGCACTAGTGCATTGTTGGTAGAGTTATGAACTGATCTAACCATTGTAGACAGCAATTTGGAACTAAGCCCAAAGGGCTATTAAACTGTGCATACTCTTTGATCTAGTAATACCACTGCTAGGTCTGTATTCCAAAGATAAAAATAAAAAGGGAAAATGACCTTGTTCAAAAAAATAATCATAGCAGTTCTTTTTGTGGTGGCTAAGAATTGAAAATCAATACCTTCAGTTCCAGAAATGGGGCATACTATTGTAATGGAATATTGTGCTGTTAGAAATGACAAACAGGATGATTTCAGAAAAACCTGGAAAGACTTACATGAACTGATGCATAGAGTGAAGTGAACAGAACCAGAAGAATATTGTACACAGTAATAGCAATACTGTTTGAAGAACTGTGAATAACTTAGTTTTTCTCATCAATACAGTGATCCAAGACAATCCCAAAGAACTAATGATGAAGCTTACTATCTCCAGAGAAAGAGCTGATATTAATTGAATGCAGATTAAAGCTATTTTTCACTTTCAGTTTTTTCTTTTATTTGAATCTTCATGTACAAAATGACATATATATATATGTTTTACATAATTGTACATGTATAACCTATATCTGATTACTCACTGTCTCAGGGAGGGGTGTGTGTTCATCCTTCGTTGCTGAAGAAGACCATGCCATCAGAGAAATGATGACATGACTTGCACTTGACTTTGTTTTGAGTGAGGGAGGGCTGTGCAGGTCACCAGCCTCACTTCTCCTCCAGAGCCATCTGAATCCAGTGACCAGATATTCATCAGGATGACTGGAGATGACCCAGGATGAGGCAGTTGGGGTTAAGTGACTTGCCCAAGGTCACACAGCTAGTGAGTGTCAAGTGCCTGAGGTGAGATTTGAACTCAGGTCCTCCTGACTCCTGCACTGGTGCTCTATCCTCTGCACCACCTAGTTGCCCCCAAGGGGGAGCAGGGAAGGAAATGAGGGAGGGTTAGAATTTGGAACTCAAAACTTTAAATAAAAATATTAAAAAATTAAAAAAAGTATGTATTGATACTGTTCCAGATAATTTCTTTTCTAGAATAGAAAAATTAAATCTTTGACCTTTAAATATTCAATTTTTCCTGTAAACTATCTGTAGTTGAAATTCTAGCATTTTGTTTTGTAGTTTTTGTGCAAATATACACCGGATCATTAGTTTCAGGCATCTTTATATGAAGCATTTTCAAGGTCTGTGCAGTAAAAACCTAACATTATCTAATTTTTCTTTTGTCCATTACTTAGTTATTTTAAAATGTGTTTCATGTGAACTAGACAGCCCCTTTAACTTAAATGGGAATCTGTCAGACTTCCTAGGAAACATGAAGAAGGAAAATTTGCACTTGTATCCTTTGAAATGCTATTGGAATGTAGACAGTCCCTGGTTCTTTATATTTCTTAGAAAAGGTTTGTCACATGGTAATCATTTGAAGCCGAACTGTACAATGGCTCTATTATGTAGTTTAATTATTACTAATTAATCTTTGTTCACTTGAACTTTGTTGATGGATGGATGGAATCAGTTTTCCTGGTATAGCTAAGCATCAGAGTTTGCGTAGTTTATTGGGATATATTTAAATCTATTCAGTTTGTGGTGCCTTTTCTAGATTGGTTCTGTTATTTTGAATAATATTTCTTTTGGGGAGAGGTTGACTTTGGTATAGAGTTAAATCCAGTTTCATCCTCTCCCCAACCATGATGCTAAATGCCAGAGTACTTGCTGTCACTCTCAGAATTGCTTCTTCTGACAAGGTAGGATAGGAAGGATACAAAGATAAGAAGCAGGATGAGTTCTTCCCACCCTTAGTTGAAACTTGAAATATATGTTTCTCATAAAATATTGTCATAGATGATGGTTGTCTTATGAAAACTATCAATTAGTACCATGCTTCAGGTAAATAATGGGTGAAGTATAGTGTTGTGCACTCCTCTGGGCACTCACCATTTTTTACACTTACAACATTGTTTTTTATAGGAAAATGAGACATTAGTACATGTCAGTAATTGGAAAAAATAACGAAGGGCTTAGTCAGGATGTAACCTGGACCCTCTGCTTTCCCCCTAGAGCCCAGGGTCTCACTGATCTCATCAGTTCCTACATCCTTGCAGATTCTGTCCTGCATCAACAATTGCCATGTGCACATCTCATACTGGAGGTCCTGTAGGCAAATCCAGAATGTCCAAACAGTACTCAACATCTTTTCCTCCAAACCCTCTCCTCTTCTGAGCTTCCCTGTTAGTGTCCAAGGAAACAGCGTTCTCTTTGTGCCAGCTAAGCTTTCAACCTCAATGTAATCCCTTCTCACTTGCGTTTATCCCACCTATCCAATCTAGTGCCAAATCTTGGTGTTTGTACCTTTACAATGTCTCTTGTGTATATCCGCCATCTTTGTACTCATGCAGACATCTTCCTAGTACAGGTTGTCATTATCTCTTGCCTGGATTATTGCAGTAGCCTTCTAATTGGTGTCCCTGCCTCAAATGTCTCCTGTCTCTAGGTTATCTTCCACTCAGCTGCCAAAATGGTATTCTGAAAGTGCAGGTCTGGCCATGTCATGTACTACTACCCTTCTCCCACCTCAATCAACTCTAAAGACTTCAAGATCAGAGTCAGTCAGTAAACATTTATTAAGCATCTACTGTGCTAAGTACTAGGGATACAAAGTAAGGTATGAGACTATCTTTGCCAGCAAGGAGCTCCCAAGCTAACTGGAGAAGGCAGCGTATTAAAGAAGCTGGAAAAGGGAGGAGAGGAGATGATACCTAGCACTGCATAGGAAGTGATCTGAGAACATCTGAGTTATGGAGTTGAATTAATTCTGCAGAATGATCATGAAGTTCAGGAAATGATCTGTGTAAGAAATGCTAATTCCCTGGATGCCCTCCTTAAACAGTGGGCCTGGGAGGAACTCCCAGGTATCCATTGCCACCCTCTCCACTGAGAGGGACAGAGGGTGTCAGGGGAGTGACTTAGAGTCAGTTTCATGTTGCAGAATGTTTAGTTTTTAGAGATCATTAAATCCAGGAGATCTGCTGGGAGATCAATTATAAAGTCCTCTGACTGCCTGGGGTCTTCCTACCTTTCTAGTTTTCCCCACACTCTCCCTCCATCCCTTGTTGGCGACCCTGCTCTTTCCTACTCCAGACACTCCATGAATTTGCTAGCTCTCCCTTCTCACCTCCAGCTCTTAGCTTTCCTGATTTCCTTCAAGACAGCTCAAATCTCACCTTCTGTGGAAGGTGTTTCCCACCTCCCCCTGTACCCAGAGTCTCTTTGCTCCAAGATTACTGTTTACACTGTCCATAGCTTGTAAGTACATGCTTATTTACATATATGCTTTTCCTCATTAGATCAGGAGTTCCTCAAGGACAGGAATCATATTTTTTGCTTTTTTTGTGTGTCCCCAGTGGTTATCCCAGTGCCCTTGGTAAATGCAGACTGCCTGACTGTTGGTACTTGGAAGACAGGAAGGAGAAGAGAGAAGTTTTAGGAATTCCATTTGATGTTATGAGATTTCATATGTAACCATAATTGATTGCTATTGTTTTATTCCTTTGGTATCTTATTCAAAAAGAAAAAAGTGTCAACCAAAGAAACTTAAGAACTGTTTTTATACATCTACAAGCCATGCTAATTACACGTAAGAATTCATCCTAGCGCACTTTATAAAAAGTGTTCCTGTTTAAGAAACTTCAGTTCCTTAAGTTTAAGATAAGATCACATATCCAACAGTGATATGGAGAAACAGTACTTTGGAGTTATTGTTATACTAAATTCTATATAACAGTTTTTATTGTGATTTTTTTTCTCCCATATGGCTAAGTCTGTTTGAATTTTTATTTGTAGCTGCAGACCAATGACCAAGTGAGCTTGGTTGGCTCAAGCACTTTACCAATGATGGAAAGAACTATTCCTAAATTCATTGAACTTCTTTTTCAGTATTTGTTGGATCTGTGAGCTCATCAGTATTATTAGTGCCTTCTCTGAGGTAGATCAGAGCACCCCTGTCTTCTTCCGGCTGGTTCTTATGTATGTTCTGCCCTGTAGTGTATCTTCCTGAGGAGACCTGCTTCTGATGCTGAGACCTTGCTTCTGGAACTAATACTTGATGGAGCCCGGAGGCACCACCAGATGTCCAGCTCTTGCCTTGGTTCCATGACTGAGCCACTGCTTTTCTGATCCCATATGTGTTGAATGAGATCCTCTTTTTTTCTTATCACTTCTTATGCTTCAATCTCTTTGGTAAAGTGTTCTGGCAAACTTAAACCCCTCAGGATAGTATCTCATTTCACTGGAAAGGTAAGGAATTGCATACCAGGTATTTCATTCTTTGAGCTTTTTGCCAGTGAATTAGGATGGCCTTAAACCCAAATCACTCTGGCTGTTAGTGACAGGTCCCAGCCCAAGCTCACTTGGTCATTGTTTGGGCCCTGATGGCCGAGAGTAAACATAAATAGCAGTTTTTGTTTTGGCCAACACTGAGGGTCTTCCCCTCCCAGATTCATTTTTCTCTCTTTTTTTTTTTTGGACTTGGTAAAAGAGGCCATTCTTTGCCTCATTTCTTACCTAGCCTTACTCACTGATTGGCCATTGCCTCAGTGAAACTCTGAGACCTGTTAAAAACTTTTACTTTAAAGAGGCCTAGATCTCCCATTGCATCCACGGCCATCTCCAGTCGTCTTGATCTATTCGTTGCCACTGAATCCAGATGGCTCCTGAGGAGACAGTGAGGCCAGTGACTTTGCACAGTGCTGCCTCACTTAAATCCAGTTCACTTGCAAGTCATGGCATCACCTCCCTGATGTTATGGTCCTCTTCAAGAAGGGAGGACAGATAGACAACAATAGCAATAAGAAGGAAGGATTAAGTCATTTTTTCTTATGGTAAGTAAAACTAGTGAACTGACTAGCAGATTTGCCCTCCTTCATTCCTGAATCATTCACTCTTACCTAAATCATTCAGTCTTAGGACTAGACCACATTTCCAGGTATCAGTTAGTCCTTCCTTCTGCTCTCTTGCCCAAGAGAGAAAAGACTGCTCTGTTATTGGAGAGGATTGTGTTACTGTGTAGGGCAGGGGTGGGGAACCTGTGGCCTTGAGACCACATGTGGCCTTCTAGATCCTTAAGTGTGGCCTTTTGACAGAATCCAAATGTTACAGAACAAATCCTAAAGGCTTTTAACTCCATCTCTAATACTTTCACACAGCTGTTAGGGAAGTTTTTCCTTTCATTTAATTAGTTAATTAATTTAAATCCCTCTTAATGAAGTTTAGGCCCATTTCCACTAGTGATGTCCACATGTTGACCATCTGCTTGCCATTCTCTGTAAGGTTCTCTTCTTATCCAGTGCAGTACAAGGGGTTCCTTGTTGTCACATAATTTGTTATCAGAGGTTGCTTTATGTTTTAGTTTAGACTAGTGATCGAAGTGAGACAGGATCGAACAGCTTTGGTGTAGGGAACTCCTGGTGAAGAACTCATTTTCATAGTGCCTGTGCTCCTTGTCCTACAACTCCAAGTCTTAGAGAGTTGCCCAGTGTCACTGAGAGGTGGAATAGCTTGCCCAGGGTTTGGGAGCCATTATAGGTCTGAGATGAGCTTGAACCCATGGCTTCCTGGCTCTTGGTTATGCTCTGTCCCTTTCGAATTGCATAGAAAGGCAGAAGGCATCATAATCCAACAAATATCAGTCTTCACTCAAGCATCCTGTCATTTTTGCTTATCACTTGCCTCTCTTCCAAATGAGACTTCAGAGGAGAACTGTTTGCATATCAGAGAATGACAGAGAGACACTTGATAAAACTGATGAAGTTCTCCAATATGACCATACTTAAAAAGTCAGATGAGAAATGAATAATGTCCTATCATGCTAACACACAATCGTATTGGAAAAAGTTTGCCCTGGAGAAATCAACTTTTGATATATTCTTGGTTTCTTCTAAGAATTAATGGACAGTTGTGAGCATAATCTAAATTTTGCTAAATGTAAGATGAAATACCATACCGTGAAATCACAAGTTCAGTCTTGATTTCTGTCAGATAAATTAAACTTTTCATAATCTTTATTTTCATTTCTAAGTAAAGTTCTTATGAAATCTTTTTCCCTTACTATTTACTGTGGCACAGTGGTCCCTCCCTGTTTTAAGTGGATGCACTTAATTTTAAATGACTTATTTTATCAATCAGTTATTCTCAGATAACCGGGACTTTCTGCATTTTAGTAACTTTTAACCATATCTCATTTTGCTTTTTCCTGCAATACATTGTATAATACGCATATATGTGCACATATATGTATATTGATCTATGTATGCTCACACGTATATTTACAGAAGTACACTTTCTCACTAGTTTCATTTTCTGATACTTTGGTAACTTTTGTTACTTAAAATATGCCGTATCAGAGAATGGTCTGTTGGACTGCCATGGGTAATGATCTCCCCAATGTTTCTAGCCTTACCTCTGTAAGTTTATCTCTGTTTCCTCAGTTTACTTCTGTTTCCAAAGAGGTAGTATAAGGCTAAGGGAAGAAGAATAGGACCTGGAAGTGATCTTGGGATTCTGGAACATACTAGACAGCAACTCACCCTTGAGAGAGCCCAGAACAATTTGGTTTCCTCTCACATTAGACTTAGGGTGGCTGACTCAGGGCTGGGCCAGATCCACAGGGTACCTGCCAGTAGTGGCACTCCTGTGCTACTTCCATGGAGTTCAGCCACTGCACGCTGAACAGCTAGCTCCTTATTGTGTTTCCTGCCAAGAAGCTTCTAGGGGCCAGGCAGAGACACCACCAGAAGTAGTAGCTGGGTTGAACTCTAAAAATGTCAGTGAAATGATTAGCTCATTTTCTTGGAGACTTACTGGAAAGATTTATGGTGCTTTTATCCCCATTCTCACCAAGTCCTATATAAATTTGTGTCTCCACCACTTTTGCTAACAGCTTTGTAATGTCTGGCCCTGGACTGTTCTTTTCCTTTCCCAGTAATCCCTGCTGTGTTGCCTTCCTCTTAGTTTGGCATCTATTTCTTCTTTACTGCTTGATCTTCCAACTGTCCCGTATTCCCAATTTATATTCTGCTAAGTACTGACTTTTTATCGCTCTCAAAAATACATATATGAGCATTAGAGTTTCAGCATCTTCATTCATAGCCATCTCATTTGTATACGATTTTTCCCCCTTGCTAGTATTTTTGATTGGCTCTCACCTGTGCGAAGGCATTTTCTATTCTTTTATTTTTTTAAAATTAATTTATTTGTTTTCAGTTTTCAACAGTCACTTCCATAAGTTTTAAATTTTCTCCCCGACTCTCCCCAAGATGGCTTGCGATCTTATATGGGTTCTACACATACATTCTTATTAAACACATTTTCATATTAGTCATGTTGCATAGAACAATTAAAACAAATGGGAGAAACCATGAAAAAAAAAAACAAACCAAAACATAATACAAGAGAAAATAGTCTGCTTCATTCTGCATTCCAATTTCATAGTTTTTTCTCTGAATGTGGATAGTATTTTGCCTCAAGAGTCCTTTGGGAATATTTTAAGTCCTTGCATTGCTGTGAAGGGCTAAGTCTATCAGAAACAGTCCTCATATACTATGGCTGTTACTGACTATAATGTTCTCCTGGTTCTGCTCATTTCACTCAATATCCATTCATATAAGTCCTTCCAGGCCCCTCTGAAGTCTTTCTGTTCATTTCTTATAGCACAGTAGTATTCCATTACATTCAGGTACCACAACTTGTTCAGTCATTCCTCAATTGATGGACATCCCCTTGATTTCCAGATCTTGGCCACCACAAAGAGAGCTGCTATAAAGATTTTTGTACATGTAGGACCTTTTCCCATTTTTATGATCTCTTTGGGATACAGTCCTTGACTGGGTCAAAGGGTATGCACATTTTTGTAGCCCTTTGGGCATAGTTCCAAATTGCTCTCCAGAATGGTTGGATCAGCTCACAGCTCCACCAATAATGAATTAGTGTTCCAACTCTCCCACATCTTCTCCAACATTTGTCATCTTCCTGTTTTGTCATGTTAGCCAATCTGATAGGTATGATGTGGTACCTCAGAGTTGTTTTGATTTGCATTTCTCTAATCCATAGTGATTTATAGCATTTTTCATATGACGATAGATAATTTTAATTTCTTCCTCTGAATACTGCAGTTCATATCCTTTGGCCATTTATCCATTGGGGAATGACTTTTATTCTTTTATTTAAGAACTTTATTCTTAAATTTGACTCAGTTCCCTCTATATTTTAGAAATGAGACCTTTATCACTAATATTAATTGCAAAAATTCTTTTCCATTCTTTTATCTTTAAGCCAGTTTCAACTTACCTTTCCACTCTGTTTTCACAGGACTTCCCTTTCCCTTTGTGCATTTTACATTCCAGCTGAGGGATACTACTGGTATTGTATTCGCTCATCCTAACTCCATGCATTTTGCATATTTCACCATCTATACCTGTAATTAAGTTTTCCATACGTACTTCCTTATCTCCATATATTGAAATCTTTCTTTTCCTTTGAACCCTAGCCAGTTGTTTTCTCCTCAGTGAATGCTGGTGATTTCATCCTCCTAGAAATATTTCCCTCCTTAAATCTCCTACGTTACTGTTTGGCTACTTATGTACCTACTAATTTCCTATCTTGTGTTATAGTTTTTTGTGTACATATATCACCCAACCTCGACCCCTCGACATGCACACAATATATTAGAACCTCTTTGGAGACAAGGATTTTGTTACCTTTCATCTTTGCTTTGGCTGCTCAGTTGGGCTTCAGCTCCATGGAGCAAGATGCTGTTTACCATTTCTTTCTTCCACTTATTTTACAGATGAGGAAACTGAGGCAAAGAGAGTTAAACATCTTGCCCAGGGTCACACAGCTAATTGGTGTCTGAGGCCAGATTTGAACTCAGGAACATGGGTCTTCCTGACTCCAGGCCAGTACTATATCCACTGTGGTACCCAGCTCTCCAATAAATGATTATTGGAGTTGTGTCCTCATCTTTCTAACAATGCTTTTCAAGTAGGTGTTGACTAAATGTTTATTGAATTGAATTGTTGAATTATGTTAACTTTTTACTTTCTTATGTATCTGAAATCCGTATTTCATAAAATTATCATAGATGGAATTTAGAGCTGTGTGAATACATTAGAGATCATCTGTCCTAGAAGTGAAGATAAGGAAACAAGACCCAGAGAGATGTAGCATTTATTTGTCCAGGGTCACATCTGTTGTAGAGATGCCCATTGTAGGGCCCCAGTTTTCTCACGAGGAGCCAGGATTCTTCCCTCTGTACAATGCAGAAGCCATATGGTTCCAGAACACTGAGTGTAAGTAATGGAAGCTAATAGGATGGAGAGAAGATGGCACAGGCCCCTGCTTGGAGAAGATGCAGTCATGGTAACTGGCAGCAGAAAGAAGGCAGAGCTGCTTATATAATGCTTTGTTCTGCATCTTCTATCAAGGGGAAGACCCTTTCCCTGGAAATGATAGAACACAAATGGCTCACCCTCAGATAAGTAAGGGACCACCTAGTGATTCTTGATGAATGCAGGTTACCAGGCAGGTGAATTTTAACCTTGTGTCCTGAGAACTGTCAAGTGATTGCTGAGCCTCTTAAAGTAACATTTGAAACATCATGGAAAATGGGAGAGGTATACTACAAGATTGGGAATATTTTTTTCAAAAAAGGGAGGAGAGCAGAGTCTGTAAACTATATATAGGACAATGAACTAGTCTTTGATTCCTGAGGAAATTTTAGAATAGTTCGGTAAAGAGTTAGTTATTGAACATCTAGAAAGGGATATGATGATTGCAGAGTCAGCATGGTTTCACCACAGACAGGTTGTGCCAGATCAACTGCTTTTATTTCATTTTTGGATAGAACTATGGGGACTAGTAGGTAGTTTGATTACATTTTAGTAAAGCTTTCACTCATGTCTTTCATACCATTCTTATGGAGAACATAGAACCTAGCAATGGATTAGATCAGGAGTTCTTGACCTTGTGTTCATGTTGAGGGTGTCCCAAACCCTTGGCTTTAATTAAAGCCTAAAACTACACTAAGACTTTTGGGACACCTTATGTATTTTATTTTGTAAATTTAAAAACATTATCATTAGATAAGGTCCATGGGCTTCATCAGACTGCCAAAAGGGTCCATGGCACAAAAAAGGTTTGGAACCTCAAGTTTAGATGACAGTGTGGTCAGATGTATTCAGCACTGGTTGGATGGCCATATTGAAAGTATGATTTTGCTGGGAGCCAAGATGGTAGAATGATTGGTAATGCTCTACCTCTCCCCTTATTGACTTTGAAAAACCCAAAAATTATTTCCCTAGGAGAAATGCTGGGACAGTAGGATCAGCCAAAGGGGCAAACAGTCTCTTAGCCTGTGAGGCTACAAAAATCACAAAGGGAAGGATCCCTCTTGCTGTGGCCAAAGGGGACCAGTGCAGGACTGGAGCTGTCCCAGACAGCCTCACTTCATCAAACAGGGAGGAGATCCTGAGCCCCAGGGGGGTGGAACTTGCAACTGCCAACTCCAGGACCCCAGGTGAGCCTCAGCACCCCAGGGGAATTGGGAAGACCCTAGTGCAGACAGGTTCACAAACTGGTGAGCTTGCCTGTGCTGTAGCTTAGCAGAGGAGACCTCCTGTGACCAGATCACCCCTCCCCCACACTTAATGCAACTAGCTCCAGGGTAACTCCAGGAAAACCCAGAAAGACTTCACCTGGCTTCTGCTTTCCAGTACCAGCCAGCTCAGTACCAGGTAAGCTGCAGCATTTTAGCTTATAGCTGAAAGAACCAGAGGCCACAACACACAAAGCCTCAAGTTCTAGGCACAAGAACTGTGGGACAGATCCCCCCTGTGTCCCAGAAGCAGAGATCTACTTTAAAAGCCAGGAAAAGGGTGATCGTCATAAGAAGCAAACCAGAAAAGAAAAGACCATAGAATCCTTCAACGGGGACAAGGACCAAAACATGAATACCAAAGAGGTCAGCATTGAGACTGTACTCCTGTCTGAAACTTCAGAAGGGAATATGAACTGGTCTGAAGCCCAAAGAGCATTCTTGGAAGAGCTCAAGGATTTTAAAAGCCAAATTAGAGAAATAGTAGAAAAACTGGCCAATGATTTTAAAAATGTGAAAAAGAATTCACTGAAGAGAATACCTCCTTAAAAAGGAAAATTGGATAAATGGAAAAGGAAGTACAAAACCTAAATGGAGAAAATAACTCCTTAAAAGGAACAATTGGACAGATGGAAAAGGAGATGAAAAAGTTAACTGAAGAAAACAATTTGATAAAAATTAGAATCTTGAGCTAACAACTCTGAGACATCAAGAATCAGTCAAACAGAATCTAAAGAATGAAAAGATAGAAGAAAATGTAAAATATCTAATTGAAAAAACAACTGACCTGAAAGATAGATGCAGAAGAGGAAATCCAAGAATTATTGATCTATCAGAAAGCGATGATGAAAAAAAGAGCCTGGAAAATATCTTCCAAGAAATTATCAAAGAAAATTGCACAGAAGTCCTAGATCCAGAGAGCAAAAAAGTCATTGAAAGAATCCACCATTCACCTCCTGAAAGGGATCTCAAACTAAAAAACACAAAGGAATATTGTTGCCAAATTCCAGAACTATCAAGTGAAGGAGAAAATACTGCAGGCAGCCAGAAAGAAACCGTTCAGATATTGAGGAGCTACAGTCAGGATCACACAGGACCTTGCAGCTTCTACATTAAAAGATCTAAGGGATTGGAATCTGATATTCCATAAGGCAAAGGAGCTGGGACTACAACCAAAGATCAATTACCCAGCATAGTTCAGCATAACATTTGAGGCAAGGAAATTGACATTCAATGAAATAATGGATTTCCAGACCTTCCTGATGAAAAGGCCAGAGCTCAATAGAAAATTCGATCTTCAAACACAAATCTCAAGAGAGACATAAAAAAGTAAACAGGGGAAAAATAAACTTGTTATTCAATATGGGCAAATTGTTTACATCCCTATAAGGGAAGATGATACTTGTTAATCTTGAGAATGGTATATTAATTATGATAGATAAAAGGGATATTCATGAATAGAGGGAGCAGGTATAAAGTAAATGATGTCATGATAAAAATGTGATTTAAGGATGTGAAGGGATTGTAATGGGAGATGTGAAAAGGAGGAGTCAGAAAAAGGTAAATTACATCACAGGAAGAGGCACAAAATATATTACAGTAGAAGAAAAGAGGGGAGAGAGATGAGTATTGTTTGAGATTTACTCTCATCTGATTGGGTTCAAGGAGGGAACAACAGACTCGGTTAAGTATAGAAATCTAACTAGCTCTATAGGCAGTAGGAGGGGAAGGAGGAAAGAAAAGGGAGGGGAAGATAAAAGGGAAGGAAGAAGTAGTAAGGGAAAAGGGGAGTAAAAGGGAGGGGGGTTGAAAGCAGGGAGGGAAGACTGAGAGAGGCGGTGGTCAAAAATTGAAACTATTGTGGAGAGGAAGGGAGAACCAAAAGCATAAATGGGTGGAAAGAGGATGGAGGGAAAGATAGTAATCATAACTGAATGTGAATGGGATGAACTCTCCCATAAAATGGAGATGGATAGCAGAATAGATTAAAAACCATAATCTAGCAATATGTTGTTTACATGAAACACATTTGAAATGGGGGGAATACACGCAGGCTAAAGGTAAAAGGTTGGAGCATAATATATTATGCTTCAGCTAATATAAGAAATGCAGGAGTAGAAATACTAATCTCAGACAAAGCAAAAGCAGAAATAGATCTAATCAATAGAGATAAGGATGGAAACTATATCCTGCTAAAAGGCACCATAGAAAATGAAGCAATATCATTACTAAACATATATGCTCCAACTGGTCTAGCATTCCAATTCTTAGAGGAGAAGTTAAAGGAGTTACAAGAAGAAATAGCAAAACTATACTAGTAGGGGACCTCAACCTCCCCCTCTCTGAACTTGATAAATCTAACCTCAAAATAAACAAGAAAGAAGTTAAGGAGGTGAATAAAACTCTGAATAAGATAGATATGATAGATCTCTGGGGAAAACTGAATGATGATAGAAAGGAATATACATTTTTCTCAGCAGTACATGGCAAATATATAAAAACTGACCATGTAGTAGAGCATAAAAACCTCACAATCCAGTGCAGAAAGGCAGAGATAGTCAGTGCATCCTTCTTAGATCATTATGCAATAAAAATTACATGTAATCAAAGGCCATGGAAAGATAAACCAAAAATGAATTGGGAACTAAATAATCTAATCCTAAAGAAAGAATGGGTGAAACAGCAAATCATAGAAACAATCAACAACTTCATTCAAGTGAATGACAATAATGAGACAACCTATCAAATCTTATGGGATACTGCAAAAGCAGTTCTTATGGGAAGTTTTATATCTTTGACTGCCTACATGAATAAAATAGAGAAAGAGGAGATTAATGAATTGGACATGTAGCTGAAAAAGCTAGAAAAAGAACAAATTGAAAATCCCCAAGTAAATACCAAATTAGAAATACTGAAAACCAAAAGACAGATTAATAAAATTAAGAAAACTATTGAACTAGTAAATAAAACTAAGAGTTGGTTTTATGAAAAAACCAATAAAATTGATAAAACTTTGGTCAATTTGATTAAAAAAAAGAAAGAAGAAAACCAAACTGCCAATATCAAAAATGAAAAGGGTGAACTCACCTCCAATGAGAAAGAAATTGAAACAATAATTAGAAATTACTCTGCCCAACTGTATGCCCATAAATTCGATAATCTAAATGAGATGGATGATTATTTTAAAAAAATATAAATTGCCTCGATTAACAGAAGAAGAAGTTGAATATTTAAATAACCCCATCTCAGAAAAGGAAATTGAACAAGCTGTCAGTGAACTCCCTAGAAAAAAATCTCCAGGGCCAGATGGATTTACAAGTGAATTCTATCAAAAATTTAAAGAACAGTTAATTCCAATACTATATAGACTATTTGGAAAAATTAGGGAAGGAGTCTTACCAAATTCTTTTTATGGTACAAATATGGTTCTGATACCTAAACCAGGAAGAGCCAAAACAGAGTATTTGGTGCTTTTGTAAAAACCCTGTAAAAGAACTTCTCAGTATCTAGAAAATATTAATCCAGATGACTCTGGAGGAGAAAGTGAGGTTGGTGACCTTGCACAGCCCTCTCTTACTCAAATTGTAGTCAACTGCAAGTCATGTCATCATCTCCCTGATGTCACGATCATCTTTGAGAGTGAAGGACAAACACAACAACAACGTAAAAGAACTTCTTACTATCTGCACATATATCTACGTATCTATTTAATATCTTCTTTTTAAAAGAAACAAGAATGATACTTGACTAATCCTGATAGGAAAGTTTCAGCAATGATTTTAAATTCAGATTCCTTGAGAACTTTTTATGGGGTTTTTAGTACTTCCATTCCTCATAAAAGTCATGTTGTGCTTCACAGAATTTCACAAATGTTTATTTTTAGCAATTGTTTATGTTAGTCTCACACTAGATGTCAGTGTTAGCATACCTGGGTAGCTGTTCCAGGTGTGGTTATGATGTCATTCAAGTGTTACTTCTGTACATGAGGTACCGTGTTGGTTTGTAACTGAGCAGCCCCCATTTATAAGTATCCATGTTGCTTAAATTATATGTGATTTTATTTAACAAATATTTATTAAGCACTTGTTGTGTGCTCAGCTAGGGCAGCTAGGTAGTACAATAAAAAACTGGGCCTGGAGTCAGGGAGACTTCTATTCCTGAGTTTAAATCCAGCCTCACATACTTACTAACTGTGTGACCCTGGGCAAGTCATGTAACCTTGTTTGCCTTAGTTTCCTCATCTGTAAAAATGAGATGGAAAGGGAGCAGAAGCCAAACCAGTCCAGTATCTTTGCCATGTAACCCAAATGGAGTCAACAAGAGTCAGACATGACTGAAACGATTAAACAATAAAGTTTTTAGTACACTGTCTGTAGTAGGTGCTAGAGAAGAGACAAATGTTGGGGAAGAGAGCTGTCTTCCCATTGGAAAGTATTAGGATAAAACATACTTCAGAAAATTCCTATAGGACTAGTTTATCTTTACAAACTTAATTTAAGCTTCTGAAAGACTGTGACCTGCATTTTGGATCATTTTAAAGGATCTTTAACTATTAAAAGAGATCTTTGATTTCCCATTGAAGCTCACCAGTACTGTAAGGCAGTTGTTTGATAAAAAGGGTGGCTGAGTCAGCATCACTCATGTCTTTTCATATCTATTTCTTATCACAAAATACTTTTTAAAAGTTGTATATTAGATCTTGATTTGCCAACTTTTTTATGTGCCTCTTAACAGTGCTGTTACTAGTCTGGTCACTGCTGCAAGCATCTGTTTTCACTATTGGAGTTTTTTTTTTTAACATAAAATACTCTTTTGGGAATTTTTGTCATTATTCGATCTTAGAGTCACATACACAGGAAGACATAGTATTAATTATTGAATGGATTAAGTGCTATAGGGCTGATTTCCAGCTCCACTGAAAGAGACAAAGGTCATATATCACCTGGCATCAGGCAAACTCAGTTTTGCAGAATACCTAAGGCAATGAAAGCAACTAAGTGATGTGGAAAACTGAATATTTTTTAAAGAAATTATCTTAAACTTATTCCATAAAAAGGTTATTCAGTGCAAGGTACAATTAAATAATTAGTGATAATCTTGCATTGAGCTTAATTCTTGAAATGACTTTCAGGAAGAAAAATTCCTAGTGATACAGACTGGCCCAAAGGTCTTTCCTGACTGCCTTTTTAACTGAGATAAGATCAATATCAGCAAAATGAGTTTTTGTTTTGTTTTGTTTTGGGAAAGTAATAGATACTCTTATAACCAGCTTTAAATGAAAACGAGAGGCAGCAACCTAAGATACATAAGTGATAATGTTATGCTTTGCAATGAAAGGCATTATACAGAGCAAAAGGAACACCAATTCTTGAGCAAAGCACACAGCGACCAGCTCAGACCATTGGTCCCCTTTTCTTCTCTGTAGTTATTCACTGTTGTTCTCTAAACATGATTGTATTCTGAATAAGGATTATTTTTAGACCCACTTTCCTGGTGGTCTGCTCTTTTAGGTTTGGTTCCATGGTGCCCTCTGACTTCTAGCTACTTCTAGATGGTTCAGATTGGTTTACTGCCACTCTTGGTACTGAAATATGAGATGATCGAATGTTTCATGAGATGCTGTTTCTGGCCTTTTGATATGCTGTGAGGTCAGTTGCATTAACTCCTCTGGCTGTCAAAGAAAAGCTAAGAAACCATCCTTTCATTTAGCCTCAACTTCCTTTTGTCTTCTGGCTTCCTAGTGAGAATGTCAAGAATGATATGATTCAGTTCCTTCATTAGGAGGCCCATTTGATGATTACAGGAGAAAGATTTCACATTTAGCATACCAACAGGCAAGATTTGTTTGTTGAGTTGCCATAACCAAAGAGTTATTTATTGATTGACCAGTCTATTGGTGTATTTGGCTGGGACAGTCCTTGGAAAGTAGGTATAGTCTGTTGCTGTGACCACATTTGAAGCTTTTCCAGCATAATAGATGGAACTTTCCCAAGCTCCTGCACTGCTGGTAGAGCCTCTGAGAATCTCCTTGGAACAAAGAAGTATTGGAATAGGACTTTGTAGAGGATTGACACACTATTCATGTGTCATCTGACTATGGTTAAAATTATTAGTTATTTTACTGTGTCTCCATATTGGACAAAATGCCATTCTCTTCTACTTCCTCTTTTTAAACAGAATGTCTTCTAAATGTTTATCATTACAGACAGCTGTGTATCTGCAGAAGTGGTGGCTGCTGTTGATATAAACACTATTGCAAATGAAGTATACAAGCATAACTTTCCTCATACACAATTATGGGCCAAAACTATTGAGGTGAGTAATGATTATTGTTGTCTTAATAAATACGTACCATGGAAAATATTTGTCACTTTACAACATAAAGGCCACATAGTCTGTGATGAATACTATTTTAATTCAAGGGCATCCATCACTGTCATACAAAAGAGGACTGAAGCTAAATGTTTTTAACTTGGTGAGAGCAAGCTGTTGCTTAGGAATACTCTATTTTGACTACTTCCATACGTGATTCTGTGACCTTTTCCTAGTACTTTCCATTAGAGGTTGGAAAGAAACACTAGTGAGCATGAGCTTTAGATTCAGGCCACCAACTGAGGTGAACCCCAGAAACCTGCCTGAGCAAGTTAGAGGCAAGGCTGAGGGAGTGCTTTGTTATGAGGACCGAGGAGATAGCCAACTGAGAATGTCATGAGAGTCCTAGACAAAAACAAAAGAAAACACTGGGTGAATCCATCACAGGCTTTTCCTGTGCAGACCCAACTTCTCTGTGTTAATAGGGATATTTCTGTGAATCAAACATTTTCTTTTCTGAGGCATTTGGAAAAGAAGGAGACCTTTCCTTCCTATGGTGGAAAATGATGGGCAAACAGGCTTGGGGTGGGAGGGAGATGAGAACTTTCTGGTAGGAGCCTACAATATTACTGGGCTAAGAGAGAGGAGGACTACAGGGTTTGGAACTTTTACATAGGGAGATTTTGTCCTTCTTTACATTGTAAGGGTGGCTGAAAGAGAGAGTGAGTGATTTCATGCTTTTGTGGGGAATATTTAGAGGGAGGAGGAAGAAGCCATGTGCAGATATCTGTGGCTTTGAGTTGGGTGTGTGTGAGTATAGGAACATGATTGTAGAGAAAGTGAGTATGGTGTCTGTATGTTGGATATTAGAGTGTGTGGAACTTGTGAGCTGTAGTAGTGCATTTTGGGAATCGCCAGACAGTGAGTTTGGAGTGAGAGTTAGAGCTGTTAGCAAAGACCTCATGGAACGTGCTGTGTAGCTCTTTCACCTGTAGTGGCATTGTGGCTTCTCCAAAGAGTTCAGGTGTAGGTAGGGTTTTTGGCTTGGGTGCTTGTGACACCACTCCTACTCTCTCTGCCTCAGTGACACACACATATGCACATACTAGTATGTGGTGAGGGAATTTTGTCTAATGTAGCACATATTGACCAGGGACATACCAGAGTTCACCTCTGGATTTCTGGAGAGTCTTGGGAAGAGGGCGTCATGAGTGACCAAACAGGTTCAAGATAAAGAAGTGTAAGAAGCCAAAGATTCTTAGACTTTCCAGGTACCTCTGAATGGCCTGTTGTAAATGTACTTTTCAGGAAGAGAATCAGAAGGTACTAAATATGGAGAATCAACGTGACAGGCAGTGAAATGCTTTGTCTTAATAGACAGGAAGTGACCAGGAAGACAAAGAATCTTTTTTTGTGCAGTCAAGTGATCAGTTGGTTAAAGTGGAAAAAAAGAATTGGTTAGAGTAAATATCACATTAGAAGAAGAGGTAAAGATTGAAAGAAGACAGTGTGCAGTAGAAGGTTACAGCAGGCAGATATGTCCTGCTTAAATAAAATGTTAATTACCAAAATGGAAAATATACAGGAGCAAAGACCTTGTCTCTGTTACTGTTTCCTAGATCATTTTGACAGATACAAAGCAATCTTCACAAGGCAGCAGCTGAAGGACCCCAGAAATTGCCTCATTTGGCTGGTATTCTTCTTGTAAACTGGAAAGATACAGCACCCCAGGGCAGAAACAATTGGGATTGGAGTGCAGTCTCACTAGCAAAGCCTTGTGTAGGCTGAAGGCAGCTCCCGGGCAGAATCACAGAATAAAATAGTGAGGAGCAATTGAAGAGAAAATGAGCCTCCCCACAGGGTCTGTGGACCCAGAGTGGCCCCAGGAAGAGGCCCCTGGTTCAGAGAAGTTTTATGGGATGGAATCTGAGCTGTGAGCTCTTTGCCATTGTTCTTTCCATTAGCACATCATTATCTGGGTGGGCACTAGGACCCACCCTTTCCTTGTGTGCTGTTTCCCTAATGTAGTTTCCTGTTCACGGTTGGAGATCACCATCTCTTCACTTGAAAACCTGGCATGTACCAACTCATTGCCCACCATGGAGAAACAAAGCATGACAAATATACCTTGCTCAGATTATGACATGCAGCTGGCTAAATGAGTCTGTCCATATGTGCATAACAGGAACTGCCGAAGGACAATGAGCTTGGCTCAGGATTGAGTAGGAAAAGGAGATTTAGTTGGTTCCCATTTGTCAAATTGCACAGAGTTCCACTGACCCAACTGCTCATCATCACAAAAACCCATCTTTTAAACATAAGCATTCTCTTGGTGTTACTCTAAGCTCGTGAGTTATGGAACAGTATGATCTTGAAAGAATTAAAATGGAAACATCTGAAGAACAGTGGTGTGTGAACGAGTATGTGTGTGAGGCTGCAGCATGTTACCATTTATTTGATTGTGAGAAGTTTTGTCTAAGAAACATAAATGAAAATGTATGCAAGAAAAGGAAATGGGTCATGAATCAAGAATGGCATGATAGATGGTATGTTGATAATGCTGAGAGTTTAAAAGTAAAAAAAAGACAGGGTCCAGTGGATTGGGCATATTCTCCATGCATGGTCTAAATAGGAAAGTGCTGCTAAGATTTGAGAATTAAAAAGACATTGGTAGGAGTGTTCACACTAACTGATGGAATCAGGGATCCATCCAAAGTACTAAAAGCAAAGCGTGTATCTGCAGACTCTTAATCATTCCCTCATAGTATTGGTGGGGGTGATCAGAGAAATAGAGCAACCTGGTTTCTTCTGCATTCTCTCCTTAATCTGGCTACATTCTCATTTTAAGGATGGCTGGAAGGATAGTGCCATATATGTCACATATGGATCAGTGGAAAGAGTTGGCAGTGTTTCATCTGAAGAAGAAAAGACATGGGATGGAGGTTGGGCAGGAGAGCATGCTGTGGGTGATGAGACTGCTGACCTGCAGTGGTGGAAAGGTTGGTGGCTCCAGGACTCAGATCTGAGCTTGGAGCCTGAACACAGCACTGCGCTATCTTTCCATTCCTTATATTGCACTTTGAAATCTGAAATGCATTTTCAAATTTGAACACTAAATTCAAATAATCAGAAAAGAAGCTCTCTACTTCTGGCTCCATTGAAGACAAAGAGCCAGAGCCAGAAAGGAATTAGTGGAGGGAGCACTGGAGTGGGAGGTGGGAGACCGCTGTACTAGTGGAAGTTCTACTTGTGCCCTCTTTGGCAGCTTTGGAGAAGCTGCTTAACTCCTTTGCACCTCAGTCACCTGCTCTGTCAGATATGGACAAGGTCACCTGTACCATGTGTCTCATGCCATTCTTATGACTATGAAGGACATGGGAAAGTACCTGGAAAAATATAACTGTTCTAAATAAAGGTAACACATTAATTACTCCTCTCTTCCTTTGTTTAAATCATGTCTGTTCTTCTAAATCATCTAGGGAATTACACTCCAGGAATTTAATCAGCTATCCTTCAATATGATTTTAATGAGTCCTCCGTGTCAGCCATTCACAAGGTAGGTAAAATAAATCATTTTCTACTGAGGGAGATACCTGTGAAGGATTTACAAAGGATAAGAGACTTCACTTTCTGTAGCCATAATTCGTTATATTCACAAGCTTTTATTCTGTTCCATAATCAAGCGAATTATATGTTGAATGAAAATCTGGTCCACCGTGTCCTCATATTTATCCATTCTTATAACTTTTGGTTGGTGGCTTATTCTTAAGTAGCCCACCTTAATGTGTAATATGATTTATTGTGGGACAGCCTGCATTTTAAAGAGCCTGGATATAGTGTAAATTCCATTCCAAAACTCATTTGTAAGACAGTTGTTTGGAATTCAGAGTATATTTTCCCGTAAAAATATTGCTCTGACAGGTGGTTGGATTCTCCCTGCAAACCACAAAATCCTGTTTGCCTCAGACTTAAGTCTTTTTGAATATTAAAAAATTTGAAGTGAGGAAGCATGCTAATTTCTATTTTTTTTTTGGAACTAAAGTTCACAGAACTAATCATGATTTTCAGCATAATTTACAATGTTAATTTTCTCCATAAATGTGTTCTTTATCCCTCTAGAATTGGCCTACAGGGAGATGTGACTGATCCAAGGACAAAGAGTTTCCTGCACATTCTTCACATTCTTCCAAGGTATAGCCTTAAATTTCTTCAGAGTTTTATATGAAGTATGAAGATTTGTCATTTGAGTGAATGTGACACTTACTTTTCACTTGATCCAGATGCTGTATACTGTTCTTGCCACACATTTAACTTGGGAGCTGGAAGGTTCCTTAAAGTTTACCTTGTTCAGCTCTCTCATTGTACAGATTTATGAGGCCCAGAGAGATGAAGTGTTAAAACCTGTTGCTGGAGGCAGAGCCAAGACTAGAACCCAGATCTCTGTCTCTGTTTCTCATTCTACTGTGTTTTATACTGTATTCTCTAAAGTGTATTTGCTTTAAATTTACTTCTGAAACAGGGATTTGGCTGAGCCTGATTTGTATCCAAAAGGTACATAAGTAATGACTTTTCTGGCTTTTTAAGGCATTGGTAATGAATTCTTTCTACTTTGTGAATGATTTGAAAAATGCTTTCCCTAAATAATAGTGTGGGTTTGCTTCCTTTTTGTAATATAATTGACACAAAAATCTTTTTCTTTCAGGCTACAAAAATTACCAAAGTATATCCTTTTAGAAAATGTTAAAGGATTTGAAGTGTCTTCTGCCAGGTAAAGCATATGTTTGCCTTGGTTGCATTTCAGATTTACTTGGTCTTGCAGCAAAAGATGCTGGAATTGCAACTTTAGAATTGAGTATACGCAGATACTGAGATATGACATTTATGTAGGTAGAATATAGGGCCACAGTTCTAACTTTTAATAAAAATGTTACATTTTTTTTGTGATGTGCCTACTGATTTTTTTCCATTTCCATTTTGAGCATACTTCATAAAATATTGCCCCAATCATGTGTTTCAAATCATATCATTAATTCCCTGTAACCAAACCCTGTCTTTATATGGTGAAATCAAAACCATAATGCTTAATATTCAGTTAAGATAGACAGAGTAGCAGAGTAGCGGTGCGGGGAGAGGGGGAATCATTTGGATCCATTCTTGACTCTGACACATCCCAACTGTGTGGACAAGTCATTTGACATCTCAGTGTCCCAGATACCTCTCTAAAATGTTCAGTTACAAATGAGTTGTCAGTATTCATCACTGAGAAAATTTCCACATCAGAGAGCTCTCCAACACCAAGGAAATCATTGATCTGCAACAAAAAAAAAAAAAAAAAGCTATTGGTGAAACCATGAAGCTTCCTTAAAGTACAAAATAAAAATCAGTAAAAATAATTAGGTACTTATGTAATACAAATATAGAGAACCAAGCAGTGGGTGCCCGCCTCTGTGGAAGGCAGTTACAGTTCTAAATCCCATTCGTTTCAGAGGCGTTCTCCCCCAAGTTGTTTGTCTTCCGATCTCTGAGGGTGTCTAAAATAGCGTAATAAATGAAGTCGGCCCTTAGACAATGTTTGATTTTATTAAATGATGACTAAACTTTAGAGTAATAATCTATCTCTGCTGCTTACTAGCCAAATGACCACTTAACCTGTCTGACCCTCATTGCCCCATTAAAAGTATTGAACTATATCAAGGACTCTGGGGGGGGGGGGGGAGGTCATGGTTAAATTTCAAGGGGCTTATGAACTTGGATGGGGAACAGTTATATTTTAATTTTCACTAACTTTCTGTTGTCGGTGTCAGTGAATGTCTTTAGAAACAGAAAGTTGCTTAGTTAGAATTGGGATTATTTAGAGCTATGTTTTTCCTACTAGTTAGGGGGAAACGAACCCTATTGCAGTGCACTTAGGGAGACCCAGTTAGGATGCTGTGTTGTTATTCTCCTAGATTCTGGTTTTCCTAGACTATTGGTTGGAACAATGTGTCTCTAGTACCTCCTTCTTTCCAACCTTCCTCAGTGAGTTATCTAACACGACTAAGTTAATGCTCTGCAATGAGCTTTTGACAACATTTTGCATAACCCTTGGAATAAAACCCTTTGAAATTATTTTTTAAAAATACTGTTGATGACACCTGATAACACAAGGCTTATAAAGTACTTATATCATCAGATTAAATTTATTCATAATCAAAAATACTAAACAGACTTAACGAGAAGTATGTAATTATTTGCCCCTAATAAGTTTTGTGCCTGAGAATGCCATTGGAGGTAATAGCTCACTTGAAAAGATGCTTAAAAACCATTTTCATTTTCTCCTTTACCTATGTAAACTGGTGTTTTAGTGCTATCCATTTCATTTTTACTTTTAAAATTCAAGACTTTCATTTATAAATTTGCTCCGTTTGTAAGTGCAATAATTTTGCCAGAACAATGGAACTGTTTTTTTAAATTGGTACATAATCAACAAAAAATGACTTAAGTCCTACTAGATGCTAAGTACTGTGCTAAATACTGAGGATTCAAAGCTCTTAAGGAGCTTACATTCTACTGGGGACATATCTAGGTATGTGCAAGATACAGATATTTTTTGTTGGACCCATGATTTCATTAGGATGGGGAACTCCTGGTGAAGCGTTTCCTTTGGTACTTAAAACCTTTTCAGATTTCTCAGTTTTATCTTATTGCCCTGGATGGAGGCTAGTTAAAAAAAAATTCCATATGAAAACTTCAAAATCAATTGGGTGTTATTTTGCACATACTGTAATCACCTGGGCATCGTATGTTATTGAATTATTTTGGTGATTTAGCATAAACCAGTAAGAAGTCAGTTTTTTGATCATTTGATTGATTATAGCCAATTTTCAGTCGTTACCTAGACCATCTGAGCCCAGTGTGCGTAGCCAGCACAGAGAGCTAAGCAGGTGTGTTGGCTTTATACACTCGATTACTGTTTACAGTGTTTTCCTTTGTATAGTGCCAGAGATTGCTTCACAGCATTCAGTGGCACACGGTGCAGAAAAACTCTAATTACCAACCTTAATTATTCATATTCCCAAAGAGCTAGTATGTTTATACTGCTATAATTTTATTGTAGAATTATTCTCAGATGGCTCTCTCTGATGCCTCATTGTAACTTGGTGGTGACCTTGGGTTCTTGATGGCTCTTCCAGTGGTGGATTAACTCTGGCAAGTCCAAGAGCCTAGAAATGCTTTCATTTTAAGTTTAGTGACAGACTCTGTGTATGTCATCTGAGAAACCAGTCCTGATCGATTGAGATGGCTCACCGTCACTTTGACCACAGGGCGATACATTTTATGTAGAAGCTCAAAAGATCATTTATTGACTCTTAGAAGGATTCAAATCTGTGTTGGTGGAGATCATACCCACACTAGGGAAATCAAGGTTCACTGAACTGTAGAAGTATTTTAGAGGTGAGCGTAGCATTGGAAAAGGTCATAGTAGTGGACTGGCTTTGAGATCATGGCAGAACAATGATACCCCAAATATTTAACTTATTTTTAAAGAACTTTTGTGGAGATACAGTTTTTATTTTAAGTAAAGTTCTATTTTTAATATGAGGTCTATAAGTATGTTTATAATTGTAGAATGAAGTTACTTTTTAAAACATTTTTTTCCAGAGACCTTTTTGTGCAAACACTAGAAAATTGTGGCTTTAAATACCAAGAATTTCTATTATCTCCAGTGTCTGTAAGTACCAAATTATAAAAACCCATGAATCCTATAGCTTGAAGGCTTTTTATTCTAGGAGTTTGATTTATTCAATAGAATTTCGACTTTATAGACTACTCTAGACAATGCTATATCTTTTGACCTTTGTAGTGGTATGCACATATAGTCTTGTCTATTTATATCTTTTCATATATATTTTATATATATGAAATATATATATATATTTTATGTATGCATTTGTATACATTGCATGTATACCTACTTTTTTAAAGGAGAAATAAGGCTTTTTTTATAGCTTATGTTCTGTTCATTCAGTTACAGCTAAATAATTGTTCAAGTACTTAAAATATGCAAAGCAAGTATAATATTTCTTTTCAATATATCTGCGATATAGGAGGTAGTGCTATTTATTTAAAATGGTTTTAAAATATGGTTTAATTGTATGATTCCAAAAATATTATTTTGTATCAAATAGAATGAAAATCTTTGTCATGTTTTAAAATAATCCAAAAGTTTGTAAAATTAATCATATCAAATGATAATGCTTATAATTTAGTGCTAGATCATGACTTTTTAATCTAAAAAACCCCAAATTTACTACTTTTGGATTAAGGCAAATTTTTGGTAGACCACTGGTTTTTCTACCCCTTAATGTGCCTTTTCTATGATTCTGTCTTTTCCCTTGGTTCTTGACTTTTTGTCTTTCTGTCCATATGTTTTCACGTTACTCAGTTGCCTGTTATGGAAATGAAGAGAAGAGATACATTTAAAATAACTAATTCCTGAAGCTAGTTATAAGTTTTGGAAATAGGTATTGTTAAATCTCTAAAAGTATTTTAAAATGTCTTACTTCATATTTGGCTACCTTTAAATTTCTGCAACGTAGTGACAGTTTTATTGAATAAAATTGGTTAATAAATGAAAAGCCAAAAATTGGTATAGGGAGCAGACAATTTATAGCAGAATGGTACTATAGAGATAGTTTAGTTCAAATGTATTTGAATTTCATTTACTCAGAATAGAAAAATCTTAGTATTTAAGTATGACTTTACCTAGCTAGGCAGCTCTGAGACTTAAGATGCAGAAAAGAAGCCCACCTGCCTTAGGAAAGGAAATGTCAGGTTCTTGGTTTGGGAGTTCTCTGTGCTAATGAAACCATGGGCCCAGTCCCTGCCCTGATCCTTACTTACCTATTTTCCTGATATTTAACTTGTTCAATCTACAGTAAAAATGACCCTCTGGCAGAATATGTATGGGGAGCAATTCTCATCTCCATCAATTGAATACAAGAATGTGAATTTAGAAGGACCAAAAAATTATTTCCTCAAACCACCAGCTACATTTACTTCTACAAGAAGGACAATGTGTACTTAGTAGACTTTTAAGAAACTAATTAATTATAGCCATTCCAATACAGCTTTTTAGTTGAAATTGAAATTTGATTTTATGTAACTAATGGTTGATATGTTTTGTTTGCAGCTCAGTATTCCAAATTCCAGACTACGTTACTTTCTTATTGCAAAACTTCAGTCAGAACCATTACCTTTTCAGGTTCCTGGTCAGGTATCACTTTCTGTTTTCTTCTTGTGCATTTATTTTTAAAGTTTCCTATATTTAGTCACATTAATTATTTGGACACTTCTGACCCTCTTCCTTTTCTTCACACTAGTTAAGTCTTAACATGGTTATACTTTCCATTATTTTCTGTGATGCCTTACCTGGTTAACTCAGATGATTAAATGACGGTAACAGTGAGTATGAGACTAATTAGGGCCTGTGGCTTGTAGCTCAGTAACACAGCCTTTGAGCACAGTGGTTCTCAGGTGAGAGATAAGATGGCAGAATTGGTTCTGTGAAGCTCAGAGCCTCTGCCACCAAGGAGAATTCAAAATACGTGTTCAGTAGAACAATCCCATTTCATATGTGAAAGCCTTTTTATCCCATGTGTCACGTAGTCCATAATTTGTCAAGTATAGGGATACGGGGTCGAGTCTGCGAGTAAAACATAGAAGAATACCCCAGCCAAAGCATTTTTTGGTTCTTTATTGAAAGCATTAAGTTATATTAGAATAGTGCCTGGATTTTCTTTTACAAGTGAACCTTTATAAAATGATCCAGATTTTACAGAAATAATTGAGCTCTTTGGAAGTTATTGCAAGTCCTAAGGGAGCTACATGCAATAAATACCCACAGAGTGTAAAAAGGACTTTTCTCCTTTCCATGACTGTTTTTCCTTTTATGCATGGAAGTGATCCAGTTCTTTTTTAATAAAACTTTTGGTCCAAAACCCATTTTCAATAAATTGCTACTCTGCCCAGTAACTACTGCTTAGACGTTGCTAGACAGTTTCTCTCTTTTACTGAGGGAGAGCACAATATTCTCATATATTACATTAGCTGACTACATTTAAAAATGGATGACTGTTTCTTGGGCCATGTGATGTGTCTTTTCAAAGGACTGTCACTGAAAAAGTGACAAAACGTTGCAGCTTATCATTTTTTATGGTCTTCCAGATGGTTTTTTTATTTTTTATTTCCCTCCAAATTTATTTATTTATTTTTAATTTTCAACAATCACTTCCATAAGTTTTAAATTTTCTCCCCCTCCTTTCCCAAGACAGCATACAGTCTTATATGGACTCTATACATACATTCTTATGAAACATACTTTCACATTGGTCATGTTGCATGGAAGAATTAAAATGAATGGGAGAAACCATGAGTAAAATTAAACAAAACCAAACATAACAAAAGAGAAAATAGTCTGCTTCATTCTGCATTCTGACTCCATGTTTCTTTACCTGGATGTGGATAGCATTTTGCATCATGAGTCCTTTGGAAATGTTTTAGGTCCTTGTGTCACTGTGAAGGATTGTCTATAAAAAACAGTCCTTGCATACTATGGTTGTTACTGTGTATAATGTTCTTCTGGTTCTGGTCACTTCACTTTAGTCTATATGAGTCTATCTAGGTGTTTCTGAAGTCTGCCTCTTTGTCATTCCATGACATTCATATACCACAACTTGTTCAGCCATTCCTCAACTGATGAGCATTCCCTCGATTTTCAATTCTTGGCTATAGCTTATCATTTTTAAGGCAAACGTTTAAATTCATTGGGTAGTAGTCATAGATTTATCTTTTATTTTTTAAAATATTTGCATCTTTTTACTTCATATCAGGTATTGGTTGAATTTCCCACAGTTGAATCTGCAAATTCACAAAGGCACACAATTACTGTAGATGTCAGGAAAAACAGTGACAAGAGGAAAATGGAACTAAACCTTCACTGTGATGGCAATACACAGTGTTCTGGTAAAGAGACATTCCTTTTCAAACTGGAAACTGCAGAAGAAATAGAGAGAAAACTTCAGCAGGACAGTGATCTCTCTGTTCAGATGTTAAAAGATTTTCTTGAGGATGACGATGATATGAGTCAGTACTTTTTGCCACCAAAGGCCTTGTTACGCTATGCTCTTCTATTAGACATTGTTCAGCCTACTTGCAGGAGATCGACGTGCTTTACAAAAGGGTAAGCTTCAGAAAGACTCTATTGATGGTCAAAAATATCTTGGTCTTATTTGCCATAACTTTTTTGATTCCCCTTCAAACAAGTGTCATGTTTTGGAAATTGTTTCTGTTAGAATTAATTTTCTCTAATTGCTCGCTTTTTGGTCCAATAGAACATGAGTGAAAATTTCTTTTGGCAGAACATTATGTGCACAACCCACAAAAGTGCTTATAAGGGACAATGCCATTTGTTTGGTGACCTTCAGAGGATCTTAATTACTCATGGCAGAAACGGGATTTCTATAGATGGTTGGATGGCTGAATTCCTTAACGCCCTTCTTTTCCTTGTGCCTTGAAGTTACAAAGAATTATATTTGTCAGATCCGTGCACCATTAGAGTGAAACCCTCCCAGTTATATTATTTTTATTATTTTTTATTTATTTTTTTTTTATTTAGCTTTTAACATTCATTTTCACAAAATTTTGGGTTACAAATTTTCTCCCCTTTTCTCCCCTCCCCCCCCAAACGCCAAGCATTCTAATTGCCCCTATGACCAATCTGCTCTCTCTTCTATCATCCCTCTCTGCCCTTGTCTCTGTCTTCTCTTTTGTCCTGTAGGGCCAGATAGCTTTCTATACCCCTTTACCTGTATTTCTTATTTCCTAGTGGTAAGAACATTACAGTTGATCCTAACACTTTGAGTTCCAACTTCTTTAGCTCCCTCCCTCTCCACTCCTTCCCTTTGGAAGGCAAGCAATTCAATATAGGCCAAATCTGTGTAGTTTTGCAAATGACTTCCATAATAGTTGTGTTGTATAGGACTAACTATATTTCCCTCCATCCTATCCTGTCCCCCATTACTTCTATTCTCTTTTGATCCTATCCCTCCCCATGAGTGTTGACCTCAAATTGCACTCTCCTCCCCATGCCCTCCCTTCTATCATCCCCCCCCACTCTGCTTATCCCCTTATCCTCCACTTTCCTGTATTGTAAGATAGGTTTTCATACCAAAATGAGTAGGCATTTTATTCTTTCCTTTAGTGGAATGTGATGAGAGTAGACTTCATGTTTTTCTCTCACCTCCCCTCTTTATCCCTCCACTAATGAGTCTTTTGCTTGCCTCTTTTATGAGAGATAATTTGCCCCATTCAATTCTCCCTTTCTCCTCCCAATATCTTTCTCTCTCACTGCTTGATTTCATTTTTTTTTAAGATATGATCCCATCCTCTTCAATTCACTCTGTGCACTCTGTCTCTATGTGTGTGTGCGTGTGTGCATGTGTGTGTGTGTAATCCCACCCAGTACCCAGATACTGAAATGTTTCAAGAGTTACAAATATTGTCTTTCCATGTAGGAATGTAAACAGTTCAACTTTAGTAAGTCCCTTATGACTTCTCTTTGCTGTTCACCTTTTCATGGTTCTCTTCATTCTTGTGTTTGGAAGTCAAATTTTCTTTTCAGCTCTGGTCTTTTCATCAAGAATGCTTGAAAATCCTCTATTTCATTGAAAGACCAAATTTTCCCCTGAAGTATTATACTCAGTTTTGCTGGGTAGGTGATTCTTGGTTTTAGTCCTAGTTCCTTTGACTTCTGGAATATCCTATTCCATGCCCTTCGATCCCTTAATGTAGAAGCTGCTAGATCTTGTGTTATCCTGATTGTATTTCCACAATACTTGAATTGTTTCTTTCTAGCTGCTTGCAATATTTTCTCTTTCACCTGGGAGTTCTGGAATTTGGCCACAATGTTCCTAGGAGTTTCTCTTTTTGGATCTCTTTCATGCGGTGTTCTGTGGATTCCTTGAATATTTATTTTGCCCTCTGGTTCTAGAATCTCAGGGCAGTTTTCATTGATAATTTCATGAAAGATGATGTCTAGGCTCTTCTTTTGATCATGGCTTTCAGGTAGTCCCATAATTTTTAAATTGTCTCTCCTGGATCTATTTTCAAGGTCAGTTGTTTTTCCAATGAGATATTTCACATTATCTTCCATTTTTCCATTCCTCTGGCTTTGTTCTGTGATTTCTTGCTTTCTCATAAAGTCCTTAGCCTCCATCTGCTCCATTCTAATTTTGAAAGAACTATTTTCTTCAGTGAGCTTTTGAATCTCCTTTTCCATTTGGCTAATTCTGCTTTTGAAAGCATTCTTCTCCTCATTGGCTTTTTGAACCTCTTTTGCCAATTGAGTTAGGCTAGTTTTCAAGGTGTTATTTTCTTCAACATTTTTTTGGGTCTCCTTTAGCAGGGAGCTGATTTGCTGTTCATGCTTTGACTTCATGTCTCTCATTTCTCTTCCCAGCTTTTCCTCCACCTCTCTAACTTGATTTTCAAAATTCTTTTTGAGCTCTTCCATGGCCTGAGCCCATTGAGTGGGCTGGGACACAGAAGCCTTGATTTCTGTGTCTTTGCCTGATGGTAAGCATTGTTCTTCCTCATCAGAAAGGGAGGGAGGAAATGCCTGTTCACCAAGAAAGTAACCTTCTATAGTCTTATTTCTTTTCCCTTTTCTGGGCATTTTCCCAGCCAGTGACTTGACCTCTGAATATTTTCCTCACACCCACCTCACCTCCTGATCCTCCCAGCCAGTGTTTGGGGTCTGAGATTCAAATGCTGCTTCCAGCCTCAGGGCTTTGGGCGGGGGCAGGGCTGCTATTCAGTGTGAGATTAAATTCAGATGCTCAGGTGAGGGCAGGGCTGCCTCTCAGGCTCAGTTCCCTCAGGGAGTTTATGCACAGACCTTCAACAATGGATCCAGGCTCCTGCCTGCTTGGAGAGCCCTGGTCTGCCGCTGCCCCTCAGCTTCTGTCTCCCGAGGGGGCCCGAGCCATGGGGGCACCCCACTCCCCCCTCGACCTGCCAAAGGGACTCTCTCACCGACCCCCGTCACCTGTGGGTGGAGGTACTTGTGCGGCCGCTGGAGATCCCGTCCCTGAAGCCCGCTCGGATCTGTTCCTCTCGGTGCTGCGGCCACGGCAGGGCTGTACTCAGCTCCCAGTCCCGGCGCCCAGTCCGCAGCACGAAGGACCTTTTACGAGAGGTTTGCAGGTCTCTCCGGAACAGAAATCTCCCTCGCTCCAATGTTCTGTGGCCTCTGGGTGCAGAATTCGCCGTGAGTTACTTCTTTGTAGTTGTTCTATGGGTTGTGGGTTCGGAGCTATGTGTATGTGCGTCTTTCTACTCCGCCATCTTGGCTCCGCCCCCCAGTTATATTATTTTTAATAAATATGTTGTGAAGATAGAATTGAAAGGACTCATATGTAGTTGTATGTGGGACTTTGGGTAGGGGGAAGGAGTCAAAGAGATCTCTCACAATGGTGGCATTAGATGATGTAGCTAACAGACTTAGTGTGTTGTGGTCAGAGATTCATTCCATGCCATTACTTATGCGGCAGGGACACAATTTGGCAGTCAACTTTATGACCTGAATCCTTTATAATGGGCTGAAGGCAGGAGTGTGCTCAAAATAGCTTGCACAGCTTGCAATAACTAATTGTTAAATTTTCATTGTGAGCATTTACACCTCAAAAATCTGCAAACACTAAAAATTAGGGCTTGATTTATCGTTCTGTTGATGATTTAGGCTTAAGAAAGTGATGGAAAAAATGTTAATAATGCAGATTAAATTTAAAAGCGTGTCATGTGTACACTCTTCCCCCTTCCCAAGAGCTGGTTGTTAAACATTTACTACCACAATCCTGGCTAAACCGCCCCCACCATGTGTTGTTTCTCCCTAGTAAAATTTAAACTTCTTGACAGCAGAAGTTATCTTTTTCTGTCTGTAGAGCACTTAACCCAGTGCTGGTACATAGTTAAGTGCCTAATGAATTCTTTTTTCATTCATTTATCATGAAATAAGTGTTATGAATAGGAAAGCAATTTTAACAAGTCATTTTTTTGTTTCAGTAAGCCCAATACTGACTCTCATTATTTGGTCAACTCTTAATGAATGTTATAGAATATAGTAGGATATGTGGATGTTTTAAAATGATGATGGGTATTTAAAACAGTTCTGAAAGTACTACAGTGTTGAGAAAGTTTGAATGGAAGGGCTTCATGCGTTTCTCCCTTGTGATTTAGTTTGGGGATGGGGACATCTAGATAGTACAGCAGATTGAGCATTGGGCCTAGAGTCAGAAAGATGTGAGTTCAAATTAGCTTCAGACACTTATTGGCTGTTTGACCCTGAGTAAGACACTGAACCCCCTTCTTGCTCCTGTTCCTCCTCTGTAAAATGGGGACACGCTGAAGAAGGAAATGGAAAACAAGGAAAAGAAGTCAGAATACGATTGAATAATTGAACCGCTTTTTTTAGTATTGAGATTATTGGAAGCATTCCTAGGTAGAAATGTGGCATCCATCAGTTCTGAACTAAATAGTTTACATTGACATATATATTAAGTAATTTTCATTTTTTAGCTACGGAAGCTATGTAGAAGGGACTGGATCTGTCTTGCAAACTGCTGAGAATGTACAGGTAATTTATACATTTTCAAATCTCATTAAAATCTTTAAACGTACTCCGTCATAAAGTTCTTAAAATTGTCTTCCCTGCTTTTAAAGGTGTTTATCTGAATATTATTTGGCATTAATTTTACATGTCCCTGCATAATCTTGAGAAACATCATGGCATATCAGTGAAAGGTCTTGGAGTCAGGAAGACCCCAGCCTGGCCTCTGACACTTAGTGACTGTCTGATCCTCAGCAGCAGCCCTCCCCCTCTCACACCTCCCCCTCCCCCCAGAAATGCCCAAGACTGTCAGTTACTCATGAATTCTAATGTTTGTCAGGGGAGATTGGTCCCTGGACCAAAAAAATCATCTTTCTGCATGGGAAAAAAATGCTATCTTACATATTCAAAATATTAATTATTATAGAACCTTTTAAATTTAGTGTTTGTTGGGTTTAAGAATGTACCTACAATTATTTTTATGATTTCATGCAGTTCTTTTTATTTCCCCCAATATTGTCTCCATTAGTAAATATTCTGCCAACACCTTGTACTTCTACTGACTTTACACTGGAGCCTCACTTATATACCTTTGGGTCTGTGTTATTAAGGACTGCTTTCCAGTGAAGTCCAATTTTTAACAAGATTCCTTTGGGACTTCAGCCCTAAATTTCAGTGAATGGAATTGAAATCGGATCGGTCTTGTACTGAATTCTACTATAAATAGTAGCAAGGTTTCAGTGCATTCTTCTCTGTCCTGTTAAAACATTGCTATTAATATAAATTTACCCTCATTAAAAATGTCATCAAAGTCAACTAAATTTCTAGATCTGATAAATGAGTTTACTTAATGCAGTTTGTCACTTGAAGAGGTTGTCATTAGTTGGTGAAATGGGTGATAGACAGCACAAGCTACCATGTTCCTCTTCTTAGCTTTGTGAAGCTGTTGGAGGCTGCTGATGTTTTCTCCTGGCATAGTCCATGCCCCTTTTCCTATGGTTCTTTTATCTTGTGTTCGGCAACAGTTTACAGTTCTGTGGTTAAATGTTTGAGTAAAAGCATAGCTGATAATTACAGTAGAAAAATGTCCTGGCTTTTTCTGCACTATGATTTATTTCTTTTTTAGTTTCTGTTGGCATTAATGTGTTTATGACGCAGTTTAGGGTACTAAGCCATTTTACTCAATGTGGGACACTTTGTAACCTTACTGATAATAGAAGATATGTCTGTATTCTTCTACAATATTACACAGCAATTTTTCTTAAAAGCAATTACATACACTTTTGATATCTGATGTATTTACAGATTGAAAATGTGTACGTGTCTCTTGATACCTTGTCAGAAGAAGAGAAGCTCATGAAGTTGTCAATGCTTAAATTGCGGTATTTTACCCCCAGAGAAATAGCAAACCTTCATGGATTTCCTCCAGAGTTTGGTGAGTACAATGCAGGTAATCACTGATTTCAGTATGCTGTTATCCATCTGTAACACGAGAATAGCTCCCATCTTCCCTTAATTCCCCTCAAACTGGGAGAGCGCTAGGGAGGGGGGCAGTAGACATTTGCATTCATAACATTTATAGATAAAATCTTTCTTCTCAACTTTGTTTTTGGATTTTATTTAGGGAAATAATGTTATTTGTGTAAAAGGAACAGGTCTTTTTGATAGTTGTGAGATTTAGAAATATACGCTTCAGTCATTTAAATCACATTTTAAAAGCATATTTATTTTATATATATGTAAGCATATATATACATGAGTGTGTATACATATACATATATATACACTCACATGTATACATTTAAACACATACATGAATATGTATGTGTATTGCTTCCACCTAAGACCTGCTTCAGGGTCTCCTGATGTGAAGGTGACCTTGGGTTTTATCAAATTAGAAAAGCTTCAGAATGATAAGCTTAGCAATGGACAGTGTAACTCTTGTTTAATAACTAATTTAGCTGAATTTGGGAGAAGCCCATTGTCCCATTGGCTACACTGTAATGAATTTATGCGTACAGAAACTCTCAAAGACTGCCTACCATTGTGGAGGGGCTGTGATCTGCCTTGGTGGAAAGAGTACCCCTACCACCAAAATTATCTGTCACTGAAATGTTGATAGATCTGTATGCTAAGGGGAACTATAAAATGACTGATGAACATTATCACTGTTTTTATATTTATAGGTCACCCTATTGACCGCTAATCAGAATTTGATGTGTTTTGAATTATTTTTTTAGTTGTGGTGATGGATTTACGGAAGTCCTATCATACTGTTTGTCTTGGTTCTGTTTGTGATTAGTGAATATATTTCTGAAGTATCTGTCCCACATTATGGGGTGAAGTCCCTTTCTGGAATTGAAGATAATCAGTGAAATATTCTGGTTTTTTATTATTCTTTGTAATATTTTAGTTTTTATTTAAGTCCAATGTTATGTGTCTTCTGCCTTAATTGTAACAAAATATTGTCTTTGGGGACTATTAAAGTTGTCCTGTTTATAAACCTGGAATTACTTTAAATTAAATTATAATTGAGATGAGGTGAGTTCTTTATTTCCTAATTCATATTTTTTGAAAAAACAGATTCATGATCAGGTTGAGGGATTATGCTGCAGAATTATAGCAGTTACAGAGTATAATACTTTATCACACTATACTTTCTCTAAGTTATTTTATTTTCAGTAATAGTCCCTGAATTGTTGACATAGCAGCTTTTCTATGACCACATCTTGACTCTTGATATTTTTAAATAAATATTGTCTTACTATTCTTAATGTTCTTTAATTTAGTTGACCTTAATTTATATACTTAATTAGCCTTTCATCGTGTGGTTGCTATAGTAATGTTTGTCCAAAGTGTAACCTCAATATTATGTTGATCTACGGAGTTAGTCCCTATGTAAAGAGGACATGTCTCAGAATAATATTTAAGATTGAAATTTGGACTTTTGTGTTCTGCAGTGAAAACATGACTTTGAGTATATGCAGATAGGATTTATGGAGCATTGTGTTAAAAAAAAAATGTTGAAAGATATAGAAAAGGTAAAGAGGCAACTTGTGGAGGCAGAGCAGGAGACACAATTGTGAACTAATGGCAGCCACAGGGTCATGGAGGCATTACATGAATTGCATGTTCAGAAATCTCATTTGTTGAGTTTCATTAAGTCATTTGTGTAATTTTGCATCCCTTACATTTAATAAATAGATCCTTATGTGTCTGAAATTCAATCTTATAAATATTTGTACTCTCTCTCTCTCTCTGCCTCCCCTGCCTTCAACCGCCCCCCCCCATCCTTTCTTTTTCTCTCTTTGTCTCTGTCTCTCTGTCTCTAGGATTTCCTGAGAAGATAACAGTGAAACAATGTTACCGCCTACTTGGGAATAGTCTTAATGTACATGTAGTGTCCAAACTCATCAAAATCATGCTTGGGTAATTGTGACATACTTCCAGATTATGGTAATGATATTCCGTCATGTTCAGAAGAGGATGATGAAATTTTTATACTTAAAATTATTTTGAACAGGTTCGACCACATGGTTAAATTTCTTTTAAAATTTGAAATTTTAAGTTACTTAATGTACCTTGTAAAAATATTATCAATTTAATTTAGAAAATATTTATTTAACCACTTACTGTAATCAGAGTTCTTGGCTAGATACTGAGTTTTACTTCCCTTTAAACTTCTCATTACTATCTACTCTGTTTTATAGAATAAGGCCATTATTATTCATACTGAATGTGAAGAATATATCATAAATTTAAATATGCAAATTAATAGTAAGTTCTAAAAATGTGTCCCTTGAGTAAATGAATTAAGATACAGGTATCATATAGTGACCTTCACACATTTAGGAACATTGATATATTCTAAAAAAAAAAAAAAAAAAAGACTTCTACATGAAGCAGATTATGTGGGGAGATCTTTTTTAAATGTGTTTAACAGTGTCATTGATTAATTGTCTATTTTTGTATGCTAAATAAAGATAAGTTGTTTTAATGTGCATCTTGGTTTTTGTTTTGTTTCTTGAGGTATTGATTTTATTTCTTGAAAACATTATATTAAATATGTCTTTCACAGCCTAATTTCCTTTCAGCTGCTTGTAATCTGATTTCTCTCTCCATCCCTTTGCTGAAATTGTTCTTTCAAAATTTACCAATGGAGAATCATTTGCACGCTGAAACAAATGCTGAATTTGGAGCCAAAAGACCTGAGTTCAAAAGACCTGCTTCTGCTGCTTAATCCCAGGGCATCTTCTCCCATTCTCTTTATCTCAAAACCTCTTGACATCATCTTCCACTCTTTCTTCCTTTCCCCTAGTTTCTGACAATGAGCTGGCCCTCTTCTTTGACAGAACTGAGCTGTCTACATGTGCACTTGCCTCCATCTCCTCAGTAGCTAAATTAATGTTAGGCTAGATAATCTCTAAGACTCCTGTTGGTATTAAAACTCGTGATCTGACCCTGAGAGCCATTAACTTATTTTTTTTAGTCTTTATCTGCTTTAACATCTCTGCAGCTTTTCTCATTATTGACCACCTCCTTCTCTTAGCCGGTGTCTCTTGGTTTTAAGACATTCCATAGTCCTGATTCTTCTATTCCCCAGCTTACTCCGTTTTCTTCTTTGCTGTCTACTCATCCTCTTCCCATCCTCTGTTCCTTAAAATGGATATTTCCCAACGTCCTGTCCTTGCCTCTCTTCTGCACATTCTCTTCTTTAGCCATCTTACTTAGTCATGTCAACTATCACCATAGTTCACATGACTCCCGGATCTCTATCTAGCCCTGCTGTTTCTTGAGCTCCAGACTGTTTGCCAGATCTCTGCCTAAATGCTATCTTCATTAGTCATCTCACTAGTCAACATATCTTCAAAGTCACCATATCCAAAGCCAAAGTTTTCATTCCTCCAAAACTTGCCCCCTCCTTTTTATTTTATGATTTCTATCTTGAGCACTTCCATTTGGTCTCCAATTATAAAACTTTAGTTTTATCTTTGACCCTTCCTGCTTCTGTGTATTGGCTGAACTGGATGTTCTCTGCATTTCTGCCTATTGAAATCCTTGTCTTCAAAGCCAAGCTCAGGTCCCATTTCTTCCTAAAGAAGTCTCTTGTCATGCACATCAGAAAGACTCATTTACCAAGTAATCATGCATTTCTCATATTGGTCTATGCAATTTAGTTCTTGTTATAAAATATGGTTGTGTCCCTGAGTCATCACTCCTTCTCTCTGAGGACTAGAGGACCTTTGGTTTCATTGGTATTAGAAACTTCTAGTTGAGTGAACTCCCTCTACTAATACTGGTCAACATCTTTGCAATTTATATTCTTTGAGAGTTGTAACAACTAGCCTAGGGTCGCAATTCAGCACGTCAGAAGCAGGAATTGAACTCAGGTCTTGCCCTGAGGCTCGCTTTCTATCCACTCCACTACCTTGGGTCTCTGAGGACAATGAAGATGTATATTACCATGGAGGGTGGGGCCGCTAGGGCCTCGGCCACCATCTTATCTCCCTGTATGCAGTCTCTCTCAGACCAGAGTTCATATACTTCAGCATCTGCTCCTTCATCTGGTTCCTATACACAGCAAAGTGCTTTACCCCAAGCCAATTAGCTCCTTACTTATCCATTTTCCTCCTCCTGTTGATACACATCCACTCAGTTACACAGACTAAAAACTAGCTCTCATTTTACACTCCTTTGGGTACCCTTTTTGGTGCCTTGAACACCAAAGCACTCAATAAATGTTACTTGATTTGATTAAAAAAAAAACATTTAATACCACCCCCATCCCAAAGTACATATTATTATTTGCAGCAAAGGTCAAGTTGATATAATCTGTCTTAGTTTATCATAATATAAATTTTCTTTTGAAATTTTTCTAATTGGGAATATGCTAGAATTCCTATAGCCATGACTAATTCCTCAGATTAATCTCTTTAAAATATTTTGACTTATAGCTAAACTATTACCTCCATATCTGTTCAGAATGACTTCTCTTGGCTTGTCATTTGTTTTTGCCATCAAAATGTTTTCTCCAGTTCTCCTCTTTTCTCCCCATCTAGGCCCTAATTTGTTCATTAGGAAAATGGCGTGGTATTCACCAGACACATAAAATCTAGAAATATACATTCCTTACCAGCCTAACCCCCTTGGCTAACATTTTTGAACAGGAGGACTGGCTTCAGCAGACTGCAACACAGCCAGTGTGTCATTCACAGCAAAATCCTTTGGAGCTGTCATCTGGCCCAGCCATCCAGTTCAAGAAAGAGCTTTCAGCTAAATTTTGTACATACAAGTAAACATGAAAATTTTTGTGAAATAATCACTAATATAGGCTGCAATTTGGAAACTAATTTCTAAAACAAATGTCAAGTTAACACGATAATTGCTCCCTTTATGGCTGCTTACTTTCCGTGCTTTCAGATTAAGGGCAGAAACAGGAGAGTCAGATTGGAAAATGCAAGGGCTAAACTTTGCACCTTTTTTTTTTTTTTTTCATAGAAGGTACACCAGATCAAAGTCCTCACTCAGGGACCTTGAAAGGAATCAGTCATTTATCACTATGCTTATCTAATCTTATCTAATCTCTACTTTTTTTTTTCTGGTATTCCTTCCTGTGGAGCTCTTGTGCTCTGAAGGGTAGTCACAAAAAACCACATTTATTCAATTTCAGTACATTTAAGTATTTGTTGTTATTAGTCTTTCTTGGGAGAAATCTTGAACTTTCATTCTTTGGGATAATTGTCCAGATAGAAGTGAATGATGTTCTATTCTTCCTGTAGTCTGTATAATCTAGAGATAATTGGAAACTAAATGACAACAGAAAGTGTCATAAAGTGAATATTACCAAAGTTATTTCTGAATTCTTTGATAGAATCTTTGGGATTACTCAAGGGAATGGTATCCATAATCTACTGGTAAACAAGCAAAAAACTACAAAGGAATAAAGCTCTTATGACATCACGAAATGATGACTGACACTGTGAGGGGGTTTTCAATTCTCACCCCCTCTTTCTCCTCTTCAGAAGAAGACCTTAACTGTGTTCAATATATAATAATAATAGAATACATAGAGTGCTTTGTTTTGTAAAGCACAACATACATTCTCTTATTTGATCTTCACAACAACCCTGAGACACAAGTGTTGACAACTGTTAGCCCTGTTTTCCAAATGAGAAAGCTGAGGCAGATAAAGGTTGTGATGTAGATAATGTCTGAGCAGGATTCAAACTTAGGTCTTCCTTCTAGTCCAACACTCTGTCCATGGTGCTACCTAGCCAATCTGTATCACATGTAGGTTCTTCTTCAACTAGGCAATCAACAAGAATTTAAAAAAATATATATATTTTTTATTTAATTAGATATAAAACAATTTTTAACATTTTTTGAGTTCCAAATTCTCTCCCTCCCCCCTTCCCTTTCCCATTCCCTCAACAAGCATTTCTTAAGAATCTATTTTGTGCCAGCTCTGTGCTAGGAAGTGGAACACAGAGACAAAATAAAGTCTCTGCTCTCCAAGATCTTGCATTCTCTTTGGGGAGAAAACATGGACACACCTTAAGTATCTACAAGATCTGTGCAACATAAATATAAAGCAATGGGGAAGGTGGGGAGAGCTATCTTGATAGGAAGTTTCTTGTAGAAGGCAAAAAACCAAAATAACCAAAAACCCCAATAATTCATAGAAAGCAGAGTGAATCTGAAGTAAACAAAACAAAGCCCACAGCTTCCTTCCATTTTCACCCAACTGAATATAAATCATGTCTACTCTGCTTTGAGAAGGCTCATTTTTCTTTACTGTTTCCCTGACCCAGTGGGGAGTTCTCCCATTGCCTCAGGCATCCAATATCCTTCTTGTCATTCCCTGTGTTATCAAATCAGAAAGGATTTGTGATCACTCTTTTAAACTCAATTACATTTTGAGGCTCCTTCATACCAAAGTGTTCCCTTACCCAGGTTTTTTTATTTCTAGGGGATAAAACACCAGCTCTGGAAGGAGGCCCTAGTCCAAATCCAACCTCAGAACTTCCTAGCTGTGTGAACTTAGGCAAGTCACTTAATCTGTCTGCTTCATTTTCTCATCTGGAAAATGGATATAATAATTCCACCTACCTCCCAGGTTATTGTGGGGACCAAATGAAATAATTGTAAAGCATGGTGCCTGGCACATAGGGCTATATAAATGTTACCTGTTGTTATTTTATATTATTTTTATTCTCTCTTGTCTCTGCTTCTGACTCTCCAGACTTTTGCACCTCTACCCCAGGAGCCTTTTCAAGCTAAAAAATGCCTCTTTTTGAGGAGCCTTCTCACCTTGGAAGATGCCTTTCCTATGAATGGCAAGTTCCTCTCCAGAACCACCATTTGAAGAAGTACCACGTCAACCGATCTCTTTTCTTTCTCCCCTCTTTACTGACTCTCTGGACTTCACTTTGCCCTCATGGGGGGCGGGGAGTTACCACTCCTCCCCACCTTCAACTCTCTTTATGTAAGCTGTCCTCCATAGAATGTAAGCTAATTGAGGGCAAAGATTTTTTTCTTTCTGCTGGTATTTGTGTCTTGTAGCTTAGTTCAGTGTCTGGCACACAGTAAGTGCTTAGTAAATGTCCTATCAATCTACAGGAATGAAAACTATTGGCAGCCGCGGGGGGGGGGGGGGGGGGGGGGGGGTAATATATGTGGGAGGAGACGGGGAAAGTGGAAGGAAGCTGTGCACTATGTTCGTTTTGTTGACTTCAGACTCACTGTCTGCTTTCTATGAGTTATTGGGGTTTTTGGTTGTTTGGGTTTTATGCCACCTCCTATCTTGAAATTCCTCTACATCTATCAGATGAATAGTAAAAGGAAACCTAATGTAAAACTTTTATGGTGATTGGGGAGTGGAGAGAGTAAAGATACTGGGAAGAAGGGTCAGTCCTTGACCCCTGTCTTTAAGGACACTGTCTTCCCTGGGGAGGATCCAACTATTGTTATCACTGTGAAAGCTGCTCAAGTCCTGTTCTCAGGAATGGCCAGCAATAGAAGAGATGCCTTTACCAGCTTCCAGGACCTGAATCCTACATTAGCCTAGCCCAGATCAACCAGGGGGCTTGTGCCTTTTACAACTTCCCTGCTTTCTCAGGCTACAGACCACTCTTCTCACCTTGAACGTAGGTTGACCTCCCACTTCAGCTACCACTTTTCCAAAATTCTCAGCTACTTAATTTAAATTTTCAGGCTTATTTGAAGTTAACTGTAGTTTGTAGTTAATGTCTGTTGATATTAAAGCTTCCTTATCTAAACTCTTGGAAAGCATCCACATATCTCTAATAAAGTGATTCTCATTTTATAGTCCTGGCTCTTATCACCTCATGCTTAGATAATGGCTAGCTTTTGTGTAGTGCTTTAAGGTTGATAAAAGCCCTTCACATAAGTTATTTGCTTCAGTCCTCACAACACCCCTATGAAGAAGGTGCCTAGACTATAATAAATATGCCCTTTTCAATTTCTCCAGTTGTAGTCTACTTCATTAGTTCATTACAGACCCTGCTTTCTTTCCAACTCTCTGCTCAAGAAGGATTCCCCTTGTTCCCTGCAGAGTCAGTGTCTTGGTCTGATAATCCAAATTCTCAATCAACTAATGCCACTGTAATGATCTTTTATTACTTCTTAACAAGGTCCCTGTATCATCCCGATCAAAGTCCTTCCTACAGCTTCTGCCCAGCCTGCACTGAGATGTTGTTCTTCTTAACCTTGCTTTTGCCCCTTTGCCCTCAAGTGCCAAATCCTCTTCTCTTCCTCAGTGATCAGCTTGGCGCCACCCCCTGCCCTCCAAAGTATTTCTTGACTAACTCGTATGATTATTCTTGCTTCTTGACTTTGAATTGCTTTGGAGAGATGTACAGATATATCTTTCCTTTAAAAAAATACACATACATATACATATATATATACATATATGGGTCTGTATGTATATATACCTAAATATCTGTACATGTACACATACATATACATGCACACACATCTAAAACTGTTTCCTTCAATATACTGTCAAACCCTTTGTTATATATTACCTTGCCAGAATTATATTTTGGTTTTATGTAGATGTACACATACATGTGGGGGGGGTGCATACACACATACCCACATACATGTATGCATATATATGTGTATATATATACATATATATATAAAACATACATATATGTATAGATAGGTAGATAGGTAGATAGATACTTTATCTCTCCAATACCGCATACTATCTACATGACCCTGGGTAAGTAACATAACTTCTCAGTGGTCCCAGACAACTTTTTTAAGACTAAGAGAACAGGTACCAATCTGCATTGGGGAAAGGGAGCTCTTTGATCAAGAGTTCCCCACACCGATGCAATCACAAGTTCTGTTTCTTCCCAGCTCAAGTGCTTGCCTTTCAATCATTCTTCTTTCTCTACAGCCTACAAACACACCCAGGTCTCCCCTTTCAATTAACCCTACCATCTCCTCAAAATATTATCGTATTTCTCTTCTCTCCTTTGGTCCCAATTCCTTGAAAAATCCATCTACACACATTGCTTCCATTTTCTTTTCTCTTACTTCCATCCCATTGCTGTCTGACTTCTGACCTCATCACTCAACTGAAATTGCCCTCTCTAACTGCTAAGTTGCCAAGTCTCAGTTTTTCTACTTCTATAATGTATCCCACATCTATCTTCTATCTCCCATTCATGCTCCCACCACCCTAGTTCAGCCTCATACTACTGCTCATCTGGACTGTTGTAACAGCCTTCCAATTAGTCTGTCGCATTCGAGTCTATCCTTTCTCCAATCTATCTCCTATAATAGTTATAAAAGTCCTAAAGAACAAATTGCCCACAAATTTTTATCTTGCCTCTAGCATAAAATACAAACTCCTTTCTTGGGTATTTGAAGCTCTTTACAATTTGACTCCTGCTTGCCTGTATCTCACATTATTCTGCTCCACTCACTCTGCATTTTGGTCTTACTTCCCTCCTACTGTTACCTGAATTTGGCCCTTTCTTGCCCACCTTTGAATAGTCTTCCTCCAATGTCTAGAATGCACATGCAGTCATTCAGTCATTTCAGTCATGTCCATTTCTTAGTGCCTCCATTTGGAGTTTTCTTGGCAGAGATACTGAAGTGATCTGCTGTTTCCTTTTCTAGCTCATTTTACAGATGAGGAAACTGGGACAAACAAAGTTAAGTGACTGCCCTGGGTCATACAGCTGCTGAACGTCTAAGGCTGGATTTGAACTTGGGTCCTCCTGGCTCCAGGTCTGGCACTGTATCCATTAGGCCACCCAAATGCCTCCTGGAATGCACATACTGTCTCCTAACTTCCACCTCATAGAATCCCTACCTTCATTAAAAGCTGTACAAATTCCTGCTGGATGCCTTTTCTGATGCTCAAGATTGATAATATTATTTTCCCTGTCAAATTAGTGTGTGCATGTCTATGAAGGCAAATAGGTCCCTGACAATTCATTTCTTCCCCAGCTCAATCAGTTGTGGCACAGGCAAGGCAGACTGTAGCTTTGTAGAGCAGTGGAGTCAAACTCAAATAGAAACACTGATTGCATGTTGACTTAGAAAGCCACAAATTAACATTACCTATTTTATTATATTTTGTTAATCTGGTTCCAGGAGCACCTGGGGAGTTTTCTGGCTATTTCATGCCATTGAGCTGTGAGTCTGACACCTCTGTTGTAAGTGTCCTCTGCACCTCTAACTCCTACAATATTTGAAGATACTGCAGAGAGAAACAGTCAGAGAAAGCAGCTTCACATAGTTCTGGTTTGGGACTTTGAAGGTTCAAAGGTTCATGTAAACCCCAGGCAGCAGAGAAAAGAGCTGACTATGGACATGAGGCAACAAGTTCTGGAAGGCAGGAGTTGAACTAAGAGAGGACCAGACCCATGAAGCCCAGCTGAATGATGGCTCCCCAGTAAAAACTTGTAAAGATATTATGAGTAGAGAAAAAGTATCAGGTCCCTGCTGTCCTGGAGGTGTGAGGTGCCTTGGCCACATTACTTCCTACCTGGGTGTCTCACTGTCAGGGGACACTCTAACCATGGAGGCTGAATATATTTGTGGGAAAGGGTACATTAAATATATGGGAGTGGGAATGATTTTCAGTTATAATTCTTACTATGTCATCTTCATAAATACTTTTGTTTTAAGCTAGTATATCTCCTGGCTGAATATTGAAAGTAGTCTTACAAGTGAAGGCTCATGCTTTTTAGTTCTAGGAGTGTGGATTCACAGAGAAGCCTAGAACCTGGAAATTGCTGCCACTTCCCTTGCCAAGTCCCCCCAGACCTTCAAATCTTTGAGTACCAAGTTGGGGAGTAGCTTTTGGGTGGGGTTTTTGTACTTATCTGTTTATGTGTTGTATCTCACACACACATACACACATAGACACACACACACACACACACTCACATAAAGCTCCCAAAGTAGCTTGTAGGCTACTTGAGGGATGGAATGCTTTTATCTTTGTATTTCCAGGATTTAGCACAGTGTCCTGTGCATCAGGGGTTCTTTCTAACAGCTTGCTAGATTTGATTGATGTGGATTGAATTGGATTAGATTTCCCTCCAGAAGCTCTATCCTGGGCAGGCTGTATGGTGAGTATAATCATTCATTCAATACTATTTTCTATATGAATCTGGATACAGATAGGGTTGGGTACTAGGTGATACTTTGGACAAATTTTTTAAAAAAATGTTGTTTTAATTAAGCACAATCCTATTAGAATTACTGCAAATTATAAAAGAATCAGAAAATGAAGTGCTTAAGTTTAAAGGGGAAAATATCCTAATGGCCATCACTGTGTTTTTAAGAGTTAGCTTGAAGGATTATTTCCAGATGTTGATGATCAGTGGGAAACTGCAAAGGGAAATATTTAGATTACTCATCAGAAAATATTTTATATATCTTTTATATAAAAGAAGAAAGGCTCCAGAAAGGGAGTAATAAGAATACAGCAGCAATTCTAAATTCCCTTTATTCCACAGCAAGGACCCCAGGGCTCTGGCAAAATAAAAATGAAGTTGCTGACTAAGCCACCCACCCTTTCTTGGAATTCATTTTCTAGTAAGAAGGGGGCCTCGTACAGACCCTGCTTGCCTCTATTGTGAACCTCACAGCCACCAAGAGGCTGTTTTTGCCCTGACTCCAACTACCAAAAATCTCTGCCTATTTTCAAAGCTAAGAATAATGCCAAGGTGTAGTGGTAACCAATGGGAGTGGTGACCGAGGGGTTATAGAGAAAGCAAGCTTTTGGTTTATTTGTATCCTGGGCGCAAAGCCCAGCGCCTTGCATTTAACCAATGTTTATAAAATTGTTGTGTGCTTGTGGGGGATGGGGGAATAGGGTTTGAAGGGAGTCAGAAGAAATGCCTCAGACATGTGGACGGCATCGTTGTCTGCGCCTGCAGTCTAGATGGGCCAGTCTTGGATCTTTGAAAGTAGCTGTCTCTTCATAGTCAAGTCAGTGTTTGTATTTTGTGGATGAAACTGGATGAACCAATCAGACAGTATCCATCGTGATGCTGTGGAAATAGAAATTTGCTTTCATAGCTGCCCACCTTGCCCCTAACCCTCAAATGATGAGACTTCTGACTTGACTATTGATTTTAGCTGGAATGGTCTCAGTGAGCTGGATGTGAAACTTTTATCTCATTCCTTCCTTCCTTCCTTCCTTCCTTCCTTCCTTCCTTCCTTCCTTCCTTCCTTCCTTCCTTCCTTCCTTCCTTCCTTCCTTCCTTCCTTCCTAAATCAGGAGTTGTCTGATTAATCCAGTAGCAGAGTAACTGCCTTTACCTCTTTTGTATACCTTTTGCTAAAACAGGAAAATCCTATTTCAGGTGATGAAGGACAGATTGAAATCATTCAAGGGACCTTTCCTGCTGCTTTTGTAGAAAGGGTAGGTCTCAGGAATCTTTAAGAGGTGCCATCAGACAAGCTAGATGGTACAGAGGACAGAGTCTTGGAGTTAAGAAGAGCCGAGTTTAAATGTAGACCCTGATTCTTACTAGTTGGTGACCCTGGGCTCACTTACTCTCAGTTTTCTCAGCTACAAAGTGGAGATCATAGTACACCTTACTATAAAGGGTTGTTAAGAGGATCAGGTTAGATAATATTTGTAAAACACTTAGAACTGTACCTGGCACAAGTAAGAGCTTAGTATAAACTAATCCCTTCTTTCTCTTTCTCTTTCTCCTTCCCTCCCCCTCCTCCAGCTCACATTTCCTGGAAATTTTATTGAAAAGGTAAATTGCTCAAATAGATTGTCTTCTCAGTGAGGGGGTGGGGTAGGGAGGGAGGAGTGGAGAATTTGAAACTCAAACTTTTAAAAACATGTTAAAAATTTTTTTATTACGTGTAACTGGGGAAAAATACTAGATAGGAAACAAAAAAAAAAGATAAAATCCATTAAGACACATACTAACTTATTCTAGAACTAACAATGTCACTTTCTCATTTGAGCATTTTATTTCTTTAACAAAAAAATGCATACATAATTAAATAATAAACAAGAAAAAAAAGAAAAGAAAAGCCAAGTTGCCACGTGATTGATTCTTAACTGATTGAAAAATAATTTCTGGGGTCTCATAACTTTGAGAAAAATAAAATCTGTGTTGTCACATGTTTTGAACCAATAGCTTTGTTGTGATTTCTGTAATAATCTTAGATCCTTTGCTTGAATTTTATGTAGAATTCTCCACAACGATCTTACACGATTATTTCTTAGGTCCATTGCAGGTATGGCTATGAAATTTTGAAGATTTAAAAATCAAATCAACAGATATCGAGTACTTAACACATGCTAGTTTTGTTGAGGAGACAATAATTACTGAAGAATTTTATAATGCTCTAAGTTTTGGAAAGAACTTTACATGGTTTGTAACTTTGAGCCTCACCACAACCAAATCCAGTAGCTACTACTACAAGGCTCAATTTTTATCCTTGTTTTATGAATGAAAAAAGATTCAGAAAGGTCTGGCTAGGTGACTAGTAGATGTCCAAGGTAGGATTTGAATTTGGGTGGTCCTGACTCTGCCTCCAACATTCCATTTGTTAAGCCATACTGTTTAGAACACAAAATGTTGAATCATGGCATAGGTTAAATAATCATGACTACAAAAATAAAAATCCCAAACCCATATAATCTGATACCTGGATTATTTGTTTTAATGAAATTAGTTTTGCATTTAATATTTGAGATGTGTGTATTGGAAGCTTTAAAATCCACCCTCAAAATCCACTAACTGTCTGGAGAAAAGAGAAGATAACAATTTTTTTCCTAATTTATTAATTTATTTGCTTTTAGTTTTCAACAATCACTTCCATAAGTTCCAAATTTTCTCCTCCTCTCTTCCTCCTCCCTCTCCAAGATGACATACAATCTTATATGGGCTCTACACGTACATTCCTATTAAACACATTTTCACATTGGTCATGTTGCATAGAAGAATTAAAACAAATGGGAAAAACCATAAGAAAAACAAAAATGTGAAAAAATAGTCTAAATCACATTTGATTAAATAGTTGCAAATCCAAACAAGTTTGAGGCTTAAATTCCTTGCCAGGACAAGGGCCTGTCTTCTGTGACAGATACAGCTGCACTTTTCTGTCTTATCTCTTGTTAATCATATTCTCTCTGCTGTCATGTAGAGTGACTGTCCTAAAGAGGGAAGATTTCTCTCTTTTTTGACACACTAACTGTTCTTGCTGTCTTCGCGTTGCAGCTTCCTTCCTCATACAGCCCTTTTTGACACTTTGGGACTCTCCATTGGAAATGGAGATGTATTGAGGAAAGACAAGGGATTATAGCACTAACTCCTCTGAGGCAAGTGAACAAAGGTCCTGTCAGAATAAGCACCCAACTATTTTGTGCAAGTTGACTCAGGAGATACACTTAATTTGCCTATCTGCTATCCCCATAGCCAATACTAAGGTACTGGGTAATTTTAGGGTTTCACAAAAAAAAAAAAAAAAAGATAATTGAGAGCTGGGATTGTCAGGAAAGGCTTCATGGAGGTGACATGAGATTTTTTTTTTTAAAATAAAATAATGGACTTTTTTGGAGAATAAGAAAAGAGAGGCAGGTCAGATGTAGTAAAGATAAGGAGGTAGAAAGAAGCAGGATGTTTGGACCTAACTTCAGTGAATGAATGAATGAATGAATGAATGAATGAATGAATGAATGAATGAATAATGAATGAAAAAGAATTTACTACATGCAATATTTTCTACATGCAAATTGCTAGGTATACAAAAAGAGGAACAAGCAACTCACATTTTATTGGAAATGACAATACCTATTGGTTTCAGCTATAAAGCTTCATGGTCCTGAGGACTTTGAGGCAAAGCAGGTTGTAATTCATCTTCTTTAATTCTTCAGATAATCATATCTGTTTCTGATGTCGAACTGTTTGTCAGGACCAAGGACTGACCCTGGTGGTGAGAACTTTATTATTTATTAACTCTCAGTTAGCTGCCCAGGAGGCAAGGATGTTACCCAAAGAAGCAGCTTCTAGGTTCTATTTCCATGGAGAGGTTGCTTCCCAGGATGGTGGTTGCAACTGGTGTTAGTGATGACAAAAGAGCAGACCCCTCCATCACAGTGATTGCTTTCCTCAATGTTGTCTTTAGAGCCTGGACTAGAAGATGAATGGACTGTGTTATCCCCAAGGTTTTTGGGTTCAAAGTCCTGAATTATCTCCAAGAGGGTCTGAAGGAGAATGGGGGTCAGTCCAGTTAATTGCAGTTATTTGAACTGCCTCACACAAGCTACCTCCCCCTCCTTCAGCTACTGAGTTTTCATGATAAGGAAAAATAGGTTGTAACATAGGTAATAACGAAAAAAATCCCGGATTATCTTTCTTATATTGATCTCAACATTTTTGTCTTCCCAGTTCCCTTGGTCACTGAGATCAAAACATGACCAAATTCATTAAGAGAGCCTCTTCCTGTGTTCATTTTTTTCTGGGTAATTTCCACTAGCTTCTTCTAAAGTAGTTTTCCTCTATTGCAAAGGTCAAAAAGATAATAATTAAATCATGCACCACTTAAAGGTAGATTTTGACCTCTTGAAAGTTGAAGAGTACCCGTTTAGATCTAAGATCATTTACCTCTCTCGGGAAAGCTAGAGTAGTGTAGATCTCAGGGAGAAGAAGAACCGTGAAAAGGTTGTGGCTCCACAGGGCAAAGTACATTTGTCAAGCTTGCTGCCCTCTAAACTCAGTCACATTCATCCTGCTGGAGAACAGGCTCAGTCTGACTTAGCAGACCCTCTCAGGAGGGCTGGCGAGGAGCATGTCTTGGCCAGTTCCCCATTTTTCCCTTTTGGTTTTTTTATTGATACATATAGGATTAGGTGGTGACTCTGGGCAACATGAACTGCTTCGGCAAAGAAGAAATGCTGACTACCAGCAACTGTAAGTACTTGAATTACCCTTTTTTGCGAGTAAGTTAGGATCACCCCTTGTCAAATTTCATACCTATCTGGACAAACCAAGGCAGAATGCAACATTCAGCTTAAGGATAACAGAGAAGCAAAAGAAATACCCTGTGTAAAATGTGTGAGAGCACTAACTTTTATAATATCCTCAATTGAAATGTGAACATATCTCCTAATCTGTCAATATTCCATCAGTTAAGTTGCAAATGAACTAATCCCTCTTGAAATTCAGCTACTCTCTGGAGGATTTTGCTGGAGAATAGTTGCAAAGAAGTGGGTAATTGGTGAGGAATCTGGGGAAAATAATTTCATGTGATTTGTTGTATAGGCAGGTAACTGGAATGAGGATTAGTACAGTTTCTTAGGACTTCAGTGGGATGCTTTGCTGCTGGAGGTAGTTTATGACAAATCTACAACCTAATGATATTTTCCCTGGTTTGGTAACAGGCCTCGTATGTCCTCAGAGAGGGGCAACTTAGTGTTTGTTACTGGATCTGCCCAAAGTATTGAGTTTAGGACTGGAACCCAGGGGAAAATTAAAATCAATGAAGAAGATCTTGGAGAATGCTTAAGTCAGGTAATTTTTTCCTTGAACTTTTGCTATGGCCATGGTGAATGGGAGGAAGGGATGAGAGTATACTTCAAAAATGGGGTAGGAAGGAGCTGGTAACTAGAGTTGCAGTTCCAGAAGGCTGAGCAATATTATATAGGCCAGGGAAGTCAGGTATAGCCCATAGTTCACAAACATATGATAGAGCCCTAGAGTGGGCAAAAATTCAGCCGGAATGGAAACATCCAGTAGTAGCAGAGATTGGGGGTGGGGGAAGGAAGTGATACACGAGTAGAATGTGGCAGATATAATTTAATTTATTTTGTTCCCTGTCACAGTCTCCTCACCAACTGTTGTAAGCATTCCAGTCACTTATTGACCTATGCTGGTATTGATATTATAGGAATATTTTGTGGTAAAGTCATTTAGTGTGTTATTGAAAATAACACACTAATGAAATCATGTAAAACTACATCATGGCTATTTTCACTTATTTTTCATGATGCATGATATTATTCTGCATGACATAAATAATAAAATACAAGACCTTAGTACTTAAAGTAATGGACTATTCCTATTTTTGTTAGTATGTAATAAAGTCCTTGTTGCACATGAATGATTTTTCCCAGAGATTTCAGCATGCATATTTTTTCTTTCATAATAGATCCAAACAAACAAGAACAATATTGCAGAATTAAAAAGAGGTGGCATTGGTCTTCTTCACAATGTTTCGTATCAAATCACTTACATCAGTAACCAGGTGAGTCCGACATCTCCTTCCTTTCAGTAAGTGGCACTTCCCCTTAAATCAAGGCTGTGAGTAATTCCCTTAAAGTGGGGATGATTAGTTTTGGTCTTCATTTAATTGTGAGCCTTACTGAGCCAAAGGCATAAAAATCTGGGCACCGTTGACTGAGGGCTCCATCTACAAAGTGAAGTAGGTGTGAAAATAACATGGAATCTCTGATTGGGGCCTGCTGCATGTAATGGTCTGGTTCTAATCTTGCCAACAATTATCTGACGGATTATCCGATGGGTTATTAATCTTAGAGACGTGGAGATTCCCGAACATCTATGGAGACTGGTGATTAGGGAAGTCCAAGGTGAAGAAGAAGAGCCAGCTAGTCAGTATTCCACTTTTCACAGGATCTTGCTTCACTTCTAGGATGTGTAAGGTAGAAAAGTGGGAATATATAGATAGTAGAAGAGTAAAAGGAAGAATGAGATGAAAATATCCTCTAGTTAAAGATAGTCATACAGAGAGTTTGAAAGTAAAGAAAGTCATTTGGTTCGTTCAGCCCGTCCTCTATATTCTAACACTTGATATTATTGATCTTTACGCTTCCCTTAATCTCTCATAGATTACTACTACTAATCTCCCACTAATTACTGCCAGTCCTACATCTAAAAGATTACTCGTATCCAATTCTTTCTCTCTTATCATTGCCCTACCCCAGTTCCAGTTTCTTTCTTGCCTGCCTGGAATATTTCCATAGCTTCCTAGCAAGCCTTCCTACCTCCACTCTTTCCCAATTCTAATCTACCACTATTAGAATAATATTAGTTTACACACGGATCTGGTCACATCATTCCTCTGCTAACAAACCCTTTAGTCACTTCTTAATACCTGCTAAAACTTAAAGTTCAAACTCATTGGTATAACATTTCAGACCCATATAATCTGGGGATAGCCGTTCTTATTAAACTGTAGTGCTCAAAACTAGACAAAACATTCCAGATAAAGTTGTTGTTTGTCCTTCATTCTCGAAAAGGACCATGACATGAGGAATATGATGCCATGACTTGCAAGTGAATCGTATTTAACTGAAGCAGGGCTGTGCAGAGTCACCAGCCTCACTTTCTCCTCTGGAGCCATCTGGGTCTGGTGGCTAGATATAGAACAAGATGACTGCAAGTGGCCCCTTCCAGATAAAGTATGATGAGGGTAGAGTATGATGGGATGATCACCTTCTTGTTTTTGGAAGCTTTGCCCCTTTAAATGCTGCTCCAAATTGTGTTGGCTTTTTGGGCTGCCATATCACATTGAGTGACTCCTGACTCCTATTGAGTTTGGGGTTCACTAAAATCCCCAGATCTTCTTCTGAACATCTGTCATCTATTCATGCCTCCCCCTTTATACTCCTAAAGGTGATTTTTTTTTTGTACTGAAATGTAAGGCTTTATACTTAACCCTATTAAATTTCATCTTACTAGGCTATGTAGCCCAATACCCTAACCTGTTAGAATCCTTGAATCTTGATACTATCAAATCAGTTTGTTAACTATTGTCAATTAATTAATAAGCATTTGTTAGGTACTTACTGTGTGCCAGGCACTGTGCTATGTGTTGGAGATACAAAGAACAATTTTGTGTCATCTCCACATTTGATGAACCTTCCATCTATGCCTTTATCCGAGTTACTTAGAAAAATGGCAAAAGGTATGAGGCCCATCACAGCTCCCTGGGGTCCTCCTCTGGAGATCTGCTGCCACACTGACAGTGACTCATTCACAAGCACTCTGTGAGTCTAGCTGTCCCTCCACTTCTGAATCCATCTAACTGTCTTCTCATCTAATCCATCACTCTCCATTTTCTCTGCAAAAGTAGCATGAAATACTTTGTCAAAAGCTTGGCTGCAATCTAAGTAGCGTGTTACATAGTAGTCCCCTTAGCTGCCAGCTTAGAAGTCCTATCAGAAAAGGAAATGAAGTTAGTCTGGCATGACCTTGATGAAGGCACACGTGCTCTGTGCAGTGGCTTCGCTTTCTAGATGTTTGCTAACCATCTCTTTAATGTTCCTTCCTGGAATTTTCCCAAGAAATGAAATAAAATTCTCTAACCTACAGTTTTCAGCTTTGTCTTCTTACCTTTTTTTTAAAATTGAGACATTGGTCCTTATTCAGTTTTGTAATGTGTCTTCCCTTTTCCATGATTTTTCAAACATCACTGATCATTGCTCGGCAAATAAAATACACTTGCTTGAGGTATGTAAGGTCCTCCAGTTATCGTTCCTTTGAATCAGCTTACTTGACTTCACCAGGGGCAGCTAGGGCCTCCTTTTACTTTCTCCTACTTATCTTGGTTATCAAGTCAGTCATTTTTATGCTGTCATTTCCAGGACAAAGGTAATTCTCCTTTTAAGACAAAAAAACAAAACAAAAACCAAACCAACCACAAAATATGAATTGAACAGTTCTGCTCTTTCTTATTGCCAATTGTCATTATTTCATCCATCCCAAGCAAAGGTTCTGTCCCTTCTTTGATCCTCCATCCCCCCCCCAATATAGCTTTTAAAACCCTCTTTTTGTTTATCTTTCTCATCAGCCAGCCCTAGCTTAGTGTCGTATTCAGAATTCTCGACAGAATTTTAAGACCATACTTTTGTATCTGTCATCTGTTACCTGGCTTGAATTCTATCTTTCACATATTTGTTTTTAAGATCTAAGTTGGTTGATCATTTTTCTGTGCATCCACATCAGTCTGTTTGGATAAATCCCATTTTCCCTCCTTATTGGAATTGTTTTCTTTTGTGTCTTTATGCTTTACACAGCAAATTCTTACTAATCTTCCCTCTATATAATTTGAAATCTACTTTTCCTTAAATCTAGGGTAGATTTCAGATGAAGTCTAGATTACGTCTCCTTCTCTATCACAAACTCTGGGAGAGAGTATTTATTTTCCTTCAAGGACCCCATCAACTAGTTCTTTCTGAGTAGAATTTCCCTTTAATATTTCTTCCATGTTTTTGAAGAATGATACTATCATCAAGTCAAGTCAAAGCATTGTTTTTTATTCTGCTTTTGATGGAGAGAGAGCTCCTGAAGATGTCTATATAGTTAAAGTCCCCCCTCCCCCACTATCACTTTATCATGTCTCTGTGCTATGCTTGTTATGTTTGCCAGACTCGTCTTCTATTTCTCTTTCTGTCCAGGAGGTCTGTAATATTCTTGTTTAATAAAATCACTAATTCCTCCTTTAACCATTGGCCACATACTCTTTCTGCCTCATGCTCTCTCCTTCCAGGTCTTGGATTTCCCAATATGAGTACACCTTTTTAATATACGGGGCTGCCCCTCTCCCTTTTATAAATCCTGTTTCTTTTGAATAAGGTATACCTCTCTAGAGCCACAGTACAACTCTAGGTCTCATCCCACCAATTCTTAGTGGTTTCAGCTCATCTTTCCAGCCTTATCTAGTACATTGACACTTCACTACCATATCTCAACGAAGCTTTACTATTCCCAGTCCAGACATACTTTGGACAGATTGCTTCTATAAATTTGGTTACTGCATTATTTATGTCTACAATGTTTTCCCCATTTCATCTGTTGAATGCCTATCTGTCCTTTAAAATACAACTCAACTCCTTCCCCCCAAACGTATTCCATGTACCGCCTCCCATAGATAACAACCCTTCTACCTAGACTACTTTGTTTTGTAATTCTAAGGCACTTATGTTTCCTTGCTGTGTTTATGTTATCCCTTAGTAGGGAATAAAGTTCTTTCATGGGAAAAGGACTATATCTTACTGAAATTTATGTCTTCTGTTATGTGTCTAGCATAATTGCTTGTTAAGTAGACATTAATAACTGCAATTAAATTGAGTTCATGATTTTAACAAAATATGTGTTTGATAGAGGTCTATGAACTGTGAACAGGTAATTTATGTCTAAAATACTTTTATTTTCCTGTTTTTCTGGACAGCTTGTGGATCTTGAGAAGAAAGTTGTAAGATTACAGCAAGTAAGTATCGTGTATTAAACACAAAAGTTTTTGTTTTGCTCTGAAAACACAATAGCATCCTTGCTAAAACTGGTGTCAGGGGACAGACTCACTATGTCACATTAGGGCTTGATTATGAATGACGTTATGGCTCAGGGGACTCAGGAACATAAGATTTTCCACAGTGGATGAGCTTCATGGCTCATCCAACCTGTATTTTGGAGGCCATAATTATCCTACTTGACATAGACCTCAGAGGATAAGAATGTATTCCAAAACATCCTTATCCAAAACATTCTTAATAACCTCTTATAGGTCTCTTATCCATGAGTCTATCTAAGTTTTCAACTGGTACCACTTATGGGGTATATGGAGGTTAGAGGTGAAGAAGCAACAATGCATCCTAGAAATATACTGCTTACTGTGTAAAGTAGAACTTCTAATTGCATGAAATCTGTCTCTTTCAAACTAAAAGGGCTACTGTCTGCTTCTGAAATGCTGGTATTTGGTGAACAATTCTGTGTTTATTCTATCCATAATCTTATTAGAAGAGACTATGTTGCATGGATAGAAGGGGGGATAGAATTAGTAAGATGGGGTCGAATCTTGACTTTGACACTTACTGACTGCATGACCACAGGCAAGATATTTAACTTCTGTAAGCTGCAGTTTGCTCATTTGTAAAATGGAGACAGTGATGCCTGTAGTAGCTGCCTCATAGGGGTTTTTGTGAGATTCAAATGAGGTAATATTTATGAATCTCTGGAAACCTCAAGAGTCGTATGCAGGGTGTAAAACAAAGTCTTAGTTCAGTTTTAAGCTACCAAAACTTAAAATGACACCAAAATTTTTAGTGTAGTTCACTAAACTATACATCCGTTCGTACACATATACATACGTGTATATGTGTATATATACATATGTATATATGTATGTATGCTAACACAGTATTTCATCTCCGCTTTCAAGTTTCTGGAGAAAAGTTGAGCACATGCCCCATTTTTTGCAGTTTGGAATTAAAACCAAAGTGTTCAACCCAATAGATTTCTGCTTATATCTAGATGAAGCTTTGCTGGTAGAACAAATAACCTTTCAAGGAAATTTAAGAGAACAGCCAAAGAATAATTCTCCCCTTCTCCTTCTTTCTCTTGGGTCTGCTTCTCCCTACTCCTTTAATGGAAGTACGGTTAGGCAATTTGATTAAACAGTAGAATATTTCCCTGGGTGAATCACTTGCCATATCTTTAGAAGTTTCTTATGAATCCAAAGCTGCTATAGGTCTTAGGCTTAAGAACTGATATTTAGCACTCAGAAAGACTCCTACAGATTAGCTGGGCAAAGGTGAGCCCTGTTTTTAACAAAATGAAATCACTTGACCAGTGAAGTGGAGAATGTATGTAAATCAGATACATTTTATTCCAAGAAGTTTGGAATGAAAAGAGTCCAGGAAGCTTAACCGAAGGAGGGTAGCAGCAGTGGCTGATCAGATTTCATATGCCCTGCAGTATGAAGGATAGGAATAATATGGAAATGCTTATGAGGAATTTTCATTTGTTCCCTTGGTCCAACAATAACTTCTGTGATCAATGAATGCCCTAATTGAGGCCGCTTAGATGAAAATTCCCATTTATTCTTGATGTCTAAATATTTATTTCCTTAGATGAGCTGTGCTTTTTTAGAGACTAGGATGAGAATCTGCTCCCAGCTGTGGATTGCATTTGAATGTCAGAGCACTGTGAAATTGTTAATATAATTCAGTGGGATGAAGAGAGAACTAATTGAGGAAGAATTGGGGTGAATGTACTAAAATCCTAGAAAAAAAATTTTCTAGGAAAAAGAGTCAGTGCCTGTCTGGGCATCCTGCTGGTGGCCATGTCTCAGTCTTCCTGTCATCCCTATGCTTCATTCAGGCAGTTGAAAGCCAAGGATGTAGCAGCAACCCCTGTCAGAATGGTGGGACCTGCCTCAACCTTCTCGAGTCCTTCTTCTGTCTCTGTCCCCCAAACTGGAAGGTGAGTCACTGTGTTTCTTCTTACCCAAACAGTACATAGAGAGCCAGAAGCAATATGTCCCCAGAATGATTAGGACATGTTTAGTCCTCAGCTGGGTGTTCCTAGAACTGTGCTGCTCTGTCACTGGAGCTGATTCTAGTTTTCATCCAGAATGAAAACAAAGAAAAATATGATTAGATAACTCACTGAATTACCAAGAAATATCAAGGGCAATTGTGTCCATGTAAATAAAAGATGCTTTAGAGGTCATGGTATTTCCATCTGCATTAATGTAAAGTTATTGAACCTGGAAAAGATTAGAAGAAAACCTCCTTTGTCTTCCCCATTCTGTCCCACACCTTGCCTTGGTTTCTGAGAAAGTTCTTAGTGTATACAACAGCTGCTGCTTCTTTTCTCAGTCTTTGTCTGCTCACCTTCCTAGTTCCTAAATCCTGGGGTGTCTATTACCATAGCAGGATGAGGGCTCATGGGAAGGACTGACACATGATCCCTGTCCACAGTGCGAGGGCCATTGCTTTGAGCCTGTGTCGGTGAGGGCAGGTCTTTGAAAGTACTGTGACGCAAGATTGATTTTGGCACACTAAAGCCTTCCCTTAATCCCTGCTGGAGATCAAATTTAATCTTTCTATGAACTCAGGGCCCTCTCTGCTCAGTGGATGTCAATGAATGTCAGATTTATGCTGGGACACCAATGAGCTGCCAGAATGGAGGCACATGCTTAAACACACCAGGAAATTACAGGTAATTTTGGGCATTAAAAAAAAAATCAGGTTTTCTTGGGGGAGGCCTAGCAAAGAAAATAATAAGAAGCATTCCCCACCTGTGTCTTCTATCTCCAAGGAACCAGCAAACTTGGAAGTAGTGGGATGCACTAATGGGAGCATGCCAGTGTAATAGAGCTATCTCAGGGGGAGAGCTTAATATTTGATTAAAACACAGCACCAATCTACACAAACAACTGAATAGCAGTTGGAGGATGGTAGAATCACTGAGGTGGAAGAGATTTAGAGGAAGGAATCCCCTCTGTGACCTCGCTACCAGGCAGGCTCTTCATTTTGGATTGAATAATTCCAGTGAGAGGAAGCTCAAGTTCAAGTACAATCATTTTGTGATTGTGTAGTTCTGATTTCATGAAAGTTCTTCTCCCTAGGATGCTAGAATCCCAAATTTACAATTAGAAGAAATTTAGAAACCATTAAATCCAATCCCCTGATTTTACAGATGAGGAAACAGAGGCCCAGGACAGTTGAGTGACTTGTCTTGTCAAGTTCCAATCTGGTTACCTGGAATTTCCTCCTATTGCCTCTGGTTCTTCCCTTCCGAGTTTCACAGATTTAGTCCAGCCCTTTGAGAAAAAGACTAAGGATTTAGAGAGCCTTGTTTCTTCTCCAGCTTCAGCCTTGTCATAACTATTTTCCTCACAAAGTCATGCTATTCCAGACAGGTCACCATCCTGAAGGATGAGAGAGCACAGCCCCTTTCCTCCTTGTACTGAACGGCCCCCTTGGACAGGATTCTAATCTGACTGATAGAGGCTGGTATTTATCAGGGACTCATCCCAACAATCCCACAAGCTTTGTCTAATATTCTGATTTCCTGAGAAAGAGGGAGATGAATAAAATCCTATGGAAAGATACTATTCTTTAGAACACAAAGGTTCATTGACAATGAGGGAGACACTGAAAAGATAATCTGAGTGGAGCATTAGCCACTGAGGAGTGGAGTTCTCCAGAGCACCAAATTCTTTATAAGACTTTCTCTCTCTAAGTCTAGAAGATTCTGTGTTCAACTCTACTTTTTCAGCATGCTTAGCTTGTCATATCACTATGTGGCACTGTGGATATGCGTTTAAATGGATAGAGTGTGGGACTTGGAGACAGGAAGACCTAAGTTCAAATCCTCTCTCAGAAACTTAATAGCTGAGTGAAAAACCACTTACCCTCTGTGCCTCAGTCTCTCCATTTGTAAATTGAAGATAATAATAGCACCTATCTTATAGAGTTCTCATCAGGATTAAATGAGGTAACAAATAGCTATCGATAGATAGACAGACAGACAGGTAGATAGATAGATAGACAGATAGATAGATAGATAGATGGAGTAAACCTTTGTAAATCTTAAAGCACTTTATAAGTGTTAGCTTTTATTACCGTCACAATTATTATTGTTCCTGCTCCTCCTCCTGGTGTTGGACCTTTCTATTCTCTAGTTTATAGAGACTTATCCAAACTGTTTTCAAATAGTTATGGTGGCAGATGAGCAACACACATCTATTGTATCTCTGCTATCTGCAGGGCAGCTTTCAGCTGTCCACTCACCTGTATCTGTGCTCCCTTAGTTAGGTAACTGCTACTTGTTTGGCATCACAGAATGACCCTGAACGTCGGGGTTGAAGTGACCTCAAACACCAACTCGTCTCCCTTGTACTTTGTACAAGAATCCCTCCTCCAGCATACATGACAACTGATTAAACACATTTTCCTTAAAGACTTCAAGTAAGGGAGAACCTGCTCCTTCCTGAGATAGCTCATTTCCAATTGTTAGGATGCTTTCCTGACATCAGGATCAAATTGCCTTTTTTTTTTTTTTTTTTTTTTACCCACTACTGCTGGTCTGGTCCTCCAGAGCCAGGCAGAAATAGTCGGATTCCTCTTGCACATAACAGTCTTTCAAATATTTGAAGAGGCTGTCTTGTCTTGACTGGTTTTTTTCTTCTCTATACTAGATATCACCTTTCTTCACATCCTTTTTTTGTAGCATCAGCTCAAGGCTATTCATTCTCCTAATTTCCCTCCTTGTAACACTCTCCAGATCAGTTTTACAGTTCCTGAAATGTTACATCTGGAACTTAAGCAAAATAGCTCTCATGGGGTCTGATCAGGGCAAAGTATGGTGGGATTTCCTTGTCCTGGACCCTATGGCTCTCGCTTCGACCCAAGTATCACTTTCTTGACCACTGAACACACTCTTGACCCATACCCATTATTGTTTTTCAGATGAATTTATAACCTAGCCATACCTTCCTTATCCTTTACTTATTGATTTTTTGAACCCAAGCATAAGCCTCAATATTTATCCATAATAAATTTCTTCATATTAAATTTAACTACATGTTTTATTCTGTGAAGCCTGAGGTAAAAGGAACTGTGGGAGACCCCCTCCCCAGCATAAAAGATGCCTCCACAGGAAGCGTGCTGACCAAACCAAACTATATCCTCAGCTGTTGTTGCTCTCCTGGGCTCATTTACTTTCTTTATTTCTGCTCTATTTTTCCTTCACTCTGGTTTTTTTTCTCAGTTCAATTCAATTTAATTTGGCAGGAATTTATTAAGCACCTTAGGTATTCAAGGCAAGAACTACATCTCTTATAGCTTCTTGTGGCTTTCTTGTTACCTGCTTTCCTACACGTTTCCCAAGGAATCTATGCATTGGTATCTGGCTTCTTATCCTTCTCATGCCTGCTGTTATTGCCTTCCTATCTCAAGTAAGGTCTCCTTTTACTCTTTGGCTCAGATACTAAGCCAACAATTATCTGGCCACAACTTCTCCTTTTCTTTGAATTATGCTATGGAATGTGTCCTTGCTGAGTCCTTTACTTCGTCTCTGCCCCTTTCCACCTCTGGCCCAGGTGGCACACAGAAGGCTCCTTACCTGTTACGGTTATATCTGGGGCTCCTGGCAGATGTTGATGGGGGGTAGAATCAGCCCAGGGCATCATTATTCCATTAGATTCACGTGCCCCAATTTATTTAGTTCTTCCCCAGTTGTTGAGCACTTATTTTGTTTCTAGTTCTATAGTTCTCTTAGGTCCTCTTTTCATAACTTCTCTCAGTACTGGGCTTTATTTTCCTTTTCATATTGCCTGTTTTAGTTTGAAAATTATTCTCCTTATTAGAGAAAATGGAAGTAAAATACCATAGGAATTGAGAGTTCTACCTTGTCAGTATTTTTCATTACCATGAGCATATTTATTCCCTAAGCAATGGTCTCATTCTTCTTGTTCATCTTCTTCTGAATGTAGTTTAAAAGCCTATATACACATATTTTATATATATATATATGTACACACACATAATTTTTTTGCAAGCCTCAGCTTGTTCTGGGCTCTAGCCATATTTCATTGAAATTGTAGGAGGAAATGACCAATGGTTCAATCCATATGTGATACCAGAAATGCTCATGTCTGCTAATAATTTATAGTAAAGCTAGCAACTTTTCATTTAAGATGTCCTCTCTACAGGCTGCCAACACTTTTGTAATTCACACTTGAGTGATAACTGTGGCCTAACCTTCGCCTTATCTTTAATTTCTCAGAAAGCATGATCTCTTATTCTCTGTTTACAGGAGTTTATTCCTTGTAGATATCCTTGACAAGAAGCTTCAGGTCCAGATATTTTATTTTCCCTCTTTATTTGGCCTTATTAACCCTCAGAATGCAGACTTAATTAGGGTCCTCACTTCATCAGTGGTACGTTGGCAACTTGAGACGCAATGTGACTTTTTGGCTATGGCAAGAGTTCGTACCCATTTTTGTGTCACGGATCCCTTTGGCAATCTTGTAAAGGAATCCCTATGGATTCCTTTTCACAATAATGCCTTTAAGTGCATAAAATAAACATAGAATTGCTAAGTATATTGCCAATTATATTGAAATACAGTTACATGAATATTGGAAAACAAGTGAACAAATTCACAGATCACAGGTTCAGAACTTCTAAGCTATGGCAAGCCAGCCAATATATAATTAGGTGACATAAATCCTGAAGGCAGGGAGAAACCTGTACATTGTGCTAAAGTTTTCCACAATGCTTTATGATTTTCTTCTGCAAAATGGAAACAAAAAAAACAAAACAACCTCTTTTCAACCCCCACAACTATTTGCTGGCATTCCACTGGTGTTAGAATGCTTTGTCATTGTGTTTAGGGATTTCAAAAAAATGTCCCTATTCAATTCATGCTCTTTGTACCCAGTGGTTAAAACTATTGTAGGGCATAGATGTTGGATTTTCAAAGAGGTGGGGTTATTCCTAGACATTTTAAAAAAGTGTTATTCTAATAGCAAACCTCAAAGTGAGAAGTCACTGATGTGCCTTCAGGACTCTGTGACATAGGGATGAGATCATCTCCTGTAGTTTTTCCTGTAGGGAAACCATCAGCTTCAGGAATCCAGCCCCCGTACCTAGGTGAGGGGTTAGAGGGATGTCAAATTTCCTGATTTTTAAAAGGGAACAGTGGTCCATATGGACAAGTAGATCGGCTTCTCTCTAAAGACATGAAGAGAATAGGCAGAGGTGGAAAGGCAAATGCTTCACTGCTTGCTTTGTGAAATTTGCATGATGGAACTGTAAAACTCAGGATCCTTGCCTGGGCTCCATTAATTATAAGAGATTAAAGTGTCCTTCATGGAAAAAAAGAAGCTTTGCTGAGCTTAGAAAACCCTTTGGGAAATAGAAGCAGAAATCCAGCAAAGACAGGCTAGGCTGCATGTTGAGTCAGATCAGGATGTGCAAACTCAGTATTTGTGAGCAAGTTTTACCCTGAGCATTGCAGCTGAGTCACTTAAAAGTCAAAGTTCTCCCATTAACCTTGGGAGAAAATCAAAGTTGTGCTCCTCATAGATTATGGTGCCTCACCGTGTTCGTGCTGCAAACTCCTTTGGCAGCTTGATGAAAACTATGAGCCCCCTTTTCAGAATCACATTTGTTTCCTACCATTCATCCTTGAAGGAAATGCTAAATTTCAATTAGATTTGTGAAAAAGGCAATTTTTATTTCCCATCCAACTTTACAGGCCCCCTGAAATCTGTTCATGGACCAGGGGTCTGTGGATTCCTTGTTATAGAAAGAGGAATGGGATTCGTGACTGTCAACTCCTTAAAAAGATACAGTGCTTTATAAGTGCTAATGAATAATAGGCCCCATTCCATTCTCCTTGGCAAAACAGTAAACATTTCTACCTCAGAGGATAAGGAAAATAGCAGAGTGAAATCATTTATTATCATTGAAGGTCTCTCTTGTACCAAGAGGCCTTGCCCTGAGCAGCTTCAGAGGGGTCATGCAATAATATTTTACTACCTCTCAGGGCTGTTCTGGTCCCTGCCCCAGAGAGCAGGCTCTTTTGGTTGGCCTGATTACTTTCGATTTAATTCATCCCCTGGGAACGGGACTCACGGCATCCAGCTATCACCCCTAGACCTTTGACTCAGTTTAAAAGGCTTTGAAGCCTTTTTCATTCTTGGAAAATCAGAATGATGGAGGTGGGGGAGGGGGAGGTAGCCTTCAAAGCCCTTGTAAACTAAAAGGCTGGAGCTTAAGCCACCCTTGCCTGCTCACAATCAGGTGGTAGTTAGGTTTTAGACTATGGCCTTTGGATGAGTGAATCGGCTAGTTAGATAGTTGTGCTGGATTGGATTTGGTTCACATCAGTTAAACTGTAACTGCAGAAGTGTCTTTGACTTCTCCTAAGTTGCCAAATGCTCTTGACCTTGGGGTACAAGAACAAAATATTAAGTGTGAGTCTTTTCTGGATGATGATTACTAGCTTAGCTTGAAGTTGCTGCTTCTTGATCAACCACCTTATTATATTAGTGTTTGTTCAGTTATTTCAGTTGTGTCCTAATCTTCTCATCTGGGGTTTTCTTGGTAAAGATACTGGAGGGGTTTGCCATTTCCTTCTCCAGCTCATTTTACAGATGAGGCAACTGAGGCAAACAGGGTGAAGTGACTTGCATAGGGTCATACAGCTTGTAAGTGTGTGGGACCAGTTTTGAACTCACAAAGATGATTCTTCTTGACTCCAGGCCTGGCACTGTGCCATGTTGCCATGTTTGGGGTATATGGGGCATATGGGTATACTAGCACCTCTGGTAAGAGGACTTACAAAGCGTCTTTCAGGGGTGTTCATCTACTTTGGTATCTACCTGGAACTCAACTCTCACCTGTGGCTCCAAAAAGCTGTAGCATGTACAGTGGCCACACCCAGTAAAACTGCCTCGGCAGGTAGACTAAACAGGCTTCTGACCCATGGGTGAATTAGGGGGATGTGAAGATGTCCCCCCATGGAATGGACAGGGGAGAGTAATTTGTTCACACAGCCACGAAGGTGCCTGAAGCAGATGCCACAGAGCCCTTAGAGCTTAGGCCAAGGTCATTCACTGTTTTCTGGGCTATTGTCAGATGTCCTAACTTTTTTCTTGCCACTAGACTTCCATGATTCTAAAAGAGAGAGTGGGGCTGATGCCTTTGTACAAACCTGCCTCACTTCAATCCAGATCGCACTTTGTGAGAGTCAGGACATCACTCGTGGATGTCTGATTCCCCTTCAAACGGAAGAACAAAAAACAATATTGGTGTTCAATAATTAAGGCAGGAGTATGTATTTTATGTAAATAGAGTGTATGATCTTTTTCTCCTTGAAAGACACCTCTAAGTATGATTATTTGTAAGCAAATAAGACACAAGCTTAGGCATTGCTTAGACAATACTGTCTGCCTGAGTACAGGTGTGTTTCTGGGAGACAGTGTGATTCAGTGGGAAGTCCAAAGGCTTTTGTGTCAGAGAACAGGGTTTGGATCCTGGCTGTGGCACGTATTATTTGGGTAACCTTGAGGAAGTTGTTTCATTTCTCCCTGGACCTTTGTTTTCCTCTTTTGTAAAATAATGTTTTAAGGTCTCTTCCAGCTCTGATACTGTTACCCAGGTTCCAGTTCCAGCTCTTGTACTTACTGCCTTATGTGACCTGGGGCAAATCACATAACTCCTCTTGGTCTGAGTTTCCTTGTCTATAAGCTAAGGGGTCTGACTAAATGACCTTGAAGGTCTGCTCCAGCTATAAATTTACCATATAAGAACAACATGCCAAGAACAATTTACACAGATCCTCCTGACTGTGCTGCTGGGCTCCGTAGACTTCATTTCCTCTTGCTGCAGTGCTTTCCTTGAATAACCTACATTTTGGGAACCCCTGAGATAGCATCTAATACATATACATAGTATAATAGCTTATTATACATATACATGCATGTATGAAATGTTTGAGATATACATGTGTGTATGGGAGATAGCATCTAATACATATACATAGTATAATAGCATATTATACATATACATGCATGTATGAAATGTTTGAGATATACATGTATATATGGGAGATAGCATCTAATACATACACATAATAGAACATAGCAAATAATATAGTAAGCCCTCAGTTTGGCAGGAATGATAGAATACTTGGGTCTAGAGTCTAGTACAGAGTAGTTGCATATTCAATGCTTGTTGAGTTGAATTATACTCTCTTCGCCATACATGTAAGGGATTAGATTGCCAATGCTTTAAATCCCAACAGTTCAGTCAATTTCCTGTAAGAAAGGGGAGGAAGGGAAGAAGAGAGAGAAAGAGAGGGAGACACAGAGAGAAAGAGAGACAGAGAGAGATGAAGAGTGAGATCTGTATAAAGGTCTGGGGATTCATAATTGAATTTCCTTCCTAGACCTGATGATTTGTTGTCATTAATCTATGTCATTGTCTTAATGAGAAAGGCAATCTTGGAAAACATGAAAGTGCTGTTTACTAACAAAATAGTTCTTAAATCATTCTATTTGTTTTGGGGTGTCTGTGCTAATGCTGAATTGGACATCTTTCTTAAGGGTTACAATCTATTTTGATTTTTATAGCCTTTGGCTATTGATGTTAGAAAGTCTCCATGTTTGTTAAGCAAACCAAAGCAAATGCACTGCAGGATGTGATTTGAGGAACGTTGTTCCCAAGTCCCCATGGTCCACAAATATCTCTTCCATCAGCTTATCATGATGTTTATAGACTCTTCTGTTAGAGAATCATTCTAGGGGTTGATGACCTTAACTTAGAAATTGGGTTTTGTCCTTCACTCTTGAAGAGGACCATGACATCAAGATGATGACATGACTTGCAGTTGACTTTGATTTGAGTGAGGGAGGGCTGGGCAAGGTCACCAACTTCACTTTCTCCTCCTGTGCCATCTGGGTCCAGTGGCCTGATATTCATCAGGATGACTGGAGGTGACCCAGATTGCAATGTGAGACCCTGGCCCTTTTAGGCTAAGGTCTTATCACATTCTCACTTTGAGAGAGACACACCCATTCAATGAATAGGCTTCTTTAAGTTACTTAAGGGATGGCCCCTTTAATCAAAACAAAATAAATAAACAAAAAAAAACTTAGCAGCAAAAGATCAACAAAACATTCCCTTTGTGTCAGAAAAATCTTGTTAAAAAAGATATAATCAGGTTTTTAAGAAGTCATCTAACAACTTAAGTATTATTTTTCTGTCATCCTTATAGATATAAAATGAAAACAGAAATTTTAGGAAGTCAAGGTATTTACTAAGCCCTCATTTTATTTGATGATTTATCAACTAAGCTACTGTAAAAACAAATCCACCTTCTGCCAACCAGTCATTAATTACTACTGAATATCTAGAATTATAGAACCTTACAACTGGGAGGGAACTTAGATTTGAGTCCAACCTCATTTTTTAGATGAGATGATAAAAAGGAGGGCTAGAGGAGTGAAAGGACCCCGGGGTCAGTTGGAGTAGGAAAGTTCAAATTCTGAGTTCAAGTCTTACTATCTTTGACACATAACATGTGCCACAGGGAAGACTACACAATTTGGAGTCAGAGGAGCTAGATTCAGTTCCTGGCTTAGACACTTTGAGCAAGTCACAGCCTCTCTGGGTCTCAATTTCTTCATCTGTGAAACAAAGGTGTTGTGCCTCTGAGGTCCTTTCTGGCTCTAAATATATGATCATATCATCCTTCTACATATTAGCTATGAGATTCTAGGCAAATTACTTAATCTGTTGGTGGCCCAGACACCTCTCTAAGACAATAGATTGAAGATCAGTTATTGATCTGCATTAGAAGGTGGAGTATTCTAACTAGGCAGGGGCAGTTAGGTGGTACGGTGCATAAAGCACCAGTGTAGGAGTCAGGAAGACCTGAGTTCAAATTTCACCTCAGACACTTGACACTCAACTAGCTGTGTGACCTTGGACAAGTCACTTAACCACAATTGCCTCATCCTGGGTCATCTCCTGTCATCCTGATGAATATCTGGTCACTGGATTCAGATGGCTCTGGAGGAGAAGTGAGGCTGGTGACCTGCACAGCTCTCCCTTACTCAAAACAAAGTCAAGTGCAAGTCATGTCATTTCTCTGATGGCATGGTCTTCTTCATCAACGAAGGATGAACACACACACATAAATTCTAACTAGGCATTCCCTATATCAATGTATTCATAGGTCTTAACCAAAAAATAAAAAAAAGGGGGTTGGTGGGTTTTATAGCATACCACCAATTCCTGGAAATCTAATCTTTGGAAACTCTAAAGAGTGACCTGGCATATTTGGAATTTTCAGTCATTCTGACCTTGGTAATAAATCAATGGCTCCACTGGCATTGGATTTTGCTTGCTTCCACATTCAACCCACTGGACCATGTAGTCTCTGTAAATAGATTTTCCCCTCCAAGACCTAAATCTGTAGCTCTTTATTGCTGGACTGTTATTTCATAGTTAGCTTTTAATATTTCTGACTTTCAGTTCAGATTATTTTTTGTCCCAGTGCTATCAAATTAAACATGTGTTATTGAAGGTTTTGTGGCATGATGGTATGATGTAATCAACAGCTGTATCTGCAAACCTGAGAACTATGGACCTCAGTGTGCTTCCTCTTATAATGATTGTCACCGGGGCTCGAAAGTTCTCTGTACGCATGGCATCTGTGAGGATTTGGACCGCGAGCAGGTTGAGGTGGTGAGTTATTTTTCAGAGGGCTGCTTTTTTCTCAGGCATAACTCCCCGAGGAATTTATTATACAGAGCATTGAAAACTTTCAGTTCCTCTTCATGAATCTGAGAATCCTGGCCTCTCCCCTCTTGTGATGACTAACAATTTCATGTCAAAATTATACAAATGTCAAAATCACACAAATACTTGACTCTATTGGAAAGGTATAGTTGAGATGGCTTTCTTTCTTTCTTTTTTTTAATAGCTGATTTTTGAGCACATGTGAAAACTGGAGCCACCGGTCTCCCCTGATACAGTATTAGCTCCTTGAGGGCAGGAGCTGTTTTCATCTTTGTATTCTAGCACCTAGCATAATAGATGCCTAATAATATTTGCTGACTAATAAGCCGAACTGAACTCAGGGTCCTGACAACCTTACCAACCTCAGGACATGTTTGTCCTGACTCGAGGAAGGTGGGCATAGCCCCTGCTCATGCTTATTCTCAGTATGTATGCAGACATCCTATGGACTAGGGCCAGAAACCCTATTTCATTTGACTGCCCTGATTTGTGGGGTGCCTCCTCTTGGAAGGAACACCTCCCAAGGGGTACCGTAGCCAGTGATGTGTCAGGAATTTGTTAGGGATTCTCCTGGTAATAGAAAGAAGGGGAGTCCATTTGGGTGGCAAGGAATAGAATCCTGAGATTCAGAGGGACTATATTAAGATAGATTAGATTGTAAACACTCTTAGAATGAGAAGTGATTGAGATTTTCCTCTGTGTGTTCTGAGGGTGCCTAGTCCAAAATAAGCACTATGTCTTACAAATGGCACATGCTCAGAACAACTAAAGAAATGAGTGAAATCAGATGCCAGGATATCTCCGATACCTCCTGAATTCTGATAACAGGAGCTGTTTTGGTTTTTCTATCCTTGGATACCGATTTCAGAACATTCCCAGATTCTCATAGAACATGTTTGAGAAAGCAGCACTCTCTTCCTTCAGCTTTTATTGGCTTCATATTTTTAAGTGACCTTGAATTCTATTTTTGAATGTATTTGGAAGAGTGTGTACTAAGAAATTCATTTGTCCTGTTTTATACTGCTATGGATTGGGTTTGGGGAACATCATGTATAAATTAATGGTGACCTACGTGCAAAGATGCAAAATTAAATGACATCCCGGCTTCCCAATTATGAGAGGATGGAGGGGGGTGAAGTCTTGCCACTCTAGGCTACTCTGGAGGAGAATTTGTCACTTTTGGGCAAAAATATTTCCAGTTTTATTTTTTCAAATGCATTTCACATTTTACCTGTGCCACAGCACACTGCTCCCTCCAATTTCCCTGGGAAGAAGAACTCTCTAAAGGAAAAACAAACTGAGTTGTCTTCTCAGAGCCTGTGCCTGCATGGGTGTTTTCCCCTTAAATACAGAGTAGACAGAGTTAATTGACTTTAATTATATTGAGTTACAGCTCTTGATTGCTGTTGGCTTTCCTCCAGCATCTTTTGGGCAGATGATAGGCTTCTCTTAGTTCTCCAGCAAAGATGTTTCCTTTTTAGTGTGGTCATGCAAAAATGCTGAACCATATGAGAGAAAGGGAGGAAGAGAACTGGCTTATGGAGATGAGGCAGATGATCAACAGTCTGCCGCAGTGAGAGTCCATTGAGAGATCGTTTGATAGCCACATGAGTTTTGCCTATTCCTGATCATCCTCATTTGTACTCATCCTCATTCTCTTAGCCTAACTACATGTGCATCTGTGACGCTGGGTGGAGCACAGCGCCCAACGGTGCTGACTGCATACATGACATTGATGAGTGCAGTCTTCCAGAGCCTCCCTGTTCTCAGAATCCTTTGGTGGAGTGTGTCAACACCCAAGGCTCTTTCTACTGTGGGCCCTGTCCAATCGGTAAGGCATTTATTCCTTCAAACCTAGGGTTAATGGTGATGTGTGTTGGTGCTCAAAGGCTAGGAAGGTGACATTCTGAACCACTGTTACCTCCAGTATTACTATGTATGAGTATAGTACTTTTATTTGGAGGAATCCAAATTGCATGGGCCACTTTCACTTAATCTCAGCTTACTTTAACAAAATGACAACTGAGATATGACCAGTATAGATATGTATTTAGACCATGACAGAACTAATTATCAGGCCTATGATCTCATATCACTTTCTGTTGAGTAGAAATAGAAAATTACCTCACTAACTGTCCTCGGTTTGCTCAACTATAAAATGAGGGGTTTGCATGAAGTAGTCTTTAAGGTCTTTCCAGTAACAAAATTCCATGATTCAATGATAAAATAGACTTTTAAAATGTCACTTGAGTACCACAATGCCTATACCAGATAGATGAATATATTTGAATACATAGGACACCAATAAGTCTTCATATGTAGATTTTTCCTTTACTAAGTCTGATATTATCCTTTGAGGTTGATTCTTTTATCTATGGGATAGAAGACTCAACCTATATAAACTGAGAAAATAATTCCTTCTCCACCTCTGCTTTGCTGTGCTCATGCATTTAGTATCTGTGTGCACATACATGTACATGCATTTACACACAAAGAGTCATTTTCCAGTGAGTCACTAATTTTATCTCTTCTCAGGGACCATCTGTCACACACAAGGTAGGCAAAGAGAGAGAAAGAGAGAGGGAGAGAAAGACAGAGAGAGAGAAAGAGAGTGAGAGAGAATGATCAGAAATTTGTGATAATTATAAGCCCTGAGAGAAATAGAGAGGACTTTTCTCTAGTTATTATACAGGGGAGAATCACATATATAAATCTCTGACGCCTTCTTTGGAGGTCGTTTGTACTTGATCTCATTAATGTGTGTGTTCCCTGAAATGCTGTAGAGCTCACAGCTCATTTACACCTTTTGATTTTGTGAGATAAAAATTCCATAAAGAATCACCCAGCATATTGACAACCTTCTTGTAGGTGTTTGGAATTCTGAGGACCAGTTCCATCCTCAGGCTCTCTACCTGCTAATTCTTGCTCCGGCCACTCGACCATCTACTTCCTCCTTTTCCAATCACATACTTCCTGGTGATAGTTTTTGTCCTTTTCTTGAACATGTTCACTCTCACTCTGCATCACTATGCTGCAGCCTGTTTACGCTCACAATGTCCTTCAGCTTCTGGGTCATCGGCAGCCCCTTTGGAAGGTATATCACAAAAAAAAGCATCAGAAAACACTGTGAGTGAGGTAATGTTCAAAGAGCCATTAGCATTTTGTTTTTGGAAAAAACATGTTTTATATTTCGACCAAACTGCAAACAGCTTTGTGTTTATAACCCAAGTCACACCTCTTAGGTGGCCTAACATCTCCAGATAGGACTCATTGGCCACTGACTTTGAGAGCCAGAACGTCCGAGGTGCAAGTATGCTTTCTAAACCTACTTTTCATTGTCACAGGTTGGAAAGGAAGTGGTTACAGCTGTGAAGATATCAACGAATGTGAGACTGACAATGGAGGGTGTTCTGTGGCCCCCATGGTCCAGTGTTTCAACACATTTGGGTCCTATCATTGTGGCTCCTGTCCTCCAGGTGAAGCACCAGACCCCTGCTCCTCTCAGAGCAGAACAGACATCTAGAAAAAGAATCAAACTGACTCAAAAGGGAATTCATTTATCACTCCCCTTTAGAATATATCTCAGGGAACCAATGCTATGGAATACTTTGAAGGTAGAAAGAAATTTAACTTAATTTAATAGATGGATTGAGGCACATTAGTATTACCATAACTTATGAGAAGGTCATGTATAACCTTGTGTTGTGATGCTAATGGAGATTGCTATCTTTGTTTATGTTGTAAAATATCCATTTGGGATAATATAACAATGAGAGATTTTAAAGACTTACGTGAGAGATCACGCATAGGCTTATTTTTTCATATGTAATTACTAAACATAATATACTTTTATTATGATTTAGATACTGAACACATGGGCTGTCTTTCCTAAAAGAAGTCATAAACACACTGTTATTTTCTAAACACATTATACTGTTCAATAAGATGGTCAGAGAGTCCTAAGTAATAGAATGAAAATGGCATCTTGATACCATAAAAGGATGATAGTGTTTTGGGCTTCTGAAGAGCCTTAGAGTTAAGAACCTTGAAGTTGTCATGATAAATGGAAAGAACTCTTTAAAATTATAACTTGGCCCAAAACATCAGACTTTAAAAAAAAAAAAGAAACAATCTAAGCATTTGTCTATCTAATTCAATTATGAATTCCCTATTGCTCTGGTTTTTACCCTTACTTTTGTTCTGACTTTATACATATTACACTTAGATGAAAGGAGAAATCTCATTCAGCTGCTTTATATTCTAAGGTTTTTCATTATGGAACATTTATTACTTAGTTTTAAAATAATTTTAAAAAATAACTGTGTTCTTATTCTGATCAGGTTACCAAGGGAATGGGAAAGTGTGTACCGTAATAAATATCTGCTTAGAGAATAACGGAGGCTGCCATCTGAATGCTTTATGTATTGCTGGTTCAGGTAATGTCATATGCCCTCTTCTAGTGCTTGGTTTTTAAATCTTAGTCTTTATGACAGCTCTGCAATTTAGTGATAGATTATTTGAAATTACAGATCTGTAGCCTGGAGATCCTTAGCTTGGGCCTGCAAAAGGATTATTTGAAATTACAGATCTGTAGCCTGGAGATCCTTAGCTTGGGCCTGCAAAAGGAATGATCCCTTGTAGGAATCTCTTCCCTTGGAAAATAAATGTAAAATTATGCATTGCTTATGGGCCATTCCACTTTAAAAATGACCTTGCTGATAGTTTAATAAACATTGGTAATTCCCACTATATACTTTTTTCCTTTTTGATGGATCTGTTTGATCATTACCTTCAATACTCTCTTAGCCAATGTAGACCACACTCTGTTTCCATCCTCTCCATCTTTGCAGACCTTAGTCCCTTCACGTCTTCTCCACTCTCATTGTGTCCCTATCTTTCTGTAATTCCTCCCAAGAGTATCTACTGAATGCTAGTGAGAACTTTCACCTTTCTTTTGTGGGCCCTGTGTAGGGCTTGGCGTTTTGATTCATCTTCCCTTACTATTGCTACACACTGGCAAATCTCCTTTTCTGATCAGATTTATATCTCTGATGATTTTCATCTAGGACACTTTTTTGCATGCAAGTCATTCATGACAGTATGTTTACAACCTGCTTTGAAGGGGATAATAAAGTAAGGAAACTAGTCATTCCATGTAGTTAATATAAACATAAATCAATGAGTCAACAGAGGGCCAATTAAGATAGGATTTTCAAAAAAATCTACAGATAATTGCTGGTTGTGTTAAAGCTCTATAAAAATAACTAAATCATCTGCACTAAAGTAAGTGTGTAAAATTGGGTGTATAGTAGTTATGTAATTTTTATTGATCTAAGTTATAGTTCTTGTTCAATGCATAGAATCAGATGAAGAAGTAGTCTGCATTTCTCCTTCTTCTTTTTTCTAGTTGCATAGTCCACAAAATCTAACTGTCTAGAAGCCAGGGTTATATTTCCTTTCCAACAATTCCACAATTGAGTTAGTCTCTTTTAGTCATTTAAACAACTCAAACCACAGTACAGTCAAAGCAATCTAAGAAATATGTATGATTGGAATTTGTTAAGCTTCTAAAGAGAAATCTTTGTGAGAAGTAAGGGAAATGAGGGAAGGCCCTGGTCATTCTTAAGAGAATAGGAACCATTCATTCGCAACTTATGGAGACTCCTCTGCCTGGTTTTCTTAGTGAGGCTCAGGTCAAACTCCTGGGATATTGGGAAATGAAATAGGTCCAGAAGGAAAATTAGTAGAAAAGTGTAAAGTATGGCATTGTATTGATGACAACATGAGAAGGGAATGGACAGGCTAATGATTTTCTGTAAGAAACCCTTTCTTCCCAGCCACCCAACTGACTGATGCCACCGTAGAGAATATCTCATCACTGTGTCCGTTTGTTGGTTTTCAAAACCATATGTTTGATTCTATTGAACAAAGTGCAGCTTTAAAGGCTTTCCTCATCCAAGGTTTTCTCCATGCCTTTTACTACAGGGATAACTTCCTTCAGAGATTTGGCTGAGGGATAAAACAGGGAGGCAGATGGTCATCCAAGGCAGAGCCATGTGGTCTGTGACCCTCCCTAGGGTAGTCCAAACCAGATTATAATGTAATTGAGAAATGTTTCAGTAAAATAAATGAAAGTACAATGAGATAAATAATATTATTTTTAAAAACTAAGTCAGTGTGTGGTCCTTGGGATCCTCATCTATGGCATAGTGGCTTCCCATTTCTTTTTAAGTTGGCCATCAATTCAAAGGTGAGAAACCTGCAGCCTCAAGGTTGCCAGTTCCCCACCCCTGTTCTACATAACCTGCCGATGCCACAGAGAATCCCCCACACAGAAACTAAAGATAGATGAGATTCTCCATCTGTAAGGAAGTTCTCCAAATGTTCCTACTTGAAAAGTCTCCCACATTAGAATGGAAGCGTCTTGTGGGTGGGGACTGCTCCACTTTTGCCTTTCTGTTCCCAGGACTTAGTGTGGTGCCTAGCTAACAAAAAGGCACTTAATATGTGCTTCTTGATCCAATGACCAGAAGGACATTGCACAAATCATTTTAAATCCCTTCACTCCTACCTGCTATGTGCCTGGATAGCACTGTAAACTATACAAAGAAGATATAAATAGGTGAATCGATGCAAAAACATGTATTAAGCATTCATGATTTGGAAGATGACATGCTAAGTCCTGGAAATATAAATAGAAAAGCAAAATAAACCCCCTTTTTCCAAGGCACTCCCATTCTAATGAGGGGAGAAAAGAAATGAAAGGAGCATAAATTACATAGTGCCTGACCTCAAAGAATTTCTTGTCATTGATGAGATAAGAATTACACAAATGAAGCTGTTAAAAAGTAAGATTTTAAGTTCCGTGAGGGTAGAGAGTTTCTTTGTTTATCTAGCTATATCTCTTGTACCTGGCATATGGCTCTGATCAGAGTAGGCACTTAATAAGTGTTGCTTGAGTTAAAAATTGTGCAAGACATTATATGAATAAGGGCCAAAATGAGAACGAAAGTCTCAGTGGAAACTGGGTTGATTGGGGGAAGCAAGTTAATGGGGAAGGAGATCCTTGAACTTGGCCTTGATCCAATTCAGATGAGTTTCAGGAAGGCAGGTGGGCCATGTTGAAATAGCCACTCAATTCAATAATATTTTAATTGATTCCTCAGTATAATTTAGATCAAACAACCAACTGGTTGAGTTGTTTAGCACAGCCTACATATCATTACACTGTCACTACTGAGGCCAACTTGACCTGTATACTCTGCTTCTTCACAGGTTCTATACCCACATGTGTCTGCCAGGAAGGATATACTGGGCATGGTTATGGACAGAATGGATGTGTCCCACTCAGCCATAGTTGCCAGAGTCATCCTTGTGTTAATGGACAGTGCATTGTAAGTTTTTTCTCTCATTGAAGACAATGAAATATCTGTTACATGTGATTGATATTTGAATATGTTCCCACACCAGAAAGATATTCCACTCTGAAGTACCATATGTGTTTTAGAAATTTCCTTGTAAACATCAAAGCACTCTGTAAATGTCATGTTGTTATTGCAGTTGTTACTACCACCTACTTTTACAACACAGTTAAGAGACAAATGACAATTTCAGTTTCCAGGAAAGAGTTAGAGTGTGTGTTTTCTTCCTGTTACCATGAGACGATTGCAAGGATACTAGAGTGAACAATCTTTACACTAATTCAGTTAAACCTCCTTTTTATATTTATCAATCAATATTTAAGCTCATTAATGGTAGTTTACACCGTTGAAAGGTGCATTTCTCTTAGTTCGGTACCTGCTTAAAACATTATCAGCTAGCATCTAATTTGTTCACCTGATTTATTATTTAACTCCATTCAGATGTCCTGAACACCTCTTGGCTGTTTTGCTTTTGTCCTATAGGAAACAGTTTCTAGCTATCTTTGCAAATGTGATCCAGGCTGGGAAGGCACCAACTGCACAGAAAACATCAATGAATGTTTAAGCCAACCATGTTTTAATGGGGGTACCTGTACTGATGGCATCAATAGTTATACCTGTGAATGTACAAGTGCTTGGACTGGCTCCCAGTGTCAGACTCCCCAGCAAGGTAAAATTCAAATTCTGGAAGCCAAATTAGAGATTTTTGACATATAATTTTATATGGTAATTATTTTATAAGCATTTGTGCTAAACCTAGGGGTAGCTGGGTGGTACAATGGGTAAAGTACTGGGCCTGGAGTTAGGAAGACTCATCTTTTTGAGTTCAGTCCTGACTGCAGACACTTACTAGCTGTGTGACCCTGGACAAGTCAGTCAACTATGTTTGCCTCAGTTTCCTCATCTGAAAAATTGAGCTGGAGAAGGAAATGGCCAACCCCTCCAGTATCTTTGCCAAGAAAACCCCAAATGGGGTCACAAAGATTTGGACACAACTGAAACGACTGAACAACAACTAAACCTAGAGTAGGAGCCATCATCCCTCAGGCATATTCATACTGGTCCCAGTGTTTTACCCCTCTGTCTGTTCCATAAAAGGGAAAATGCTTATCCAGTTGCTTTAAATGATTGAAGTTTTGTTTTGCTGCAATGCTGTAGCATGAACGAAGTTAAGATTTTATTTTCTTGATCTTGCTTGTGGTGGGGATGGTTCTGTACCGGTTATTTTGTTGGTGTGGACAATTACTGGTCTAGAAACTCCTTCCATTAATACCGGTCATCATCATTATCGTCACCATCAATATTATTTGTATAGCACTTTGAGCTTTACAAAGCACTTTCTAAATATCAACTTATCTAAACCACATAGCAACACTGGAGGTAGGTGCTATTATTGTCTCCACTTTACAGATGAAGAAACTGAGGCAACTGGCAGTTAAGTAAGTTGTCCAGGGTCACAGAGCTAAGTAAATGTCTGAGGAGAGATTTGGACTCAGCCTTTCCTGACTCTGTCAAACACTTTCTTTGCTGTGCCACCTAATTGCCTAATCAGCAATTCGTCGATAATTAATAGTCATAGGGAGTTGCCTGGGGTGGTGAGAAGTTGAGGGACTTGCTTATGGTTACATAGCATGTGTCAGAGCTCAGAATTAAATCCAGGCCTTCCTTTCTTCAAGACTGACTCTGAAACCTGAGGTCTTGAGACCGCATATGGCCCCCCCCCCCCCATATCCTCTAGTGTGGCTCTTTGAATCCAGACTTCACAGAACAAATCTTTTTAATAAGGTGATTTGTTCATTGAAGTTTGGTTTCAGTCAAAGGGCCACACCTGAGGACCTGGAGAGCCACATGAGGCCTCGAGGCTGCCTGTTCCCCACCCCTGCTCTACCCATTATGCCATGTTGCCCCTAAGGAGGAGATTAATATCTTTAAAGTAAAATCTGAGCCGGTATTAGATAGAAAAGAATTCTTTTATATCTGGATGTAAGTCAACACGACTTTTTTTAAAACAAAAAAGAAAATAACCCCTATGAGTATTTGCTGCTCCCAAATATTTCTTCTCTGACAAACCAAGCCACATGTTTACCCTCTTTCATTATGTGGAAGATTTATAACATCTCAAAATACCATTTTTGTCAAGTCATTCTATGACTCTAGAATTTACAATGGTTCCTTATTGCCTCTTGAATCTACCTGTTTTCAAGGACTTGGATAATCTCTTCCCCTGCTCCCTGTCCAACATATAGCCTCCACTCTGGTCAGGCTGGACTGTGAACCATCATGTATATATTGTACATGTTATGTACGCTGTGCTTTTAGTGGTCAACATGCTTTCACATGTGCTGTTTTCCCTCACCAACATTTCCTACTTTAGTTCCTCTACCTACTCAAAGTAACCCATCCTTTAAGGATTAATTGACAGCTCTTACCATTTTCTCCTTGACTATCCTTTGACGAAGAGGTAGTCCTTCTTCTGGCCAAGTACAACCCCCTTTACAGGTACACTGAGTCCATCTTCTCTAGCAGATCATCTTGCTACCCTGCCCTACCCCCTGTTCTGTACACATGATGCCCCGTCTTCTTTTTCCATGTCTTTGACCTGACCATTACCTCCAGTATACTCCCTCTGTACCATGTCCTCTTGGAAACCCCATTTTCTTTTAGTTCTGAGCCCAGCTGCTGCCCTCTGCATGAAACCTTTTCTCATGTCCCCAGTTGTGAGTGCCCTCCCTCCCCCAAACTACCTTGTATTCACTTTGTTTATATCAGGTATATATAAGCGTACTTCTCTACATACATGCTAACTCCTTCCTTGGAGCACAGGCTTCCCTTGTCTTTGTCTGTAGCACTTAGCACGGTTTCTGCCTCTTAGTAATAAGCATATGAGTAATAACTCATATTTAACTAAATGAGCATTTTAAGGTTTCTAAAGTCTGTTCCTCACAACTCCCCAGTAAGTTGTGCTCATCTTATAGATGAGGACGCTGGGACCCAGACATGGTAAGTGCTGCTCTTGAATGTTGTAGTGAACATGAGAACCCAAATGCCTCCTGACTCAAAGTCTGTCATGTTCCCCACTATGCCATGAAAACAAATCAGGAGTTTGAATGATTTAAGGAGCATTTATTGGAGCAGCTGCTATGTGCATGGTACTACTAGGCATCGTGAGGAAATACCTAACCCAGAATACACTTCCGAAAACACTTTTCAGTCTAACTGAGTGAATGACAAATGCAAATAAAACAATGACTAATACAACCCAGTATATAATTAGGTCCTAAGTTGTGTGGTGAAGACTGTAAGTGGAGTAGAAGTTCTGAGGACAATGACAGGAAGCCTTTGTTGAGGAGGTGAGACTTGGGCTGGGCTTCGAAGGATGAGGAGGTTGAAGACTGGTGGAGGCCAGAGGGGAGACAGTTCCAGGCTGGGGGGGACCAGGATCAGATTCTGAACTTGAGAGGGAGGGAAATATTTTATTTGTGAGATAATAAGGAGAGGGACAAACTCTATGGTGAGGAGTTCTGGCATATGAAGATGGAGTTATCCAGATGAAAGGCACCGTGAAGGTCAGACAGATGGTCTTAGACTTGGTAACGTACTGCTTTTATTCATCCCTATTCAGCCTAGCTTTTACTTTTTCTCGTAATTATTTCACATATATTAATTTTGTCCACCTAACTGGATTGTAAGTTCTTTAAAGTCAGGGACAATGCCACCTATTTCTTCCGCATACTTTAAGGTTTCTATCGTAATGCAAAAAAATTAAATAAATGAATAATGAATAAAATTAAATAAATTAACAACTGTTAATTTGATGATTGATTATATTTAAATATGATCAGTAATGACAGAGGATGAGAATCTGCACTGAGATCATTTCAATAACATGATGATACGCACAGTGTCTCCATAAAATGACTGTCCCTGAATGTCCTAATCATAAAGACATTGATTATTCTCTTACTGTCAGCCACTGAAGGTGGAGATGCTTGATTTTTAGAACAGAAGACTCAGAGGGGACATGAGAATGTCTTCAAATTATTTGAAGGGCCGTCAGGTGGATGAGGAAATAGACTTTGTCTGCCTGACCGCAGGAGGATTTAGGACTAGTAGGTGAAGTTAAAAAAGCAAAATGTAGTTTTGATGCAAAGAAAGTCTTCTTACCAGAGCCATCCAGAAGTGATGCCAGTGACCCCGGCAGGTCGATGACCACTTGTTGGCCGTGTTATAGAACTGATTTCTATTTCAAGTAGGTATCAGGCTGGCTAGCTTCAGAGGCCATTTTGCAATCTGAAATTCTAGTCCCACTAAGGAAAGTTACAAGAAGGAGTAGCCTCAGAATCCCCCTCTTTGTGTATCAATGACAGGGAATGCTTTCCAAATTAAGGGAAGAGAATGAGCATTCTGGGTTTGGCAGAAGGGGAAGTTGTTTCCAAGGAAATAATAGAAAGGATAGGGGCTCACAAGGTCAACCAAGAGGGTACAGAATGAGGGAAAGAAAGGCGGGGTACCAGAGGCTGTAACTTCCCACTCCAGAGCCCACTGAAAAGGGTAATGCTCACTAGGCCACCCAAAGAGGGAGGTACCCCTTTGGGGACAGAAACACACTGGGAGGAAAGGTACCAAGCTTCAGGTACAATAAAAACTGGTTAGGCACCAGGGCAGCTGTTTTCAATCATTTCCTAGACTTGCTGATTAGGAGCCTGGTGATCATTAGAAACCCAATTAGGTCTAGGGGAGCCAGAGTAATTTATGCTGGGCCACATCAGTGATTTATAACTCAGTAAACAGGAACAGATCTAGGGACGTTACCGCAGAAGTAGTAGCCTGGCTGTTCTTTCTTCTTAATCTTGTGTCTTAATTTTAACTGCTTAAATTTCTTCCTGTGAGGTTCAGGGCCTAGGGTTTGATCTTGTGTGTTTGTGGGACCGAGGGTGGGTACTAGGGATTGTTGGGCTGTGGGGCTATTCTGTCTTATCTGTGTATGACTTGAGGGAATTCACCCAACTTTCTGAGGTCACAGAAAGAATCCACCACATGGTATCCTAGCCCTACTAAAAAGCTTGGGCTCCAGACAGGTTAGGCTGAGCCATTTTGTACAGTCATCATAAAAGACAGTATTATCTGGGAAGAAATTCTACAACATTTTCTCTTAGGGATTCTGTTTAAAAGTATTTTCTTTTTTTGTGTTTTTTTTTCCTTTTCAGTTTGTGGAGGTTCACTTTCTGGGCTTAGTGGGTCCTTCAGCTACCCCAATTCACAGATTGTTGGCTATGACAATATTGACTGCTTCTGGGTTATCCGAACAGAGGAAAGAAAGGTAAGTGCTGGGTCTGACTAGCCATGGCAGCATCTTGTGTTGGAAAACCTACCCCAGTCTGAGGAACCGAAGAAAATATGATGAATGTGATCTCCAGTCTATAATCACATACAATATATAATTGCATAGATAAATATCACTCTAGTTACTTGGTGGGTAAAATTTGGCTTGAGCTACTGTGCAAAAATGACCAAGAGAAAGCTGCCAGACCTACTTCCAACCAAGTCCTGAGTCCAAGGCTCATTAACTCAAAGATCTAATATTTACAATTCCCTGAAGCATATTCTTATTTCTAGACCACTCTTCCAATTCAGTAATAAGTACCAGATCTGAAAACAGAAAGCTCCATACCAGTTCTTTCATCCCACGCTAGCTTGCTTAATTTCTGCCCCTTCATTTAATGCTATGAGTACCATTTAAAATAGTTGATTAATGATTTTGGTAACGGCAACATTAATATAGTGCTTTGAGGTTTGCAAAGCACTTTACATCTATTATCTCATTTGCTCCTCACAACAACCCAAGAGGTGGGTTTCATGATGAATAATGAATCCTTATTCTTGTTTTCCTTCAGGAAAGGCCCCTTTAGGACTTTTAAAACCCAAATAGGCAAAATCATGAGAAAATGCTTTATTTTCAGATAGATATACTATTGCTTCCTTCCCTTTAGCCTCTATTGATTTAGATTCTTAATCCTTTTTTATCTCTCCTGTTCTGTAATACTTAGAACATTTAATTTCTCTGTGTAAGAGGAATTTCTTATTTGGACATTGTCTTAATAATTTTATAGCCTTCATGTTGCAAGGAAACTAATGAACAGAAGTTTTTCTTTATCACTGGGTTTGCTGTGAGATATATCATTTAGACCAGAATGTAGGGAGGAGTGTAAATTCATTGGGATGGAACCGGTCCAATTTATTTCATTTAGATATGGCGGAGAAAATAGGCCTGAGGGGGAGAGAAAGGCCATAATGTTAGGTAATTTGAAAACTCTTAACAAAGCCCAGGCACAAAACTTTAAAAAACGATTTCTCAACCAGCCTATCATTAAAATGATGAATATTTTACTGTTTAATTTCACAATTCCAAGTCATGATTATAGAGGAGGGAATAAAACATTACATTTTCTCATCTCACTTGCTCCAGAGTTTAACGCTAGAATATATTCTTTATGTTCAATTCACACTTTCATATACTTCATTCCTCAAATGATCCCTTTCCTTTTCTTTTGCTGTTGATAACTTCCTTCCCTTAATTCTCCAACCCCTAACGATTTTCAAAGGAAATTATACAAATGTTAGGTCTAACGTCTAAACTCTGGTGAATGTTGATCGTAGCCAGTTAATCTTAAAATAAACTACATAATTCTGGCTAATGTTAAATCTTACAAAGAATAAATACAATTTCAGCAATTCAAAACCTGTTTGTTCAGTTCATATGATGTGTTGTTGAGCACTGTGCAAAGTTCGGGGTAAGACGCAAAGTTTACATATATAATCTCTGCTATGATGGAACTTACATTCTAATAGATAATTTAAAACATACTTAGATTACAAAAATGCAAGCTAGACATAATAAGTACATTAGTGGGGGTGGGGGAAAGCACAGTACTTTGTGAAATCTGAGGTAGGAGGAGTTCATTGAAGATAGAGGAGGGCATTGCTTTGGTGTCGTCCATAAATTAACCCAGTTTAGAAATATCAATTAACATAGAAATTATTAGCTTGACTTTAATGGTGGCTTCTTAGGAAACTTTAATTAGACTTCTTTTGATTGTGTTAGTAATTGTCAGTTGGTTGTAACTTTAGCTGTAGTCTGTGGCTACTTTTTATCAGAAAAATGTAACAGCCATCGGAATATTCATTGGTAAGGATGGACATGCTCATTGTTGGAATAAAACATCTTCCTTAGAGATGGCTGAAATATGGAAAGATGAAAATAGTAAATTTTGCCTTTTTTCCCTTATAGGTCCTGCGTATAACTTTCCCGTTTTTCCAGCTCGATTCAAGTGACAGGTGTCGTTATCAGTTTCTTCAGATTCGTGATGGAGATTCTTCAGGAGCATATCCACTTGGAAAATATTGTGGCTCCAATCACCCTCCTGAACTATTCAGCAGTAATAATGCTCTGTATTTTTATTTCCACTCTGACCAGTCAGTGAATGAAAGGGTCTTCACAGTCAGATGGGAAACTCAACAACCTGGTATGTAATAATAGATAGTACAATATCAAATAAAAATTTTAAAAATCCAAAAGATCAGGTCATTACAATTCGCCTTTGTTAACCAAAATAAGAGTGTAAATTGTGAAAGATATTTTGAGATCAAAACATTTTTTCCCTTAGTAAAATCTTTTAAAAATCTGAAATTGACTTTCATTCCACTTGACTATATAAACTCTTTAAAGTCAAAGTCTTTGATTTTTGCTTTTGTATCCCCACTGTATAGCACCATGCTTTACCCATAAAAGGCCCTTACTAAATGTTTGCTGAATTGAATCGATGTTTAAGGGAAACAGGGCCAGAATTAAAATGAAGGATTCCTAGAACAAGATTCTTTCAGAGCACTCTAGTGATTCATTTAAGACTGGAACATGTAGCATGCTATAACTGAAGGCAGCCAGTGCAATAAAATGGTGCAGTGGATAGAATGCTGGGCTTGTAGTCAGGAAGACTCATCTTCCTGAATTCATATCTTGCCTCAGACACTTACTAGCTATGTGACCCCGAGTAAGTCCCCTCTCCCTGTTTGCCTCAGTTTCCTCCTCTGTAAAATGAGCAGGAGAAATAAATGGCAAACCACTCTAGTATCTCTGTCAAGGAAACCCCAAATGAGGTCACAAAGAGTTGGATGGGACTAAAAAATGACTGAACAGCAACAACAAAACCATTTATTTCCTAAGGGTTATAATCTGCTTGGAACTCTACTATGATTATTACAGATGTACTTCATGTCCAAACTTTAAGAAAATCAGAACGCTTATTTGATGAAAGCTCGTCTAAATAAAGACAACTTCTCTAACATTCCAGGTCCCATTAATCTATAGAAATTAAAGTTTCAGTAAAAATATGAAGTAATTTTTTCCTTCTTTCTTTTAGAATGTGGAGGTTCATTGACTGGTACTTATGGTTCCATAATCTCTCCTGGATACCCTGGGAATTATCCTCCAAGTAGAGACTGTGTCTGGATCATTACAACCACTCCTGGCCTGATCCTAACATTTGCTTTTGGGATTCTCAGTTTAGAACATCATGCTAATTCCAGTGGAGACTATCTTGAAGTAAGTCATCATTTTAAATCTTAAAATGCTATATTCATCAGGTTCACAGAATTTTGATTTTAATTATGCCAGTGATAAGTACTATCAATTTATTGACAGTCCCACTGACCTGAATTGCTCATATTTCAACAATCCATTTTGTCCTTCTCCAGGCCTTATCTAATTCTGTTTCTTTCTCTGATATCTTATTACTTGAGCTGGTTATGGATCAGCTGATGAGAGATTTTGTATCCAAATTGAATTTTGCTCCCTAAATCTTCACCGGGAACCCAGGTAACTTAATAAGGGACTAATAGCTGTAGCCCTCGGCTAACGGTGCTATTTATAAAATAACTCCAGGCCCCAGGCTTCTGTCATTATCCAGGCCAAAAAGTTAAGTCACATGGGATGGTTGAAGCCACATTTTAACATTTTGCCCTTGGCAGAATGATGATCACTTATAATAATGACAAAATGCCCACTTAATGAAATGCCCTACAAATGGAATCATTGAACTCTGTTATAGATTCTTTTTGAGGAGAGAAAAATAGGCCTTCCTAACAACTTTTTACCATGAAGAAATAATTCAGAAATAAGGAGAATAGAGGCTATTATGCTACAAGATGTTTATAGGTTCACAAAAATGCTCTGAATTTGTAGGTTTTGTTCTGAACATGTCTTTGATAAGACTAAGTTCTATTCTATTTCTTTTTCTGTTTTCCCTATGGTTATAATTCCAATGATTATTTCCACACATAAATATTTGCAGATACTTTTCCTAGACCTTTAAGAGAGAATAGCATAGAATTATTAATAAAGGATGGAATGATATAGATTTTAAATAGCACTCTGGACACATGAAAACCATTAGTAAATGAGAAGTCAGAGTAATGGATTTGAAACCTTGGGGGAGAGCTGGTATTGTAGAAAAATGAAGTACATTTTTTCTTTAAATTGAAATGCTATGAAGGAATTTTCCTGAGTTGCATGCTAAAAAAATAAAAGAAAATCCCATCCCACCACAGTTAAAAAATGCTTGAGCATTCCTATAGATCCCTGAGAATAATTAAGAGCTGAAAGTTTCAGTCATGGAGACAAAGAGTACAGAGAAAGCTAGAAATGTGATTGTCACTTCTCACTGAGTACTAGCCCCTCATAGCATCATCCGGATGTGTGGGAGAGATCTGCTGTCAAGGGAAAAAGGTAATTGGAATGAAAGAAGGATGAAAATGATTTCATTGGTTAGTTCCGTCCTCATTCATGCCATCCCTCCCACTCACCTTAATGAGGACAGCCTTATTTATACAACAGAATCCTAAACAGTGCTAAAAAGTTAAATAACTTACAATGAGTAAAGGGCTTTCTAAGGCAAAATCTACAAAAAGTTTCTACTTAACTGATACAAAAATTTCCCTTTTTTCCCCTGTCAGACTTCATCAGTCTGGCAACTTGTGTTTCTCTGAGTGCCCAGACCAAGTTGGGAAGTCACTGGCATCACTGTTATCAAATCTTCTAATTTCTTTGCATGTGTTTGATTCCTGATGGTTCCTTCTCACCCTTGGAGTTTGCCATGTTCAAGACACATGACATCTTTAAAGAAAACCAAACAAACCCAACATTTAGGAAACAGGGCTAGTCTAAGGAGGAAAAGAAGCAGGATTGGCAAAATCAAGATAAAATAGTCTTCAGGATGTAAAATATATTTGGAAAGGTGAGTCCTCTGAGCTTGTTGGATCCTGTAGACTTTTATTGATGAGGGAACTGAAGCCTAGAGAGGATAGAAGACCTGTCCACACTTTGGTCCAGGGACGCTGGGTTCTTTGCGGTTCTTTGCACCACACTCTCCATCTCCCTTGGTTCCAGGCATTTTCCCTGGCTGCCCCCATGCCTGGAATGCTCCTCCTCCTCCTCTTCATCTCTACCTGTTGGTTTCCATAATTTCCCATGAGCCCCAACTAAAATGCCCTCTTCTGTAAGAAGCCTTTTTCTAGCCCCTCTTAATTCCAGTGCCTCCCCCCTTTTAATTATTTCCTATTTATTCTGCATCTAGCTCATTCACACATATTTGTTTGCTTGTTGTTTCCTTCCATTAGACTGTGAGCTCCTTATGGGCAGGGACTGTCTTTTGCCTCTTCTTGTATCTTCAATGTTTAGCACAGTGTCTGACACTTAAAAAAATGTTTATTGATTGACCAATACAGGTAGTAAGTGTCAGAAGCGGGATTTGAACCCATGTCCTCTGACTCCATCTGTCTTTGTACCCAGCTGTCACTCAAATACATCAGAGAATGAATGAAAAGACATTTTTAATGGGTTTACTATTGTGCCACTCATTGTGCCAATCCCTGAAGATGCAAGTATAAAAGCCAGAAAGCCTTGACTTCAGGGAACTTGCAGCCTCATAAAGGGACACAATGTGTATAGGGGAGTGGTAACCAAGGGAGAGTGTTTTGGTCCAGGAAGGTGTATTCAATAATCTGATGGTGCTGGTTTGATGATAGTTTTTAGAACCAGAGGTGGAAGACGACATATGGCAGGGTTGGGGATTTGCTTTGGATGGTCTACAGACTTCTGGTGTGGAAGGTGGAGGTACAGAAGTAGCAGTTAAAGGGCAACTTTACCAACACCAGCCTACTTGGTAATATTAAAAAATCTCCTGGAACCATAATTTTAAAAGTATGAGTGGTCCTGAAGGTAACTTCCTTAGCCAAAAGAATGATGCTGTAGTAATGAGGAGTCATTGCCTTTACTGCTCAGGAAACTGTTCCCTGACGCAGCCTCTGAGCTTATGACTTGGCTTGGTTGGGCTTGTTTGTCTTGCCTAGGAATGTTTGCTGCCAACCCTACCTCTGCATAAATAAGTCCCTAGGAATGATCCCATCTGGAGCAGTGAATGTGCCATGCTGTGTATTTTGGAAAGGAGAGGTGTGATCCATTCATGCCGAGCAGTTTTATATTGTCTATTTACTTGCATGTATACATTTGATTTCCTGGTAGAATGGAAGTGCCTTGAGGACAAAGACTGTGGTCTTTATGTCCCCCATTCACAGCACAGTGCCTGGCACATTACCAGGTTCAATGTTTGTTGGCTCATGATTGATTTAAAAAAAAATCCAGCCCATCTACAGGCTGTCATTTCTTTTTCTTTTGTTTAGATTCGAGATGGTCCCCTGAATCATGACCCAGTGCTTGGGAAATTCTATGGCACCTTGTTGGTGCCACCTCTGGAGACCACCGGTCCCTTTGCCAGAATTCATTTTCACTCGGATTCCTTAGGGAGTGATAAAGGCTTCCACATCACCTATATCACTTCACTTGGTAAGCAATCTGCTTGTCCTGAGTTCAATATGAAACCGAGGGTGCAAGGGGACATTTGTAAGGATTATTTTGTGGTGAAGTTCGATGACGATTTACTAAAAAATAATAGTTGTCTGTTGAGTGCCTTTTTTCATGATTACTTTTATGAAAACCTTAAATATTTTTCCAACAATGTTTCAATTGCCCCAGAGCTTATGGTCGCCATTGGACAGACAGAGCCACAGGGCGTGCTAAGGATGCAAAAGGAACAGCCAATTTGTAGTTCTGGTGTGAAGCAGGGAGCATGGCAGTAAGGCTCTGTTGAACTGGAATAGAAATGTGGAGCAGAGCACTCATTCTTTTATTCATCTGTTTTGTCACAGGAGAAGGCAAGTCAAACTGGTGAATGCCTAGAGGCATGGGCCTCAGAGATGGGATGCCTGTGTGCATACCCATGTTAAAAGATGTACAGATGTACCCCTACTCTGAACCAGGCAATTCATTGGATTTTACGTGAACAATTCTTTCTTTTGATTTGATTGCAGTGGATCCTGATTGTGGAGGAAATTACACAGATGCTGAAGGGGCCGTCATCTCTCCTGGTTGGCCCAGTCCTTACATTCACAACAGGCAGTGCATCTATTTCATTACCCAGCCTCCTGGTGAAAAGATCCATCTCAACTTTACCCAAGTAGAACTGGAAGGCCAGAGTCACTGCCTACAAAGCTCCATTGAGGTGAATTTCCTTAATTGATCCTGATTGCACCCTTATCAGAGTGTTGATATGTCTGGAGACGCAATGGAGTCTTTCCAAGATAGTTTATTTACCTAAAGTAACTATACTCTGGGGTCAAAAGCCAAAGAAGATAAAGAGGAAAGAGATAAAGATTAGAAACTCTAAGTGAAGATGGAAAGAAAGATATGATAATGGTGAACCTCAGCCAGTTGAATCAAATGAACCCTGAAGTCAGTGCATACTGAGAAAGGGGGAGAATGTGGGGAGCAAGAAATGGGCATTGAGATTATCTTGTAGAAGATGGCAAAGTTCACTTTGCAGATGAAGATCTGAGTCCCAGAGAGATTAGATGACTCTTCTGACATCCACTTTGCTGCCTTACTTTCATTAGTTTTTTTTCTTTTTGAAACCACATGTTCTCAACGTGGCAGATTCATCAGGGTCAAAGGCTCTAGCCTAGGTTTCTAGCCCTTTCTGAGCTGAAAAGAACCCAAGGGATCATTTAATCTAGCCCAGTCATTTTGTAGGTGAGGAAGGGGAAACTCAGAGAAGTTTGGCTGCTTGTTGACAGAGGCCAAATAGTGCAGTGGTCAAAATGGGCATTTTAAAAGCATGTTAAAATTTGCAAAGTGCTTTAGATAATCTCATTTGAGCCTCACAGCAATCCTTGGAGGGAGTTACAGGTAGAGTTATCTCCATTTTGATAGAACAGGAAACTGAGACCCTGAAAGATTAAGTGACTTGGACCCTAACAGCTAAAGCCAGAGGAGTTCTCCTGGTAACATGCTCCACACGCTGATCAGCACGCCCTTCTGTCCCCTCCTGCACCGTGGAGCCAGCCTCCCTCCATTCCCAGACTTGGGGTTGCAGCATTCTAGGGCTAAAAGGCACCTCAGGGATCTTTCGTTCACCCTGCTCACTTATTGATGGAGAGACTGAGATTCAGAGTTAACCAGATTTTTTCTTTTTTGTCCTTTGTATATATTTAAAATCACTGGAGTGGCTGTTTCCATTTAGAGTATTGATTTTGATCAGAATGAAGAATTTTGATTAAAATGAAAGAGAAGGCAGTAAAACCAAAACAGACAACCTTTGTTTGTATGGTGAAGTATGTTTTTGCCTAATGACTGGTGGAACCACAGTTAAATTTGCTGCTGCATAAATGAACAAAACTTCCTGTGGATGTTGGTCATCATCCATTTCTATGATCCTAGCTGGGTCCTTACTATTTTGTCTGCTTAGCTAACCTGAGATAAACCTTTTTCTTCTGTGACAGATACACCATTCTACAAACCTTACCTCTTCCCCTACCTTCCCCTCATTTAATTTTGATTTAGAGAGCATAAAGAGAGTTCTAATGTAAAATGTGATGGTGGGAATCTCTCTCTGTTTCCTCTCTCTCTTTCTTCCCTCTCTCTCTTTCTTTCCTCTCTCTCTTTCCTCTCTCTCTCTCTCTCTCTCTCTCTCTCTCTCTCTCTCTCTCTCTCTCTCTCTCTCTCTGTCTCTCTCTCTCTGTCTCTCTCTCTCTCTCTCTCTCTGTCTCTCTCTCTGTCTCTCTCTCTGTCTCTCTCTCTGTCTCTGTCTGTCTCTCTCTCTTTCTCCATCTTTCCTGTGTCTTGGTCTCTCTGTCTCTCTCTTTTTCTTAAATTCTGGAGTAAGGTTCTATCTACCTCACTTGGTGAGGGGAGCAGTTTACTTTTTATCCCCAGTCTCCTGGAGGGCAAAATCTACAATATGGAAAATTTTTTGCCTTTTTCATTGCCAACTGAAATTAAATTTCTGACGTCTATTTTCTCCCTTTGAGAAAAGACAGAACCACTCATGGAATACCATTCCCGGATGAAGACAGGAAAGTTGTAGTGTTGCTTTGGCAACAAGACACAAGCCATTGAACTTCCTAAGAATGAAAGTTTTATTTACCATTTAAAAAAAAATTCTGTGTCCAGATCTTGGGGCCCACAAATGGAAAGAGCTCTGAATTTAAAGTCAGGTCACCTGGGTTCAAAGCCAAGTTCTGCTGCTTACTCCTTGTTGGAACTTGGAACCTCAGTTTCTTCACCTGTAAAATTAGGATAACCTGAATAATATCAACAGTTTTACTAGCTCAGAGAGTTGTTGTGGGGATGACATGAGATCTGTAGGAAGTTCTTTAGAACATATATAAATGCAGGTCTTAGCCTCATGCCTTATGTGTAACAGAAACTTAAAGAATGTCTATCAGATTGAATTGAGTTGGATGAATACTTCTGATTTTCTGTTTCCTTATCTATAAAATAAGGGCTTTATACTAGATTTTCAGTGTCCTTTTCAGTTTTCTATGATCCAAAACTGTACTTGAAAATGGGATCATCGATTAGGCTGAAAAGGACCCTTAGAGTCCATCTCACTCAATTGTACCAAATAAGAAAGAGAAGCCCCAGGAGGGGATTTGTCTAAAGTCACATATGGAATGAATGAATAGTACAGTCAAGGTTTGAACTTAGGTCTTCTGACTCATTGCCTCTAAAATAGGAACATCCCATGGTTTTTCTCCTTGGTTACGAGTTTGAATTCAGACATACTTTTTCCATACCTTCTTCATTTCACAGAAGTTAAATGTTTGGGAAAATCACTATCCTGTTTATTTTTAGATGACTCCCATTGGGAGGCTGTCCCCGATCGTCAGGGGACTGTTTTTCTCAAATGTAAGTTAGACCATGAGCTCCTGGAGGGTCTTGACTGTCTGCTCCTTCCCTTGTGCCCCATGTTCATCACAGTGCCTGGCATACAGTGAGTGCTTAATAAGTACTTATTGACTGACTGGGGAAAAAAAGACTCACCCTGCAGTGATGAAATGAAAATAAAATGAAAAATTCTGCCCAAATCTTGTATTTTCCCCAGCCCCTAGCACAAAGCTTTGTCCAAAATAGTTATTTATTGTTTCTTAAATTGAACTGGTCTGTGATCTCCCCTTGTGGTCTGGAAACTCACAGAGATATCAATTGACAGCCTGTTTGCAGCAGTAATGGTGCTTTTGTTTTGACTTCTGTCCTCAAAACAAAAGGTGAAAGGGGGTTGGGAGTGAGGTCAAGGAGGTGCATGCATGGCTACAGAGAGAAGGCAAGATGGCCTGGGTGAATGGCTAGAGGACTGCTTAGAAGGTGAAAATGAATCATAGTCTGCTGGACTGGGGCCACTTAATATTAGAGTGGGCTAAGTGGGTCATTCATTCAGTTACCAGTCATTGCACTGAGTCGTAGGCAGGCTACCTCCCACAGGGCCAGAGCTCATGGATTCGGGAGGTCCTGGAAGAGGAAGTACATGAGTATGCTGCTAGCATCAAAGATGGTAAGACTGGATTGGAGGACCAGTCTAATAATAAGATTGGAATAGCATGTTGGCAGCTTAATTTACCCTAAAATGTTAATAAGTTAATGTGCTAGCCCTCATATGAGTAGTTATATTTTAAAAGAGGACCAGTTTGACAAGATGAGTGGGCAATGGTTGGTTAACTCAAAGTACTGAAAATCCAATGCAGGCCTTTGATGGCCTATGATTCCCAGGTTAAGGGTGGGGAGAAGGAGGAGGAGTTTTTGGACAGGAGAGCCTTTCTGGAACTCTTACTATCCCAATGGCTCTTCTAGGGATACGCTACTCTTAAATGTCCTGATTTTGTCTGATCTTGGAAGCTAAACAGATCTAGGTCTCAGTACTGGGATGGGAAACCACCTGGGAATATTGGGGGCCTTTGACTTTTCCTTGAGGCAGTGTGGCATGGTGAATAGGGCACTTTAAAACTTTAACTTCTTTGGGCCACAGTTTCTTCATCTATACCATGAAGGGACTGAATTCTCCCAGCTCTAAATATAGAATCCTAAGTTTTCCTACTCTAACAATGCATAAGATCTATACTGTACCAAACCCTTAGGGTAGCACTGGACTTCTAGATGACATGAGGCAATACTAGAGATCTTTTAACTATGCTTTTAAAAAATAGCATCTCAGCTAAGAATTGTTATATACAAAGGATGCTTATACTTTTATATATTTTTTACTTTAAAAAAATTACAAACATATCCTATTAAGTAGACACGAGATACAATTTCCTGACATAAAATTGCGTTCTTTATTGAGGAGTATTGTTTTTATAGACAAATTCTCTATTCAGTAGCATTACTCCTTATGTGCTCTGGTTCTTCGCAGTGGAATTTGGTGCCATAAGGAAATAGCTTATAATGTTTCTTGGACTTAAGGTAGTCTGGCTTTTTTAGCTATGGGTGTAAATTAACTGGGGCATCTAGGTAGTGCAGTGGAAAGAGCACCGGGCCTGAAGTCAAGAAGACTCATCTTCCTGAGTTCAAATCTCGCCTCAGACACTTCCTAGCTGTGTGACCCTAGGTAGGTCACTTTACCCTGTTTGCCTCAGTTTCCTCATCTGTCAAATGAGATGGAGAAGGAAATGGCAAACCACTCTAATACCTCTGCCATGAAAACCCCAAATAGAGTCATGAAGAGTCAGACACAATTGAAAAATGACAAATGAATTAACTTAACAAAATTTGTGGATTGTTGAGCCATTCTTTGTCTAATTCCCACTTCTCTAAAAACTCTTCGTGAGAGAATGTAGTATGTAATGTGGACCAGTGAGCAGAGGCTGGCTGGTGGGGCTGAGATTGGAGATGGGAAATCAGGAAAGCCCCTAACTAGCTGTGTGTTATAGGGCAAGGCCCTGTAGTTCCTAGGGCCTTCCTCTATAAAATGAGAGGTGGCTTTAGAGCAGGGGTTCTTAGCTTGAAGTCCATGAACTTATTAAAAAACAGTTTTTATAATTGCATTTCAATATAATGAATTCACTTTGTAATCCTGGGTATCTTATTTTACAAATTGAAATAATCATTCTGAGAAAGGGTCCATAGGTGCTAGTAGACTGCTGCCATTGGGTCCCATGTCACAAAACCAGTTAAAAGCCCCTGGCCTAGAAGATCTCCTTCTAGCTCTAAAAGTATGTGAATGAATTCTGTCCCTTGAGGGCAAATTTAGTTGAATCAGCAGTTGAGTCAGTCATAAAGAGGGCATTTTAGTGATGCAAAGCATTCCAGTCAATATGACAGCATGTGTTTTCCAAAGTACAAGGTAATATGTCTCGTAATTATTTTATAAGGGCTTTAACCATAAGAATGGAGTGAAGTACCTATCAAGTAATAATGAAAGCTTAATTTTTAATCTCAAGAGAGGCAAAGTATTTGCAGAACAATACTTCTAAAAGCCATCAGAGTCAGAGTTTGAGGAATGTGTGGCAGGGAAGGGAAAAGGGGAAGGAATTGGAATGGTTTACTCCCTAACCATAATATATAACATATTATATATCATTTTATATAATATATATCATATTATATAATTACCTTATATATTATATAACATATATAATAACTCAGTTCTTGGCCCCTGCCTCTTGGTCATTGTGGGGAGCAAGAGGGAGAAAAGGAAAAGAAAAGCAGAAAAAAAGGAAGGAGAAGAAGGAAAAGCAGAAGTATCCAAAGGTGGTTTGTATTTGCTCAGAAGGGAGGGATCCCTGGGAAGCCCAATTAAAACCAAAAGAACTGGAGCTCCATGCTTGATCTCTAGCCTCCCCACCTCCCCCAAACACATGTCCAGCGTGGATTGAACTAAATCCCTCCTTTTTCTCTTTGTTTGGAGCTGAATGCATTTGGCTATGACCATATGACTGGTCAAGGGTGGTTAGTAGAATTTTTGAGGCTCCACCAACTCCAGGGAATTTCTGGCCATTGTTCTATGTATATTCTTCACAGTAGACTGAAAGTGTCATCCTGGAAGGGCTGAGAACAGAGCGCTGAATCTTGAGGGCAGCTCCCCCAAGCTGCCTCTGTAGAACAGTCTGAATCTCACTGGTTTGTACTTTCCCATAGGGAAACATCATTAGTGTGTGAGAGAGAAGAAAGTGAAGGGGGAAAAAACATGGTAAGAGAAGAAAGGGTTGCATCATTTGGTCTATTTAATCAAAGTTTTGTCAGAAACGCAAAGCAGGTGCTGAGATTCTCCCTTTGAAGACAGTCATTAATTCTGAAATCATTTTCTTGTGCTGCCTTTTAGTGAAAATGGCGAGTAGACTTTCACATGATTGTCTTATTACTGCAAGATCTTTTCATAGACTGTGTGAGGAGTCTGAACCTCTAATTTTGTTATTCCCCCCACTTAATAGTATTTTTTTCAATTACATGTAAAGATATTTTTCAGCATTCATTTTTATAAAATTTTGAGTTCCAAATTTTTCTCCCTTCTCCCTCCCTCCCCTCTTTCCTTCCCAAGACATCAAGGTTATATAAGTTATATACATACAATCATGTTAAACCTATTTCCATATTCATCAGGTTGTGAAAGAAGAATCAGAACAAAAGCGAAAAACCATGAGAAAGACAAAAGCAAAAAAAAAAAAAAGTGACAATAGTCTGCTTCGATCTGCATTCAGACTCCAGAATTTTTTCTCTGGATATGAATAGCATTTTCCATCATGAGTCTTTTGGAATTGTCTTGGATCATTGCATTGCTGAGAAGAGCTAAGGCTGACATGGTTGATCATTGCACAATGTTGCTGTTATTGTGTACGATGTTCTCCTGTGAACGGATGATTTTATTGGCATAGGAAATTCTTGGTGTGGAAACCACTGTGCCAGTGCATTAGTCAACAAGAATTTGTTAAGTATCTTCCATGTGCCAGGCACTGTGCCAAGTGCTGGCAATGCAAAGAAAGGCAAAGACAATCTCTGTCCTTGAGGAATTTATAATCTTGTAGGGGAGAAAACATTCAAACAACTATTTATAATCAAGATATATACAGGATAAATTGAAAATAACCTCAGAGGGAAGGAAGGCTCTAGCCTTCAGGGGAACTGGGAAAGGCTGCTTGCTGAGGGTGGGATTTTAGCTGAGACTTGAAACCAGGAGGCAAAGCTGAGGAGGAGAGAGTTCCAAACTTGAGTGATAACTGGTGAAAAGGCCCAGAGTCCAGAGATGGAGGGCAAAGAAAGGCAAGAAGGCTAGTGTCATTGAATTTTGTACTGTTGGATAGGTAGGAAGGGGCCAGCCAAACGGAAGATTTACTCTTTGATCCTGGTGATAATAAGAAACCACAGGAGTTGATTGAATTATGGGATGCCATGTGCTTTAGGAACATTACTTTGCTGAGTGAAAGATGCTTGATGAGTGAGACTTACCAGTAGTTTAGACATGAAATAATAAGAATCCGCACCAGGATGGTGGCAGTGTCAGAGGACATGAGGGGATACATATGAAAGAGATGTTGCAGAGGTAAAATGGACAAGACTTGGAAACAGATTGGGCATGTTGGGTGAGAGAATGAGGATTTGAGATTTTGAACCTGGGCAGTTAGTAAGAGGAGGAAGTTTTGGTAGAAAATTGAGTTCAGTTTTGAACATGTTGAAGTTACGATATCTGCTTCTTTGAGAATTGTCCAAGGAACTGAGAAGCTAAGTGATTTGCCCCTGGTCACAGAGCTAGTCTGTGTCTCAGGCAGGTCTTGACTGCGATGCTTTCTCCATAACTGTCTCTCCATTTATTACATCATGCTGCCTCTCTGAAAATCTAGACTGGGAAAACACCACCACAGGAGTCATTGTAATGTGCAGCTATTATGATTCAAAGAGGCAAAAGATTAAAGGGAACAGGTGCACTGCAGTACTCTCTGACAACTCATTTATAACATTTTTCCTAGTTAGAGGTGTTAAACTTACTTCTCACAAAACTCCCAAATTTTGCCAAACCAGATTAAAATGTAAGTGGAAGATGTTTAACAAAGTAAATAAAAATACAAGCCAACATGGATAATATTAATATGTGGTTTTCTAAGTCACTCTGCCACCCACAGATATCCATTTCTATTTGAGTTCTACATTTGTGACCTAAATGAACCTAAGCCTCATCATTCCTTTAGGGAAGCATTTCTACTTCTAGGAGTTGAAGGAAGTTGATCAATACAATAAAATCAGATAATTTTTTAGTTTCTTCATCTATTTTATAGTGAGATTGGACTCTCTGACTTCTGTGGTCCCTTTCAGGCCTCAGTCTCTGGTCCTAGGATTCTAAGGAAACTGTTTAGATGTGGGAAATGAGAGAAAGGGAAGAGCAAAGGCTAACTTTGAGGGACAGAAGTGCTCTCTGGGAAAGTGGGGCTGTCTGGAGCATAGTGCTTAGCACCAGAGGCGGGGACTCTGCAGCTTCCAGGCCACATGTGGCCCTCTAGGTCCTCAAGGGTGACTTTGCCTGAATCAGACTTCACGGAACAAATCAGTTCTCCAGCTCTGACTTAGCCTCTTTCCCCCTTTTCTCAATCTGTAAAATCAAGGTAATTTTTGTACTGCCCGTCATCACATTTGCTTTTAATTAAGACTTTTTAAAGTTTTGAACTTGAGAGAGTTTCAGGCTTGAGTGATAACTGGTGAAAAGACCCAGAGTCCAGAGATGGAGGGAAAAGAAAGGCAAGAAGGCTAGTGTCATTGGATTTTGTAGTATTGGACAGGTAGGAAGGAGCCAGCCAAATGGAAAATTTACTTTTTGATCTTGATGGTAATAAGAAGCCACAGGAGTTGATAATAAACATTTCCACATACTAATACAAAGTGAAAATTCTACATTGAACTATGAATTTCCATATCATATTGTTTGCTTTTTTTAAAAAAGTATATGATAGATCTACACATTACTTTCAAAGCTATACTGCTTATCTGCTTCCTTCTGAACTTCCTTCTCTTTTCTTCTGTACATTTAAAAACAAGTGGCCCTTATTTTTTGGCATCATTCTTACTTCACTTTCCTTCCATTCAACCTCTGCCCATTAGAAACTGAGAGAAAGAAAACCATTTTTATAAGATTGTTGCAGGGACTTTCGTTATGAAATGTAAAAATATTACTTAAATGAATTATCCTTATCATCATCATCATCATCATTTCACTAACAATGAATCCCCCCAAGAATGATCACATTCTTTTTTTTTTTTGTAATGTTACTAAGCTAGGGGACTCAGCTAATACCAAAGACATAAATTATTAGGTTTTCATCAAGGAGTTTGACAGCATCTCTCATATTCACATTAAAACTGCAGAGAAAGGTGGAAAGGAAGTGTGTTTAGGTAGATTTAAAGCTTATTGAACAACCATTTCCACACACTGCTGATTGATGAATCTGTGCCAACTTGGGCTGAAGTCCCTCGAGTTATGCCTGAGACTCTTCCCACAGGCCCATCCTGTTCAATGCTTTCCTCAATAAATTAGATGAAGACATAGATGGTATGCTTATCAGATATGCAGCTGAGTGGGATAACTCTGGGTGGGCCAGCAATCAGGATTCAAACATGTTGTTCATAACTGTGGGTCTTAACCCACAAGATGGAATGGAGCAGGGAAAAATTTGAAATCTTAAATTCCAGTTTTTTAATGTCCAGCAAAAACATAACTACAAAAGTATAGGTTGACCCAGGCCTGACTTGACAGTGAAGATTACCTGCAGGGATTCTGCTGACCACCACTTGTGTGATATGGCCTCTAAACAAGGCAATATATCACAGAGCTGGACATGACTGAATAACCGAACAGCAGCTGCAAAGCTGCCTTAATGGCTATAGGAAGTAATGGCACTCCTCTCCTCTCTATTAGTCAGTCTATGCCTGGGGTCAGCTAGGTGGCACAGTGGATAGAGGACCGACCCTCGAGTCAAGAGGACCTAAGTTCAAATTAGGCCTTACTAGCTGTGTGCCTCTGGGCAGATTTGCAGCTAGAAGGGACATCTGATGGCATTAGTCTAGTTCTCTCCTTTTACTGATGAGGAAACTGAGGCCTAGAGGGGTTAGGTGCTTGGCCGTAGTGCCACAGGTAGTAAGTGGCTGAGATGTGATGTGATCCAAGAATCACTCATTTCACAGCTAATATCCTTTCTACTGAACCACACTGACCATCATTTCCAGTTTCATTTAAGGGAGTACAGTGATGAACTAGAAAATGTTCAGGTAATGCTGAATAGGATCCTGGGACATCTTGACATGCTATCTATCACACGAGGTTATGAGAAACAATTGCCGGAACTGGTGATGTTTATTATGAAAGAGATTTATTTGTGTGTGTGTGTGGGGGGAGGGGGAAGTGAGGATAAGCACAATGGCCATCCCTGAATGTTGGAAGCAACATCCTGTGCAACAGAGAATTGGCTTACTCTGTCTTTTTCTAGAGGATAGAAATAGGACCAATGGGTAGAAATTGGAGGTAACCTTATTTCAGGTCAATATATAAGAAAGAACTTTCTAACATTTAGGACCATCTGATGGTTTAATGGGCTGTTTTACAAGTAGGGAGTTCTTTAATGTTCAAGAAAAATCTGAATGACCTGTTTAGATTCTAGTTTTGACGCTCACTAACCATATATCAACGGGTAAGTCTCTTGACCCCTCTGGATTTCAGTTTCCTCATCTGGAAAGATAATAAATATTTAGGTTTTCATGAAAAAAGTGGTTAATTCTTCCTATTTCAACTTCCTCCTTTTATAAATGAAGGAAGCTTATCCCAGAGAAGTTATGTGTTATCCAAGATTATGAAATTAACTCATGGTAGAGAAGAGATGAGACCCCAAGTGTCTTCCCTGCCAGTACAGTATTTTTTTCTGTTTACATGCTGTTAATCTTGAGCCTCTGTAACACAGACAGTCCCAGCTCATCTGTTGGGCCTCTGGTTATTATTTCATTTGTTATTGTTGACTTTAGGAAGTAAGTAGAGGTTTCCCTCAATAGATTTCCATGCTACGGAAAACACATTGTAAACATATCTTTGGACAGACTTCTACTGGCCAACCAAAACTTAGCTGTTGTCATGTCTGAACCTAACAATCATTTCCACTTTTTTTGAACAGTCTGAATTCGTGGCAGAAACTCATGAGTGAGTTCACTAAGACAAGGGTATGAAAACACCATGGATTGTAGAGGAAAAGACTAAGGTTAGAGCATCTGGGCTCGAGTTTTGGCTCTGCATCCAAACTCCCTGTGTCCTATATATGGCAGGATCTCAGTTCTTTTTTCTATAATATGAGGATATTGAAATAGATGATTCCTAGGTCATCTAAAAAAATAGATGATTTCTAAAGCCTAGGGGGAAGATGTATATGTTAAATGAAGAACAAAAGTGGATTTGGATATTGTGCCCATTCCAGGCACTATTGGCTGGGCCAATTACATCATATTATCAGTTTGGGGTGAATGCTTTTTTTCATTCCAACACATCTTTGGAGCCCTCCCTATCGGGAGTTAATATGTTCTAACAATTTTTCATTATTGTGAAAATAATAGGGCAGAGCACCTCAGGATCTAGATGACCTGGTTGTTCAAGTCCTACTTTTGGGCCCACTGACTCTTTGAAGCCAGCAAATCACTGAACCTCTCCGTGCCTCAGGCCATGGTCTGACAGTTTGATGTGTCTCATGGTCTGAAGCTGAGAGTCTTGGCTAGATTCTGATTTCCAAAGTCTTTAACTGACCCTGATTCATGGGACCCCTGAAGCACAAATCAATGGTTGTCTCCCACCAGGATCTGGCTAAGCAGGTATGGTTAGATTAAATAAACACTAGGTTTCTTTGAGATCTCAGATTTTATGATTCTAGTTCTGGGCTCTCATTATCGTTTCTAATTAATCTCTCAGTCAACAAGCTCTATCAAGTACCTCCTATGTGTTAGATAGCGTACTGACTTCCAGAAATGCAAAGACAAAAGTGAAGCTTATCTGCCCTCAAGGGACTTACATTCTAGTGAGGAAAACTACCTATAATTAAAAATATTTTTTTTCCAGTGTGATTGATATATTGGGTAACATTTTGAGCATAATGTGACTTTTGAGTTTACTTCACTTATGATTTCTTTCACAAGATGCAGTGACAATGCAGAAAACAACACCACTTAAAAATGCACACAACCTGCAACTCTGTCCTTCCTACTTTTGCCATCTTTAGGTCTTGGGCAAAGGAAAGTACTATGTTGAATGTGAAGTAGGACTTATGATCAGAGGAGGACCGGTCTATACCATCCCTACCTGCTTCCTCCCTGCTCTCTGTCCTATACAGTCTAGGGTGCAGGCCAAGCAGAAAGACTGCTATTTATTATATTTATGTATTTCTTAACCATTTAATATGTATAAAACTGTGTTACTGTTTCAATCATATTCTTTTCCTTTTTTGTGTATCACTGAAGATTTTTGACTGTTACATTCCTTATCCCATTTTTGGTAAGGCATATATCGTATCTAAACAGAGCTACCTGTATATATAGAATATATACTGAAAAATCTAAGTTGGGTTTGGGAAGATGGGCACCAGCCTCTGGGGAGGTAAGAGAGACTTCATGTAGAAGACAGCATTCGAGCTGAACAGAAGAGGGAGGAAAATCAGGGGACCTAGTTTCAAATTCTGGCTCTGCCACAGACTAGCTGAGTGACCTTGGGCTTGTCATTTCAATCTCTACAAGTCTTTGCTTCCACATTTGTAAAATGAAAGCTGTTGGACTAGCTGGTCTCTAAGGTCATATCTACCTCTAAATCTATAATTTAAAAATGTGATCAGTAGTCAGGAATGAATATGTCACTGAATATTAGAGAGCAGCCACAGCGTTTTCTGTGTCTATCTTTCTAAGAAATGGTGTGTATCTGCTGTAACTATTCACATAGAGACAGAGAAGAGGGGAGATTCTAAAACCCAAGAGTACCATATGGGATGAATGGTATATGACAAAATGCAGAGTGTTCTGGGACTGCTTTGGGAGCTACTTCCTCTGCCTGAGCCTCAAGAGATTCCATTTTTTGTTGGATTTGCTGGGTTGTGGTTAAGATATTGCCATATCAGAGACCTCAGGAGTATACAGTCTTTCAGCATTAACAAGATTGCATCCCCACAATGAGAGAGATGCAGCCAAAATCAATTGTAACTTGAGGGTTTAGGGCCCTAGGGGCTTATAAGTTTCTTTTAAAGCAGTTGGGCTGCAGCTGTCTTTCTGCTTGCTAATGGTCTTGAATTTCATTATCTGAGGCCCAGGGGACACCTGCACTTTATCAAGTTCTGATGCTATATGACCATTTTTCCTTTTACCCATCATTCTTTAATGGGTAAAGTGAGAAAGAGGGATGTTAGTCGTGGAAGAAGTCAATGATATGCCATAGAACACAGGAAGATTTCCTAGCCTCTCTTCTCCTTTTACAATTCTCTAGGCTCCATAGTCATACGTATAGCTTTCTCAAGAAAATCTGAAAGGATACACAGCACAGACAAATCAGTGAATCATGGTATATTAGGACACCATTAACGATTTTGAAGGACTAAGGAGAAGGTCCTTCCCCTATAATCTGTTTGGCAAGGTAACATTTACTTATGAGAAACAGTTCAAGGATAAGACAGCATAGGGTTAAATGCTAAATTTTGCAGTTAACGTAATCAAATGACAAAGAACTTCAGAGAAAGGAGAGGTGAGCATGGGCTAGCAGATTGGAAGGAGGCTTCTTGGAGGAGGTGAGGCGTGACGGGCTTTAAAAGAAAGGAAGAACAGTTGATGCTTACCCGTTCACAGTTCACCTTATGCCATCTGAACAAGTAGGCTGGAATTCAGTTGGTTAATTGATGAATCCATGGAAAGCAAGACAGATTCTTTTTTGTGTCAGAGGATTTACAAACACGTGGAGTTTCCAGATGATCAGGCTCATTGATACTGTGTTGTCACCAGTGAGGTGTTAAAATGACTGAAATGGCTATATTTGCTAGGTAGTTCTATTTACAGCTGTTGCTATAGACCAGGTATAGGGCACCTTTCCCCCCATCCATGGCCACTGACTTAAAGAAAAGCAATATAATGACTCCTAAGCAAAGAAGAAATTATTTGAGTCGTTTTGAGAAAATGAGGGAAGTTTAAAATGCTTTATTACATTCTTTTTTGAGTTAAAATAAGGGAAAGCAAACCTTATTCAGTAAATGTAAGTAAAAAAAAGTAGATGGTCCTATTACTTCCAGTTAAGGATGAGGGACAGATGGTGAGAATGGGAGAAGAAAGAGAAAGAAAGAAAAGAAGCAAAGAGGGAGAGGCAGGTACAGATATTCAGTTATGCCTCCCACGTTGCTACTTTCCCCATCATGGTTTCCATATATCGCTGGTTGGCATAAGAAATTAAATAGGGGTTTGGGGGAGTTTTGCAGAAGCTGCAGATGCCACACAATACAGAAAACGTTTAGAAACTCAGAAATGCACACGATGTATGTATAGTATTGTGTAATACTTACATCTTTTATCTTTTAATCCTGTAATAATTCAGACTTCTTCTCTGGCATGAGGGGAGGGCCAAAAATAATTACATAGATTTTCCAGATTGGGGATACTGATCTCCTAGTCCCCATGATTTGGAAGGGATAACTATATTCATAAAGGAAGACATCCAGAGAGACACAGATACATAGGAAAAAAAACCTATACACTGAAGAAGACTTACATAGACAGACAGATAGAAACAAAGGGTTGTATGTCAAAGATCTAATGCATTGAAGTGAACACACATAGATTAAACTTGTACTTCACGCAAGACACTGTATTGAGCTCTGGGGATACAAAGAAAGAGACAAAACAAAACACAAACCAGTTCCTGTTGTCAAGGAGTTTATAATCTACTGGAGGATAAAACAACAGATAAATCAGCATAAGATAATGTAACCAGGCTATTCAGGAAGGGCTTCCCATTGTGGGTGCAAAGAAGCTAAGCCCTGAAGGTGGTAAGGATTCCTAGAGGTGGAAGTGAAGAGGGATCCTGTACAAGAAATGGGGGAGATCTTTTACAAAGACACGGAGGAGGGAAAGGAAGCTGCAAGTTTGGGGGAGAGTATATGAAAAGGTTGTTCACTTATTTTTGAGTCATGTTTGACATTATCTTCATGATCCCATTTGGGATTTTCTTGGCAAAAGTAGTTTTCCATTTCCTTCTCCAGTTCATTTTACAGATGAGGAAACTGAGGCAAACAGGGTGAAGTGACTTGGCTAGGGTCACGCAGCTAGTACATGTCAGAGGTCAGATTTGAACTCAGGAGGTTGAGTCTTCCTGATTCCAGACCTGGCACTCTATCTACTGTACCAAGTAGTCACCCCATATGAAAGGGAGCAATGTGAAATAAGCCTGGAAAGCTAAGTAGGACCCAGATTGGTCAGAATATTAAATATCAGGGATGTGTGTGAATGTATTTTTTATATCTATTAGTCTATCTATATCACGTAACACAAGCACCATTTTCTATGTAAATCCTTCCCTGAACTCCTCCTACAAGTGCAGGTGCCCTCACTCCAGACTATTCTTCATTTATTTGTTTTTACCCTCTTTATAGTCATTCTTTATGTACTTACATATTACTTCATGAGTGTCCCATAGCAAGTAAAATCCTTGATATTAGAAGTTGTTCTCTGTATTTGTATCCCACGCACTTAATAAATGCTTGGTTTTTTGGTTGTTGCTGATATAATGAGTCCTGGTCAGCTTTTCATTATCATAGATTGGTTTCAAATATGGTATTATATCCATATCCTAAATCTGAAATTGTCATTTTCTCTTTACTATGACTATAAACAATGCTGTTAATACCAATAGAATTGTATACATATTAAGAGAAATAACTGTTTTCTTTTTTTCTGTTTAGGTTCTAGATGGTGAAACCTTACTTGAAAAATTGTGTGAAAGCAAGATTCCCGCCTCCATATACTCTATTTCCAACAACATCTGGATCAGGTTTAAGTCAGATACTTCAATACAGAAGGCCAGTTTCCGGGCCACCTACCAAGTTGGTAAGAAAACTGATGAACTGTGACAAGCTACAAGCTTGCCTAATTCTAAGGTATCAATTTCTCCAAAGAACTTGTTATTATATGATCTCATACTATGGGAAATAACCATATTTTATAGGTGAGGGCATCTTAATATCCAGATTATTGTATATCTAGGTTTTAATGTCTAGTTTTACTAGCTGGCCACCATTCTGAGATCAAGCATATCTCTGAAAAAATCTCAGATTTGTTGTTCTTGAGAGTTTCCTGCTTAAAAAAAGTCTAATGCAAACTAGAACCAATCCCTAGCCAAATGTTAACCATTGGTTTTCTTTTTGTAGCTTGTGGGGGTGAGCTAACAGGAGAAGGAATCATTCGTGCACCCTTCTATCCCAGTGCCTACCCTCATGAAAAAACCTGTGACTGGAAGATCAGTCAACCCCAAGGCCAAGTCATTCTGCTTAACTTTACGGATTTTCAGATTGGCACCTCTGCCAGCTGTGACACTGATTATGTTGAGGTAACTCACTTGAGGTTGGGGACTCTGGGAGCCTTAGTGAGGACTGCATTTCATTAAAGAAAAGTAGAGTGTGTCGCTCTCTAGTCAGGTACAGCAAAGAGACAATTAAGACTTAGAAAATCGAATTAGTAATTATTATAAGCACATGAATAGTTACATAGGTCACCTTTTTCCCATGGAGTGTCAAAGAAAAACCTTTTAATGATATCTTGAAAAAACATTACTTAAGCATTTATAAAAATGAATCCACATAGGAAACAATGTCATCCTAAGAATATTATGCATTTTATCTTACCATGTTATTATTTGGTTCCATCTAATTTAGATGGAAAAGCTAGGAAGTTCCCAGCAAGTTATCATTAATGACAGAAGTAGTGACTGGCAATGCTATAGCTGTTTACAGTTTGTAAAGTGCTTTGCATGTTTGATCTCATTTGTTCTCTAAAGCTTCTGGTGGGGAGGGGGGGTCTGATGGTTTTATACTCACCATTTTACAGATGAGGAAACAGAGTCTCAGAGAGGTTATGACTTGCCCGTGGTCACACAGCTAACAAGTGTCTGGGGCCATTATTTAATACCAGCTTTCAAAAGCAGACACCTAACAAACAGCAAAATCCCTAGTCATGTTCACTTGACGTCTAGCTATCTTCACCCAGAGACATTTCTTCTTTTCTTTTCACTTTTTCCTATGTTTCTCCTTTTTTTTTTAAGCTCTCTATTCCAACCTTTGTTTCCTTTGTGTTTTAAAGGTCAGAGTTTACTAATTGGTTGTGGATATGAATCAAATTGACTAAATCACAGATCATTGAAATATTAAAGTATTAAAGTTGATATCCACATATAAGAGGAGGGCAGTAGGGCGGAATGAAGAGAAGAGAGAGTTGGCCTTGAAGTCAGGACGACCTTGGGTCAAGGTCCCCTCTGACATACATTGGTTCAGTGTCCCTGGGTCAGTCATTCAACTTCTTGGTGACTCAGGCAGTTGTCTAAGGCATTACATTTCAGAGAAAATGTTGGGATGTCTGGGGGAGAGAGCACCCCACACCAATGAAGTTACGGTAAAGAACAAATAGCCCCTCCATGTTTATCTTGACAAAGATTTTAATATGACAATGAAGAAATTTTATATTTATCAGCTCTTGAGTGCAGTAATACTTCTGCTTTCAAATAGTACATTTAATTTGTAAATGCTAAGCATTTGAACCTTAAAGCTTGATTGTATTTCCTTCCTTCCTTCCTTCCTTCCTTCCTTCCTTCCTTCCTTCCTTCCTTCCTTCCTTCCATCCTTCCTCCCTTCCCTCTTTCCATCTTTCTTTGTTTCTTTCTTCTCTCCCCCCCCCCCCTTCTCTCTTTCTAGATTGGGAACAGCTTCAGTATGGATTCTTCTCCTAACAGAAAGTATTGTGGCACAGACACTCCTGGATTAGTAACTTCCACATACAATACAATCTATGTCAGATTCAGGAAAAGTGCCTCTTCTACAAATTCTGGCTTCCTAGCTCGGTTCAGTGCTGCAGACCTGGGTAAGAATTTTCCTTTGCCATCCCTTTGCCTCTCAGGTTTCTTTATGCTGCTGCTGTGGCCGAATGAATAAATCTGTAAAGTGCTATAAGTCTTATCATGGTCCTGGCAAGGACTAAGAAGACAGAGCACCAAGTGATATAATAAGAACCTGGATCAATAGTACCTAACAAGAGGCTGGGATTAATTTGGGTGGACATTCAGAGAAGAGAAAGATCATTTTGAATCTTTAACTAGTTTGCTCAGGTTATTTTCTTCTGAAAGTTTGTTGATCATTTCTTGTGACAAAATGTTTTTTAACTTGAACAGTGTGTGGGGAAGTTCTTACTGCCCCATCTGGACATTTTAGCAGTCCTGGTCATCCAAATATCTATCCACATGGTGTGAACTGTACGTGGTTAATCTCCGTTCAGTCTGGTTACCGGATCCAGCTAACATTCGAAACATTCCATCTGGATTTCCATTACAATTGCACCAACGACTATCTTGAAGTCTATGACAATGGCATGGGAACAACTCTTGGCAGGTAATGATTTTTTATTTTTGTCTTTTATGAGGTGTTTGTAGGTTCAGATAACATTTGGTGAAAGATATGTAAGCTGAGTTCTTATATAAAAATCTGGTGAGACTGCCATTCTTCTCTCTGGGTGTTTCTGAGTAAAAGAGGGACTGTGGAGTGCCTGACACATAGTAGGCACTTAATACATGTTGACTGGGTATGAGATGCGCTGTTCAGTGCCTACTACATAGAAGGCACTTAATATAGATTGATTGATCCAAGACTTAGTTCTCAAGTACAGAAAGACGAGGCAACATCCTTTGGTCATATTTCTGCCCCTGCTCCATACTGCACTTGCAGTCTTTTGTCCCAGTTTCAGAGTTCTCTCTGATGGTTATAAGAATTGAGAAGAGATAGCTTCTTGAGGTGAGGGGTGAAATGAGGCATATTTCTCACACTTCATTTTCTCACATCTTTCTTCACACTTTCACTGATGTTTCTCTCTTCCTCCACCTTTTTCTCCCCACTTCAGACTTTGTTTCTTTTGGTATCCTTTTTAAAGTTACCCTCTATTTTTATGTTCTTAATATTTATTTTCTTCATTCCCTATTTCCCTGTTCCTTCCCTCTTTCCTTTTTTTTTCTTTCCTTTATCCCTTCAAGGAAGAAAACATGCATTTATTAAAGATCCTCAAGGTCCTCCAAACTTCTTGTTTGGATTCAAAGGACAGCACTTGAGGACCTAGAGGGCCACATGTGGCCTCAAGGCTGTAGGTTCCCCACTCCTGAACTCTGTGCCAGGAAGTGTGCAGTGTGCTTTACAAATATGACCTAATCTGATCCTCACAACAACCCTATGAGCTTCCCAATGATTATTTGTCAGTCAAGAATACAGAATTAGACAGAGGTGAAGTGACTTGCCAAGGGCAACTAGTAAGTTTCTGAGGGTGGATTTGAACTCAGGTCTTCCTGATTCCAGACCCAGTGCTCTATTTGCTGTGCCACCAACTGACTCTAAATTTCCTTCTCTTTTCAACTCTATCTTTACTTTTCCCCTTATCCATGTAATTTAAGAAACATCATTTTAAGGCAAAAGCACAAAGTGTAATAACATTTTAAAACCTCTTAGCTAATCCACTTATGCCTCCTTTCCTGAAGTTCTTAATTGGATGAGTATTGGCCTGGAATGAGCTAATGCGCTGAACCTTCTTTCCTTTCCTCCTGAGAGCTGGTTTTAGGTTTTCCCTTAGAAAAATTTTCCCCATTCATTTGAGCCTTATTTTCCCTTTTAGTTTTGAGTTTCCTTCTCCCCTTTGCTGGATATCCTTTAATTTGGGACACCTAATTTCAAGTCATGTCAAATCAACAAGCATTTATTAAGAGCCTGCTATGTGTCAGACAGCTAATGGATAGAGCACCAGGCTTGGAGTTAGGAAGATATGACACGTTGAGCTGTAGGACCCTGTGTAAGTCACTTCGCCCCTATTTACTCCAGTTCCTTATCTGTAAGATGGGGGCACACTGGAGAAAGAAATGGCAAACCACTCTAGTATCTCTGCCAAGAAAGCCCCATGGAAAAAATCCATGGAATCATGTAGAGTCAGACATAACTGAATGACTGAACAAGATTAACAATGTTCCAGACACTATGCTAAGTGCTGGGAATATGAAAAATGGGAAAAACCAGTTTCTGCTCTCAAGGATCTCATAGTCTAATGAGAAAGACAACATGCAAATAGCCATGTACACACCAAGTATATACAGGATAAATTGGCGTTAGTCCACAAAGAAAAGAATTCCACAGACAGTTTCAGACCCCTTTCTCCCAGACCTGCTTCATAAGAAGATGGCCTTCATCTAAAGAACTAGTCTTGGCCTAGTCACACACAAAATCCATGGACCATTAAGGACATTGAATGCCAGAACAGGCAATCCAGCAACTTCAGGAAATTCATCGCGAGCAGAATTATATGCAGTTTTTCATTTTGGATCCCTTATTTGTTGACTTGGAAATATATAGCTGTTGTTTAAATATTTAGGGGAACAGTCAAGCTCATTAAAATTATTCAGTTATTAAAATGCCCTGTTATTGCTGCATGAATTATTCAGTGACATAAAATCACTACTGGATACTGGATATCTTTTATTCTCTTGGGAAACAGGTATTGTGGAAAATCAGCGCCCCCGTCGCTCTTGAGTAACAGCAACACGTTGATGCTCCGACTAGTGACAGACGCTGCCATAGCTTATGAAGGCTTCTCAGTAACTTATACTGCTATTGAGGCTTCAAAAGGTAATTCTCTCGAACCTTTGAGTGATCTATTATTAATATTCATCATTCAGTGACAGCGTTAGGTTGGAGTCAGAGGACCTGGTTCACGTCTCAGCTCTCCCACTTATTGCACGAGTGAAGTGACCTTGGGCTTAACCTATCCAACCTTCAGTTCCTTTGTCTTTATAATGAAAGGGTTGGTCTAGATCTGGGGATGGTGGTCTGTAAATTAGACTTAAAAATTGTTGATTATTTCAACATAATTGATCCTTTTTGTGATCCTATGTATTTTCTTAGGCATTTAACAACATTATTCTTAGAAGGGGTCTGTATGCCTTCACCTAGGTTGTCAAAGAATTCATAACACAAAAAAGATTAAAAACCCTTGGACTAGATGAACTCTAAAATCCTCATTAACTTTAAATATATGATTTGTTTCTTAAGCTTATAAATAGATTGCTAGGCACTGGAGGATACACAAAGGTCAAATAAGACATAATGTCTTTAGTCATGTGCTTATGGCTCTAGCACAGTCCCTATCGCAATAACTAGAATAAACAAAATCAGAGTATATTAATGAGGTGAGCTCAAGCAAAATGATCTGTGAAGTCTGGTGGCAGGAGGAAATCAATGCTAGTTGGGTAGATTAGAGATTTTTGGAGATGTTCTTTGAGTTGGGTTTTAATAGACTGGCAGGAATTTGATGGAGTAATTAGGAAGAGGCAATCCCAGGGGGTGGGGCCAAGTCAACTTAAAATGAGAAAAATTCACATTTCTGTAGTATTTTCAGATTTACAAAGGGCTTTCCTTTATAAAATCCCTGTAATGAAGGCACAGTATAAGTCTTGTCCTCTCCTTATGATGAATAAAGCAACTAAGCCTCAGAAAAGTTAGGTGACTTACAGTCAGAGCCAGGATTCAAATCCAGGTCTCTTGACCCCAACCCCAGCACTTTCCTCATTGTACCACTCCCTATGTACCTGATTTGCCACCTCCCCTTCCTTGGAGGTATCAGAGATTAGATGTCCACTTCTTGGACAGCATAGTGGTGACTCTTTTTTGCATATGTTCAGACTAGCTGGCTAGTGGACTCCCAACTCTCCAGTTCTGTGATTCTGTGCCTCAGGCAACTTTCTAGGACTTACTTACTAAGTTTTAGATTGGCTATGTGGAGGAAAGGACTTCTGTCTCTCATGAGGAAAAGTGTAGATCCTGTGCTTGTATTTCAGATCTGTGATACTGGGTTAGAACAGAATTTTAATTTGATGCATGAATAAACTCTTACTTTTTTAAAAAAAATCACTTTTATTTTATTTTCATTTTCAAATTCTTTCCCTATCCAATTTTATATCCCTACTCAATTGAGAAGGCAAGGAAAACCAAAACCATTCAAAATATAGTTAAGCAAAGCCAATTCGCACATTATCTATTTCTTGTTCTCTCCCCTAAAACATAGAAAATATGTTTCAGACTTCACTCTGAGTCTATCAGCTCTCTACTTGAAGATTCATAGCATGTTTCATTGTAAATCCTTTGGATTTGTGTTTGGTCATTATGTTGATCAGAATTCCCAAGTCTTTCAAAGGTGTTTTTCTTTATCATGTTATTATTGTATAAATTGTTCTCCTGGTTCTACTCATTTCACTTTGCATCAATTCATACAAGTCTTTCTTGGTTTTTCTGAGACCATCCTTCATCATTCTTCTTACAACACAATGTCATAACTTGTTTCATCATTGTCCAATTTATGAACACTCTCTGAATTTCCATTTCTTTGCCACAATAGAAAGAGCTGCTCTAAGTATTTTTGTACATATGGATCATTCTCCTCTTAGATCTTTGATCTTTGATCTATTAGCAGTTTCAATAAGTCAAAGGGTGTGCACAGTTTAATAGCTTTTTGGGCATAGTTACAATTTGTTTTCCAGAAAATTTAGATGAGTTTACAGTTCTTCTAGCAGTGTGTTAAAATACCTTTTTTTCTTATGGCCCCTCTAGCATTTGTCTCATTTTTGTCGACTCTACCAATCTGATGGGTATGAGGTGGTTCTTTAGAGTTGTTTTAATTTGCATCTCTCTAATTATTAGTGATTTAGGGCATTTTTCATATGTCTTTGATTTCTTCCTCTGAAAACTGCCTATTCATACCCTTTGACCATTTACTGATTGGGGAATGGATCTTATTCTTAGAAATCTACATAAACTCTCAATGTTGAAGCAAGGCCCCTTGAGTTCAGCATGAAAGCATATGTAACAACATGCCAATTTGTGAAGTAACTCCAGATTAATTTGAAAAGTCTGGCAGCCTTATGATAGCTTTTAAGACAGTATTTGTGAAATTATGTAAGAGTCAGGAAACATCCTAGGATAGATGTTTGAAGCAATGTCCTTAGATGTTGCAACATCCTTCAGAAAGCCATTTTAATAAATGCTTAAGCTTGTTCTGCAGAAGTATGAGCACCAGGCAAGAAGAGGAAGGCAAGGAGAAACATAAAAGAGAAAAGCAAATGAGAAAACAGAAAAAAAGGATAATCAATCAATCATATGGCAAAAAACCCTTAGGATGCAAACGTTAGCTTGCCTCCTCTCAGGCTAGCACTTCTGGCTGTGTTGAGTCCAGCAGTTTTTATTACTTGGCAAATAGCATATTTGCTCTTGGTCCCTTCCTTGATATAGGCTGTCTGGCTGCTGTTAAGTTCAGCTTTGCCTGACTAACCCACAAGCCACAGTCAGACCATTCTCGGAAGCAGCCAGAGGAGTGAATCTTGGAACCTATATGAGGCCAGGCTTGCATGATCATAGGCCCTTCTTCCACATCAGAACACAGATCACTTTCTCTTTTTCTGGAAGGTGCTGAGTAGCCAGAAGGATGATTGGTCAGAGAGGGCCTGGGATCAGAAAAAGAAGTTCACTTTCTGTAGGCTAAGCATGCTAAGGCTGCCAGGGGTCTAAGAAGTCACTGAGATAGGTTGGAGACTAGGGAGCTTGCAAGCATTTGTAGGTGGAAAGGGAGAAGACAGGAAGGTTGTAGGGGTAGGGCAGAGCAAAGAGACCTCAGAAATCAAAAGTGTAAGAATTCAGAAGGTCAGTGTGGTAGATAGAGATCTGTCCTGAAAGACTCAGGTTCAGGGCTCACTTCTGACATAGACTGACCAGGCAACTCTCTAAAAGACTCTTGAGTTGTAGAGAAGGTACCAAACCACATTAGTAGAGGGAATTTCCTTACGAGGGTGCTTTTTTTTAGCAGGGAAGTCCCAGGCACAGTTCCTATCCTCTTCTTTTATATTTGCTGCTGCTTGTGGGTGGCCTTGGAGCTACAAAAGCATTCAATGGGAGACTGCTTCAGCTGAGGGCAGAGTCCCAGGCCTGAGAATATGCCCTGCCTGTAGCTGGCTCCAAGGATCTAGCTTTTAGGGAGATTCTTGAATTTTTTTCTCTACTGTTGTTCATGCTACAAACTGTTGTTTAGATCTAAACAGTATCTTAGTAATAGAAAAACAAAGCAAAAAACAATCATTCCTCTTCTCCCTACCCCCACCAAGTGTCAAGTAGAAACTAGCTCCAAGCATCATTAAAACAGAGTAACAGTGAAAATAGAGGTGTCTGGTGGGTAGTTCCAGTTCCTCAGTCTAACAGGTGTGAATTTCCTTGCTTAAGTCTTTCCTGTCAATATTTGAAAGAAGAATCTATTTCCTCACTTTGTTCTATTTACTTTTCCAGCTGAGACAACACACGGGTGAGTGTGCATGTCCACTCTGGAGGGAAGAAGGATCTTTGTTTCTGGTTGTTACTTTTACTTGCTCATCTTTTGGGTTCAGCCTTCAGAAGTGTGTTTTTCCCAGCCACCTTCATCCATCAAGATGTGATCTCTCCTAAGATAGGAAGTCACATTAGCATGAGAACCCAAGTCAGTAATAACTGAGACCAATCCTGCAGAAGAGAATGTGGAAGATTCCCTTCATGCACAGATTTGTATTTGGTTTGTCCAAATTTAAGCCAAAACTCTGGCTTGGGAAGGCTAAGGGGAGGTTATAGACAACTGCCTCCTCTTCCACGCTTGTCCTTTCAGGCAACTTTATTACTCTACAATATAGTTTTAATGAACATTTTGGAATTTGAAGGGACTGTGGCAATCAATGACCCAAGGGTTTTCCTTTTAAAAACAAGGAAACTAAAACAAAGAGGTTAGAGGACCAACAGAAGAGTAGAATTGGTGGTCAAGCCAAGACTAGATTTTTTTTTTTTTTTGGCTCCTAATTTATAGTGAAGCCTTCTTGCTCTTGCTCCCATCTCCCACATCCCTGCATTAAGGAACCTCAAATAAGGATGAAGTTGGTGCAGCTGTGGTCCTCCACTCAGTATTCCTGTATAGAGCCAGGCCCTTTTATGGCTTATTCAAAGAAGAAAAGGGACAATATCATGGGGAGACATCCAGGCATTGCCAGAGCTAATAGCCCTCTTGACTCTCCTTACTTCCTCCTTTTCCACCATCAACTAATAATTTTTGTTAAAGCATATGCAGTACTCAGAGATAAAAATTTAACTTGGGTCAGTTCACCCAGATATTCTCATTATTGAATCTAAATGCCCCGATTGTAACTTGGACCACAAATTCTCATAAAATCATAACAGAGATGTTGAAACTGTGTAGATTCAGATTCTTTCAATTAAATCAGTCCTACAGAGAAGGTGGCACCTGAGCTGGTGATCTTTGAAGGAAGATAAAGATTCTGAAAGGGGGTGATTCTGAAAGGGGGTGATGAGTACCTTCCAAGCATGGAAGGGGTGGGGTGACCAGTGCATCTATATTGAAGATGGTGCTAGAGCACCCACTACACAGAACAGTGAAGAATTAGTCCAGTTTTCCTTGAACACAAAAATGAGTGAAGAGGAGTCTTGGGAAAGACAGTTGAAAAGTCATATGGAGCTTCTTTAGGGGGCAGTGGGATCCTCGACAGAACTTCAGGAGTCTTAGAGTCTGGCTGTGTGACTTTGGGGAATTTTCTTGACCTGTGATTTCCTCAGCTTAAGTTGGGGTATTTGGGATCCTCAACAGAACTTCAGGAGTCTTAGAGTCTGGCTGTGTGACTTTGGGGAAGTTTCTTGACCTCTGATTTCCTCAGCTTAAATTGGGGTATTTGGTCTATGATCCCCAAGATCATTTTTAGTTTTCTGATTCTATGTCTTTTGTTAAAAGGACTTATAATATTCTCCTCCTCAGTGAATTTTTCTAGAATATTTGATAATCTTTTCTTTATGTCTGTCATCTCTCTACTGTCCTACTCCATATTGTTCATTTTATTTTGTTTTCACAGGGACCCTAGCATCTCCCAGCTTAAGTGCATTGTTTAATTGAATTAATTTAGTATACTCTTTACTTGTGCAATGGAATAAAAAAGTTCCATAAAACCAGCTTGATAGTAATCTCCCTGGTTCCCTACTTCCCTGCTGACCCAGACCCATGGCCTCTTTCCTTGGCTGTTGCTTGTTTATTTACACCAGAATCTTTTAATGACTGCATTTGTATGTTTAGCTTTGATGATCTCTTAAGTGGAAGAATTAAAGAGAAAATGAATGTACAGTCATAATTCATATTGTAGACAATTAGTAATAGTCCCAAAATGTTAACTTTTAGTTAGGCAACCTTATTTCTTCCTATGGAGGTGGTATAATGATCATGGTGGAAGTGGTATATGTATGTGGGAGGAACATTTCCTTTCTTCTCAAAAATTAAAATAAGAAAGAATCAGAGGATTATGGGTTTGGAGTCAGAAGGGATTTTCGAGTTCTATTTAGTCTAATTTCTTCATTTTATAGATGCTAAAACAGAGGCCCAGAGGGTTTTAGTGACTTAACCTTAGCCCAAGTAGTTGGGTGTCATGTTTGAAAAGCTTGTTTGAACATGCTGAACAGAGGCTGAGATGCACTTTAGATTGTTTTTTGGGGAGAAAATTAGATTTTGCAATGCTCTAAAAACATCTTTTTGCTCATTCTTTCTTGGTAAGAAAAAGTCAGCCAACTGAGGCCCACCAATAGTTAGCCCTGATCCAAAGTGCTGTTGGTTGTGGAAATGAATATAGCTGATGAAGGAAATGGGATTTTTTTTCCCCTCTTTGGAAATGTTCTTAAACCAAAATAAAGGGCCAAGTGTTTTGGAATATGAGTTCTCCCTTGGCAATGTTGCATCAAACAAAAAGCACAGTAACATTTTCATGTTTACACATTCAAGATTTGAAATTTTTTTATTGATGTAATAAGCATCATGGCAGCACATGAAAATCCTTTTATGGGAACACATTCAGATTTAATTTGCTATGCTCTGCTAGAATGCACAAGAGGCAGACAAAGCTTCACACTGTTACTTTCCTGTGCCAATAATTTGTTTCTACAAAGCCTCCTTAACCATATATGCTAGGGAGACATAAGTGATGCATGTTGCTTCAATATCAGGGAGGATGGGCTTAGTAACCCTTGAAGAGTGTTCCCGGAGTGTCTTCAGAGAATTAACTTTCCCCTCCTTCTTTCAATGAGATTTGAATTTTAAGCTAAAAAAATTCAGTAAGAAATTGTGACATCAAAACCCCCACCTCTCCATGTTTGATCCCCCAGCTGTAAGAAAATTGCTGACTGTGTTCAGGCATGTGTTTATCATTTAGTGCTTATCTCTGCTATCCTTTATCCAAAAAACCCAAGATGCGATTTCAAACACTACATATGTCTTATATACTAAGCTTGATCAAGCCCAAAACAATGAAGAATTTCAGGGAGGTTAAGTATCAAAAAGAAAGGAAATAAAACACAATGGAAACTAGAGATATCTTCCTCCCTGCCCCTTCAATGTTGTGTAAAACCTCTAGGTTTGCTCTTCTTTCATTCACATAATCATGATCTTAGTTGAGGCCCGTTGGTACATATTGTTGCAATAGCTGCCAAGTGGTTTCTCTCCCTCCAGTCTCTCACTTACTCCATTTCGTCCCATACATTAGTGATGTCAAACTAAATAGAACTGGGGACCACTTAACTGTCCACAAGGATCCCTTAAGGTTGCAGATTGACTCACAAAGTAGCATATCAACATTATCTGTTTTATTATGTTTTTACAGTTTACTTTATTATTTCCCAAATGCATTTTAATTTGCTTTGGGTCTGACTTGGGAATGTGGCCTGAAGATCTTGTGTTAGTATTCCTAAAACATATTTTCAATTATTGTATTCCTTGGCTCAAAAACTTGCAATGACTCCTCATTGCCTTCCAAATAAAGTGTAAACTCATTAGCTTGGCTTTTCCTGGCCTTTTGCAATGTCTTCCTGACTTTGTCTCCAATCTAGAGAAATAAGACCACTGACTGTTTGACAAACATGATCTGTTTGCATGTCCACCTCCTCACATCTGTTTATGATGGTCTCAGCCCAGAATGATTTGCCTTCTTTTTAATGTCTCTTTTCTAAGAGATAGTAGAAATAGTAGGGGACATGATGATGGGACAAGGAAAAAGACTGAATTCCAGATCAGAGGACCTGGGTTTGAAACTGACTTTTGCTATTTATTAGGTGGGTGATTTGGGGCAAGCCACATCACCTCTCAGGTCTTAGTTTCCTGTCTGTAAGATGTGGGATGTTAGATTAGATAATGATCAGGGCTCCTCTCCACTCTAAATCCTGTGATTCCATGATGTGTTGAAAACTTGTTCTTTAGGTACCAGCTCAAATGTCATGCCCTTCATGAAGGTGAATGTAAAGGGAGTGTCATATGTATGGCTAAAGGTCGCTGAGCACAGTTTGCTGAAAATATATGTTGAAGCTGAAAAGATACATTGGGGTTAGGTTGTGAAGAACTTTAAAAGTCAAATGGGAATTTATATTTTATCCTAGAGACAACAGGGAGCCAAAGGGGTAACATGGTGAGCTCTGAACTTATAGAAAAGTAGTTTAGCAGTTGTATGAAGGATGCATTGGAGTGAGGAAAGAGTTAAGTCAGGGTCTTCCATTGTTGTTGGTGCTGGTGGTGGTGTTGTGGTGGTCTTTCATTTTCAGAGACCAGTAATATCACAAGGGTGATGTTCTGACTTGCCCCTGTGAGCTGGATTTTAGTTCAGATAAGAGGTGAAGAGGGTCTAATTATGACAGTGGCTGTGTGAGTGAAGAAAGAGATCAGATGTAAGAGGGGTTAAGGAGTTAAGATCTGGCAACTGATTGAATTTGTGGGATGAAGGAGAGTGAACAATTGAGTATATTATCATAGTCATAAACTTAGAATACTAGAAGAATAGTGGTTCATTCAACAGAAATAGGAGAGTTTGGTAAGTTGAGGGGGAGTGTGGATAATGAATTCTGTTTTGAACATGTTGAATTTGAGTTTTTCCCAGAGCATCTGGTTAAAAATCTCTGCTAGGCAACTGGTAATATAACACTGAACCTTGGTGAGAGATTGGGGCTGTATTTATAGATCTACTAGTCATCTATATAGAAATGATAATTAAACCCATAGGCACTGATGACATTACTGAGAGAAAATATATATAGAGAAGAGGGTACATGACAAAGGCTTGAGGGACACCCAGAGTTAGGAGACAAAATATGGGTGATGAACCAGGAAAGATTACTGAGAAGGATCAATCAGATGATAGGTAGGTAGATGGTGTTACAAAACCTCAGAGCAGAGAGAATATCCAGGAGGAGAGGATGGCCAGCAGGGTCAACAACCTAGAGATACCAAAGATTAGGAAGGAAAACAGACTAGCTAGTTTGGCACTTAAGAAATCATTGCCAACTTTGGAAAGAATGGTTTCACTTGGATTATGAGGCCAAAAGACAGATTGTAAAGAGCTAAAGAGTAACTTTTTCTCAGAGTTTGGTGGAAAGTCCTCAAAGTGATGGGAGTACTACATCATCCTACTTGTCTCCTGAGGAACTAATATGTGGGTCAAGAAGCAACAGTTAGAATTGAGCATGGAATAGTCGGTTGGTTTAAGACTGGAGAAAAGGAGTATGACAAAGCTATATATTGTCTCCTTATTTATTTAACTTAAATTCAGAGTACATCATGTGAAATGCTAAGCTGGATGAATCAAAAACCAGAATTCATGTTGCCAGGAGAAATATCAATAATCTCAGATATGCAGTCAATCCCACATTGATGGCAGAAAGCGAAAAAGAATTAAAAGGCCTTTGACAAGGGTGAAAGAAGAGAGTGTAAAGGCTGACTTGAAACTGAACATTAAAAAATGAAGATCATGACAACTGGTCCTATCACTTCCTGGCAAATGGAGGAAGAAGAAATGGAAGCAGTGTTAGATTTTTATATTCTTGGGTTCAAAGCTCTCTGCAGATGGTAAGTAAAGCCACAAAGTTAAGATACTTGTTCCTTACAAGGAAATTTGTGGTAAATCTGGACAGCATGCTAAAAAGCAGAGACATCACCTTGCTGACAAGATTCTGTATAGTCAAAGTTATAGTTTTTCCAGTAGTAATGTATGACTGTGAGAGATTTACTATAACGAAAGCTGAACACCATAGAATTGACACTTGAATTGTCATGTTGGAGAAGATTTTTGAGAATCCCTTGGACAGGAGCCAAGATGGTGGAGTAACAGCACAGACATCTAGAGCGCTCCCCGCCAAGCCCAGCCAAATACGTGGGAAAAAATGGCTCTAAACAAATTCTGAAGAACCCACAAAATGAAAGAGTGAAGCAAATTTCCAGCCCAAGATCACCTGGAAGGTTGCCATGAAGTGTCTATCACGCCATGCTGGGAGCAGAGCGTAGTCCACTGTGGGCTGCAAGTGCACAAAGGGGATCTGAACAGGCCTTGGGAGGACTGAATCTCTCACACCTGTGGTGGTTTACAGACTTCATGACCCCAAAATGCTAAGGATAAATTGGAAGGTCAGTGGGAAAAGCCTGTGGGACCAGTGCAGGAGTAGAGTGGTCTGGCCCCAGTCTCAGGGTGACTGAGGGGGGAGGGGGTGGAAAAACTTGCGGCAGCCACAGCAGCATCAGAGGCAGAGACAGTGACTGTTTCTGGAACTCTAGGCCCATAGATTGTGGGGGGATTGAGTGGCTGACAGTACATCTCCCATCCCCACTGGAAGCAGAGATCTACCTTAATAAGAGCTCAAAAGTCAAATAAATGGCTGGGGAGATGAGCAAAAACTGAAAAAAGAACCAGACTATAGAATCTTACTTTTGCGACAAGGAGGACCAAAGCATGCAAACAGAAGAAAACAAAGTCAAAGCTCCTCCATCCAAAGCCTCCAAGAAAAATATGAAGTGGTCTCAGGCCATGGAAGAGCTCAAAAAGTATTTTGAAAAATAAGTAAGAAAAGTAGAGCAAAAATTTGGAAGAGAAATGAGAGTGATGCAAAAAAAATCATGAAAAATGAGTCAACTGCTTGCTAAAGGAGACCCAAAAATGCTGAAGAAAATAACACTTTAAAAAATAGACTAACCCAAATGGCAAAAGAGATCCAAAAAGCCAGAGGAGAAGAATGCCCTAAAAAGCAAAATTGGCCAGATGGAAAAGGAGGTGCAAAGGCTCACTGAAGAAAATAATTCCTTAAAAGATTAGAATGGAGCAGATGAAAGCTAATGACTTTGAAAAATCAAGAAATTATAAAACAAAACCAAAGGAATGAAAAAATAGCAGACAATCATTGGAAAATAGGTCCAGGAGAGACAATTTAAAAATTATGGGACTACCTGAAAGCTATGATCAAAAAAGAGCCTAGATATCATCTTTCATGAAATTATCAAGGAAAACTGCCCTGATATTCTAGATCAAATTCTGGAGCTCCCAGGTCAAGGAGAAAATATTGCAAGCAGCCAGAAAGAAACAATTCATGTATTGTGGAAACACAATCAGGATACTACAAGATCTAGCAGCTTCTACATTAAGGGACTGAAGGGCTTGGAATATGATATTCCAGAAGTCAAAGGAGAGTTCCTTGGACAGCAAGGAGATCAAATCAGTCAATACTTAAAGACATTAATTTAACCTTCTCATTGGAAGGACAAATACTGAATCTGAAGCTTAAATACTTTGGTCATGTAATGAGAGGACAGGACTCATTGGAAGAGACCCTAGTGTTGGTAAGGATTGAAGTTGAAAAGAGAAGGGGACAGCAAAGGATGGGATAGGTAGATAGCATCATGGAATCAATGACTATGAGGATGGACAGACTTTAGGATATAGTGACTGATAGAAAGGGCTGGTGGACCATGGGCCATGGGATCATGAAGAGTTGGACACAACTGAACAAATGAAAAACAACAAAAATATATTTTATTTCCTATGTGTACACTACTTATGTTAATATTGATGTCTTCTCTAATAAATTGAGCTTCCAGAACACTTTTTCTCTCTCTACAAAACCACTCCTGAAAGAGCTCCTTTGTTAGCTCTTTGTTACCTCTTCATGCTGGTATACCTCAAAGTCTGTTCTTGCCCTACTTCTCTTCTCTCTTCTTTCTCTCTCCCTTGCCAATTCCTTGGATTCAACTATCATCTCTTTGCAGATGACATTCAGACTTATATTAACAGCCCTGAATATCGTCTGAATTCCAGATATATATCCAACCAGCTTCAAGACATTTTCATTTGAACATTCTACTAACACCTCAAATTCAACTTATCTAAAAGTGAAATTATTATCCCTCTTTTTAATTACATTGTGTCTGTCTCTTCTGGTATCACCATCCACCCACGCTTCAGTTTTACAAGCTACTATCTATTTTTGACTTTTCTCTCTTCCCTTCTTCCCATATCTAATAAATTACCTGCTCTTGCAACATCCCATGTCCATTATTTCATCTCTGTTCCTACTGATATCACCCTAATGCAGGGTCTCCTTATCATCTTCATGGTCTGTTGATTAATTAGCTTTAATAAATGCTTGTTGAATGATGACAATGGCTTCCTAATAACTTAATTTTTAAAGGGATTTGTTAATTCAAACCAGAATGCTTTAAGAAAAAAATGCAAGAATGCATTTACCATTTCAACAGCTTATTATTCATTACAATAATTTCCCCTAGTTCTGTTCATCCCTCTATAGTCCATCCTCCATGTTGTTATCAGAATAATTATCCTTTATATTAATCTTATTGTGATACTTCTCTATTCAAAACTTGTCATTGGTTTCCTATTTCTCCTCAAGTAAAACTCAAATTCCTTTTTCTGGCATTCAGTTCCTCCCACAATCTGGCAGCACTCCATCTTTCCAGTGTTATTGCATATTACTACCCTCTATGCATTCTAAATTCAGACTTACTAGTCTACTTTTCAGCTCCAAAATGCATCGTATAATCAATCTCCTATCATATGTTCCCTATGCCTGAAGTGTCTTCCCTTCATTATTGTATCCTAGCTCATCATTATGGCTCAAAGCTACCTCCTCCTGTAAGTTTTCCCTAGTTGTCTTGATCAGTGAAAGATTTCCTTTTTGATTCTTTTAACTGTCTGATGCATTTATCATGTCATAATGAATCAGATATCTATGTGTCTCATCCATGAGGGTAGAATCATGGCTTTCATAAATGTAACATTTCAGGTGAAAAAGAAATGCTCTGCTCATAGTAATTGCGGAATAATGATGATGATGATGATGATACCTCATTATAATTCTTGGTTGAAGACTCAACAAGAGCTCACTATACTGTGAAGTGATGCCTACAGTCACCTGACTATCACATTGATTCATAATAACTTAAAATGTTTTTGATGATATTATCACATCAGATCCTCAGACTATCCAAACTGTATTAAATTAAAAGTCTGTGAAATATAAAGACATAGCAGAGATAATCAGAATCATGAGCAAACAAGGTTATATGAATATCATCTCTATTGTCCTGTTTGCTACTGAATTTTATTAAAGATGCATTCAATGAGCTTACAGAAAATGAGCTTACATCTTGATACTTTTATTCAATTACAAATTGAATAAATAATTCTTTTATTTTTCTATTTTTTATTTTATATTTCTTTTATTAGTACTTCTTTTATTTACCTGTGTAATAGTTCTTAAGTCATTTTAAATATAAAAGAATAGGATAGTGACTTGTCCCTAGACTTTCTATAAAATGATGGAAAGGAGCAATATACTAATAAGAATGATTAGAATAGTAGCAATAATACTGATAACAACATAAGACAGTGGAGAGAAAGTTGGCTTGGAGCAAGAAAACAGCTGAAGTGGAAACCTACCTCTGATATGTAATCATGCTTTTCTTAGTTTCAGTTTTCTCATCTGTAAAATGGGGAGTGAGGGGGAGAAATATCCATACTACCTACCTCTTAGGGCTATTGTAAGAGTAAAACGATGTAATTTATGTTTAGCAGTTTCCAAACATTAAGGCTGTTCATAAATACTGACCATTGTAATTCATCTTTTTGGATGTATGAATAAATCAGCAAGTAATGAAATGTGTCACTGAGTCATAGTTTTAATGCTATTCTGTTTTTTTAGTCCTACTGACTTCTCTTTTCTTTTCATAGCATGCTTGAAAGAGTATACGGATCAATTTGGCTTTCTATACTCCCTTAACTTCCCCAATAACTACCCCAACAATGTGGAATGCATTTATACGATTACAGTGGAAAGAGGCCATCAGATTGCATTGAACTTCGTCAACTTTTCCTTGGAAGCTATTCTAGGTACATCTTGCATTGCAGACTATGTGGAAATCAGGTAAGCATCTTTTCTTTACTACATGTTATTTATTATCAAATGGCAAAATTTGTCTTCTGAGCAGAAGCCCTTAATAAGTGCCTACTTATAACTCTACAAGAATTATAAGGGGCATTATAAGGTTTGTCCATTAAATTCTGTCATAGCAGAGGGTTTATGAAACCATCATTGGCGGCTAGCAGATTCTTTTGCAGTACATTCTCCTTGTACTTTTCTGAACTTTCACAAGTTTACTGGTGAACTTAAGTATCATTTTGTGTGGAGTCAATGGACTCACATGAAGTTCAGGATATCTTGGAGTACTCACTCCATTTTTGAACATTCCATACCACTTTGTGTTTCAATAAGAGACTAAAGACAATGGCAAGTTGAATGTCAGTCTCATGTAGAGTTTAATTTCCATCTAAATTAAAACACACAAATCACCCAATGCAATCTTAGCACAAAGCATGTGTTTTTTTTTCCCTTTTTTTTTCTCTCTGGAAGTTTCAAGATAAATTGTAAAAAAAAATATGCATTTGATACTGTCAGAACATTTGTAGGGTTTGTTCTCAATGAAATATTTTATACCTTTAGATTTTTATAGACCAATAGTATCTAGTTGGAGTTTGGTTTGAGTCAGACATATTTAAAAACACAGTGAAATTCCATTCATTTGAATTTATACTTTATCAGAAAGTAATGAAGTGTGTCACTGTGTCATATTTTTGGTACAACTGAGTTTTTCAATTCTAGTGGCTTCTTTCTTCTTTTCAGAGCATGCTTGGAAGACTATATAATTCCATCTGGGAAAAGCCTGATGCAAAAATTTTTTAAAGAAATTCAGTTTTATTACTTTCCAGTATAATCTTGTTTAAAGAAATAACATGAAATATGCTTCTAAAAAATGCTAAGATGTATTAAAATGATTAGTTGCTATAGGCCTGCAGGAGAGCATGAAAATAAATATCCACCAATTCATTCCTGAAACATAGAATTTTAGGATATAGAGTTAGGAGAGATCTCAGAAGATAACTAGTTCAACCCCCTCATTTTACAGATGCGGAGACCAAGCATCAGAGGCAAGATTTGGACTCAGATTTTCTGAGTCCAGAGTCAGGACTGAAGGAATAAATTTGGAGCTAGACAACCTAGATTCCAATTCTTGTTCTTACATTTACCACCTGGGTAAATTTGGTCAAGTCATTGACCAATGGAGGCTCACGGAACCTTGGTTCTTTCCTTTAAAAAGTGTGGATAATAACTTTAGGAGTCATTGAGAAGAAAGCATTTCAGAAAGCACTGGAGATTGAAATTGGAGATCTCATCACTTTTTATTATAAATTGAATCCATAGCTTAAAAAATATGCTGAGTGCAAACCATACTTAATACCCTGCATTAATTTATTATTTATCATTAATTAAATGTAAAGGCATTCTTTTCAAATTTTTTACTAAAAGGGTCTCAAGAGGAATTATGATACATTTCACATTGAGGAACAAGTTAGATTCTTTTAATTCAGTTATGCAGTAATATGCCACTTTTAGTTGTTTCATAAATGAGAGATTTTCTTCCAATTCTCTCCCAAACCTAGCTCCAAGATTCTTTATTTTTATTTGTTAAATTTATGGTATTATTCCGTCAACTCTGAAACTGAAAATATACATCTAGACATCAACAGCTGAAAAACAACTGATTTACAACTTTTTTGTTCCTGCAAACAATTTTACAAGTTCTACTTCCTCCCCTTTTAATTACTTAATATGTATCTTTTCCAAATGGATAAGCATTGTCATTGTTTTTGCATATTCCTCATGGAACAGAGTACTCCCCTATATCCATGCACTGTGATCTGTTTAGCTGTTCCTTCAGTGTCAGATACTTGGAGTATTTCTAGATATTTCACTATTATAACTTAATTAAAAGTTTTGTTTTCAGAGGGTAAAAATGAAGCACATCATATCAGTTTGCAGCAGGTTATGATTTGGGATGGAAGGGCATGCTTTCGTTGGCTAAATATCATTAGTTACTACTTATTTTAATACTATTAGTTGGGCAAAAGCTGAAATTATGCCTTTATGCTTATATACTAGAGACTCATGAGAGGACTGGTAGAAACAGATTTGTTTGCAATCGCAGTCCATAAATCTATGTAAAATATTTAAACAGCAGTATTTACAGTCTGATGGAAACAATTATTCCTATATCTGATTATAGAGATGGAGGTTATGCAAACTCACCATTTCTGGGACGATACTGTGGAACCAATAAGCCTCCGATGATAATCTCCCATAGTAACAAATTATGGATAAAATTTAAGAGTGATTTAGTTATAGCAAGATCTGGATTCTTGGCCTATTGGGATGCATCATTAACAGGTAAAATGTGAATGGGCACTCCTGTTGGAAAACTTAGTCCGGTTACCTCTTGGGTCCTTGTGTCATGTGTTTGTGTCTTGTCTGCTTCTAGCTAAAATTAATTTATTATTATTAGATAAAATAGATATTGACATCATTTACCATGAGTAACATCAAAGAGATTTACGATCCTAATCCATATTATGTATTGATCATTATTGGTATCTCAGGTGAAATGCTAGAACACGTATAGTTTGTGAGAACTCCCAAAGGGAAGAAATAACCATAGCTCCATTAAGAATAGACCACGTCTAATTAACCTCATTTTCTCTTTTTAGAGTCAAATCAAGGGAATGCTGTAGGTCATTTATGTAGATCTCAGAAAAGCATTTGGAACACTTTCTCATGTTTCTCCTATCCTTTTGGATAAGATGAAAAGATATGGGGCAGATGATAGTAAAAATAGATGAATTCAGAGGTCATTGAATTATAAGATGCAAAGAATGATCATTATTGGGTTAATATCAAGGTAAAAGAATATGTCTAGTAAAATATCCCAGGGATATTTCCTTGACTCTGGGTTGTTTGACATTTTTATCAATCACTTTGATCAAGTTATAGATCACATTCTTGTCATTTTTTCAAATATCATGAAGCTCAGAGGGCTAGCTTACATACTCTCTGAGTCAGAAAGCCAAAAGATTTCATTGTGTTAGATTTTGGGCCTGATTGAATAAGATGTAACTTCCAATCTAATCCAGTCAATATTTATTAAGCACCTGCTATGTTCCAGGCACTGTGCTGGGGATAACAATTAATAAAAAGAGAGACAGTCCCTCCCCTCAAGAAGCTTGTCATCTAATATAACAACACCCAAAAGGAGGCAGGAAAGGGGGTAGAGCTCAGGGTGACCAGGAGGTGTCTTTTTCTGTGGAGTTGGAACCTGGTAGAGCAACAGATGTGAAGTGGAGCAAGCTGGGTCCAATGACTTCACTCAGTTAAGGAAGTCATTGGGAAGGGTTTCATAAAACTTTTATTAGAAATGTTAGAAAGGCAGCCCAGCAGCCATGACTATCAAAAAAATTAGGGTGGGCTAAAAGTGAAATCTCCTTACCTGGAGGTGTTCTCATCTGTCATGTTCTTCAGTCCTCTCACCATCCTGAGAAATGGTCACGTGATATCAGCCCGAGTGGTAATCTAGTCTCACCTGGACCTGACCCAAATCCCTTTTATCATAGCCCCAGGAGACGACAGATATCATGTGATCATCTCTTTTGTAGACCCTTTTTGTCCTATGACTTTTTTCTTAGAAAAAGCAGGGTATTTCTGATAGAGTTGGGAGTGTCAGATTATAGAAAACTTGGGGCCTCTTCAGAGGCCTGCATCCTTGTGATCCATGGCCTTCTGTGTGCTTCTCTGTTTGAAAGAGTTATGGTAGAAACCTCTGACCTCAAGAAAAGTATGTACTTTTTCCTGAAAGAGAAAGATTAATGTTATTTCCTCTGTTTTTTCCCCATAGGCTGTGGTGGAAATCTTACGACTCCAAGTGGCATCTTCATGACTCCCAACTATCCAATGCCATACTACCACAGTTCTGAATGTTTTTGGTTGCTCAAGTCCAGCAGAGGCAGTCAGTTTGAACTCACGTTTGAAGACTTCCACTTAGAGAGTCATCCAAATTGCAGTTTAGATTATTTGCAGGTATGTATTTAATTTCACTTAATTTCATTGTCCATCCTTCCCTCTCGCTCTGGATCCACCAATACATCTGTTTCTTTGATCTTTGAGGTTTAGAAAGGTGCTCACTTTTCTATGAACACAAAAATATTCTTGTATTTAATTTTTGAAATGTAATTAGGATATATATATGTATATATATACACATACACACATACATATTTTCAAAAACGAGGCTTTCAAATGAATGGGTGTCTTGCTATGTACTTTTTCAATGTTTTAAAAGAACCATGATTTCATAACCTTTCCCTCCACTGATCTACCTTAGTAGATGATTTCATGAATTTCTGTGGCTGAAAAGACAATTTATCACCTACTGGTCTACCTGATGAGCCTCTCTGAACTTAGGTAGATGGCTACTCAGATGAAAGATGTATATTCTGTTGCCAGGCCCATACTTGAAGCCATGGCAGGATCTGACAAGGCTTATATTCCCTTGTAGTACCTTTGAGAACTCAGGATCATTTCTACCGCCAGGAGATTCATCAGAGTAGCATTTCAGTAGATATGTTCTACATTTATGTAAAATGTGTATAAAATTTTCCCGATTTTCCAAAGATAGTAGATACATAAAAAATAGTATAGGGATTAAAAGTGATAGTACTCAACAGAGTATCTGTGTGTTTTGCTATGGAAAAGTCCCAATAATTTGGACAACTGTTTGGGTAAATGAAAAGTAAAAATTGCCATTTTTTGAACAAAGCTTGTGTTTTATTAGCAAAAACACCACTCAGCATTATAAATTTCAGTAATCAAAAACTTAGACAAACTCTATTGATCCTAGGTCCATAGATCTGGATGATTTTAATAATTACCCTTTAAAATTTGGTTCTGCTCTAATCCAAGTAATCTTCAAATAAAGGACAGACAGACATACAGAGAGAAAGATAGATATATTAGATAAAGTATTTATTATATATCAAGCACTTGGAATACATAAGCAAAAGGAAGGAAGGAAGGAAAGAAAGAAAGGAAAGGAAAGGAAAGGAAAGGGAAGGGAAGGGAAGGGAAGGGAAGGGAAGGGAAGGGAAAGAAAGGAAAGGGAAGGGAAGGGAAGGGAAGGGAAGGGAAAGTAAAGGGAAGGGAAGGGAAGGGAAGGGAAGGGAAGGGAAAGAAAGGAAAGGGAAGGGAAGGGAAGGGAAGGGAAGGGAAAGAAAGGAAAGGGAAGGGAAGGGAAGGGAAGGGAAGGAAAGGAAAGGAAGGGAAGGGAAGGGAAGGGAAGGGAAGGGAAGGGAAGGGAAGGAAGGGAAGGGAAGGGAAGGGAAGGGAAGGGAAGGGAAGGGAAGGGAAGGGAAGGAAAGGAAAGGAAAGGAAACAAAAGGAAAGGAAAGGAAAGGGAAGGGAAGGGAAGGGAAGAAAAAACAAAGAAAGGAAAGTAGGCCCTACCTTCTCAGGGTTTATATTGTAAAGGAGGAAAACAACACTGAAATGAGAACTGAAGAGGGGAGGCCAGTGCCTGTGTGAGCACAACGTGCCAAAGTGCAGAGAGTAAGGAGCAGAAGTGGACTGTGTCTGGCCCAAAACCTTCCTTGCATGGTGGTTCCCAGTATGACCTCACTAAGAAGAGGAGTCAGGGGGATCTGGATCTCCAGGATGAGCAGGAAGCTAAGGCAGAGGTGGAAAAGTCTGGAGATTCAAACATTAAAACAAAGCAGCATAATAAAAAATCACATGTAAAAACTCCCTGTTGTTTAGTTGGTTTAAAAATGTGCATGCTAACCTTGGTAAAATAATGATGAAGCCATCCTTTGTATTTTCATATCCTTTTCTAATCCTATTTTTCTTCATTTCCTTTTAGGCAGTATTTTGCCACTGTTACTTTTCATATTTTGTTGCTATTAGCCCTGAATGACTATCTAGTTCTGTCCCTAATCATTTTATTTCATTTTTCTTTTCAATTTATATTCCTTAGTTTGACTTCAAGCTTTCAAGCTTCCTGCCATAGGCATCTACATCCATCTACTCTCAGTTTACTGATTTTCAGAATGATATTTTTTTCTCTTCCCCCTTTCCCTTTCTCTCCTCGCATCTCTTCTTTTCCCCCTCCTTCTGCCCTTTCTTCCTCTTTTCCTTCTCCTCATCCCCTTCCAATTCCTCTCTGTTTTCCCCAAGTTCCCAAGGACCTTGAACCTTCATTCGGGGTGTCCTTTTATTTTTCCTTGAGACCATCTTATTTGTGCCTGTGAACAGATGTTGAAGTGGGGCTGTTTGTATCCAGAATCTGTCACCATTGAAAACATTTTAATTTTAGGTCTTTGATGGTCTGACTACGGATGCTCATCTCCTGGCCAAGCTTTGTGGAACAGAGATACCACCACTGATTCGCTCCAGTGGAGATAGTCTGTTCATAAAACTGAGAACAGATGAACATCAGCAGGGTGGTGGTTTCCTAGCTCAGTATCATCAGAGTAAGTACCAGTGGTTTGGTGCTAGAGTTGGTGATGGTCACATACTTGTGCTGAGCTGAAATAGAAACAAGCCATTGAGGGCAGTGCCCAGAGTATGCTTATCCTCTTATTTATGGAATGAGAGGAGATTGGCCTCATTTGAGAATAAAATGCTCATTCAACAAGTTAAATCTCATGAAGTTAAAGAATGTTCTGTACCAGGATTTTATATATGGGTGGTATAATAGGATTGTACACACTGGAAGGGACCTTCAAGAGCATCTAGTCCAACCCCTCACTTTACAAAGGAAGAAATTGAGTCCCACAGAGGGTATGTTTCATCCAGGATCAAACAACGAGAGAGTCAAGGATTTGAACCCAGGTTCTCTGTTAACAAATCTTCTGTTTGTTTTTTTCTACAGTGTCATACAGGAGCTGGTCATCTTAATAGTTTTTTTTTTGTTTTTAGCTTATGACGTCAGCTCTAAAATTCTCTCATTTTATGTTTCATTAAAAACTCAAAGGTTTGAGGATGTCCACAAAGCCTCAGTGATGTTTAAACGGCACTAAGACTTTTGGAACAACCTGTATTTTCTAGAGATCTGTATTTCCTCTGGTGTGTATACAAGTACCTTTTATCAAGTGACTATTTTTTAAAAACTACCTTATAAACATTTTATCTGCACTTCACAGAGTTACTGTAATTATAATAATCATATCCTTGATCACAGGAAGCAACACCCCATTACCTGGGTGAAATATTTTCTTTTGAGCTTTTAATGTGAATTTATACCTCTCTGGAGTCAAATTTACTGAAGAACCCCCCAATTAAAAAAATCCTTTGATTCAGGGGATCACTTACATTTTCATGACTATGTCTTGACAACTGGATTGAAGGCTTAAAGAAAAATCATTAGGCTTCAGATAAATCTTACTCAAAATTCAATGAAAAACTTGAAATAAAATTCCCCTCCCAGGTTACTAGTCTTCATGGGTTGCTCACTGCTATGAAAGAAATGATCACATTGATTCTGGGAATTCTGAAAAATGCAGATCAGATAAGCTATAGAAGTTCAAGTTCATTGTCATCCAGGAAGATTGTGTGTCTTCTCTTCATTTTAACTGAATCACTCAGCTCTTCTATAGAAACCACATTGGCTTTTAGTGTGTTGCTTCCAGACCTCCAAAGCAACCAATGTGAAGATGTCATTCATATTGAAAAGAGCTAAAAAGTGAATTCCAAGGATGTACTTCTGGATTTATCTTAATTTTAGAAATATAAAGTAAATTTAAGTTTCTGGCTACTCTGAGAGCCCTTACTTTTGGTATTCTATACTAATTATATGAAATACAGAGAATAGCTTGAAATGATCCCCCCAGTGTAAAAAAGTCTTGAGCACCAATTATTTATGTTATAACAGCTCAGGAGGAGGGGCACACCATATCCTATTGTCATGAACAATGGCTGTATTATTGCAATGTCCTCCTATTATTTCAAGAAGAAACCTCCTTGAATGGGCGCTCTAGTCTAGTGGACATGTGTTATTCTAAATTCCAGGTAATAACAGTTTACATTATAAGAAGATTTTCTGTACTTCAGCACTAATAAAGTCATCTGGCAATATAGATTGCTCACTTAGCTAGAAATAATCTTATCTAAAAATGACATTGCAAGTCACCCTTACAATCATATTCAGAATGTAAGTTCTTCAGAAATTTTTCTTGGAGTTTTAAAAGTTTTATTGTTGTTTATTCTTGATAATGTGTGAATTTGCATGCACATAGCAATAGAGGGTAGGGTTTACGTGTTAGTCAGCTGGACAAAAACAAATCACAAACTTAATAATAATAAACTAGAAATGGTTTATTCATGTAAAACAATAAAATCACAGATTGCAGATTCTTTGACCACAAAGCCCTGGCCAGAACAGATTTGAACAGGAATGGTTGAGGGACTGCTCAGGAATCACAAGTTTAAAAATCTCCAAGTCCCTAATTGCCCAGGGTGTCAAAGCCCATTGATGGAGCCCCACACTCTCATATTAGAAAAGCAGAGTTCTTGTGAGAGTACATACATTTTCAACAGTGAAAGCACTTCATAATCAGTGGTATGCTTGTTCCCCTTATTCTCTTTAACTGTATTTAATTCTGACAATAAAGAGAAGATGGGGAAAGATCTCTTGGACAAATGTAATATATGTGGCTTGGCCAAATCCATGCAACTCAGCAGAACCCAAAACATGTCCTATCCCACTCTCCTGTCCATGGTTTTGCTGAAGGTTTAATTTTAAAAAATCAAATTCTGGTTTGGAATAGATTGTTTACTGTTTCCTTGTCTTCCTTTTTGCCTTTGCATCCCTTTCATTCTTTTGATATTCAGTTTGATGACTAAAAAAGATGAATCATTCCACCAGTATTATGAATTTTACACTGACTTTACGGTGTTTGACAGTCACGTCATCACCATCCACTTTTAGCACCACATATCTTGTACTTTCAGAATGTTTAGACTGGAGGTCAGTATTTCTATTTCTACATAGCAGTGGTGTTTCATTTAAGGTGTGTGAACTTAAAAAAAATAGCTATTTCATCATAATTCCTTTGTAATCTTAAATATTTTGTTTTATACATTTGAAAACACTATTCTGAGAAGTCCTGCTAAAGTTTATCAGATTTCTCAAAGGGTCCAGGACACAACAAAGGTCAGCACTGGAAGCCTTGAGTTTTCGAGATTGGGGAGCTGAAGCTCAGAATTCACTTCTCCAAGGCAAAAAGTCATGGTGATTCAAGAAGAGGGTTAAGGTCTTCTAGCCACCTCTCAATACACTCGAACTTAGGTGGTACAGTGGATAGAGCACCAGTGCAGGAGTTAGGAGGACCTGAGTTCAAATCTCACCTCAGACACTTGACACTCACTAGCTGTGTGACGTTGGGCAAGTCACTTTACCCTAATTGCCTCATCCTGGGTCATCTCCAGTCATCCTGATGAATATCTGGTCACTGGATTCAGATGACTTTGGAGGAGAAGTGAGCCTGGTGACCTGCACAGCCCTCCCTCACTCAAAACAAAGTCAAGTGCAAGTCATGTCATTATTTCTATGATGGCATGGTCTTCTTCAGCAAAGAAGGATGAACACACCCATATGTCAGTGTTCTGTTTTAATTCTGCAAGGGAGTTTAAAAAATATTTGGAACTCATTTAAAGCCAACTCTTTGTGCTTTATTCTGACAGGGAACATTTCTCATGTAAAAATGCCATGCCAAGTATTTATTAAAAGGCTATAAAATACAGATGTTTCCTTTGGAGGAGAGACCCCATATACATCCATATACATATCTTGATGTGATTAAGTGAGATCTGAATATTTGAGTATGTGTTACTAAGAAACACATGGTGCTAGCTACTCATCACTATTTTTTCCAGCTTGCCAGGATGTGGTGATTGCCAATCTTACTTATGGCATCCTAGAAAGTATCAATTATCCAAATCCCTATTTTGCAAATGAGCGTTGCAACTGGACCATCCAAGTAACAGCTGGCAATACAATAAACTATACTTTTTCGGCGTTTGAATTGGAATATAATGAAAACTGTACTGTGGACTACTTAGAGGTAAGTGACTCTGGATAAGCTCACTAACGCTAAAAGAATATGAATCAGAGGTAGTGCAGTGGAGAGAGAACTAGGCCTGGAGTGAGGAAGATCTGAGCTCACATTTTACCGCAGACACTTACTAGTTATGTGATCCTGTCTGATTCAGTTTCCTCAACTGTAAATGATAATAATAACACCTACCCCACAGGGCTGTTGAGAAATTCAAATGATAGGTAATTTGTAAAGTGTTTAGTACGGTGTCGGCACATAGTAGGCATTTAAGAAATACTTATTCACTTCCTTTCTTTCAAAAAAGGGACTATAATATGGAACTGAAGGCCTTAAGGTTTTTAGAACCCTGTACAGTATCTAGCACATAGTAGGCACTTAATAAATGCTTGTTGATTGAATTTTTTTAATTGGTAGAGTTGAAGCATCTTCCCTTTTGAAAGTAGAATTATATAATTTCAGAGTAGGGAAGACATCAGTAGCTACTTAATTCAACAAAGATTCCCACTAAGAATCTTCACTGTGATATACCTAACAAAGGATCCAACAGCCCTTGCTGGAAGACCTCCAGGAAGAGAAGATCTGCTTTCTCCCAAGGAAGGCTGTACCACATTGGGAGAGCATGACTTGTTAGGAAATCAGACTTTGCCTCTTTGCGGCCTCTGTCCATGGTTCCTGCTTCTGTCTTTATTATTCCTACTTAACATTTCGTCTTTTTAGTAGTAATTAATTTATTTGTTTTCAGTTTTCTACAATCACTTCCATAAATCTTAGATTTTCTCCCCCTCCCTCTCCCCTTCTCCTTCCCTCCTCCCTCCTTGAGATGGCGTGCTATCTTATATGGGTTCTGCACATACATTCTTACTAAATACATTTTCACCTTAGTCATGTTGCACGGGAGAATTAAAATGAATGGGAGAAACCATGAGAAAAACCAAAACAAAACACAACAAAACAAAATGCAAGAGAAAATAGACTGCTTTATTCTGCAATCCAATTCCATAGTTCTTTCTCTGGATGTGGATGGCATTTTGCCTCACTACTTAGTATTTCTTATGGAACAAGAGTATCCCATTACATTCCTATACCACAACTTGTTCAGCCATTCCCCAGTTGATGGGGAACTCTTCAATTTCTAATTTTTGCCACCAAAAAAGCAACTATAAATATTTTTGTACATGTAGGTGCTTTTCCTTTTTTTATGATGTCTTTGGGATACAGACCTAGAAGTGGTATTCCTGGTTCAAAAGGTATACACAGCTTGATTGCCCTTTGGGTGTAGTTTCAAATTGCTTCCCAGATTGTTTGGATCATTTCATAACTCCACAGCAGTGCATTAGTGTCCCAATTTTCCCATATCTTCTCTAACATTCATCATTTTATCTTTCTGTCATTTTAGCCAATCTGATAGGTATGAGGTGGTACCATAGAATTGTTTTAATTTTCCCTTCTCTGGACCAGTTTTTCATATGACTATAGATAGCTTTTATTTCTTCATCTGAAAACTGCCTGTTCATATCCTTTGACTATTAGTCAATTGGGAAATGACTTGTATTCTTATAAATTCGATTCAGTTCTCTATATATTTGAGAAATGAGGCCTTTATCAGAGACACTTGCTGTAAAATTTGTTTCCCAGTTTTCTGCTTTTGTTCTAACCTTGGTTGCATTGGTCTTTTTTGTGCAAAACACTTTTAATTTAATATAATCAAAATCATCCATTTTACTTCTCATAATTCTGTCTATCTCTTATTTGGTCATAAGTTATCCCTTTCTCCATAGATCTGATAGGTAAACTATTTCTTGCTCTCCTGATTTGCTTATGATACCATCTTTTATGTCTAGATCATGTACCTATTTTGATCTTATCTTGGTATATGGTGTAAGATGCTGGTCTGCACTAGTTTTTACTTAACTATTTTCCAGGTTTCCCAGCAGTTTTTGTTAAATTGTGAGTTCTTATCCCAGAAACTGGGATCTTTGGGTTTATCAAATAGATTGCTACAGTCATTTGCTACTGTGTCTTGAGTATCCAATCTATTCCACTGATTCAACACTCTATTTCTTAATGAATACCAGATATCTTTGATGATTGCTGCTTTATAATACAGCTAGGTCACCTTACTTTGCATTTTTTCATTAATTCCCTTGACATTCTTGACCTTTTGTTCCTCCAGTTGAATTTTTATTATTTTTTCTAGCTCTATAAAATAATTTTTGATAGTTTGGTATAGCACTGAATAAGTAAATTGGTTTAGGTAGAGTTGTCATTTTTATTTTATTAGCTTGGCTTACCCGTGAGCAATTGATATTTTTCAGTTGCTTAGATCTGACTTAATTTGTGTGAAAAGTGTTTTGTAATTGTGTTCATGTAGTTCATATAATATCTTGGCAGGCAGGCTCCCAAGTGTTTTATATTATCCACAGTTATTTTAGATGGAATTTCTCTTTCTGTTTCTTATTGCTGGGCTTTTTTGGTAATATGTAGAAATGCTGATGATTTATGTTGGTTTATTTTATATTCTGCAACTTTGCTAAAGTTGTTAATTATTTCAGTATTTTTAATTGATTCTCTAAGTATACCACCATATCATCTACAAAGAGTGATAGTTTCTCTAAGTATACCACCATATCATCTACAAAGAGTGATAGTCTTGTTTTCTCATTGCCTATTCTAATTCTTTCAGTTTCTTTTTCTTCTCTTATTGCTAAAGTTAACATTTCTACTACAATGTTGATTAATAGTGGTGATAATGAGCGTTCTTGCTTCATCCTTGATCTTATTGGGAAAACTTCTAGTTTATCCTTATTATAGATAATGCTTGCTGATGGTTCTAGATAGGTATTAACATTTTAAGGGAAGCTCCATTTATTCCTATGCTCTCCAGTGTTTTTAATAGGAATGGATGCTTGAATTTTGTCAAAAACTTTTTCTGTATCTTTTGAAATAATCATGATTTCTGTTGGTTTTGCTATAGATAAGGTCACTTATGCTGATTGTTGTGTTTGTCCTTTGTTCTCAAAGAGGACCATGATATCAAGATGATGACATGACTTGCAGTTGACTTTGATTTGAGTGAGGGAGGGCTGTGCAAGGTCTCTAGCCTCACTTTCTCCTCCAGAGCCATCTGGGTCCAGTGACCAGATATTCACCAGGACAACTGGAGAAGTCCTAGGATACAATGTGAGACCCTTGCCATTTTAGGCTAAGGTCTTATACTGATAGTTTCCCTAATATTGAACAACCCTGCATTCCTGGTATAAATTCCACCTGGATATAGTGTATGATCTTGTTGATATATTGCTGTAATCTCCTTGCTAATATTTTATTTAAAAATTTTGCATCAATATTCATTAGGGAAATTGATCTATAGTTTTCTTCTCTGTTTTGGCTCTTCCTGGTTTAATTATCAGCACCATTGGGGCATCTAGGTGGTGCAGTGGATAGAGCACTTGTGCAGGAGTCAGGAGGACATGAGTTCAAATCTCACCTCAGGCATTTGACACTCACTAGCTGTGTGACCTTGGGCAAGTCACTTAACCCCAATTGCCTCATCCTGGGTCATCTCCTGTCATCCTGATGAATATCTATCTGGTCACTGGATTCAGATGACTTTGGAGGAGAAGTGAGCCTGGTGACCTGCACAGCCCTCCCTCACTCAAAACAAAGTCAAATGCAAGTCATATCATTATTTCTCTCTGATGGCATGGTCTTCTTCGACAACGAAGGATGAACACACACACATCAGCACCATATTTGTGTCATAAAAGGAATTTCCTAGGACTCCTTCTTCATGTGTTTTCCCAAAAACTTTATATGGTATTAGAATTAATTGTCTAAATGTTTGGTAGAATTTATTTGTAAATCCATTTGGCTCTGGGGAGTTTTTTCTTAGAGAGTTCATTGATGACTTATTCAGTTTCTTTTTCTAAAGTGGAGTTAAGTATTCTATTTCCTCTTCTGTTAATCTGGGAAATTTGCATTTTTAAAATATTCATCCCTTTCACTTAAATTATCAGATTTTTGGCAGATAGTTGCGCAGAATGGCTCCTAATTCTTTCTTTAATTTCCTCTTCATTGGTGGTGAGTTCACCCTTTTTTCATTTTTAATACTGGTAATTTGGTTTTCTTTCTTTATTAAAATCAAATTGACCAAAGGTTTATTTGTTTTATTGTTTTTTCATAAAACCAGCTTATTGGTTCAATAGTTTTCTTACTTCCAATATTATTAATCTCTCCGTTGATTTTCAGGATTTACAATTTGGTGTTTAATTGGAGCTTTTAAATTTATTCTTTTTCTAGCTTTTTTAGTTGCATACCTAATTCTTTAATGTGCTCTTTCTCAGACATATTGATGTAAGCTTTAAAGATAAACATTTTCCCCTCAGTACTGCTTTGGCTGCATACCATAAATTTTGATGTGTTGTTTCATTATTGTCATTCTCTTTGATGAAATTGTTGTCTCCATGATTTCTTGTTTGACCTACTCATTCTTTAGGATTAGATTATTTACTTCCCAATTAATTTTTAATCCATCTTTTCATGACCTTTTATTAAATGTAATTTTTATTGCATCATGACCTGAAAAGAACGCATTTAGTATTTCTGCCTTTCTGCATTTGATTGTGAGGTTTCTGTGTCCTAATACATGGTCAATTTTTGTGTAGGTCAATTTTGTTTTGAACCACTGAGAAAAAGGTATATTCCCTTCTATCCATATTCAGTTTTCTCCAGAGATCTGTCATATCTAACTTTTCTAAAATTCTATTCACCTCCTTAACTTCTTTCTTGTTTATTTTGTGGATAGATTCATCTAATTCTGAGAGAGAAAAGTTGAGGTACCCCATTATTATAGTTTTATTATCTGTTTCCTTCTATAACTCATTTAACTTCTCCTTTAGAAATTTGGATCCCATACCATTTGGTGCATATATGTTTAGTATTGATATTACTTCATTCTCTATGGTACCTTTTATCAAGATGTAGTTTCCTTCCTTGTCTCTTTTAATTAAATCTATTTTTGCTTTTGCTTCATCTGAGATCATGATTGATACCCCTGCTTTTTTCTTATTTCAGCTGAAGCATAATATATTCTGCTCCAATCTTTTACCTTTAGTCTGTATGTGTCTCTCTGCTTCAGATATGTTTCTTGTAAACAACATATTATAGGATTCTGTTTTTTAATCCACTCTGTTATCTGCTTCCATTTTATGGGAGAGTTCATCCCATTCACATTCACAGTTAGGATTACTCCCTGTATATTTCTCTTCATCTTGTTTTCCCCCTATTCATACTAATATGTCTCTCCTTTTACCCTGTTCCTCTTCACCAGTGTTCTGCTTATGATCACTGCCTCCCTCAATCTGCCCTCCTTTCTATCAGACCCCTCCCCCCTTTCTTATCTCACTCACCTCCTACTTCCCCATTGGGTAAGATAGATTTCTGTGCCCCACTCAGTTTCTGTTATTCCCCTCTTTGATCCAAATCTGGTGAGAGTAAGATTCAAACAGTGCTCACCCCTCTACTGTAATAGGTCTTACTCACCTCTTCATATGAAATAATTAACCCTATTCTGCCTCTCTCTTCCCTCTTCTCCCAGTACAATCCTCTTTTTTACCCCTATTTTTTATATCATCCCCTCAAAGTCAACTTATATCTACACTCTCTGTCAAAGTATACTCCCTCTAACTGCCCTAAGAGAGAAACAGTTCTTAAGAGTTACAAGTGTCATCTTCTCATGTAGGAGATATAAACTGTTTAACCCTATTGACTAAATTAATATTCACTTAAAATTTTTTTTGAGTACCAAATTCTCTCCCTCCAGCTCCTCTCCTACCCATTAAGAAGGCAAACAATACGATATCAATTATACATGTGAAATAACACAAAATATGTTTTTAAAAAAGTTTAAAAATTTTACTTCAATTTGCACTCAGAGTTTATCAGTTCTCTCTCTGGAGGTAGGTAGCATTCTTCATCATGAGTCCTTCAGAATTGTCTTGAATCATTAGCCTTTCATCATTGATCAACATTGCTGTTACTGTTACTGGGTGCAGTGATCTCTTGGTTTTGCTCACCTCACTCTGCACTAATTCATATAGGTCCCAAATTTCTTGGAAACCATCCTGCTCCTCATTTCTTATAGCACATTAGTATTCCATCACAATCATATACCCCAACTTGTTTATCCATTATGCGATTAATAGGCATCACTTCAGTTTCTAATTCTTTGCCACCAAAAAGAAAGCTACTTTAAATATTTTTGTAGTATAGGTTCTTTTCCTTTTTCTTTGATCTCTTTGAAATATAGGTATAGTAGTGGTATTGCTGGGTCAAAGGGTATGCACAATTTTATAGCCCTTTGGTCATGGTTCTAAATTGTTCCCCAGAATAATTGGACCAGTTTACAACTTTGCCAGTGTGTATTAGCATCCCCATTTTGCCCTGTCCCCTCAAGCAGTTGTCATTTTCCTTTTCTGTCATGTTAGCCACTCTGATAAGTGTGAAGTGGTATCTCAGAGTTGTTTTTAATTTGCATTTCTCAAACTGACAGTGATTCAGAGCATTTTGCCAAGATAGCTTTGATTTCTTCTTCTGAAAACTGTCTGTTCATATCATTTAACAATTTATCAATTGGGGAATGACTTATTTTTTTTTAATTTGCTTCAGTTCCCTATATATTTGAGAAATAAGCCCTTTATAGAGAAATTGTTTTAATTTCCCCCAGTTTCCTTCTTTTCTTCTAATTTTGTGTAGATTTGTTTTGTTTATGCAAACCCTTTTTAATTCCATGTAATTACATGATTTCATGTAACTAAATTACATGATTACATAAATAAAAATTTATCCATTTTACTTCTCCTGAACCTCTCTTTTTCTTGGTTAATCATAGATTCTTCCCTTATCCATAGATCTGACAGGTAAAATTGTCCATGATCTCCTAACTTGCTTATGATATCTCAAATCCTCTTCTCAAGAAACTTACTCTATAATAGGGAAAAAACATATATACCACCAATAAATGTAACACAAGAGAGAATGAGAGAAGTAGAAAGAACTTCAGACTTAGTGTTTTGGAGAGAGAGACAGAGAGATAGATAGAGGCAGAGATAGACAGACAAAGAAGTAGACTTTAACTGCCTTGGGCAGAAGTAATACAAATGGAAGGAAATTATCAGGAGGCTTATTTGTGGCTTGGAGAAGAGTAAGAGCCCAGACAAAATTGGGACAGGTTGTCTCATAAATTAGTCAGTTTCTCATTACTGGAGACATTCAAGCCAACGCTGACTTCATCCATTCATTAAATTAAAAAAATTATTAAGCACTTTCATGTGTAAGGCATTATATTAGATATAGGGAATATACAAAGATGAATAATAAAAAAGGAGAACTTAATTTACTAAAGGTGATAGGCAAAGAGAATGCTAGGCAGGAGTTGTGAAGAAGTTAATGTTGGAAGACACAGAAGATGCCAGCTAAATCACTAGGCAGGGTGTAACACTAGGCATCAACAAAAACTTAATTGGCCTCATGCCTAATGTGGCATTCTTTTATGGAAAGTTGTGTGTTAGCCATACCTCCTTCTTCATCCAATGGGCCAGCATCACACAATGCTAGTTCTCTCCCAGAGGGGAGGTTAAAATTAGACCCAATCACAATCAACCATGCAAATAGTTTGGAAAAGGACCATTAGTCACAATAGTTTGCATTTTCTCCAGCTTAAATTACCAATACCACCCTTTCCCTTCCAGGTGGTTCCTAATCCCTTCCTATACTGCCCTTAATTTCCATAGACAAAATGATAGTGGTCACTTTTAGAGTTCCTGCCACTGACCCAAAGGACAGTATGGTTCCCAGGATGGAAGAATTTTGTTCTGAGGATTTGAAAGTTGAAGCTTTCAACCCTTCATTTCATCTCCTTTCAAGGAACTGGGAGAGATCTTCATGTGCAGCAGCATTCCAGAGAAATGGAATCATATCCTTTCCCTCCAGCAGGGAGGAATCCTGCAGCTTCTAAACTTACTCTTATTTAGTCAACAAGCTAGCCAGATGAAGCCAAGTAGGAAAAGACCAAAAGCTTCCATCTTTTACTTCCCTTTTATTTACTTTTCTTCATTCACAATGGAGTAAAACTTCCCTCTGCTTTCCATAGCCAATAGGCCATAGCAGCGCCAATTTGTTGCTGAGTTGTCATTTTGGTGATTTTCTGGAATGATGAGGCAGTGTGGCCCAGGCAGAGGAGTTCTGACCTTGAATGTTCACTGTAAGAAGTTTTGAGGGTTGCCTTCTTGTGTTTGTATTCATTTACCAACAGTGAAGATGTGACAACCCTGCATATTCTGCACATGTATTTACAAAATTGCTTTCCTGTTTCTCCTTTATGTACCTGTCTGTGATGGGGCAAATTTGGAGACGATGCTGATTCAGATGTACAGTCCCCATGGGCATATCATTCTGTGATCCATATCTCATTTGGGGCTCCATCAATCTTTACTAGTAAATTAGTTTCTTAAGAAGTCAGATTAATAAAAGTATAAGCTACTGTTTTACTCTTATAGTGTACTAGATTAGCAAAGAGAAGAAATATTCATTAATTAGTATTTTCCATAGAAAAGTGACCTTTCTGAGCACCTTTTTTACCCTTAGGAAGTGATTTATTCACTTAATGTCTCAGGTATGATTGCCCAAACATTTATTTTTAGGATGTCCTTATTACTCAGTACCTTAAAAATAATTTATTAATGGAGAATTACCTTGATAAGAATAAGCAAGATAGGAATTGAGATTAACTTTGCATTAATAACAAAAGCTAAGGGAAAACCAGAAAAAGAAAAAGAAATTGGAGAGAGGACTAAGACATATTTTTAATTCATGCTGGTACAAATTAACTGTATTTTGAATAATAACCTTTTAATGGATTAATATTCCTCAGATATTTCTGTGATACTAAAAAAAGACTGCAATAAAAGACAGTATAAATATTGTAGGAAGTCAGCTGATCATCTCCTTTTCTGAAATACGATAAAATTCTGAGGCTGAAGAGGAAAATTGCCAAGTAACATCTGCATGACAGCTTCTTCTGGGTGTGTACTTAGCTCTCTCTCCACAGATCTCAAAGACTGAAGCTTTTCTTTGCAAGTGAACGTGAACCTGTCTGTACTTCTAAACGTGAATTATCTGGAGAAAGCAGAAATGAAAATGTGTGAATAGGAGTGAAACTCAGTAACTACAGCAGGACATGAGAGTGGGTACTAACCCTGTGGTCAGCGTTTGAAGCCAAGCTCAGCTTCAGAAGGCCAGTGAGCAACTGTGAATGCTGTCTTGAGTTGGTTTTCTTGCTGACACGCGAGGCAGGCCCAGAGTGAATGACTAATTGTTTATTTTTAGTTTGGTTTAGTTTGGTTTTCTGCTTTTTGGTCCCACCCTGCCAGCACATAGTAATGTGACTTTTCCCCTGCCTTTGGGGAAACTGGTGTCTCTGTACAGGTCTGTGTGGCTGGGAGATGGTGATGTCAGTAGAAGCACAGACAGATTCATCAAGTTGTCCCTCTGGGGCTGTCATTCAGTGGGACCCCTCCAGCCCACGGGGGAGCTGTTAGCAGAATAGATTTTACAATTGTTAAATGGGAAAAAATGTCTTTACTTAAAAACAGACATAAAGCTCTTAAAACTTAAACAAGTCAAAGAAGATTTTTGTAGAAACACCCCATCATAGCCTAGTAGCCCTAACATCTGTGTAAATAGACTTGGGGGTGAGTGGGGATGCTGAGAGGCATCTGTCTCCTAGAATGTAAAACATGGTGGGAAAAAGACCCAGTTCTGCTACTAAGTAGATGTGTGGCCTCAGGCAAATCATTTCCCCTCTGTGCATCTCAGTTTCCTCATTTATAAAATTAGTTTAGACAAGATGAATGAAGGGATGAATAAATTAATAAAGCATTTATGAAGCACTTACTATGTACAAAGCATTGTGCTGTGCTCCAGAGACACAAATGGAAAAGTAAGAGAGGCCCTGCTCTCAGAGAGCTCATGTTCTACTAGTGAATTATCTGACCCTCAAGGTCCCACCGTCTCTAAGGGGTCCCTGTTTTGAGCTGGTTTTAACTTACTGTAAATCTGCATTTCTCTCTACTTTGTCCCTGTTTCATCCTCTCTCCCAGTCTGTTAAGTTGCAGGGACTCTGAGGGGGTCTGGAAGAGGAGAAAAAAAGAAGAGGAAGAGGAGGAGGTGGGGGCAGTGGAGGCATCCAAGACATGGAATGTAATTAGCTTAGATATGTAAAGTCCTCCCAACCTCCTCCTAGGACCTCAATGAGGCAAAGCATACAGTGCCTTCTCCCAGAAGATACTATTTTTAAAAATGTTCCCGAAACCTCTCCCCATTCCTGCCCTTGATATGCAAGATTATTAGATTTCATGAGTATAAAAATTGTTGGGCAGGGGAGAGGAATCCCTTCAGTATACTTTGGGGGATGGGCCCTGGACCACACAAATGACTGTCCTCTCCGTAAATAACCAGTGTCAAATGATGGTGTTCTATTCTGTCTGTTTATTTGGAGGATTCTTACCGGCTAGGATTGATTTCTGTAAAACTTTGGAGGAGAATGGTTTCAACCAGAGTATATTCCTTGGTTTATGTTGCCCGGGCCCACTGGACGACTCCTCATTTGTGGCCTTCTACCCACCCCTGGCCCTCCTCCTACTCTAATCCATGCCCCAGAACAATTTTGTGCATTGCTCCAGGAAGCTGTTTTTTACTTTAACCTTTATTGGGTCTATTATGCTTGTCATTTGCTCTCATTGATGAGTGTCTTCATCCCCATGGGAAAGACATTCTTATATTATTGAAATTCACTTCTTAGCTCTGCTGTGAACTCATTGATTCAGTCTCTCTGAACCAATGCTCCTTAGATAAAGTCTCTGCTTTGAGCAGGCATTTTGTTCTCCCAACAGAAGAGGAGATTCTCTATTATGCCTTGATTTCTCTCTAGGGGGATGTGAGATTTATTTAGTTATCCATTATCTGCCCATGGAGGTAGTTTCCTTTGGAATCATTGTGCCACAGGAAAAGTACCAAATGGAATAATTTTCCATTTGCTAGTTGGAGAGGCCAGGCTTCCGGTTACATTTCAGCTTTAAATTGATGCATTAATCCAAATATAGGCTATACTTTCATCCCAGGTTTCTTTTATAAAACCTAAGTATGGCCTGTTCTCAATCCAATCAGCCAGGAATCACTTAAATGATTCTTATGTGTCAAGCATTGTTTAGAGTGCTAGGGATAAAGAGAAAGGCAAAAAGTAGCTCTCAAGGGACCCACTTTCTGATGGGAAGAGAACATGTCAAGCTATGTACTAATAGATGGAAGGGAACCCTAGATGGAGAGACTCAAGCAGTTGCGGGGCAGGGAGGGGAACCAGGGAAAGGCCTCCAGAAAAAGGGGATGTTTGAGCTGAGTCCTTAGTTTCAAAACAGTTTAAAACTTACTCATTTCCTCAGCAATAGCAACGTTATCACCACCAGTACACATAAACCTGGTATATGAGTAATCTGGTCCAATCCCCTCGTTGAGCAGATGAGGAAACAGAGACCTAAAGAGGTGAATAAGACTTGCTTCCAGTAGAACTGAGAGCCAAAGGCCACATCTTCTGATTTCTTCATTCCATGCATTTTCAATGACACTAAGCTGCTCCCTCTTCATATTTAAGTTAGTTTCTTCCTCAGCTGCAGAAAGCCTGCTGAAGCTCAACGGGCCACACATTCTCTCTTTAGGAGTAGTGAAGTAGAGTTTTCAAGTGAGTGCAAGTGCCAGATGTCATCACCATTAACCTTCAGAGCACCTGGATCTAGGAAGAGGGATGAATGGAGGGAGAGAAGGGAAGTTTGCACCAGTTTTCATGGTTAAATAGAGAAATGTAGGTGAAGGAGAACAGGGGTAGCTAATGGGCTACTTAAATGGAGAGGCTGGGTTCATAAGAATCTGATTTCCCACTGTCACAAATGCGGACCATCAAAAAGATGGGAGGCATTTCTTTCTTAGAGTGAATCTCTAGATGTTGATCAAACATTTTCTCCCTTTGACAAATATAAATATTCAGTATATCAAAGAGAACAAAAAGGTGGCTAATTAAAAGTAGGTAGGTGGCAGAGTAGATTGTCATCTTTCTGAGTTTAAATTCAGCCTCACTTGCTAGCTGTGTGACCCTGGGCAAGTCACTGAACCCTGTGTGCCTCAGTTTCTTCATCTGTAAAATGAGCTGAAGGAGGAAATGGCAAACCACTCCATTCTCTTTGCCAGGAAAACCCCAAATGAAGTCACAAAGATTCAGACATTACTGAAACAATCAAAGAATAATTAAAAACAAAATAAAATCTCCAAAAAGATCAAAGAGATTGTAAATTATTGTACATATGCATAGGATCATATATTTAGAGCTGGAAGGGACTCTGCTCCAACTGTCTCATCTTACAGATGAGAAAATTGAGGCTCACCGAGGTTAAATGACTAGTGTAAACTCATCCAGGTAGTAAGTGACAGCCACGATTCAAACTCACCATCTGCTCCAAATCAGTGTTCTTTCTGTTGTGCCACACTACCTTCCAGTTGTTGGTTGTTAATCCCAGTTGGAAATATGGAAGCACAGTTTTTACATTTAGTGTGACTCAAGTGCTGCTGAGGCAGAAGCATTGGGAGGCTAGTCTTTGAGAGAAATGAGAATTGCAAGCTAGGTCCAGATTAGTGTGAATAATGAAGCCTCTGAAGTAGCCACAGGCATTCAAATTTCCACTCTTAGAAGTTATAATTATATAGAATATAGTCATAGGTTCCAGCTCAGTGTAAATAGACAGTGTGAATTCCAATAATGGGACCACTTCATGGAATTCATTATCTGCATTAGTGGACAAGACTGTCTCTCTCTCCAGACCTGGAGAACTTCTCCTAAGTTCTAGGTCAGAGGAAGTTCTCTTTAGCTTTGTGGCTGGGTTCTGTTTGTTTTTCTCTGTCTTTTTCTTTTTTTAAATTTTGTTTTAGCAACGTGTGTATGGCCTGAGTGTTCCCTCTCCACATACATATTAGATCAAAATATAGTCAAGGGTGGCAGAATTTGGGAAACCCAAAACATTGCCATGTGTTTGCTGTTGGTCAAGGCTCAAGTCTTCATCCTCCTAGAAACTGGAGCAACTGGGTTTTTTTTTCAAACTTGAAAATTCTTACTATAAAATTAGTACTTCATTTGAACTAAAACATTTTGGAATTTTGAAATGTTCTCTTCCATATTTTCAGGTGCATCTCTTTCTGCTTATTTGCCATTTTAAAACCTCCCCATTTTCCTTATCTTCCTTTTAATTTGCTAGGGAGCCTTTGCTAATGTGAACCCAGCAAAATCAGCTGTTTTGTGGCTCAGTTTCTCTTCCTATCAATGCAGTGAATAGGAATTTTTCTTAATTTTGACAGGGGTGGCACAAATGCATGGAACTAGGTCAAATAATCAGCTAACAAGCATTTTTAAACTATCTATGGGCCATGCATGGGGGATTCGAATACAAAAATGAGACCACCTACTCTCTACTTTTGGAATACGCATATATTAAACAAAGTGCTTTTAATGCATGGCAAAGCAACTTTACAAACAAGAACCAACAGCCATAAATATGAGCTTAAAAAGTCTGTTTTTGCAGCTACTGCAATATATTCATAATACTCTTTTCCAGCCTTTACTGGGAACTATATTAGATTCACGTCAGCTGAATCTGGCTCTCTCATCCATACAAATTGTGGATTCGAATGATTCCTTTGAAATACCTCTCCAAAGCTATAAAAGCTTTGTTCTTTCCTCCTACTCAGCTGTCTCTAACTCTGATAACACTGGTATCTCTTTGGTTTGTTGCACACCTATCAGTACTTTCAGCCTATCTGCACAAAGCATATGTTTACATACTTCACTTCGTGCAATTTATGTATGGAGGACAGAACTTTATAAGCAGCACAAAAATCACTTTCAATCCTTACCTGAGCTTGGAAGTCACCACTGCAAACTTCTCTCATTCAGGCTGAGGAAGTATATTGGAATCAGTCAACATGGGCAGTGTTAAAAGATTTCCTTCCTCTTTAAGTATCCTAAGAATAGCTGGGCTAATTGAAACACACACACACCCCCCCATAATATTTAATAAAAAGTATTACATAACAGCATGATTATTCCCATTCTTTCCAGAAATCCCCTTTGAAAATACACCACAGTGTTTAACCTGAAATTGCCTTATCAGTTTGGGCACAGGGAGTGCCACACACATGTACCTCTACCACCCCCACTCTCCTCCCCAAATTTTCAGGCTCCATCAGAGGGATTGTTATAAAAATCAGCCCTGGAGGTTCAAAGTAAGAAACCGAGTCTCTTGCCTTTCTCACTTATGCCTAACAGCTTCTCCTCATGTAGGCTTATGGCTAACCTGAACTCCCAATCAAAATTAAGTTGGGCAGTGCATAGAATGATGGACCTGGGGTCAAGAAAACTTGAATATGAATCCTTCCTCAGACACTCCCCAGCCGCTGCGAGTCCCTGGACAAGTCACTCAGCAGCATTGTACTTCAGTTTCCTTATTTGTAAAATGGGGTTAATGGCTTTTACCCCACAGGCTTGTGTGGCTCAAATGAGTTAACATATATAAAGTGTTTGTACACTATATTATATAAATACTGTGATGATGAAGATGATGAGGTTATCAATAATTTGTCTGACATTTTAGGCTCTCTAAAATGTGGAGAAAATCGCCTGGTGGTTTTAGTTGCACTGAGCTAGCAGGCCTGTCCCCAGGCTGGATGAGTCACAGTTGGCAGATCATTAGAATATCCTGTGGTTAACATTGGGCTCTGAAAGAACAACCAGCCAGGCTACCCAAGTGTTTGCTATGGCAACCAGTATTTGTGTATTTTGAAAAATGACTTGTTTCATTTCTGTGTGGTGAATTTGAGCGGGAACAGCTGGAGGAGGTAACATTTGCCCCTCGGTATGTGTAAAGATCATTTCTTTTGCTCACTGAAAATTGGGCAGGCTCAAGATAAACATTTTTTTTTTCAGGAGTGGTATGGTTTCTGTATTATCCATGGTGAATTGTACTGTGTCAATCAATCAATGACCTTATTAGCATCTATTTTTAAACATTTGCCCATAGAGGAATGGGATATAGATTTCATTTCCCCCTATTAATTGCTAGGTCTCTTGTCCGAGAATCCTGGCATACCAGGAAAGACTGGAATTGATGGAGTGCCCTCCATCCAATGTAAAGTAACCATGCAGGGCAAGAAGGGAAAACTTAGTACCTAGAAGAGAAGCTTAGTACCTACTTCATTTGACCAATTTAACATGAATCAAAAGTCGCACATAATATATCCTTGCCTCTAGAAGTAAGAACTTAGCAGATTTCTAATTCCTCCCAATATTATTATCTAATGTTGCTACAAAGGGCTACGGGAGGGTACATCGCTTCATTGGCCATAGCTGCAAAAGTCTCTCATCCCATCCATTTTGGATTCAGATGAAATAGTTCAACCTTTGGTACTGAAGTTGAGAAGGAGCCTTTTTTGGGAAGTATGAGATTTTCTGTTTGTTCAACTTTGCCTGGGAAATAACTACATTTATTTTTATATTGGCTATTTTTGAGTTTGTAGTATTTTAGGTTTACATGATAAGATCTTTGGATATATAAACACTATACTTAATTAAAAACTCAGTGAGACTCTCTAACCTGCAGCAAATGTCTTGAGGTTTAATGGAGACCCTGGAGGATACCCAAGCCCCATGTACTCTGACTTGTACTTAAGAATCCTACAATCCCAGAATATCAGAGTTAGGAGACTCAGAGGCTCTCATTTTATGTGCAGTGAACCTGAGGATCAGTGACTTACTCAGGGTCAAATAATTAACAAGCATTTGTTAAACATCTAATAATAATAATTATAACTAGAATTTACATAATACCTGAACGTTGCAAAGTACTTTACAAATAATATCCCATTAAACATTCCTAGGAGGTAGGTGCTATTATTATCCTGATTTTACAAATGAGGTAACTGAGGCGGAAAGAGGTTAAATGATTTACCCAGGGTCATATGACTGGTAAAGGTGTGAGGAAGGATTTGAACTTGAATCTTCCTGAATCTAGCTTCAGTACTCTATCAGTACTCTTCAGCTAGGGAGGGATTGACTTCAACCTAAGGCAAATTGTTCAACGGCTTCAGTATTGACTGCTGATGGTCTGTTGAGAACACTAGAAGTGTTCGGCCCCAGGATCATGTCCTTATTATTAATCAATGTGGCTCTATCAGCATTGAGTAGCTGAGATGCACCAAAGATCTTTGGCCCATAAATGCATCATAAAAACGCTTTGGATTGTTACTATCAGCATAAAACTGAATTTCATCTGCCTTCTTACCAAGCCAGGAATCTTGCATCTCTCTAAGATTCAACTGTACTTTACTTCTGATGGAAGTAAATGCTTCCTTCTTAGAGATGAATGAACTATCCTGCTATTTCATGGAGAATTCACATAGGGCAAGGTCTCACATGGTGGTCAGAAGATTTGATACAAAGACACTCTCCAGGTCTCTCTTAAGAACTTTGGAATTGATTGTGTGACACGAGAGACACTGGCACAGGACCACCCAGAATGGGTGAAGGTGCTGTGCTCTATGAATAAAGCAGAACTGAAGTCACTCAAGAGAAACTCAAAATGGACACATTTAGAGAACCCACCCCAAATGCTCCCATGGACTATTTGTGCCCAACTGGTGGTAGAGCATTCTGAGCTCATTTTGGTCTGCTTAGCCACAGTCAGACACATTGTAACTTAACTCTAACATCGTGATGTTACTTTGGTCCTCTTTGAGAGCAAAGGACAACAACCAGTCAGCCAACCATGGCTGCTAAAGGTGTGAGGCAGGATTCAGACCTGAATCTTCCTGAATCTAGTGCCAGTACTCTCCACCACATGGCTGCCTCCAGGTATATCTCAGGATTAGGAGACTATCTACCTTCCACATGTTTACAGATAAGTCAATGTATGGTATATACAAAATAAATAGGAAATGATTTGAGGTGGGCTGGAACACCTAGGGACATTAGAAAAGGTCTATTGAAGGAGATGACATGTTAGACTTGTAGGGATTTGAAGAGTTTTAAGAGATAGAAGCGAGAAAGAAAACCAGCAGAAGTTTGGAGGCAGTGTGTGAAGGCCTTGAGGTGGGAAGATCGGATCAACTGGAGCACGGATTTGGAAGGGCCAAGTAGAGCCAGATAGGGTAGGGTTTTAAATGCCAAATAGAGGAGATTGTATTTCCTCCTGGAGGCAATAGGCTGTGTGTGTGTGTGTGTGTGTGTGTGTGTGTGTGTGTGTGTGTAGGGGGGTGGCCACAAATGACATTTAAAATCTGCAAAGTATTTTACAGGCATTATTTCACTGGAACTTCATGACAAACCCTTCCAGGAAGTCAATGCAATTATTTTCTTCTTCATTTTACAGATGAAAAAACTGAGACCCAGAAGGAGTTAAGTGACATACATACCCCCTGGTTCCATTACCCATAAGCATCGGGGGCAGGATTCAAACCTAGGTTTCCCTGACTCCTAGTCCGTCAACTCTCCCATAAAGAACTAATTAAGTTGGACAGAACCACTATTTGGGCTGAGCTTTTGGACTCTGAGTCTATAGAACTTTCTAGGGAATCTCAAAATCTTTCCAAGTGTCAGGAGACAGGATTCTTCATATAGGAGGGCTTTGCTTTTTTCACGTCTAAGAGACCCAAAGGCCTCTTAACCCTCCTCTTTTCTGTTGCTTCACATTTGGCTGTCTCTCACAAGCTCTTTTTTATTTTCCCTGTAAAGTATCTATCTAAAAACTTAGAAACTTGACAGTGAATATGCACATTCAGTGAAAGAGTGGGGGGAAATAAACAGGAGAGAGAACTGTGATAAATTAAGCTCATCTTTATTCATATGTTTAGAATGTTTTGAAAGGAGAGTAACTAAAAAGGGCCTCTGGCTGCCCACCATCCTTAAATCTTCCCTGGCTTTCCCAATGCCTCACAAGCTTCACATTCTCTCACAGATAGTTCATGTCGGCCCAGGATGAGCCTTAGGAATTCGGGGATTTATTATTTCTTCTGTCTCTGGATTTCCTTGGTTAGAGTGTTTCCCTCCTCCTTTGGCTCCACAGTCTTGATAAGGTTGTCAGATATCTGCCTGCCAGGGACTGTTGAGATTTAGGACAATGGTGGAGGCACTAGTGATATAAAATCCAAACATGAATACTGATGAAGTCTCATTAAAGTAGACACCATTTCCTATACAATCATCGGGCTCTCAAGTTTTACAGCCCCTTTGCTGGTAGCTGGTATGCTTGCTGCAATATTTAAAACAGCAAAATTCTAGCCCAACCCTTCATTCCCCCAAATCCCACTCTTCTAGCTCCAGTCACAACAAAATTTGATGTATTGTGTGTGTCTGTGTGTGTGTGTGTGTTCATAAGTGAGCATGTATAATTCACCAGACACTTCTCATTTTATAGATCCTAATAATTGTTTAGTCCAAGCCTAGCCGGATTTTAAGTGTTAAAAATGGAACCTTCTGAAAAGGGGGGAATACAGAATTGGCCAGATCACAAGGGTGCCAACCTTCTGGCTCATCATGTTCCTCCACGAGAACATGTGATCAAGATGAGGATTTGTGAAGAGATAGGAATCGGGGGAAATAATGAAATGTAGCAAACGAAGGATTCTAGGTTAGGGAGCAGGGCACACAAACATAATTACATTGTTGAGCTAGCTGGTTTTTTTTTTCTTTTTTTGACCCAGCAAGTTGTTAAACTGCCTTTTTTTTGGTTTTTCTTCTTAAGGATGTGTTCTAGTGAAAGTCAAATCAGTCATAAGGCCCAATATATTGTTAACTTGTTCAGCGTGTGAAGTCTCATTAGATCAGGATTGGGGAAGTGGAAAGCATGCTGGATTTGGAGGTGGAGGACCTGGGTTCAGATCCTAGTTCTGTCATTCGTTTACCTGGATGTCCACAGAGAAGTTCTCTATCTCTCTGGTTCTGTCTTCTCCTCTACAAAAGATTGACTAAATAACCCTAAAGGATCTTATCCTACCCCCAATTTATGCTATGAACTTATCTTCCTAACGGCAATAAGCATATTAAAAGTCCAGGTTTTTATTTTATTGGACTTGCTCACATAATCATCAATTCCTAGAATCTAAGTGTTGAAAAGAGTCTTAAAGACAGTGGTATACTGGTAAATGTTTAACAGTTGGCAATCTGGGGGAACAACTGTTTAATTTTAAAATTTAGTCGAACTTAGTTTGTTAGCATTAACAATGTGTTCATGTATCTGCATTGTCAAGATTTTCTCCATCACTTGCTTAGGTCTAGACAATCGACAGAACAATAAATCAAGCCCTTAGCATTTGCCTATTGCCAAGTTTTAAATAAATACACTGAAAATTGACCAGTCAGGAAGGTTAGAGCTGGCTTCAGCACACCTCTGCTTAAAGGCCATCTAGTTCAACATCTCTGTCCAATGTACAAATCACTTCTATAATAATTTCCTTAAGTATTCACAACTGCTGAAGCTCTCCAGTGACAGGGAACTCACTACTCCCTAGCTAAACTTGATTCCTTTCTTTAGATCATTCTATTTCTTAGAATGTTTTCCTATATATTGAGCCAAAATCGACATCTCTGAAACTTTTGCCTATTGTTCCTAGTTCTACTTTTCAGAGCTAAAAGAAGAAATAATCTCTTGTGGTTTTAGGATGCCAAAGGGTATCTTAAGAGATCTAAAAGGGCATATTGAACCCTACCAATTATTTTAATTTTAAAAATTATATTTCATTCAGAATTTTTAAGAGATGTCTATAAACTCATAGGATTATTTGAAGATGTAATGGACCTTTGATTTCATCTAGTCTGATTCTCTTATCTCAAAGATAAGTATCTGAAGCCTAGAGTGGCTAAATGACTTGCCTAAAGTCACACAGATGGTAAGAAGTGGAGATGAGATTTAAACCTGGCCTGCATGATCTTATAGAAAAAAACAATGACTCTAGAGTCAGAGGACCTGCGTTCAAATCTCACCTCTGCCTCTTAACTACTTTTGGGACCTTGGGTATGTACTTGACCTCTTTGAGACTCAGTTTTCTCTGAGGTCACTCCCACTTCTAATACTATGACCAGATGACTCCCAGTCCTTTACTCTTTTCACAACAATTATCAACTCTATGCTGATCATTCTGAAATTTATTTTTTCAGCCTTAATCTCTCTCCTGACCTTCAGTCTAGCATCTCTTGGACATCTCAAACTGGATATCCCATAAATGTCTTAAACTCATCATGTCTAAAAATGGACTCATCTTTCCCTGCAAATCTTCCCTTCTACCCACCATCCCTATTACTGTCACGGGCACCACCATCTTCAGTCCCTCAACCCAATGCTAGCCCCCTCCCTAATCTAATCTATTGCTAAGGCTTGTCAATTTCATCTTTGCAATATCGCTTGAATTTGTCCCGCTCCTCTGATACTGCTTCTACCTTGTTGCAGAACTTCATTTCCCCTCACCTGGACTATTGACATAGCCTGTTGGTTAGTCTCTCTGACCATTCGAATCTATATTGCACTCGACTACTAAAGTGATCTTCCTTTTAAGTGCAGCTCTGACCATGTTAGCCCTCTACTCAATAAACTGTAGTCACTCCCTATCATCTTCTTTAGAATCAAATATAAGACCCTTGTTTGGTGTTCAAAGCCCTTTAGAACCTGATCCCCCCTTAATCTTGCCCCTTTCTAGTCATCTTGAACCATACATTCCCTCCAACCCCCAACTATTCTTTGATCCAGGGACACAGACCTCTTTTCTATTCCTCAAGCAAGATGCTCCATCTCTAGACTCTGGGCATTTTCACTGACTGTCCCCCAAGTCCAGAATGTTCTCTATCTCCTAATTTCTGTGGCTTCTGTCAGGTCCCAGACAAAATACTACCTTCTACAAGAAACCTTTCCAAATGTCCCTTAATTCTAGTGCTTTCTCTCCATTTATTATCTCCAGTTTGTGCTATATGTAGCTTGTTTATTCAGAGTTGTTTGTGTGTTGTCTTCCCATTAGACTGTGAGCTCCTTGGGTGTCTTTGTACCCCTGGCACTAAGCAGAGTCCTTGGCACATAGCAAGCACTCACTAAATGTTTATTGACTGACTGAATGACCACACTGAGATGCTTTTCAGTAATAGGATATCACTTATGAAAACAAATAATAAGAGGGTGTCGTGACTTCCCAAAAGCTGAGTATCATTGCTATAGGACATTCCGACATCAACTTACGTATAGTTGTGGGATTTTTTCACAGTTATTTCAGCAGTCCCTTCTTAACTCCATGTTCTTACCTCTAAATAAAACCAAATTCTGTAGGTAGCAGGCTATTGCAATTGGTGTCTAACTCAGTAGACCTTGTGTTCTCAACTTTGTAAAGTTGCTCTTGTCATAGAGTCTTTCTCCTATGATTTCAGCTGTATGATGGACCTCACCTGTTAGCCCGCTACTGTGGAGCAGAAATTCCCCCTGCCGGGAACACTACAGGGTCGAAGCTTCATGTGCTTTTCCACACAGATAGGGTGGGCAGCAATGAAAAGGGATTCCAGATGTATTGGCACCTCAATGGTAAGGTTGGAGTCATGCTCAATTTTGCTGCAGTTTAAACCTCCCTACTTCCCTCTTTTCCCATATCCCACAGGTAGGAACCTCCTATGTGCAATAACTCTGACAACAAATATCGATCTGTCCTCTGTTCCAGTACTTGTCAAGGTTGACCCTGCTAGGGTCTGTACTTTAGGCTTTGATCCTCTCCTGTTGCCTTTGGGAGTCCACCCATCAACCATGCCTTCTCTCCAAACACACATCCCATTTTTTAAATCATGTGAATATTAAAGTTAGAACTAGGGTGATTTCATTAGTACAGGAAATACTAGGTAAGGAGGCTCCCTCTGCCAACGGAGGTCAGTATTTCTCTGCAACTTAGAAGTCTTTGAGAGTTGTCAAGGGTCCAGGCTTGCCAAGTGACTTGCCCAAGGTCACACAACCAGAATATGTAAGAGGTGGGATATGAGCCCAGGTCTTCCTGGCTCCAAGATCAGTTTTCTTTCTACTACTGACAGCCTGCTTCTCATGTGTATTATAACATATTATTAGATAGCATCTCTGAGTGCTTCCCTAGTAGAAAAACAATGGGGTCTGGAGTAAGAGGCCTGGGTTCTAATCCTGGCCCACCACTTATTAACATGAGAGGGTTAGACCAAGTGACTTTGGGCTCTCTTCCAGGTCCCAGATCCAGGATTCCGAAATCCTCAATTACTTTCCCCTTATCAATCACACCCTTAATCAACATTGTGGGACCTATCATTTAGAGGGTGGACTGAGTGAAAAAACAATTTCAACCAGAAGGCCAATAGGAGTGTGTATACATGGGACCTCCTAAAGAATGGGACTTACTCTTTCAGAGATTAAAATAAAGGGAAAGTGGGACAGTAGCTCTAGCAGGGAGAAATGGAGACTCAATGAGAAATGTCTAGAAGTCAAGTTTTAAAGACAGAGCTTTCAGACAATAGGAGAGTAGGGATTGGGATTGATTGGTGGTTTAAACCCATGCACAAAGTTAACTGAATAACATGATCCATCCTTGTAATGTATTTCAGTCCCAAACATACAGTTTGTAGCTCTACAATGACCTCATGCCAAAGTAAAGGTTTTAAGCACACATCTGTATATTCTGTGTCCCATATGTCAGTCAATGGGAGGAGGAAAAGGGGGCATCAACAGGAAAGAAGAGTGAAAACAGGAAAATGCTTTAATGAGATCACCCCATTTCCCCCTTTCTTTGTCCTTGGATAGAGGCAGAAAAGAGAAACTACAAGGTACACTAATGGATGATTTGGGACTCCAGCTTGTCTAGTCCAGAATTTTTCTCACATGTTGGATTAGACCTGTGATCTCATTGACATAGGGAACTTCCAGTGAGGAAATACCCTTTATCATTTCCAAGTGACATTTGCTGTGCAACTTGTAGTCTTGGAGACTTGCCTGGGTTCTCTGTGAGGTTAAGGGACTTACTCAGGGTCACATAACCAGTGGACAAGAGCTGAACCCATGTCTTCCTGACTTTAAGGCCAGCTTTCTATCCATTGAGCTATAACTGCCTTTGCATCAATCAGGGGAGGGGCCTTTCCTGAAGCACTCGGACAGGGTGATTTTTTTTAATATAGTTATTATTATAATTATATAATTATATTTTGGATAAAATCAAGATATTTAAGCGTACTGAAAAATTACCTTTAAACTGGAATGTTTAGTAGTTGAATGTGACCATGAGGCAATGGGTGCTGCATAAGAGCCTCAAGGAATCATATTCTTATAGCATAGAATTTAGAGCATAAAGGGGCCATCTAGTCCAACTTCCTCATTTTACAGATGAGAAAACTGAGGCCTGAGGAAGTCAAGTGACTTGCCCATGATCATACAGGCAGTAGAAGGAAGATTCCAACTCAGGTCTTCTGAATTAAAATCCAGGGTTCCTTCCACTTCCTGGAATTATGGTAATAGACTAAAAGTGAATAGAAAAAGCATTACTTATCTTCCTTAGAATAAAGTTTCCCTTGAACCAGAGTTAGGTTGAGACATGAAGGTAGCCCAGATGGAACCTTTCCCCTGTTAATGAAGGCATGCTCCCTTTTGCTCCCACCCATTTGTCTCCATTGCTTTAGCATCACATCTGCTTCCAGCCCCTCCTGCCCTTTTCCAATAACAGCCATGCCATGGTATTTCTCTTTTGGCCTTTAGAGAAAAACAGTGACATCATTTCCTGAGGTTGTCTGCAGGATAAGAGGCCATATCCCCCTTTTACTGAGTGAGTCAATTAATAAGCAAACACTTTTTAAAAACGTACCCTCTTTTGTCACCCACACAGGGCTTCAGTTTGCTCTGAGGACATGGATCTCCTAAGGGTCTTTATCTGTTGGCCCATTTTAACAGAGGTGCTGTTGCAGGAGCAGATTAAGCCCTATGACCATGTCATTATGCAGGCTCTCAAAGACAGTCCCACCCTGAAAAGAAAGGCACGACCACAGTTGCTCTGTCTGGATAATCAGTTCACACCATTCAGCTCTGACAGCATTGTCCAGGGTCTGAATCAGAGGCCCCGGCCAGCCTGTCCCATGGAAGGGAGTGCAGCTTTGGACAAACTCTGAATAGGCGCTCTGGGGCCCATTCGACACTCATCCCTTTGGGCTGCCAGCTCCCAGAGGGCCTCTCTTTCACCAGGGAGTGGAATCCAGCATTCAAGCAAGGTCAAGGAGCTTTGGAAGTAAAAGAATACCACATGCAAAAAAGAGCGAGCTCCTCAGCTGGGAACCAGGGGAGGGAGGACTGAAGAAGAGGAGGGGGGAAGGGATGTGTGTGGGGGGTGATGTCACCCTGTACCTTCACAAAGGAAAAGTCTTTTCTTTGTCAAGAAGGATGACATCAGCCTCCAGACAGGGATGCTGGTTTCGTTTTATCTTCCCTCTGGCCTTTTAAGTTATTTTCTAAAGCAGAGAGAGTTTACAGAAATCTTCCTGGCAAGTGCCTTCCTTCCCCAAGCTTCCCCAAGTGCCCCCCGACCCGCACCCCGGGTCAGCATTAGCACCAGCCCACTCCTGCTCTTGCATTCTGTGAACCTACTGGTGGGAGGCCACATCCCTTTTTTCCTATACCCATTTTTTTTTTTTTTGCCTTGGAGGAGAAACTTATTGGGATGATCCTGGACCAGTTTCTCCCATTGCCCATCATTTCAGTTCTCTACCCTCTGGTTATCCAAATAGCACACTTTGCTTCTTAATCTTGAAGTCTTAAACATGATCATAAAGATCTAGATGGAATTTTTTTCTTGGTAGAAGGGTTTTGTTTTGTTTCGTTTGTTTGTATTGTGTTGACTGAACACCTAGCTGTGCTGTAGGCCTCTTGAATGTCAGCTGTGTGTGGCTTGTTGAGTCTCCAGTGTGTGGTCCTGGCAAGGCCAATTAGAGTTTAAAAAATGAGAAGTAGTTGGTGAAATCTTTGTGGAAAAGGCATTATAAGTCAGGTTTGGGAGATGAATAAGAACTAAGCATGTGGACAGATGAAACTCTAGCAGACATATTGCCAGCCTTGTTTGTGTCCTGGAACCCTTCGGCAGTATCTGGGGAAGCCTATGGGCCACTTCTCAGAACAAGGACATTAAGTGTACACAATAAAATCCAGAGGAAAACAAGTGCATTGAAATACAGTAGTCAGACTACAAGTTAAGGTTAAGGACCCATGCTGTAGAGGCTCCCTTGTCAGGGATGAGGCAGAGGGGCTTTCTGGGCAGACGCAGGCTAGCCTAGCTGTCATTTGAGGGCCCTTTCACCTCTGAAGTTCTGTTACTCTGCACCAGGTTATTCTAAGTTAGTGGAATGCCCAGAACAAAGATTCAGCTGTGGAAAGAAAGATGATACAGACAGGAAATGGCAAGAAGATGGGTCTGATTGGTTCAGAGGCTACACGTTAGGGAGCAGTAGGGAACTAGATGGGATAAGTAGGGTGGGGAGAGCTTATGGAGAGCCTTGAAAACAAAGCCAGTTTGGATTTCATAGGGTAGGCAAATCTTTGCAGATTTTTGTAATGTAAAGGGGTATTTTAGAAAGATTCGTATGAGAGCAAAATGCAGGACTGATGAAAGGGAGACTCTAGTTGAGGCTGGAGCAGGAACAAAGCCTTGTGTGATAGAAGGGATCATAAAAGATGAAAGAGATAATTTCAGTTACATAAAGTAAAACAAATGCAGGACCAAAAGCAGACTAAAAAGAGAAGCTGTTTTTTAGTTTAGTTTAGTTTTTTACAATAACTTTTAATTGGCAGAGTTGGTTTGATATGGCATATGGTCCCAGTGGTGGTGGTGAGAGCAAAGGGAGAAGGTACATGTGAGGCAGAGAGTGTTTGCCCAGACTGAGAGGAAGGAGGGAAGGAAAATATATCAGAGGATTTCTGGAATATTGGTCTAGGAGAGTCACTCATCAATCAGAGGAGCAGGTCCTCAGTTCCTCCAGGGCATGGTCTTTAGTGTGGGTAGTAAGGATAAAATAAATCAACGTTATCAACTGCAAGGCAGTGGGGCTACAGAGAACAAGGTGAACATGAAAGGCATTTTAGAGGGAGACACATCGAGAATTTATGAGAAATTGGATACTGGGAATATCATTAGGAGTGATTCAAATATAAATTCAGATTTCCTAACTATGATGACTAGAAAAAAGTCACAGAGAAGGATTGTTGGAAAGAGGAGCTGGTCTGAAGAGAAAGTTGATGAGTTTAATTTTAGACACATTGATTTTGAGGTGACAAAGATATAGGTAGGTGGGGATTTCTTGTAGTCATTTGAACATATGAACCTGGGGTAAGGGTTTGTTTAGATTTGAGAGCTGAGGGGAGTAAATATTGAAGAAGAAATAAAAGATTTTTGAGAATTACCTAAAATTAGGGAGTGAGAGGATGAACAGGAGCCACCCAAAAATATAGAGAAGGAATAATCAGACAAATATGAGAGGAATCAGGAAAAAAATGTAGTTAATCATGGAAAACAGGAGAAAATAATTTCAAGGAGTGTCAGTGGTGGTAAATGAGAAATGAACAAAAGCCACTGGGTTTGGCAAAAGGTCATTGATGACCTTCAAGAATAATTTCAGAATTGTGAAGATGGCAGTTCGATTGGAGAGATTTTCAGAGGACAGTGGATGGACAGGAAACGAAGATAATGTCTTCAGAAGAGTATTTCCTACAACCAGGCCAGAAAACAAACAAACAAACAAACAGACTGGTTTATAACAACATTTTTACTGCTCCATAAAATTTTTATTTCCAAAGTTTACTTGTTTCTTTAAAAATATAAACTTAATAAAACTAATTCTTCCATCTCCTTCTTTCCTTTCCCTCTGCATCCCACACTTCTCATTTCTGGCCTGTTCCATTCCCTTTGTTCCTAGCCATAGCCCCCCTCAAGTACTGAGAGCTGCTGTGCTGAAGCAGGCAAGGAGCTGAGTAATTGACAGTAGGCAATTCAGATATTTTGCACATCCACGGGATGGTTTGAACTGGAAAACATTGGTTTAGACTGCAACTGTGAATTTGGCAGTGAAAAGGAGAAAAAAGGGTGGGGGAATAGATAGGAGGATCATATAGAATTTTTCTAATGATTGTTATTAATAAGATGGAGAGACCTAGCAGTGTTTGAAGGTGGAAGGGAAGGGTTCCATGGCAGGTGTGAGAGGCTAAAGATGCTATAAAGGGAGACAGTGCAGTGGATTGGAAAGAGTTCAAGTCTTAGGGGCAGAAGGACTGAATCTGAGTCCTGGCTCCAACATTTAGAACAAGAAACAATGATTATTCCTCCATCGGTGAATCACGTCCGTGCTCAGCATTCTGATAGTCCCCTGACTAGTCAGGACTTATTCCCTTTTCTCCTTGAAGGAATAAAGTTACTGCCATCAGTAAAATCTGCCATTATGGGATGGGACAGTTTTCTAGCTTATGGCCAATCCCAGTCATCCTGTCCGGTTATGACTCCAACTAGAAAGAAAAATGGTCAGATAGGGACAGTCATATGTTGAGCTGGAGGTAAAAGGGCACATGGTCAAAGTTTTCCCCCCAAAGTTAGATGACAGAGTCAGGATGAAGGAGTTGGATGTTTAAGGAGAGATGAAAATTCAAACCACTCCATTTTCTGTTCTGTGCAAAGCCCTTTGTTTGGTGCTAAGAATACAAAAACAACTTTTAAAATACGTTTGAAGTGTGTTAGGGAACAATGTGAGATAGATGAAGAGGTTAATGAGAAGTGAGGAATGCTATGTAAAAGCTAAACATCCCGAGTCTGGGATGGACCAGGGCTGCCTACAGCTTCTTCATCTGATGGTAGTGTTAAATAAAAAAATGACCAGGCAAGCGATGCACAGTGATTATGGGTATGGGGCCAGGATGAAATGGGGAAGGAGAGAGATCCTTGAAAGGCTGTACTGAAAGGTTTTCTAGTGAATTGAGGGTAGAAAGTTCATCGTAGTCCAAAGGGAGCTAAACTAGCTGAAGTCGAGGGGGTTGAGTGCTTGAAGGTCCTGCAAAGGTCAAGGATGTAGTCGGAGACAGGGCGAGCTGACATACAGATTCAGAGAGAGATCAGTGATACCATTGGGAGGATGATGAGCAGTGCCATCCTAATTCTTCCTGTTAATGAAGCCGTGTAGGGACGTGGCTAAAGTATGGGGCAGGAGGGAGGGGATGGAGGTCTGAGTGACAATAGAATGGAGAGAACATGCAGTAAACATTTACCAAAATGAATGCTGAAGTCATGGAAGATGATGGAAGGTGAAGGAATAAGGAGAAGAATCTAACTTCACTTCTCTACTGTGGGACTGAGCCAGACGCTAATAAAAATGGACCATAGTACAATTGGATTAACTTCTTTGTCTATTTTTTATATCACTAAAAAGACATGATTTTGAAATATGGAATTATTATTTAATAGGTCAGTACATTTTTATATTTTAAAAGTATTTTATAATTTTTTAAAGTAATAATTATTGTTCCACTGGTACCTATCTCAAATGAGATAATGGAGATAAAGTACCTTGCAAACCTTAAAAGCAATGTGAATGTCAGCTATCATCATTCAAGTGGCAGTCATGCAAAACGTGAAAAAAAATTCCCAACATGAAAGATGTTTGGGTTCATTTATGAATGCGTGGTGTCTCTGATGAGCTGTGGCCAAGAAGCATTCCAGGGCTGTTTCAGGAGGCTTTTTGGAAGTTAATTATTCTATCCAGGCCTATTCTACGTTTGAGTAACTGTGTGACCTCAATTAAATTCCTTGCTCAGTTTTAGTTGAATTTTGTATTGGGCTTCCCTTCCAATGATGAGCTACGGTGTGATTGTTACAACACCTGTCGCATTCTGCCTCAAATATGACATCAGGGAAAATGCTTCCTTTGTTTAGGAAATCTTCCGGGAACCTCCTAGAAATGACAAATTGGTACATATACGAGCAGTGGTGTGCTAGGAAGTGTTTAACAACCAGTCCTTGAAGAAAAAAATGTATATTAGGCATACTTAAAAGTTTAATTTGCATTATAAATATCTTATTTATCATGTTCTTAAGTCCAGACAATCAACAAAATATTAAATTGAGCCCTGACTTGTAGAATTTGTTGATTTCTGAAATGTAAACGCTCACACTGAAAATTTAACAATTGACTCTCAGAGCTGGTTTGAACTGGCTAAAAGCCCTGAATGTCAATCTCCCAGGTCATCATTACTCTGATGCAGGCACCCAGCCAAGATGAAAACATTTCAATTTACGTAGAAAGTTAGAAAAGTTGGGAAAAAATGCAGAACATTTTAAAATGATTATTTTTTTAGAGAATATACTTATACTAAAAAAAAAGCAACCTTTACATTTGTGTTCTATGTATGTTCTGTATATAATATGTGGGTAGTTGGGATGTCGCTATTTTATACTTTTGAAACCAGACTGAGACTTATTTGACTTAGGACGTCCCACATTAACCTATTAGGGCTGTTTGGTTGTTTGTGACTTCCAATAGCTAGAAATGAGTTGGAACTCATTTGAATGCTTATAATCACAACATTGGCTTTCCCAGCCATTATCTGGACAGATAATTATTCAGTTTAAGAAACTTCCTCACACCTTTTTTTTATGGAACACTTTATTCATAACAGTCTTTAAGAGAAGGATGCCATGAACTGAAAAGCTACTAATTTAAAAAATTAGTGATTTTTTTGGGGGTGGGGAACCTCCCTCTGCAAATGCATTTCTGCATCTTGTCCTTAATTTAATAGTCAGAGATTACCTGAAGTAGCTAGGTAGCACAATGGGTAGAAAGCTAGGTCTGGAGTCAGAACGACCTGAGCTCAAATCTGACCTCAGACATTTACTCGTTGTGTGATCCTGGGCAAATCATTTAACCCTTTTCCCCTCAGTTTCCTCATCTGTAAAATGAACTAGAGAAGAAAATGGCCAACCCCTCCATTATTTTTGCTAAGAAGACCCCAAGTGGGGTTACAAAGAGTCAGACCTGACTGAACAGAAGCCAGTTTTGCTTGAAGTACCTCACTTGACCATGAGACATAATCAGTTTATATCAGAGAAGGGACACAATGGCCCTGGTCTTTCTGACTGTCCCCTACACTGTGCTGCCGTTCCTGAAGGCATGCTATGGTCTATTTATCTTTATTTCAGAAATACTCTTCTCACTCAGATTCTTGTAGTTAGCATTTGGGAGGAGAGGGTGAGAATGGAGTGCAATGAATACCCCTGGAGTAGAGGAGGGAGGAGCCACACCAATGAAATCTTGAAGCCTCTTGGAGCTTAGGAGCAGATTTTACAGATTGACTGAAATTTCAGAATGAGTTAACAAGAAATTCAAAGTCTAATATTATTCACATCCTTGATTACAGCAGTACACATTATTGTTAAATGTACATACACTTCATCTTGATTTCACGTTGGGGAGAAAAAAACCCCTCATTTTTTGGCATGTGGTTAGGACTCATTGCTGAGCAAATCTGAGCCTCACAAAGAGCATGAGGTTTTTTAAAGGTTACTCATCATCCCAAATTCACTGGTGGCCACTCTTCACCAAAGTCGGGATTCTGTTTCCAAGAACACTATTTGAAACAGTACATCACGAACAGCAATCACCAAACCTCCCCTTGGCTCGCCCCCACCTTCTTAAAATACGCAGTGCTCCATTCGTGGCAACCCCTGCCATTCTGGCAAAAGGAAGAGGTTCAGTCTGTACAGGTTTCTTGACCTTTCTATTTGTGTCCTGGTTACCTAGCAACTCCGCCTGTGATAGACATTGCATATGCTTTCTGGGGGAATTCCAGGCTTTTCTAGTACAACATGAGAAAAAAAAAAACCCAGTTATTTTTTTCTCAGTTTCACAATTTATAGCAAAAGTTTCCAAAAATTGTTCCATTGAGAATAATGAACCAATTTCAAATTCATTGTAGATCTTTACAGTTCAAAGAGGTTTGCTTTGTCCCACTCCATACATATTTTATTGATATATCACAGATCCAAGCAGTGCTATGGGAAACCTTTGACAGTTGTGTTTTTTTGTTTCTGTTTTTTACTTCTAACATTGTCTTCTCATAGCATAGGTGTATGTGTGTGTGTGATATTTTGCAATCACTTAATAAAAAGATTCAATACCAAACACAACTAGCAATTATGAATTTCAGGAGCTCTGAGGCATCAGTTAAATTTTCTCCTCAGGCATTGGTTCATCAATCAGTAATGAATCTTTAGTGAGGAGCACCAATCAAATTATTACCGAAGTAGCACTGTTTCTAATTATGCTTGTTGGCGTATATATGTTTACACACATGTATACATGCACATATGCACATATGTACATGCACACACATATAATCACATAATTATTTTCTACCTTCTGATTAAACTTATCCAATTGTAAGTTCGGTCACTTCCAGACTAGCTTTGCATTAATTGGCTATTTCTAATTCAAATGGCTACTTTTTCAGTTAATTACGATGAAAATACCCCAGATGTTACACAGAAGAGTGATGAAGGGTAATTAAATTAAATTAATTGATTAGTGTAATGATTAAGTTAACATTTTGCTTAAGGAAGTAACTTATTTTTCCTATGGTGTTTTTTTGTTGTTCTTCCCTGAACATCGGAGAACATAGCAATGAAAAGAGGCTCAGTTCTCCTCCTGGGCACTTTTGTGGTTATATGACCATAGAATTCTAGATGTAGGGCGAAAGGGTCTTGAGACGTTACATCCATCTCTCTCATTTTACAGATGAGGAAATTCCGGTTCGTAAGGCATAAGTGAATTGCCCAAGTAAACGGGCCGAAATGATAGGGAAACTCAGGCTTTTATCTCTAAATCCAGCTTTCTTTTCTCAAAACCACATTGCATTCTATCAAGTATAATAAATTTGTGGAACTTTTTCAGATAATAACATCAGTTAACATTTATATAGCTCTTTTAGGTTTGCAAAGCATTCTGTGTATGTGTGTATATGTGTGCATGTACAACAACCCTGTGAGATAGCTACTTTAAATAGTGACGTATTTAGAAATGATGAAACTGAGACTTGAGGTGAGTTGCCCAAGGTCATACAGCTAATGGACCAGGCAACATGGAGGTGTGAAGAAAAGTAGATTGTGGTCAGCTAGGATTTGAAGCCAGAGACCTTTTATCTAGAAGTCACAGCATGCACTGGCAGCTTTCCATTCTACCATGAAGTGAATGGAACAGAACTATGCAGGGGATGAATGATTGCTGGTATAGTGGAAAGAGCAGTGAATTTAAATTTAGAGATTTTGTTGTTATTGTTGAGTTGTTTCTATCATGTCTAACTCTACTTGACACTTTTGGGTGTTTTTCTTGGCAAAGATACTGGAGTACTTTGCCATTTCCTTCTTGAGCTCATTTTACAGATGTGGAAACTGAGGCAACCAGGGTTAAGTGACTTGCCCAGAGTCACACAGCTGGTAAATGTCTGAGGCCAGATTTGAACTTATGAGGATGAGTCTTCCTTATTTTATATCTGGTTCTCTATGTACTGTACCACTTAGTTGAATTTAGAGGACCTATGTTCAAATACCACTTACCTTTGTGACCTTGGACAAATTTAACTGGGACCCAATTACCTTATCTGTAAAAAATGGAAGAGTTGGACTCCCGGGGGACCTCTATGGCAGCTTTCGGATCTGAGTCTATATTCCTATGATCTCATGTCCCCATTTCTGAGAATACCAAGCATACTAAAAACCTTGTTGCTAGGAGAGGAGGGGCCCAAAGGCCCGAAGGTCATGGTCATTGTCACTCCTAGCTTTCAATGTTGTATATTAAGCTGTGTAAACTTTCCTGGGGGAGGAAGACTGAGGGTGTGGTGGAAGGAGACAGGAGGAATGGAGGAGAAGCAGGTAATTAAATGTCCCTTGGGGGTGATTCACCGGCCCCTTTCCCTGAAAATATTTTGCCAAGACTGTTGAAAGGAAACAGCTTTAGAATGAGTAATCCTGAATGGGAGTGTGACCATTGAACTGGAAGCCCTCTAAAAAGAAAGTTGTTCCTTTTCTTTCCTTCCACAAATTTTGCCAATTTGGGGGATTTCATCAAGTATCTACGTGAAACTTATGAAATACGCTTTGGAAACTAAAACCATAGCATGGCTGCCTATTTCAGGGCAAATTAGCCCAGTTACTCCCTTTGGGCTCATAAAATAACCAGTAACTTCTGCAGCCCCTGATAGACTTCAAGATGGCTGGTCTGAGAAATCTTCAGGGGTGTCCAGAATGAAGGAAATGCACTTTTTTCCCTAAAGAATTTTAAGGGAAGCCTTTGGGTAGAGAGGGGGAATTTGCAGGGTAAAGGGGAAGATGCAATTAATCCATAGGGAAAGACTCATAGAGTGGCTCCTTTTTTTCTGAACTAAGATGAATTCCTTAACCCTTTACTTGGAGAAAATATCAAATTTTATTTTATGGATAGGGCTAAATAATGACTCTGCCAGTCTTATTTCTCTCTGATTACTCACTGGAAAGGATAGCTACAGCGTACTAGTTCAGCATAGTTCAGAGCATTACATGGAAGCACATTTCCTCATGTGGCACATCATGAAATCCTTCTTCATTAATTTAATAATTATAGTCTAGGTGTAAATAAAATTTATCTGAGCTGCTGGTGCCTTTCCACAGAGTGGATATATTGAGTTCATGTCAGTCTAGTTTCTCACATTTTTTTCTCTTTCTGATGCCAAACACAGAGAGCTTGCCTCCAAATTCATCTCACCATGAAATTCAGTGCCCATCTTTGTGGTTCTGAGTCACATACAGTTGTGTGTCATGCAGTGGTGGACTAATAGAACCTCTGGTCTGTGAGGAAGACAGCACCCTTAATTAGTAAGAATACAAACCTGTTCTCGTGGAACTTCTTCTTCTGGCCTAGCTCCCAGTGGCATCTTTTCTTTCTTAGTGTCAACAGCTGACCTGCTAGCTACTAACTTCACCTTCAGCCACTGACCATGTGACTCAGGATCTCTGAGCAAATTACTTTACTTCTTTCTCATCCTGCCTAAGGTCTGACCAATCCCCAACTCTAAATTCTTGATTGTTAAGGTCTTGCCAGATCCAGTGTTTATCTCAGTGCCACATATAATGATGTATTCCTATCATCTTGGCCTGCTGATCCCATCATCTATCCCATACTAGTCTGTAATGGTGGCCCCTCCATCACCATTAGCAAATTTAGTGGAAATATGAGATTACCAACAGACTTTTAAGTAAATACTTGTGTTGCTATTATTTTTTGTGATTTATACTAGAGGTCAAAAAATATGAGTATGGTAGAACTAATTGCATCCTTAGTTGGAAAGATTACTGAACCACACTGACTCCTGTGTGTGTGTGTGTGTGTGTGTGTGTGTGTGTGTGTGTGTGTGTGTATGCATCTATATGTGGAGAAGGGGAGGGGTGGATGAAGTACCAGACTCAGAGGTTAGAAGACCTGGGTTCAAGCCCTACCTCTGACATATACTGGCTACATGACAAGTCACCTCACCTTTCAGTGGTTTAGGCAGCTCTTTAAGACTTGAAGTTGCAGAAAGAGTACTGACCTAAATTACTTGAAAGTTTCCCCACTTGGGAGTTCCCTATATCATTGAAACCACAGGTGTATATGTGTATGTACACATACAAATATGATATATACATATACACGTATACTTGTATGTATTTAGATATACACATGGATATAAACACATACACACCCTATCACAGGTACAAACATGTTTTCTGTATTATACATAATATATGCAACATTATATATTATATTCCAGTATTAATATATAATATTATTATTTACATGTAAACACACTCAGTGCTCCTTAACTACGTAAGTACACAACATACTCTTCTGCAGTACTTTCTTTTGAGTAGAATCCCTGAATTCTTGCGCTGAGTGGGCTTTGAGATTGTACCATCCAAACTCCTGTGGCAGTTATGTCAGAAAACTATGAACTCTCCAGACCAGCTAGTGCCTGGTATGAATCAGTCAGAAGCCACCCACTGAACAAAGGAGGGAAATTAGTCTTACTGAAAAAGCCTGTTTGAAGGGACCGTGGTAGAAGCAGTTTTCATTTTTAAGTTACTGGAAAAAATTATTGAATAAGATAGCTTAATAAAGCACATGGATGTCTTTATAGTATTTTGAAAGATTTTTCTTCATATAAATATGTATGTGTACATATGCACATATATTATGGAAATATATGTATGCATACGTGTCTATCTTTCTATCTAGTTATAGATAGATCTATTTTGGCACAATTATCTTTCACATTTTGGGAAGGTTCCTGGCTCTTCAGGGATTCATGCCAGGGTGTGGTCTGATAGGAACAGAGCAGATCCAGAGCCCACACTCCCTACTCCTCCCCCAACCCTTTCATTTTTTCTTTGCCCTTTCTGTTCTCTTGGGGCTCTCAGTGGTGCAAAAAATAAAACAGGCCCTTGTCCTGGTAACTGGTTGGATCAGGGCTGCAGAAAAACCCAGGGGCCTCTCCCCTCTTCTTCCAGAACGTGACTCCCCACCCATGTGCAAAAGGAATGTAGAGGTCATTGCTTCTGGGGAGTCATTCTGGGAGAATTTCTGCTCCGAGCAGCAGGTACTTTTAACCTTTGTGCCTCTACCCCTTTTATCTTTATTTTTGGCATCCTATGCCACTCCTTCAAATAAGGCCATGGAATGGGAGAGGAAAGTAGAAAATTTTGTGGGGGCAGCTTTGAAACTTTACAATTCATAGTTTAGGTTTGTTTTTTTTTTGCCTTGCTATCTAAGACAAAATTTTGTTAGCAAAATGTTCTTATGTAAACTTTTGACGTTACCTACTCAGGGGCTAGGTGGTACAATGGATAGACCACTTTGCTTAGACTCAGGAGGACCTGAGTTCAGATGTGGTTTCAGACACTTACCTGTGATCCTGAGAAAAATCACTTAACCTCTGTTTGCCTCAGTTTCCTCAATTGCAAAATGGGGATAATAATAGCTTCTGCCCCACAGAGTTGTTGTGAGGTTCACATGAGATCTAAGCATAGTGCCTGCACATAGTAGGCTCTTATTATTAAATACTTATTCCTTTCCTCTTCCCTTCATACAAATAAGCTCTGAAACATCTCCCAAGTCTTCCATATATAGAGAGTCATATCAATGTGTCTTTGACTGAGAGGTGGGATGAAAATAAAGTTAACTAAAAGTTAGTCACCAATACTAATGTTTTTGTTGTGGTGGTGGTGGTGGTTTTTACAAAGGCCAACAATTAAAAAATTGAACAATATAGGTATTCGCTTATGGGCAAGATTTTATTCTATACCTGCTGAAATTTTAAGAAAGAATCTTAATGATTTATTTTTCAATTCAATTAATCAATAAGTATTTCAAACAATAAGCAACAATTTATCCAGAAATTATTATGTGTCAGACATTGTGCTTTGTACTAAGGATACAAAGACAAAAAACCTAAATGAGCCCTGCCTTCAAGGAGTTTACAATCTATTGGGGTAGACAGAATGTTTATAAATCAACATATACAAAATATTTTTCACCCAAATTAAACAGCAGCCATGCTTAACATGCATGACCACCATTTTAGACACGAGAGGAAGGATGACAGCCAGTAAACCTCAAATATTTCCTCCCTCATGGGGCTTCTACTCTAGAGGGGGGTATATGACACACATAGGGATTAATTCTTCATTTCTGGTGTCTCACACAGTGCCCTGCAGGTCACAGGTACTTAAATGAATATTTGCTGATTGATTAATGGCTTGTGGTGAGATTTTGGGATGACCATCCCCCATGGATAGCAGAGATAGAAGGAAACTTGACAATTGAAGTTGATGAACTAGGTGAGGGAATATCTATGTATATACTTAAGCCCCAAAGTATTAGGGCAGAGATTGTGGTGGAAGGAGAGACTATGAACTCAATTCTCAAGGAGGGAAAATGACTTGGAGACTTTGTAGCAATGAAGATATGGCCGGTATTATAAACACAGAAGGACTGGTCTTCATAAGAAACATTGCTGAGTGATAGAAACAAAGAGAGGGTCAGGAAGGGGCAGTGGGGTACACCAACTCCTTTCTCTGGCCAGGTGCAATATGGGGCACAAGGGGAGGAGCAACCCATAGGAGGGAGTTTGACCAGAGATCATGGTATCTTCAACAAAGTGCCACGTATCTATGAGTGAAAGAGAACAAGACTACTGTATGAAGAAGAGTTCTGGGATGAAGGGTATTTGTTTAAAAAATGTTTTTATTGGCATACATTTTTTGTTTTGATATTGCCTAACTCTCCCCCATATTCCTCTCCTCACCCAGATCTATGCTCCTGTAATGGTAATTTAAGGTTAATGGGGGAGGGGAGAGTTAAAAATCTTCCCTGTCCATTAATAGGCCTCAATGCCTTTTGTTAATTTCTATTGAAGCCTTGGTTCTCAAGGGCTGTGATGTCTTCTGATTCTGAAAAGTGTATAAAGACTCTGAGGTGAAGTTTTACTTTGCGGCTTACTCATTGGAAGTGTTTGTTTGGCCAGATGAGACTCTGGGCAGCTGCTAAGGAGCCCTCCAGCTTTGAAAACCCAGATGTTGGTACTTGTCTCCCTGGTAACAGAGAGAGAGAATCGTTAGACAGTAGGATCTGTCTGTTGATCTGCGAAGTATATGTATTTCTTATGGCCAGACAGCTGTTTGTTTGCTTTTTATTTCTCTGTGTTTTCTCTGTAGTTCAGGGTGCTGACTTTTTCCCCTGAACTAAGTGAATGATATATGTGCCTGATTAAAAAAGATTGTTGACCCTTCAAAAGTTACTTTCATTTTAGAAAAGCATATCTAAGAACCTGTATAGCATGCCCTCCTGTGTATGCCAGGGTCCTTGCTGATACAGCCCTATGACAGTTTTTATTTAAAAAAAAAAAAGGGAAAATGGCAAAACTGACCAATATATCTAAAAACCATGGAATGTTCCACACTCATGGGACTCCTCCTTCTGCAAACTAATGGAAAGACAGGAGTCTGACACTCATAACTCTTCTTGGATCCACGATTGTCTTCTGTATATCTTCAGCCCTCATTATTCTTGTTTCATGGTGGTTACTCTTTTGACTTTTTAATTTTGATTATGTATATTGTTTTCTTTACTCTGGCTAACAAATATGTTGAAGGAGAATTTGTTTTAAAAAAGGTCAGGGATTACAAAAGGCACAGGGTAAGGGAAGGATAGATGTTGACAGGGAGGAGTAGAGCTGAGTTGGTTGAGAATGAGAGGAAGGGGAAAGAGTGCAGAGTAAGAGCACTTTCCCCTTGGTTGGATAGGAATTCTGAATCATGGGCATTAGTGTGGTGGGAGTTGGTGGTTTACTCACTGTAGGTTGGGGGAATTTCTGCTATACCCCACCCCCACCCTCATTAATGAATGTGTCACCTTCTAGGATCCTTTGGTGTCACAATGTACTGTTGGTGTGGGAGCTAGGGGACAGGGAGCTCAAGTCATGTATCTGGGACAGTAAATAATTAATAATTGAGTTCCTAAGGGCTAAACTAAACCTCATACATCTTGGTGTTCTCACCCCAGGATGACTGGTAAGGACATTCACTCTGGTCCACATGGCACATGTTTGGTGTCCATGGTACCATGTGGACCCCAAGGCTAGGAAGAATTATGTTATTTAACCAAGAGAAGAAAAGATTTGTGAGGAACCAGATAAGCATCTTCAAGAACGACTATCATAAGAATGAGGGATTGAACCTTTTTGTATGACTTTAGGGAGCAGAACCAGGATTAATGGGTGGAAATTACAAAGAAGGAGATTTCTGGTAGACTCAGTAATAATTAGAGGCAGGGGGGCTCTGGGCGCGGGCTCCTGAGATCCAATTTTCAGGGAAAGTTTTTATACTTAAAAATTGGCGATCCCTAGAAATCAGCGCTTGGTTTATTGTTTTATTGATTGTCTCCAGGGCTGAAGGGGTCATGAGTGGAAAAAGTTTAGGAAGTCCTGGTCTAGACTTAAGAAAGTTTTAATAATGCCAATTAAATTTAAAAGTATATGCATACTTTTTTTTGAGAAACTGGCTGTTAAACATTTATCTACAAGGGCATTCCTATATTACTGTCAGCTAAGAGTACAGTAGAAAGCTCAGGGACTGAAGTCATCACTGGAGGCCTGGAGACCTTAGGATAATAATAGTGATGATTATAGCAGTAACAATATGAACTGGCATTTATAAAGTGATTTGAGTGTTTCAGATTCATTATGTCATCGAGCCTAACCATATCCTGGTTAGAGGCATCCCAAAGAGGAAGAGTCTCCTTGGCCACCAATGTGTTCACAATCACTGAAGGTTGTGAGGAGCATTGAGGCCTGTTTGTTGGGTACATCATAAAGTGTTTTTCTGTTCAGGTATACATTGAATCAGTTAACTTTTGAAGGTTTTCTAATCCAGAGATTCTGTGATTCAGTGAATAAGAACTCAGAGGAATTTTTTTAATGCAATAAAAACTAGGGAAATTGATTCTCAGAAACTGAGAAAAACCAAATGACTTTCATGAGTCTCAGCTAGGCTGTTCACATAGTAGTGTTTTCCGTTGAGGTGGAGAGATTGAGCCTTCATACCAAATTATGAGACTACCTATTAGACTTCCACTGTAGCAGTAAATAATATAGAGTTCTCACTGAATTTAGGAATGAGCATTTCCATGATCTATCAGAACTCAAAAGGACAAAAAAGTTTCCACTCCATAAAAGGTCAAATTTCATCATATTTTTATGAACTTTATATCTAAGTTCCAATGCTCTATACAAATAAACTATGAGGAAGGAACGTTGACTGTTGGCACCAGGATACAATATATAATAATAATAAGCTTTAAAGTTTACGAGGGCATTCTTGTACTGCTCTCAGCCAAGAGTACAGTAGAAGGCTCAGGGACTGAAGTCATAAACATGTCGTTAATTTTGTCTCTACCAAATTGTTTTGGGGTAGTCAGGCAGCACTGTGCCTGGAGTCAGGAAGACTCATCTTCCTGAATTCAAATCTGGCCTTACTCCCTCTGTGACTTTAAGCCTCAGTTTCCTTATCTGTAAAATCAGTTGGAGAAGAAAATGGCAAGCCATTCCAGTATCTTTGCCAAGAAAGCCCCAAATGGGATCATGAAGAGACAAACACCACTGAACAACAACAAATTGCTTTTGGTATTAAGAGGATCATTTGTTACTATCTTAAATGTTGGAGGTAGAAGGAGGAAGGTAGGGAGACTGGTACACTGGAAAGGCCCATGAACTTGAAGGTACAAGACCTGGATTCTTAGCACAAGACATATGCTAACCTTGGAACCTTGGGGAAGTCACTCAGTCTGATGGATGAGTGGATGAGATGCTTCTAAAAGGCACATTTCTACCCCAAGAAAATACAAAAAGTACTTATCTTGAGGCCAAGGAAAACACACACACACACACACACACACACACACACACACACACACACACTATGAGTTTCCAGAGTTCTGGTCAAACAAATTAAAATGTTTCACTGTAGTCAGAAAGGCACCACCAAGAGCCAAGAATCTGATATTACTGTTTTGGTCAGCATCAATCAGCCTGTGGGCATGGGGACACTGTTGTTTGTTTATGAAGACGCTGAAATCAGAGAGCGAATGCAATGGACCAAGGGAACAATTATGAAATTCTAAGATTTAACGACAACTAACAATGGTTTCATAACTTCTCTGATGGCCTGAAATGGAGGGAGAGGGTAAGAGATTCAAATGAGTTAACATATGTAAAGCATTTTGTAATCTTCCAAGCTTATTATCATTATATCTTGCATCCTGGTGCCAATAACCAGTGTTACTTCCTCACAGTTACTTGTTTGGATCAGTCCATATGATGTGACTGCTGTCACAGGAGAAGGAAATGGCGAACCCTGCTGAAACCCAGAGAAAGTGTCAGCAACAGCCTTTTCTACCTACAGAACAAGGAGATCTATTCTAATTTTTATTAAAAATAGTGCCATAGCTGCAAGTTATGTTGACCTTGGCTTATTATCAGGGATATTTTCCTTCTTGTTTTAAATTTATGGGAAGAATATTTCCTAATCTTTTTATGGTCCTTCTATTTTTTCACAAATGTTCAACCCATGCCATAAACAGTTTTGGCACATCTAATTATACTAGCCTTTTCATGCTGCTATAATCTTGTTGGCTTTTTTTTTTATCATTTAGCATTTATTGAATTCAGAAATATAGTAGGCAATTCACAGAGAAGGTATTACCTCCGGGCTGTGGGCTTAAGGAGGGAAAACTATGAACAAGGCTATGAAGATGGGCAGTTTGGGAAGACAAGGAGGGCTAAAAGCTATTTTCAGGTTGGATTTTTGGGGAGGTATTGGCGTGGGGTTTATACCTTCATTCTTGAAATCTTCACTGGCGTCTTTTTCTGATCTAAGGAAGATTCTTAGAAAAAAGTAAGGCAAGGATTCTATTAGTGCATATGTCAGGTGAAAGCTATGAAAGGCAATATCTGCAAAGACTTTTTCATATTTGATAGCCATCCTTTTTAACATATGACCTTCAGTATTAGGAATTCTCAATGAGCTGAAATTTGCTAACTTTTATTCTTGTTGTTAAATCATTTCGGTCATGTCCTACTCTCTGTGACCCCATTTTCTTGGCAGAGATACTGGAGTGGTTTGCTATTCCTTTGTCCAGCTCATTTTACAGATGAGAAAACTGAGACAAATAGGGTTAAGTGACATGCCCAGGGTCACACAGCTGATTAAGTGTCTGAGTCTGGATTTGAACTCTGGTCTTCCTGACTCCAGACCTGGTGCTCTATCCTAGCTGCCACCTAGCTGCCCCAGCGTTTATTCTGTATATATTTACAGATGTCCTTTTTGTCTATCCCATTAGAATGGAACCTCCCATGAGCAAGGATGGCTTCATTTGATTTATTTGTATCCCCAGCAGCTGGCACAGAAGAGCACTGCAGCCTGGTACTGAAGATGTGCTTGATAAATACTTATTGATGGATTTTAAACATTAAATGCTCTAGATTCAGACAAAAAGAAGCAGGGGTCAATGACAGACAGACCATAAACTTCACGAGGGCAGGGCCTTTGTTGATTTCAATTTTTTCTCTTTCCTGGCACTGCTAGCATACCGTGTTTGATGTGGTAGGTCTTGGATTAAATGTTTATCGCATAGATGTTGTTTGTTGCTGTCACATAAGTGACATGATAAATATAGTTCTGGGCATAACTTTAGAGATGGAAGAGACTCCATCCAATCCAGCCCCTTTATTTCATGGATCAAGAAAGTGAGGCACAGAGACTCCAAGTGACTTGACCAGGGGAACACCAAGAATAACTGAGGAAAGATTTGAACCCAAATCTTTCTGACTCCAAGCATAGTGCTCTGTCTACTGTGCCACACACTTGTTAACTCGATATTTGTTAGAAAGTCCATGTAACATGACATTAAAAATTCTGAACAAAATTACAAAAAATAACATTGCATCCTGCAAAGAAAATGAGGCTCATTCTGTAGATGAATGCATCTAGTGCTGTAGAAGCATCACAATTAATTCCTACTCTAAGTAAGCAAATTTTAAAGGCAACTTTCATGACTTTCCACTAGTTTTTAAAATCACTAGATTAGCATTTGTGGGGGGGTTGTATTATGAATTTCTGATTTTCCACTAAGTTAAGCATGATAAACCACAATCTCACTGTTGTATAGCTATCACTTTATCGATTGGTTTTGAATATTTTCTAGAAACTCATGGACACATGTAACTGCCTAGGGCTATGTTGTTTTTAACAGGTTGTGGTGGGGAGCTGTCTGGACCTTCTGGCTCCTTTACTAGCCCTGAATACCCAAATAACTACTTGCCCAACAAGGAGTGCATCTGGTACATTCACACAGCCCCAGGGAGCAGCATTCAGCTCACCATTGAAGACTTCGATGTGGAGTACCATGTAAACTGCAGATTTGACGTCCTCGAGGTAGGAATTTTGGTTTTTGGCACTGCCCAAAAGCCTCCCTGATCTGTCTGTCAAATCAACAGGTGTTTAATTAAGTCTCCACTATATGTCAGACACTGGAGAAAAAGGCAGAAAAAGTCTATGCTCTCAAGGAGGCCGCAATCTGATGGGGGAGATAACATGCAAAGAACTATGTACAAACAAAACATATGCAGGAAAAATTAGAGAAAATCACAGTAATGGAATTATAAGGGACAGGGAAGGGCTTTTGGGAGAAGGTGGGTTTTAGCTGAGATTTAAAGGAATGCAAGAAAAGGAGATGATGAAGCATTCTGTACATGAGGGACAGCGAGGGAAATGCGTAGTCAGAAAATGGAGTGTTTTTTGGGGAACAATGAGGAGACTACTGTCACTGGATGCTGCATGAAGGTAAGTAAGGTACAAGGAGATTGCAAGGCCAGAAGGTTCAGATAGAAGATTTTATATTTGGTCCTGGAGGGAATAGGGAATCCAAAAGTCAGGTAGTTGTTGGACAGGTTGGAAGGTCTAACTCTGTTAAGTTACTTGGTGTTAGTTTTGTCTCCTCCCCCGTTCCCAGCATTCAGAATTTTTTAATTTATTTGTCTTGTTTTCACTTGTCTGGGAACATGTGGTACCCCCCAAATAAAACTGGAGCTTCTGAAGGAAGTAGCCACCTCACTCCTGTGTTTGTAACCCCGGTGGGAATCCCTTGGCATGTAGTAAGGGTTGTTTCTGATTACGTATATTTAATCATTATGACTGACAGACATACAGAGCTACACATACACACGTTCACATGCATGTAAACAGCTTTCTTAGATTCTGAATTTTAAAATTATTTCAAACTTTTTGTTTCCAAGATAGACAAGAGACAATTCATTAGTAGAAAAAAGGGAGGTAGATTGATTCATGGAGACAATGAGGTGGAGCCCTAGGCCTGGAGTCTGGAAGACCTGAGTTCAAATACAACCTCAGACACTAACTGTGTGACCTGGGCAAGCAGCTTAACCTCTGTCTGCCTTAGTTCCTCATCTGTAAAATGGGTAAATGAATAGCACATAATTTGAAGGATTGTTGTGAGGTTGGAATGACTTAATATTTTCAAAAGGCTTAGCACAATGTCAGGTACCTAGTAGGTACTTAATCAATGCTTATTCTGACACGCATAGTCTAGCCTTAGAAATATATAAGCAAACAGGTTTGAAAGCTACAGGTTGAACTTATCTACTTAAAAAGAGAAGCCATTTGTACATAAGCAACCTGGAATTTCATGTACTGTCTGTCCTCTTTTTCTGTTCTAATATATATGTAATATGAATATGTGTAAGTCAATATATATGTGCATATATAATATAAATGCAGACAACCATTCAGTTTGTTGTTTGTTAAATTCGTCATGAAAAACAAATGTATAAACAGGCACACAATTACTTCTATCCCAGCATAAATAACTAACCTTTATAGAGCGCATGAGGTTTGCAAAGTGCTTTACAAATATATTACCTCTTTTCATCCTCATAATTCCCCTGAGGTAGGAACTATTATTTTTCCCATTCTACATATGAAGAAATTAAGGTACAGAGATGTTACGTGATTTGATCAGTCATGTAACTAGCATGTAAGACTGTGTTCAAACTCAGATCTTCCTGACGCCAAGGTCAGTACTTTATCTACTAAGCTTCCAGTAGCCACTAGATAGTAATGTTAAACCATTAACATTGTCCAACATCGGTGATGTCCCTAACTCCTCATGGAACAGGAGAAAGTCACTCAGGCTTATGTTTGGAAACCAAGTCTACATTACAGAGTTATAACACTAAAAATTAAACTAGATTCTAGCCAAAGCTATTAATACCCCTAGGTCAGAAATCACATTCCAGAGTGTTTTTATGGACATGGTTGGTGCCAAGTCATTTTAGTGGAAACACAGTTTTTGAAGAGAAAATAAGTTACTATTGCTGTTGTCTTGGCTGTGGGCTCATAATACATTGCCCTGTTGGAACATCCTTGGGCACCCTGCAGCTGTAAACTCCTGCCAGGGCCCAGTGTACAAAGTGCTAGGACAGCAGATTACAGAGTGAGAGCTTGGAGGGACTTCAGACTTCAACTAGTCTCACCCCCTCACTTGACAGATGAGAAACAAGGGCCAAGGTGAAGATATTTCATGTTGGAGGAGGATTTGAACCCAGATCATCTGATTCCAGATCTAGGGCTCTTTGCATTTTACTATATTGCCTCTCTGAGTCTTGCTCTGGGTTTATTTTCATTTTCCCTTTGAGCGGCCTAAAGGAATATCCCTGACCTACCAAGAGCCCTGGTTCATGTTGCTCTCTGGACACTCATGCTCATTATATAGAATATTCAGACCTAGGGTTAGTCCCTAAAAACCAATAGATGCCTAAGTCTAATGAGCAAAACACACTTGGAAAGAGTACTGAATATTCCCTTAAAAAGAGAAATACATGCATTTATATAGATAGATTTTGTTTTATATCATCTCCAGTTCCCATTTTTCCTCTCCCCCTTTCAAAGAACCATTCTTCATAATAAAAAATTTTAAAAGGGGGAAGAAAATAAAGTTGAAAAATTTAATATATAAAAAAATGCTGACATTTATAAGCTGTGTTTCACACTAAGGGTCCCCCACCTCTGCAAAAAGCAGGCAAGGTGTCCTCTCATATTTCTTCTTCAGGACAAAGCTTGATCATTAAAATTTCTGAGCATTCAGTTTTATTGTTAGTTTTTCTTATTTAAATTGTTGTAGTCATATTCCTAGTCATTTGAAAAGTATCTACTTTATTCTCAATTCTTTGCTGTTATAAAAATGATGCTATTAATATTTTGTTGTATATACAGACTTTCTTTTTTCCCCCTTTAAGCTCCTTGGAGTGTATGTTTAACAGTGGAGTTTCTAGATCAGAAGGTATCAACATTTTAGTCACTTACTTGGCATAATTACAAGTTATTTTCCAGAATGGTTGGACCAGTTCACAATTCTGCCAAGAATGCACTAGCATTCCCATATTTCCCTAATCCTTCCAACATGGATTATTCCCATCTTTTGTCATCTTTACCAGTTTTCTATGTGAAATCTTGGGTTTGTTTGCTACTTGTTGTGGGAGTGAAATGTTTAATCCAAGTATTTATACTTTGGGATGGGATTCTAGTATGGGGCCCAAGCACAAGTCCAAAGGCTGGTAGGTGAAAGGTGCTCTCTCTCTTGTCAGTTCATAAAGATTTTACCTTACCTGGTGTTTCTTCTTTGTGCTCTGGATTCAGCTGTGATTACTCAATAGTTGATGTAGAATTTCTCCTTGGGGGGATTATAGAGAGTGAGAAAGAGGAAAGTGACTATTTCATCTGCTATCTGGTTCCATTTATTTTGAAATGAAAATGACTTAAGTGTTTTCTATAGAGAAGACTGTCTCTACACAGGTCACCTTCTGATCACAGACATAATAAAAACATTTTCTTGCTTCAGAAAGATAAACGCCACTCTTTTGGACATTATTTTCTTGGCTCTTTTGAGGGGAGGAGAGACCTTGGGTTTTCTTTATCCTGACAGTTGGCCTTACTTACAAATGGTTATTGTACCAGAAGGAGCCTAGCTTCAGAACACAAGCCATTGTCTTGGTTTATTGCCCCTCGGGTGGATTTCCTTCCCTTCCCTATGTCAGCGCAGCCCACTTTTCACACAGCTTTCACAAAAACAAGCCAGAGGGTTTCCATGGCAAAAACAATAAAGTGTTACTTTTGGCCTCTGTAAATGCAACCAATAGTTAACACATGACTCTCAAAATTGAGGAAAAGATGGAAAGAATTTGAGGGTGTGGTTCGTGGGGCACTCTGGCATATGACTAAACATCAGACAGAGAAACAAAACCAGGCTGCTGGAAGCACAAGATTTCAGAGATAAAAATGTGTTTTGATTGAAGGCTTGGGATGCAGCTCATCTCAAAGCCTGTGGTTTTAGTCTGTTTTCACCATTTGCTTCTGCTCTGTTAGCTCCATTTACTGTTACGATCAACTCAGCATTCCCATGTTATGAGCAACCAAGAGGCTGTTGTCGCGTTGAAGCAGCCGACCATTTCCATGACACTGATTTCTGAGCATCAAATTGGCCGTGGCTGAGAGCTGAGGATGAAGGTAGTCAGTTAAAATGGAATATTGGCTGGCATTACAGTTTAACTCCATTCACTGTGCTCAGCAGCTGATGAAAGGCAAGGGGGTACAGGCCAAGAGCTGAGGTGCAGGAAATAGAATTAAAATCATCCTTACATTTCTGGTCCTGACACCATCCTGAAAGAGAAGCAGTCACTGAAGCTGATGAACCAGCCCTAAGCTTCAGTGCTGGAAGGTCTGGTGCACATGCACAGGGCATCAGCTTGCTTGGTTTATACAAGGTCCCCACATGGAAAACCTGTGGGAGACCACACAGTGATGTGGAATGGAAGTGCTTTGGAGAGACTATGGAGGACACAGTCACTCTGTGACTGCTCTCTGAGGTCTACTAACCCAGGGGTCAGGGAGAACCTTTTTTCTGATTGGCTGCATAAACAGAACTGGGAGTATCTTCCAAAGGACTAAGTCAGCTCAATTCTCTGTTTCACAGTCATTCTGTAGCTGGTTCAGGTCTGTCTACCACATGGTTACAAGGAGCCCTTTTCAGTTGGCTACATCACTGGAACTGGGGGCATCTTCAAAAATGTTGTCATGGTCAGCCACATATTTTCACTTCATTCTCTTTGTCTCACAGTTCTTCGGGGATCTTGTTGACATCTTTACTCACAGCATTCAGTAAGAAACTCTGCTGCGAGGGGAAGGTCTTGAGGCATTTCTCTGAGGCCATGTCATCTTCTGGATAGATCTCAGGACCTTGTTCTGTGTTTGTTTGTTTTTTTCATCTTATTTGAAGAGATTGGCACCTCCAGTCATGTGAGTTTTGAAAGGTCAAGAGGGTCCTGCCCCAACATCCAGGTTGTTACAGTTTAGGTTTGCAGCTAATCTAGCATCAACACCCCTAAGAGCAAAGAACAACTTTTGGAAGTGACCTTCAGGGTCCTTTGTCTCAGTGCTCGGTGAGACAAAGGCTCATTCATCTGAGTTAGGTTGGATCTGGATATGAAATTGGGACCATTATGTAGGAACTGAGCCAGGAGGATACCCTTGAGCAGTTGGAGGGAAATATTTATACCTTTGGTCTTACTATAACTTCACGGTAAATAGAATATCCATCTGTAAAAGCTAAATGATGTTAACGGATTAAATGGAACTGGGGTGTAGTCACTGGCACCGAATGGTGAAGAGAACACAGCTTATGGGAGTTCCAGCCTATAGAAGTAGGAGAAAATTCCCTCACATCCCTCAGAGTACTCTAGAACCCCAAGGAGCAGATTTAGCTTTCCTGCCTAGGGGAGAGGGAGCCAGAGTATATTCCCCACAGATCATTAATCCCTGTTCGCTTGCCATGTAGTTCTTCCCTGGGAAGAAAACCTATTGAAGGTTTTGTTTATTTCTTCTGTTCACTCAAACAGCCATAGCAGGTCATATATCCTCCTGCAGGTAAAACAGTGATTCAGAATGGAGACAGGAGGTGGGGGGAGGGGGGGAAGGGAATCAGCAGTACACAATGCCTCATAAATAGGTGCTTAATAAATGTTGATTAAAATGAGCTCTCTCATTGAATCTCAGAGGCTCACATATGATTGAGAATCCCATCAACAACATACAAAGTCATCCAATCTTTGCCTGAAGACCTGATATCAGCTTTCCCTAATGAAACCAACATCCGTATAGATTTTCTGCCCCACCTTTTGATGGCTTCTGCTTTTGTACAGTGGGTCCTCCTTTGGGCAGATATCCATGGTTTTAAAGTCATCTTTCCATCCCTACGTACAGCAGAAGAAGTGGAAGAATGTATTTTGAACAAAGAGGGAGGATGGCTCATTTCAGCCTTGTTTCTACCATTTGCACTTCTGTCTATGTGAAAGGCCAAATAGGCCCTCCCCCACAGCTGGCCTTTTGATGGGATGCAGGAGGCCACACAAATATCAACTCCTTCTAAAGAAACTGAGCTTCAAGCTCCCTGCCTGCCTCATTCCTCTGCCATGATTGTCCTTACACAGAGCCCTCATGTGCACAGCAGCTTCATTCATCTGGGCCCGTCCAGAAGGACTGGAAGTAACTGATGAGACAAAGGAGCCATTGTAGATTCAAGTGACTTTCTCTCAAGTGCATCCTCCTTGTTTTTAGTTCCCATCTATCAGCACATACCAGCTGAGTTACTTTTCCTAGCTCTTGTTAAACCAGAAGCAGGATCTTCCAGGAAGTTCAGGGACATGGGAATAATCACTTATTAATATAGAGGCAGCATCTTCCAGTAGAAAGAACATGACTCAAAGTCAAAGGACTTGAGATTTCACCCCGACTTTGTCACTCTGTAAGCTGTGTGACTTTGGCCGTGTCATTTCACAGCTGGATTTAAGTGTTCTCATCCATAAGTAAACTCTAAGGTTGAAGTCCAAGATGGTTCTTTGGCTTTTGACCCAAGGAGTGAAAGCACTGAGTTTGAAATCTTGTTTTACCCTGTCCACTGATAGAAACCATCTTAGAAGTTTTCTTTGACTTGTAATTGCCAGTTATCTTGAATTTAACATTTGATTACGAACTTCTATTAGCTGGCCCCATGATCCAACTTAATTACTCTTGTCTCCTGGTGTACCTCTCAGCTGTGGCCAAACATGCATTAGACCTTCGCTCCTTTTTATGATTTCATTTAATCACTCTTTTTTCCTTCTATAGGTTAGCTGATATTAAGTGTGGAGGCTATGGGAATATTAATTAAAGGGAGCAATTTTAGATCATGGGGCACAGATAAAAGCAGGAATGGACAGAACACAAAGAAGGAACAGGTCACCTCCTGTAGAGCAGGATACGGATACTGGCTCCTTGGAGTGCAGGCATTGGGGTACCTGGAGGATGGAAAAAAATGACAGGCACTAAAGACCAACCTCACTTACTTTAAGGACAGTTTTGCCCAGCTTCTGGTGCTATGTTTATATCTATGTATTGAAGACTGCTGCAATTAATGACATTTTGAAAGTTGGAGATCCAAAGTGCTAATTTAGCCACCCTTAGACTCTGTACTATCTTTCCTCTTGTCAGCAAATAACTCTGAATAGACAAATTTCCTGATTTATTCCAGTTTCAGGAAAACTGAATAGAAAATGAAAACTCTTGGGTTGTGAATGCTTTGTCTATAGAATTCTCTTTCTGAGTATGTTAGTGTGTATGTATGTACATATATATGTACATATATATGTACATACATATCTACATATCTTTGTGCACAGTGTACATATAAACACATATGCCCAAGAGTTAGAACATCAGACCTCTTTATCTGCTTTGACATTCCTATGGAAAAGTTTTTGAAAAGGGAGAGAGAGAGAGGTAGAATTTTCTCTAAAGTTCTATTTTTTCCCCTCAATTTGGGAAAAGAATCCCTCCTAATTCCTATCATTCATGCTGATATGACAATCCCCAAAAACTTCTGGAAAGCACATCTCATACAGTTGATTTGTATATTTCTGGAGGAGAGGGAATGCCTTTGAAAGTGTAGACCTGTGTTTAAGGTTTATCCATTTGGGATTTTTAAAAAGTGATAGTAAAAAAGACTTAAAGCTTCTGGAAGGCTCATAATTAGACTCTGGGAGCTGATGCTAACACAGATAGACCAAGGGACGGCCAGCAGCCACTTAAATGGATCAGATTGCTTACTTGAGGTCATTTCTTTCTGTAATCCATTCCAGGTCTATGGTGGCCCTGATTTTCATTCTCCTAGGGTGGCTCAGTTGTGTTCTTCCAGATCAAGACAGAACCCACTGCAAGTGTCAAGTGCTGGAAATTCTATGGCCATCAGATTCAAGACTGACAACAGTATAAATGGAAGGGGTTTCAATGCCTCATGGCAAGAGATCGCTGGAGGTGAGTCTATCAAAACTCAAAAAACCCAGTTAAGGATCTCCAACTAAACACTTATGAAAGGCTCAATGAATAAAGCTTATTAATAGTCACTGGAGAAAATTGTACCACCTCCCACTTTCTACTTCCTCCCCCTCGCCCTCAGATCTGAAAGCATTCGACGCAGTTTATCTGGGGTACATGTTGCCATAGACAGAGTTCAGTTCAGAAACTCAAGGAAATCTTCATTTTGGACTAGAAACTAAATCCATTAACTGGTTCTGGACCTAACCCTATAATAAAAATTCATTCTATGATGGTATCGCTGTCTTGGTCAGATCCTATCCAGAGTACTATGTGTTCAGCTCTGGGCACTGTATCTTAAGCACACTAACAAACCAGAGGGCATCCTGAAGAGGGCAGCCAGGAAAGTGAAGAGAGAGTAGATGGAGGGTAATCTGAGAGAGGAAGGCACTATCACTTGGAAGACTGGGAAAAACTTTTTGCAGATGGTGAGGTTTGAAGCAGCTAGGCACAGGGGTGGGGAATCTAAGAAGTAGAAGTGAGAAGGGGGAACATTCCATTTTGGGGGCAGAGCTAGTGCAAAAGTGTGGAAGAGAAATAGCAAGTAGACCAGTGAAGCTTGATTTTAAATGTCTGTAAGTATACAAACATAATTATAAGAAGACTGGAAAGGCAGGAAGGGGCCAGGTTATGAAGAACTTTTAAGTGCCAAAGAGAACAGTTTACACTTAAACTCGGAGGGATAGGGAACCATTAGAACTCATTTTACAGGAGATTTTGCCATGACATGGTCAGGTCTATGCTTTAGAAAAATCACCTTGGCAGTTGAGGGTAGTATGGATTGGAGTAGGGAGAGGCCTGAGGCACAGAGACCAGCTAGAAGTCTCTTAACAGCCGTCCACACAAGAGATGGGGAGAGCCTAAACTGGGGGTATGTGGGAGGGTGAAGAGTAGAGAGAAGAGACATATACAAGAGAAATTTTGAAGGTATAAACAAAACATTTGACAATGGATTTATTTCTATTGGGTGAGGTAAGAATGAGGAATTGAGGATGATGCTGAAGGTGTAGTTCTGGACAACTAGGAAAACCATGGTGTTCCTGACAGTAATAGGGAAGATATAAAGTGGGGGAGGGTTGGAGGTGGGGGGAAGATGATGTGTTCAGTTGCAGATGTGGAATTGTAATGCCTCTAGAATATCCTCTTTGAGATGTCCAAAAGGCAAATGGTGGTATGGAACTGCCCCTGAGAAGAGAAGCTAGGATTGGATAATTAGATCTGGAAATTATCTTCATAATTGAACCCATGACAGGTGATGTGATTACTAAGTGAATTAGTGTAGAGTTAAGGCAGAAGAGAACCCAAGACAGAGATTTGAGAGTCACCCATGATTAGAGGGTATGATCTAGATTGGGAGTATTAAACTCTAATAGAGATGGAATTACTAAATTGTACATAAGGATCCTTGCAGGCCACACATTGACTTAGCAAACCATATATTAAAATTATCCATGTTCTACTATATTTTTATTTATTTTGTTAAATATTTCCCAATTACATTTTAACCTGGTTTAGGCTGCACTGAGTCAGCAAGCCATATGTTAGGCACCTCTTATCTAGATGAATAATCAATAAATGAGAGTTAATTCAGTAAACATTGATTAGGTGCCTACCATGTACCAGGTTCTGTACTCAATGCTGGGGAAACAAAAAGAGACAAGGGATAGTCCTTGCCTTCAAGGAGCTTATAATCTAATGGGGGAGACATCATGTACACAAATATATACACAGTAAACCATGCACAGGATAAACAGGAAATAATTAACAGAACACTGGAATTAAGAGGGCTTGAGGAAGGCTTTCTGTGGAAGGTGGAATTTTGAGTAAGACTTAAAAGAAGCCAAGGAGGTATAGGTGGCACAGTGGATAGATAGAGCACTGCCCTGGAGTCAGGAAGGCTCATCTTGAGTTCAGATCTGGCCTCAGACACCTAAAAGCTGTGTGACCCAGGGCAAGTCACTTAACCCTGTTTCCTCATCTGTAAAATGAGTTGGAGAAGGAAATGGCAAAGCACTCCAGTATCTCTGCCTAGAAATCCCAAATGGGGTCATGAAGAGTTCGACAGGACTAAAAAGTGACTGAACAACAGCTCTCTCTCAATTTCTATGTGTGTATATATACATATATAGTACACATACACTGCAAGTCATGTCATCATCTTGATATCATGGTCCTCTTCAAGAATGATGGACAAACATAACAACATATATATGCACATGCATGTGCATATATATATACATATAATATTGTATGAGAGTGGCATGAAAATAAGAAAGTCTCTGCTTTAATTTAAATAATAGGTTTATGTGACTAAATTACAAAGTGCAGTGCGTGCGTCCCACATGTCCCAAAGTAACGTGGTATGGGAGCTTCCCAAGAGAAGATGGTCACTGAGCTGGGAGGAGAGGGAAGGCTGTGGGTACTTGGTGGCATTTGAGTTGGAATAGAGAGGGCATTCTAAGCATAGAAATATGATTTCCTTTTGAAATTACTGTACTCAGGCCAATCTGGAGGACATCTAAATTGTCCATGTTCATGGAGAAGGAATAATTAGCATTAATATTTCACATTATAAAGAATACTGAAGAAGTATTTGATTAAAAGTAGATTTTACTTAGATCACAGAAATGACTTCACTGGATATAATTTTTATCCCTTCTCCCTTCAGTGTTTAAGTCATTTCAGTTCTTTTATTTTCTCATTCTTGCAAAGATTGAACTGAGTGGGAAATCATTCACATAAATTCACTTTATTGGATGTTCAATAGGATAACATTTTGAGAGTGATTTTCTAATTGCCAGGGGAATGGGGCATGTTCATCTAAAACTGAGATGAAAAGTAGAGAAATTTAAATATGGGATAATCTTCTCATGGATTTGTTGGATTTCTGTCTTACAGGTTGTGGGGGAATTTTCCAGGCTTCCAGAGGAGAAATCCATTCTCCAAACTATCCCAGCTTTTACAGGAGGAACATGGACTGTTCCTGGGTTATTCAAGTGGACAGAGACCATCACATTCTCTTAAACTTCACAGACATTGACTTTGAACTCCAGGATGCGTGTATTACTGTAAGTGACAAATGCTCCCAGCGTTATTTCTAACAAATCCTAGTCCTAATGGTAACAAGTGGACTGATTTCTCCCACACATTCTCTGCATTTGCCTGTTTGTTCTTATGTGAAATGAAAGGTGTATACCTAGTGCTTTTTACCATTTACCGTATTTTCAATTCTTAGATTTTTCTGCACCATTTGAAATCTACTAAGGTTCATGTTTGTCTGCTCCTATTTTTCCTTACCATCACTATCCCAGATTCTAAGTCTGAGAGATTATTTCCACCAAGGTTCCCATCATTTCTACCCCAACAATAAAATTTTCCTTCTTGGTGACTGTTGGATTCAGAATATAATGTTCTCTCATGGGCTCCTTTACCTTTTGAATGAAGAAGGGAAAATTATCCAGGAGATATGGGGTGTGGGGAAGGGAGAGAGGGGGAGAGACAGAGACAGAGACAGAGACAGAGAGAGAGAGAGGATTTATTATGTGCTTACTATATACCAGGTATTCTGAGAGGCTCTTTACAAACTTTATCTCATTTTATCCCCTTAATAACTCTGGGAGATAGGTGCTATTATTATCCCCCTGTTTTTCAGATGAGGAAATTGAGGCTAACGGAGGTCAAATGACTTGCCCAGGATCACACAGCTTGTAAATGTCTGAGGCTGAATTTGAACTCATATCTTTTTGAGTCCAGGCCCAGCTTTTTATCCTACTCTGTACTGCTGAGCTGCTCAAAGCTCACAAAGAGACACAAAGACATTTCCAAAGAAAATGACTTTTGTACTAGGAAGGGTAGAAAAAATATAGTTCATAGAGAGTTGATGCCCAAGATAAATAAAGGGATAGTAAGAGGATGGTACTTAAATGCCCTTGATGAATGAGCTTGTCTCCAGGTTCAGAGGAGCTATATCTGAGTGCACTGAAAGAAATGGTGGGTGTAACAGATGAGCCATTGGTGGAGATATCAGAAAGATGGTAGAGAACAGGGAAGAAACTACAGGATCAAAGGTGGAGAAATGCCACACGAACTTTGAGAAAAAGGGAAAGAAATTGAAAAAACTATATGAAAGTGAATCTGACCTAGATTTCTGGCCTAAGTAAAGCTTTGTAACAATTCTGACAAACTAGGACATTGGCTTAATTTAATAAGATGCCATTTAATAGGGATTGATGTAAATTGGCTTGAGGTAAGGAAACATTTCCTGATGATGAGATCTATTCAAACATGCTATGGTTTGTCTCAAGAGGTCATGAAGGTCTTAAGGCTAGTTTACCACATATCCCACCTGTCTCTGATGGCATAGCATGATTTAGATTCAGTGGCCACAAGAGGCCCCTTCAGAGGTTCTATGATTCCGTGAAGATGTTTGTTATTAAAGGAAAGAAGAGTGCACCAATTAGGAATCTATAGCCCCTTGCCTTGCATTATTTTGTCAGATTCTGTTTTAACACTGTGCTACCTGAAGCCAGGTTTTGATGAAAGAAAATGATGATGAAAGTGATGTGGAACAAGGAGCACTGTAGAGAAAAGATAATGATGATAACTATGTTCAGATATATGTCATTGTGGCTGTCACGTAGATGTCAGAGTTGACTTACTTTGCTTGACCAAAAAGGAGAGGTATGCAGAAATTGCCAAAAAGCAAACTTAGCCTTGATATCAGAGGGTGGGGGTGGAGAGGAAACAAGCATTTTTAAACAGCTTCTTTGTGCTAAGCTCTTTACAGATGTTATCTCATTTGATCTTCACAACAGCCCTGAGAAGTAGGTGCTATTATTGTACCCATTTTACAGTTGAGGAAAATGAGGCAGACAGAGGTTAAATGACTTGCTCAGGGTCACATAGCTAGTAAGTGTCAGAGGAATTGACTAATACTTATAGCAAGAGTTCTTAATTTGGGATCTGTGATCTTATTTTTTTCAATAGCTTGAGAACTATTTTGATAGAATTGATTTCCTTTATGATTCTATATATTTAATTTTGTGTATAAAAATATTATCCTGAGAATGGGTCCATTGGCTTCACAAGACTACCAAAGGGGTTCATGACCTGCACAAAAAGGGTTGAGATTCCCTGGCTTAGAACTCTCCAAAAAATGAATGAGATGCTTTGGAGATAGGGGAAATCTTCAAGCAAAGACCTGTTGGAAATATTACAGTGGGAATTCTTCATCACACAGAGGCTGACCACAGATGTCCCTTTCAGGGCTCAGATCCTACAATTCATTGGGGCAAGTCAGGGGAAGGGGTGGAGGACCTCTATGCCACTCATATTATCACAAAGAAACTTGGTATTTGATGGAGAACAAGGTAGGAAAGAGATCTATGTCTTTATGCCTGTTAGATATCTTAAACTAAGTGTCCTGTAGACATCTTAAATTCAACATGCTCCAAACAAATCTTCCCCTTGCCAAACCCTCCCCCCAACCAAACTTCCCTGTTTTTGTCAAGGGTACCACCATCCTCCCAGCCCCCGGACTCGCAACCTAGGTATTATCCTCAACTCCATTTTATCTCTCACTCCCATCCCCACTCCATATCCAATCTGTTGAGTTCACTCTTATGATAACTCTGAAGAAGGCCCCCTTCTCTTTCCTGCACCTCCAGTCCAGTGTAGGCCCCTGTCACCTCTCTCCTGGATTAGTGCTCTAGCCTGCTGATGGGGCTGCCTGCCACAAGGCTCTCCCCACTGCAGTGTGTCCTCTATGCAGCTGCCAAAGTGATTTTCCTAAAGCACAAGTATCATCCTGTCACCCTCTATTCAGTAAATGCTGATGACTCCCTGTGGCTTTCAGGTTGACATTTAACCCCTTCTCTCTGGCCTCCAAACCCCTTCATCACCTGTCCTAGCCACCACCTCTCCCATTTTCTTACACCTCACATACCCACGTACTTGTCCATGCAGAGACACTGGCCACCTTTTTGTTCCTTGAACTAGACACTTCACACTCTGCTCCAGGCCTTTACAAGGGCTGTCCTGATGCCTGGAATGTTCTTTCTCCTCATCTCTGCCTCCCAATTGCCCTGCCTTCCTTCATGTCCTGGCAAAAATCCCACCTTCGGCAGGAAGTCTTCCCTAACCCTTCTTAACTGTAGTGCCTTCCTTCTGGGGATCATTTCCTATTCATCCTTGTCTGCACACAGTTCTCTGTGTGTCACCTCCCCCGTTAGATTGTGAGCTCCTCAGGGGCAGAATGTCTCGTGCCTTTCTTTGTATCTCCACTGTTTAGTCCAAAGCCTAGCACATAGTAGGTGTTTAAATGCTAATTGACTGACTGATCTGAATGGACAGGTGGGAACATGGCAAAGACACACTTACCCTGCTTCATGATTTATCATAGAATTGGCATAGAGATGGTTGGACCTGGAGAGGGTACCCAGCCAGGATCTTTCTGAGTTCTGCATTATAGTTCCCCTATGCTGGTGTGTTGAGTTTTTTCTTCACACGTAAAGCTTAGGATCAGACCCCAGGACAGCCTTTGTGTTGATTCTCCTGGCTCAGCTGGGGAGCCTGGCTTCAAATCATAGCTGGTTTATTCTCTGGCTGTCTAGAGAGGGAGAAAGCTAGACACTGAGACGCTCCTCATTTCTACAGAGCCAGATGGGTGATGGGAAAAGGCCTGAGTTTAGGCTTCTGGATGTGAAAAACCAAATAAAGTCCAATAATTTTCACAATATTTATGTAATCGGCTGTAGATGAAGCCAGTCATTCATTTTGGGGACCTTCAAACGACTTGTTTGGTCCTGTTGCCTCAACGGTCAATGGGAGCTTCTTAAGTAAGATCCATCATAGTCAAACACCAGTGAAACTGCCAATTTTTTTTTTGAACATAGCTCATTTGAGCTGTTCATTATTAATAGTAAATAAGTCCTGAATGTCAGAAATAAAGCAAAGTATTAACTTTTAAGACAGCTTGGATAGTTGGGAACGAGAACGTAAGGTCGTTGACAAGTGGTTCGAGGGCAGTTAGTGACAAAGATTATTGTCCAAATTTGATAGATAGGTAAACTGAGTCACAGAAATTTGTGACTCTAAGATCCACAGTCAGTCACTGTAAAAGCCAAGAAACTGAATAACTTTCAAGTCTGAATCCTGAAATAGTATCAGTCATATCTCAGCTGAGCAATTTACTTAAAATTTTTAAGCCTCAGTTTTCTCATCTATAAAATAGAAGAAAAATACCTGTAATGCCAGTTCTCAGGATTGTTATTATAGCAGTAGTGACAATAAAAACTGGCATGTTTATAGTGCTTTAAATATGCAAAATTCTTTACATATGGGATCTCCTTTGGTCCTCAGGACAACTCAATGAGGTAGGTGCCATTGTTATGTTGTTCATCTTACCAATGGGGAAACTGAGGCACAGTTAAGTGACTTGCCCAGAGTCAAACAGCTAGGAAATGTCTGAAGCAGGATTACAACTCAGGTCTTCCTGATTCCAAGTCTAGTTCTCTATCCATTACCCCATTAATAATATTTATTTTTACAGTAAAAAGTATTATAATTATTATAGATTTACTACATTTGGGCAGCCAGGCAACACAGTGGAAAGAGTGTTGGATTTGGAGTCAGGAAGAACTAAGTTCAGATCCTGTCTCTGACACTGAGTAGCTCTGGGACTTGAGCCAATAAATTTAACCTCTCTCAGCCTCAGTTTCCTTCTTTATAAAACAGGTATAATAAATAATAGCACCTACCTCCCAAGGTGGATGTGGGACCTCAAATGAGGTAGCACATGTAAACAATGTTGTCACAAAGCTTAAGGGGTAATTATCATCATATCGTAGAGATTATTAACATATATGGGAGACATGATTATTATCCCCGTTTTACAGAGAAGGAAACTGAGTAGATAGAGGTTGAGTGATTTGCGTAGATTACACAGCCTGCTTTCAGGCAGGATTAGCACTCAGGTTTTCCTTACACCAGGTTCAGGGCTGTATCCATTACACCACCTAGCTTGTGAGGCTCCAGTGAGATGCTGTGTGTACAATATTTTGTAAATCTTTAAAGCACTATATAGGTGTTAACTTGTATTTACTACTACGGCTATTACTACTACTACTACCACTACTAGCACTACTACTATTACTACTACTAATACCACTACTAACACTTCTACTATTACCACTACTACTACCACTACTAACACTACTACTATTACCGCTACTACTACCACTACTAACACTACTACTATTACCGCTACTACTACCACTACTAACACTACTACTATTACCGCTACTACTACCACTACTAACACTACTACTATTACCACTACTACTACCACTACTAGCACTACTACTATTACCACTACTACTACCACTACTAACACTACTACTATTACCACTACTACTACCACTACTACCACTACTACTATTACCACTACTAATACCACTACCACTACCACTACTACTAGTTACTGTAGTCTTTTTTGCATATCAGAAAACAATTCTATAATTTTAGATTTCACATGAAAGAGTCTTGGCTGCCAATCAAGAAACCTAGTCTGTAGTCCTGCCCCTGTCTAAAACTAGGAAGAGAAATGTGGAGCATGCTACAGAACCTTTTAGGGCTTAGGTTTCATCATCTGTAAAATGAGGGGCAGATTAGATGATCTTTTAAAAATCCTCCTAGCTTGGGGGCAGGTAGGTGGCACAGTGGATAGAGCACCAGCTATGGAGTGAGGAGGACATGGGTAAAATCTCACCTCAGACACCCACTAGCTTTGAGACCCAGGACAAGTCGCTTACCCCCCATTGCCTCTAAAACAAACAAACAAACACAAAGAATCCTTCCAGCTCCCAAATTCTGTTATTTGAAATAGGTGGCTTTGTCACGTTCATAATTTGAGTCAGCTGAACTTCAGCAGTCCTTCCTAAATTGCCTTTTGCCTTGTGGAAATAAAGGGAACATTGAACACGTGAAGGAAATTTGCAGAGATAAAAAATCTGAAACAATGGCCACTTCAAGTACCGCCTCTCCACTTGTGCCATTTTTGGTTAGACTTCCTATGGCTGTATTCTTCAGAAAGGATCAGGGTGTCAGAAATGGCATGGTGTACATAGTGTGGTTCTTGCTCACTCAGCCTTCATTTTCTCAGTCCCTCGGGGAGCTTGCTGAATCCAAGTCTGGTTCCACAAATGGTTTATTAGGGGGTGTGTTTGGGACAAGGGATATGATGATGTTGTAGAGACCTGTGGTTCATTAGGTATGGGAACTCTCTCCATTTTCTTGGAGGTGGTTGGCACCTTTTAGAGAGTTGGCTGAGGCTCAGAAATCCCCTTCTCTAGGTACAGCGTATATAAATATAAAAACAAATCAATTCTTATTCCAAAGAAGCTACCATCAACACAAATACCTTGTTCACAATATCTCACAAACTAAAACAAGGAAAGTGCATTTCCTGAATGTTATTGATCTGATGATGCATCTAGGGAGACATACCAGAAAGCTTTGTTTCTACTGATTCAGAATGATTTTGTGACATGGATGAGGTGGCTGCTTTCCCATGTTGAATGAAAATAATCTCAGGCTCTCTTTAATGGCATAATGTTAAGCTCTTTGGACTCAAGGAGTGATGAGACCCACTTGTTGGGGATTATTCATCGTATCAATACATGGATATAGCCAGTATTTTTCCTTCCACAGAGCTCACGTATGGGTGACTTGGCTGCCAGCTTCATTGTTTAATTAGAGACCTTTTCCTACTTTCTAAATTCTTTCAGCTCAGTGTGGGAAGATCATTGAAGAAATGGGCAGAGGAGCAGAGGTCCTAGGAGGACCATAGCATCCTCTCTGCTCAGCACAATGGAATGTTTGCCTTGTGTCACATTAGGAGAAAACAAAGAGAATGGGCCCAAACAACCACAATGCGCATCTCGCCTCTGCTGTTGAGGCTTCATTTGGAGAAAGCAGACACTGGCAAAAATGGAGCCCCTTCGAAAGGTGCTGAGGCCTTGCTGTCAACAGGGCTGACTTCTTCAGGCTTTGAAGGCTGCTTGCAGAGGAAGGAAGCCAAATGTTTGACTTGCACTGAAGGGAAGGGGAAGAGTTTTATATTGTTTTTGTTTCTTCCAGACAGCTCCGTTGTTTGCTGCTGGTGTGAATTATCTGGCCCAAAGTGCAGATGAGGAGAGGAGGTAGAGGGGGCTTAGGGTCCCTTGCTGTGGCACGAGCTTTGGGCTGGCCTTCTCCTCAGACTTTTAAGGCCTGAGTGGGGATAGGGAGAATGGAGAAAGGAAAGGAGTTAATGCAAATTCACAGTCAAGTGTGTGACTGTGAATTTAATGGAGAGATTTCATTTCAAAATGGTCAAGTGTTGGAGGAAACCATAAAGACCTAACAAAGTGTCTGCTGCCCCTGAACTGGCAAAAGTTGCTCTAATGAGTAATGGACTAGCTTCCGTCCTTCCTCACTGAGATTTATGACTTCAGCAGGCTGGATCATTTCCTGAGAGGATTCCCCTACCCATGACCACTCTTCTGCTGAATCCAGAAGCAGCTGTTTTTTTAATGTGTTTATTGTTTAACCAGAACATAGAGTCCAAAAGCAGCTGCAGTACCACGTATGAACTGCATACTTCAGGGGATGTTCATTTTCTTTGACTTTGCACTCTGATATTCATTATTTGCTTTGCCCATAGGAGGTCCTTAATAAATGTTTGTTGAATTAAATGCTTATTGGATCCAAAGCTCTTGCAAATACCTTTCCTCCTCTGCACATTCTTAACTCCCTTCCTCCTTCTCTTCCATAAATTTTAAAGTGATCTTGGGTTAGGATGCATGCATGGCCATGGAGCTAGAAATGATAGGTGTCCTAGCCAGGACTAACCCTGAGAGCAGGATGTTGGCAAGTATGAGCCAGTCATGAAAGAGCCATCACAGCTTAGAGGGAAAGTGGGTTTATGCATAGGAAATCAATAAAGGGAGGACCAGGAGAGCTCTGTCATGGAACCTGGGGCAGAATGGAGGTTAAGATCCCTGGCTGAGTACCTGTGGGTTATTTGTTGATTTAAGAGATTATGCTGTGTGTTGTACATTCCACTGAAGCAACCATGCTGGGAATCTCATATGTGCTCAATTGAATGGAATCTGTGAAGGCATTATAAAATTTGCAATCTATAGGAGTCTAGTATACAGATTTCCCTGAAATCCAACCAAATAATATTTTGATGCTATTTAGGGAATAATGTCCTAGCATGGGGGATAGGAGGATACAAAGACATTCTCTGATCTGTTATTATCTCTTCTACAATAGCCAACTCATCTTCTTTAGTGCCTCTGTTTCTCCCTCATAAAGCAAAGGAAATCAAATTTGCTAACTATTCCCTCGCCCAGGTTTTGTGAGATTAATGAGATGTAAAAGGGCTTATAGCATGGAGTCATAGTCTAATGAGGTGGTAGAAGTTTCTCTATAGACTCCCAGCAAAAAGGGAAGAGAGTGTAAAGGTGGTAGGACATCTCCTAACAAACGAACTTCGAGCTAGAACAGGACTTGGACTTAGGGTTCTTCACTTTGGCATTATGGAGTTCTTTGGCACCGCTGAAGCCCATGGTCCCTTCCTCAGAATGGTTTTAAAAGCATAAAATGCAATATGTAGCATTACAAAGGAAACCGGTTCTATTCCAGGTGATGCTTTAAGTCTTCTCAGTCATCCCCTTCATTTTACAGATGGAGAACCTGAGTATTTCAGGGAAAGAATCCCGACTGGAGTCAGGATATCTGGATTCGAAATCTTCCTCAGACACCACCCATGTGACCTTTCACAAATCACTCCCTCGGCCTCAGTTTCCTCATCTGTAAAGTGAGGGAATTAGACCTGGGGGCCTCTGAGGTCCCTTCTAACTCTAATCTTATGACTTGCCCAAGGTTGTTACCTACACTGTTACCTACACACGTATCACTATTAGGTATTTTCTTAAATATAAAATTCAACATGATTTTTATCAGCTCATGAATAATGTGAAATTCCCTTCCTTTTTTTTTTTTTTTTTTTTTGCCTGAAAATTATCAAGAGGCTGAGCAGGAAAATAACCATTTTTGAAAATGTGATCAGGAGCTGTATTCTGCTGGTATATTTCTCCTCCATGCAGAGCTCACTCTAAGGCTTAGGTGCACAGAGCTCCCCTTGTCTAGAGGAAATAACAGGGTGGAAATCAGGAGATGGTGTAACTAGGCTTCAGGTGAAGGCACTTTCTCTTCCATACTAATTTTAACCTCAGAGCTAAGTTGTTTATCTTTCCCTCTCTGCAAACTGAACCACGGTAAATACGAATGAAGAAAGCTGATATTCTGCAAAGGGCCAAGTGCAATAGCTTTTCATACAATCCGAGACCCAGAAAAGGGAGACTCGGGAATAGGTGCCAGTTGTCAGAAATGTGATTAAAATAAAATGTGACTGAGGAAGCTCTTAGCCATGTGCTTTAAGGCCTTAAGTAAGTTTGCACCACCCTCTCTGTAAGGTGACTGTGAGTCATCTAATCTTGCTGAGGTTTTCTGGGGAAGGGAAAAAAGAGAAGCAGTGGGCAGCAGGGCTATGCCCTGCCTTAGTGCCAATGGGATTTTAATAAAAATAGCCGGAACATAATCATATTGTTTCTTCAGTGCACCCTGAAAAACCTATTGGGAAATCTCCACTTTTGTGAATTTCTCGGTAAAAATCACTGAGACCCCAGACCTGAGCCATATGGCTTATAAATTTGACTATTAAAAAGTAACAAGCATTAATATTAATCATGTTTTTATGACACAATTACTGGTCATAACAATATACGTTTTAGCACAATATATATGAATTTTTTAAAAATTCCATTATGCTTGAAGCAGTGTGCCATGGTAGATAGAGTACTCTACTTGAAGTCAGAAAACCCTGAATTTAAATTCCAACTCTCTCACTGTTTGATCATGGGCAGATCACTTAGCCCATCTGAACCTTAGTCAACCATCTCTCTAAGACTTTAAGTTATAGATAGATTGCTATCTACATCAATGAATGGCGTTTCCACTCCAGGAGTTTCTGCACTAATGAAATCACACACACACCATTTACATTATGTATAATGACATAATCTTGAAGAGGTACAACAGTTCCCTTCTCTAAATTGGACTATGAAGAATTAGAGGTATTCTAATACTTCTCTCCTGGCCTAGAGTTCTTTTCATGTATAAAGCAACAACAGCTACAGCAGCTAACGTTGATGTGACATTTGATTCTCACAACAAGTAGATCCTATAATAAGGAAAACTATTACCAGAAACTTTCAGTTAGTTAATGTCTATGTTCCTAGAACCTCCAGAGGTTCATCCGGCAATGGTATTTCTTTCTGAAAGGGGAACAGTTAAGGTTTCACGTAGTAATTGTCATAAACTTAAAATATCATGCACATTAGCTGAGGTAGATTACTTAATCCACTTATAATTAGTAGGTGCTTATAAATCTTTGCAATAGTGAAACACCACCCACCAAGCTTTTAACACACTTCAGAAATTATGAACAGGCTAAGATGAGAAGAAATGCATGTGAATCAGAGCAGGGCAGATTTAGGTTAGATATCAGATGACAGTTAAAATCTGTAAGAGGAAGCCAAAAGGGGTCATCTAATTTATTTCAATGAATGTCTTTTTTGAAAAGGGAAATATGTCTATCTAATTTAATGTCATAGAATCTAGAGCCATGGCAGTTGTCCAGCCCAGGGATGTTAAAGTTCAACAGAAATGGGGTTTACTAATCCATATATAAAGATCCCCATGGACCACATAGTTTTAAAATGTAATATTATCTATTTTTCCTCATCTGTAATATGGGGATAATAATAGCATCTCCTTCATAGGGTAGTTGTGAAGATAAAGTGAGATGTATGTAAAGCACTTTACACCCCTTAAAATACTGTACACATTCCAGGTATTGTGCTTGATTTTGTTATCAGAAGTTCTACTCTGACCATTCTCAGGGGCATGTTGGTGATCCCAAGTTCTCCAATGTTATTCCAAAAGATTTCAATTTTTCGCAGGTTCTGCCAAACTAGAGAGATGTCAAATACTGGTGTAGTGATGAAATCCATACCAAAATTCAATATACTCTCTATTAAAACTTTTTCATTTTTGTAAAAATTAGGTGATTCCCTTAATTTTCAGGAAATTTGGAATGAAGCTAAGAACACCAATTTTAAAAAATGAAAATGAAATCCTAGTCTTATTTTGCCTGCATGAAGATCTTATCTCTGAAGCTAAGGTGTACAGTTTCATTCATCCATAGAGAATTAAAAGGTGGACATCAAAAGAGAGAGAGGCAATATGGTGCATTGGAAAAAGCTGTAGACTTGGAGGAAGAGAACCTAGTTTTGCAACTTGCTACCCATCTGATCTGCAGAAAGTCACATTAATCTTTCTGGGTGTCAGTTTCCTAAAATGAGGGGACTGGTATAGGTGACTTTCTAATCCCTATTAGCTCTGAATCAGGGGTTCTTAACCTGTGTCCCACAGATCACAAAGGGGCCTATGGATAGATTTCAAGAGGTCTATGAATGTGGATAGGAAAAAATCAAATCTTTGTTTTCAACTAACTTTTAATTGAAATAGCATTTCCTTCAATTATTTAAAAATATCATTCTGAGAAAGGGTCTTCATAGTTTTCACCAGACCACCAAAGAGGTTCATAACACAAAAGAAAGATTAAGAACTACTGCTATATTAGGCAGTAATAGCAATTCACATTTAGGGGCAGCTAGGTTGTGAAGTAGATGGAGGGCTGGACTGGGAGTCAGGAAGACCTGAGTTCAAATCCTTCCTCAGATACTAGCTATGTAACCATCAATTTTCTCACCTAATCTTTTAGGTGAGATTAAATAGATGGCACCTGAGATTAAATAGGGATGATCATTGTACGTACCTTGCAGGATTTTTGTGAGAATTAAATGAGATGAATTTGTAAAAACCCTTTGCAAACCTTATGATATCTATTTATCCATCATCATTATTAACGCAGTAGTAGTAGCTTTTCAGCATGATGTTTTCAGCCATGTTGTCAAATGCTTTCAATGAAGATACACATGGCATCAAGGTCAACTACCGTACTAATGGTAAGTCCTTCGATTTGAAAAGGCTGCAAGCCAAGACCAAAGTGGAGGGAGTGCTGGTGCATGATTTTCTGTTTGCATATGATTGTGCACTCAGTGCAGCCTCTGAAGCTGAGATGCAACAAAGTACGGATGAATTCTCTAATGCCTGTGCTAATTGGGCTACTAATTAACATCAAGAAAACACAGGTGCTCCATCAGCCACCACCACACCACCCATACGTGGAACCATTGGTTGCAACAAATGGAGAAGTTTTGAATCCTGTGGACAAGTTCACTTACCTTGGCAGTGAGGTTGATGCACGTACTGCCAGAGCTAGCTCAGTGTTTGGGATGCTCCAAAGAAAAGTTTGGGAGAGAAGAGGTATTACACTGTCTACCAAACTGGAGGTCTACAGAGCCATTGTTCTGACCTCATTGGTGTATGCCTGTGAAACATGGACAGTCTACCTGCACCATGCCAGGAAACTGAATCGCTTCCATTTGAACTGTCTGAGGATGATTCTGAGGATCACCTGGCTGGATAAGGTACCAGACACTGAAGTCCTTGCTCGAGCTGAACTGCCAAGCATTCAAATAGTGCTTCAAAGAGCATAACTCTGATGGGCTGGCCATGTTGTTCAAATGAAAAATGTATGCTTGCCAAAAAGACTATTTTATGGAGAACTCACATGGCACAGGTGATCACATGATGGTCAGAAGAAGCTATATAAGAACACTCTCAAGGTCTCTCTCCAGAACTTTGGATTTGACTGTGCAAAATGGGAGACACTGGCACAGGACCGCTCAGTATGGCATGCCCACATCAGAAAAGGCGCTATGCTCTATGAGCAAAGCAGAATTGAGACAGCACAAAGGAAATGTAGGATGCGCAGATTTGGAGTAAGCACCCCAAATATTCACACCAACTCTCTGTGCCCAGTCTGTGGTAGAGTATTCCAAGGTCATATTAGTCTGATCAGCCACAGTTGGACACACTGAACTTCACTTTACCATGGTGATGTCATTTTGGTCCTCTTCGAAGAGGAAGGACTGTTGTTACCAACCAGTAATAGTAATAGTAGTAGTAATAGTAGTGATGGTAGTAATAGTAGTAGCAGCAGCAGTAGTAATAGTGTTAGTAGTCGTAGTAGTAGAGATTGTAGTAGTAGTAATAGTAGCAACAGCAGCAGTAATAATCTTATTTGGTACATATTACAACCCTTTGAGTTAGGTGCTATTATTTTGCCCATTTTACAGATGGACTCAGAGAAGTTTAAAAAATGACTTGCCCAAGATCATACAGTAAATGTCTGAGGCAGGATTTTAATTCAGCTCTTTCTATGCAATGCTGCTTTTGCTGAAAGTATAGGTTTTAGGTTGTTTCCCTTTCTCTTGTGACTCTTTACTGATTTTTATACTAGAATCTTAGGCTTAGATTTAGAAGGGACCTGAAGGTTTACCTAATTCAATCCTTACTAAGTGTATCTGTTGTTTCTGCAGTATGCCTATAGCCAGAATCAGCCTGAAGATCCTCAGAGACAGGGAGCTCACTCTCAGCCTCTTTTGGGTGCTAAAGTGCTAATTCTGGCCCTGACTGTCTTGTTTTACTAGGCAAAAGCACCTCCCTGGCTCTGTGCCACTGTTCCCACAGCTGGGAAAGTGAGATGGTCTGACTAGTTAGTAACAATGAATACTTTAAAGCTACATTGTATAGTACATTACATCATTTGATGCTTCCCAGGAGCCTCTGTCCAAGGTCAGACGACGAGTCAGTGGTATAGGTGGGACTGAGAGAGGCAGCATGTGCTGTGGAGAGGGCACAGAAAGAGTCAGGAAGAACTCATTCTAATGCCAGCTTTTCCAGTTATGAACTGGAATAGCGTGGGAAGCCACTCGACCTTGCTGGGCCATTTTTTCAGCTATAAAATGAGGGAATTGGACTCAGTGGCTACCAAGGTTCCTTCAACTCTAAATCTATGACCCTAGAACTTGAACTCAGGCATTCTGTCTCCAAATGTTGTCTTCTTTCCACTGTATTTAAGATCCTTACAAACTAACATTCTCTAATTTATTTTTTAATTATGTCAGCAATCCTGTATATTTAAATAATCCTTACAAGAAATGTGCTTAAGGTGTAAGCATACTGATATGATGATTATCCTTTAGTCTTAAAAATATCACCATCCCAGAGAAAATTCTCTCCCTCCATCCCTCTCTCTGTCTCTCTTTCTTCTTCCCTTTCTTACTGTCTCCTCCCTCTCTCCCTCTCCCCTCCTCCCTCTTCTCCCTTCCTCTCCCTCTCCTTCCCTCCCTCTCTCTGTTTTTCTCTTTCTTTTTCTATATATAAACATACACATTCATATAAACATATAGAATACATTTTCATCTTATATCACACTTTACAATATATAAATACTTTAAACTGTGCCATCTTTGCTGCCACGAGGAAATGTTGAGAAGGCAGCCAAGGTCTCCCTTTCCTTGGCCCCTTCATTCTCTCATGTTACAAGCCCCTGAGCTTCTCTTACCAGAGGCCTCCTGGAGATGACGGAGTGGAAAATGTTTAATTCATGAATATCAGCTCAAAAGAATAGATAAATGAATGCAAGGCTTCTCACTCGCATTCTCTCTCTCTCTCTCTCTCTCTGTCTCTTTCTCTCTCTCTGTCTCTTTCTCTCTCTCCCTCCCTCCCCCCCCCTCTCTCTCTTTCTCTCTTTCTCTCCCTTCCTCTCTCTCTCTCCCCCCTCCCCTCTCTCTATCTCCCTCCCCCTCTCTTTTTTTCTCTCTCTTTCTTCTCCCTTCCTCCCCTCTTCCCTCTCCTCCCCTCTCCTCCCCTCCCCTCCCCTCTTCTCCCCTCCTCTCCAGTCACCCATCTGAGTAGCCCTAAGACATGTAAACAATGGATAGTAAAAATGATTATTATTGGCAGTTTGCAGCTCCAGACTCACGTCTGACACTGCTGGGTTTAACGAGGGGGAAAGCCTTTTCTAGTCCCTTCCCCAGAATCATGGAAACCAAAGGCTAACCAGCAGGGTGCTGTTTGGTAACCCCTGTCCCTTTCCCCAGTGTCTGAATCCCCACTGCCTCTGCTGCCCAGTGTTGGTTTGTATATAGTGCCACACCATGTCGTTGTGCCACTCTAAGGAGAGGCAAAGAGAAGAGGGCAGAAAGTATGAGATAAGCTGTGAAAACTGGCACCTCTGATCTCAGAGACCCTGGTTACCAGTCAGAAAGGTCACTCTCCCTCTGTGTAAGGTATCTTGATGGAGTTGCCATAGAGAGCCAAACTTCATTCAGAAGGTAGAAGAGTCGGGCTATCGGCTTCTTTTGGACAAATGTGGAAGAGCTACATTGCTTGCCTTTAGCTCCACCCGCTGCTCTCCAAAGAGAGAAAACCCACAACTTCTCTACCACCGGAGGTCCCGGAGCTTGACAGAATGGGTACAAATAAGCTCCAGTGCAGAGGCATTCACTGCTTTCCTCTACAAAGCATTTTGTGAGCCTGCGAAGCTGTTTTTTGTGGGGTACCCTTGATCAGGTAAATCACTTCACCCAAGGTTCATTTTTATTGTAATACCTTGTAGCATTTTCCCCCTCTTCCCATGATGATATCTCAGATCCTGTGTTCTGTCACAAAAGGAGCTTCCCTCCCTGTACTTATACCCCCCCACCTCCCCACCCCCCCCCGTACTTACTCCAGATATGGAGCCACTGATTTCCTGCAGGCCAAATTCACAGTGATCAAAGTAAAATTCCTGTTTCACTAGCATTACTTTCCTTTTCAGGGTCTATAGAGTTGAGTCTCGTGGGGACCTCAGGCAGCTATCTCTTTTGTGTTTTCTTTTTAAAAACAAAACAAAAAACAACTCTTTGGTGTTTCTAACTAGAAACTGATTCCCTGAACCATGTGGAAAAACCCCAGTTTTTCATTCTTCTATCCTAACTTTTTCCTTTTAAAACATGCATGTATAAAAATGTTTTCACCAGATCCAGAAACACTTGGCCTTTGATTCCTGTAATGGCAGAGAGCTTCAGCTAGCGTGGGGTGAGTGGGACTTTGTCTCTGGAAGTAAATATTGGGTAGTGCATACGTGCACTCTGGAAGGGTGAGCTTCCTCTGCCACTAGTTCCCAAGCCTGTGTTCTGCCCTTTGTTCCCCAACTGGCCCAGTTTTCTAGCATTGTGATAACTGTCTCCTGGGCTCAATCACCTTGGACCTTGGGGGTGGGTGGGAGAGAGGAAAGAGCAGGATGACCTCTTCTCCTGGCAAGACCATTCCCGATCACTGCCCCTCTCCATATGAAAACATTTCTAGCCACAGTTTTAGGTAAAGCATACATGCCCACAAGTGATGATAATTCTTTAAATGTGTAATATCATCAGTGTTTGCAACTCTTCAGTCTCTGCCTCTTGTCTATGTATGTTCTGTGGCAAGTTCTCCACAGAGCAGGTACCCAATGCATTATGGAGCCATCCAGGAAAAGAGAGAAAGGAATAGGCATTTACTAAGTGCCTACTATGTGCCAAGCACTGTGTTAAGCACTTCACAAATATTTCATTTGATCCTCACAATTATCTTTGGAGTAAATGCTATTATTATCCCCTTTTTATAGTTGAGGAAACAGAGGCAGACATGCTAAGTGACTTAGCATGGGTCACAAAGCTTGTAAACATCTGAGGTTCTCTATCCACTGAGCCACCTTTCTGCCATCCAGTAGTTCTACTTTAAAGAGTTTGTCATGGAACTCTTGATAGATCTTTTCAATTTTTCAGGTTTATAGACCTCCTTCTACTTTGATCCTGCTCTTGGGATGATTTGGAAACAGCGCATGAGACCCTAACTCTAATTAGACACATTAGAAACAGTTCTTGAGAGCAGGGACTGTTTTTGTCTTTCTTTGCATCCCCAGTGATTATCACAGTAACTGGCACATAGTAGGGTTCTTAATAAATGTTGGTTGGCTCAATTAACTGAGTTTCTTACCAAGCTTTCTGTAAACTAGGAATTCATAATAATAACAAATGTATAGAATTGTACATAATATAATGTTATCTTTGGATACACGTATGTGTTCATATATATGGAAATATCATATGGTCTGGAGATCAAAAGTAAATACTGACATGCTAAAGACACCCATGTCATAGAAAAACTGGAACAGTTTCCCACATTCAGCATTCTTGGCAAACTGAGATTTTGTACTGTCAGAGAAGATTCTGAAGGTATGTCTTCTGAGGTTACACAAGTAGCAAACATCAGAAGCAGGATTTGAACCCAGGTCTTCTGACTCCAGCCCAAACTTCTTTCTGCTGAGATGGGTCAATGCAATATGCCTGGTTCTCTCCTGGAAGACAGACTCCTAGATCAGGTTGACAACCCTTGGGAAAGGAGAAGTTACAGAGCCTCCAGGGAAATCAGTTACTTGAAGGTCTCAAGAACTCTTGGTAAGAGCTGAAGAAGACATGTTCCATTTCTGGTCCTTTGAGCTTTAGAGGATAGTTAAGCCATCTAGAATGCATTGCTCATATTGTGCATGAGAAAGTCTCTTTATAACCATATTGGTACTCACCTGAGTCAGCCTAGACTTCATGGAGGGAATCAGTGCTCTAAAACTGAACACTGCGTGAGAAATTGCCCCTGGGTAATTGAGTCTAGGTTTCCTTCAAAGTTACACATAAATAATCAGCACAGACTGAAAGAATTGGTCAAACCTTTTTAATAGCCATTCCTACCCTTTCTTCCCTTCTTCAGATTGGCAGATTTATTTTATTCAGTTGTTTCAGGCATGTCTAACATTTTATCACCCCATTTGGGATTTTCTTGGCAAAGATACTGGCATAGTTTCCTTCTCTAGCTCATGTTACAGATGAGGAAACTGAGGCCAACAGGCTTCAGTGACTTGCCCAGGATCACTCAGTAAGTATCTGAGGCCAGATTTGAACTCACAAAGATGAGCCCAGCACTCTTTCCACTGTACTACCCAGCTGGCTCATGGTGGATCCAGATGTCATCAAAGAAATGTATTATTTAAAGAGAAAATAGGCTAGTCACATAGAGCCAGGGGTAACTAAAGGGAAGATCCATGTTCTCCACTGGCATCTCTGCTGTGTTCAAAAGAACTCAGAGAAGGCTTCCAGAAAATTGGGTGTACCACTGTGATGAACTTAAGGGAGGAAATGGACCAGAGCCATGTAAGATGCATTGTGATCAGTATCATTGTGGGGAATACCCAAATCAGTTATATCACAGGTTCATAGGAGTATTGCAGTATTAACCAAAATGATTCCCATTCCCATATGTGTGCTGAAGAGAACCAACACAAAATAATATCTTCCCCCAAAAGAAGTATATGTGGCAGCTTACTTTGAACACAGGCAAGTTGATTGTGATTTTGAAATTGTAATTTTAACCCAGGGTTTTAGACATTTAGTTGCCTTTATCCTGATGAGTTTCTTACTTGGATTATTTAAATTAACAAATTTATGAAACTAGCATCCAAAATCAAGGGACTCATTTCCTCTAGATTACTCATGCTTTTGTTATAATGCAGTGTGAGAAAAGAGTGATTTTAAATTAGACAAGATCATAAGAATAGTCTGGGAGATCTACCAGTCAGTCACTTATTCACTTATCCATTCCTTCAGTCCAATCCAAAAAATATATTTTGAGTGTCTAATGTACAAAAGCATTGTGCTAAATGCTGTAGGGGATACGAAGATAAATAAGAAATATTTGATGTCCTGATGGAGCTTACAGTTGAATGGGAAAATAGGATATGTCCAATTATGATACATGATATATAATTAATATAACATCATTAACATATAATTATAATACAAGATAGAAAGTGACATTTGAATAAAAGGGTACAAATAGATATGTTTTCATTATGATATAGAATAAAACTCCTACCCAGACACTAACCTTCACATACCTGATATTCTTTGCAAATTGTAGCTCTCTTTCACCCACTTCACTTCTTTTTTGTTCAACATATCATGAAGCCAGAAAAGATGGAAGAATGATCCAGATAGGCTTCCAGAAAGACTGTGGTTCCAACCAAGGATTCTTCTCCATTAATCCACCCATCCATCCATCCATCAGTCCATCTATTCATTCATCCATCCATCTATCCATCCATCTGTCCATCTCTCCATCCATCCATCTATCCAACCAATCATCCAATTATCCATCCATTCAGTATCTACTGTGTACATTATATTAACAGAAAGAAGGAGCAGAGGTGATAACATTGATAGAAACTGCAATAGTTCTAACAGTAATCTCCGAGAAGTGACTTCAGAAAATTACACTAGCTCTTTTGGTAATCACAGATTAATGTGAAAATATGACAAGAAGTAAGTCAGTTGTGATAAATCCTAAGAAAAAAATATGTATTTCTTTTCAACTCTATCTTCATAGGTCTGAGAGCTGTAATTGACTAGCTAGATAATCTCATGTAGTCCCTTTATTTTACAGATGAGGACATTGGAGCTTCTTTAGCTCACCAAAGTCTATCACCATATTAGGGCCCTTCAATGTTTAGCACAGGGAAGGGTTCAGTAGGTGTTTTAAGGGGCATAGCCAACCCATGACTCAGAGACATTGTTGCCCCAAACCTTTGATGTTCTCTCTTCATTCAATACCCCAGGCTGCTCACAGCGCAGTCTAGTACATGAGGCTTCCTCAGAGACACACAGAGGAAGCTTCTCAGAAACACAGGTCCGTTAAAGGTGCTACTGTGCCATGAAGGGTCTCCCTGACTCACATTCCTCCTCCTTACTTCCAAGACAATTATTTCTGCATCCAAGGGATAATGGGACAACCTCTAAAAGTGCCAACCCAGTTTCTGTCTCTCTCTGTGTTTATCAGCATCCATAAATAGCTTCCCAAAGAAAGAGAATCCAGTTCCTTCATCAGGTATACTGAAACTTACTGCCCATTGAGATCAACTGCACTAACACCATTTACAATCTACTGTTCGTGGGCCTTACGATTAACTGTTTGTTGATGTCATTGAACCTAAAATTCCAACCCTCTTTCCTATCTGTTTCAATTTTGTGAAGGTCCATGATGGTTCAGATGCAGCGTCTGCTGTACTTGCCAACCTTTGTGGAAGACAGCGACCCGTCCCCATCATCTCCTCAAGAAGTACCCTCTTTGTAAGATTCCAGTCCCCTGGTGCCAGCCAGAACAGAGGCTTCCGGGCCAGCTTCAGAGAAGGTAAGTTCGCTGTGGATATCCTAGTGTCCCCTTGGTTTTTTGTACTTATAGCCTCTCCTTTTCCTATGGATTGATCTTGCTGCTCATTTGAAGTCAAGGTGCTCCCCCAAAATTGTTGATAAGCAAGGACATCCTAAATGATTTATTCAGATTATCTTATCTGAATTTGGTAGTAGTACAAAAGCAGAGTACTTTTTAAAAAAATTCTAGTTTATTCATTTATTTTCAGTTTTCAACATTCATTTCTACAAGATTTTGAGTTCCAAATTTTCTCCCCCTCTCTCCCTTCCCAACATCCTAAGACACCCTGCATTCTGCTTATCCCTTCCCCCAATCTGCCCTCCCTTCTATCATACCCCTTCCTTCTCTCATCTCCATCCCGTCTATTTTCTTGGAGGACAAGATAGATTTCTATGCCTCATTGCCTGTATAACTTATTTCCTAGTTGCATGTAAAAACAATTTTTAACATTCATTTTTAAAACTCGACTTCTCTCCCTTCCTCCCTCCCCACCCATCCCAACTGAGAAGGCAAGCAATTCCATATAGGCTATACATGTGTCATTATGTAAAAGACTTCCATAGAAGTGATAGTGTGAAAGACTAACTACATTTCCCTCCATCCTATCCTGAACCCCATTTATTCTATTCTCTCTTTTAACCCTATCCCTCCACAAGAGTATTTACTTCTAATTATGCCATCCTCCCATTTATCCTCCTCTCTATCATCTCCCCCCCTCCACTTATCCTCCTTTCCCCTTCTTTCCTATAGTGTAAGATAGATTTTCATAGCAAATAGAGTAAGTATGTTATTCCCTCCTTAAGCCAAATGTGATGAGACTAAGGTTCACTTTTTCCCTTTTACTTATCCTCTCTTCCCTTCCATTGAAAAAGCTTTTTCTTGCCTCTTGTATGTGAGAGATTATTTGCCCCATTCTGTTTTTCCCTTTTTCCTCCCATTATATTCCTCTCTTGCCTCTTAATTTTATTTTTTTAGATATCGTCCTATTCAGCTCATCCTGTGCCCTCTGTCTATACGTATATAATCCCTCCAAGTACCTTAGTACTGAGAAAAGTCTCAACAGTTATAAATATTATCTTTCCATGTAAGAGTACAAGCAGTTCAACTTTAGTAAGTCCCTTATGATTTCTCTTTCCTGTTTACCTTTTCATCTTCTCTTGATTCTTGTGTTTGAAAATCAAATTTTCTATTCAGCTCTGGTCTTTTCACCAAGAATGCTGGAAAGTCCTCTATTTCGTTGAATGACCATTTTTTCCCCTGAAGTATCATACTCATTTTTTCTGGGTAGGTGATTCTTGGTTTTAATCCTAGTTCCTTTGACTTCTGGAATATCATATTCCAAGTCCTTCGATCCCTTAATATAGAAGCTGCTAGATCTTGTGTCATCCTGATTGTATTTCCACAATACTCAAATTGTTTCCTTCTGACTGCTTGCAATATTTTCTCCTTGACCTGGGAGCTCTGGAATTTGGTTACAATATTCCTAAGAGTTTTCCTTTTGGGATCTCTTTCAGGAGGGGATTGGTGGATTCTTTCAATATTTATTTTACCCTCTGGTTCTAGAATATCAGGGCAGTTTTCCTTGATAATTTCATAAAAGCTGATGTCTAGGCTCTTTTTTGATCACGGCTTTCAGGTAGTCCCATAATTTTTAAATTGTCTGTCCTGGATCTGTTTTCCAGGTCAGTTGTTTTTCCAGTGAGATATTTCACATTGTCTACTATTTTTTCACTCCTTTGGTCTTGTTTTATAATTTCTTGATTTTTCATAAAGTCATTAGCTTTTATCTGTTCCATTCTAATCTTTAAGGAATTGTTTTCATCAGTGAGCTTTTGGACCTCCTTTTCATTTGGCCAATTCTGGTTTTTAGGGCATTCTTCTCTTCACTGGCTTTTTGGATCTCTTTTGTCATTTCAGTTAGTCTATTTTTTACAGTATTGTTTTCTTCAGCATTTTGGGGGTCCCCTTTAGCAGGCAGTTGACTCATTTTTCATAATTTCCTTGCATCACTCTCATTTCTCTTCCCAATTTTTACTCTACTTCTCTTACTTGATTTTCAAAATCCTTTTTGAGATCTTCCATGATCTGAGACCAATTCATATTTTTCTTGGAGGCTTTGGATGAAGGAGCTTTGACTTTATTGTCTTCTGTTTGCATGTTTTGGTCCTCCTTGTCATCAAAGTAAGATTCTATATTCTGACTCTTTTTTCAATTTTTGCTCATTTCCCCAGCTATTTACTTGACTTTTGAGCTCTTATTAAGGGAGATCTCTGTTTCCAGTGGGGGTGGGGGGTGTACTGTCAGCTGCTCAATTCCCTCACAATCTGTGGGCCTAGAGCTCCAGAAACAGTTACTGTTTCCCCTGCTGCTGCTGTGGCTGCCACAGGTTCCTCTGCCCACTCTGCTACCTTGAGAATGGGACTGGACCACTCCACTCTCCTGCACTGGTCCCACAGGCTTTTTCTACTGACCTTTTAATTTGTCTTTGGTGCTTTGGGGTCATGAAGTCTGGAAACTCCCACAAGTGCGAGAGATTTAGTTTCCCCAAGGCAAGCTCAGATCCTGTCTGTGCCAGCGCAGCCTACTCTGAACTGCATCCTGCTCTCTGCGTGGCACAACAGACACTTCCCAGTGACCTTCCAGACTGTCTTGGGCTGGAGATTTGCTTCACCTCATCATTCTCTGAGTTCTGCTGCTCCAGAATTTGTTTAGTGCCATTTTTTACAGGTATTTGACTGGGCTTGGAGGCAGTGCTCTATAAAGTGTGTGCTGTTACTCCACCATCTTGGCTCCACCCCTCAGAGTACTTCTTAGTTGGTTACTGAGAGATCCTCCTCAAAATTCTCCCAGGGCAGATTGAGGCAGTATTTCATGGTGGAAAGATTTGGAGGCAAAGAATCAGAGTTCAAAACTTAACTCTGCTGCATATGACCTCTGTGAAGTTGAGCAAGCAACTTAATTATTATAATCGGGATTAAATTTTCTAATCTATAAATTAAGAGATTGAACTGAATGACCTCTAAAGTCTCAATTTTAAATCAGTGATCCTATAAGAATGATTCTTTTTCTCTCATTCTTGTTACCATTCCCTTTTTGTCTTTGTTTTTGACTCAAGGCTAATTCTGTTTTATATAATTGCATTAATGATAGTAATAGCTGACATCTACATAGTGTCAAGGCTTGCAAAATGGTTTACATGTATTGTCTTTGATTTTTATAACGTTATTCTCTTATTTCCATATGTCTTTGCATATTGAGAGCAAGGCGCTATTACTTAAATGATTAAGAACTTACACTGTTTGTTTATAAATCATTTGATTTGTTACTTCTATAAAATCATTAAAAACTGGTGAGGGAAAATCTATTAATACTGATAACATACTTCTTTCATCTGGAGGCTTCTGCTTTCTACTGTCAGCTACATCCTTGCTGGATAGGGCATATTAGATAGATCAAGCAAAACTTTCTATTCATAATCTTTATCTTAATCTTATGGGCTGATAAATACTTTGCAATGGCCCAGCTATGGTTTCAGAATGGCATTGAAAGGTAATTTTGCATGTAAGAAATAATTCATTGCTTTCTTAGTACATTAAAGGTCTTTGATTTTGTCAATGTGGGCACTCTCACCAGCAACACAAATCTAAGTAGATTGTCCTCAGGGGTTTTCATACTTGAAAAAAATCCATCCCAGGGGCAATAACTCAGTGATAAACCTCCGCAAACATAGCTGGGCTGGTCCTCACAGGCAAGGCAATCAAACAGTCATCCATCATGCCTCTCTTGTGACCCAACAGAATTGTGGTCCCCTGGCAGCACCTTCAAGAAACCAAGCTCACCTCTATGACACAGTGAGGCAGCAGAGAACTTTGATGAAAAATAAAACCAAATGTCTCTAATTTTACAGATTCATACTTTTAAAAAAACTGATTGTTTAAGCAAGAAACTTAAGCGTAAATTAAAGGTTGTGAAATTTAGTCCAATACCAACTTTAGTAGTTTTGTAAAATATGTATAGTTTCCTCATTAATTTCTCTTGTTTCCTGAACACTTAGAAGTTGATGTCATGCCCTGGTAATCTCTTTAATCTGGTGGTTCTGGCCATGATTGGGCCAGAGACACCTCTGGCTTTTAAGGTTCTGTATCTGGAGGCACCAATAGTTAAACGCTCCCCAAAAGAGTCCCAGGGTAGTTTGAATTTTACAATGTGAACCTTGGAAGGAAGCTGTCCCTGGTGAAAAGTCCTAGTCCAGGAACAAAGACTTGAGATATAAGGCAGTACTACAACCTCAGTAAAGATTCAGTATAAATCCAGAAACCCTCCTAAATCTAACCTAGAGGAAGAGGAGTAAATAAACAACAGCTTCAAGCAGAAACTCAAAGGAGGAAATTAATTTTCCACAAGGCCTGAATAAAGGCCTGGAAGAAGTACAGGGATAGAAAGTCAGTCAGCAAACATTTATTCAAAACTTAACATGTTGCAGGCACAGTTTGTGTTTGTCCTTCGTTGCTAAAGAAGACCACACCCTCAGAGAAATGATGACATGACTTGCACTTGACTTTGTTTTGAGTGAGGGAGGGCTGTGCAGGTCACCAGCCTCACTTCTCCTCCAGAGTCATCTGAATCCAGTGGCCAGATATTCCTCAGGATGACTGGAGATGACCCAGGATGCACTGGGAGACCCTGGCCCCTTTAGATCAAGATCTTTGCAGAGACTCACTTAGAGTGAGGTAATGCCCATTCATTGAATAGGCCTTTTTAAGAAGTAGCCAGGGCACAGCCTTAAGTGCTGGAGATACAAATACCAGTAAAAAGAAAGTCTCTGCCCCCAGATTTGCATATAATGGGGGAAGACAAGGTACCCAATAGGGCAATGCTGACAAAGTGGCTAGAAAGTGGTGAAGGTGGAGCATCAGAAGCAGAGTGGGGTGAGGAAGGACTGCCAGATAGACGGCTTGGGCCAGTCCTCAAAATGGAGGTGCTGAGAGGGACTTAACAATGGGACAAGGAAGTATTCTGAGGAGAGGGATGCCCAGGGGCCTAGGATACTTCCAGAATTAGACAACCATGGTGGCTTCATCATGAAATCTTGTGAGACAGACTTTGTTGGGGCCAGGATAGGGAGGAATTAAAAAAAAACCAAACAGTAAAAGCTCTGGTGCAAAGAGAGGAGATTGAGAAATAGCTTAGGAAATAAAGTACATGCAGGTAGCAGTCCCCCTGAAAATTAGACTAGACCAAGCAGAAATCAGTGACTTCATGGAACAATAAGAAATACTGGAACAAAATTTTTAAAAATGAAAGAAAATACAAGGTATCTGCTATCAAAAACAACTTATATTGAGATCAGGCCAAGGAGAGATAATTGGAGAATCACATCAGACTCCTTGAAAAGTATGATAAGAAATACACCTGAGTACTCTATTTCAAGAAATCATAAATTAAAACCTCCTAGATCTATTAAGCCAGAGCAGAGTAAAAATAGAAAGAATATAGCAATCATCTCCTAAAAGAAACCCCAAAAGGAAAGGTCTGAGGAATGTTATAGACAAAATCCAGAGTTCTTACATCAAAGAAAAGTTACTGCAAGCAGCCACAAAGAAGTTTAAATACCAAGAAACCACAGTCAGGATCATCAAGAACCTGGTAGCCTCTACTATAAATGAGACCTTGGAATACATTATTGTGAATGGGGGGAAAAGGGCTATGAACTTACAACCAAGAATAACTTGCCCCAAAGAGCTGAGTGTAATCATGCAGGGGGAAAATGGATCTCCAGTGGACTAAAGGACTTTCATATATTCCTAAAGAAAAGACAAAAGCTGAGTAAAAACTTTGAAATGCAAAATCCAGTCAAGAGAAACTTAGAAAAATAAATGTATTTAATCAGCAAAGAAGTAAGGGACTTATAAGATGACGGTGTGCTAATACTCTAGCGGGTGAAGAAAAAAGCATTCCTTCAGAAATACAAAGTCTTCAAAGAACATTTAAGAAATGGAATAAACAATTTGGAGTGGATTATTTCTGTTCCCTTAATTTTAATAGGGTGAAAAAAGGGAAACAGTCATTCAACAGGTATTTGTTAAATGTCACCTGTAAGCCAGACACCATATAAGGTACTAAAGTCCAAATACAAAGAATGAAACATTTACTACTTGAAATGAAATTAGAGTCTAATAGTAGATAACAAGCACATATAAAAATATATACAACATTTATGTGTATATATGTAGTTTTATTCATAGTTCAATATCTTCTGTTTTGAAGTGTTTTTATTCTTTTTTTTACTTCACCACAATATCCTCCCATATCCTTCCCCTTCCTCCTTTCAAATAGTCATCCCATATAAAAAAATAGTACTTTTTAAGACAAAAAAGAAAAAATTAAAAATCAACATGATTGACCAATGCAAAAGAGTCTGAAAATATGTGCAATGTACCCATTCCCCCATTCCTCCTCCCTGCTTTCCAGAGTATGTTCATGTGTTGTCTTTCTCCATTAGATTGTAAGTTCCCTGAGGACAGGGACTATTTTTCTTTTTCTTATTTGTATCCCTAGCACTTAGCACAGTTTTTGGCACATAGTAGGTACTTAATAAATGTTTCCCACAAAAGTAGCATTAGACCAGAAATCAAGGGGACCTGGATTCTAGTTCCAGCTTTGTTCTACTTCAATTCAAGAAACATTTAAGTAACCTCAGCCTAGATTTCTTCACTTATAAGTTGTAGTTAGATCTAGTTGTAGTAGATGGTTCCTAAAATTCCCTCTAACTCTAAAACTGTATGACTTTATTTCAGGGATTTCCTAGAGAATGGGACATGTCATTGGATGGATGATTGATTCCCCAAAGAATGTTCATTCATTTTGTTTTGCCTTCTGAATCTGACTTGACACTGATGTTAAGAAAAGATAATAAATTAATGGAATTCTAATGTAATATAATCATTGATTTCTTTTTTTAAGGTCTATATATTTTTTTAAAAATTGATATTTCAAAAATAATCCCTGTGAACTGACAAAATGTTTTCAGTTCTGTCTCAGAGCAAGCTATATTATGTTGTGTAAAGTCTTTGGACTTGGCCATACTTGGAAGCCTTTTATACTTGGAAGTAAGGTCATCTTACATATATCTTTTAAGTCTATGAAGGTATTTATTATGTTTTTCTAGGAAGATCATTATATGTACATTTGTAGAAATACAAAATGAGTTCATTTTTCTGAAATGATGTAACTTAGATCTTCATTGGTTGTTGCCTAATTAATTTTCTTTTTCCTCTCCTTCCTAAAGGAATAGCTTATTCATAAAGGGAACCCCTTTCTAGCACTGTTTTTTGTGTTGGGTAGAGTTAGGCAACCAAGGCCAGACCTTTGTGGAAATGATGCAGGCAATTGATTGCCTCCAAATCCATAACTCTCTACTCCATTTCCCCACTTCCTGTATATTGGAATACTATTGAAAATGCCAATTATCCTTCCAGTTTTCCTCGGGCTAATGTGCAGCTATGAAGAAGACTATCTTTGCTGACAGGGCCATTGGAGTCAGGACAATTTCTACATGTTCCCATTCACTAAAGGACTCAGCCTCTGAGACTTCAGTACAATCAATTAGTAGCAACTATCTATCATGTGTGTCTGTCTGTCTATTTATCTATCTATCTATCCATCCATCTTTTCTGTCTTTCTACTTATCCTTTCTATCTTTTTTTGTCTTTCTATCTGTTCTTTCTGTGTGTCTTGTCTCTCTGTCTATACTTCTATTTCTATCTATCTATAACCTATCTATATCTGAAAAAATATATATATGTATAATATATCAAAATGTGTATGTTTTGTTCTCAGCCTGTGGAAGCTTCATAATCACTGATTCTGTTGGCACTATTTCCTCTCCTTTGTTCCCGGCCAAGTACCAAAATAACCAGAACTGCAGCTGGGTAATACAAGCTCAACCTCCATGTAAGTAAAAAAAAAACAAAACCAACACCAAAACCTCACAAAAACATGTCTGTGGGAAAGTTAACTGGATGACTAATATCCTTATCTACTCTGTGCTAACAATAAGAAATCCCTCCTAGGCTTCTTTAGGAAGTCCTGCATCCTGATGAGGCAGAGAACAGAAATGATCTAATCTGCCAGGGAGGACAGTGTGTGTGTGTGTGTGTGTGTGTGTGTGTGTGTGTGTGTGTGTGTGTGTGTGTGTGTGTGTGTGTGTGTGTGTATGCTCACACACACGCATGCAGAGACAAAGGAAAAACATACAACTTTGCTGCACCATCAGATATAGGACATCAAAAGTCAGAGCAGCAGGTTATCTGACAGAAAACACTGGACAGGTGCACACCCTGCCATGTGGTAGACATTCAGTAAATAACTGTACGAGAATGATAAAGATATCCAAAGTTAGAAAATTCTAGGCATTATAGAATGAGAATATAGTACTCTAGGTCTGCAGATCTTTAATTCAGTTTAACACACACTTACTAACAACCTATATGCTAGATGTTAGGGTTACAAAGACAAAAAAGAAAGACATTTCCCGCCCTCAAGAAGCTTGTATTCTACCAAGGTGAGACAAAATCACCACAGATAAATATTGGATACATGCTAACAAATACAGTGACATAATAACAACTGGGGATCAGGAAAGGCCTCTTGAAAGAGGCGACTTTTGAGCTGAACCTTGAACAGAGCCAAGGATTGCATGATTGGAGGGGAGAAGGACAAGTATTTAGATGTTGTGCCCTTGATGGAAATAGGGAGGTTTGGTGGAGGGATGAGTTTGAGGCCAGAAGATAAAGAATTTCATTTTGGACATATTGAGTTGGAGATGTCAGTAGGAAGAGCTATAATCTGAGTGCTGGGAGTATGTGACTGGAATTCAGGAAACATATGAGTGCTACAGAGAGAGACTTGGGAGTCAGTTTTCATGGCAATGGTACTTGAACTTATGGAGTCTCTGAGGGAGAAAGAAGTTCAGGTTGTAGCCCTTGGGAGTACCCATACTGAGAGGACAAGAGATGGATGATGATTTAATGAAGGATAATGACGAGCGGATATATTTTAAAAGTCCTAGAACTAGTTATAATATAGAGGACTAGTTATAATACACAGTATATATAGAATATAATACATAAACTTTGGGCTCCCTCATAAAAGACAATGAGGTTCCCAGTGATGGGATGGGTCACAGAGTTGCTGGGGTTGTAGCACAGAAACTGACCATTTGTCCAAGAAAGGCAGAGATGCTGCCAATGTTTGTAGGGCTGGTTGTTTACGAGTCAGGCCTAGATGTTGACTTTCCATTCATTTGCATTTGAACAACTGTGAAACTCATTTCCATATAGTTCCTTGCTATCTTCTTAGGAGGGCCCATGCTGTCTGAGCATCCTCTTTACTGCTAAGCTGTTTCTGAGCTTATCATGCATGGTGCAAATCTTCCCTCTGCACACCTTCTGTGCGCTGTGCTTCCCTAGTCCCGTGAAGTATCCCTTTAAGTATCCCAAAGTCTGTCTGCTGTGGCCAGCTTATCGCCTCACATCATCCTTTCATTTATCCACTTTGAACTTGAGTTTAGCCCCAACTGTTCATGGGACTTTGTAGGAATTCTGGATGGAAATGGTTATGATGCCCCTCTCCAAGGTAATGAACGAAATCTTTTAACTTTATGCTGTTATTGGGGAAATTGTTTGGCAATCCCTGTCATTGCCTTGCCTTTCCAGATAGTTGAGGGGAGGTGGGGCAGTTAACCAGTGAAAAACTTAAATCCAAATCAGCTAATTAAACATCCAGTGTTTCATACACCTAGGTCCAGACTCTTTTCACATCAGTTCCTTGTAACAGTTGCATATTTAGGGTTAACAGTTCTGTAGGAACCTTGATTGACATGAGTAAACTGGGAGCGAGTGATGTAATCTTCAGCCAATCTGTGCTCAGGAAGGTGGAGCTTCAGAGAATTCCCTGCCAGAGGCGGACACAGAGATAAAAGAGGCTAGGGCCTCCAGCATGGGTCTTTTCAGTCCGTTATTTATTTTCCAGTGAGTTACAAACCATTTAGATTAAGGACCTCCCTGACCCTAGCCATGGGCACAGCCAGAAAAGGAAGTGGATGGAAGAGATCTCCCTCTGAAGATTAAGGTCCCTGAAAAAAACAACAAAAGAAAAATGTGCCTGGGCACATAGAGTCCTGGGAGGCATTCAAAGCTCCCTTTATTAAGCTCTGAACCTTCAGGCAAACTCTGTGGTTCAGTGTGTGCCAGTACAGAAAGGGTATTATGTTTTCTTTTACATACACAGAATCAGAATATAAGGAAAGGCGTTCTATTCTTAACCAAAATACCTGCTGGGAAAATAGATAGCCATTGCCTGTGGAAAAAATGCTAAGTCTGAGTCTAATCAGCATATAACTGAAATTTGATCCCATAGCCCTCTTTGAGGCTCTCTCCCAGACAATTCTCTCCTCTCTCCCTTTTACTGAGGGACTTGTACTTCCCTCTAGACACTTTGGAAGCAGCAAGGGTATTCTTCTTCTCAGGAGAAGCCTGTTGGCACAGTTATTGCCACCATAAAACAGATACCCAAGCACTGTAAGAGGATCCAATGCTAGTAAGGGAGACTTTGAGAATAAAAGTGCTCCCACCCCTAATCCAACAATCTTCCCATGGGCATACAAACATACTAATAGTCCCCTGCCCTCTCCTTTCCAGGAGAACTCAAATTCTGAAGGTCCATCTACTGTTGTACCTTCTCTCCACCTCTTCCCTTTCTCTCAACCCTGTGTGAACAGGCCAAACTCATAAGATTTCTCCCTGTAGAAGCTTAATCCACATGAGGAGATCCTACCTGTGCTCCGAAGAGCACCTGATAGGTGCTGATAGGGGGGCCCCACTGAAAGAGAACCATTCTTTTCCATCCTCCTGGTGTGTGTCACTTTATCATAAAACAGGGTCACCCAACCACTACTGCCTACAGTGTGCTTAGAGACTTCTTGTTCCCAAAAGGATTAATGGAGTTTTTAACTTTGTCCTCTGTTATAGTCAATCACATCACCCTCTCATTTACTCACTTTGAACTTGAATCCAGCTCCAACTGTTCACGGGACTTTGTAGAAATTTTGGATGGAAATGATTATGATGCACCTCTTCAAGGTAATGAATGCATTCTTTTAACTTTTTGCTGTTATTGGGAAAATTGTTTACCCATTTGTTTTTCAAGGTGATAACCATTTATGGTCATTGCATTTCCAGAATCCTTCACCCTAGATGTAGAGAACTTTAAACCATGTTAAAAAACAAACAAACAAAAAACTTGGAGTTATGTAAAACTTGTTTAAAAACAAACAAACACAGAATTGCTCAAAAATGAATAGGATTTCCCATTTTCCCAAAATTTACTGAAGATTTCTGTGGGTCTCACAAAGATCAGGACAGTTAAGATAACTAGGATAGAGTCAGGGGTGGGGAACCTGTAACCTCAAGGCCACATGTGACCCTCTAGGTCCTCAAGCGTGGCCTTCTGGGATTTGTTCTGTGAAGTTTGGTTTTGGTCAAAGGGCCTTGAGGCTGCAGGTTCACCACCCCTGGGATAGATGAATATATAACAGGAGAATAGATAACAGTTAAGACAGGACAATTAAAAACCTGGAGGCCGTTCAATAAACATGGATCATTTAGCTGTCTTTGCATATAGTCTTTGTGTTGTGCTTTTAAAACCCACAACAACAGAAGCTAGTAAGCATCTTAGCAAAAGGAAATGTGGCTTTTCAGTTTTGAATAGATTCCTGTCAGGAATCTCTCCCCTAGCTGTTACATTGATATTTAAATATATTTCTTCTGGCTTCATTCTTAAAAGGACACAGACACACTGTCTGCCCTCCTCTGCATTGGAGACTCTCTGATGCGTTCTTTCCAGGTTCCTATGATGTATCCCTAGAGCTTAGGCATTTCTCAAGCTCTTCATTCAAACCTTACACTTCTTTCATGGTGCACCACAACCTTCAGGGCAGCTAGGTCGCTCAGTGGATAGAGTACTGGTTTTAGAATCAGGAAGATCTGAATCCAACTCACATTTACAAGCTGTGTGGCCCTGGACAAGTCATTTAACTTTTCTCCAAGCCTCAGTTTCCTCATCTATAAAATGGGGATGATGATGATAGCATTTACCTTATATGGTAAATAATAGTAACTGAGGAAACATCAAATGAGATAATATTTATTAAGTGTTTTGCAAACCTTTAAATGTTATATGAAGGCCAGCCATTATTATTATCAATAACTCATTACTACTCTCTCTGAGTGACTAGCATTGGGCCTATTTAGGTGGGTCAGAAGCATTCCTGTGTGTTTAATGCTTCCTCCCGCACTCAGGGTTATCCCACTGTGAGCTCTAATCTTTTGCCATTCTCATCAAACTGTTCCTCATAATTGGATTGTTCCATTGAATTCCAGTTTTCAATTTATTTAAGCATTTTTGAATTCTGGTTCAGTCTTCTAAGGTCCTTACCACCCCTGCCTCTCCAAAGCCAGCCCTGTAGACTCAGCAAGAATGTTCTCTATCCCACCAATTGGATCTCAAACGAGTGAGTCCAATGATGCACACTCTAGACCATCTCCTTAAAGGCAGTATTCTCTATGATTACGCTGCTCATATTTATATGGATTTTAAAATGCTTTGTCTGTGTTTTATCTTGTCCTACCCCTTCCCCCTACATGTTTCTGATTCCTTTTTAATCCTTCTTACAAGGTCGGATTTATGGTCACTAATTTACTCTGGAAATCCTCAGTATGAGGGTACTCATTTGCTAACTCCCCTTCTGCAAGTCGCTTCCACACATTGTTAGTTATTCCCAAGCTCATCCTAATGTCCAGATAAATGGTCCCCATCGACACACCTCTCTAGGAGAACTTAATCCAGTGACAAGGTGAGGAAGGATTGCAGAAATAATGACATTCGTTCGATCTCCAGCCTTCCGGGCTCTCATGCTTCATGCTCCTTGTCATCCTGTCATTAGGCCGATACTGCGGTAGGAACATGCCTCTCCCCGTCACCTCTTTTGGCAATTCCCTGACTGTGAAGTTCATCTCTAATGCCTACATCAATTTTGTGGGTTTTCATGCCACTTACACTGCATCTTCATCAGGTAAGACATTTGCAAACAACTTCATCAAGCCCGTGGAAATGCATTGGAAATGAACTCCAGCTTATTTTATTTCGCAGACAAAGGAGCAGGCTACTGTTCACCGTCTGCATGTAAAGAGTATATTTCTGTGACCTTCTCTTTGCCACAAGTCTTCTGACCATTGAGGATAAAACCCACCTGAATTAGACATCCGATGCCAGGAACAGAATACTTGGGAAGCATGTTAATCCCAGCTCCGTTCTGTTGAACCCAGTAATTTGGCCAATTTGTCTTTTGGTAATTGGGTAATTTGCCTCATCTGTTGAATAATAAAAGCAGTATTTATCTCTTATCTATCATAATGTGTAGGCACTTGGCATGGAGGCACTGAGTGAATGATACCTCTTATTACACTGAAAATGTGTTATAAACTATCCCTTATCTTCCTGCATTAGATTATCTCATTAGATCACATTCCCATTATACACCTGGAATGCCTTGTAATCGCATTAATTCTACTTCCAAAAAAATTTTATAAAATCTGTTTAGATTTTTATGTTTTGATTGAGAAAATCGAGGCAGAGGGAATAAACCTAACTGACCTAACCCATTCCTTCTCATGACTTGTTTCTTTTCTCAGACACGTGATTTGTTAAGGGAGAATAAAATCAACCTCTCTTCAGTTGCTTTTTTCAATCCAAGAATCACCAACTCACAGTTAGACTGCACATCAGGGATCATCTAGTCCAGACTATACCTAAGAAGTAATTGTCTACACAGTATCCCCACCAAGTGGTCATCCTATGTGTACGTCAGCCTATGAAGAAGTCCCATGATGTCCCCAGCACTCCTCACTACTTCCCAAGTCAGCCTAGTACATCGTGGGGCAGCTCTGATTGTCGAGGAGTTTGTATTTACACATTATCCCATTACATACTCTCATATGTGTATATATACTATAATAGTATAGAGTATATAACATCATTATAGCATCTAACAAATATATAATATATAGTATATAACATTATATCCCAATACTACAGTATCCATTATTTTTACTACATATCCCATCATGCAGCAGGCACTGTTAACGTTGCTCAGGAGAACACTTAATACATCCTTACTCACAATCATCATTTACTGTTTGTAAACAATAACCATACTCCTTGTCCTACCAGCTGTACACCCCATCTCACCCTCCCACCTCACAACAAGCCCAGGTCTGAATCCAAACCCAGTGCTGTCCTCTCTGCCTTTCATTGATGAGAAAATGTATGGGCTCCTCCCTCCCTGACAGGAGATCCTGCTCCTGCTAGATCTGACAAAAGTGCCTTTTTGCTTTTCAACATCAGGACCATGGACTTCCTGCTGTGGACCCTGGAGTAGCAGAGATAGGCCAGCATTCAGCACAGCCTTTGGTGTTTGTGATGATTCCTTTTAAGCCTTCTTTTTCCGCTTTGCAGGTGGGCGTTTCCCCTGGTCCTCACCTTTTCCTTCTCTGTCTCTCATTTCAGCCTGTGGCGGAACTTTTCATATGGTAGAAGGAGTTTTCAACAGTCCTGGCTACCCAGATCTCTATCCTCCCAATGTGGAATGTGTCTGGAACATCCCTAGTTCCCCAGGAAACCAGCTCCAGCTGTCTTTCATGTAAATCTTCATCGGGTGTATTGTTTCAGTCTTTGATTTGGTTCAGTTAAGTCTGTAGGCAGGAAAAAGCTTTGTTTACTGGAAAATACAGTTAAAAACATTTACATCCATTAATTTGAAAGGAGAATTTTGTTAGAACTTTAGGGAATCTGCAGCTAGTTTTCTTATCTGTCAGTCACAGCTGTTGTCATCAAGATGATATTTCAGGGAGAATAACTACAGAGATCCATGAAAACTGCTACCAGATCTAAAGACGAGGGCTCACTGTAGATGCCTCTGTCCCCTTTGGGCTCAGAGAACGCTGGAATCATCTCCTGCCTCAAACCTGGATCTTTTGAAGAGCCCCCTTCAATATTCTTTTCCAGCAATAATCTTCTTCCATTTGGTTCTGTGCCCCTCCCCACTGCTGTCTACAAGGAGAAGTTGCTGGGCCACAGGGACAAGATAGCAGCTCTATGGTACCCTAGTGCCAGCAGCCCCCCAGCTGTAGGACATTGTTCTTTATGTGGCTCCGTGTCTAACTACATTAGTCATGTCTGTGGTATCAGTCAAGGGGGGCAATGTGGTATAATGAAAAGTACTTTGGACTTGCTTTCAAAGGAAGGAGACAAGAATTTATTAAATGCCTATTATGTGCTAGGTACTCTGCTAAGTGTTTTGCAAATATTATCTTATTTGATCCCCACAATAATGCTAAAACGTAAATTATCTCTATTTTGCAGTTGAGGAAATTGAAAAAAACTGAGGTTAAATGACTTGCCCAGTATCAGAGACCTTATAAGTATCTGATGCTGGATTTGAACTCAGGTCTTCTGACTCCAAGCTCAGTGCTCTATCAGCTATGCCATGTAATTGTTTCTAAGACCTGGATTAATGATAATGATAATAATAGTGAACATTTACACAGTGCTTATTCTATATGGACCAGGCCCTGTGCCAATTACCTTACAGTTATTATCTCATTTGAGATAATGACACAACAACCTCAGGAGGTAGGTGCTATTATTTATCCCTACTTTACAGGTGAGGAAACTGAGGCAAACAGAGGTGAAGTGACTTGCCCAGGGTAACTGTGTAACTGAGGCTAGATTTTAACTCAGGTCTTCCTGACTCCAAGCTCAGTGCTTGATCAGCTGAATCACCTGTCTGTGAGTTCTGGATTTCAGTCCTGTTCATGCTATCTATTACCTGGGTGACCTTGGGCAAGTTTCTGGACTTAACTTTTCTGGGCCTCAGTTTCCTCATCAATAAGATAAAAGGTTTGAAATATATAACCTCTGAGATTTCTTTCAGACCTAAAAATATGGTCCTCTGTATGTGTGGTCAGTCAGATCCTCAGCATTAGGCTTAATAGATAGAACAGAGGGGGTGACTATTTGCCCGCTGATGGAATCATTTTCTACCCCTGTGTAGACTCGCTAACCTGCTTCAATTGTTAGCTATGACTAGCTATCTAAAAATTCATGAGATCATTGAAACAGGAATCTTGTACTCTGAACAGTAGCATTTGTTTGGTACCATGAGCGTAGTGAATACTTAGCAAATAGATCTTGATGATAGTAAATGTTCCCTGTGTATTTTTATACTCAAAAAAGTGATTCATTGTGCTGTACTCCTATTAGTCATACCTCTAATAACCTTTCGAGGCTCAGGTTTAGAAGACTGATTTCCATTCTATAGTAGAGAAAACAGATGCAGAGAGACAAGAAGTAACCGTATTGTGTTAGGGAAAATTGACCTGGTTGCCACAAAAGAATTGCTCCTTCTCCTAGAAATGCCACATTCCTCATATAAAATGGATAAAACCAACCTTGTTTTCAATCTCAGCTAGCAACCAACAAGCATTTATTAAGCACTTAATGTGTGCTAGGCATCGTGCTTAGCAGTGGGGAGACAAATACAACAGAAAAAAAAGGACAATTCTGCCCTCAAGGAACTTAACATGCTAATTGGGTAAGACAGTACATAGGGGGAAAGCTGAGAAAAGGGATGAGGAGGGTGAGAGAGATAAAGTGATCTGGTCCAGGAGGTATTATAGACAAAGACCTGGAGAGTTAAGAGTTCAACCTGGAGATCAAGAGAGCATGGTTGGTCCGGGCCTGTTCCTTAAAATGGAGGTTTTGCAAGGAACCAGCCAATCAGTAGGAGACTTTAGAAGGACAGAGGGCATTCTGTTGTGCGATTTTCAGTGGTGGAGTGAGTTTTCAGGGTGAATAGGTTTCTGTGGATCAATCTCCTTCAGAATGCTCTTGTTGGTTCTTAAAAAAAATGGATCAGATGATGGTGATTCATTATTCACATGGCTTAGAGCTGAGCTAGATACAGTACTAATGTTAATCAAATGAAGTCATCATTACTGCTTGAATCGCTCAGTGAGGGTTGGCAACCATGTGGTTGTTGCCCAACCAAAGCCTGAGTGCTGTATTTTAAGAAGAGACTCAGATATTTGCCTGAAATCCTGATTTTTTTGCACTGCTTTTGTACTTTCATAAGGCACTGTATTTTCTGAGTGATTTAATCATTATATTTCTGAGTCATTGACCCTTAAATAAAGAAAACGTCAAAGTTAATAGTAAGTACTAATCTCTGAAACTTTGAATTCCATTAAGCTTATGTGTTTCAGTCAAAGATAAGAATTCCTCTTGAACAGAAGGAAACTAACTTGAGCAACATTACTTTTCTGATTTTTAAACTTTTGAGTTAGTCTTAAGAAAAAGGGAGGGAAGCCTTCTTACATTTTACTTTTTAGTAAATACTGAGCTGAAGCTGTTGTGCAGCAAAAAAAAATTATTTTTATGAACAGACTTGACATTTGTGTTAGACTAATGGGTTAAGAGTTTGGTTTGACAAAATTTATTTTGCAAAAGGCACAATATTATGGATGCTAATTACTAAAGAATGTCTTTCTTGAAGGGCCTGAGGGTTAACTTTGAATCATACTGAAGTATATCCAGATGGGGTAGCTGGATCTTGTTCAGTATGGGTTGTGTGAACTAGAAACATATGAATCAGATTAAGTATTTGAAAAAGAAATTGGGATGGGAGTGTTGTGGTTAGTTAGGGTGGGGTAGAAAAAATGGAGGAGAAAGCTATGGTAGAATCAGCAAGAAACGAGAAGAAACAAAAATCTGCAAGAAGAAAAACGTACTTTGTGCAAGAAATACTTAAGGAATGTCCTGAACGTGCTATTTTTACATTCATAATGTGCTTTCGGCAAAGCAGATATGATTGGTTTGAGTTCAAAAATAAATGAAATTTTATAATGAGAAACAGTAAGGACTGTACTATTTTTATTCTGTGTAGCATTTTAACAAAAGCCCTGGGCAAAGCACATAGGGAGAATGAGTGAAATTTGCTTAAAAAACAGAACCAGAGCCACACTAATAATGAACGTGACAGGTGTTTGCTGGCCTTCTTAAGGATCAACATGAGGTAAAGGTAGGTCTAATGACTGAACTGGAATCCCATGGGAAATGGTGGGTAGGAAAACACCCATTAGACTCTAATTAGACTTTTAAAAAAAGTTTGAGATGTCTTTGGAGAAAAAAAAAGAGCTAAGTTTTAGGGTATTTGTATAAGTGTGTGTTATACTACATATATATTGTACACATCCATATATGCATATGTATTACACACATATATACACATAGATATATGTACTATACACACATATATGTATGTATACATACACGCATATATCCTAAAATTGAGTTATTTTATTTCTTTAAAGAAAACTCAAATCTTTTTTTTTTAAGTCTAATTAGAGTCTACTGGATGTTTTCCCACCCACCCATTTCCCACGGAATTCCAGTTCAGTCATTAGGCCTACCTTTTTCTCATGCTGGTATTTAAGAAGGGCAGCCAACACCTGCCACACCTGCGATTCAAGCAGAGTGGCTGTGGTTTTGTCTTTGTCAGTCATGAATGGGAGTTTTCTGAAGGTAACTTGCCTGGTGCCTTTCAGTTAACCTACCTCTTGGGCAGATTAAATCATCTCACTTTCATTATAAAGCAGCCTTTACTGCTTTCAGAGAAACCAGGGAAAAAAAACTTGGGCCAGTTTTACAGTTGGTGATCTGATACAGCACAGGTAAAGCTGGCTCTATCAGGAAGGTCAGAGTACCAGCTTCACCCCCACTGTGATGTGACAGGTGAAGAACCACGGGCATCTCTATTGTGATAAACTAATGACAAGAAGCAGAAAGTTTATGATTTGTTAATGCCTCCCTGGACATTAGTCTGTGCTTCTCTTTGGGAAGTACCAGGTCAGCGCAGACTGTTCTCTGCTGTCCAGATGTATGTAAGGTAAATTTTAGTGTAAGGAAGGTGGATTTTAGTGTGTGTGAAGTGAATTTTTGTTATTTCTCAGAGTTCAGTTTCCCAGGATCCATAGCCATAACAATCTCTTGTTCCCAGGTATCAGATATCAGTTTCCACAGTTATGGTTCCAAATATATCATCATGCTTGTGCAGAGTTATAGACTCGTAAATAGTATAAACATCCACTGTGGCCGCTCAGGGATACAGGGATGGGGTGATGTCAACTTGGGAGGCCATGGCTGGCAATAGGCCTTCTTTATCTGTTGGTCTATAAAGCAGGTGGTCACTAGCAAGTGAATGGGGAACCCTTGGGGTTGAATGCACAAGCAGGAATGCTGTGTGTGCTTTGGTTGGCCCTCATCAAGTCTTGAGGGGAATCTGTATTTGCCTCAGTTGGCCCCCTTTGAGGCTTGAGGGGATATAGGGGAGGCACAAGTTGGACCTGTCTTGATTGACCCCATTGAGATGTAGAGGTAATTGCCCCTCCTTCTCGCTAGTCCCTGTGAGAAGGGTGATTAGGGAATGCTGTAAGACTTGTGCTCCCATCATCAGCAATCCTTTTCTGAGAAAACTAAACTAGCATAAAGCAAGATGATTAACCTCTTCTTAGTGTCTTTCCTGTCTGACCTAATCAAGAGTGAACCTGTGCTAGCAGGCCTTCTCTGTGCTGTGTTTACCTGTCTTACACCAGAGCAGCCAACTAGCTCACAAACATACCCTTCACCTCCCTCTGGGAGGGGTAGTAGACAGAACAGATCTAAACAACATTCTCTATCTCATCCTTTTGGTTCCAGATTTATCAGTAGTGTTATCTACACCACAGAAGGAGGAAACAAAATGGTTTCCCAGGATATTGATTGTTTTACCATCACTCATGGTATACATAACATTTTACCAGGTATTGGGAATTACATAAAATTAAAGAATAAATGATATTATCCTCAAGAAACTTACTTTTTATTTCTAACTTTTCAATTTTCTTTGTATTCCTCCTTTCTCCTCATAACTTCTGCCACACATTCCACTTATACATTCCACTTAGTTTTAGTATGAAATGATATGATGATAGATACTTTTCTGATAAGCCTGTACACACTATCCAAAATAAGACTTTAGGAATATTTGAAATAGGAAAATAGGTATTCCTTCTCTTTGCTTTGTAGGATTAATCTGATTATCCTCTCTTTCAAACCAGTACCTTCCATTTAGAAGAAAGTGAGGACTGTACTAAAGATTACCTGGAGATCCGTGAAGGAAATGTCACAGGGCACCTGGTTGGACGCTATTGTGGACACTCTTTATCCTTCAATTACACCTCAATTGTTGGACATGTCCTGTGGATCAAATTCGTCACAGATGGTTCAGGCAGTGACGTGGGCTTTCAGGCCATGTTTGTCCACAGTAAGTCAATTTCATATATTGATGGTTTTTAGCTTCCTTTCCTCACAACTAAACTTATTATTAGCATTCACCATTAGAATGAAACATCTTCAGTAGTCTGCTCGGCCAAAATCGTTGTTCCTTTAAATTATAATCCTCTTTGTTCTGTGCAGGAATTACATGGTTTTCTGATTTTTTTTTCCCTATCAGACATACTTAAGGAAGTGAATTAGATTTCAAGGATGATAAAATTCCGAGGTACCATTCTCACTATTGCCCAAGATTTTATTTTTATTCCTTTTCAGCTTCTTTTTTTAAGAGTATGTAATAAGTTTTGTTTCTCAAGGATATGTGGAATAAAGAGCAGAATCCTGCAATGTGATGTTGATTTGTGTGTGCTTATAAAACTATTCAGTTCATTCAGGTCTGCAGAGCTGTAGTTCCATACCCTGTGAACTAGGAGAAGGGAATATAAATTATTAATTGAATTATTAAATATTAATTATTAATGAATTACTAACAACACTGTTATGAATAATAGTAATATTGCTTCTGATTCATTGTGGATGATCTTCCAACTTAGGTGCCCAAACTCTCTTTTTTGTAACTATGTCTTCCTTGATCAGCGATTTCCTAGAATCTTTCAAACTGAGATTTTGTGGGACCACATGTTTAGAGCTAGAAAGAGACTTAAAAGTGATCTAGACTAAGCCCATCACACTATGGGTAGGGACTAGAGACCCAGAGGAGGTAAATGACCTACCCAAGGTCATGCAGGTGGTAAGAGGCAGATTCAGGTCCTTTTGACTCCATATTCACAGTACTATAGTACTTCCCTTAATGAAAGGACGCCACACACTAATTTAGATCCCTAATTTTATTAGCTTTGTTCCAAGGCATAGTAGAAAGAATGCTGAATTTGGAATCAGAAGATCTGGGTTTGAAGTCCACCTGTGCCTGTGTAGACTTAAGCAAGTCTGGGCTAGACCACTCAGTGGTATGGTGGATAGTGTGCTAGACCTGGAGTTGAAAAGACTCAGATTCAAACCTAGCCTCAGCTGTGAGACTCTGGGCAAATCACTTCAACTCCATCCGCCTCAGTTTCCACGCCTGTAAAATTGGGATAACAGTAGCTCCCATTTCCCAGGATTGTTCTAAGGATAAAATGAGATAATACTCATAAATCACTGTGCAAATCTTAAACCTCTATCCAAATGCCATTATTATTATTTCTATTATCATTCACTTTCTTTAGTTTTCTTCTTTGCCAAATTTGGACTAGATGATTTTACACCAGACCAATCAGAGGTTCCCAGAGTGGATGATACTGCCCGCTAGGGGGTTCTGGAACAAAGGGGGGAGTAGTAGAAACCTCAGGTGCGATTGGGAGGTGTTGAATAAAAATAAGTGGGCAGAGAAAGCATAAGAAAATAAGAGAAGAAAGAAAATTTTGAAAACCTGTCCATACATGTTTCATCTGTTGTGTAACTGAGTTAAAGTCATAGTGATTATATTATTGTCCAAATAAACACACAAAATGAAAGTTACAACTGGTCAGTGGTCAAGTCCACCGACAGGTCTTAACAAGCAAGGGTGTGCAGGTAAGCATGTAGCACATTGTCAGGAAGTCCAGCATGCATGGGCAGGAACATGTGCATGTAATAACTTGTTTACAGTATGATACTGTAGGGTTATGTAATGCAGGATTGCAGTCATCAAAATTTTAGTGCAGGAAAAACCCCACAAATTTACAATAAATTATTAAATTTTAAGATGTGTATCATTTTTAAAAATTATATATTTTTTAAATGATGCAAAGTTTTAAAAAATGTTAAAGGGTAAAAGAAAGTAGGTTTCCAGGGGGGCTCTGAGTAATTTTTTTAAAGGGCATGGTAGACCAAATAAGTTTGGGAACCTGTGTACCAGATTATCTAAACAGTAAGAGCTTAATAAATACTTGCTAACTGATTTATTGCTAAAGCCTACTGGTTCTCAGCTGCAAGTGGGGAGTGAGGCCGTGTCTCCCTTGTTCCCCTAAGGGATGGGGACTGAACTTACACATACGAGCAGAGTCTCTTGACATGGAGTCAGTTCACAAAAGTACCCCTTTCCCTAAGATTTAATAGCCAGCCCAGGAACCCAAAGGAAGGCAGTATTTCTTCAGCATCCGATAAAGGAACCATAGTCAATTAAAAGTTTATCCCTTTCAGCATCCCTTGCCTTTTGTTTCTTTCTTTTTTTCTTTCCTTTTTATTAGAGACCTGTTCTAAGGACATCTGATTTACCACCCTCTCTTTCTCCCCAGCATTTGGCAATGATAATATTGTGGGAACTCATGGGAAAATTGCTTCTCCATTATGGCCTAGAAATTACCCTCATAACTCTAATTACCACTGGACAGTGAATGTGAATGCTTCTCAAATTATCCGAGGCACCATCCTGGAGATGGACCTAGAAAAGTCAACTGGATGCTATTTTGACAAATTAATGGTGAGTATCCCTGAGCATCCACTGTCTGCAAATTGTGATGAAATATCTGTAGCCAAAGAAACCACTGCTGTGTCTACGCAGGGAAAGAATGTTCAAAGCATCCAGCACTATCTGCTTGAAAATAATGTTGAGGATTGGGCGCACTGGGAATAAAAGCAGGAGGGCACCAAATAAAAGTCAGTCCAGGAAAACAAAGCAAATGTTCCCATCTGACAGTGGAAAGAAACCAAAAAAACCCAACTTTCCCTGAATAGCCTACTCCTGCATTCTCATTTCGGTTTGTCACAATTAGGGACTTCAGTAATCATATAAAGAAGTTCCTGAAGAGTTGGGGGAGGACTGGAGGGGAGAGGAAAATGCACACAGAAGGGTGTAGTAAACAGTCTTCAGTAATGGGGAGAAATTAGTGGGTGCCCTTGGGTAACTGGAAAGACTAACTCAATAGCCAATGGTGTCACTACTGAGCGTAACTATATCCTACACACAAGCACACGTGGAAATGGGGTGTAAGGCCAGTAGGGAGTGAAAAGCAATTCTCTCACCTACATAACTTCATACAGTTTGACTTTGACCACTCTGTTTTTCCCCAGGAGAAACAGTCTGGGGGAATTATCTTCAATGGCAAATATTTGGAAAAGAATGCCAAGTACTAACTATTAAATATCCATTCTCAATAAATGTATATATATTTTTCATTAACTCAGTTGTATATGATAACTGTATCATCGCTCCTTCGTGTTTTATCTAAGTTTTATCCTGCTGAACTATTAAAAAAAATAATCAACTGTGTGCTTCTGGAGCTCACCTTAGACATACTGGCTCTTCCTTGCTAAGAGAGCTGGGCAATTCACTTAATGTCTCAGTGCTCCAGGGCAATTCTCTTAGACTAAACTGCAGAGTAGGTGCCCATCTGCATCAACACAGGGAGTGTCCTTGTTAGACATTCCCTAGACCTATATAGTACAGGTCTTACTTAAATCCAATTCACTCGAAAGTCAATCATGGTTCTGGTGTCATTGGTCCTCTCCCAGAGCAAAGGACAGACAACCACCACAAACCAGGTATAGATCCAGGCCAGACAACAGAAAACAATGGGATCCTGTGAATATGAAGCAAGCTGCCTCTTCTTCTGCATCAGGATCTTCAGAATTGCTGCTTTCATACATCTGAAGGCTCTGCCACCTGTGTCAGCCTGGGCAGGGTTCTGACACTAGCTAAAAGGCTTTTGTGTAGTCACCAGTCAAATCACTCTGTTCACGTTTCCACTCCCTTATTTCCTTTCAACAGCTATTCATTTTTGTTCCTATTCAATTTTTGTATTTCTAATAAAATTTAATCACAATATATAAAACATAGTGAAGGGGAGAAGCATTAACACACACTGCATAAAACAGACTTTATGGTCCATTTGTCCCCAAGACCTGTCCCATCTCAAATATAGAAACCCTTTCTACACTGGTTTGTCTTTGGCTGGCAGTCTCTCTGTCTCTTTGTCTGGAAATTCACTGTATATACAGTGAACTCATGACTGGTTTAGAAGGTGCTATTAAACTGGGGTGATTCCCCTGGCTGCAGCTGTTTGGGTTATTAGGATGGCAGGACTTTGGCTCAAGGTTCCTGAGGGGACCAGTTTCTAAGATTTAGAACTTTGCTATGCTTCCATTTGTCCCTGAAACCCCAGTGCTGTGAGGGGATGAAGATAAAATGTACTGGATAATAGCACCCACATTGATGTCTGACTGTCACAAATATAAAGTGGAAAGACAGCAAAGAGATAGTCATGGAGCAGACTTTAAATTCCCCTGAGTTTCACCTTCAAAATCTTCTGCATGGGGACATGTCCTGTATGCCATCTCCCTATAAGTTCATTTATTAAATCCAGGTTTGCTGTGAGGAGGTTTCATCAATTGCCTTGTCTCTGTATGTGTGATTTCTTCTCTTATATTCTTGTATGTCTCTTGTATTCTCCAGTCCTTACAAGGATCAGTGGTCTTTTTGATGGGGGCATTTACCCCATTGGTTCAATCCAACCAAGCTTTCTCATCTGCAAGATTCTCATCCGTGTTCTCTGACAGAGCCTCCATCAGGGATCTCCCCAATGGACTACAGGCATTCTTCTAGATTTTTTTTTTAAGATCTCATGATTTCAAAGGCAGTGCTACATGAACAATCTACTTTTTCTAACTGTAGTTCTTTTCCTTGAAGATATACCATATGCCCCTTCCTGTACACAGATCATCATTAGAAATATATTGTAGTATGAGCAAGTAGTTTTCAGACACAGAAATCAGAGCTATACAAAGTCACATGAAAAAAATGCTCTAAATCATTATTGATTAGAGAAATGCAAATTAGAACAACTTTGAGGTGCTACTTCACTCCTATCAGATTGGCTAACATGACAAAAAAAGAAATGACAAATGTTGCAAGGATGTGGGAAAATTAAAACATTAATGCACTGTTGGTGGAATCATGAACTAATCCATCCATTCTGGAGAGTAATTTGGAACTGTGCCCAAAGGGCAATCAAACTGTGCATTCCCTTTGATCGAGCAGTGCCACCACTAGTCTATATCTCAAAGAGATTTTTTAAAAAAAGGAAAGGGACCTCCCTATATGTGTAAAAATATTCATAGCAGTTCTTTTTGTGGTGACAAAAAATTAGAAATTGGGAGAATGTCCATCAACTTGGGAATGATTGAATAAATCGTGGTATATAATTCTGATGGAATACTCTTGCGCTATTAAAAATGATGAGACTTACATCAACTGATGCAAAGTGAAATGAGTAGAACCAGAAAAACATTGTACACAGTAACAGCAATATTGTATGATAATCAGCTGTGAATGACAGCTTTTTTCAGCAATACAGTTATCTAAGATAACTCTGAAGGACTTAAGATGAAAAATGCTATCGATGCCCAGAGAAATAATTAATGGAATAGATCGAAGCATAGGATTTTATTTTAACTTTATTTTGAGGTTTGGGATTTTTTTAATCTATATTTTCTTCACAACATGACTAAATGGAAATATATTTTGTATGACTGCACATATACAACCTATATCAAATTGCTTGCCACCTCAGGAAAAGGACAAAGGAGGAAGGGAGGAAGAGAATTTAAACTCAAAGTTTTTAAAAACGAATGTTAAACATTTTTACATGTAATTGGAAAAAAATATTTATAAATTTTAAAAGAAGTACATTGCAGCCTAAATAAGGACCACTATGTGTCTTTCCTTTGCCTCTTACTTAACCACTTTGATTCTTTGACAATTAAGGTGTTGCAAGTCATTTGACATCACTGGGAAAGCATTTGGGTTTAAAAGATGAACTTTTGTGCCAGGAAGCAACTTTACTTCCATTAAAAACATTGCACAATTTTCCACACAATCTTGCCAGCTCTCTTTCTCCTAGCAAATTTTGAACCTAATTTCCATTTGCAGTGTCTGTCCCAGAGATATGAATCAAAGAACCAATTCACCTGCACGTAGTGGTCTATATAATAGGTACTTTTTATCCATTTAGTTTTTCCCGTATAGATTGTTAGGTTAGCCTCTGATTTTGTTTTTGAGACTGTAAAGTTGTTTTCAGACTTCTGAGCACATCACCCCAAAGCACCTTCCTGCTCTATTTGTAAAATAGGTACCCACTTATTCTTCTTTTATGAAAAAAGACAAAAAGTGTCTAAAGTCAATGCTATTTGGCATTTTTTTATTTGTTTCATCTAGATCCGTGATGGTCCCAGCATTCATTCCCGACTTCTTGGAACCTACTGTGGGACGGACACCACTTCCTTCACCTCCTTTCAAAATTCTATCACATTTCAGTTTTCCTCAGATGCTTCCATCTCAGGAAGGGGATTTCTTTTGGAGTGGTATACAGTGGAATCTGATATGGGACCTCTGCCTACCATTGCTACAGGTTTGTGTCTGAAAAGAAACACAGTGAGTTATTTTTTAGAGATAGATATATGCATTAAGCAAAGTTTTAAAGAGTTTATCAAATATTTAAATCTCCAAGACCAAATATGCCTATAACGCTCTATCTACAGGTATGATTTTTGCGTCCCAGTATTCTTGGGTACGTTGAATAGGTAATGTTAGCACGTTACTATGAAGGGAGCACTCACTTTAGAATCAAGAGAATTGCTTCTGTTATTGATATGCTTGGGGGAGAGAGACAGAAAGACAGAGAGAGAGAGATTGTTAGATGGATGAGTAGATTGATGGATGGATGGATGGATAGATAGACAGACAGACAGACAGATAGATGATAGATAGATAGATAGACACTATATTTATTAAGGGCAGCTAGGAGGCTCAGTAGACAGTGTGCCAGACCTGAAGTCGTTAAGCCCTGAGTTAAAACCCTGCCTCGAACATTTAATAGCTGTGTAGCCCTAGACACGTTACCTAACTGCTCTCTGCCTTGGTTTCCTCATCTATAAAATGATGATAATGATAGCACCTCCCTCCTCGAATTGTTGTAAGGATCAAATGAGATAAAGACAAAGTACTTAACACAGATCTTTGCCCATTATAAGCACTATATAAATCTTAGCTATTATTAATATTATTATTTTATAATACTTACTATGACTAAGTATTGTACTAAATGATGATGATAATGATCCTGGGAAGACAGGTACTATTATTATCTCTATTTTACAGATGAGGAAACTGATGTAAACAGAGGTTAAATGCCCAGGATCACATAGCTAGTGAGTCAGAGGCTAAGTTTGAACTCAGGTCTTCTGGACTCTAGCTCAAATGCTCTATCTTCTGGACCACCTAGGAGAAAGATAGCTCCTGCCCTCAAGGAGTTTAGATTCTAGTGGAAGAAGGGAATATATAATTTCAGGTAGCTGAAAAGGGGAAGGAAAATTAGAGACATAATGGAAGGGTCTCCCTCTGAAAAGAGCATAATGGCAGGCATCAGCACTTCCCCAAGTACAGGTTTGGGGAAGGAGTTGACAGTCAGACTAAAAAGCTTTAGGGGTAGATGTTCTCTGGGCCTCAGTTTACCTATCTTTAAAATGAAAGACTCACACAAGATTATTTCAGAGTTCCCTTCTGGCTCTAGATTCTATGAATAATCATTTCTGTACACATGCCTTAGTGCATTAGGCTGTTTCTAGGTTTTTCAAGGTAAATTGGAGACTCAGTGTTCATAAATCTTCTATATACAGAGAAACTTTTCAGAAAATCCTGAAAATTTTCAATTTCAACAACACATCTCTTGAGGATCCCAAAAAAGAATATCCTTTTGATCCACATTATATTCTATATTTGTTCAGGGATGCAACTCACCCTCACTGGCTGGTCTTAAGCCTTCATGTTTCAGGATAAAATTAGCCTAAAATTCTTAAAGTTAAGAAGCAAACAAACACCGAAACCTCAAATGCTCAGAGAAAGTCTGTTCAGGTAGCTGGGCTCTGGGAGCCTTTGTGCCTGTTCCTGAGGAGACTGACCAACTGTAAATAGACAGAACGGAGTATTTGTGGCTCAGTCCTTTATGATTTTAAAGCTGGATATAGCATGATTTTGTGAGTTATTTCTCCAGGAATATTTCAAGTTGCCTTTTAAATAGGTAATTATGAACATGGTCTTTAATTGAGGGGAGTGAAACCTCTGGGGATAACATACCTTTAGAAATGATTATTTTCTCACTTTGCCCCCGTCTACATATTTACATCAACAGGGTTGATCCAGAGTGGTAGCATTCAATTATGTGTAGAGAGTACTCTTGTATTAGCATTCCTAGATGAGATCTTTTATGCTTCTTTAAATGATCAAAAGACTTCATTATGTCAAGCACATATCTTTCCCATAATTATTCATTTTATGTATGATAAAAATGGCAGAAAGATTAATAATGGTACCATAGATTTTTAGAATTGAAACAGACCTCCATTTTACAGATGAACACACTGAATCCCAGAGAGGTTAGGACAGTTTTATAGAGATGACAGAGAGGATCAAAATGGAGAAAAGGTCATCAGATCTTTAACAATTAAGAAATCATCCATAATCTTTGAAAAAGCAATTTAATTAGAATGGTAAGATCAAAGTGCTCTGGTCCTTCTGAGAATGAAGAGGAGGAAAAAAACATCTATTAAGAACCTACTATGTGTCAGGCACTGTGCTAAACACTTTGCAAATAATATCTCATTTGATCCTTACAACAACCCTGTGAGGTAGGTGCTGTTTATTATACCCATTTTACAGTCAAGGGAACTGAAGTAAACAGATGAAGTAATTTGCCCAAAGTTGCACAGCTAGGCAGTGTCTGAGGCTGGATTTGAACTTAGGTCTTTCTAATGCCAGGCCTTGTGTTCCTTCCACTGTGCCATCAAGCTACCTACAGACAGTTACATGAAGAACATATTTAAGAAGAAAAGAGAGGCACCTTGGTACAGTGGAAAGAGCCCTGGTTCTGGAGCCAGAAAACCTGGTTTCAAATCCTGCCTCACTTGTGTGAACTTAGGTAAGTTATTGATTTGGGTTGGACTCCAGATGGTCATCACTGAGGTGCCTTTCAGGTCTAGAGCCATGATCCTTTAATAGATAGAATAGAAGGCTGTGTTCAGGAAAGGGAGTTTCAGGGTAAAGATCTTGGAGGTAGAGTGATTTTGGGTGATAGCAAGGTCTATGTCACGACTTCACCTTTGGGCAACCAAAGTAAAGTTGTTATGGAAGTCATAAGATTCGAGGTAGATGAAGGAGGAGGCTGGGATATTTGAAGGGATGTAGTGGGGAATACTGAAATCACCAAGAAAGTAGGAGAGCAGAGTGCAGATAAAGACTAGAAGCTAGACACCAGCCAATGATTCTTCCTGTCCTGCTGTGTTGGGAGAAAAGTGGTCTGTCCTGCCTAGAGTGGCAGTAGCATGTAAGAGGAAAAATCCTGGCATTGTAGAAGACCTGAGGTCTGCCACTTACTGCCTGTGTGACCCTGGAAAGTCCCTCAGTCCCTCATCTGTAAATTTAGGAAGTTAGGATAGCCCAGAGGTCCCTTCCTGCACTAACTCTTAAATCTCAGGATCCCTCCAGCTCCGTGTGAACCTAAGATTCCATTCCATGGACCTTTGCTGTGTTTCTTTACTTCTTCTTCTCAGTATAAGGTGATAAATTGCTTTTATTACTTGAAATACTTGGTTGCCATATTTAGTATATTCATGGTGGCTAATTTCTTCCCAACTATTTCGATATATTCTTTAAGAAATGTTTCCTTTTGGATTATCTTAACTCAATAGAGGCCATTACTTCAAGGCAAAGGCAGAAGTTTTGTCATTTCCTTCCTTGATGGAGGTAATCAATCAGTGTTTCCTCTTCTCACAGGTGCCTGCGGTGGTTACCTAAGAACCGGAGAAGAACCAAGGTTCTTTTTCTCTCCTGGGTGGCCTAGAAGTTATGACAATGGAGCTGATTGCACTTGGGTCATCCAGGCCCCAGATTCAACTGTTGAGCTCAACATTCTTTCATTGGACATTGAATCTCACGCCTCATGTTCTTATGATAAACTCGTGATCAGAGATGGTGAGAAAATAGAAAGACTTGATGTTTTATTAACTAGTGATGATTTTTTTCCTACCAGAAACCAGATGATCGAGGCTGAACACAGTCTATTTGCTTGAATAGCAATGATAATGATAACAACAGCTTACATCTGTGTAAGCACTTTGTAATTATACAGTGTTTTACATAAACATTTGATTTTCTCTTCATAACAACCTTATGGGGTGGCAGTCAGATGTATTATACAATTCAGACAAAGCTGAGGTGTAGAGACATTAAAGGGCTTGCCCAAGGTCATAATGTAGTAGTTGGTAGAGTGAGGGGTTGTGTCTTCATATTCCAAATCCAGTGATATTATAGATCCATTCACATCACTGGGCTTCTCACCTAAGCATAAAGAAAGGAATTGCTATCCTGAAGGCACAGGATTGTTCAATAAATGATCAATCGCATTTCTGTAACCTTTCTTCCTACGGTTTGAAAGAGAATTTCCAAAGCAGTATAGTCAGCCCACAAAGCAGATGCTGGTTAGTGATGTCTGGAATGAGGGCCACATTGTCTATGACAAAGATCTAAACATTCCGGGAATGTGCTAGGAATATAAAAATGGAATGTTTGAGGAGATTGCAAGGGAGTGGTCTCAGGCCCTGTTTGTGGCTCTTCTCACCCCACTAGTTACTTAGTCCTTGGAAAAATCTCTTGGCTTCTTTTGTTCCTCAGTTTCCCATTTATAAGATAAAAATCTGCCTGTACTTGATGAGGTCACTCACTGTATGAAAAGTGTTAGAGTGGGCAAAGTGCCATTGAGATAATCTACCTTATCACCACATTTTACAGGCGAGGAAATGACTTTAGAAAGGGGAAGTGACTTCAGCAAAGACTTTGTCTACCCTGCTAGTATGGTCATGGAATACACATCAAAGTTCTGTGAGTGCTCACACATGTTTACCAAGGTCTTTTAATAAACCTTTCTCTTCCATGTGGTGGCAATGTGTTGCACTGTAGTCAGTGATGTTGCTTCCATGAATAATTCTAAATATAAAGCATTCAGAGAGGTGTGGTTTGAGGACTAATGTTGAGGAGGCAGGGGGAGAGAGAAAGGAGTGTTTCCAGAAAGCAGGCCCCAGTGTCTGCCCTCTGTAGTTATGTTATGTTGGGACCTTCCGCTGTCTAAAATCTCTAGTTATAGATGTGGCACCACAAACTCTAGAGGTATTGGTGAAGTCACTAGAGGACCAGGAAGGGAGATTTATGTCTCTTCTTTATCCCCTGGAGGACAGAGCAGTTTCTGAAATGCACTGGAGAAAAATTGAGCCACTTATTCAAAATGAAATATATTAGTAGAGCTTTTCGTCCCTTTGTTCCTGAGACAAAAGAAGATAAGCCACTAAGTTTATAAATTTTAAGCTTACAACAGGGACTTTCAGGAGGGGAATGCCTTTGTCTGTCTGTCTGTCTGTCTTTCTGTCTGTCTATCTACCTTCCTGCCTCTCCCCTTCCCTCTCTCCCTCTATCTCTGCCTCTCGCTCACTCGCAGTGAGTGCACAAGGCTTTTATGCAAGAGGAATGGACTCAGGCACCCTTTGCTGGTGCACGTCCTCTTTGCTTTCCATACCTGATAGAACTTATCCTCAAACATGACCCAGCATTGCTTTTCTTATCATTAGACAGCTGTTCAGATGACTTAACCAGCAGCTGCTGAGAGTCCATGACTTCCTGGCCAAAACTCCAGACCAACAATAATGATCACACCAAAACCACTAAAAAAGGAAGTCTAGACTTCCCTATCTATGATCCCATCTAAGTGATACCATGTTTTGTTTTTGATCTCAGAGACTTGATCATTAATGGAGTCTGAGCTTAAGAAGGAGCCTTTCTCTGGGTCTTAAGCAGTAAAAGGCACACAGAACAGATGCCTCCATTAACACACATCAGCACTGCATCCCTTTTTTACTTCTCAGTCCTCTGCCTTTGAATTGCAGAGCCAAAAAGAACTGGCTGCCAGTTGGGGTTTTTTTTTTCTTCCTTTTTTCTTTTAGAAAAACAGCAGGAACTGTCAGAGAAGTCTTTCTCAAAAAGCATAAATAAAGGGACAGACGGGACTGTACCAATTTGGAGCCAAAATGAAGTAACCCCAAGGGCTTTTCTTCCTTTTGAGAATCACTTTGTCTCCTAGGAATTAGGAAGCTTCTGGGGAAATGTGTGAGGCAGTTTGGCTGTGTTTCTAATGTTGACTGAATGGTGTCTTAAGGAATTATATTTTAATACTGATGCTTCCTTTCTCTGGTGAAGGAGACAATCATGCTTCACAACAGCTGGCTGTTCTCTGTGGCCGAGACGTTCCTGGCCCCATCAGATCCTCTGGGGAATACCTGTTGATCCATTTCACGTCTGACTTCAGTATAACTGCTGCAGGCTTTAATGCTTCTTTTCACAAGAGTAAGATTTTGAAAAAATTTTTTATCAATATCTTCCACCTGACTGAGGGATCACAGTTAAAACCCTGAGTGTAGTGGATGAGGAAAAGGTAGAAGGTCAATTTTGAAATCTGCAAATATTCCTTTTGTGAGCAGTCTCTATGGACCATTTTCATGAACTGAGCTTAAAAAGGTTCATAGAATCTTAAATTTAGATGTGGAAGGGATCTTAGAGACCATCTAGATTGATGTTCTCATTTTACAGATGTGGAAACTGAGATCTAGAATTCTTCATACAGTAACCACATTTCTGGTGGTGATGAGTATGTCCCCATTTAGCTGGGCAAGTCTTCAGAGGACATTCAGAGTTCATTGTGGGGCCAGTACACAAATCCTTTACCACCTGCTAAGACCTGCTAGAGCTCATGAATGGCAAGTATAGCCTTCAGGAAGCCCTTCTGTGCCAAAATAAACTTTGACTAGAATCCTGCCATACTCAAACACTGACTTTGTTTCTTATAAAATGCAAATCGGACAGCATAAAGATGTTAGAACATTAGAAAAGTTACATGTAACTTGTGGAATATGATTGAACCTTTTCACAATACACCAAGTATGCAAAGTCCAACTGAGCCATAAACCAAAAGAACAGATAAAGAAAATGGTCCACGCCATAGACCTTGCCTTCCATTTTGAATAACAAAATGTAGAGTAGATACTCAAAGTTTGACTTTATATTATTAATTGCATGTTGAAAAGCTTAGAACAGGGCACTTTTATCATGACATTTGTCGATATTAGAAGAGTTAGTTATGAAAGGAAAGAGATCTTCTTCATGCCCAAAGCTGGTTTTAAATAGTTATGCTTTGTTGGCCTTAACAAATTCTCAAAAAATAAAATTGAGTTTCATTAAGAATTCAGTTTTTAAAACCTTTAAGAATTTCTCTTCTCTTCTTCATTAAGGTTGTGGTGGCTATTTACATGCAGGCAGAGGCGTGATTACATCCCCTAATTATCCTCAGGCCTACCCTCCTAATCTCAACTGTTCTTGGCACGTCCTGGTTCCAAGCGGTCTTACTATTGCTGCCCACTTTGAACAGCCCTTTGAGATTCGCAATGGAGATACTTCGTGTAGCCATGGTGACTATTTAGTGGTAAGGTCATCAGCATTCTTGCTCTTAAAATAATAATTCAGAAAATTATGATAATAGCTAACATTTGTATGTTTACATGAATATATTTGCATATACATATTTTTGTAGTTTATAAAACACTTTACATTATTATCGCATGTACTCTTTGAAAGCTTCATGGGAAAAGATTGATATTCTGGAAACAAAAGGGCAAAGTATTCTTTTTTCAGGACATAAAATGACATATCCCCTGCACATTATCTTGTAGAATAGCTATTGAGGAAACTGCCTTTATATCTTATCATTTTTAATGTGATTCCAGATGAAAAATGGCCCTGACAGTTCCTCTCCTGCTTTGGGAGCCAGGGGAGGAAACAGCCGTTTCTGTGGCAGCCATGCTTTCTCCACTCTCTACACTTCGGACAATCAGATGTTTGTTCACTTTGTTTCTGATGGCAGTGATGAAGGCCAGGGATTCAAGATCAAGTATGAGGCACAGGGTTTAGGTGAGTATTGGTGCCGTAAAGCACGAACCAGCCACATTCTCATGAGAGTTTGCTTAGCATATCCATTCAGCAAGTATTCACTGAAGGCTTTCCATGTCCCTTGCACTGCCTTAGGTGCTCAAAAATCTTATAAAAATAGTGATGAAAACTTTCTTTACATGTAATTGGAAAAAATAAAATATTATTAGCTGTGTGACCTTGCGCAAGTCACTTAACCCCAATTGCCTCATCCTGGGTCATCTCCAGTCATCCTGATGAATATCTGGTCACTGGATTCAGATGGCTCTGGAGGAGAAGTAAGGCTGGTGACTTTGCACAGCCTTCCCTCACTCAAAACAAAGTCCAGTGCAAGTCATGTCATTATTTCTCTGATGGCACGGTCTTCTTCAGCAACAAAGGATGAACATACACGAGGGGCTCAGAAAAGAGATCTAAGAACTATCAAGTTCTTTCCCTCAAGGAGTTCAAACTCTGTTAGAAGAGGCAACATTCAGAACACATAAATACAAAATACATAGAAGATCTTTTGGGTGGGGTGGGAGAAAGATGGATTATAAAAGTAGAGGGTGAACAGAATAACCTCAGGATCTCCCTTACAATTTAAAAAAATTTGTATTTTATGTTTATAGCAATAGGAATGGAAATTATTTGCTTTGGGAATTACATCTGGTTTGCTTTTGAACCATCAGGAACATCCTATAAAATGATAGCTGTCGATAATAGCTACAATCTATAGAGGGCTTTAAGGTTTGCAAAGTGCTTTACAAATTTTCTCTTCAGATGAATATGGTCTTTTCTCTGTTATCAATTACATTTAATTATAGACTAAATGATGAACACCATTCAATTACATTTGATTATAATTGCATTTAATTCTACTGTAATGACAACTTTAATTGTGTTGATTATTTAATTTCTTGTGGAATAAAAGAATAAATAAATGCATCTTTGGGAATGACACTGGGGGAAACCTGAACAGAGATCACCATGTTTTCTGTAAGGTTGGTAACTAAGAGGAGTAAACCAATGAAGAATACAGGGTAGTCGTCTGTAGTGTCCTGAACACGTGGTGACAAAAAGCGGTGGTGTCAGGACCAAATCATGTGTTAAACTTGCCTTACAATGAACTTTCTCTGGATTTTCTCCAAAGCCAGACAAATGATGTCCCCTCCTAGGATTGGGAGCCCACAGGATCTTGTATGCTTTTCTGCTTTCCTGCCTTAGAGAGTATTTGAGCATCCTCAATGAAGCTGCCCTTGAGTTGCCTGTCTTCTTAGGTGTGATTATCCATTGGGAACATAGTAGGATCTTCTCCCTTGGGAAGAGCGTAAAGAGCAGGGTCATCATCATCTATTCACACGTCCTGGCATTTTCCTGCTCCTCTCAGATCAACTTGGAACTGTGTATGCCTTCTTTGGCAGCTTACAGCTGGGAAGTCATCCAGGTTGCCAAGCTTTGCACAGAGTGGTAATGTGCAAGCATATCCATCAATCAGCTAGCATTTATTAAGCACCTGCTATGTGCAGCACTACTATGCGGGGAGCTAGGTGGCACAGTGGATAGAGTGCCAGGCCTGGGGTCAGGAAGGCCTAGTTCAAATCCAACCTCAGACACTAGCTGTGTGACCCTGGGCAAGTCACTTCACCCTGTTTGCCTCAGTTTCCTCATCTGTGAAATGAGGTAGAGAAGATAATGGCAAACCACTCAAGTTTCTTTGCCAAGCAAACCCCCAAAGGGGTCATGAAGAGTAAGGCACAACTGACAATAACTAAACAGCACATGTCAAAGATAGAGTTATGTGGAGGAAAGTCATCTCCACAGCTCACTTCTCCTAAAATGATAGTCAGTGGGTGCAGAGGCATTCACTGGCAATGGAGAAAGAGTGTATTTGCAAATTATGTAATATTTTTAAATGTTCTGTGTAACTCTTCTTACTGTTTCACTCACTACAGCTAGATCCTGATTAGTACAAATAATGGATCCTCCAAAATGGTCATATTATTCTGATCTGCACCATTTGAAGTTATGATTAAATTTAAAATATGGTCATTGATTCCAAGCCAACATGAATATACAATGAGAATTCAAATATTCTGCCACTTCATGGGATTCATTAGTTGTACTTGTTGCCGGGTTCGTTGCAAAATGCTTGTTGGTTGACATTTTGAACGTATTATTTGCTCTCCTAAGAAACAGTGTAGTATAGTGGGTAGAGAATTGGCCTTAGAATCAGGAAGATCTGGGTTCAAGTCCTGCTTCCACCCCGGACTGGTTGTATTACCTTAAACCACGTCTCCGTGCCTCAGACAGCTTCAAGACTAAGTTACAATGAGCTGCCAGTCTGTAATGGCAGAGGAAGTTGCCACACAAAGAGTTCTCTTTGCTGAGGAAATCACAAGTTCTCCATTTCTCCTTCCTCCTTCCTCCACTACTCTCCAAACCCTATTGTCTTAAAAATTATATTGAAATTACTTTGCTATTTATTATTTCAAGACCTTTCAGACAATGTGATCTCTTTCTAGGCTTCCATTTTGATCATCTAGAAGACCTACTCCAAGTTCAGAGATTTCCTACTATATCCCCCACTTCCCATACCTTTAACATCTCTTTGATCTTGATCCCATCCAGTCTCTAGCCTCTCTTAAAACACCACTTCAAGCTCTAGAAAACCTGCCTCAGGTAGACTTACAATGTATCCCTGGTTTTTTTTTGAACTTAAATTAAAAGCAATGCTCAGAGAACAAGCATATTTTATGGTTATTGCTTTTTAAAAAATGTTCCTTTTGTAGGAAATGTCCTATGGATATTGTACAAATTTAAATATATATATACACAATGTATATAAGTATATCATGTAATGTATATAAGTATATACTTATATACTATTACATACAATTACATACTTCTATACTATGCGCATAATTATGTATGTAATATTGTTTTTGTGTTGTTCAGTCATTTCAGCCTTGTCCAACTGTTCATGACCCCTTTGGAGTTTTTCTTGGCAAAGATTTTGGAAGTAGTTTGTCATTTCCTTCTCTGGTTCATTTTATAAGTGAAGAAGCAGAGGGAAACAGGGTGAAGTGACTTGCCCAGGGTCACATAGCTAGTAAGTGTTTAAGGCTGGATTTGAACTCAGATTTTCCTGACCCCAGGTGCGGCACCTCTATCCACTGTGCCCCCTAGCTGCCCACACAGTAGTGCAGCACATAGTAGGTGCTTAATAAGTGCTAGTTGATTGACAGATATACTTGTACATTGCCATAGTTATATATACTGCAATTATATATAGCGTATTACATACCTAGATATAAAAATATAGTTAACTTTATACATATGTGTGTGAATATAATCAGTGAGTATATTTGTTAAGTACCTGTTATGTGCCAGGTACTAGGCACTGGAGATACAAATACAGAAAAGAAAGACAGCTCGTGCCCTCAAGGAGCTTAAAATTGAATGGGGGAAGCCTGTACACAAAAGGAAACTGAAAAGCTTGGTGACCTCAGAGAAGTCCCAGAATAGTGCAACCAGGTGAGAAATGTGCACCTGTTGCGCTTTCAAGACCTCCCCAAAGCCTAGGGAACCCATCCTCATGGGAGAAAAAGAAATAGGGTTTTTAACTCCTAAGCGCCTAAAGAATAAGACTGTGGTTCCTTGAATTTTGAACACATCGACAATCATTGGGCAAGTAGTGGAAAGTCCTAACCCTCTGTATATTTAGCACCTCTTTATTCCAAAATCACTGAAAACTATTAATTCATGCTGGATAAAGGATTCTGCTTTTATTTATTTTGCCAGCTTTTTGGTGCCAAGAATAACAACACAAGAGTAGAATTTCCAGTAACAGAACACAGTTTGGCCAATGCCAGGGTGATATTCCAAAAGTTCCATGATTGGCAATTCAGTATTTATCTGCCCCACCAAGGGGAAAAAGCCAGTTCCAATACAAAATGAAGGGAAAATGTGGGAAATGTGGATAAATCCATTTAAAAAGGACTTCTGTGTTGACAGTTTCTCTTTTATCAGATGGTCAGTAACACTGCTGATTATGTTTCCCAACAGCCTGTGGTGGCAATATCTACCTCCATGATTCCAACATTGATGGCTACATGACTTCACCCAATTACCCTGCCAGCTATCCATCACATGCTGATTGCATTTGGCTCATATCTGTCCCAAGTGGAAGGCTTGTAAAGCTCCAGTTTGAAGATCAATTTAATATCGAAACATCCCCCAAGTATGTCACTACCTTTCAGTCTTCCCATTCTGCCTTGGAGAGTTGTTCTTCTGTTATATTCCAGAACAATCTATGACCTCCATACTCAGTAACATATTTGGCATAAGAACTGAAGGGAAACGTAGCATCTATTCTTCTAAATTCTTCAGGTCTGGAAGGGTCCGAGTAGGGTAGTGCCAGAGGGCAGAGGGAGGGAGAAAACACATTCCCTTCATCCTGTGGTAAAGCCACAGAGAGAAAGAAAGAGTGTCCCATTAAGTCAGCTAACACAGTCTCTGTGATGAGAATGATGAAACTATTGCTGAATAGATAGCAACATTGAGGTCTAAAAGATGGCATGGTTTGCCAGCAGTGGCATACACAGTACTAGCAGTCATACGGCATGGTATCCAGAAAAAAAAAAAAGAAAAAAAATCAGCAAGGACACCCATCCATAAATGTGTCTGGCTGTCAATTCAGTTCAGAATCCATTGATTATAAGGGTTCCTCACAATTAAGCCTGCTCTTTTTTTCCTGTAGCTTCTTTAAAAAGTAGTGCCTTAAGGTTGGTTTATTTTTAAGTGAATTTTATTTTTCCAATGTACAAAATTCAGATTTTTTTTCTCTCTCCTCCTACCCTCTCACCTTTAGAGAAAAGTAAAACAAAACTCTTGCAACAAATATGTGTGATCAAACCAGATAAATTCTCAAAATGACCGTGTAGAAGTAGGCTCCTCACTACTGCTTTCTGCTTGATGTAGTCAACTTCCACTCTACCCCTTTGCCCTCTACCCCACCCATCCAGGCACTAGTCATAGATTCTTATCCTTTATTTTCTTCCAAAACCCTATTCACACACCCCTCTCAGAGTTTAGAGTTTGTTTTGCTTATGACTAATTAATGCCTTTCTAAATATACTCTCTTTCTCCTATTCCCACCTTTTCCCTCTTTGTTTCATCCTGTTCCTTTGTTTTGAATTGAATGTATTTCTATACAAATATGTGTGTGCTTGTGTACATTGTACTAGTTTAGATGAAATTTACTTTTTATGCTTCTTTTTATTCTTGTGTTTGTGTCTCAGAGTGTCTAGTCAGTTCTGATTTTTTCATTGGGAATGCTTAAAAGTACTCTGTTTTATTCAGTTCCCCCCACCTATAGAATTATACTGTTTTGCTGCATAAGTTATGATTGGTTGAAAGCCTATATCTTTTGTCTTCTGGGAGTTTCTCATCAGTTCTCATGGACTGATTTAATATCTCCGATAAATGATTCTCAGAGATACATATCCAAATATTTATTAAACAGTTATTATGTGCAAGCATTTATACCTAATAGCTTTTTTTACCTATTCAGTCTCCCACAATCTCTGTGATGAGAATGGTGAAACTATTGCTAAATAAATAGCAACACTGAGGTCTAAAAGACGGCATGGTTTGCTAGCAGTGGCACACACAGTACTAGCAATCATACAACATGGTATCCAGATTATGGTATAGAAAAAAATCAACAAGGACACCAATCCATAAATGTGGCTGGCTGTCAATTCAGTTCAGGATTTTAGAATCCATTAACTATAAGGGTTCCTCACAATTAGGCCTCCTCTTCTCTTTCTGTAGCTTCTTTAAAAAGTAGTACCTTAAGGTTTATTTATTTTTAAGTGACTGCTACCTCTCATAAACTCTTATGTAAGGAATATAACAATTGTGTAAACACATATCATAATACAATGAGGAATGTGTTAGGGGTATAAGAGAGATCCAAAGTATGCCATAAAAATTTGAGTTCACATAGAGAGAACATTTTAGGTTGGGGAGACCAGGGCAGCTTTCCTGTGGGGTTGTGGGAGGTAGACACAGAACCCTGTAGAGAGTTAAGGATCTCAACATAAGGAGATAAGAAAGACTGCATAACAGTCATGGAAGATGGTTTCGCTAAATGTAAGTATCTGGGTGAATGCAAATATCTGGCAATCTAGTTGGGTTGGAATATAGAGTATATGAAAGTATGTTATATGAAATAAGACTGGAAAAGGCAGTTTGGAATTATACTGTGAACGGCTTAAGTCTAGGCCATGTCATGTGTAGTAGGGAGATACAATTTTTGAACAGAGGAATGCCACAATCAGCCTGTGCCTTAAGAAGATTATTTGAATGCCTGTAGGGAGTATAGATTGTAGAGAGCAGACCTCAGAAGCAAAGAGAGCAATTAGCAGACTATCACAGTAGTGTAGGAGGGAGATAATAAGGGGCTGAGTTTGGGTGGCAAAAGGGGATTGACGCAAGAGGAATCATAGGGATAGAATAAAATGCAAAGAACTATTATTCAATCAGGAAGCTTTCTCGTATTTTCTGGAAGGTTAAGAAAATTGTGTAACTGTTCCTTATTTCTATATCAATACATGTGTTATACAAATTTTTGATATAAGGGTGTTCTGTTTATATTATTTACCATTAAGAGATATTTGAATTATTAAAAAATTTTTAAAAACTGATAGATTAAAAACAGACATATTTGACAAACATGCTTTCTCATGGCACAGGACTGTAGGGGAAGGGGAAGGAAACATGCATTTATTAAGTGCCTACTCTGCTAAAGTGCCTTACAAATATTTTCTCATCTGATTCTGTAGTCGTCTAAAGGGAGCAGTACATTCACTGGGTCATGCAGCATCCATATCCACTACTATTTCTGCATCAATGCATGCTAAGTATCATCTCATTCTTTTCATTCTTCTTTTTTCTGTCTCTCGATTTTCTAAGTGGTTAATTTGAGGACATTTTTCTTGCTCTTTAGTGACTTTTTGAACAGATACCAAGTAAAGAAAGAAGGTAAATTGGTGATTCTCCACTGGTTGCTAGGATAAGACAATCTTAAGACATAGGTCACCCTATGGTCAAGAAGGGCACAACTATATAAGATCCAGAGTGATTTATAACCTCTCTGCCTTTGTTATTATGTCTCACTCCATGTGAGTTCCGATTAAACAGTGCGTTTGAGGCACTTTAGTCACACGTAAGTGTATACTCTTCCAATAGATACAAACAATTGATCTCCAAGGTCCCTCCCCCACTAGCGCTTTATGATTGATTCAGCATTGACTGAGAGTTTCTTACATTTCAGCTGTACTTCCAATTACCTTGAGTTGAGGGATGGAGGGGACTCCAGTGCACCAATACTTGCCAAGTTTTGTGGATCATCTTTGCCCAGCAGCCAGTTGTCCTCCAGTGATGTTCTTTACTTGAGGTTTCGATCTGATAACGGCTCCACCCATGCTGGATTTAAGGCCAAGTACTCTATAGGTAACAACATTGTTTATGACTTGATATAAAAACAGTCACTGTAAAATTAAAGCAATGAAACTGTTCCCTCTTGTCTTAATGGAGCTTGTCTTTGCCTCACTACTGAAAGCTGTAGTGACAAGGGCTATAAAAGTAGATAATTGTTTATATCATTTTATATGTTATGTTCATTTTCCACTAAAAAAATCTCTTGAGCATTACACATCTTTTTATTGTTGTGAAATCTAAAATTAGTTCCATTTTCTGCTTTTTATGCCTGTCACTGTATTAGTTAACTTCATAAATAAAGCTAACTTCAATTTTCAGATGCTAGGATTAGCTAAGCTATACAGCAGTATTTACATTTTGCTTTTTCATCATTAAAATAAAATTAAAAATCATTCTTCATTTTTAGTTCCATCTTGGGCCCTAGAAACTTTGAAAATCCCTTCTGGGTGTCAGTTTCAGTGCCTTCAAAATGGGATTTTTAAATGCATTTGTTGAAGCCTCACTTAAACATGAATCTAATAGATTTTTCTTGGACCCGGATCAATTCAACAACCATTTATTCATTATCTGACTGCGAGGAGAGCTCTGTGTTAGGCACTGTGGATGACTCAAAGATGAATAAGAGTGTTCTTTGCATCCTGTCTATGAGAGGCTAGTAGAGGTGATTTGATTCATTCATGAATTATGTGAAGCATGTAAGAAAAGTGTTTAAGAAATGATATGGAAATTCTAAATCAAGAAGGATAATTTTTCATCAGAGGCTCCAGGAAAGACTTCATTATTACTCAAAGAACAAGAAAGACTTTATCATAAAAGAGGTTCTGGAAAAGAATGCTATTCTTGTTGTTTTTGCAGCTTTGTGCGGAGGAATGGTCACGGGGCAGAATGGTGTTATTGAAAGCCCACAGTATCATGCCCATCCTTATCCTGACAATCTGCTGTGTGAATGGTATCTCCAGGGTCCATCAGGGCACTATCTCATCCTCCACTTTGAAGTCCTGAGTCTTCAAAATTCTTCTGGTTGTGAAAAAGACTTTGTAGAGATCCGGGAGGATGATGCTTCTGGTCAGTAGCATGTATCTGCTTCTGTTTTTCTTGGTGCACTTTCACACACATGTGGAATAGCAGTGTCCATCTTCCTCAGTGCAAATGGCATGGAGCAAGTACTCTACAAGGAGCTGTGAGGGAGAAGGTGTTTTCCTGCTCTGAAGTCCCCTGATGCATATTATTCTGGATGCCTGAGGGCAGAGGCGCTGTGAAGCTCCAATGATCCAAATTGGCATGAAGCATTTTGCAAATCTTAAAATGCTATATACATTATTATTATTTTTGTTATTGTTAGCCTCTACTCACCAGCCCTAGATTCTCCAGTAAGGCCACCATTCCTGGAGCCTTCTACTAAACTCCTGCTGAGCTCAAGCCTTGTTTCTAGAGCAATTCAGGAGATTGCTAGTGAATATTTAATAACCAGCTCCAACCCCCCCCCTCCCCGTATGCACACGCATTTAAGTTTAAACTTACTAGCCATATGTCCCCGGATCAGTTGCTTCACTTTTCTGTGCCTTAGTTTCCTCATCTGTAAATTTAGAGATTTGAACTCAAAGGCCTAAACTCCAGCATCCTGAGAATAGCATGATGGCTACCACCTCTATTCTGGGGAATTCTGTACTCCGCATTCTGCATCATAAGAATACCTTAGCTTTGCTTTTGATTCACTATTTTCATATGCATACATATACACACACATATGCATACACACATATGTGTATGCATATGTATATGCATGTATGTATATGTGTGTGCATATACATACATATATGTGTATACATCTGTCACTTGTGCCTCTTCTGCTTCCCTTGACCAAGATTTCCAGCTCTTCATGGATAGGACCATTTCTTCCTCTGTAACTCTTGGGCACCTACCTACCTCTTATATTGTGCATGCACAAGCTGTGATTGGAATTGACCTGCTGGATTTAGTCTCTAACATTGGCTTCTTCACCTACTTTATTTCCTCAGGAAATGTTCTGGGCAGGTACTGTGGAAGCACCATTCCTAGGGTTATTTACACACCTAACAATTTTGCTTTCGTCAAGTTTGTCACGGATGGATCTATAAATGCCCTAGGATTCAGACTGGTCTTTGAAACCAGTATAGAAGGTAAGTTGCATTATAATTCTCATCTTAAGAAAGATAGGACTTCTGTTCAAATTTTTCAACAACCTAACCTTATAATCTTCCTAGAAAATTCAGGCAAAATGAGTGTTTTTCTTTGAATAATCCAATAATTGTCTCCCCCTTCTTTATTCTTCTTGTCTTTTAAGACCTATACTATAATCATTTTTGCAAATTTTCTACTTAGGTTACAATGGTTAAAAGTCTTTTTTTTCATCTGTGATAATAAAGGCCAGTGCTAATGGAGTTAACACAAAATGACCAGAAATATGCTCAAATGATCATTGACAATCATACAACATAGGAATATAAAATCACTTTAGACTGTCATTTCTTGTTATTCCTTTTTTCCAGAAGAGGTCATTTCAGGCTTAAGTGGGTTAATGTTTGTGCCTTGCAGAGTGTGGAGGGGATTTATATGGACACTTTGGGACACTGACTTCTCCCAGATACCCTGATGCAAATTTTCATAGTCGAGTATGTGAATGGAGGATCACTGTGCCAGAAGGAAGACGGGTTAATCTGACCTTTAGTGACCTGCGGCTAGAAGACCATCAGTCATGTGATAGTGAATATGTGACAGTAAGTGCTTGGAGTAGTCAGGGATATGTTTTATAACAGTAGCACTTGACTCATACAGAATGATCAGAAAGCTTGTTTCAGAAATATGATTTAGATTGTATACTTGGATATCTATCAAATTTTTAGAATTTTACAAGGATGGCGCTTACTGTAGGCTACAAAAAAATGTCTTCTACGTAAATTTTCACCAGCTATCACTAAACTTAGAAGAATCATTACTAGGATGGGTTTTAAGAACAAAAGAAGATTTTAAAAGATATACCCACAAAGAAAGGAAAATATAGTCACAGGGCAGCAGACAGATGAATAGGGGTCTCAATCACAACACAAGCTTCTTATGGAAAATTCCAAAGTAACTTACCCCAGACCATTGGTCCATCCATCTCAGTAGTCTATATCTAACAGTAGCACCAGGGGATTATTTCATGGGAGAGAAAACTTGCCCTCTGTAACAGCAATCTTAACGGCATTGAAAGTGCTCTAAACATTCCCAGCTTCTTCCCTTTATGTTTTATCATCTAATAAACCTTTTGGAGTTATTTTTAAAATGTTCTCCTTTTACCTCCTTCAGATGATGAGCTTCAGAAATTTGCTACACATTTTATAAAATACTATTTTCTTTTACTTGAACCAAACTTTACTTACTCCAACATTCATTCTGTCATGATTTTTTTATTTTATAAATTCCAATAATATCCTCTTTTAGACTCTCCTCATTCCCACCCACCCCCAAATTAAAAAGTCCTGATTAATTTTGATCTGTGCTACTATGGACACCCTTTCCTTACCATCATTCTGACTGTCCTTCACTGGGTTGTTATCCGGTTGTTTTGTCTCTGTTGAGTTGTGGGAACCAGGGTTGCAAAAACTATCCCAGGGGTTTGCACATACTTAGAATAATATACTCTGCTTTGCTTCTCATATCCTAAGGTTGTGCAACATTTTTGGCCCCAACAGCTGGCCTAGTTGTGAAGAGCGTTTCCAATGATTACTAGTATTCTTATTTGTCCACAGTCTAATTTACTTTAGACTCTATAACTGTGGGCTGAGCACTAACTGGTGTGATTTTACAAGGCTATTTGAGATTTGTCCCTTTTACCAATCAATCCATGAGTAGGAAATTCAACTCAATCTGAACATACACACACACACACACACACACACACACACACACACACAAATATTGTCCATTCAAAAATGATCAGAGATAAAAGAATTGCATTTATACTGAAACAACATGGCATCTCCCACAGTGCCTAAAACATAGAGAGGGATCAAAAACACAATTACTAAATGAATGAATAAATGAGAGTAACTGATTTTTTCCACACTACATTTCATTTCAAGGGTACTTGGAACACTTGGGTTAGACTCTCCCCCACCTCTGAGGTGTCAAAAATATAATGAAGCCCGCAACACTCCCTCTTATGGCAGGGACTACATTAAAATGTAATTGGAAAACATTGAATAAAATAAATAAAAATACAATAAAACACGGATAATATTACATTTTAAAGCTAAGTCAATATATGGCCCGCAAAGATCTTTATATTTCTGTTTGAATTTGACACGATTGCTCCAAATCATCTGGCATCAAAAGGGAAGACATGATTCACTCTAGATATCAAAGGTACTGATACAATAGTAATAGTAACAGAAATCTCTGAAAAGTGGATGTATTTAGTTGGAATGTAATCTTCATAGGATAATTTATAAGCTTTTTGAAGCTAGCTAGTCAACAATAATTATTAACCCTTACTATATGCTAGGCATTGTGCTAAGATCTAAGGTTACAAGGAAAGGCATGGTTTGACCTCAAGGTTTATATATTACAATGGAAGAGAATACATGTCAACAATTATACAAATAAAATATATATACACATATGTGTTTATGTATGTAAATATGTGTGTGTGTATACACACACACACACACAGAAGATGGAAGGTAGTCCCAGAGGAAAAGCATTAGTAGTGGTTGGGGGGGGGGTGGGAAAGCCCTTACAGAAGGTGGGATTTGAACTAAGTCTTGAAGGAAGATGGAGAGGACAAAAGGTGGAGATGATGAAGGCTAGCGTTCTGGGCATGAGCAATGGCCAGTGAAAAGCTGAGGAGTTAGGAGAGAGTGTTGTGTGCAAAGATTATTTACAAAGCCAGTGTTGGAGAATTATAGATCTAATGGAAGGGACTAAAGTGTAAAGATAGAAAGGGCCAGGTTGTTAAGGGCTTAAAAATGTTAAATATAGATGTTACATTTGATCCTAGCTGTAATAGGGAGTCACTGGATATTACTGAATTGGGGAGGGTGGAGTCACATGGTTAGACCTGAGTTTTAGGAAAATCACTTTCACAGTTCAGTAGAGACTGGATTGGAAGATGGAAACCTTTGAGAGGAGGGCAACTAACCAGAAAACTATTGTAGTACTTTAGATGTGAGATGATGAAGGCTCATACCAGAGTGCTGGCTGTGAGTGAATGACAGGGGATGGTTATAAATAACATTATTACAATAGAAACAAGACATAGCAATGGATAGGACATATAAAGTAAGTGTGAGAAGAGTCAAGATTGTCACTGAGATGTGACCAGGATTGTGATGGTACCTTCAATAATGATAGGGAAATTTGGAAGAAAGAAAAGTTTTGAGGAAAGATGAGTTTTGTTCAGGACCTGTTGAGCTTGGGAATCCTACAGGACATCCAGTTGGAGATGTCCAAAAGGATTGGAGGTCAGGAGAAAGGGTGGGGCTGAGTATGGAGATCTGAGAATAACCTGCACAGAGATAATGATTAAAACCATAAGTGCTGCTAAGATCATAAGCAAGATGGTAAATGAGAAAAAGAAGAGCACCTAGGAAAGACCTTTGGGAGATGCCTCTGGCAAATGAATGTCACTTGTAGGAAGAACCAACAAAGGAGAGAAAGACAGGTAGGAAAAGAATCATGAGACAGCAATGTCACCAAAACTAGATAGGAGAGAACGTCCAGGAGAAAGAGTGATTGAGTGTCAAGAAGAGGTCAGTGAGGTCAAGAAGGTTGGGGACTTAGAAAAGATTATTAAAATTAGCAATTAAGGAATAGTTGATGATTATGGAGAGAGCAGTTTTCGTTGAATGATTAAGTTTGAAGGTAGATTGCAGAGGATTTAGAAAAGAGTGAGAGAACAAATCAGTCAGTAAACATTTTTAAACAACTACCATGTGTCAAACAGATACGAAAAGAGGCAAAAAGGCAATCCCTGCCCTCAAAGAGCTTACAAACTAATGGGAAAGACAACATGCAAACAAATGTACACAAATCAAGCTGTCAACACGATAAATAGGAAATAATTAAAAGAAGGAAGAGACAAGAATTAAGAGGGGTTAGGGAAGACACTTCCAACATAAGGGGGCATTTTAGTTGGGACTTACAGGAAGCCAAGGAAGTCAGTAGTTGTGGCAAGAGGGAGAGCATTCCCAGCATAAGAGGCAGGTAGAGAAAATGCCCAGAGCTGAGAAGTGAAATGCCTTGTTCATTGAACAGGTAGGAGGCCAGTGTCACTGAATGGAAGAGTACCTGTTGGGGAATAAGGTGTATAAAGACTGGAAAGGTAGGAGGAGATTAGGTTATAAATGGCTCTGAATGCCAAACAAATATTTTGTATTTCCTCTTGGAAACTATAGAAAGCCCCTGGAATTTATTGATTAGGAAAGTGACATGATCAGACCTGGGCTTTGGGAAAATCACTTTAGTATCTGGATGGAGGATAGAGTGAAGTGGGGAGAGATTTCAGGCAATTTGACCCATCAGCAGGTTATTATAATAATTCAGGCATGAGGTGATGAGTTCTTGCACTAGAATGATGTCAGTGTCAGGAGACAAAAGTGGGTATATTTATGAGATGTTGCAAAGGTGAAATCAAATCAACAGACCCTGGAAACAAATTGGATGGAGGGGCCAGAGAGACATAGTGAGGAGTCTTGGGTGACTTCTAGGTTGTGAATCTGAGGACCTGGGAGGATGGTGTTGCCCTCTAAGGTAATACGGAAGGTAGGAGCAGAAAGGGTTTAGGGAAAAGATAACGAGTTCAATTTTAGATATGTTAAGATGTCTACTGGACATCCAGTTCAAGATGTCTAAAAGAAAGATGAGGATATGAGATCAGAGGTCAGCAGAGAGGTTGGAGCAGGAAAGGTCAATTTGAGAATCATTAGCATAAAGAGAGTAATTTAATCCATGGGAGCTGATGAGATCAACAAGGAAGGTAGTATAGAGGTAGAAGAGCAAAGGGCCCAGGACAGAACCCTGAGGGACACCTGTGTGTGGTTAGAGGGAATGACCTGGAGGAGGACCCAGCAAAGAGGACAAAGATGGAGTGGTCATTTAGGTAGAAGGAAATCCAGGAGAATGTGGTGATCTGAAAACAGAAGAAAGTATCAGGGAAGAGAGAGTGATCAGACGTGTGAAAGGCTGTAGAGAGGTCAAGCAGCAGAAGGATTGAGAAGAGGCTGTTGGATTTGGCAAGTAAGAGATCACTGGTAACTTGGGAGAGAGATGTTTTAGTAGAATGGTGAGGTCAGAAGCCAGATTGTAAGGGGTTAAGGAGAAAGGGAGAGGCGGTAAAGTGGAAGCATCTCTTGTAGAGACTTCTTTGAGGAGTTTAGGTACTAAGGACAAAAGAGATATGGGATGATAATTAGCAGGGAGGAGTATGAAGGGGGAAGGGTATGTTAATCAATGGGAAATGAGTCCAGACAGAAAATCAGTGGCTGGAGGGAAGACCTTTGAAAGTAGTAAAGGTTAGACTTCTCAAGGTTCTTTCCTAATATTGACTTGGGGCAGGTGGTGGTGTTATATCCTGTCAGGACTGTGCAGGTAGGAATTAAGTTATGACTTGGGGGAGTCTAGTCAAGACACAGGAAGTAGCAGTGGGGAGGATGTCTGGGTATAGCCTTTGGAGTATCGCAGTACCTTCTATACTTTGAGTGAAGATGCACGTAAACAGAATTTCATGAGTAAACCTTGTTTTGATCTGCTGTATTCAAACAATGTGCACTTCTGCTTAAAATAGCAACAAGGCAACATAATTTATACCCACTCTATCAGTGTCATTTGCATTTGTTTATTTTTAAGGAAAGGCAGAAGGTCCTGTAGCATCAGAGGAGGCCAGAGGCCTGGATCTTAGTACTGAGAGTAGGGACAATGTCTTGATTTTAATTTTGTTCCCTCTGTGCCTTGCACATTGCCTTGAAGGAAGAAGAGATTATTAAATGTTTGTCAAATTGAATTGAATTAAACCAAGTTGATTCTATGGTTGCCAAATACAAAGTAGCCATTTAGCAGCTTAGGAGTGCTAGACTGGCATTCTAGGATGAACCTGGTTTTACAAAAGCAATTCTGAGGCATCAAAGGAAGTAAACGTGTCCAGCACTTGGCTGCTGACAAGGAACTGACACAATGCCTGTTACACAGTAAGTGTTTAATAAAGGTGTGTTGATTGATTAATTGGCAAGTAAGATGTAGAGTATAGGTTGACTCCCTTCCAGAGTATCTCCTTAGATGTGAGTAGATCTGAGAGCATTTTCCTCCAGGGCATTGTTAGTGCCATAGAGTGTTCTAAGTCTGGACTCCTCCTCATTAGGTTTTTAATGGCATTAATAGCAACTCGCCTCAGCTAGAGAGACTGTGCAGTCGCGTGATGACAAGGAATTGGATCGAATCTTCCGGGAACACAATGAGGGTTCTGTTTGCCACGGATGGATCCAGGCCCTATGGGGGCTTCAGTGCCTTCTATACATCGAGTAATGATGCAGGTAATCAGAATTTCATGAGTTAACCTCATTTTGATCTGCTGTATTCAAACCATGTACACCTCTGCTTAAAATAGCTACAAGGCAACATAGTTTATACCTACTGTATCAATGTCATTTGCATTTATTGATTTTTAAGGCAAGCCTGAAATATAGGAAATCAATACAGTGTACCAGGCATGAGGTCAAATTAATTTTGCTGCTATGATTTTAGAATTAAATGAAATTTAAAAGTCAAAGAAAAAAGTTCTTGAGTGATTTTGCTTTCTATTTCCCCCAATTCCTGTTATGCTTTGGTAGTTCTGCAGTTCCAAGCAGGCACTCTCACAGTAAGAAAACGTTCTCTAGAAGAAAATGAACTTAGCGAAGAGAACAGAGTCCATTGTTTGTCGGCCTTTCTGACTCTAGATGCCCATTTCCAGGTGAAGTCAGTGCAGTTGTCAGGCTTCAAGAGCAGGCAGATGTGGCCACTGCTTACAATTCTATTTTCGTCTCACTCAGCATATTAGTATTGTTGGATTTTTTTTTTCATAAAAAAACATTCAAAATGATGAGATCAAAAGATGAGACCTGCTGGGGAGCTCCTCTTCTTGAAAATTCAAAGATTTGGGTCAAACAGAGAACTCCTGGCGAGCATCCCAGTGCCTCTGCTTCATTGTTGATTCCCACACTTTCAAGTGCACCTCTGGGATTTGGGTCCAATTTTGAAGATTTTGCCTCATTTCTAAAGGCTTTTCCACCCTGTGTGGTAGACAAAGAATGATGATGCAAAACCACTAATTAATATAAGGGAGTTTTCAGTGTGATTTTTCTTTTGCCAAATCCCTCTTGTGTTAACTCATCAAGGTCTGTTTCCACAGGTTGTTGATAGTCTATTCCTCTAAAAAATGCATTGGACATTTTTTTGGGAAAATATATCTATCTATTTTATGTATGTATGTATGTATGTATGTGTGTATATAAATGTATATATGTATGTGTATATCTATATGCCTATATGTGTGTGTATGTGGCTGTGTGTCTATATAGATATATAGACACAGATCTACACACACACACCCACGTTGTTATTTTTATTGTGACGTGAGTCTAACTCTTTATTCTTTTGCTTTTGGGTACCATAGTATGTGGTGGGCAACTTACAGATCCCCATGGAGGCAACTTTACTTCTCCTGGTTATGATGGTGTTAGGAACTATACCAAGAACCTAAACTGTGAGTGGACCATCAGCAATCCCAATGAGCACAACTCATCTATTTACATTTCCTTTGAGGATTTCCATCTAGAATATCATCAAGACTGCCACTTGGATGCTTTGGAGTTCCGTATAGGTGAGTATAGTCAGTCGGTGACAATTTTTCTCGGGTCTATCTACCTTTAATATCCTGCCAAAGGGTAGCAGCTCCTCAGAGAGCCAAGGGTGCATGAAGAATTACAGTTGGAAGATGGGGAAGTTGACTGTAACAAAACTGTCTTTATCTGCCCAGCTGAAGCAAATGCACTTTATGGGATACAGGGTCTGAGAAAGATTGCTATTAAGAGATAGGTCCTATATTTGCTCAATTTATTTTGAAAGATCTCAAACCCACCAAAGGTAACCCCATGTTTATTCTTAGATATGGAAAGGAGGCACAATAATCTTCAACTGACTCTGAAGAGTTTACATATTTAAGAAAATGTTAGAAGGTTGGAACCTAGTATGGTCACAATATGTTACAACTTTTTTTAAATGGGATTTAAAAAGAGGATCTAGAATTCTAATTAAGTCATGGCTCTCTTGGTAGGTTTGGAACTCTGGCATTTGGAAAGTGGGTTAATACACAAGGAGAATTGACTTCTGCCCTGAAGAGCCTGTTGGGTTGATTCCAACACTGGTCAACTTTTTTGTTTTCATGTTAAGAGAAGGGACTTCTTGGGACGTTAAAAAGCAAGAAAGTCCTTTACCAGCCCTATCTTGGGATGAGAGACAGTTGAATGTGTTTAGCTCTTTGAGACAGTATAATAGAATGGTCAAGGTGCTAGATTTAGAGGAGGACCTAGGTTTGAATACTTCCTCAGATGGATATTAGCTTTATACCCTGGACTATTTGCTTAACTTTATAAACCTCAGTTTTCATATTTATAAAATGGGGCTAATAATAGCACCTACCTCACAGGGTTATTGACAGGCTTCACTCTGAAAATACACATAAAGTATTGTGTAAACCACGAAAAGCTATTATTGCCATCATCATCATCACTGTTCTTTTTAATAGCAGGTCAAATGTGAAAAGTACGACTAGATCCCAATTAGTATGAATAATGAATCCTGTGAAGTGGTGGCATGTGTTTGAATTAACACTATTTGAAGTTATAATTATGTAAAGTATGATAATTGCTTCTAGTCCAATGGAAATTTGTGCTGCAAACTTGATTAATGTGAGCACTTCCAGGAATTCATTATTTGCACTAATTTGGACCTCTCTGTATTCTGATAGGTATTTTTTTTATTGTACTTTGCCCCACAAAGCTATCTTTGGAGTTTCCCATCCCTAAAATTAGATTGCATAATGAAGGCTTCCTGGGCTTGCCGTCACACCCACTTTTTTCTCAGCACTTAACTAGATTGTTAGGGGAATTGGATAATGTTAGGGGATTTTGTCAGTTAGATACCATTGTTTATAATTCTTCAATATCTTTCTTTAGAGATTGGATAGTTCTGAATATGAAGAAGAAACACTGGTCTTCACTCTCCTTAGCAATGTATCTATTAAGGTGGGCTTAGGGCTAGAGTTAGGATTAAGGTATAGGATGGCAAATTTACATTTGGGGTTTGTTAAAAAGGTAATTGAAGAGCTAGTTTAGGAAAAAAGAGGAAAAAAAAACCTAGCCTCCTGTCTATTGAGGGGTTGTCTGCTTTCTGTTTTCTATTTAACAAAGAGAAATAAAAATTCAAAATATATTATACTGCAACATAAAAGAGTTCAAATGAAATTTGAAGGCCAATCATGAGATATCTGAATTTAAAGACTTCTACTTGATTCCTACCAAAAGCCAATAATAACCAATAAAAAGGACTTAATAACATTAACAATGGTTAATGTTATAAAAGTAGCAGTGTGATCTAAGGCAGGGGTGTCAACATGTAACCTGCTGCAGCATGCAGCAACACTCCAAGCACTGCAGATTAAAATGTAACTGAGAAATATCTTTAAGAATCAATAAAAATACAATAGAATATATGTAATGTTAGTATGTAGTTTTCTAAGTCAATATGCAGCTTGCAGGGATCCTTACGTATGGTTTAGGTTTCTATTTGAGTTTGACACTGCTGGTCTAGTGGATAGAACAATGAACTTTGAATCAGAAGCCCTGAGTTCAGACCCCATTTTACAGATGAGGAAACTGAGGCTCAGAGAAGAAATAGTTGTACTACTTAACTCAGGGTTGTTGTGAGAAGTATATTTTATAAACCTTAAAGCACAGTCTAAATGTGTGTTGTTATTATAATGCTCATGTGTTTAGGCAACATGAGGACTGATGCTGCATGTCTTGGAGGGAACGAATCTTCATAAAGGACACAATCAAAGACTGAGCATTTTAGGCAGAAAATTGTCAGTTCTTGTTAGGGGTTCAGAGCTCAGGTATGAGCCTCAACCAGTGGTAGAAGAAACCAGAGTAGGAAAAAGAAGATCACGTAAGCAAGTAACAATCAGACGCTGATCAACCAAATGCAGCAGCCTCTATTCCTCCATGCCCAACAGACCATTAAACTATGATAGCGTGTTCACTTACAAGGTCAGAGAAATTGGTTTGATGGAATAAATGGAGAGGACATGAGTGTTTGTTCAAGGGGTGCCCTGTACATGCTGATTAGATTACATAGAAGGAACAGTATTTATAAAACTACTTAGTTCTAGAAGATGAAGTTTTAGTCTAAATAGAAAAGATTTTAATTCATGGAATCTAGTTGAGAGATCATTTAAAAAAAAATCAAAGTCTGTCCTTGGTCCTCCATTCTGTCACAGGGGCCAGGAAAGGCAGATCTCACTCAACAATGGGAGCCTGGAATGACTAGCACACTAATCAGAGTCCTCTGGAAGCAATGAAGGAGAAAGAGGTGAAAGAAGTAGAAGGAAGTCTGGCCAATAGGTGACAGGTGCTATGTCTTGGCAGATGGGTAGATATAGGACCAAGGAGAGGCTTTAGTAGCCCACTTCAGGGAGGATCCAGGCAGGCAGATGGTTGGCATCAGAGAGGATTGACAGTGAACAATTCATCCAGAGAGGCAGATAAAGAACCAAGGCAAAGACAAAAAGAACAAATGAATACAGTGATTAGAAATGGAGCACACGGCAGGGGCTTAGTGTCTCCTCTCCTCCCAAAATTAAAGACCAAGCCTAAGATCAGAACAGGATCAGCCCCAAGGATAACTTGATCATGAATTATAAACGTCAGCATCCTCATGTGTCCTGAGTACATTCCCCCCAGAGGCTAAGGTGACCAAGCCCAGGATAGTGATGGTTGGAAGCCCAGCTGAGCACATCACTGAATCTTTCTCAGCCTCAGTTTCTCCACCTGTAAAGTGGGAGTGCCCATTTTAGAGATCTTCTCTTCCAGGGTCTTGGTGGGTGTAAATGTTATGTTTATAAAGAATTTTGCAAACCTTCAAGTACTGCATAAATGCTAGCTATCATCATCATCATCATCTAAATAAGTTTTATAGATTTCATAAGAGTAGCAAAAATTGTCTCCTCCGCTATGTTTGTTGATTTTCTTTAGGAAATGCTGATGGGCCTCGAATAGCAAAAATTTGTGGACATTCATTACCCACAGTGCCCTTTGCTGTACCTTTTTCTCAGATCTGGGTACACTTTGTAACCAATGAACTTGTGGAAAACACTGGATTCCATGCTCGTTACTCCTTCACAGGTATGGCTTCTGCTTAAGGTCTGTACTTCTATGAAATGAAAATAAATTCAGGACTAGAAAACTGTCAAAAAACAAGTACTTTTTGAGTATGGAATATTTGTGTAGAACTGTTCGTATTTTTAGAACATGTGAAAAAATATGGGGCAAGATCACTGCCCTCAAAAAGTTTATAATGCAGTTGAGAAGGCAACATACATGAAATAATGAAAAAGCAATAAGTGATATTTGCTCAAGTGGTAAAGTGAAATGGTTCAGATGGATGTATAGTAGGATTTCAGAGAGAAGAGAGATCACTGGGGTTGAAGTAATCCAATTATCTTCATGGAGGGAGGGAAACTTGAGCTGAACCTTGAAGGATGGTTAAATGGGAAGAAGAGGCATGGCATTCAAGAAGGAGAGACTGAGTAAAAGCAAGGACCATTGACATAGGCAGGAGGGCCTGCTATCACAGGTTCTTTGATCTGCTTTTCTAAAAGGAAAGGCAACTTTCAAGGGGTCAACAATCACTTTAATCCAACACACACACATACACACACACACACACACACACACACACACACACACACACACACATCTTTCCCTTACTTCAGGGGAAAACATCAGCACCCTGAACTTCAGAGAAAATACAGAGACATCAAAATCAACAGACAGGGCTTCCAGCTGCCTGACTTAAGCAATACATACATCATAGATCAACAGACAGATTACTGTCTGATCATACATACGTAGTTACCAGAGAGAGAAGCACCAACATCTGGGTTTTCAAAGCCAGAGGACTCCTTAGTGGCTGCCCAGAGTCTCATCTGGCCAAACAAACACTTCCACAGTAAGCCACAAAATAAAACCTCACCTCAGAGTCTTTATACACTTTTTAGAGCCAGAGGGCATCACAACCCTTGAGAACCAGTGCCTCATTAACACAAGGTGTGGGCTTTCCTGTAAAGCTTCCCAGACTCATTAATGGGTGGGAAAGGTCTTCTTTAATCATGTTATTCAATCAGAGGCACTTGATTAGACTAAAACAAAAAATACATTATCAATATAGCCTGGTATGACCAAAAGTGGGAATTGGCAAGGCACAGAAAAGGACAGTAAAGAATGTAGTTTGTTTGGAGTAGGGAATTTGTGTTGGGTTGTGAGAGATATGCTAGGATGGGGTCAGACTACCTTGAAAGGTGAGTAAAATAGTCTAAATTTTATTCCCAAGATAATAGAGTCCCATTGTAGGTTCCTAAGTAAGAGAGGAACATGATATAACTGTTATTTTGGAAAAGATATACTGTCAGTAATGTGTAGGATTTACTGGAAGGAGAAGATAATTGGAGTGAGAGAGGCCAACTAAGATGTTGGTATAGGATCCAGGTCTGAAATTGATAGCCTGGACTTGAGTGGTGGCACTACGAATGAAGAAGGAAAAGGAAAGAAGCTGATAGAGCTTAGTGGACAGGGGAGAAATAAAAGATAACTGAGATTTCTAGCCTTGAATACTGGGATAATAAGGATGGTGTGGTGGACAGAAAAGAAGGGAAATTTGAGAAGGAACCCAGTAAGGATGTTTAGCTTGGCTTGGGATGGGGTCAGGAACGTTATTGTTTTGTTCCAGCATTTGAAAGGATATCAGGTGGAAGATTTGTTAAGTTTGCCCCAGAGAGCCAAGCTAGGAGCAAGGCCGCCTCCTAATAAATAAAGCAATCCAAATTTAAATGGATTCCCAAATGAAGGGGCCTTGGGTGCCCCCTAATTGGTGATCATTGAGCAAGGGATCAGTGATCACTTGTCAGCATTATTCTAGAAAGCATTCCTAATCAAGTGAAGGCTGGACTAGATGTTCTCAGATTTCTCTTGAGATACTTTTATGTGAAAATAAAAATAATTTAGATTTTTGATACATTGAGTTTGATATGATAGCAGAATGTTCAGTTATAAATTTATGCCTTGTAGGCCATAAGAATGATTGAAAAGAATTGAAAAACAAGTGGCCCAGGCCAGAGAGAAGAATTGGGGAGTTATCCTTGTACAGATGGTAATGGGAGCCCTAAGAGGAATTAAAGCCCTTGGGAGAAGAACTTTGGGGAATGCCCAAAGTTGGGTTATTTTTTATTTTGTTTTTGGTCAGATGAAGAACAAAAGAGTCAGAACTTAACAAGCCTTCTGCTTAAAACCAACCCCCAAGCTTGAGACTTTTTCCAGAGGTATTTGGAATGTAGTTTGTTTCAAAAGCATATGAAATACCCATCTTAATGTGATAGAATTCAAAGATGATGGTCAGCGTATGAAAAGGCGTATGTGGTAGCATCTGCAAGTGTGGCTGAGCATCCCCAAACAGCTAAAGCTTGGGATAACAGAGCTACGTTTTGGAGCTCATATTCTCCAGGCTGGTCATTTGAAGGAAGTGAGCATTTTGACCCATTGTCCTTTCTTACTGTTTATGCACATACCTAGCCCAGCACCAGTTGGTCTTTGCACAGAGTGTTTTTAGTTCCCAGTTGTGTTTCCTGCCTTTGTCCTTATAGACCTTCATTCTCTTTACTTTTGTCATCTACCCCGAATGCCACAGACATTTTCACCCTGCTCACAACCAGCTGCTCTTATTTCAATGTGCTTTGTAAACTTAGTACATAACTGCTTCTGTGCTTGTGGCTTTGAGCTACTCTGGTTTTTCAAACCTCGTTCAGAGGGCTGTGAACTTTGATTTCAGACTGTGGGGGCATACAGACCGGTGAAGGTGGAGTGATCACTAGCCCAAATTATCCAGCCCCATATGGAAACCTGAACCATTGTTCTTGGCTGTTAGAAGCTCCAGAAGGTCACACCATCACTGTGAGTTCTAATTAAGTGTATGTTAGAACTGGTGGGAAGAGGAGAGTCCTGGGAGCTGGAGGTGGAGTATAGAATGTTAATACCTGCACTGAGAGCAATAGCAAAAGTGTATTTTAAGGTCAAATCATGAAGCAATAGAAACCAAAAAATCCATTAGCATTAGTATAGTACTTAATTTGCCAGAAAAGGTGCTGAATTTGGAGGCAGAAGACCTCAGTTCAGATCCCAGGACTGCTACTTTCTAGTTGTGACCTTGGCCAAGTCATTTAATTTCTTTGGACTTTGAGTTATATTAGAAGACCTCTAAGTTACCTTCTTAAGGGAACCCCTTGTTGGAGGAGAGCACTTAAGAAGTTATGCTCTACCAAGTCATTATTTTAGTCAGCAAACACTTCTTTAGTCCTGTGATTCTGTACCCCAAGTTGGATCTTGTTTAAGGGATCTTGGGTAAAACCTGGAGTGCTTAAGATCGTAGACTTAGAATTGGAAGAAATGGGAGAGGTTACAACGTGAGCCCATCCTCTCATTTTACAGATGAAGACAGTGGATCCCAAAGAAATCTCACTGACTTGCCCCAAATCAGGCAGGAAGTGGCAGGGTCAGGATTTGAACTCAAGTTTGTTGAGTCCATATCCAGAAGTTTCCACCATTCTGTCTCAGTACCTTGGAGGTGGGTCTCCCAGCAGTGACATAATTTATACATTGCATTCCACTTGTTCAGTGGTTTCCCTTGTCCCTCCATTCTACCTCCAAGTCCTCCAGAGAGATGGGGATGGAACAAGATTTTCTTTTGCCAGATCTGATTCTACGTGTTGACATTCTCACTCCTGAAGAGCATACTGCAAAGCAGTCTTTTTAGCAAGAGGAAAACAGGGGGTGTGGGGGGGCGGTGTACAGGGGGCGGTGTTCAGGGTTGAGAAAGAGAGAAAAGGTCAGGGGGAAAGGAAAGAGCAAGAGCATAAAAAAGGAAAGGGAAGAGGTAGGGAAACGCATTTCTCATTTAGAATGTCTCATTCTGGCTTGTTATTTCTTTAGCTTTCTTTTACGTTCTTTGATATTGAAAGCCATGCCATATGTAAGTGGGACTCTGTCACTGTCATAAATGGAGGCTCTCCAGGATCTCCTGTAGTAGGACATTATTGTGGGACAACAATCCCCAGGACTATACAGTCTGGTTCGAATCAGCTGATGGTCATCTTTAACTCAGACAGTTCTGTGCAGCAACGAGGTTTTTATGCCACGTGGACCACACAAACTCTGGGTAAGAGGAATGTTATTCTCTCCTGTCATCACTCTGTCATAGCTATTGATATCTTCCTCTTCCAAAATCCTTAGCATGGTCCAATGGTTCAGCATTAGTAACTGATATGATTTTAATCAGTGGAAATGACCTTCAAAAAGCTGAATCTTACCCTTTCCCAAGGACCAGGGGCCTTTTCATCTGTCTTACAACTGAAACTTCTGCTTGTTTTGTCTCCTTTCATTCTTAAGAGCAATGACTTTTTTTTTCTATTTCTATACTTAGTAAGGGCTTAAAAATGCTTAGATATACCACCATTTAGCAATCCAAATAGCATTGTGCTCCAAAAGCTGACAGAAAGACTTCCCAATGCTTCAACAAATTTCACCAGAAATTTAATTTCAGCAACTTTAGCTTTTGATGTATATAAAATATGATGGTAATGAAAATGATTACAGAAAAGAATACTTCAAAATATCTATTTTTCTCTGCATGGGGTCTCATTCTACCAATGCCAGTCATACATGCTGTATTCATGAGTAGACAGAGTAACGCATTACTGTGGACCAAAAAGTTCATCACTTGATGACCAACTTTCTCCTGAGTAGCCTCTCCAGAGTAAGCTAGGCTGGTCGTTGGATGATAGACACACACAATTCATGGTTAAGTTCACATTCAAGGCTTTACTAACTTGGTAGGATAAGAAAAAAGTTTTTACTCTGTTGACAAAGCTTTCGAGAACCCAGGATTTCCTTTCAGCTAACACATCATCTATACTCATTTCTTTTGACTTTCATGAAAGAAAGGTGATATCACTTTATTGGATTTTGGCTTAGAGAGCATTGTCATGGCAATTTTGCAGGCTGTGGTGGAATACTTCATTTTGACAGTGGTACAATCAAATCTCCACACTGGCCTCAGAATTTTCCGGAGAATAGCAGATGTGAATGGACAGTCATTGTACATGAAAGCAGACACCTGGAGATCAGCTTTGACAGTAATTTCCTGATTCCCAGCAGTGATGGACAGTGTCAAAACAGCTATATAAAGGTTGGTGGGGTTTACTTAATTGAAGCAAAACTATTTTGATGAATATAAATATTTAGCCTAGAAGTTACTTCTTGCTATTGGGAGTCAGAAAAAAAATGATTTTATAACTTAGGTTTCATATACAGAAAAATCAGAAAATTATAATTTTCTTACTTATAACTGGCACCTTAGGAAGAATTCTAATCAATGCTTGGAATGAATGGTAATGTAATGATGCCTACGAACCATGAGTATCCCCCAAGATTCTGTTCTGGGCCCTCTTCTCTTTTCCCTTTATACTATTTCTCTTGGTGATATCATCAGCTCCCACACATTCAACTATCATTTCTACCCAGAAAATTTCTATATCTATATATCAGCCTAATCTCTTTCCTGTGTTCTGCCTTTTGAACTTCTAGCACTGGGTGAATGAGTGAATGAAAAAAAAAACCCAAACATTTAAGTGATCTTCCCTGATTACCTTGGACTTAGAGCTTCCTTGGCCTCCTTCAAGACTTAGCTCAGATCCTAAGTTCTGCATAAGACCTTTCCCATACTGTCCTTATTGTCACCCGAAACCACCCCTCACCATGTATGAATACACATATCTATGTATCTCTCTATAAGTCCATAGTTGTTTGCATGTGGTCTCCTCCATTTGAATGTGAACTCCTTGAGGTAAGAGACCAGTTTTTTGTCTATCTGACTTTTCTTTCAAATTCCCATCCTTATCACAGCTCATAGTAAGTACTAGTAAATGGTCACTGACTGACAGGTGCTAATGTTGACACATAAAACATGGATATAGGGGGTGTGCTTGTAAATGTTTAATGATTGACTCTCTCTCCAAAAGGTACAAGACATACTTGTAAAATCAGTCTGCACTATTAGAATCTTCTCCATCACTTTCTTAAGTCTAGACAATCAACAAAACACTAAGTCAAACCCTGATTTGTAACATTTGCCTATTTCCAAGGTGTAAATGCTCACAAGGAAAATTCAACAATTCATTCTCTGAGCTGGTTCCAACTGGCTCCAGTGAAGTCCTGCACATGTCCCCTGAATTGAAGGTCGTGTTCTATGTCCAGAGTAAAAGACTAAGAATCTTTTTTATTTTCTTCTTTCTTTTGAGTCTGAACAAAATGGATTGTCTTTGTTCAAAATTACATCATTGAGACCTTTGGGCACAGGGCATCACCACAGGGGCAAAATTTAAAGTGAATGTCAATGACAAAATTTGTGGTCTGCTCTAGATGACCTTCACCATGGTAGCAAGCACCTTAGTCTTTTCTGTGTCTCCTTGTTTTGTCCTTGCTTGACTTTATAATCAAAGAGTTCTTGAACGACATTATCTCTTTTATATTTTTAAAGGACACTCATATGATTTTGACATATTCATGCAAGACTCCTTGTCAGAGAAGTGTTTCCAGTGCTAGACCTAGACCAGTGCTTTATCACAGTTAACCAAGAAGCACACTCCACTATCATTTCCACACCTTCATATTAATATGTTTGGGTACAGATATGGTCTGTAATGCAATATTGTCTGGCAAAATCTTGCCTGCTCCCTTCTCAGATTTCATTAAGAATGCCCTCAGTACATGTGTAGAAGAATGGAAACTCCTTGAGAAGGACTGATTTTTTTTTAACTTTCTTTGTCTTCCCTCCATAGTGCCTTGGACATTGTAAGCACTTAAGAAGAGCTTGCTGATTAACTTATTATTCCCATAAAAATGTAGAATTTAAAAAGTAGGCATAAGTTTCAGTAGCTACTGATATTTTACAAGTCACTGGAAGTGATATGCCAATTGCCCAAGTATCTACTTTGAGGTTTAGAGCCCAGAGGCAAAGAGGCTCCAGGAAAAAGCTGGGAGTCATTGGAGTTGTGCTTTAGGAACAGTTTTGGCTTGTTGTACACATGACATTGCAGGAGTCTTCTGCATTTCAGGAGGCTCCAAGGTTCCACTAAGATGCTGCATTATATTAACTTTCCACTTTCACCAACTAAGAGTGACCATATGTTGGAGATGAGTCACTTTGGTCATTAAATCTACATTTAATGATGCTACAGAAAGCATCAGAGAGCAAGTATGCCAGCTCTTTTTCTTTTCTCTGTAAATATAAATACTCCTTATGTAGCCGAGACATCACAGGAAGACCAAGAATCTATTATTTTTCAGTCCACACATAGACAGGGGTCCCTTAATAAATGTTTTCCCAGGGACTCAAATTTCTATTTACCTTACTGCAAAAAAGGACTAAAGGAATAGAAAACTAGGGAATGGAAGAGTCTAGATTTTTCTTGACATGTTTGAATTATTAGGTATCCAGGATACTTTCCGTCTAAGTATGCAAGCACATTTAAATTGTCTCTTGAGTCATTATAGCTTGTCCATCATTTGTCAATATTTACCTTATAAAGCAACTCAGGGAAAATATCTAAGACTATATGAATACTTTTTTTTATACTATCTACTTTTTCTGCTTCAAATTGCTTCTGATGTAATAAGTGAACTTTGCCCTTATCAATAAAGATAACGTTCAATTTCTAAATTTAATTAAAACCTTGAAAGTTTTGGAAATACAAAGATAGGCTTCAAAAAGTTCCTAGAAGGGTAAAAAAACACTTGTGACAAAGATGAGTTCTACCGAGTGTTTTAAAAAGCAAGAGGCATTTGAAAGGATTTCAGATTGATTCACGCTTCTTTAGGCTCATTTTTCTGAATCTTCTTTAGAGTTTTTTTGATGGACACTAGATTATAGGTGAGGAAATGTACAGATCTTCAATCCCAACAGAGGGACAGAGATTTAAAAGTTAATCATCATCATCATCATCTTCATCATCATTTTTATAGAATTCCTGCTGTTAGGCTAAAGGAGAGTATTTAATCTGGGTGGTTCCTTAATACAGAAATGCTTCAGTGCTCAGATATGAGACATATTTCAGCATCTATCTTTGTTCATCACTTACTGTTCCAGTAATTTATGAGTATTTACTGAGTATTGATTACCTTGGATTATGCTTAAAACATAATAATAATATATCATATACATATATATTTCTTATGGTTCGCTAGCTACTATGTTAAGTACTTTTCAGTTACTATCTCATTTGATCATTAGAGTAGCCCTGAGACATAAGTACTCTTATGATTCTCCCCTTAAAGTTGAGGAAACTGAGACAGACAGTGGTTAAGGGACTTGCCCAAGGTCACACTGCAAGCTCACTAGCTTACTGACTGAGGCTAAAATTATCATATATAATTTTAATGGTGAGTGAACTAAGAAAAATTCAACCAATTCCTTGGCCCAAGTCGGGGGCATGCATTGGATTACTAGTTTGCTTTCATCTTCAGCATCTGATAGAAAATCCATCTTTTTTGAGCTCAAGTACTTCAAAACCATCCGCATTCCCACTTCTAAGCAACCACAGTTTGACTTTATGTAAGATTATGTGGATGTGTCCTAGGTGCCTAGTGCTTAGAAATTGACATGCAGAGAGAACATTTTAAATAGAATGAACCAAAAAATTAGTAATTTAAAAATATGTTATATACCCCCATCTGGTGACTGAAATGCTTAAAATTACTGTTTTCTACTACTGGACCACATTGTGTTTCTAGTTACACAGTATTAATCCCACAGAGAAGTAGAGAGTAGTAGAGGAAATCTACATTCTATTTGCACAGAGACCCAGCAGTAGAGTATATAACTATTGGATAAAGAACCAACTAGCTAAGTTTGGTTAAACTTTTCAATAGAATGTTGACCATCAACTTTTTGTTTCAAACACAGTGACTCAGACCATTTACTAAAGGTATAGAGAGGCAATGATATGCATAGATAAGAATCATTCATTGATGAAGTCACAGATCTTAAAGAAAATGTAATTTTCATTCACTATTCAACAAATGTTCATTTCATATACAGTGTTTACTCTCTATGACTCAATTTTAAGCTTCTTGAGGACAGGATCACCATCTTTGGAGTCATTCAGCCTTCGATACAGTAGTCTTCACACAATAAATGGCTATCCTCCTTACTTACTAAGATCCTCCTTACTTACTAAGATGCTCCTTACTAGATGAAGAAATCTAGAAATAGTTGGATTAGGCAACTGATTGATTGATCAAAGAATCATTTAGTAACTAAATAAAAATAGACACCTCTTCGTTAAAGAAGAATTCATATTCATGAATGAATCAGCTCTAAAATTAAAAGGAAAGCACAGTTTTAAAAGTATTTGTTTATTGTATCTTTGCATTCTATGGATATGTGGAGATGAACATATTTGCAAATGTACATGATTTTAAATGTTGAAGAGATACTGAAAATAATAAATCATCTCTATGAACTTGCTAGGTGTGGGCAGGGACCAAGGAAACAGAAGCAAACCTGTTGGCCACAGGCTGTGGAAGTGTGCCTCCCAGGTCCCTCGTCATTCCAAGAAACTCCTTCACTGCAGTGTTCCAATCCCAGGATGCCGTAGGGCAAGGTTTCTCCGCATCATACATAAGCAGTAAGTACCACAACTCTAATATGCTCTACAAGGCTCAAGGATGTCACAACTGGGACTTCAGGATTTAATAGACAATAGATACCATGAGTAGGATAAATCTGAGGCACATGATCCTGTAGTGAGGTGGATTCAAAATGGGTTGAAGGACTGGACCCAAAAATATGTATTATTACTGTCTATTAAAGAACCATTGTCACCTTTGAGGGAGGTCTCTGCAGTGTGCCCCAGGTTTATGTCTGGTCTGATTTAGCCTTTTTATCAATGACTGGGATGAAAACCGAGATGGCAATTATATCAGATTAGCAACTGTCCAACCAAGGAGCAATCAGAAAAATAATGACTGCATTATCAGGATCTAAAAATAAAAGAAAGCTGAACAGACTAGAATGACAGTTTAAATATAAGATAAAATTGAACATATATCAATATGAAAAGAACTGTACTTGAGTTCAGAAAACCAACTTTACAAATTATTTGTAATTGCCACATGGACAAGGGGTACCTAGGCTGATATTATGGGAGATCCAGGGCTCTTAGTAGACTTCCATAAGAGACAAATGGTAAAACAAGGTGATTGTCATCCTATTCTTCATTCGGAAGGGAACAGTGTTCAGTACATGGAATGTGATGGAAGTGATAATCTTATTGTATTCTACCCTGTGTTCAGTTCTGGGAAATATTAAAAAAATATATGAACAAGGTGGAGATTTTCAGGGGAAGGTAACCATGATGGTGAGGGAACCCAAAACTTTGTCCCTTGAGGATCTGTTGAAGGAACTGGGGACATTTAATTTAGAAAAAAGAAGACTTGGACACATGATGACCATAAGAGAGTATTTGAAAGGTCATCCTGTGCAACTGGGACTGTAAGAAGCAATTAAGAGGCAACTTTTGCCTTCAGGTGAGGAAAAATGTTACTGACAATTAGAGCTTCCAAAAGTGGGAAGGACTGCCTTTGGAAGCAGTTGGCTTCCTCTTGCTAGAGCTCTTGAAGGGAAGCCTAAGTGGTCATTTCTTAGGAATGTTGTCAAGGGGAATTCCTGGTCAGGTACAGGTCAGACCAAACAGTTTTGAGAACCCTTCTATGACCGTTAGAATTCAGGAAGAAAACACTCTGTCAAGGGTCTAGCCTGCCAGAGGCAACAAGCGTCCAAAGGGAAGTCTGGAACCAGGAGATGAACCCACTGAAGAATGAGCAAGTGAAGTGCAAGTACAAAATCAAGTTCAAGAAGCAGATACCAGGCAGGAGGCGAAGGAAAGCAGATGGGCAGCAGTAGGGAGGTCTAACAATAAGTGTCAGGGCCTTATGCTTCCCATCTCCATGCCTTTTCTGACATTACTCCTGACACCATGAAAGCTCTCATTCCATCTTCTTTGCCTGTTGGATCCTTGTCCATCCTTTAGAACTCAAACTGCAAGGAGCTTTCCTTGATTCTCAGTTTGTAATGTATCTCTCAGATTTCACACAGCACTTTGTTTTATACCCCTTGCATGCCCTCTATCATCTATTATTGTGTATTATAGTTACAAGGACAGGGGTTCAAACCTCATATGTCCTGTAAGCATGCAAGCACTTATTGTTTGTTTAATTTGTTTGTTTGAACCCTCTCATTCCAGATCTTTCACATGCATCTTAGAGAGCTATTGTAGTTCTGGATTATATTATTAAAAAAAAACCAAAACCCTCTTTCCTTCCCACCAGAATGTTGGAGGGTTATATAAAGCATGACAGATTGTGAAATTCTTCCATGTCACCAGGGTTGGCAAAATTTTAGAACCACAATGGTTTCCTGATTGGTTGAATTAAATGAAATCTAGGTTAACACATAGATGATTTACTCTGAAAATTATCTGCAGATGGTTCAAGGAGTGTTCCTCCATGTAGCAGCACCCCTAATTCAAATGGACTATGGGTTCACTGTTCTGATTCCTTCTCAGAATTCTGAAACAGCTACTTGCACTCAAATATGTGTGTTCTTTTAGAGCAAGAATTCTTTTTTAATAGTATTCTATTTTTTCCATATTACATGTAAAACAATTTTTAACATTCATTTTTTAAAATTTTGAGTTCCAAATTCTCTCCGTCCCTCCTTTCCTTCCCTCCCTCTCTGAGATGATAAGCAATTTGATATAGATTATACATGTGCAATCATACAAGATATATTTCCATATTAGTCATGTTGTGAAAGACCAAAAAAAATCCCTCACAGAATAATAAAGTGAAAAATAGTATTCTTCATTCTGCATTCAGATTCTTTCAGTTCTTTCTATGGATATGGATAGAATTTTTCATCATGAGTCCTTTGGAATTATCTTTGGATCATTGTATTTCTGAGAATAGCCAAGTAATTCATACTTAGTTGATGACTGAACATTATTGCTATTATGGTGTACAATGTTCTCTTGGTCCTACTCACTTCACTGTGTCATTTCATCTAAGTCTTTCCAGGTTTTTCTGAAGTCATCCTACTTTTCATTTCCTAAAGTATAATAGTATTCTGTTACATTCACATACCACATCTTGTTCAACCATTCCCCAGCTAATGTATGTCCCCTCAATTTCCAATTCTTTGCTACCACAAAAGAGCTACTACAAATATCTTTGTACAAATATATCCTTTTACCTTTTTTAAATCTTTGGCATAAAGACCAAGCGGTGGCATTGCTGGGTCAAAGGGTATGCACAGTTTTATAGCCTTTTGGCATAGTTTCAAATTGCTTTCCAGAATGGTTGGATTGAACCAACGGTACATTAGTCCCATTTTTTTCCCATATTGCCTCTAACATTGATCATTTTCCTTTTCTGTCATATTAGCCAATCTGATAGGTGTGAGGTTGTACTTTAGAGTTGTTTTCACTTGCACTTCTCTAGTAAATCAAGCATTTTTTCATCTTACTATACATAGTTTTGATTTCTTTCCCTGAAAACTGCCCATTCATACCCTTTGACCATTTATCAATTGGGGAATGACTTGTATTCTTACAAATTTGATTCAGTTCTTTCTATTTTTGAGAAATGAGGCCTTTATCAGAGATACTTGCTGTAAAATTTCCCTCCCAGTTTTCTGCTTTCCTTCTAATCTTGGTCACATTGGTATTATCTGTGTAAAACCTTTTTTAGCTTATTATAATTAAAATAATACATTTTGTGTCATCTAAGGTGCAGAGAAAGAATTCATGACCTTTTTGAGTCATGATTCCCTTTGATAGGGAATTTTATGGATTCCTTCTTAAATAATGTTTGCAAATGCATAAAAATGCATAGACTTGGAAAAGAAAATAATTATATTAAAATAAAACCATTAAAATATTTTTTAAAAGTTCACTTACCCCAGGTTATGAACCCTTGTTGTAGCGTAACATAAATAATAAAATTTGAGTTTCATTGGGAGATTGGGGTGAGGGCAGAGAAAAACAAAGGGAGCTAATCTCAAAACATTTTCTTAAACCATTCCATTTCCTTTGATGTAATGTATTGGAATTACTCCCATGTGGTCCTCAGTTTGGTGAAGGTGTGGCAACAGAAGCCAACCCTGTTGATGACTCTAAAAAGCATACTCCTTCCCCTCAGCCCACTCCCTTATTAGGAAAAGAAGCAACAGATTGTCCTCATGTGATATTTGCTAGTATCTGCTACTTCCCTCCTCCATTACAGATAAAAGATCTCACGATCTGACTTTAGCTGCTTCTTCAAAGAGAAATCTGCTGTGCCAGTGCTGGGCAGATCACAATGCTAAGACCACTTTTTTACATTAGTGTCTTTCGGTATTAACAAGAAAAAATAAGAATAAGACCAACAATGAAGATAAAGTGCCCTGAATCCTAAATCCTAAACACTCATCACTCTTGAATAAAAATGTAATCTTTCGATTTCTCTGGAGTGGGATAGTCATTTGGGGAACTGATGGTGATTAAAAGCCCATTTGAATCAATCCCTCTTTTCAGCTGGCAGTTAAAATCCAATTAGGCTTTTTTCCTCTCGAAATATTTTTAACTCAAGTTTCAAAGTAAAACTTCTTCTTGAAATATTATGGTTCAATGTTGTGTGTTTTATACCAGGGTGGGAACTATTCCCCGGGTTTTTAAAAATTGTCCTAAGGTTCCTTAGTCTGGGTTTCTGTTCCCATAAGTTTGGATTCTGTGCCACCTCAAGAGATCTTTCAGAAAACCAATAAAATCCCTGCCCCCAAGGTACCATTTCTATACTTTGAGACTATTTCTCATGGTAGCCCAACCTAAGGAATCACTATGGTGTAGTAGAAGGAACACCAGACTTAGAATGTGGCAGAGAATCTTGGCTCTGCTATTTGGCACACATGGTACCTTACACAAGTTTCATTGCATCACTGAGCCTCGGTTTCTTCCCCATCCCTATAATCAAGGAGGGTCGAACTTGATGCCATCTATAACTCTCTCTGACTCTATGAACTTAGGTTCCATAGAGCCCCAAACCTGGCACAACAAAAGAATTTGAGGCATCCTTGCAAGGGTAGAGTAATAGCCTAATCTATATGATCTCGGTTTTGTCTTCAGTAATGCAATATGCTTCTACATGCTCCAACAAAAAATACATGAAATGAATTAGATGACTAAGCAATATTGCCCTAATATAAATACTTGCAGTCTTTTAATCATGAAAAAAGCCATGGAAACTATCTGTTGAAATGCACATGGTCTGACTGAGAATCATAACTTGTTAAACATTTATTAATATAATGTTATCATGTTGAAAATGTTCTTTTGTCAGGTATATGATTCAATTCAAGTGAGGGAGTTTTTATCCCAAATTATCACCAGGACTTTGAGACATAATGGGTTCTGACTTGAGAAAGAGGAAGGGGGAAAAAAGTGGCTGCTGTATTGCTTTCCTCATGTGGTAGGGAAATATTCTTTTTGATTAGAGAAAAATAAACATCAGATTTGTTTTTTTGACTTCAGGGAGCATCAGGCTTCTGGACAGTTGCTTTTCTCTTTTCTGTTGCACGTTGAGAAAGGATACAGTTCCTGGGAGAACATGGAGGCTGGAGAGATAAAATAATGCCTTGTCCATGAGTACTTCAGCTCAAGCTGAGGGAGCAGTGTGAGGATGAATCCTAGGTTTAGAACTGGAAAGCATTTTGTAGATCGGTCTGAACCTCTCATTTTGCAAATGAGGAAACTGAGGGCCAGAGAAATTAAATAATTTGCACAAGGGTAGCCCAGAGTTCTCTGGCTTAAATCCAGTATTTTCCCCCACTTCACAAGAGTAGTCCACTGAGAAAAAGTACTGAACCCTCCCCCCCCCCCCGATATTTTGTCAATGAGCTAGCTCGCAGTAGAAGGACGAAGCTCTAAAAAGGACTTTGGATTATCTGCCTATTAGAACAGCTGGGTTTATGGAACCTTTTAAAGAAAAATCACTAGGAATAATTTTTGACTACTACCTGAGATGATTTAGAATGAAGTCATAAAGGAAAAAAATCAAGTTTAGTATCCAATTGTGCCTGGAGCATTTGTTTGCTTTGAAAGCTGCTTTAAAATGCCATCTTTAAAAATCATGTAATTTAAACATAATTCAATTAAATAAAATTTTTTTCTCAAGAGTCTAGCATTATCAAGGCATGATGATAGATTACAAACATGAAAAATGGCATAGTTCCTACTTTTTGAAAACTTACAATTAGCAAGAATAGGTTTTATTTACCTATGATTTAGACATATGATATAGAGTAGAATGGGATAAGCACAGAGAAGTCTAGACCAAGAATTCTGAGAAACTGGGAAAAGAGAACCCTTGCAGTTTGGAGTGGGAGTATCAGGGAAGACTTCATGAAAGATGTGGTCCTTGAACTGGTCCTAGAAGAAAGAGAAGAACTGCCACACTAGATAGATGAAGGTAGTATGTTCTGGGCACGAGATAGGAATGCAAAGAGGCAGGGTGAAATATAAAGATTATCCAGTCAGTCATTATTGATCACCAAAGCTGATGCAGAGACCCAGTCTCAGCCAAAGAATATTCCTTTAGTTCTACCCATGAAACTGAGACACCATCACCACCTCCTAGATTGTAAGATATTTTTATAATATTTTAGATGAATCCCCTTTTAGAGATTGAATTGGAAAGCTATGGTGGTTTTTTTACTTACAAATAATTTACTTATTTTCAACACGTTTTTTAATTTTTGAGTTCCAAATTCTCTCCCTCCCTCCCACCCACTGAGAAGGCAAGCAATGTGATAGCAATTATATATGTGAAATCATGCAGAACATATTTCCATGTTAGCCATATTTCAAACAAAGCAAGAAAAACAAAGTGAGAAAATTATACTTCAGTGTGCACTCAGAGTTCATCAGTTCTCTTTCTGGAGGTGCTTAGCATTTTTTTATCCTTAGACCTTTGGAATTGTCTTGGGTCCCTGTGTTGATCAAAGTAGCCAAGTCTTCACAGTTGGTCATTGTCCCATCATTGCTGGTCCTGCACACAGTGATCTCCTAGTTCTTCTCACTTCACTTTGATCAGTTTATATAGGTCTTGCCACACCACCCCCACGATCATTTCTTATAGCAAGTGGTTAGTTTTTCAGTGACAGCAGAAATCACCAATATTAATATGCCAAGTTCCTAGGAGCACGTGGTGCTAGAGCAAAAATAGCATAGACCAAGCACTCTCCTTCTAGAAAATTGAAGTTTTAGACCAACTGTGACAGAAACAGTTAAGTCAAGTAAGAGACATAGACATCACAGGCCTTGGGGAAGGCAGATGTCTAGGAGTCAGAGACTAGTCCCAAACTTGCTACTAATTAGTTGTGTAACCCGTAAATTTCTTCATGTATAAAATGGATGTAAAGTGATTTAGACTCTCAAGTTCTCATCAAGGTGTAGAAATGAACTCCTGAGAGTATATAAATACATATACCAAACTAAAAGCATGAAATCAGGATATAAAAGCCTGAGTTTCATGGCTAAATGAAATTTTCGGTGGAGAGCTAGGACAGCTATATGCAGTTAGAATAGAAAGTCAGGGGAGCAGCTAGGGGTTTGAATCCAGGCAGAGCAAATTGTTGTCCAAAAGAACTGGAATTCAGTGAGAGATTTTCTTTCAAGTATACCCGTAATGATATTAATAATTATAGTTAATATTTAAAGCACTCTAAGGTCTTCAATGTGTTTTATGGATAATATATCATTGGATTATCAGAACCTTGGGAGGTAGGTCCTGTTATAATTACCATTCTACAGATGAGGAAAATGAGGCTAAAAGAAGTGAGAGGATTTACCCAGAGTCACACAGAAGGGTTTGAGGCAAGACTTGCACTCATATCTCCCTTGTTCCAAGCAGAATGAGGAGAAGGAATGCTCGGCATACTTCAACTTTGGGAAGAATGGCTGAGGGACGGAATGAGAGAAATTGAAGAATAATGCCTTTAAGGCCAGGGATTCTTGCAGTGGGCAGTGAAAGAGATGAGTTCCAGAAGGAACCAGGGAGTTTGGAAGGGAAGAAATTTGCAGAAATTCTGCAAATAAAATTCTGACTGTGGTTTTCCCCTGATTTTTGTGGATTCTCTTCCTCCTGTATCTCAAACCACAATTTGGTTGAGTGTAAGATCCTGCTTATAGGACCACAGAAGGAAGTGAGTTAGCTGCTAAGAGGGTGAATCAGGAAATAGGAAGGGATTTTTCTTCTTCATTTTCCCTTCACAGCTAATGTCATCTTTGGAGCACATTTATAACAGTTTAACAAAAAAAAAAATCTTAATCTAGTTCTAGTAGCAGAACTAATCTCTTTAATGAGTGTGAATATATACATCTACATATATTATACATCTCATATATGTATAAAATTTATGATATTTCTATGAATTATTTTGATCAGTGTTCATTTTCATGTTATAAATTATTTTTAGCAATATTCATTTTCATAAATATTATTTACTAGTTATACCCCTCTAAGGTAAATGACTTTAGAGAGATTCCTAGGGCCCTGAGACGTTAACAAAATCTAAATTATAGAACTATTGCTGATCTGCATTGGTAGAGAGAGAAGTTCTTCACTCAGAGGGAATTAGTTCCCTACTCAGATGGTCCAGATGAGGAAGACGGAGGGAGGGGAAGTAAAAGGAAGAGGAGGGGGCAGAAAGAGAGAGAGGAGGAGGGAGGTAGAGAGAAAGGAAGAAAGATGGGGGAAGGAGAGAGCGGGAAAAAGGGAGATGGGAGGGGGGAAATGAAAGAGAGAAATAATGAGTTTGTCCCTAATAAAACATTTAAACAAGAGATTTGTCCAGGATTACCTAGTGCATTTATAGTGAGATGTCTCTTAATTACTTAACTCATCAAACCACATGACTTTTTCCATGTACAGAAAACTTGTTCTCCTCTCATGCTGTTGGGTTCCATAATCGTGGAGCCCGGTGCCTGTACCTCATGGTTAGCTGTGGACACAAGATAGTCCAAGGATCGTGGCCTTTTCCTGTCTTCACCTATCCGGCTGAAGGTGGATGGGACAACAGCCCGCGTTACTAACGTCTTTACTCCTGTTTGTCTCCATGCAGGGTGTGGAGCTAACTTCACAAGCCTTTCAGGCTACATTGTTTCTCCGAATTATCCAAGTCAGTACGATGACAACATGAATTGCAACTATATCATCCAGGCAGACGCACAAGCTATAGTCACCTTGGACTTCCAGTCTTTCCACTTAGAGGGTAAGCCCACTGCTTTGTGTTTTGTTTCATTTTCCTTCGGTCTTCCAGAGTGGAGCAGGTCTACACTCTTGGCTGTGTGTAGCCAATTACTCTTCAGAGATCCAATTCCTGTGATTCTACCTCAGATGCTATTTGGGTGACCAGACTAAAATCTCTTAATCTCTCTGGGTCTCAATTTCCTTAGCTGTAAAATTAAAAGGTTGGACTTGATGGTCTCCAAGATCTTTTTCAGATCTATATCTATGATCCTGTGTTCAAATCTGACCGGAAACCAAACAATATTATCATGAAGAAAATTCTTTCTAGTACTGAAAACAGAATATCATTTGGACGCCTTCTGGATGCACAAGTATATACATTTTTCAAAAACAGACATTCAGGATTTCCAGAATAAAGAATTTCTGCTTCCACTAGTGGCTTGACTTATCTTCCCCCACACAGAGAGGCTCAAATGATTCTTGAGTGTTATTGTCACATGATATGATTATGCTGTGATAAATACTCTGAATCTGATGACTTATGTAAACTGAAGATTAGGTAGACCCGGGAAAACAGTATACACAATGACTACTAGGCAAATAGAACGCCCCTCCCCCCAAAATGAAACTGAACACTGTGTTTGGTCCTGAAGAAGAGTTGAAAAAAACGCACCTCACTCGCATCGTTACAGAAGTGCAGGGCTGAGGATAGTTCACACGTAGTCAGAACTGGGACTGAATCACTTTTGTCCCACTTCCTTTTAAAATTTTTGTTACTAGCAATTATTTGCTGCATAGGGGAAGAGGAAGAATCAAGAAGGGGAAGAATCAGAAATCAATGCAATGTAAAAACAAATCAAGAAAAAAGTAAGAATTTTTAAGTGCTCAGAATCTGAAGACTCCTCTGAGAATATCTTCTAAGCATACATTCGATGACCCTTGATAGATAGGCAAGGAAAAAGGAATTCCCTTCTTATTTACCAGTTATATTAAAAGCAACCTTTATTGGCATTCATGAAACACCAACAACATGATAAGAATGAGGAAAGGAGGGAGGGAGAAAGGGAGAGGGAGAGAGAGAGAGAGAGAGAGAGAGAGAGAGAGAGAGATCCAAGGGTCATTGAGTAGAAGCCCCAAATTCCCTTATGCAAACAGCATGATATGATATAAGCAGAAGTGTTTTTCCTAAGCAAGGTTGAATATTTTCATTGCAGAGGCTGTCCCCCCCACTCTCCTCCCACAATTTTTTCATTGGCAATAAGAGATAGGCAAGGTCACAGGAAAGAAAGCACAACTCCTCTAGAAAGGTAATACAAAAGACCAAGCCTTGCTGAGTCAAAGAATACCAGTATCAGCAGTGTTTTCTTATAAAGACATCCACTTGCTGTAATGGATGTGTGCTGTCCTATATAGGCCATCACCATCCATGCCAAATCAGCAGACAGGGACTGGAATGCTACCAGGTAGGTGGCCCTCAGTTTCAGGGGCCTGATAGTGTGATTTAATGGAAAAGCAGACTGGGTTTGGAGTCAGGTGACCAGGCTTCCAACACTGTCCCTCTACTTATTACTGGTGTGTTCCTCAGTCTCCTTGTCTATAAAATGAGAGGCTGAGTCAGATGATCTCTAAGGTACCTTCTAGCTCTCAGCATGTGACCTATGTTTTGATTATTGGTAACTAAGAGGCATTGTGAATAGAGCAGTGGAAATCAGAAAGGCCTGAGTTCAAATCCTGGATGCTTCCCAGCTGTGATGTAACCTCACTGTGACGCGGTTTCTTTATCTCTAAAATGGGAAAATAGTAACATCTGCCTCAGAGTTATTATGAGAATCAAATTAGATACAATGTAAAGTGCTTTTCAGGCCTTAAAGCAGAATATAAATTTTTTTAGTATTTTTTATGACTGTTGTTGTATGTATTCTTCTATATGCTACCTTCTCCATAGGCCTTATCTGTTTTCTCACTTGTGAAATGGAGGTGATAATACTAGCACTTGCCTCACATGGTTGCTATGTGGATCACATGAGATAAGTATGAAAAGCATTTTGTGGACCATAAAGTGCTCTATAACTTCATTAGCTATATTATAAGGTTGTATGTAGCAGTCCAATTTCAGGTACCTTGTTTGTAAAAATACTTTTGTCCCTGTCCTTTTCAGTTAGGACTTATCTTGCTTTGACTGAAATAATATCTTTTTAGCATTAGCATAACCTATTTGTTTTCCATTTGTATCAATACCTCTATCCTTTTCTGTACCACATCTCCCAATGTTAGTAGCCTCACTCACTATACAATGTGTCCCATAATTCTTAGAGCAGTCTGAAGTGACAGTAAGACTTTTGGGACACCAAAATCTGTCTCAAGCATCTCTGCAACTTCTTTCTACTCAAATACTAAGTTGAACAGGAATTGTTTAAACAACGCAAAAGATATGCACATTTTAAAACTTGTGTTTTTGTTTCAAGATGGCAGATGAAATCAACCTCAACGTGTAATATTAACATTTTTGGTAGCATATCATATTTCATCCAAATTTTTCAGCTCCTCTGAAAATTATCAGAAGGAAACTGAGACTTTGAGAGGTTCAGTGACTTGCCTATGATCACATAGGTAGTAAGTGTCTGAGATGAGTTTGAATTTGTGTCTCCTCCCTCCAAGTTAAGCATTCTATCCTGTATGACATAGTGCCACCACAAAATGTACATAGATACATATACACATCCTGAATGATTGAATTAGGATTCTTCACAAGGTCAATAAAAAATAAAAACTGTGGTTCTGTCTGCATTCACGTGGTAGGATCAGAGGTGACTGGAGATGTGGTCATTCTGAATGCTCATGACTCATTGAAGTTGTCTCATATACATAGGACTGGTTATTTCCATCCAATGAGGTGGCACAAGTGAATTGGGAAGGTCAGATCTTTCTGCCACATCTGATTCTGTTTTGTTCTTGTAGAATCATTTTAAATAACTGTGGGGGCAGTGACCTCAGGCAAGGCACTAGAATACTTCAGGTCAATACCAGGTTACTTAGACAAAAAGAGATTAAGACAAAGGAGGAGGCTGTGTTACCATGTCTCCATAATCATCCCCTGTCCTCTGGTTGATCATTCAGAATAAATGCCTATTAGAAAGAAAATTAGAAATACAAGGCAGCTAGAAATGAAAGTATTAATTATTTCCTTAATTTATATTGCTGGTCATGGAATCTGTTTTGTTTGTTACATGTTATATGGAATGAGAAGGAAACCCCGAGGTGACATGGGATTCTATATTGTTAGTATTTGTATTTTTCAATCCAATGCATGCAGTAAGGTTATGTCATACCATCTGATGCATTTGTCACTTTATTTTTAAATTTCATTTAAACTGTTAAAAACACAACCCAAACCAAAAACCCCCACCAACCCAGCCCTGCTCAACTTCTTGGCATCTCTTCCCTTAGCTTTCTCAACTGTTTCAAGTAAACTCATTTTGCAATACATTATTGTGAATATAATTTGGCAAGAGGATCGTAAGTTCAGATTTAGAGTTAAAAGAGACCTTAGATGTCATGAAATGCAGTCCCCTCATTTTACAGATGAGGAAACTGAGGTACAGCCAGAGAAGTCAGGAGGTGGGGATGAGGAGGGAGAGAATTTCAAATTAAAAGTGTCTTTGTCTTATATATTCTGAAGTTGAGAACTGTTGCTAAAATGTTCTAATTGTGTTTATTTCTCATTATTCCTTCTTGCTTGACAAGCAATCCTTACTTTGGGTGATAGATTCGTTATTAACATGATGGACGTAATTTTAGTGGTTTCTTTTCCAAAATCATTTTGCCCTAGTACATAATAAACACCACACTTAAGACAATAGTAGCCTTTTAAAAAGCCATTATTTGTAAGGAAAGTAGAGTTTTCCTATAAATTTTTAGAAAAAAATGAACTCAGTTTTCTGATGAAATATTAATTTAACAATATTCTGGTTTTAAATTAAGTAGATAGCTGCCATGAGTTATCCCTATAATCTGGCAATCTGTATGAGACACTGTGTGTGGAACTCTGAATGAGTACTGACAAATCAGTCAGGAAAGCAGCTGGTGGTTCTACCTATGGATTCTACAATAAGAGCTGATGTTCATAGACAGAGTTAACATCCTGCCACCACTGTCCCCAAAGAAGAATAGGTGACATTACTGTCCCTCTTCCTAATTCATCTCAGGCTTCTTGCCTTTATTTTTTCTCCCTTTTTTAAAAAACAAAGCTTTCCAGGAAGCTCTAGATGTTTACTTACCAACATAAGAATATAGAAGCAATTTCATTGTCTTGGAGGTCCATGTATCAATGATATCACAGATCTGTTCTCAAGCCTATTTTTTTAAACAAGTCTATGCTTATTATACTTGAGACTCAGTGTCACCTTTGTTTCTTGGTAGGCAAAGCAGCATAGACTTTTCCTAATGCTCTGTGCATCACATTAGATTCCTATGACCCCATTTATTATTGGAGAAGGAATCTATTATAAAGGAGGGCATACTCATTTGGGAGTCAGGAAGACTTGAGTCCATATATATTGTTCCTGATTCTTAACAGCCATGTGACTATGGACAGATTGCCTAACCACTCTGAACTTTAGACCATCTTGTAAGTTTATAAATTTTATAGACCTGTCATGGTCTGTGCTGGTGGAGAGAGTCCCCACAAGGAAAAAAATCAAGTCATTGGTTTATTGACATGTTCTGTTCTGTGATTTAAGTTACAGAGGGCATGCTGTCAGGTTAGTCAGTTGGATCACCAGTACCTGGACAGATACCTCACATTGTTCTGTGTCAGATGTACCATGAGTGAAATGGAAATGCACATGATGCCCAGCACTTCATTCCCTTCATGGATACCCGGAGGACCAATGGTCCAGTGTCTGTAAAGCAACAAGAATTTCCATTAAATTTCATTGCAGCTTTGGTTTCATGCTTACTAGTATTAATCATCACTGCTCCAGCTACTAAGTATAACCTGTCTTGTCTTTTTTTTAATAGCACCCTCAGCCTTAACTGGAAGTTGTATCAATGACGGAGTGAAAGTTCTCCGAGGTTACCAGGCTACCTCCACACCCACGGCTACGCTTTGTGGTGATGAGATTCCTGAGAGCATTAGCCTCACTGGCCCAGTGACACTCAATTTCTACAGTAACTCTCGTAACACAGACTTTGGGTTCAAGGCAATGTACCGAATAATTCGTGAGTATCTATAATAATGTCATGTACTTTTTCAAATAGCAAGTCATATTTGAGGCATTTTCTTTCTGATTTAGATGGAACCAATAATGAACTAGGTTCATGGATCTTAGGGAAAAAAAAATAATCACCTTACGTTATCTATGTTTTCCCTAAATGAGAATACTTAGGCCTGGCAGTTGACTTGCAGGGAGCTCCCGATACCAATAAATTGATCCAGTCCAAAAAAAATAAAGAAGTAACTATGTGTATCTATTGTTACATATAAGATATCCTTGATAAATATTCCTTTCTGAAATAAAATTGAACAAAACCGAGATCTTATAGAAGTACTTAGGCCAGTTTTACTTTAGCTAATTGAAAGAAATAGTATGTATTTGGAAAATTCAGACCAAAGTCAATTTTGGGGTCTTTTATTATATGGATAGAATGATAAAATAGCCTTTTGGTCCTCAATAATTCAGATAAACATCTTACTTCTCTACTTGATTTTGCTAGTGTCAATAAGGACATAATATTCAGATTATTTTTAATTTAAAATTATTATAAAAAAATATTGTATTTCCTGTTTTGAATGAACTGGGTGAATTATTACTGGCTTGGTTTTTTTTATCCCCCTTCATGGAAGAGTTGTCTAGTTTGTTTTCTGGGAGCAATTTCACTGTCTTATCAAAACTCCAGTGAATCCAGTAGCACACAATCCTGAGAAATGCTCCTTTATTGTTTTCCTCCTTTTCTTGACCAAATCCATTGCCAAATGTGGAAGTTAAATAGTTTCCTTTCAGATAAATCACGTTGGAGCCCATCAGCCTCACAGAACAGCAGTGAAAGATGTAAATGGTCATTTAGTCATGAACAAGAGCCTTCATAATTCATTCCCATTCCCTGCTCTCTGAATTGCGACTTCTGACATTTGTGAAGTATGGCAATGGCTTTGTGTGGCTGCTAGCCCAGACAAAAAAGATTTGAGTAATTAACATTCCTTCCTCTGGTTTTTTTGTTGGTTAAAGAGGAAGATTGATTTCTTTGACTGCCCTGGCGTAACTGTGGCTCTGGCTGGTTGAACTCTTGCTTTCTCTGTTTCTTAGTTTTTGTCCCTCATTTTCCTAGGATACTGTTTATGGAACTCACTGTCTCCTTAATGAGATCTTCATTTAAAGGGGGAGTTTGGGTCTGAATAAGATTGCCAAGCCCTGATGATGGGTTTATATGCTTGAATTATTTAGGTGCTCAAAAACTTATAAACTGTATAATTCAGCCTTAAAAGGAAAAGTTATGAGCTATACAAGGTATAGAAGTCACAAGGCCAGAGACACACATCTAGCTAGTCATGATCTCTACAAAATGTGTCTCTCTTTTGCTTTGATGAGGACTCAGCTTAAACCCCAAATGGAATAGTCCTTCAAAAGAGTAGCCAAAATTGATTTGTTTCTAATTTCCAAAAATGTTAGTGAGATGTTCCTGTGGGAGCTGGGTATAGAAAACACAAGTCTTCCTTATAAATAGAACATGGCTCTATTTATGAGAGGTACATATTTTCACTATAACTAAATCCATGGAATATTAAGGCAAGATGTAGAATAATGGTTCTTTACTATATTTATTTCAAATATTTTGCCTATTTAAAGGAAATTGCCATTCCCAGGTCACTGGATTTGTTTTCAGTGAGCCGTGCCTTCTGGTAGCTTTTTGTAGATCGTCTTAGGAGGAGGATGAAAGAATCACTGTCAACCAAAAAGTAACCTGGAAACATTTAGCCATGGCCTGAGGGCCAAAGTTTGGGGCCTACAGAGGAAAATTAATTTGGAATGATTATCATCAGATTATTTCAATCCTTCACATTCTTGATGGGAGAACTCTGAATTTCTCTATCACTTCAGGCTTCTTACTTGATCCTTTTTTTTATATGCCCAGGCCAGGCTGTGGGATCTGACAGCTTCCCTCAAGAAATTTTCTGCTATTGGTGGCAAAAAAAAAAAAATAACAATCACTCTAATGTTTGCAAAATACTTTTCAAATACCATCTCATTCCATTCTCACAAAAAGCCAGGGAGGTGGGTGTTATTGCTATCCCCTTTATAGATGAAGAAACTAAGGCAGGCAGAGGTTAAATGACTTGCTCAGGGTCATAAAGCTGGTATCTGAGGCTGGGTTTGAACTCAGGACTTCCTGATTGAGTCTAGCATTCTAACCACCTAATTTCCTCTATCCATGCCTTGTTAAGTTTGTATTGAGGTGGTGGCTGGAGCTGGGGTTGGCATGTCTATAATGGAACGTTGGATATTCTTCCATGCTCCTCATTCATACCTCCAGAAAGGCTTTTGCATTTACAGGATAATACAATATGACAAACCTTTATAAAGCACTAATTACACACAAGAAATCCATGAAATATTTATTCGTTCAACAAACATTTAAGTGCTAAGAATGATACAAAGACAAATAAAACACAGACCTCTAAAGGAGCTTAGGACGAGTCTAGTCCAAGTCAAGAAGCATTTATTTCATGCTTCCTGTAGAGCACTGGGATAGGCACTGGGAATATGGTTACAGGCAGAAGGACAGATCCTTCCCTGGAGGAGGTTCCATTGTAGTGGGAGAAAACAACACATTTGGTACGCAGTGAGGAAATGTGGTAGAGAAAGTCTTGTAGTGGAACCTGGAAAGAAATGAACAAGTAATTGGCCCAAGTCTCTTCCTAAAGTGGAGGTTCTGAGAGGGAGAGGCTAAAGGGCCAGAGAATATGTCTAATGTGAGGAGTCCAGGGATGGACTGAGCTTCCAGACTGAAAAGCTTCCTATGGGAGAGTAGATAACACCCTATGGAGAGTGAGGATTGTGGCCTGGAGAGGAAAGTAAGAGAGTTTGTTCATCTTCCCACCTCTTCTTCTGTTTTCTCCCATTCTTCTCTCACTGGAAAGGAAAATCAAAAGAAGAATCCCAACCAATATGTTAGACCCAGTAAAGTTGGTGTCAGAGTTTATGGTATTCAGAACAGCAGTTATCTTTCTGGAATAATAAAAAAAGCAATTTTAGCTCCAATATCATATTCTTATACAGTGAAAAAAATGAATTGTTCTTGGTTTATTGTCTTTTTCTCTGTTACAGCATGTGGCGGCACATTCAACTCATCTTTCGGAATCATCAGAAGCCCTGCCTATTTACAAATGAATTATCCCATTGATATAAACTGCTCCTACCTCATCACTGTCAGAAATGACAGAGTGATAGCACTCAAGTACGTAAATATACTCCTTAAGAAAAAATTAGTATTTTAATGGTGACCCTCTTTTGACAGAAGGAAAGAAAAAAGCATCTCATCAAAGTTACAGCAGGATAAAACAGAGCTGTTATGGAGAGTGAGAAGTGTTATATAAACATTGCATGAGATCTCTAAATCTGTGAAGTGAATTTTTAATTGTTGACTCAAACTCAAAGCTGAACTCTAGAATCTGAAAAACTATCCATCTAGTTCAAAATGGTTATTGTAATTTCTATAAAGGCAGCTTGTTATGATTGCTTCACTAATGCTAATAACAGATAGGTGAGTAGCCCTGGGTGGGAACATTATCTGTTATTGGCTCAAGATCCCATTTAAATCTTGTTTATCGGGCATTTCCCATAATCTTTATGATTCTTCTGAGTTTCCTTTTCCCCTTACATTTTGTCATGAGGTAAGCTCAAACACAAGTGGTCTGCTTTTCTAAATGCATAAATAAGGTACAAGGTTAGCCATTCAGTGATTCATACATCAAACCATCCATTCAGCTTATCTGGAGGGTAGTGTGTGTGTGCATGCATGTGTGCATGTGTGTATGTGTGTGTGTGTGCGTGTGTGTGTGTAAAAGAGGTACATCTGAGAAGATAGGACAATATTAAACTGTGAAGGGCCTTCAATATCAAATGAAGGCTCTATACAGTTATTTATCCAGGGCATTGTTACTGCGGCTACTATAACACCTAGCATCTTAGATCTGGTAGAAGATTCTGAAGGTCAATGCAATTCACTACACACAAAGGGATTTTGTGCCATTGCGTAATGAGAAGAATGAAATTCGTACAGTTTTGCAGGGCAAGATCTACACCCCATATACTCATGCATCTACAATAATTCATTGTCCTCAACTCTATTTACTTAGATCAAAACACCACATAGATTTCCACATATGATTTTACATCAAAAGAGGAAGTTTTGATCAAGTACTGTATTCATCAGGGTAGCCTCAGAATAGGATACTTAGGCCCCTAAAGAGTACTTCTTGGGGATTTCCTTTAGGATGGATTGAAGAACAAATGCACTCCAGGAATAAGTGACTGAAAGTCCTGAGTATTAGTAAGTATAAAGGAAAAGGGCAAGAAGAAGCAAACCAGATAAGCTACCTAGAGAAAGGAATGAAAAGGAAGGACAGGTACACTTGGTGATCTCTCTCTCTCTCTCTCTCTCTCTTTCTCTCTTACACACACACACACACACACACACACACACACACACACACACACACACACACACACACGCACACGCTCACCTCTCTTGCATCTAGTCAGTTGCCAGGTCTTTTTTTAATTCTACCTTGAAAATATCTGCATCTTCTCCATGACTACAACCATTACAGTTCAGGCTCTTACCTCTCCCTACTTTTTCTTGTTTTCGTTCAGTTGTTTCAGTTGCGTCTGACTCTTCCTGGGTTTTCTTGGCAAAATTACTGGAGTGTTTTGCCATTTCCTTCTCCAGCTCATTTGACAGATGAGGAAACTGAGGCAAACAAGGTTAAGTGACTTGCCCAAGGTCACATTGTTAATAGTACAATTCAGACTCTTACTTCTCTTTACTTACACTATTGTAATAACTCTTATTTGCATTCTTACATCTAGTAACTCCCCTTTCAAATCCACATATGGTGGATTTTTCTAATGCTCTAGCCTCTCTCACAAATTACAGCACTTTGTACTCAAAAACCTTTAGTTGCTCAGAGCTGCCTAGAAACCAAAGCTCAGAATCCTGATCTGGTATTAATGGGTTCCACAGTCTGGCTCCAATCTGTTTTTTCAACCTCATCTCATACCATGTCACTTCACAAGAGTTTGGGGAATGGACAAAACATTCTAAGTATGATAAAAAGAAGTAAAGAAGAGAATGGTTTGATCATTAAATCTCTTCAAAGTCAACAGAGATACTCTTTTCAGAAGTGTAGATAACAACCCATTCACTCCTTCTCATCCTTGGTTACTGCCGTCCATGTTATTTCTTAACAGTCCCTGACAGGGGGCCCACTGAACATTTTTGAGAATGTCCTCAAGAGCTTCTGGGTTTGGGTACCAGAGGAGCACAAAAGCCATCTATCTATTTCTTAGCTGCACTCTTACTCTGTGACCATCCTACCTTATATTCTGGTCATATATCTATTACCTGATTCTCAGAATTTCACCGAAACTAAGGCTTTGTGTGGAAACTATGCTACAAAGCTCACCACAAAAACTTTCATTTTCACAGGTTCAATGATTTTAATGTGACCCTCTCCACCTTCTGTTCCCAAGACTACTTGGCTGTATACGATGGCCCAAATACCAGCACTCCACTTCTTGGCCAATTCTGTGGTTCACAGCTTCCAGCAGATATCAAAAGCACCAGCAATAACTTGTTCCTGGTATTCAAGACAGATTTCTTTGAAACAGCAAAAGGTTGGAAGTTATCTTTCAGAGAGACATTGGGTAAGAATAACATCTGACATCCAGATTCATTCTCTGGGCCTGTTTTTATTGACTATCTACCAATCTTTCTTTGCTTTTGAAAACAAATTGAATGCAGTTGTTATCTATCGGGGCTTTTAGGGAAGCATAATTTAAAGCTATGCTAAAAGCCAAGGCAGCAAGATATGTTTATGAAGTGCTAGGCTAAACACTGAGGCTACAAAGTAAAACACAGGCCCTGCACACAAGGTGTTCACGTTCTAATGGGGGAGACAACATGCAAACAGATATGTATGTACAAGGCATATGCAGCAGGGAAAACAAATTCCCATGGGTTCTGTCCCATAATTCATTGGATTTGTGCCTAATCTACTCTCAGCACAATGGCAGGCACATAGTGGGCACATCGCAGGCTTATTCTCTTCCCTTCTCCTGAACAAACTGTGTCATGTTAATGTTACAAAATTTGGGGAGGAGGCGTGAGAAATTATGAAATTTTTCAAAGGAGCTTGGATAAATAAATCAAGGAGCACTCATCACGGTGTTCCGAGCACTAAGGCACTAAACACCAGGGATGTGAAGCAAGGAAACAGTCTTTTGCCTGGAGAGATCTGGATGAACTGATGCAGTGGGAAGCAGGGAGAGCAGAAAGGCGGCCAAGCTGCCAGCTGCCCTGCACTCCCTTAGAGGGATTCCCGGCTGAGGGGTGGGGAAATTCTTCTGGGTCAGCCTTACATTTGGGGAGTACCACGGCAGCATCCAAACAGTTCCTCCACTATCTTTTGTCCTGTCTTCATGATGAGTCTATCGTTTTCAGACCATAAATGTCTTCAGTGCTCTTCCATGCATGACTTCTTGGATCTAAGTCATCCTTGAAGAAGTTCTTCAACCAATCTGATGGAATTAAAGGTTACTGGCCATTGTATGAAGGCAATAAATTGAACACTGGAAACATCTAATCATTGGCTGGATCAGCCATGCTGCTTTGAACCTAGACAAAACAGAACAACCCTATTCTGAGATGGTCAACTTGGAGAGTTCTTTAAGAAGAGAGAAAGCTCTGGAGAAGGGAGCAGGCTCTTGAGGATTTGCTGCTCCCCCTTTCCTTCAAAGAAGGAAATAAATTAATAAAGAAGCAGTAAGTTAATGACTACAACTAGCTGCTTCTTGGGGAGAGCCATGGGCAGTCAGGGGACTCACTGGATTTTCTGTCCTCTTTTCATGTTGGAGCAGCTGTGGGAAGATAAATTAAGGAGGGGAGAACATCAAGACAGGTAGACCAATTAGAAGTCTACTGTTTAAAAGGAGAATTCTTCCTGCTAGCCTAGGTCAGACCCTCATTGGGCCTCACTTGGATGATTGCAACACACCCTAATTGTCTACCTGTCTTGAGTCTCTCCCTTCTTTAATCTATTCTCCTTCTTTAATCTAGCTGCTGGCGTGATAGTCTTTCAATGACTATTTTGCCCTCTGGATCTGGGACTTCTGGGCAATTTTCTTTGATGATTTCTTGGATGATATTGTCCAGGTTCTTTTGTTCATCATGACTTTTTGGTTTCCAGGTCAGTTGTTTTTCCAATTAGATATTTTACATTTTCTTCTATCTTTTTATTCTTTAGATTCTGTTTGACTGATTCTTGATGTCTCATAGATTTATTAGCTTCTACTTTCCCAATTCCAATTTTTATCAAATTGTTTCCTTCAGTTAACTTTTGCATCTCCTTTTCCATCTGTCCAATTGTTCCTTTTAAGGAGTTATTTCCTCCAGTTAGGTTTTGTACTTCCTTTTCCATTTATCCAATTGTCCTTTTAAATTCTTCTGTGATTTTTTTTCATATTTATAAAGTCATTGGTCAGTTTTTCTTCTGTTTCTCTAACCTGGCTTTTAAAATCATTCCTGAGCTTTTCCAAGAAGGCTCTTTGTGCTTCAGATCAGTTCATATTCCCTTCTGAAGTTTCAGATGGGAGTATACGGTCTCAAGGTTGACCTCTTTGGCTTTTGTGTTTTGGTCCTTGTCCCCACAGAAAGATTCTATGGTCTTTTCTGCTTTGTTTCTTACTCATAATAATTACCCTTTTCCTGGCTTTTGCATCTCGGGCATAAGGGGCTCTGTCTCTCAATTCTTGTGCCTAAAACTTGAGGCTTTGTGAGTTGTGGCCTCTGGTTCTTTCAACTAGAAGCTAAAATGGTGCAGTTTACCTGGTGCTGAGTGGACTGGTGTTAGAAAACAAAGACCAGGTGAGGTCTTTTTGGGTTTCCCTGCAGTTACCCTGGAGGTAGCTTGTTAAGTATGGGGGAGGGGTGGTCTGTCCACAGGAGATCTCCTCTGCTGAGCTAGAGCATAGGGAAGCTCAGTGGTTTGTGAACCTGTCTGCTAATGTCTTCCCAATTCTCCTGGGGTGCTGAGGCATGCCTGGGGGCCTGGTGTTAGCAGTTGTGGACTTCACCCCTCTGAGGCTCAGGATCTTTGCAGAGGTAGGACTGTCTGGGACAGCTGTGGTCCTACACTGGTCCCTTTCAGCCACAGCAAGATAGACCCTCCATAGCGATTTTTGTAACCTCACCAGGCTAAGAGACTATTTACCCCTTCTGCTGCCCCCACTCTTCCAGGGTTTTTCCCAGGGAAATATTCTCTGGGCTCATCAAGGTCAACAAGGGGAGCGAGAGAACAATTACCGATCACTCCACCATCTTGGCTCCCAGAACTGGAACTCTGTTGTGATATTCCTAAAGCACTAATCAATGTCATTCCTCTACTTAATATTAACTTGCGACTCCCCATTACCTCTAGCATCAAATACAAACTCTTCTGTTGACATTAAAACTCTTCCCAACCTGAGTCTAACCTATTTGTTCAGTTTTATTGTATATTCCTCTCCCAATAATGTCCTGTTTAATTAAAGAGACCATCTTGTGTTCTTCATACACACACAACCCTCCATTTCCCCCCTCCATGCCTCTGCACAAGCTGTTTCCCATTCCTGGAATTCACTTCTTTGCTTCTGCCTATTAGAATCCCTATTTTCCTTCAAATCTCAGTTCAAATGCCCCCTTCTCCATACGTTCTTTCTTGACACTGCCCCTCCCTAGCTACTAGTATAGCTACTCCCCAAATTAACTCTGATTTACTAGATATGTGTATTTTGTAAATGTTATCTTTCCTTTTAGAGCAGAAATTTTGGAAAGATAGAAGTTGTTTCGTTACTGTCTTTGTTTCTCCAATGCCTGGCTCCCTGTCTAGCATATTGCATCTGCTTAATCAATATTTGCTGATTGATTCCTTTGAAATCAATCAGCAGACTTTTCTTCATTTCCTTTTTACCTGGCTTGTGCTCAAAAGGTTACTGAAATGTTTGGAGCAGTCTCTGCCAACCATTGCAGTTTGCACAATACTTCAGAAGTTCCCCTGAGTTTCTCGGCTTCATTAAGTTGTCATTTTCTGAGTTACCATGAAGACATTCTCAGGTTTTACAAAGATTATTCAAGAATAAAAAAAAAAATCTTGCCCTCCCAGAGACATTGTTAAAGGCTGAGTCATTGGACTGCTACAGTCAATTACTGTTTTCCATTGGTCACAGTCAGAGCAAAAGCTCTAAGGATAAGAACTAGAAGTGGAATTTCATGACTTGCCAGCATTGTGTTCCCACCATGTCTCACAACTATGATTTCTTTAGGCTCCTTTTCAGTTGAATAAATGGTTCAGGGAGCCCCAACGTGGTTTAAAAGTATATTGTGTGGAATGTTTCCCTCTGAGTTTCAACCAAATAAGTGTTAACCTTTATAGTTTCTCATCTTACTTTTTTTATTAATGTAAAAATAAAAACACTTCATCTAGAACTTTCTCTTTTAACAGTGATAAGACGATTTATCATGCATGGGACATACTAGGTTTCTAACTTTTTTCTGTAACATTAGGAGTAGATTTACTTCTAGGATTTATATAGTCTTTTAGCTCTGGGTCTGGCTAAGGGAATCTGATTTGGCTAATAGGATTCACAGACTTTCACTTCCATGTCATCCATTTAAAGTTGCCTTCTCCTTAAAGTGACTGCAAGCTGCTCTGCGTGACAGCTGTTCAATTCCTAGATAAGAGAAGGCGTGGTTGCTGAGGCTGGCAAATTTGAGTTTCCAAGGTTTTCCATCCACATCTGGAGGTAAAAAGATACCTTTACTTGAGTGAATAATTTATATGAAAATGATGAGAGATAGGAATTCTTTTCTGTGACATTTCCATGCTTTAGTTTTATCCGTTTACATTACAGATTTCTTTTTTAAAATGCTATAGTCAGTATTAAGAATATGAACTGAATCTGTAATTTTGTGGGTAAAAGGAACTCCCTGATGAGGGGACTCTTTCCACCAAGGCTGGGGGGCATCTTCACTGCAGTTAGGGTTCAGAGAGCTGCCTAAAGTCCTGAAGGGTTTATTAAATTGGAGGATAAGGGGAGCACTCTAAAGATATTCTCTGTAATATAAATTAATATATATTAATAATAATATAATATTACAGTAATTATAAAATAATATTAATAACATGATGTAAAATGTAAATAAAAATTATATATAGCATATATATATGTTAGGAAGCTCTGACAAAATTTTTCATGTTACTTAAAAGATTGAGAAATGTGGCTCAGATGATAATACTGTAAGATGAACTCAAAACTTTTGGAAATGCCAAATTCAGAGAATTAATGGTAAATGGTTCAATGGCACCTTTGCAGGAGGTCTCCAGTGGACTTCTGTATGAATCCAAGTTTAGCCTTCTGCTGTTTAACATTTGTACCAGTGGTTTAGATAAAGGCAAATTTCTGAATGACATGATGTTGGGAGGGATGGCTAGCACTGGATAACAATTAGGATCCAAAAGGGTCTTCCAAGGAAAGAGAGTTGGGTTGAAGCTAATAAGATGAAATTCTGTAGTAAGAATAAATGAAGACTTTAGTCTTCAAGTTAGACTGAAAAAAGGGCAACTTTGCATGAACAAAATGGGGGAGGTATAGACAGTAATTTCATGAATAAGAGTTGGGGGGTTAGTGTGCTGCACATTTAACAACATAGGGCAGCTAGGTGAAACAGAGAAGAGAGTGCCAGGCTTGGAGTCAGGAAGACCTGAGTTCCAATCCAACCTCAGGCAATTACTAGCTCTGTGATGCTGGGCAAGTCACCTGTTGGCCTCAGTTTCCTCATCTGTCAAATGAGTTGGAGAAGGAAATGACAAATCACTCCAGGGTCTTTGCTAAGAAAACCCCAAATGGGGTCATGAAGAGTCAGATGACTAAAAAATGACTAAACAAATGTTCATAAATGTCGGTAGTGCAGTATAGTAACCAAAAAAGCCACTGACATCTTGGGTTGCCTCAGTTTCCCTATCTGTAATATAAGCCAGAGGAAATAGCAAACCACTCCAGTGTCTTTGCAAAGAAAGCCCCAGTGGGGTCATGAAGAGTTGAATACCACAGAAAACAACAGAGCAACATGAAGTACAGTTCTTTGAACCTTCCCCAAATGGAAAATTTCTACTGTTCGTACTTACTCCCTCTGGTAAAGCAGATGCAGTCATTCCTTGGTTTAGTAGAGAGACCCCAGGGCATTGCTAGAGGCATGTAAAGATTAGGTGATCTCTTCAAGGCTGTGCAGCCTGTAAGTATTAGAGTGGGAACTGGAACTCAAGTGTCCTGACTCCAAACCTGTCATTCTAGGTGCTCAAACATACTGTCTCATTTTATACATAGTTGGACCTAAATGTTTGCTAAATTGGAGAGTTGTGAAATTAATTGAAAACTGAGTAAAATTGAATTCCATATATTGCAATTAAACATATACTGCTAGTGACTGTTGGTGTGGGTTTAAATTCTAAGGCCCTAAAAAAACCATAAATGAGGTCACAAGGAGCTGGACACAACTGGAATGACGGACCAACATCTTACTAGTGGTGGAACCCATAGTCATGAGCAAGTCATTGTCTGCCTCAGTTTCCTCAACTGTAAAATGGGGATAATAACAGCACCTACCTCCCAGGGTAGGTTGTTGTGAGTAGAAAATGAGATAATGTTTACTGTATGCCCATCACACAGCAAGTGCTTAATAAATACCTGTTTCCTTCTTTCTTTCCTTCCTTCCTTCTTTTTTCCTCCCTTCCTTTCTGCCTTATAAAGTAGTGGATGTAGATAAATTCAAAGTTCATACAAGTAAATACAAAATGATTTCCAGGAGGTGAGCAGGGAACCTGTAAGTCAGGAGTATTTATTAAGTGCTTACTGTATGCAGGCACTGTGCTAAGTCCAAGAGGTACGAAGAAAGGAGGGGAAAACCAATCACTAGAAAATGGGGAAGGGGCCTTGTCTAGGAGTTGGGGCCTGAATCACACCTTGAACGGGGAACTAGGGACTCCAGGAAGCAGAAGTGAACAGGGAGAGCACTCCAGGAATCCTAGGCAGGCATGGGGTTGGGAGCTAGACTATTAGGTAGAGGAAGCAACACCCTTAGTGGTTCAGCTGAAACCCAGAATGCCTGAGATCTTGTAATGTGAAATCAGTCTGGAAAGAAGGCTCAAGTTAGATTGTGAAGGACATTCTGCCTTTAACAGTCAGAGAGAGGAGTGTGCGTGTGCATGTGTGTGTGTGTGTGTGTGTGTGTGTGTGTGTGTGTGTGTGTGTGTGCGCGTGTGCGTGTGTGTGTGTGTGTGTGTGTTCCAAGAGGCAGCCAGGCCCTGAAGCTTGGAGGAGTGGAGCACTATGGTCAAACATGCATTTAAAGAATATGACTTTGTGTGGAACATGGAGCAGTAAGTACATTCCTGGAGGCCAGGAGACTGATTAGAAGATGAGAGGTGACAAAGGCCTGAACTGGGGTAGCCCCATGTACACAGAGTGCAGGCAATGCTGAATCAGGCACACAATATGAACGCTACTATTTTTTCTAATGGAATCCCAGTGGTTTCTCATGTTATTGGGAATATCTTTGTGTTCACGAGAGAAATCACATTCCTCCTTCTGTACCTCAGCTCTGCAGTCATCCAGGGAATGCTTCAGTCCTGTCCTGCCTCATGCCTGTTACTCAGTCCCATATTTGTGACACATTCTGACTAAGAAAAACCCCTTAGCAATGGTTTCATATCCAAGAGCTGCATTGTCTGTAAATGGCATACCGATCATCATTGGCTCTGAAAACTTCCAGGGCTGCGATTAGATTGGGGATTTAGAGTAATCCCACGTACTGTTCAGGGTCACAGTAATCTCATTTACCCAAAAATTATGATTTTCTTTTTTAACCTCTCCAGTCTGTCTGAGTTTGGGAGGCTGGTCCCAGCATCAGGCCAGTTTATTAGGAAACTCAGAGCCCTGAGCTGCTCAACAGCAACCCCTGCAGGGGAGAAGCCTTCCTCTGCCTCACCGAGGGCATACAGCCATGCCAGGAGGGAGAACACAATCTAATAAACAGGAACTCAGTTGGCCCTACTTTGGGGATATGTAGGAAGTATGCATGACTCAAAGCCCCTATTGAACAAGTTCAGGATTTCACATTTATATCTGGTTTCCTCCACCTGCTTTCAAGAGTATGAGTCAAATGGCATTAAGTTTGTTCCATCTAGGCTTTGTGCTGAAGGAGGGAGACCCCAGTCAGGAACCTTGTGCCTTGTCTAGTTCTCTGGGGCCAGCACACCCAGGGAACAAGGATGAAGTAACTCATGATCTGCTAGAGGAGGGAGTGTGTACCAATGTTAGAATAGCCTTGGGAAGTTAAGGGTCCCACTTGCTCTTCAGTAAAAGAAATATTAGGGATTCCTCTCCTTTCTAATTTGCAGAGGTGCCTGAAAGTGGGATCAGATAGCTAGATAATGCCAGTTTATCTCCTCAAGTGACAGAAATATCCTGTGGAGTAGCATTGGAGTCTAGAAACATGTTAAAGCTCCTCCAAAAAATCACTCTCAACATAAACAACATCCTAATTTACTTCCTGGCATTATCTTGAACTGAATCTTTTCCTCACCTTCCTCTCTATAATAATATTTTAGGATAAAAGCATGAAATTAAGAATTGAGTTCTGACCATTATTCCTGCTTCACTGTAGTGATTCATTCAGCAGTGTATTTTTTAAATGCCAATTAACTGATCCAGGAGATGCTGATTCAAAGACAGAAACAAAGCAATCTCTTCTCGAAAAGCTTCCATTCTTCTGGGAGGACCCAAATGAGTATTCTACAAAAGAATGTTAGGGGACAGTGAGCACTTAGGACAGAAGTGATCAGGGAAGACCTCACAGAAGAGTCAGCCACAGAGCTGGGTCTTTGTGACCTCTCTGCGTTGTTGGATGCTGCCGATCACCCTTCCCTCCTGGATAGCCCCTCTAACAAGGTTTTCAGAACATGCCATCTCCTAGTTTTCTTCCTACCTTTCTTACTGCTCCTCTCAGTCTCTTGCTGGATCTTCAGCCAAGTCGTGGCTGCTAACCATGAGTGGCTCCTAGGGTTCTGTCCTGGGCCCTCTTTCTTCTTCCTTTATATTCCTTCTGATTGGCTCTCAGGGGTTCAGTTACATGTCTGTTCCGAATGTCACGGTGCTTTACGTTGACACCAATTTCTCTCCTGAGCTCTAGTTTGGCATCACCAAATGTCTATTAAATATTTTGAACTAGATATCCCATAAACATTTCAAACTCAATATGTCCAAAATATGCTCTTGCCCCTTTCCCCCTCTTAAAAAAATACTTCTCTCTTCTGAAATTTCCTACTTCTATCAAGGACATCCCCATCTTCCCAGTCACTCAGGTGTACAACCTTGGTGCTGCCCTTGACTCCTCATACTCAACCTTCCTACAAATCTAATCATTTGCCAGGTCTTACCATTTCTCTCTTCGTAACATGATATATATGTACATATATATAATGTATATACATATATATATACATATGTAAATATACACAATACATGCATGTATGTTATATATACACATATACACACAAATATATACTTGTATATCATAGAGCTCTATATCTATCTATCATCTATCTATCTATCTATCTATCTATCTATCTATCTATCTATCTATCTATTTCTGTCATTTTGTCCACTTACAAAGCCACTATTCTAGTTCAGGCTTTCATCATGTCTCATCTTATTGCAAGAGCCTTCTGGTTGATGTCCCTGCCTGCAGTCTCTTCCTATGCCAATCCACCCTCTGCACAGCTGCCAAAGTCAGTCAGGCTGTCAGGCAGTGAGCCTACGCTAAGCATCAGGCACTGGGTTAAGCCCTAAGGATACAAAAATAGGCAAAAGACAGTCCCTGCCCTATAGGAGCTCACAGTCTAATGAGGGGAAAGTGATTTTCCCAGGGTGTGTGTCACCTCCCTCTTCATTAAACCTCCTATCATTTCTAGGATCAAATATAAATCCCTGTGTTTGGCATTTAAAGCTTTTCTCTCTCTTTTCAATCTTGTCCCACACTATACCTCTCCATGCCCTCTACAGCCCCATTATACTGATGTGCTTCTGGTTCTTATCATACAGTGTCCCCTCTCTCATTTCTCTTCCTTTGCATTGATTGTTTAATATGTTTTCCCTTTCCACCTCCACCTGTAGGAATCGCTGGCTTCCTTCAAGCTCCAGCTCAAACATCACCTTATGCTTCTGGCCTTTCCCAATCCCCCTGCTCCTTGTGCCTTCCCCATCACTGTTACCTTCTGTCTGTGCGGTCTGTATGCTTAATGTCATCTCCCCACTGGAATGTAAGCTCCTTGCAAGCAGGAACTGATTTTGCCTTTATCTGTATGCCCAGGACATAGCACAGTGCCTGGGACACTGGAAGTGATTAATAAATGCTTGTTGATTTCTTAGTTGATTGACAAGAAATGGAACTAAATAGAGAGTGCATTTTAGTCTGTGGGCATGTGCAGAGGTGAAAGTCAGTCAAGAAAGGTGGATTTTTGAGTTTGAGGAATGACTGATGATCCAATCTGACTGGAAAATAGAGTTTGTGAAGGAGAATTGTCTAAAATAAGAGTGCTAAGCTAGGTTGCAGCCAGTTTAAGAGCCAGGCTAAGGAGTTCATATTTTATACTAGAGATGACAGAAAGACATTGAAGACTTTAGGAGAGGAGTAGCATGGCCTTAGGAAGAGGATTTTAGCAGTTTTGGAGAGGAGCAGATTGATGAGGGAAAAAAAAGAGATAGGGAAATAATTTAGAAGGAGATACAGGATGTTATAGTAGTTGGGGAGAAAGGTAATGAGGGACTAGTCTAGACTGAAGGCCTAGATTTAAGAAGTATTATGGAGGTTTAATTCTCATACTCAAGTACAATGGCAAATAATTTTAATTTTTTAAATTTTAATTTATTACATTTTTACTAAGTGCAAAACATGGTGCTAGGCCCTGGGATTAGGCAGGTAAAAATGAAGCAATCTCTGTTTTCCAAGAATGTATGTTGTACTAGTACATAGGCTTAGGTAGTTAAGTTATATAGCTAAGAAGTTGTGCAGCTATTGTGGTGTATTTTAGCACTAACGAGCTGGGAGTGTTGCGAGGCCTGACCAGTGTTTGGGGCTCACCTGACCTTCCCCACCTAATTTCTCAACACATCTATTTTGGCTTGTGGAAAGGATTGGTGTGACGGGAGGGTCAGGAACAAAGTTGGACATGGAGAAGGCTAGAATGTCACTTGAAAGAGAAGATAAGAAAAATGGGACAGCAAGATAGAGAAGAGCAGAAGAGGTTAGTTGGAGGAAGGTCATGGTGGAACCCAAGGAATGAAGAGACTGGGCAGGTTCCCCACCTCTAGACTAGGTTGACGTCATCCATCTGTGGAATTAGGCCAAACAGAATTTTTATGGGTGGAAGGCCTAGCTTGGAGCTTGAACCTCCAGGGAAAAAACCCCAAGAGCGAGAACCATTCTTTAACTTTTGGACTCCCAAATAAGATGAGTCCTGCCTGTAGAGCTTGTCTGTGGCTGAAATGTCTGCACATGTGGCTGTCCTTGAACTTCCTGTCTAATCCAATAGAGACTTTGGAAACTAGATTTGTGTTCGACATAAAGGTAAAAGAGAGCTAAATGCACAACTGCAGTAAATTTTTATAAGCTGCTACTGAAATAACTCTATTTAGCAATAATGAGGTTATTACCCCGAAGCTATGAGGTAATGTCATTATTCTGTGCATTTTCTGTTGCTGCTGCCTCTGCTGAGCTCTGGGAGTGAGGCAAGCTGAAACCCTAAACTCAATTGTCAAAGACTAAGCTAAGTTTATTTCCGTCCTTTTAAAGCTCTTTCACTTTCCCTGTTGATTAGGCTTCCCTTGGGGGATTAATGTCAAAGACAAGGGTTATCTGAAGTTCATCCTTTGTGGATTTTATTGAAAGGGACTCTGCTGAGCTTAGGAGCTAGGACAAGGAAAGCAATCCATTCTTAGCTCCACAGAACCTTGGGAAAACAGGTTTGGCAGAAGTAAAACACCAGATTTATCAAGAGAGGCCTGAGGTTTTATTAAAATATATAACCACAACACAGAGTCTAGACCAACCAGAATGAAAGGATTACTTACTGTCCTTGAACTTGAACTTTAAGATACGAGAAACCAAGAAAAATGATAAAATGGACATAGTAGAGGTTTTCAGGAAGCCTTGGAAAAAACTTCTTTAAAAAGAATCCCTTCTATAAATGCTCTCTTTGCGGGGGTGAGATGTCCATATTTGCAAAAGGAACTGGAGAACTCAGGCAATTAATCTCTCCCTGGGAAGGAAGGAAGGAAGGAAGGAAGGAAGGAAGGAAGGAAGGAAGGAAGGAAGGAAGGAAGGAAGGAAGGAAGGAAGGAAGGAAAGAAGGAAGGAAGGAAGGAAGGAAGGAAGGAAGGAAGGAAGGAAGGAAGGAAGGAAGGAAAAGAGTGAGGGAAAGAGGAAGGAAATAAAGGAGGAAAGGAGAGAGAAGAAGGAAGGATGGAGGGGAGCACAAGACACTTTTGTTTTTATTAACTACACATTCTCAATAAAGAGCTAGCTTGGATAGCCTGTATCATTATCTCAATTCCTCATTTCATTTTATCATGCTGACATGTTCTGATGTAGCATATTACAGGTACATAAAAATAAAACATTTGGCCAGAAATAAAAAGTTAAATGATTTGGTTTTTCTAAATCAGCACATTATTGCTGCCATAAAGCTGTTGTGTTCTGTTGTTGTAATGCATAAAAAGTTGGGCGCCCTTAGATGCCAGCAAGAGATAATTTCACCCAAGCAGCTCCTGATGGTTGTCATTTTCCATGCTACTGACCCACAGTGAAGTATTTTTTTTTATAAATCACCTTGATTGAACTTGTTATCAATGAAAATACCAGAAAATTAAAAAGAATTCTTAACATTCCACTGTTTAGAAAAAAGATCGTGTCCCTTTTCATTCTATTGTGTATCTTTACTGGTACGTTCAATATATAGATGCCTTTCCCTGGTTTCATCTCATCATCACTGTCTGGTTGCTCTCAGTGTAATCGAATCAATTTTCTGATGTCAGGGTGTTATTGATTCTTGAATAGCCTCTCTCTTAATGACCTGTCTTCATTACTTTAGCAGTTCTCATTGCATGTTACCTTCTGCTCTTCCTCCTCACTCCCAGTTGTCAGTTTACAGAAAAACACTGCTATTAGTGTGTGAGCCCCTGAGTACCAGCAAGACTTCAAGTCTCCTGCTTTTATTTGAAATGTTTGATAAACCAGTAATATACCAGTACAGCGACAGCACCTGAACAACCCAGGAAGCTGGCTCTACTGGGCTCTAACTAACAATATCCTCATTTTACAGATATTGAAGCTAATGGACAAGGTAATTATATGATTTGTCTCAGGTCAACAAGGGGGTCTGAAGGAGAATAGGAAAAGAATTCATATCTAAACTCAATAACCACACCAGACATGGTAATAATACTTAAGAAACCCTGCTCTTTTGTCATTTTAAGTGATTGTGTTAGCTGAAATTAGTTTGTAGTTCATGAATTTCATTTCAATTTTATCTCAAATAGTTTTAAATATATACAGTGGTAGATTAATGCCAAACTTCCTCTTTGTAAACAGAATGTATTTGCCATCCCCATATTTCTAAATGTACTTTTCTGAGGAAGTTTTTTAAAACTTCACTAGTGTTAATGTTTAGTTAATTCAATTTTACAGCTTTCCAATGGTTTATTTATGGACAAATAGATGTATACTAGCTCATCCTAGCTGGGGAAGCTATGAGGTACAGTGGATAAAATGCCGGGCCTGGACTCAGAAAGACCTGAGTGGAAATCCAACCCAAAACACTTTCTAGCTGTGTGACCCTGAGCAAGTCACTTAACCTCACTTCACTGTAGTTTCCTCATCTGTAAAATGGGAGTGATAATAATTGCACCTGCATCCTAGGGTTTTGGTGAGGATCAGGCGAAAAAGCATATAGAAAGCACTTAGCATATAGTGGGTGCTGTATAAACATGAGCTATTATTAATGTAATTGATGTGTAATTTCATTAGTGTGAGTGTTCCCTTCATTGAGAGAGATCATAAAGTCACCCAAAATTCAGTGGGTACTCTTCAGGAGTTGCTGTAGTTGAAAAAAATCATCACGTAGAAGCTAACATGGGGATTAATCTCTTGTTACTTTGCTGAGTCAGCTAGGTGGCACAGGGGTTAGAGTGCTGGACCCAGAGTTAGGAAGACTCATCTTACTGGGTTCAAATCTGGTCTCAGACACTGATTAGCTGTATGACCCTGGGCAAGTCACTTACTCCCGTTTACCTCAGTTTCCTCATCTGTAAAAATCATCTGAAAAAGGAAATGGCAAACCACTCTAGTATCTTTGCCAAGAATACCCCAAATGGGGTCATGAGGAGTTGGAAATTACTGAAACAACTGAACAACAACACTTTGCTGGACTGTTCTTGGGCAGTACCATATAGTGCTTCACTTGTTCCACATGAAACATATTTCTGACTTGGTAGGATGTGCCAGAGTTTATGATGTGCTTTTTTTGCCTCCATGGTCAATTCCTTGTCAATATGAGGCATCAGAATAGAATACAAAGACAAAAACATGGCAGCCTCTATTCTCATGGAGGCTACATTGTACTAGATACATGGCTCAGTAAATATGTTATGTACAAAATAAACACAATGTGGTTTGAGTTGAGCTCAACTCCAGGAATCAGGAAAGTCATCTTGTAAAAGGGGCCCTTGAGCTGAGGCCTGAGAGGAGCCATGGAGAATATCAATGTCTTTATACGTACATGTGTGTATGTACATAGATAGCACTATGCATGCGCGCACACACACACCTCCCATTTATACTCCTGCTCTAGTCTGTTCCTGACTCTAGCTCACAAACTTAGACATTCTGAATTGCATGTGCTGATGGTATCTCAAGCTTAACATGTCTGTGTTACCTTTCCCTTCTCAGCTTGCTGTTTTTGGCACTGGTACCCACTATCCTCCCGCCACATCATGGTCATTCTCAACTTCTTCTTCTCACTCAGCTCCCATATGCAATTACTGCTTACACTTTTCATTTCTACCAATGGGACATCTCTCCATTCCGCCATACAATTCAGACTAGACTTTCTTCACTTTTCGCCTGAACCATTTCAGTAGCTTCATGGTGGTTCTCCCGTTCTCATCTTTCCCCACTCCAATCCATCCTCCAATTTGCCACCAAAATATTTTCATAACATGCATAGGTGAACATGAAAACCCCCTCCTCTGTGAACTTCTGTGATTCCCTATTACTTCTAGGATCTAATATCAGCTCCTCTCTTTGGTATTTAAAGTTCTTCACAATCTGGTCTGATATTCCAGGCTTATCAAACATTATTCTCTGCTACACATTCTATGGTAGAGTTCAACTGGCCTCCTTGCTATTTCTCCAAGTGACACTGTTTCCCGTTGGTGTCTTTGTAGGACTGTTTTGTCTTTTTTTCCCCTATGTCTTTTTATCCCTGGCAAATAGCATACTACTCAGCATACAGTAGGCACTTCATTAATACTTGCTCATTGATGACATTGTGTTGATTGCGTTAAGTTCCAGAACACACAAAATGTCTTAAATGAAAACCATAAAGCCTTAATTTCCACAACAAGCAACCAAAACCAAGTGGATGAGAATATTTGTCATCCAAACTATGACATGCATGTGGGTGGACGAGAATATTTATCATCCCAACTATAATACACATATGAGTAAACGATTCATAGAACTGGTCCTTCAGTATGTATATCTTGGACAGACCTTACAGATGGACAATGAGCTGGGCTCAGAATTGACCAAGAACAAAAGAATGGGTTGACTGTCTTTTGCAAAACTGTACTTTTCATTTTCATTTCCTCCAGCTACTACCTAAAATGGAGGCATATCTTTTAAATTACAATATTCTTTTGGGGCTGCAAACATGGAATACCACAGTCTCTGAAGATTCAAAGTTGAGTGTTACCCAAGGGCAATGGAGAGGCACATAGTTGGACAGGAGGAACCACACATTATCAGTAGGGATTATCTTTCTTTTTTGAATTTCTATCCCCAGTGCCTGGCACATAATAAATGTTTCTTGACTGAGTTTCTTGACTGATAAGTTCATAGGTCCACCAGCAGTAATTTTCTACATAAACTCAACATTTCACTCCTTGCAAAACTTTCCTCTGATCTCCCTCCAGTTTCTTTAATGACTGTGTTTTCTTGTGTGTGTGTGTGTGCTCAGTATTGTTTTTAATAAAATGCCATTTTAATAAGTTATAACATTACTTTGTACGGTAAACACCACCAATAAGGCAACGATAACATGTAAATAAATATACAGCTATTTTGAGGAAAGGTCTTGTCACTAGATGTCCCTGAGAAGACTTGAGCTGGTCCAATTCTGTATCTTCTGCAATGTATAATGGCCATGTTTTCTTTAAGAAGGCTTTTTTTCAAGAAGGCTATAATATGTCCCTCATGTAGTCTTGGATTCTGTGGGAAAAATTTGAAAATCATCACCTGGAAAAAGCATTGTTCTTCTTCCCTTCTCCCATACACACTTGCAGTAGAATTTTCCTCTAAATGTTTCCACTAATCTGATGTGCATCCTGTAGGAGACATTGATCCATTGTTATTGAATATGATTTAATCAAAAAATACAAAAAAGCATGGGTGAAATACAGGCCGTCATCCTGTGTCTGATCATTACCCATTCAATTCTATGACTTCCTTTAAAAAAGTGAAGCAACTAGAAACCCATTGCATACCATTCTTGCCCTTGGTTGCACCCAAAAGATACAAACCAAAGAAGCAGTGTTTGCTTACTTCCCTCCATGGTGCTCAGAAATTGCAGGAAAAGGCAAATATGAGATTAAGCCAGTTTCAGAAAGGACCCAGTTTTCTAATCCAATAAATATACCATGTAACCATTCCCCCTGGGAGTTTGTAATACTGATGGAGAGAAAGTACTATAAAAACAAATTCTGAAAGCCAATGCTCTTCACTGATGAAATCAAGTCCAAGGGATTAGCCAAAATCCCTAATTAATAATATAAAATAAATCTGATAAATAGTGCTATTCCTAAAAATGCGGTAGCCACATGGGTGCAGTTAATAGTGGGCTTTGGGGAATGGAGGGGAAGGATATGTGCAGGAAAATAGTGAAATCATTCAAGTATGTGAGAGAGAAGGTAAGCTCAGGTGAAACAGCTATATATATAGGACCTCTCTGTGTGAGTCATCGTATGGGTGCCATTATAGGAAGAGTGGGGAGCCAAATTACCCTCTTTGTATGGTGCATTTGAGAATACTACATGGGTAAGAAAGAAAGGAAATGTCCTCTGCTTCTCTGCAGGACACAGAGCTATGCAACCACTCCCAAAGCTGTACAAATCCATCCAAAGAGCCTTAGGAACTGGCAGGGCTTTTTGCTGACACAGAAGTCACCACAGAAGGACCTTGGTAGTGGGAGTCAAAGGCTCTACTCTGGCAGTTCTGGCCCTGGGAAGGCAGCCCTGTGCCCTGTTGCTATACTCTTTCCTTAAGATGAACTGTTCCCTTTATGGGACTTGTCCTCATATCTGAAATTACTTTGCATATATATTTACTTATCTATGTGCTGTTGCCTTTCCCCAATAGAATATATAAAATTCCTTGTTAACTGTAAAATGTCATAACAATGTAAGGCAGGAGTTCTTAACCCTGTCTGTGTTACACTCTTTTAGAAGTTTGGTGAAATCTCTAAGCCTTTCTCAGAATGACCTTTTAAAATTCATAACTAAAGGAAATGCTAAATTTCTCATGATAAAGATATAACTTTTTCCTACCCAAGCCCACAGACCCCCACCCCCAAAATCTATCCATGGACTGCTTGGGAGTCTGTGAACCATAGATTAAGAATTCCTGATGTAAAGGTGTACTTCGGGAACATAGGATCTGTGCCCTATTTCATCTTCTTCCTCCCAATACTTAGCACAGTGAAATAGTGTAGTGAAATAATTATTATAGTCATCATTCAGAATGTACCTTAGGAAATCATTCTTCACTGGTTTCCTTTGATCTGAATCTCCCATTTTCCAGCTCCCAAAATTCAATTTTTCTCTTAAGTCTTGGTCCCTTTCCCCAGCACCCTGAGCAAACTATTTTTTTTTCTAAGTCGCAGTCTACTCAAACTAAAATTTTTTCTGTCTTTTCTTCTCTTCCCACCTCCTTTCCCCTTTCTTTCAGCTCTGTAGGCCTGGTCCCCTTAATTCCATGCCAGATATGTTTCCTCTTGACCTCTAGGTGTCAAGAACCATCTGAAGCTAACTACATATAGCAAGAGTAGGAAAAGGAGAGAGAGAGTCAGAAGGGACAGAGCCAAGGGACATTTCCCTCTGATTCAAAGCTTCATCATGATGACTGGCATTTATATAGTACCATAAGATTTACAAAATGGACCCTAGGATATTAGCTTCTCCCTTGCTTCTCATGACACTGCGCTCTCCTGTTTCTCCTCCTGCCAACCAATTGATCCTTCTCCATATCCCCTGCTGAATCATCATCCACCACCCCCACCACTGCCCCTGCTCTTATATGCGTATGTCTTGTCTCCTCTGGTAGAGATTCTTTCTTTTTTATCTTTGGATCCCTAATTTCTACCTCAGTTCTTAAACATAGGAGTCATTTAAAAAAATGTTTATGGCAGCGGTTTTCAAAAGGTAGTCTAAGAATCCTGGGTATCCCCAAGAACCTTTCAGTGGTCCATGATATCCAAACTACTTTCATAATAATACTAAGACTTAATTTCTAACATGGTAAATATTAATAGATAGAGAACTACCACTTCACTTAATTGACTTCAAAGACTTTACTCACAATACCTCATTTGGCCGCCATACCAACCCTGGAAGGTTCATTTTCCCATGAAGTTAGTAGAAGTTGAAGTGATTTGCCCCTAGTCATACTAAGGCAATCATCAGTGGTAGGAACACCTTCTCTCCTGACTCAAACTTCAGTTTCTGTCACTCTACCCTGCTGCTTCCAACTCAGTATATTTGAAAGCAGAATGAAATTAACTATAATCATAAATTTGAGGGGAACAGGTGTGAGTTGGAATCCCAGCTCTGCCTCTTCTGATCTCAGTGACTTTGGGCAAGTGACTTGACCTCTCTGGGCCTCAGTTCCTCATGTAAGACTATCCCAAGCTTCTTTGATGGCACGCCCCCATCAATACAAATTGGAGGGAGAGGAGAGTATTGCCCTCCAACATGTGTTTATTTTATTGCCTCTTTCATATAGGAACAGCAGCGTTGGTGACCCCATAAATAGGAAAAGGTAGATGTAGGTTTTCACCTCTTTTGAGGAGGGAGCTCCCTTTGGCTGCTGCTGGTTTCTCCATAATTCTACCAATTGACAGGCACATGTCTGGCTGGAATGGAGAGGGACTTCTGGAAGCGAGGGTGAGGGGGTCTTATGTAATGCCCCCCAACCCTTTGCCCACAGGAATAAGATTTGTTCTGACTTCTCTGTTCACAGCAGGGATAATAGAGTCCAATTTCATTCTGTGGCACCTTCCCATTTTGATGTTCTCCATGAAACCCTGGCATTGCAGATTTAGGTCAGAGGCAGTGCATGCAAAAATGGCATTTCTCCTTATCTTCAAAGACCTTGCCTCTGTTTACAAAAAAAGCTAAGCTGCTTTAGACTTTCTTAATCAAAATAGAGGAAGAAGACTTTATGCATGCAGCATTCACTTAAGAATAGGAGAAAAATGTGCCCACAGTCATTTCCTGTATTACACTTTACTCCTTTCTGATGTGCTATCCCTTTTCTGTTCCCCATGGGCACTGAATTCTTTAGTTGTTAGAGTATTTTGTCAGCATAACCACCAAGCCACAAAAGCACAGGTTCAAGCCTTCAGGAAGACCTAGAAGCCCTAAAGCCAGCTGGATTTGAGCCTAAATGCATTAGACGTTGATTTGGAACCGAGATATCTATATTTCTGTGCTGGTCATTAGGAATGATGAACGTGAGTCAGTCAGGGCAAGTGGCTCTCCTGGAAAGCAGTTCTATTCTTAAAAATCCACTACAAGAATTAAACAAATTACAGATACAGAGGTATCCTACAGCTGCTGACAGAGGTAGGTAAGCCAGTCCCATTCCATTCACATTGACTCAGTAAGAATTTATTAAACCCTAAATTCTGAGAATATAATGATGAAAAACCTCACAGTTCTTGTCCTCAAGGACTTTACAATCCATGTGTGTGTGTGGGGGAGAGGAGCAAAAAAAGAGGGGAACGAAACATATACACAAATATACACAAATAGGTAGAGTATGTTAACGCTAAGAGGAGAGAGAGAGAGAGAGAGAGAGAGAGAGAGAGAGAGAGAGAGAGAGAGAGAGAGAGAGAGAGAGAGAGAGAGTGAGAGAGAGAGAGAAAGAGATCCCTTTTTAGCTACAGGGATCAGGAAGATTTTCCTGAAGGAGGTGACACCTAGGCATGGTGACAGGCAGGGAGCGGGTTCCATCCATGGAGGGAAGGTGTGCACATGTACATAGAATCACCGGGGAGCCATTAACAGTCCAATTTGCATGAAAATGTACAGTGTGTTCAGGGAAGGTGTGTGAACTAAATCTTGGGTCAGCCAGTGGAAGCTCTTCAATGCTAGCCCTTGAAATTTGTATTTTATCATGAAGGAAATGAGACAGTAAAGGCAGTTAAGGGAGCACCTGTCTGGCACAGTGGGTAGAGTGCCAGACCTAGAGTCAGGAAGACCTGAGTTCAAGTGTGGCATCAGACAATCACTAGCTGTGTGTGACCCTGAGAAAGTCACTTAACCCTGTTTGCCTCTGATTCTTCATCTGATAAATGAGCTAGAAAAGGATATGGCAGACCACTCCAATATCTTTGCCAAGAGTTGGACAGGACTGAACTACACCACCAGCAAAGATGGTTAAACAATAAGAAACTAGAATCTTTGTACAAGGCTCTTATTTGAATATTACTGGTCACTTACTTTGATACTAATGAGAGATTAGAGGCTTCATTTTGATGGTAATGTGATAGAGAATCTCTTTGCCTATACAAAGACTGCACTTTGTTTTCTCTTTTTTCCTTAATGGTATTTTATTTTTTTTCCAATCACAGATAAAGATACTTTTCAACATTTATTTTTATAAATTTTGAATTTCAGATTTTTCTCTTTTCCCCCTCTCCTTCTTCCTCTCCAAGACAGAAAGCAATCTTATATAAGATATACATGTTACAATCACATTAAACATATTTCCACATTAGTCATTCTGCGAAAGAAGAATCAGAACAAAAGGGAAAAACCATGAGAAAAAAGTGAAAATACAATGTTTTGATCTCCATTTAGATTCCACAGTTCTTTTTAAATGGTTCACATTTTCCATCACGAGTCTTTTGGGATTGTCATGGATGATTATATTGCTAAGAAGAGCTAAGTTTATCATAGTTAATCATCATAAAATGTTGCCGTTGCTGTATGTAATGTTCTTCTCATACTGCTCACTTCACTTAGCATCAGTTCAGGTAAGTTTTTCCAGATTTTTCTGAAGTCTGCCTGTTCATCATTTCTTATAGCACAATAGTATTCCATTATATTCACATACCACATGTTCAGCCATTCCCCAATTGATGTTCTTTCCCTCGGTTTCCAGTTCTTGACCACCACAAAGAGAGCTGCTATAAATATTTTTGTACATATGGGTCCTTTTCCCTTTTTATGATCTCTTTAGGATACAGACCTAGTAGTGGTATTGCTGGATCAAAGGGTATGCACAATTTGGTTGCCCTTTGGGCATAGTTCCAAATTGCTCTCCAGAATGGTTGGATCAGTTCACAACTCCACCAGCAATGTGTTAGTGTTCCAGTTTTTCCCCATCTTCTCAAACATTTATCATTTTTCTTTTCTGTCATATTAGCCAAACTGATAGATGTAAGGTGGTACCTCAGAGTTGTTTTAATTTGCATTTCTCTAATCAGTAGTGGTTTAGTGCATTTTTTCATATGATTATAGATAGCTTTAATTCCTTCATCTGTAAACTGCCTGTTCATATGCTTTGACCATTTATCAATTGGGGAATGACTTGTATTCTTAAAAATTTGACTCAGTTCTCTATATAGTTTAGAAATGAGGTATTTATCAGAAATACTAACTGTAAAAATTGCTTCCCAGTTTTTTGCTTTCCTTTTAATCTTGGTTGCACTGGTTTTGTTTGTGCAAAAGTTTTAAAATTTAATATAATAAAAATTATGCATTTTGCATTTCATAATGTTCTCTATGTCTTGTTTGGTCATAAATTCTTTCCTTCTCTATATATGTGACAGGTAAACTATTCCTTGCTCTCCTAATGTGCTTATGGTGTCATCCCTCATGTCTAAAGTATGTATCCATTTTGACTTTATCTTGATATTGGGTGTGAAATGTAGGTCTATGCCTAGTTTCTAGTTTCTGACATACTATTTTCCAGTTTTGCCGGTAGTTTTTTCTAATCAAATAGTAAGTTCTTATCCCAGAAGCTGGAGTCTTTGGGTTTATCAAACAGTAGATTTCTATAATCATTGACTACTGTGTCTTGTGTACTTAACCTATTCCACTGATTCAACACTGTATTTCTTAGCCAGTAACAAATGTTTTCCTTCTTTCCCATATATTATGTGGTCCCTGACATTTTCTGTCAACTGAATTTATTGGTAAAATCACCGCCTTCTTTTCTAATTACCTCCTCCGTCTGAGTGTAATGGAAACAATCAAGTAACTTGGAGTCAGGAAAGTCCTAGTCTCCAATCCCATCTGTAATACTTAATAGTTGGATCATCATGGCCAAATCATTTAATTTCTCAGGACCCATTTCTTCATCTGGAGCATGATATCTGTTATTACTTACCTAACTGAGTTGTTGTGAAGACCAAGTGAGTTTTTTGTAAACTCAAAGTGTTATATAAATGATCAGTTATTGTTGTTATGTTTAAGTTATACCTGGTTGAAGTACATTAGGGCTTAAATTAATGAGGATTTCAACTCTTGAAAATCTGCTATCTTTTTTTGTTTTCCCTAGAGTATTTTACCTGTTTGCATAGAGTTGTAAATACCCTTTCAAGTAGCACAGGAAGATATGATAATTTTAAAATGGGAGGACATCATTTGACTGATGCCATGTGAATATTTCTAAGAGCCTTACTCCTAGAAAGAGTTATTGGAACAAAGCTACATAGTGACCTATATGCACTGATAGTACCTATATTATAGTAGATACAATGGTACAAAGGCTTTGTCAAGATCTTTATCATGTCCCACTGTGAAGAGACTAGGCATATATACCCACATGTGTTTCTAGTGCCTAGTGTGTGTATATATATGTACATATGTATATATATACACACACATTCACATGTATTTCCAGTGCATGCACACAAACATGCACACATGTGTATGTGTGCACATGTGTATAGATATACATACATGTATATGTATTATATGTAATTGCATATTAAACTTTAATTATTATATATAATACGTACAATTAATAATTATCTGTAATTATATATATTAAGCTTTAACAGCTTAGAAGTGCACTAAGACTTTTGTAACACCCTGTATATGAAATCCTAAACCCTGGTACTTCTTTCATTTGCTTGGAGCATCCACTTTAAGAGGCATTTGGTTCCATTGTCCATGCACTGGGGGTCAGTTCTAGAACCAGGGGAGGTACAATGTACCTCAGCACAGGAACATCCAGTCTGCAAAAGTGCCCGTCTATGAAAACAACTTGTCAAAACTTGCTACGTCTGAAGTAATGACTTTCCACTGCAGACCTCAAGTTTTGTTTTGTTTTTTTCTCCTCTTGGATAATATAAATATTTTCATTTTTAGGGAATTTCTGCCATGCCTGATTCATTCTTACCTCTGGTCTTCAGCATTGTCACTTTGAAAACAAAGTAACTGGTTTGTAATTAAGCAGAGCTGAAGCAGGCCTTAAGATTTACTGAAAGCCCATGTTTTTCGTATTGATCCATCCTATGAGAACATTTCCTTTTCCTGAGGAAGTGCCTGATTCTGTTTTGCACAGCTCTCCCAATCCCAGGCAGAAGGGCAGGGTGACATTGGTATTTGGTCACAGTGTCATTGCTGAACTGTTGTAGGGCTGGGGCATCTGACACTTCCTGACTGATGGAGTGCAGATGGATGGAAGCTGTCTGGATGCTGGACAAATGTTTAGTAACTAGACAGAGTCAGGATTTATGATTCTAAATGTGCCAGTATGTCAAGGTCAAGACATATCTTATGTCAACCAAGAAGATGTACTTAAATGCATATTATTTTCTTAAATGATGAGCTTTTTCCATAGTCACAGCTTCCCTTCTCCCCCTGACTCTTTTAGCTCCACCACCAATATCTTGATGCTACACATGTATTAGTTGCGGGAGACTGGCACAATTTTAGGCCTTAAGATATGAAATCAAAGTCAACAGCCCTTTAATTTATCCTTATTTATAATCTGCCCCAGTGGAATAATGTTGTCATTGCCATTTTGCAACTAGATACACAGTGGCTGAGTCCAAACTTGAAAACTGAACTGGACAATAGGGCGATTTTTTAAAAAGCTTTTCATCACTTTTGTTTTTAATTACCTCAGTATTTCAACTGAATATATTCTCTCAACCTAAATGAGCTAAGAACAGCTAGTTGTTCCAGTGGATAGAGTACTGGCCTGGAGTCAGGAAGACTCATCTTCCTGAGTTCAAATCAGGCCTCAGACACTTACTAGCTATGTGATCCTGGGCAAGTAATTTAATTCTGTTTGACTCAGTTTCCTCATCTGTAAAAATGAACTGAAGAAGGAAATGGCAAACCACTCTGGTATCTTTGCCAAGAAAACCCCAAACAGGGTCACGAAGAGGCAGACACAACTGAAAAATGACTGAACACACTCATACACACACACATACACACACACACAAATGTGCTAAAGATCTTCATTGCTTAATTTTCCATGTCCTTTAAAGGGTGTGATTATTTCATAACTAAAAATTAGTCTAATGTTCTATTAGTGAGCAAATTCCAGAATTATCACCTCTTTACCTAAAGCAAAATCTATTGATTATAGAATAGCTGTGATTATTAAGAAATAAGGCACATATTTTGTACCTTAACGATAATAGTAGCAATAGCTAGAATTAATAGAAGGCTTTAAGGTTTGCAAAGCACTTAGTACATTCTTTTCATTTGAACCTCACAACCCAGGGAGGTAGGTGTGATAATTGTCCTCATTTTATAGACAAGGAGGCCGAGCCTGAGAGTGGTTAGTCAGTCTGCCCAGGTTCACACAGCTGGAAAGTGTCTGGGGAAGGATCCAAGCATGCGTCTTGCTGACTCCATGACACCAAGTTGCCGCTGACCACTAATTAAGGCTTAAGGAATAATTATTTTAAAAAGCCATCTAATGTTTAGCCTTACGATGTGAAGTATCATATATACTATATGATGATATAGTAAATAACAATGATATACTATGTATACATATGTATGTGTGTGTATAAAAGATAGTTATTTTCTGGACAGTCTGATTTTTGGGCCATCACTGCCCAAATCAGGACTCTTGATGTCGTAGATGCCCAAACCAAAACCTCAGATTCCCCACAGCTGTGTTGATCAGAACTCTCATTTTGGAGACAGGTCTTCCTATATAGAGAATTTTGAGCAAGATATTGTGCAATGCTGAACCTGGCTTAGCTTCCTGAGCAAGGAACTTGATCTGAAACATTGTCCAAGAATCTATCAGGGACTGTGCCATCAGGACAGGTTCAGCTCCAGGAAACCACTGACTAGGCAGATGCTGGCTTGTGATACCAGACTTAGAACCTCCTGATGGTGCAGTCTAAGCCACTAACTGGGGCACATATGCCCCCAGTCCATTTGCCCAGCAGACATGGATTGGGTGTTCAGCCAGGATGGGGGAGGACTTTCTTTCCTTCCAGGAGCAGAATGCAAAATTTCACTGCCCTCTAGTGTTAAGAGCCTTCCTTTTACTGGTGGTTAAATAGGTTCTCCAAGTGGTGACATTTAACTTTGCAGCTAGTTACAAGCTATAGGTTTCACAGCCTACAGATCTTAGATAGGTGGTTATCAGTGTGTGTTGTATCCCTGTGAAAGCCGGGGTCCTGTTAGAATGCATTTGCTCTCCATAGTACTTTTGGCTTCTTTTTCCAAGAAATCCACTCTTTCCTTTTTCCTAGCTGTGACCTGTGCTCAGGTCATGGGTTAGGGCAGATCATTACTCTTGTTATTCAAGAGTTTTGTCTCTATATAAATCTACACATGTCATAAATAACATCTATTTGTAATTTATAGCAGAATATATTATCTTCAAGTGTCTCAGTTTTTATTTTACGGTATAAAACTCTATTTCAAGAGATATATTACATTGTAACCTTAGAAAACTTTGATCTTTTTGCCTAAATTATTAATTTAGTACTTCAATGGATCCACAATATCATCAAAGCGAGTATTCTTTCCAGTGATACAGGGCATAACTCTAATACACCTTCTAGGCCTGTACACCTCATGCCCATGTCCTGTCTTAACCCTTCTACAGGGGCCCCATCCAGTGATCTGATTTTCCTCTTCATCCCTTATCACTGATTGGGGACCAGTGCGCCATGTGTGCTATCCATCTATTAGCCTTTCCATTTATGATGTAGTTAGCAAGCCTCCTTTTGGTTAGTGTCCTCCAGGCTGTTTTATGCTCATATTTCCTGATTTGTTAAGTGCTGTAGTCCATTTTCACCTCCCTTGCACCTTTCCATGCCTACTGACCCCTGATTTTTATTCTTTTGAAATTGTGCTATTCCAAAATTCACAGCCACATATCATGACCAATAGAATATGGGTTTTTAAAACATGAAATTTTTTTTTTTTAGGAAAAAGCTTGGGGGGTGAAGAGGTCATTGAAATCATTGTACAGTGTTCTAAATACAATCCAATCAGCTGTATTTTTCCAGTTAGATTCTAGGACCAGTTGATTATCCATATGCAACATCTATCAATAATAGATGTCATGATAGACTAGGTATGCACTTTACCAATAAAAAGTCTTTATCCATTTGTTTTTTCTCAGCTACACTGAGCTCCTTTGAGTGATTTTGAGTTGAGCTTAGTAGGTTCTGTAAAATTCCAGGATTTGATGCAGTCAGCATAATGTTACCTATAAATAAGAGTATTTGGAAGACTTCACCATAAATAGGGAATCCCTCTTACATTGGGAGTCTGAACTGGGTGTCTTTTATGATAGTGATGAATTCTTTTGATTAGCATATATCTACCTCTTTCATGATTTTCTTGATATTCATAATTGGGAAATTATCAATCAATCAATCTCTGATGTCTGTCAAGGGATCTTGTGTGAATTTAGCACACATATGGAAGTTGCTTTGTGAAAGAATTGCCATAAAGGCTGGCTTCTGCTTCAGCAAAGTAAATCCTTTTTTGTCATAAACAGCCTGTAAGGGAGAGGAGCCAAGATGGCAGAGTAGAAAGATACATATATGTTAGCTCCTAACCCACAGCCCATAAAATACCTGTAAAGAAGAACTCCCAGCAAGTTCTGGAGCAGCAGAAGTCACACAACAATGGAGTGAAGGAGATTTCTGTTCCAGAGAGACCTGAAAAACTGACACAAAAGGTCTGTCGTGCCCAGGACCTGGAGCAGAGCCCAGCCCTACCTTGGCCACACGGCACTGAGGGGAACAGATCCAAGCAGGCTTCAGGGACAGAATCTCCAGCAGCAGCACAGGTCCCTCCACCCATAGGTGCCAAAGGTCAATGAGAGGGTCTTTTCAACAGGGTGTCTCCATAACCCAGGTCCCCTCTGGAGGCAGCAGTAGAGGCAGCAGCTGACGGGGACTCCCAAAGCAGGCAGGAGCTGGGATCCATTGTTGAAGGTCTCCCAATAACCCCACTAAGGGAACTGAGCCCAGTGTGGCTGCCCTGCCCCCACCTGAGCACCTGAACTTAATCTCACACTGAATAGCAGCCCTGCCCCCACCCAAAGCCCTGAGGCTGGGAGGCAGCATTTGAATCTCAGACCCCAAGCACTAGCTGGGCGGATCTGGAGGCGAGGTGGGTGTGGAGAAGACACTCAGAAGTCAAGTCACTGGCTGGGAAAATGCCCAGAAAAGGGAAAAAAATAAGACCATAGAAGGTTACTTTCTTGGTGAACAGATATCTCCTCCCATCCTTTCAGATGAGGAAGAACAAGGCTTACCATCAGGGAAAGACACAGAAGTCAAGGCTTCTGTATCCCAAACATCCAGAATAAATATTCAATGGGCTCAGGCCATTGAAGAGCTCAAAAAGGATTTTGAAAATCAAGTTAGAGAGGTGGAGGAAAAGCTGGGAAGAGAAATGAGAGAGATGAAAGAAAAGCATGAAAAGCAGGTCAACACCTTGCTAAAGGAGACCCAAAAAAATGCTAAAGAAAATAACACCTTTAAAAATAGGCTAACTCAATTGGCAAAAGAGGTTCAAAAAGCCAACAAGGAGAAGAATGCTTTAAAAAGCAGAATTAGCCAAATGGAAAAGGAGGTCCAAAAGCTCACTGAAGAAAATAGTTCTTTAAAAATTAGAATGGAACAGATGGAGGCTAATGACTTTATGAGAAACCAAGAAATCACAAAACAAACCCAAAAGAATGAAAAAATGGAAGATAATGTGAAATATCTCATTGGAAAAACAACTCACCTGGAAAATAGATCCAGGAGAGACAATTTAAAAATTATGGCACTACCTGAAAGCCATGATCAAAAAAAGAGCCTAGACATCATCTTTCATGAAATTATCAAGGAAAACTACCTGATATTCTAGAACCAGAGGGCAAAATAAATATTGAAAGAATCCACTGATCCCCTCCTGAAAGAGATCCAAAAAGAGAAACTCCTAGGAACATTGTGGCCAAATTCCAGAGTTCCCAGGTCAAGGAGAAAATATTGCAAGCAGCTAGAAAGAAACAATTCAAGTATTGTGGAAATATAATCAGGATAACACAAGGTCTAGCAGCTTCTACATTAAGGGATCGAAGGGTGTAGAATATGATATTCCAGAAGTCAAAGAAACTAGGATTAAAACTATCACCTACTCAGCAAAACTGAGTATAATACTTCTGGGGAAAAAATGGTCTTTCAATGAAATCAAGGACTTTCAAGCATTCTTGATGAAAAGACCAGAGCTGAAAAGAAATTTTGACTTTCAAACACAAAAATCAAGAGAAGCATGAAAAGGTAAACAGCAAAGAGAAGTCATAAGGGACTTATTAAAGTTGAACTGTTTATATTCCTACATGGAAAGACAATATTTGTAACTCTTGAAACTTTTCAGTATCTGGGTAGTTGGTGGGATTACACACACACACACGCACACGCACATGCACACGCACATGCACGCACACACACAGAGACAGAGAGCACAAAGTGAATTGAATAGGATGGGATCATATCTTTAAAAAAATGAAATTAAGTGGTGAGAGAGAAATATATTGGGAGGAGAAAGGGAGAAGTGGAATGTGGCAAATTATCTCTCATAAAAGAGGCAAGCAAAAGACTTTTTAGTGGAGGGAAAAAGAGGGGAGGTGAGAGAAAAACATGAAGTTTACTCTCATCACATTCCACTAAAGGAAGGAATAAAATGCACAGTCATTTTGGTATGAAAACCTATCTTACAATACAGGAAAGTGGGGGAGAAGGGGATAAGCAGGGTGGGGGGGATGATGGAAGGGAGGGCAATGGGAGGAGGGAGCAATTTGAAGTCAACACTCTTGGGGAGGGACAGGATCAAAAGAAAGAATAGAAGCAATGGGGGGCAGGATAGGATGGAGGGAAATATAGTCTTACACAACACAACTATTATGGAAGTCATTTGCAAAACTACACAGATATGGCCTATATTGAATTGCTTGCCTTCCCAAAGGGAATGGGTGGGGAGGAAGGGATGAAGAGAAGCTGGAACTCAAAGTTTTAGGAACAACTGTCGAGTACTGTTCTTGCTACTAGGAAATAAGAAATACAGGTAATGGGGTATAGAAAGTTATCTGGCCCTACAGGACAAAAGAGAAGATGGGGACAAGGGAAGGGAGGGATGATAGAAGAGAGGGCAGATTGGTGATAGGGGTAATTAGAATACTTGGTGTTTTGGGGTGGGGGAGGGGACAAATGGGGAGAAAATTTGGAACCCAAAATTTTGTGAAAATGAATGTTAAAAGTTAAATAAATAAATTAAAAAAAAATAAACAGCCAGTAAGCAGTGGGCTCTTGTATTCTCTGCACTTTCCAGTCAAACCCCCTTTTTCATTGAGGGAAGTAAAATAAACATAGATCTGTGGATTATAAGATACCCTAAAGTGACTGTGTAGTGACTCCTGGTGCTTACTATCAGTGGGGAGAAAAGGACTGAGCTTGATACCCACTGATCACCAGTTACTTTGCTGAAATCTTTTGTTCCTGATAAGAGTTTTAAAAAATAACCTTGTAGAACTTTGACCTATAGTTGTCATTGTTTAGTTCACAAAAAAGAGATTCTTATTATCTGCTTTTCCAGTTAATCATGCATGAGAAAGACTGAAAATAGGGATGAAATGGGGAACATGAGCATGATAATAAAGGAAAAATCAGATTGGAAAGAAAGCATATTCTATCTTCACCCCTTGCTTGCTAAGACAGTATGAACAACATCTGTGTCAATTTTCTGTAACGTTCATCAGAGAGTGACAGAAAAGTGACAAAAATTCATTTTCTTAGATTCCAAATATGGAGAGTGAAGGCTACAGACTCCTTTATATATATGTTTTAATGTGTATGTGATAGAGTTTCTTTCTTTTTTCCACAGGACCTCAGCATGGTTGTGGAGGATATCTGACAAATGCAAGTTCCACTTTTAGTTCTCCCGATTCTAATGCTGACGGCAAATATGACAAGAATTTAAACTGTGTATGGATCATCACAGCACCTGTCAACAAAGTCATTAATCTGACCTTCACTGAATTTTCCCTAGAAGCAAGGACTTATCGAGGATGCTTTTATGACTATGTAAAGGTATGGAAATCAGGTTTGGAACCAGATACTACTAATCACAGCCTCCAATGGCAGGATGCCTCACTTTACTGCCCCTCTGAAAGGTTATAAATAAATTGACTTCTTATAAAACAATTTATTCTCCAATTGGCTTAGGCTATAATTTCAGAGATACCTTATCTCTATTTCTGATTGATCTTTAATTAGCTTTGCTTAGAAGCAGGAAGTTGAAGATATAGACTAGAGTTCTGGTGAGAGCACATACCAGCAGTAGAAATTGAAGCCATGAGAATAGATAACCTCTGTCAGAGAAAACATAGACAGAGAAGAGCAGTCGACTAAGGAGCAGTTTGGGGAAATCCTCATAGTTGCAGTGGGATAAGCGGAACCAGTGAAGAAAACAGAGGTTACTAATAACAATATGACACATGTCCAAGCCTTGGGCTTATACAAGTCAGGCTCTATCTTGGAGCAGGTGTCTCCTCCTTGTAGCTTATGTATTTGGCTTGCTTTGGCACCACTCATAGTTTCCTCTGGGAACTATAAAGTATAACTCATGTTTGGATTTCAACAAATGTGATAAAATAATCCTGGTTCTTATGCAAGTACTCAAGATATCAATGCATATTTGGCACAGGACAGCCTTTATTTCATCTCATATGAAGAATATAGGAGGAGTCATCCCAGTCCGTAAACAATATCATTTCCTTCCCTCTTAAATAAATCTCACTTTCCTCTCAGGCACCTATATAGGCATCTAGACTCCTAGCCTCATAGTACATACTCCTCGTCCTAAAACCAAACTTGAGGCCACACAAGCAGCCAAGTCTGATGAGGGTTCTTCTTCACTCCATGGACACATACATACTTCCAGTCTCCTGGGATTATCTCAGAAGCTAAGGTTAGATGAGACAGTTTGTCCAGTGAAAAGGACAAAGCTTCTGGAGTCAAAGTAACTGTGGATAAATCAAACTACTGGTGCTCAATACCTATTTCCTAACAAATCACTTAACCCTCCAGGCTTCAGTTTCCTCATCTGTAGAATGAGAGGATTGAATCAGATGGCCTGTGAGGCACCTTCTAACTAAATCTACGAACTTAGTCACTTGAGGTTCCTTTCTCCTGCAAGTTGCAGGTTCGTGTACTTTCCTTTGGATTACTGAAGAGATGCTCCCTTTCCCATCAGATCTATACTATTCAAATAGCTTATTTTAGAAGCAAATGGTAAAGTCTAATTTTTTTTACTCTCCTGTATCATAGCTAAGGCATAGTCTCAGAGGCTCATAGGTTTAGAGCTGGACAAGACCTGGATCTAATCCCCTCGTTTTATAGATGGGGAAATTGAGGGTCAGAAACAAAGGTCACATTGAGTAGAAAAACTCAGACTCAAACCCAGGTCCTCTAAGTCTAAATTCTGTGCCCTGCCCAGAGCTCCTCAGCTTTGGGGTCACCAGACCCAATATTTGGGCCAGAATGCTTGATCCTTCTTTAGGAAGCTAAGGAACTCTGCTCACTCAGCAACACTGTGTCATTCTCCACAGCTGTCATCCCTTAGGCTGAAAGGTTAGAAAACTGGAATTTATAAGACGCTAGGTCACATGACTAATCTCTCCTGGTGCTGATTGAGAGAGGTCTTACCATTCACTCTCCCTGCTATGATGGATGATGGCAATGTAACTGAAATATACCTCTGCCCCAAGGCTGTCCTTAGCAGTTCTCAGGTTGGTCAAGGTGGGGAGCGGCACTGTGCCAAGGCTGACCCCTCTGCCTCCTCCCACTTTGGACCCAGGTCCACTCTTAAGTCTCTTAGTTCTGGTCATCATTTAGCTCTCTCTTTCATCTCCCCTCTCTCTTTTCTCCTTTACCCCTTCTGTTCTCTCTCTCTCTCTCTCTCTCTCTCTCTCTCTCTCTCTCTCTCTCTCTCTCTCTCTCTCTCTTTCTCCCTCTCTGTCTGTCTGTCTGTCTGTCTGTCTCTGTCTGTCTCTGTCTCTGTCTCTCTCTCTCTCTCTGTCTCTCTCTCTCTCTCTCTCTCTCTCTCAGGTTTCTGAAAAGGATCAACTTTTCAACTGACCCCTTTTTCATAGGCACAGGAAGAATGTATAGCTCCAAATCAAAGTTAATGAACCTTAATGACTCATTGAATTAAGTATACATAAGTCTTCATGTACTCAGAATCAGGAATAGACCATAGTACTCTCAGTGAGGTGCCAATGAAAAATACAAAGTCCCAAATGAAGGGTCACTTCATCAGAAAAATCATCAATTTGGGGCAACGAGGTGGTGCAGTGTATAGAGCACTGGCTCTCAAGTCAGGAGGACCTGAGTTCAAATGTGGCCTCAGATATTAGCTGTGTAATTCTGGGCAAGTCACTTAACCCCAACTGTGAAAAAAATGGAAGGAAGGAAGGAAGGAAGGAAAGAAGGAAGGAAGGAAGGAAGGAAGGAAGGAAGGAAGGAAGGAATGAGGGAGGGAGGGAGGGAGGAAGGGAGGAAGGGAAGAAGGAAAAGAAAGAAAAGGAAGGAAGGAAGAAAAAGAAAGGAAGAAAGAGTCATCAAATCAATCAGTTTTCACTTATCAATGCTCCATATTAATACAGGTTTACAAAGGAGCTTTCCTTACCATTACCACCATACATTGAAAAGATCCCTAAAGTTGAAGTCAGAGGATTTTTATTTCAGTTTTGGCTCTGTTATTTATACTTTTGTAAACTTGGGCACATCATCTACCTTTTCTGAGCCCCAGTTTCTTACCATTTCTTAGAAAATGAGAGGTTTGAACTAGGTGACCTAGATTTCTAATCAGCTCTAAATCTAGGATCCTATGGACCCTATGGGTTATTAACACCCATTTTATAGATGAGTATGGAAGTGTTATGAACACCCATTTTAATAGATGAATAAACTGAGGCTCAGGGGATTTAGATGATTTAGCCATAGTCATCTAGAAAGTATCCAGCGGTGACTCAGAAGATGGGAGACACCAGAATAACATAGCTTTGGGTTGAGTAGTCATCAGTATGTGTGTCATATATTGCCCAGGAGGATGAAGAAGTCATTGGATTTAATGCAGAGAAAGTCATCAGTGACCTTTAGGAAAATATTTTCAATAGAGTGCTAAAAGCAGAAGCCAGATTAGAGAAGGCTAAGAAGAGACTGCAGATGTCAAGTTACTTTGATTCGAATATATATATATTCTGACAGTGAGACCAAAAAGGCTGAGTTGTAGGGCTGACCACTATAGAAGTTATTTTAGAATAGGTTACTAAAGTATACCGTGGAATCACCTCCTCGTAGGGTCTTTAAAATAAGACAAAATAGGTACGAATTTCATTAAATTCTTAATATTATAGTTCTAGTGGTAGACAGAGGCATTGAGTAGTTCCATTCTCAAACACTGTGATACATCAGTATCGTTAAAATCTTCAGTGAGAGGCCCTAAAAGAATTGCCTGAAGTAGTTAACAGAATTTTACCATTTTAAATCTAAGAAACTGCTTTTGTTTCCAAGTGTTGCTGTGTTCTTAATAAGCACTATAAAGATGTCTTGCCTTGCTTTACGTCTTAGTGACAATGGCAAGGATGGGAATAGTTTCCCCTCCTCCAAATGTTCAATGCCCTTCAATTCCTTATTTCTTTTAATGATAACACTACTTCCCCAGTCACCCAAACACAGAACTTTGGGCTTGTTCTTGACTTATCCCTTGTTCTCATCCCATATGTCATACACTAAGTCATTTTAATCATTCCTTTGGATTGTTTTTTGTCATTACCACTTCTTTGCCATTTCTACTGCCACTACCCTTGTGTGAAGCCCTACTCCCTTGAACTGCATTTTTGTCATTGCTACCTAACTGATCCCCTGTTGCTTGTCTCTTCCATTTATAATTAATTACCCAACCACCACTAGATTAATCTTTATAAAACTACCACTTAAATCATGTCACTCCACTACCTAATTTTTTGATTGATTTTTTTTATTGATTTCCCCACTTCAGACAGCAGAAAACCCAAATTGTTTCATCTGACTTTGAAGGGTCTCTGAAAATTGACCTTACTCTGCCTGTCCAACTCTTTCAATAATAACTAATAATGTTTAAATGCCTTCTGTGTGCAGAGCACTGTGCTACCTTGTAGGGGAGATACCAAGTTTAGATAATAAATAGTCCCTGCCCTCATAAAATTTTGTAGGGTGTAAGACACCAACATGGAAAATTGTAATACACAATATTAAATGCCAACTTTAAAGAGTTACAAAACCTAGAACTATAATAGATCTAAGAGTGAAGGTGATTAGTGACCCAGGAGACCAAGAACAAATCCTAGTGAAGGTGACATTTGAGTTGAGTTTTCAAGGATGGGTAGGATTTTAGCTGACAAAAAGAGAGAGGAAATATATTCCAGGTATGAGCAGAGGCATAGACAGAGGTATATAAAAGCAGAGTGAGTGTGTCAGGGCCAGAACAATTTTTCCGAAAAATTGTGTGTGTGAAAGGGAGTGATAGAAGATGTGCATGGAAAGAAAGGATGGTGTTGGGTTCAGCTTTGATTCTGGGGGGAAGGAGTTTGAACTTTAATTAGTAGGCAATAGATATCCATGAGAGATAGTTAAGCAAAGTAGTAACTTGATCTTTTCATAAGAAAGATAAAATTCTGGAAAATATGTGAAGGATGAAATGGCTGGGGAGAGAATGAAAGCTGAGTAGACAGAGACTTAGTTCAGGGGGCAAGAGGCTCAGTAGTGTGATTAGAGTGGAACTAGAGAGGAGTGCATGAGTATAAGAGCTGTGAAGATGAAATCAACTAAACTTGGTTTTCCAATGGGAAACTGGTTGCTTAAAGTAGCAGCAATAAGACATGAAGCCATGATGATAAGGAGCAAACTTGGGTCATTGACCTGTCTACTATACCTAGAAAGATAGGTATAGCAGAGAAACATATACTTGGAAGAACAACATGGACCTGTCCCTTCACTAGTATTGGGAGTTATGTGGACCACACAAAACTAGGCAGGAAGGAAGATAAGACCCATCATTGTGAGACATTGATTGATACCCTCTACAACAGGGAGGAGTCATTGTTTAATGGTTAAGTTGCTCAGGTATAAGTACATTCTTCATTTTTTTTTTTAACTGGGACAAGTGAAACCTGTCCTACGTTCTCAGACTAAGCCAGAATGCTTGGAAAGGAACTGAAGTTTCCTTCAAATGAACAGGAGATTTTATTCAATATTCAATAAATATTTATTAAGTGACAACTATGTGCCAGGCAAGTAAAATACAAATAAGAAAAAGCAAGACTGTGTCTCCCTTCAAGGACTGTTAGGACAATCTAACGGAAGTAGATAAGACACAAAAGGAAGCTGGAAAGCCAAGGAAGAGGCCACCCCAGAGGGTTCCCAGTGTGGGGACACCTTGTTTCATGGAGCTCAAACAAGGCAGAGCTGTAGATAGAAAGCTGAGAGTGCATGGAAAGTCTAGATCCTGCCCTTCTAGAAAAGAAAGCTTTGGGCAATGTTAATACTAGCCCTCCAGTTAGAGGGGAGAGGAAGCCAGGTAGTTGGGAAGGCATTAAGTATCCAAGATTGGGTTAGCAGCACAGTGAGATCTCAAATGATCAGCTTATCCTGGGAGGGACACCTTGGAGACTGAGTTTGAAAGTCCAGGTCCTACCTTCTCTAAAGGAAAGCTTTGGGGAGAATTTAGTGTTCTTGTTCTGTGGAGTCCAAACCAATCAGAGCTGCATATGAAAGCTATGAGCCAAGACGTTCCCGTGGTTTCCTTAGAAGCATGAGCCAGAGAGATCTTGTGAGATTACCCTTCTGAGAAAACACTGTACCCCAAGTCAATCACACATTTCCCAAGTCCTACTCCTTTGCCTAATGAGGCATAGACTTGATGATGGTGTCTCAAAGGCTATTCCAATAGCATATGCATTCTGCCAGATCCTACCAAGCTGGAAAATACAACCACTAATAGACTTTATTTCAGTTGTCAGAAAATCAGGGTAGATAAGGAGTGACATCATCTTAACGGTGACTTCTTTAGGTCACAGTATCTTATGAAATTATCTCTGTTATTTAGTATAGCAGGGTTGTGATCTGTGTCAGTGCAGAGAGGACCCCTGACAAAATAATGGTCCTTTTGAAATCTCGTACTCATCAGAGTACCTAGAACAGTACTGAGAACATAGAGGAACTCAAGAAATACCAGATACATTGGATCTATGGAGAAAAGAGCTAAAATGTAAACTTGCAAAAGATGTAGACTGTATCTGATAGAGAAACATAACTGTGGGATAATAAACTCACATGAGTGTTTGAATCTGTCATTTAAATCCCCAGCACAGCAAAGAGTTGTTCCAGGATTCTTAAGTTCAAAATTATCTTTGCAAAAAGTATTTTTTGTCTTTATAAAAAATGTTTTAAAATGAGGATGACAATGAAAGCAAGAACTCTGTAAACTTTAAAGCATTATGTAGCTGTGAGTTGTTGTAGTATTATTATTTTCAGCATAGTAGTGAAAATACTTTTTTAATGGTGCTTCTCATTGCAGAGTAATTTTCTAACATCGCTGTGTTTCCTGGAAGACAATAAGAATAAATATTAGTCTTATAAGTAACCCTTTAAGATTTGCAAAGCTCTTTGCATATCTGTCTTATGTGGCATGCCAAAACATTTGATCGAAGAGCAGAAGTTATTCAACTCTAATCTCTATGTCCATATTCAAGTTGGTGCAGTCCAGCTCAGCTATTCACAATAAGTACATCAGTATGACTTTTGAGATAGCTGGCTTTTAGGGTTATTAAGATAACTGTTCCTGTTGAATTATTTATTGCAGCAAGCAAATTTCCTTCAAATGAAGTAGCATTCTTTTTTACATTTTGCTTTCCCCTTCCATATTACTGGCACAAAAAGTCTTGAAGGTCTTTCAGAAATGCCAAAAACCTTAAAATTTTGGGAATTAAATTATTAATACTAGAGATTTAAATTGAGCATACTTTGGCAATTTCAAAATTAAGGATTCAACAACTGTAAATTGTCCAACTCATAGTAATATTAATTGCATCATTATTACAGTGTGTCAATACTTTAAAAGACCCACTGTTTCCTTTATACTAATATTCCCTTCACCCACGTAAAACACAATTAATCCTTCTCTCTTAGCTGATGATGTTTATAAATCACTTGCCTGAAAAAACTCACTATTTTGCCAACATGATGATGTGCCCATTCAGATACTGCTGGGTTATTTTGGGGATGTTATGAGGGGGTCTGCTCTCAGACTTTTTGGTTTGATAGTATCTTCCAGACTTTGGGTCTACTGGAACACTTCAGGAGCCCAGCTTCACATCTATTATACTGATGTAGGACTTTGATGGAGGATTCTTACAATGTACTTGTCATATTTATATACTTACGTGTAATCGCTTTGTTGTATTCTGCTATTGAAATCTTAATCATGATGTTGCCAGACCTTTTTTGTTCTCAATTTCTATCTTCAATGTTTCACCCAGAAGAGCAGCGTAGCACCCCCTAAGCTGCAGAGACTGTGCCCAATTAAATTAGTAGGGGAGGTTTCCTTCATGGGATCTCCCAATACCAGCAAAGTTACAGGTTAGTTAGTCCCCATTCCACTATTTCCACCAGCATGTCACTTATAGACTCACAGAAACCTTAACATTGGAAGAGACCTCAGCGACCACTTAGTGCAGTCTTGACCTGACTAAGAAGCCCCTTTCTAACATCCTCAACATTTTCTTGAAGACCCCAAATGAGGAGGGGATCCACAAGCTCTTCACAAGTCATTTCTACTTTGGAGAGCTCAGATTGATAGGAAGAATTTGTTTTACACTGGGCTGAGATCTGCTTGTCTGCAACTCTCAGTCATTCTAGTTCTTTCTGCCTTCTGGTGCCAACCAAATAGAGGGAAATTCTCCATGCTCATTAGGAAGGAAGGAACCGCCATCTAGTGTTGAAGCTGTTTATTTCTATTTTGAACTTGGTTTTGTTTTGTTTGTTTGTTTTGCCATTTCTGCTTCATTCATTCGGGAAGCATTTATTAAATGTCTATTTTATTTCACACTTTAATGTCTTTTTATACCACTGATCACATTAGTAGCTGTAGTTCTGCCCTGAGGTCCCTGAAACATCTGATACCTTAAATTTAAAACTTTAGAGACACATCCCATGCCTAAAACAAAAATAACAGTGTCCATTTGTTTAGTAATACCATGAAGAAGGAGAAAGAATTCTGGACTGAATATCAAAGAGGTAGATTATCTTTGGGTAGCATCTTATTTAACTTTTTTCCTAACCCAGTAAGATTATGTGCATATAAATCTGTATGGCTGTCTCTGCAGTTGTGGATATAAATGCCATTAATTTTTATCTAATTCTCTATTGGGGGAGGGGCAGCAAGGTGGTACAGTGGATAGAGTGCTGGCCTGGAGTAAAATAAATCTTCCTGAGTTCAAATATGGTCTCATACACTTATTTACTGGTTACTTAACCTTGTTTGTTTCAGTTTTCTCACCTGTAAAAAATGGACTGGAGAAGGAAGTGGCAAATGACTCTAGTATCTTTGCCAAGAAAACCCCAAATGGGGTCATAAAGAGTCAGAGATGACTGAAAAACGACTGAATGTTTACAGATTTTCTATTGATTTAAAAAATAGAACAATTAAAAATGCAAGATTGCTGAGAAGTCAGTTTAGATGTATCATGTCTCTGCATATCCTCTGAAATTCATTTCAATAAGTTTGACATTTATGAAGCATCTACTTAGCTGTGCTACACTGGATACTGATGATGCCAGCATGACAATGGTAAATACTCTGGCCTCATTGAACTTAAAGCATAGATGATCATCACGCTAGCCTGTGAGAGTCAGCATGGTCTAGTGGGTAGAGCCCTGGACTTGGAGTCAGGAAGACTCGGGTGAGAAGCTCACCTCAGGCAGTGTGACTGGCCTCCTTGGGCTACAGTTTCCTTAGCTCCAGAATGGGGGGGAGCTGCATTCAGTGGTGCCTAAGGTGCCTTCCATACCTAGATCTATGATCCTACAATCAATTCCTTTATTGAACACCTCATAAGGATGCGCCTGGTGTAGCTGTTACCTTGTCTTGGAGCACGCAAAAGTAGATGAAAGATCAATACTCGGTCCATAATTAACCCATGAATTCACTAATTTAGCATAAAACATGAGGCCTGAGAATAGCTGGATGGGTAATAAGCTCTTTGTCTTTTACAGGTATATGATGGTGATAAAGAAGATGCCAATTTGGTTGGTACATTCTGTGGCTCCACTCTACCTGCTCCTTTTATTTCTAGAGGCAACTTCCTCACAGTTGAATTTGTCAGTGACATAACTGTGGAAAGGGAAGGGTTTAAAGTTACATACACCACCTTGGACTGTAAGTAATTTGAAGGGATCTAAAATATTGCAAAATAAAAATTTCTTAGATAAAACTCATCTAGAATGCCCTGACTCTATAGAAGCTCAAATTGGCCGTAATACAATTGGGACACCAAATGTACATGATGAAGCAAACTCTCCTTTGTCCATTAAAAATGGATTCAGTTCAGTTTAATGGACTGTCCATAGTCCATTGAAACAAATATGCAATTGTGGACTAGTCGGTTAAGGGCAGCATCTGTTCATGAAAGTGCTTACATGATGGTGTTTACGTATTATAATCAGACAACCCTGAATTTTCACATCCTGGTTCCATTACCTATTAGCTGTGTGTCCTTGGGTCAGTCTTTTCATTTCTTTGAGCTTCAGTTTACTCATCTGTAAAATGACAGCTTGTAGGCAAAGACTTCTCTCCTTGAATTCAAATCTGGCATCAGACACTTACAAGCTGTGTGACCCTAGGCAAGTCACTTCAGCCCATCTGCCTCAGTTTCCTCATCCCTAAAATGAGCTGGAGAAAGAAACGGCAAACCATTCTAGTATCTTGGGCAAGAAAACCCCAAATGGGGTCACAAAGCATCAGACATGACTGAAATGACTGAACAACAAAATGGGGATAGTAATGTTTGGCTCTCTACTCTCACAAGGTCACTGTGAGAATCAGACAAGAACACATACAGGGAAACATCATGGAAATGACCTCACTATTCTTTCTCTCTCTGGCACAGTACCATGTGGAGGAACATTCAATGCCACCTTAAGCCCACAGACTGCTTCATCACCCCATTCTCCAAACCCTCTTTTCCCGTTGTCTGTCTGCACTTGGATCATTGATGCCCCTCCCCAGCAACAGGTCAAGCTGGTAGTCCAAGCATTTCAGCTGCACTCTGACGACTGCTCCCAGAATTACCTTCAGATTCAGGACTCCTCAGAGGTAATGGTAGTCACAGAACAATGAAGTGCCCTTCTCTCAATTCGGTATTACTGGTTTGTGTAAGAGCCATATCTGAGGAGGAAAAGGAAAGATTCAATCAGTAAACATTTATTAAGCACTTACTGTATGTGAGGCTAAATGCTAAGTGCCAGGGATACAAAGAGCGGCAACGGATTCAGAACACATAAATGCAGAAGGCCCCTTCAAGCCTTATGATTTTGTAAGTTTTAAATCATCATCTCATTTTATTTTGCACACTACAGTCTCCATTTTATTGGACAACAATTCAAGGGAAGCTTTTGCTGAAAAGTGGAGCCCAAGATGGAAGGAAGTCTCTTATATCAGATTTCACTCTCGAGTGAACAGGGGGATCACACTGTATGATATTTATTTATAAAACTAATTTATAAATGTTTTTATATTCATAAAGTTAAGCAAACATTATTAGAATTTCAGTCTTCCCTGAGTCATATCAACGTTCACATGTTTTTTGCCTCTATCATGGAGGAACACTGTTATGAGATGAATAAAAAGCAGCATTTTTTTTCTTCCTTCCATGTATAAATTGTTCATCTTCCTGAGTGAATAGAAGCAGGCCGTGGCCACTCCACATCCAGTTGTAAGCTCTTTTCTACTGAGCGTCAGAGCTGATTTTTGGCAGAATGTTTAATTTATATTTCAGTATGTGATTTAAATACTGCTCAGGTCTGCTTTCCATGAGAGCAAACCTCAATTCTTAATGACTTTGCATCCATTCTGTTTCAGAATGATCAGAGCCTGGTACATCGTTTCTGTAGCAAAGATGCTTCAGCTATACCTGAGTTTTATTCTTCTCAGCGAACTGCAATTGTGGTTTTCAAATCAGCAGAATTCCGTAGTGACAGTAGAATTACGTTTACCTATCAAATCGCAGGTAAGCATCAAAACAGGTTTTTATGTTCACACATAGACTTTGATTTCCACTGATATGATCATCATTGATTTTAATAAGTAAATCAGTCCTTGTTACTAGTGATATTCATCCATATGAGGTGAATGGGTTTCTCTATGGGACCTAAGTTATTAATGAAGCAAATACATAGCTTATTGTAAGTCATCAGGTCAAGTCAATAAGTATTTTTAAAGTACCTACTATGTGCCACTATGCTAAACACTGGGGATACAAAGAAATATAAAACAAAATAAAAAGTCTCTACTCTCAAGGAACTCAGAGTGTAATGGGAGAGGAAACATGCAAAAAACTATAAATAAAGAAGTTATAGGCAGGATAAATTGGAGATAATCCTAGAGAGAAAGCATTACCAATAAGGGGAATTAGGAAAGACTTCTTATAGAAGGAGGCATTTTAACAGCAACTTGAAGGAAGCCAGGAGATGGAAATGGGGAGGAGAGAAATCCAGGCACAGGGGGACAGCTAAATCTAAAGAAGGAATATTTTATTCAAGGGAATCAAGAAGGCTAAATTAAAAATTAATGTTAGTCCAAATGACTGAGTACTGTTTTTCACTTGGAAAGCTAGTCACCAAAACATCTTACTTCTCTAGTTAGAAATATAAGTGATGGTGTTGAGATCTTGAAGAATCAGTTTATTTGCTACAGAGAAGCTTATTCCCAGACTTACTGATCAGGCCATTCTTAGTCTGGATAAACCTAAAATGGTTTGTAATGGAAGCAAATAACAACACCAAACCCTTAGAGTTTTGGGCTCGGTTGCAAAAAAAAAATATATATATATATAGTCAACAAAACTTTTCCATTTTAATAAGAACTAAGTTAGTCATCTTGTGAGACCCTAAATGGCATCTGATTCAATGATTATATAACCAGAAAGTGGAAGAAATGAATGTCACAACCTCTGCCTCCTGATAATGTCTGAGGAATGAAATGGGAAAAAAAAGTTGCATGATGACTTCTGTTCATTGCAAATGTCGTATTTTTTTTTCACTCGTCCCCCATCCATCCTCCCCAAGATTGCAACAGAGAATATAACCAAGCGTTTGGCTACCTGAAGAGCCCCGGCTGGCCAGAGAACTATGGCCATAACCTGGACTGTTCAGCTGTTCTCCGAGCCCCATCAAACTACTCCATCACACTCTTCTTCCACTCATTCAATGTGGAGTCCACAAGGGCATGCACCAACGACTTCCTCGAGGTAACTGACAACCAAGCTTAATCTGATTCAAAATTGTAGCAACTTAATGTCAAAGTGAATGATCATTTGAAATCTCATCCCAAATACCACAAGTAGATACCTTATAATGCATAAAAGTGAGATCTCTGGGAAGTCCAAAAGTCACAAGGCAGCCGATGATATTGGCATTGAAGAAGGAAATGCATTTTGGGGAACTACACTAAAGAATGATTTAATTTGCCTACTGACTACAATATATTCAGGGCAGCAGAAGTTTTCTGCATGAGAGTTCATGACTCACCTTAAGTTTGATCCTGTGAAAAAAATACATTAAATGCAGTGAGTAATATCGATGATAGATTGTCTAAAATACTTGGTAATGACAGTCAATACTAGCCATGATTCCCTTAGGTCACATAGCTGTTTTGATTGCCATACCCTGTTGGTTCTGTGTCCACGTCATTTCTCTCATCCATCTCCTCTTCTCCATTTATACATCTGCCACACTAGTTGAGTCCTTACCACCTCTAGCCTACATTGTGGCAATAGCATCCTCTTTGGTCTCCATACCTCGGGTCTCTTCCACCCCAATCCATTCTCTTCATAGCTTCTACATGATCCCTGAGGTAAAAGTCAAATCATGTCACATTCCCATGGCAGTGTGGGATTGAGTACTGAGCTTGGAATCATGATGACTATGATTTAATAGGGCATCTTCAAAGCACCTAAGTACCAAGTCAGCTCAAGGGGTTGGCAGAAATAGGAAAGTGCAACTTTACATGTCCCTTTTTCAAACTCTAGTTATATTGACTCTTCTAGAGTGATGGAGGCAAGGGGCAAAATGAGATTGATATTAAACAGTTAATGACTTGACCTTTTTTACAGGTAAGAAATGGGAGTGAAGGAAGTTCCCCATTACTTGGCAAGTACTGTGGCACACAGCTCCCTAATCCCATCTTCTCTAAAAGCCACCTTCTGTATCTACGATTCAAGAGTGACTTCATACACTCAGGTCATGGATATGAAATTCTGTGGACATCATCCCCAGTTGGTAAGCCATTAGCTACAGGCTATTCTTGCTCTTCCAGGGATAAAGTTAGTCAGAAAATCTTTGGATATCTACCGGGAAAAGCAAAAGACAAAGGTGGAATAATATGTTTTCCAGTTATTTGTATACCTGATTGAGAAAAGCAGAAGGGTTCACTTACTTAGTGAAAGTCTAGAAACTCCCGCTTGAATTTTATCTTTTTATCACTTTACATTTTTATCAATTTTGATCAACTCTCAGGATAAAATGCAATATTCTTCAAAACAAATTCAGGTTATTAAAACATGCTAAATATTATGTATCTGCGTGGATGTTTCACAATGATAATTCCTTCTCCTGAAATAAGTTAGAGATTCAAAAAGATGCAGTAATGAGTCATTATTTATCATTGAGTGCATTCAAGTCTCAGGGATAGGAAAAACTTTGTTAATAGCAGTTTATTCTGTTTTTACATAACATCAAAGAGTGCAAGATTGTTCGGTTATCACTATTATAGCCAGACCACAAAAGGAGAAGGAATTGCCTCTTCCTTCCAAACATCATGTATCATAAATGCTGATGAAGGGTAGAAATCCTTCCTAGATAATCTCTCTATTATAAATAGTATATCATGGTTATTTCATAAATAAATATAGTTTTGAAAAACAATTTAATAAATATTGATAACTTTTAGATCTTTGAAATTTGCCAAGTCTAGTATTCTTGTATTAAGGTAAGTATATAATGACTTTTTAGAGTGGTGGTAACTCCTAATCTTCATTTTCAGTCTTCCTTCTCATCCTCTACTGTCTCGTTTCTCTTTCATCCTCTCAGCTGCCTTCATATCACTGTATACAAATAGATCTGCACAGCTAAAAACATATCTTGTGGAGTTGTTCCTAGTCTTTCTTGCCTTTCTTCTCCCTTTTCTCTTCCTTTTGTTCTAAACTTCTCATTTGAGGCGAACAGGCCTGGAAGAAACTAACTCAGAGCCTGCTCCATTTATGGACATGAAGGTGAGGGCATTCCCCATCACTGTGGTCATCGGAGATCCTCCCATGACCTGTAGGAGAAAAGTCTTTTCATAACTTCCTATATTTCTCAAGGAACTTTTAATCTGATTATTGTGACTATGTTGAAATCTGACTAGCCTCCTTCCAACTTTTCTTCCAGGCTGTGGTGGAACTCTCTATGGGGAGGCTGGCTCTCTTACTAGTCCTGGCTACCCTGGTACCTATGAGAACAACACTCACTGTGAGTGGACCATTGCTGCCCCTGCTGGGAGAACAGTTACAGTGAGCTTTTATTTTATCAGCATTGATGATCCAGGAGATTGCATCCAAAACTATTTGATTCTCTATGACGGGCCTGATGCTAGCTCTCCATCATCTGGACCATACTGTGGAGTGGTGAGTGAAATGGTCTCTGCGAGCTGAATTGTATTTATTTTAAAATGTTATACAAGATGTGGGTAACTTAATGAGCTAAGAAAAGCAAAGTAGCAAAATGAGAACCTTTTTTGATAAGATGCAGTTAATTTTTTCTTTCCATTATGGAGGAGTGAGCACCATCTAGAGGGCTTTTAACAACATTAAAACGTGTTTTCACTTGCTGTTTTTATGTACAGCATCTGAATGAAGCAGCCCAGTAAGAAAGCCACAGAAACATGGTGCCACCCAGTAAACTTGCTTAAAGGTATAGAAATATTTAGACAAGAAGCAGAAAAAACTAAACTGATATTGAGTACTATGGTTAAATGAAACATTAGAAATACTTGCTGAGATGTAGCTTGATATCCTTATGAAGAACTGGGAAAAGTATATTGGGAGAATTGTTCCAAATGACATAAGAGAGGCAGTGGGAATGTTACTGGACTTAGACTCAGAGCTCCATGTTAAAGGCCTGACTCAGACACCAGCTGTGTCTCTTAACTTCTCACCTGTAATGGAGATAATAACTCTCCAATTATTTACTTCATGGGCTTTTAAGGAAAGAACTTAGTAAAACTCAGAGCTCTCCATTAGTTGTTATTATTAGAAATAATAATGATGTAAAAGAAAGTAGCCGTGTTACCACATCCTTATAAAGAGCTGGAATTTTAATGTCTAGGCGAACCACACTACACACATAGCATTATCCCTCTATGTTATGCCAAAAGAAGAAACTAAAGAAGTATACATAATAAAATCTGATATTCATATTTCATGAAAAACCATAATGTGATACAATGAATAAAGGATGATCCTAGAGCAAGGCAATCTGGCGTTCAAGGCGTACGTGTAACATCACCAGCCATGAGATCACAGACAAGGCACTCAGCTATCCGGACAGCTCTTTAAGATATTCAGTAATAGATGATGTACCCATCTACACCTGTGAAGGAATTGTGAACTCCAGGAGTTTCTTACACTGATAAAATAGCAGGGTCAGACCCATCAGCCCAACATCTACCCCTCCCCCCAAAATTCTGGTAAGGGCAATGCTGCACCTGGGTTTCAGAGATGATTTCATGAAAGGGGTTTGATATGTAATTACAAATTTGTAACCATTTATAAAAGGAAAAAAAAGGTAACCAGGGCATACTTGTGTATACTGCTAAATAAATAATATTCCCTTGAGAGGCAGGATGGCACAGTAAATGTGGCAGACACCTTGAAGTCAGAAAGACCTGGGTTCATATCCTACTTCTGATACACACTAGAAGTGTGAATGACCATGGAGGTCATACTGTGCAAATTTCAAGGCTTCTCTGCTCCAAATGTCCATGTGGACTGTTTGTGTCCAGCCTATGGCAGAGCCTTCCAAGCTTGCATTGGAAAACTGGTCAGCCACAGTCTGGTCAGCCACAGTCACACACACTATACCTTGATCCCAACATAGTGATATAACTCTGGTCCTCTTCAAGGATGAAAGACAACAACCAATCAGCTGTGTGACCAGGGGCAAGTCACTTAACTTGTCAATGCCACAGGCAACTGTAGCTACCTAAGGCTAGAGCTGTATACTGTGACAAACTATTACACTCTGGCTTTCCAGATGTCAGAATTCCAGCTGTTTATTAATACGTATTCCATCTTACCACATACTTTCTTTTACAGTATTGCTACTCACATTATTACTCAGAATAATAATGACTCACATTTGGATGGTAAGAGGTGGCTTATTGATCTCTGTTGGAAGAGGAGTTTCTGTATCAAGAGTTCCCTGTGCTGATGAAATCAGATCTGAACCCAACCGTCCCAGTTTTGTTTGTGTAGCAGTTCATCATTTCCAATATGCTATCACATATATTATCTTAGTATTTCCTCTTCACCACAGCCCTGTGAGATACATAGGAATTATAATTCTTACTGTGTCACTGACCTTAGACAAATCACTTCATCCCTTTGAGCTGACTTTTCCTCTGTAAAAGGAGGTTAGAGTAACTGTTTTCTAAGGTCCCCTTCTATCTCTAAAATCCCATGATTTGTTCATTTGGTGTTTAAATTTTATTATTGTTTTCTTACATGAAGACTGTAAGACAATATTCTCCATTAAAATGGAAGATACTTGCATGGAAGATATTTATTGTATGAAGAATTTTAATTTTTCTTGCAATATAAATTAAATTGAATTACTTTTGGATAAATACCTTATCACCAATTGCTTCAAAATTTGTTCAAGTAAAAAATAAAGGCACAGGAAATATAAAAATTTACAAAAAACTGATCAAATGAAAGCTAAGTAACTGCCAGATTTTTATACCCAGTGATCAGTAATGAAGGTAATGCAATAAAAAACATATAAGCCATATAATACTGTACTGATAATATTAATACAATAAAGAACATTTATCTCTACTATACTATCCTTCCTTTAAAAGTAGAGGCACAGGAGCAGCTAGGTGCTGCAGTGAATAGAGTGCTGGCCTTGAGTCAGGAGGATCTGAATTCAAATCCATCCTCAGATACTTACTAGCTCTGTGTTCCTGAGCAAGTCACTTGAGACTGAGTGTCCTACACTCCTCCCCCCCTCAAAAAAAAAGTAGAGGCAGTGTAAAGGGACTAGACTAGAAACCAGAAGTCTCATTTGTCAGTGATTCCTTGTATGACCTTTGCAAGTTATTCCCCATCTCTGGTTCTTAGTTTTCTTACTTTCAAATTTAAGGAATGAGGAAAGACAGTTCCTTAAGTTTTCCAGTTTTAACATTATGAGATTTTTCTTCTCAAGCCACTCTAGCCTAGTGCCATCTTTCCATTTTCTGAACTCCTCTATACAACTTATTATCCATATCATAATACATAGAAGGATTAATGAAAATTTTAAAATATCTACGCACATAGTGTTTTTACTTATGTGATCATCTCTAGAAAAATGCTTAAATTTGTGGAAACTTAACTTCTTTCTTTCTTTTTTTAAATTTTAGGATACAAACATTGCTCCATTTGTAGCCTCCACTCATCGTGTCTTTGTCAGATTTCATGCTGAGTATGCCGCTTCCCCATCAGCATTCCGATTAACCTGGAGCAGTATGTAGATGTTCAATGTGTGTAACGTTTAGTTGGCACTTTGCTTCTACCAAAGAGATAATCAGTTCATAAAGTTCTCGTTTGGCAGAATGCTGCTATCATAATAAACAAGAGCTGAACATTATTTATTGTCTAGTTCTGTTGTTGGGAACAGCTTGTACCTTTATCTTTTCCCCCATGAAAAAACATTTACAGTCACTGAATATGAAGTGAGATCTCCTGGAGTTTTAGATATGCTGCATTTTAAATTATGTTTCATAAACTGAAATAAAAATATTTCTTAAATGTTTATTTAAAAGGCATGTCAAAATTGTTTTGCAAATCTAAAAATGAGAAAATATTGACTAGAAATGTGTTTTACATTATAAATGTTAATCATGAGAAATATACATAACATAACAGGATTTTCACAATTGTGCTGTATTAACTTTTTAAAGTTCATTAAAAATTTGGTAATTCACTATATAGACACATACTTTGCTGGGTCTCTGAGCTCATTAACGGGGGCATTCACTCCAACAATGGAGACAGAGCACATCTCCAGCAGTAGTCAGTGGGAACCAGGGCAGGCCACCTGTGTGTGTGTGATAGGAGGAGGCCACACCCCTGAAAGAAAAGGGACTGACTGACATCCACCTGAAGCTGGTGACCTCACTATCATTACACCATTGGCCCACCTTCTTTTCTGATAACACAGGACTTTGATAATGCCTTTGGAAGGTAAATTCGAGGTGGGGTGATATGCAGCAGCATATTTGCACCCACAATGCATGTTTTCATTGGTCTTACTGCCACTTGCAATTCTGAATCTTGTAAGATTGTGGTGTTCCATGATTCACATCCTAATAGCACAGATTATGGAACCATCGGTTTTAAAGAGATGAGTTTTTGCAGCAGCAAGAAATGTGAGATCATTGAAAGTGTTGCACATCGTCCCAAATGTAACTTGGCCAGAACTTTTCTTGCTATTCAATTCTGGACCTAAATGCTTGTTCCTGAACAAGATGCATTTTTTCCTCCTTTTCTTTCCCCAGTGTGAATAGTTAGACTGAATTTTTAAAAAATGATTATGAATTTAATTGCAAAAACTTTACAATGTTCTGGAGCTTAACAACATGCAATGAATACAATCTCATCAGCAAATACAACTTCAGTATCTATAAAAAGTCCTCTTTCATTTGAATTCTCACAAGAGATTTCTCTACACTGATGAAGACCTTAGAGGAGTATTTCTCTCCCTTGTTTATTCCACTCTATATAGATTGATACTGAGTGAGCACTTTAGGGATTGTGGATCGGCTGCTTGAAATTACCAAAGATTTTAGGAGAAAGAAAACTCGGCTAAAAACTGTGAGCATAAATAGATAGTCCAACAGGGAAGATGCTACTAACAGAAGGGAAGATAATCTAGAGGAGATCTAAATGGGCCCAAACATTTCTGAATAAATAATGCAAGACAAAGTAAAATCAATCAACCCTTAATGAGGCAGAGAACCCTGTGGATTCCCAAGAGAGAATGGAACCACAGCAGAATGGTCCTGAATGGTTTAAAAGATAAGTAAGCATTGTGGAAATAGAATTGATGGCCTTCACAGCAGAAATAAGTGGCAAAATAGAATAACTTGAATTCATGATAATTCTCACCAAAGGGAAAAAAAGAGAGGACAACCAACTGGAGTATAAATATGCAGAAGTAAAGGACTTTCCAGAAAAAGAGAAAGCAAATACCAATAATGTTAAAAGAAAACATGATTTATATGCAAGCAAATCCTATTGATCTCAATGATAGGATATGCAGAGATAACTTGAAGATTAAAACCTTTCCAGAAGAACACGTCAAAAAGCCTGAATACCATAGTGCAAGAAATAATACAAAAAACTGCCCAGAATTTCTGAACACCAAAACCAAAAGTAATCAAAAGAATCCACAGCTCCTCTCCAGAAAAACAAACAAACAAAAAACCCTACGTGGCAAACTCCAAGACAACCTATGGTTATACTGAACAATTCTGATGACAAACAACAAATTCTGTAAGCCACCAGAAGAAATATCTTAACTAAAAGGAAAGGGAATTTAAATAACATAAGAGTATTCTGGACCCACCAGAAACCACAGAAGGAAATAGAACAATGTGTTGCAAAGAGCAAAGATACAGCCAGCCTAAGGTGATATGACCTGCAAACCTGAGCCTAATTATCAATGAAAAAAAAATGGATATTCAATTTAAAAAAAAGTAGTGAAACATTGCCCCACACAGAAAAAAAATGATGTTAGCAGATTATTTGCTTTGCCATACCCTAGATGATAGAAATGTAAAAATGCTAAACAAATCTAGCAACTAAAGATGGCACAAATAATGGAATAAATTACCCCAGAAAAAAGAGGGGGAAAAAATTACAAAGAGAGACACCTATAGAGTTAAAAACAACTGCAGCAGCAGCAGCAACAGATAGCAAAAGGGAAGCGATTAAGAGATCTCTTTCTAAAAGGGCACAGGAAGACAAGGGTAATAGAACCGATGGTGGAGGAACAGGTTTGAAACCTCATGGGTTAAATCTCATAGCATGTGAGTCATTTTTGTGTGTGTGTGGGAACTGCAGAATGTGAGAGATCATAAAATGGGAGAAGGGAGAAAGAAAATAGAAGGGGAACATAGGATATATCCTAATCAAATTAATGGTAAAAAAAATGAAGGGAAAGTAAGTCCTGAGTCTCTTAAGAAGAAGATGGTCTACTGGAAAATGGGTGATGTGGAAGAAAGGAGGGACTGAAATGGGGAAATAAAATGGGTAATCTTGTTTTAGTGCTGGGAAAAAGTTTCCACTGAAGATTACAACCAAAATAGAATGACAACCTATCATGGGTTGTGGAGACTTTAGAATGGGTATAATTTGGTGCTCAGTGAGACTACTATCAATAAAACAGTGTTGTGCCTCCATGGATGGATACCATCTTGCCTCAGGAGACAGGGAATCTAGCTCCTAGGGGTAAATGACATCCAGAAAGGAGGGAGGCCATGGACCCAAAGTCTTTATGGAAAATGGAGGAAAATGATCATGGGGAGGTCAAGTGAAAGTAATGAAATGCACAATCAGGAATACTGGGAAAATATCTGGACAACTAGAAAATATTTCTAGCCTCTCAATTTCCTAAAGGAGTTGATAAGTCTAAGAACAAGACACAACCCCCTCCCACCCCCCCAAAAAAAGATGTGGTTTGGGACAAGATTTACAGGGCAGTAACCTAGAAACTATTTAGAATGCAGAACTCAAAATAGGGAACTTAGAAGCTTTAATTCCCTGAGGAATACAGAGACGAAAGAAGAAATAAGGACCACAAATCAAAACCTAAAAGTCTAGAATATATATGAAGGGAAGAGATTTAATGAAGAGAATAGGGAAAATGAATTCTTTTTAGAAAAAAGCTAACAAAAGAATTTGAAGAGAGGAAGGAGATTTTACTTAACTACTTGAATAAGAAAAAAGAGCAAAAAATTAGATAAATAGGTAAAAGGAGTAAATAAAAAGGAATTAATAAGTTAAGCAAAACTATAGAAAGGGGTGACAAATGGGAAGAGGGATTGAGAGTGAGGGAAAGAGAACCTATGGAAACAGGATTTCCTTAAAATAGTTTAATAAAAAAATGACTAAAGAGACAAAGAACTATATACAAAGAGGGAGATAAAACATCCTAAAAATCCTAATGCAAAAAAAATTACAGACAAATTGAGGTCAATAGATAATTCATAATTTTAAATGTGAATGGATTTTTTAAAAAGTCCAAAAAAAGGAAAAAGAGTGACAGAGTGGATTAGCAAACAAAACCTCATAATCTGTCGCTTACAAGAAACACATCAAAAAAAATAAACACATACACAGAATAAATATGAGGGTTTGGAACAAAATTTACTATGCATTGAGTCAAAAAATTCAGGAGTTTTAATAAAAGTAAAAACAAAAATTTATAACATAAAAAAGAGATAAAGAGAAGAAACTATATTATGCTGAAAGGAACTGTTGGAAACACTCTTGACACTAATTAAATATCAAGGAAAATTTATTGTAGCAGAGTTCAGAGGAATTGAACACTTTGGCCAAAGCAGACCCTCAACCTCTTTTCAGGAGGAGGGGGCACTGAATACAGAAGTGAGATGAGCTGTATACTGTTAGTTCAAGACAGATCCTCCCACTAGGAGATGGATTGGTCTATTTTCCATTAGGTCACTATCTTCTCTATGTGCCCATTATATAACCCCCTTAAGTGTGATTCCCCCCCTTCCAAACATGCTCCAACATAGGACCCATGATCAAAATGGAAGGATAATTTATGTGGGGTGTATCTGCTTATATGCTTGAGGTTCATTAAGCAAAGACAGTGAAGAAAAACCTTCTCCAGGTAACTCTAGGCTGTTTTTCTTGGCTAGTTCCAGCTAGTTGTAGATTTGGTTTTTTTATCAAAAACTTTGTAATTTTCTGAAGGCTGCTATCTCCTGATTGTTTGAGTCCACCTGCAATCTGCTGGTCTTCTTATTATGTGACTTATTCTCAATGACTTCATTAACTAATAATAACTTCTGTGGAAACTTAACTTTTTGCTGTCTCTTACAGAACCATAAACAACAAACAGGTCACCATTAAAGTTATATTCTCCAAATACCTTAGCATATAAATTCATAAAAGAAAAATTAACTGAATGATAAGAAGATAGTAATCCAATAATGGTTAAAGACTTTAATATGCTTCTCTTAGTTTTGGACAAATCTAATAGATATCTCAACAAAAGGAAAAATGCAGAATTAAACAAATTGATGGAGAAACCAGCACTAAAAGACTGATGTCATCTGCTAAATGGAAATACTAAAGAAAATTTGTATTTCTTAACACCACATGGAACTTTAAAAAACTGACCATTAATTAAGGCACAGAGATATATTTATTGTAAATAGATGGCAAAAAGCAGAAATATTAAACACATTCTTTCCAGACCATCATGCAATAAAAATGCTAATCAATCCACATTACCCAAACAAAGGACAAATGGAAACTTAATGAACTCATAAATAATGAATGGATCAAAGAACAAAACATAGGAACAATTAATAATTATGTAAAAGTAATGAAATAACTTACCAAAAGCCCTGGGAAACAATGACCCAACCTCCTAGCCAAAGACGTGACAGTCATAGAGAAGGGAACACTATGGAGTTCTTGAACCCCCGTCTCCTGGGTGGAGAAGGAGGTGGTGATACCTGGATAGAACCAACCTCAGTTTCTCCTCTAACAATCTCAGGTATATTTCCATTCAAGGGTCATTCAAAACACAAGGTGGTGCTATAAGTCTGGGAGAGGGAAGACCATTAAAATGGTTGTTTATGGGTTACTTACTGAAAGTTACAAGTTTAATGTATTTTTCATGGAGTGAAATAAAAGCTGTCCTGTACGTGGTATGCATTGTTACCACAAGTGCTTGCATGGGTTGTTTGAACCTTTTTATCCTACCAGTGGAGATTTGCAAATAAAATATACTCTGAGATTGCCCATAGGTGACTGACTCTGGGTGGGAGAAGAATGAGTGAAAAAAAGCGTTTTTAGGCATTTCCTCAAATACTGGATCTGGTTAGTTAAATTCCAGAGAAGAAGGTAGGGTTACATCTATTACTACTTATACGACCTCTAGTCTGAGTCTAGTCTCCAAATTATGACTATTTTCACATAGATCATATGATCATAAGTTTAGATCAGGAAGGAACTTTATACGTCATTTGTTCAACCTTGTTATTTTATAAATTGTTATAAGATTAGACCTCTTGATCTTGAGACCACCATGAGTCTCCCCATAAGGGAGGCAGTAGCTAATAGAATCTATTCATGGGAACCATTGTTTTAAGATGAGGCCTGATGTTCTCCCCTTAAGGGAGGCTATATGTAAGCTTATAGAACACACTCATGGAAAAATACTGAAAATAACAATTTTTGAAGGTTAATACAGCGGCGTTTCTCAAGTAATATTTTGTTTACTATCTAGCTCATTTTACTTCCTGATAACAAATCACCAAAGTATTTTCCCCTTATCCCTAATAAGCAAAACAGCCAGGTCCAGGAGGACCACCCCATATCAGAGTATGAGAATCCCACTCTCAGAAGGGCAACTTCATGCTTAATGAACCCACATCTTTGTGCTCCCCAATGCAGCACCACCTTTATGTGAGTTATGTTCTGTGCTCGTGTATATGTCTGAGTTGTGGGCTGGGTCCTCCTTTCCTGCCTCCTCTTCCCCATTGCTTGAAATAAAACTTTGTATTGAAATGATTTCCATTATTTTACATGTTACTCTCAGTACTCAAACTTATTAATGAGTTTGCCATCTTTGACATCTCTGAATGACTCCTCACACAAAAGTTGTATGCTTGGACAAAGACTTAAGCTATTGATATCCATGCCTACTTGTGCATGGAAGAAGGAAGGAGTAGGGCACTGGGAACCCAGCTGCAGAAAGGGAGGCCCTAAGTTTTCACTGGAGTGACTCCCTATTGGCAGAGTACTGTCCTAAACTGAAGTACTGGCAAGTTAGGTGACACATCTAAGGTCCCAGAACTTAAGAGACAGAGAAGCCTACATGTCTTACTCAAGTTAGTTAAATGTAGAGAGGACCTGAGAGAGCATATAGTTTAACCCGCTCATTTTACATAGGAAATCATAGCTCAGAGAGGCTAGTTTGTCTTTAGTTGTACACCTAGGAAATAAAAAATTCTGGTCATATGACTGCAATTTTCAACTATTTCCACTGCAATCTCTGCCTTTCTAGGTGGGATATAAGCTACAGAGAGGAGGAGGCAGTGTAATACAGTGGTTAAATACACAGACATGTATGACATGGATTTTCAAGTCAGGGGGGCTCAGTTTAAATTCCATTCTCGACACTACTTGTGTCCTCTTGGGCAATAAATTAACAAGAAATTTAATTGGTGCATTCATATCACCTTACTGGACTTTAGTTTCCTCTCTTCAAAATTAGGGGGTTGGATTAAATGACATCTTAGATACCTGACAATAATCCTTATTGTCAAATTTGTTACTTGGTCCACATGAGGCTTAAGAAATGTGGCTGAACATAGTAGATGGTTTAATGGTTTAAACATTTATCTTTAACTGTTCCCCAGTTAGAAAAGTTGTTAGACCATTGGTTGTGTTAACAGGAATACACGGGGTATGTGTATACAAGCTAAAAATTATGTACTATGTGTCAGGGACTTTATAAATACTAACATTTGGTTCTTACAACTACTTGGAGAGATAGGGACTTTTATTATCCCCATTTTACAGATAAGGAAACTGAGGCAAAGAGGTCAACTGATTTTGCTAGGGTCATCAAAGGACAGATGACTCAATCTTTCTGACTGCAGACCCCAAGCTCTATTGACTACGTCACCCAGTTTCCCAGCAAGTTTTATTACTATAACTTTAGTCTTTTTTTTGATCAATAATTATTGGGCTTGCTTTTTCATATGCTTTATTTGCTAATGGACTGTGATACTAATTGCCTTCATAAGTTGACCAGCTGAGTTTCAAATGGAATACCTACCCATAAGATTTCTAGGAATGCCCATGTAATACACTATAGACCAAATCCCTCCAAACATTCTAGAATGAATATAACTTTCAAATTGTTACTTTTATTTCCCTGTGAATGAAGGAGCTGAGAATAGTTCTTTGGGTGGGAGGAGCAGCAGAGTGGAAGAGACAGATGGTAGTCTGTTGAGAGAGAGTATTACATAAACGTCTTGAGGGAAACTTAGGCTTCCACACACATTCACCTATTTCACAATTTCACAAACCCCAATATCCAACTTCAGTTTTCCTTAAAACAGTGGTTAACTTTTTTTACATTGTGCACCCTTATGGCCACCTGGTGGAACTTATGGATACTTTTTGTGAATAGTATTTTTATTTGCATAAAATGCAATATATAGGATCACCAAGGAAACTATTAAAATAGTTGTCAAAAAGTTCTTTAAAAAATTAACAGACTCAAGGTTAAGAATTACTGGTTTAAAACATGATTCGAGGTTTGACCTGCTTTAAAAAGTTTTTAAATTGTGGCGTCCTCAATTGTGTTCTCAGGTTAGCTTCCAATTTTTGGAGACAAAGAATGCAGGTGTAACATTAGTATATTACAATTAGATAGATTTGGTAAAACAAATGAATTTGCTGCTGTGCAAGTATCTTTAAAACAAGTCACTGGCTTGACCCCAAATTCTAGGATTTTCATCTAGAGCACTACTCCCTAGGATCCCGTCTCTTCTATCCTTTTCCTGTGATCCCATTAGTTCCCTTCCCCCCAAGACAAATATAATAATTAACTAAGCTCATGATGAAATGGCTCTTTTTTAAAAATAAAAACACAATAACTTGGAGACTCTATTTTAAAGAAAGTTCCTTTGAGAACAGTTTCAACCTAATCGGTTTCCTTTCAAATCTTCTATTTTTTTATTTGATGAATTTAAAAGCGATATTCTGAGAAGGGGTCCAAAGGTTTCCGCCAGTCAACAGGAGCAAGCAATTATTAAGCGCCTTCTGTTATGCTCAGGTTCCAGGAGACAATCAGGTTCTGGGGCAAGGTGAGCCAGTCAGGAGCCACCTTGTCCCCGTTCCCCAGCCCGCTCAGGGCCAATGACAAGGGGGCCTCCAGACGCTTTGCTGCAAAGTTCATGGGATCCAGCGCTCGGATCCAATCAATCAACATTTATTAAGCGCCTTCTGTTATGCTCAGGTTCCAGGAGACAATCAGGTTCTGGGGCAAGGTGAGCCAGTCGGGAGCCGCCTTGTCCCCATTCCCCAGCCCGCTCAGGGGCCAATGACAAGGGGGGCCCCAGAAGCTTTGCTGCAAAGTTCATGGGATCCAGCGCTCGGATCCAATCAATCAACATTTATTAAGCGCCTTCTGTTATGCTCAGGTTCCAGGAGACAATCAGGTTCTGGGGCAAGGTGAGCCAGTCGGGAGCCGCCTTGTCCCCGTTCCCCAGCCCGCTCAGGGGCCAATGACAAGGGGGGCCCCAGACGCTTTGCTGCAAAGTTCATGGGATCCAGCGCTCGGATCCAATCAATCAACATTTATTAAGCGCCTACGATGTGCCAGGCACTCGGAGTAAGAGGGTAGGGGGGAATACAGTAGAAAAGGTAAAAGAAAGCCCCTGCCCTCAGGGAGCTCCCGACCTGAAAACAAACGTATACAAAAGGTACGGACAGGTCAAGTCAATTCATCAGCATTTATTAGGTGCCTTCTGTGTGCTGGGCAATGTGTTCGGTACTGAGGACAACGGGGAGACGGCGCGCAAACAAAGCTACACGGGACAAATAAACGGAACAGCTTCTTAAATCCCTGGAGATAACGGACCCGGAGCTGCACGGTCCCCTCATAACAGGCCCGGCCGAGGGCGCACGACTCTCTCAGAGTTTCCTGCTTCCTAGCATGCCTCTGCTTCCCCTCTCCACCGACACCCGACAACGAAACTGGAGGTGCGTAAGCGCTCCTGCGCACGCGCCCTCGGCTTCACCAATCAGCATCTAAGAGCGACCTCTTGGGGGCGTGGCCGAGAGCGGAGCGGGGCGGAGTCTGAGGCCAGGTCCGCCGAGGTGATTGGCCCGCCTGGAGCGCCACATTTTGGGGTGGGGCGGAGCCTGCCCCCGAGGCCCTGGCCTCCGAGCGATTCTCCTAAATTGGGAAGAGTCCTGGGCTTCTCTCGCGCTGGAGGGGCGGGAGCGGAGAGTGGCGCGGTCTGCGCTTGCGCGGGGGTGTGGGACAGGGCGTGTTGACTCCTGTGGGCTCCCGGCTTAACCGTGCGGGACCCCCGGCGCTGCGGCTGTGCACAGTAAGTGGGGGTGGCGGTGGGGGCGCCCCTCTGCCCACCCTCCCACCTGGGGACGGGGCGCGGGGTGGGTCCGGTCCTGTCCGCCGTCGGGGCTGGGCGTGGGAGGTGGCGGGACCCCAGACCCACGCGTGCCGCGCTTCTCGTGTGCGTCCCCCCGCAGACCATGTCCAAGTCTCTGAAGAAGCTGGTGGAGGAGAGCCGGGAGAAGAACCAGCCCGAGGTGGACATGTGCGACCGCGGCATCTCCAACATGCTGGACGTCCACGGCCTGTGTGAGTAGCCCCCGGGTCCGGGGCGGGGGGGGGCGGGGGACCCCAAACCTCCCCGCAGGGGGCCGCGCTCTCCCGCTGCGCGCCCGGCTGGGCTCGGCCTGCCTCCCACTCCGTCCGGTCCCTTTCCCAAACTTTTAAAAGGTCGTAGATGTCGGGCCAGCCCGTGTTACAGGGGAGGAAACTGAGGCCCAGCCGATCGATCATCCGAGAGGGCGCTGAGTCCAGGTCTCCAGACCCCACTGTTCCACCTGATCCTTGAGTATGGATCGTGCCACCCAGGAGTGCCTTGGCATGGTGAATAGACTTCTTGAAAACTTGGTGTTACTTACCAGTTTGTTTTTTACGATTTGGAAGGAATCAGTGTAATTTTTTGTTTTATTATTTTCATTTTTTGCACAGCTCTTATATACACAAGATACAACAGATGTATGTAAGATATGCTGTTTTTTGCACTAGATCCTGATCAAACATTTAGCCTCACTAAGGTTAACAGGATCATTTCTAATATCTTCTCCAGATCAAAATAAACATGATCAATGAATGTGTGTTTTATAAAAATAGCCTTTTGTGTATACACAAATGAGCCACCATGGGAAAAAAGCCTAAATCCCACTCCGTTGGAGAGAATTGAAGGCAAGAGTTCCTAACATAGCATCTATGAACTTCATACACACACCTACATATATATATACGTACACATATGTATGTATGTACGTATATATGTATATATATATATATATATATACATACACTTATACGTATTTGTTGTTCAGCTGTTTCAATTGTGTCTGACTCTTTGTGATCCATTTGGGGTTTTCTTGGCAGAGATACTGGAGTGGTTTGCCATTCTTCTCCAGCTCATTTCACAGAGGGGGAAACTGAGGCAAACTGGGTAAAGTGACTTGCCCAGGGTCACACTGCTAGTAAAAAATCTGAGGCCACATTTGAACTCAGGTTTTCCCGACTCCAGGCTCAGCCCTGGGCCACCTAACTACCCATACATATTCATACACCTCCATTATAATACATCATGTACACCCACATATAGGTATTTGCATATACATAGAGACGTGTATGCATACACAGATAACTTCATTTCGATATAATTGGGTTTTTTTGTAATGCTGTCTGTTTTATGCTTTTAAAAATATTATTCTGAGAAGGATTTCATAGGTTTCACTAGATTACCAAAGGGTCTCACAAAACAAAATTAAGAATTCTTGACTTAAGATTAATGTCCCTCAGTAATTAAAAACTAGAGTTCCCCAAATAAAAATTTAATTCTGAGGGTTTGAAAATGCAATGCTGTACCTCCCAGCCCTAGTTTTGTGTGGGTCCCCAGGGTATCTTCAGTTATGTTGTAAGGGGTATAATGAAATCTTCAAAGCAAGAGTAGTATTAATTCAGTTTAATTAGTGGAAGGTATTTTTATGTTCTACTGTGATGTCTCATTGTGGTGTGGAAATGACTCTGCAATCTCTAAGTTGTGCCAGTAGAACCCAACCACTGGCAGATCCTGCCCAGCTGAAAAGGCTTCCTCTCTTTGCCCAACGACAAAGTTGTGACTGAAGGGACTGGTCCAGATGGTTTTGGAGAAGCATGTTCTCATGCTGATAGCAGGAGAGGAGGCAATCTAGTATTATGGAGACTGCTGGATTTGGAGTTGGAGGATGTGGTGTTTGAATTTTGCTACCTGAGTGACCTTAGCAAGTAATTTAACCCTCTCTTGTCTTGTTTCCTCATCTGTAAGATCTATATAATGAAAAGAGGATTGGATGCAAGCCTTCATGGTCAGCTACTAAATTGTAGTTAGGGTTTTTATATGTGTCAATAGAGGGCATACCCAAAGCTGATGAAATCAAAATTGTTGAAATGTGAAGTAATAAAAGAAAATCTGTATGTACATATATACTTCAAGGAGTGGTGAATTTGTGTGGGTGCTATATAAACTACCTCTTGGTGACGGGGGAAAGGGAACAAATGATGGTAAGAAATTTAACAAATTTTCAACTTACAAGTCAAAAATGTTATAATATGTGGGGTTAAATAGGTGAGGCTTTCTACAGTATTTGCCAGTTAAAAGAATCTTATGTTTAGCCCAAATGTAATTTCTTCATCACTGTTTGAGGTCTGCAGGCTTAACTATGAGATTTTAGAATATTTATCAGGTACCTTTGAACAGAGAACTTGGAGTGGGAAGAGGTAAAAGAAGTACAAAATTTCGTTACTGATGAGCAGTGTAGATTTTATTTGTGGAACTAGAGTGTTCTAAATGTGGAAAAAAAGGTAAGAAGGCACACAGTGCAACATAAAAATAAATGCATAGTAGAACATGTATAGTGGACTTGATAGGGAAAGACTTACTGAAAAATTAATTTTGAGCAGTGTTTTTAAGGAGGCGAGAGACATAGATGGGAGAAAAAGATAGGAATGAGTGTTCCAGATTAGGGAAAAGGGCATGATTAAAGGTAGTGAAATCAGCATGGTATGTGGGGGAGACAGCTTGGGAAGTAGCTAGACCTTGAACAAAGTAATGAAATGATTAGAGTGATTTTCGAGAAAGGTTTTTCAGATGTTTGGCCTTAGCTTAGATTGTAAATGGGTAGGAGAGCTGTTTAGGAAGCTGCTGCCATAGTCCTGGAGTGAGAGGAGAGGATTGACTAGAATGTTGACCATGGCAATGGAAAACAAGGCATGAACCTGAGAGAATTTGAGGGTGGGCACAGAAGAATCAGCACGTCTTGGTGATTGATTTGATGTTGGAAGAGGGCCCTGAAGAGCCATAGACTTCAATGACTTCAAAGTTTTAAGCCTGGAGAAATCGGGTTGGGGAAATTTGGACAGGGTGAAAAGTTTCAGATAAATTGTGTTTGGTAGTTGCCATGATGATACTCACTAGTGGACAGAACTAGAGACAGTTGGTGGAATTTGTAGAGTCGGATTTCAATATGATGTAAGTAAAAAAAAAAAAAACTTCTAGCAGAACTGTCTAAAAGTAGAATAAGCTGCTCTGGGAAGTGGTGACTTACCCCTCACTGAAAGTCCTGAATCAGAGGCACTTCATCTGTCCAGGCATGTTGTAGGGGGAGAATTCATGTCTGCATGGGGCAAGGTGGCCTTTGATGTCCCTTTGGTCTCTTAGCTCCTATGTTTCATTCATCCTGATTAAGAAGAGTTGAAAACCTACCTATGTTGGCCTTCTGCAATATGAGGATAAACTGATGAAGTGATACCTTCAGGACACAGTATCACCTTGGAAGAGGAGCACCTGAACCTGCTAGGGCATTCATTACTCACTTTGGGCACTGAAGTCAAGAAAACGGGGACTGGCCAAAAATAGGAGGCTGGAAACATCTGCACTTGTGGTTCTGTTGCTTCCTTCCTCCCCAACCCTGCCCATATCCATCTCCCACATCTGGCAGACTACTTTGTCATGTAGCTTTGCTGGTGATGGGGGAAACCTATGTAGCAGATTTGTGTGTGTTTAGGGACATGGCTCAGGAGATTCTTCTGGATCATTAAATGGCTGGTTTTATCAGTAAGAAATACATCACTTGAAAATGAGTCTATGCTTTTATAGGTTGCAGTGTCATCTTAGTCACTTCAATTAATCAACCAGTCAGGAAATATTTCTTGTCCATTATTAACCAGGCTCTGTGCTGGGCATTGTGGATACAAATACAATGAATGAAATAGTCCATTCTCTCAAGGAGCTAACCCTCTTTAATAAGGGAGACACAGAGAAGGGATTGGCAAACCACTCCAGTATCTCTGCCCAGAAAACCCCAAATGGGGTCAGGAAGAGTCAGACAGGACTGAAAGAACTCGACCACAGCAACAACAAATATAAAGAGAATACATATGAGTCAATACAAAGTATTTAAATACTTTGGGAGGGAGGGAGCTAGCATTTGGGGAGGTGGACTGTAGAACAGGAAAGTCTTCATGGGGAAGATTGTGCTTGAGCTTCATCTTGAAAGAAGAGAATGTGCTGTAAGATGAAGTGGAGAGGGGCTGGCTTCCAGGCAGTGGGAAGATGGGGTGTCCTGGGCCAGCTTGGCTGCATCACAGAATACAGGTGGTGGGGAAAGGGAAGGGAGCAAACATTTAAGTGCCTCCTACGTTCCTGGAGCTGTGCTAAGTGCTTTACACATATTCTACTGAGACTGGAAAGATGGGTTGGGGCCGGGATATATGGGGTTTCTAAAGCTGAAGGAGTTTAGATTTTATCTTTGATGCCATTGGGGAACTACTAGAATTGATTGAGTAGGGGAGTCACATGGTCAAAGAAAATCCCTTTGGCCAGAGGTTATAGGATGGACTGGTTGTTAAAAGTGTTGAAAGACGTAAGTCAGGGAGGCCAGTTAAGAGGTTGTTGAGGTAATCTAGGCAAGAAGAGATAACAGCTTCCATGAACTAAAGTGGTGGTGGTGTGAGTAGAGAGAATGGGAAGTAGGTGCAGTGAGTCAATAAACATTTAAGTGCCTTCTTTGTGCCAGACTGGCAGATTATGTGGGGGTAGGGAAAGTGAGTTACAAACCTAGGAGATTAATTGTTTGCATGTTGTCTCATAACCTAACCCTTGTAGAAGACAAAGGAGTGTAGGCGTGGCCAGACTCCATCCTAGGTCAGGGGCAGTTTGGTTTATAATGAAGGTGACCAATTCTGCCCTGAAACATTCCTCTGCAGAGGAAGCATAGTACAGATGTAAGGGGGCTGGAGTCAGAGGCCAGAAGGTCCTGGATTTCAGACCCATCTCTAGCACCATGGGCGCCAGTGACATCCTCTCTGAGTCACAGTTTTCTGATCTCTAAAACAAGTAACTGGACACTAAAAATGCCTAAGCTCACAGGGTGGTTGTGAGGGTCAAGTGATGACATCATGTCTTTGAAGCAGTTCTGAATCCTCACATTAGAAATCCCAGTTTCTACAAGAGGCCTTTCCTGATCCCCTGGCTGCCAGTGCCTTCTCCTCTAAGATGATCTCCCATACACACAGTATTTATGTCGCATGTACTTAGGGCTTTGCATGTTGTTTCCTCAAATAGAACGTGAGCTCCTCTTAGGGAGACTCTGTGCCTTTGTTCTTATCTCAGAGCTTGGCACCTAAATGAGCACCTAATAACTGCTGATGGACTGACTGGGCCATTGTGTGCCATCCATCACTGAGAATGTGCTGTAGCCTGCTTACACCTGCCATGTGTCTTTCGTTGGCCTCGAGTCCCCTGAAGTTTTGATTCTTTGGAGGTTCTAGGATTCTGTGAATTCATGACTATCTAGAATCACTGAAAGAATGTTAGATGACCTTTTATAGTTGGGAATAGCTTAGATTTATTGAAAACCCAGCACAGTTACTGTTCAGCTGAATCTCTTTCTCATATTCAGCTATGGGCCCAGTTCCTTTCCTTATGTGGTACCTGTCCCAAATTATACACTGAGAGACTTAACTCACTGGACTACCTGTCCATCTGCATGTTGTAATATGGACTCTATATAGCCATTTCGTTTTTCAGCAATTCTGCCCTCCCTATGTTCTATTACCCACGCCCAACATTCCATCTCCAACTATTTATCTCTGTGAATGGCTCAGTGGCTCTCTGGTGACCAGTCATCTCATTGAGGTGGCCCCTGTAGTACAAACAGAACAAAGGATCAGCAGCCAGGGGTATCTGGCAAACATTACTATTGGGGGGAAATCTCTTTTCTCTATGGATTTTGCTCTGGTTCTCCTCCATGAAAATGGTGATTATTTTTAGCAAATCTTTGTCTCCCATTTTTTTTTTTTTTTTTTTTTTTTGCTTTGCTGGATGCTGAATATCTGCAGGACTGTTGAACAAATCATGACCATTGTCATGCCATAGCTGTTGTTCTGGTGCTGTTCTGTTGCACGATGGTTCACATCTACCATGTTCTTTATTGAGTGCTGGTGGTCTCAGGCTACTTTCTAGGGAACAGATCGACTGGTTATAGAATGTCTCATTTTAAAAGCCAGCAATCTCTAGAAGGACGTTGAACTGCCTAGTCTGATGTTGTGAGAGTGTCACAGATTCTTCTTTTGGGATGGACTTCTAGCTCTTACACTGCCATGTGACATGCCTGTCTGATTCTGTTTCTGCTGTGTTCTAGCTATAACATCATGTCTTACAAAGGATCCTATCATTTAAGTCTTTGACCATTTATTGACTACTATGCACAAAGTATACTAGGCCTGATATTGGCCTTGTCCTCAAGAAATCACTGTGCTATCGAGGCTGGGGTGGGGGGAACAATATTTACGAAACAGAAAATATTTGCAAAGTAAGGAGAATCAGTAAAAGCCTTGTTAGTCGGCAGCTTTTAAACTGAGTTTTGAAGGGAGCTACGGACACCAAGAGACCATGATGAGGAGGGAACGCATTTCAGGCATGGGGCACATTGCCTGAGTGCCAGGATGTGTAGGTGAAAGATGGATGTCATGTATGGCATCAGTAGACAGAGATATTTGCTGTGGAGTGAGCCAAGGGAAGGAATGGGAAATAGGTTAGAAAAGAGAGCTTGAAGCTAGGTGAGGAAGGACTGCAGATCTGAAAGGAGGAATTTCTGTTTTATTCTAGTGGGAAGAGGCATTAGCCTCCTTTAACTTTGTCACCAAAGATCAGCTGTTTTGAAAACAAGTCTGTAATGCCACCTTGTGGTTCTTTTGTCACTTTGTTACTTTAAAAAATCTCACTGAGCCTTTAGAAGTAACCTCAAAATCGTAAAGGATCTGACTCTCTCTTATGCCCTTCAGTAAGGCCCCAGGGCCACCATATCTCATGGGGTTGACATGGTTGGCTTTGGACTCGGGAGTTTTGAGGTTGAAGGAGCAGGAAAGAAAAAAAGCAGCTATGAAGGAGAATGATCAGGTTCTGTGTGGTTCTTAGATATGCTGAAGGGTTTTTTTTTTAGTTCATAATAAAGCCATTAATTTTCCTCTTAATTCTGCCAGTTCTTCATTTTTTGATGCTCTTATGAAATAATCATCCTCATGGCATCTTTTGACCAGTTTACTGCTGATTAGAATTACATTCTACTGAGGTGGGTAAAATTCAGTTACTTTTCTGTTTGAGATGCTTTCCAGCACACTACCCTTTTTATTTTCCCCTCCCAACTCCCAGCCTTTGGACCTGATTCTCTGGACTGTTTCAGGACTCTGTACAGGTCTTTGAGCCTCTTTGACCAGTTAATATCTTGGCATCTTGAATCAAGACACATTTTCTCTCTCTGAGCTTGTTACTTTTTAATAAGGCATAGGAACTTGTGAAAAGATAGATATTTTAATTTAAAACTATTCTAGTTCTTAGAAAACAGACTTCTAATCTAATAGACTTCATTAGATTTGGGGCCTCCAGATCTCTGAAGAGATAGCTTTGCTCACTTAAAGATTACATCTCTTTCTCCTCTCTAGTTCCCACATCAAAACAAAGCCTCAAACACCCCCACCCCGCAGTTCCCATTTGATTCCTACCCATTGGAACAATATTTTTAAATATCAAGGAAGATGAAGCCCGGAGAATGGCGAAACCAGTGGGAAGCTGAAAGGGAACTTTTTATCGTGTTAAGTCTAAGTTTTCTTTGTCTTGATAGTTGGCTTTAAAGGTGCATCTCTTTGTAAATCCCTGATCTGAACCAAAGACATGAAATACAGTAGTATTGCTTTAGGGACTTTTAATGTTTTATAGTAAAAATTAAGACTGTTCACCATGAGCACCTTCTCTCCACTTCCTCTTATTGCCCTTGTGCCTTCTGCCATCTCTCCTCCTTCACTCCTGTCTCACATGATGACAAAGCTAACTTTTCTACATACATATTCAAGCGATCCCATCTGCCCTATCTCTTCCAATAAATTGTCCCTTCTGTCATCCCAGTTCTTTCAATTATTTTCAATCTATCTCTCTCCACTGGTTCATTTTCTATAGCCTACAAACATGCTAACATCTCCCCATCTTGAAAAAACCATCACTTCAGTCCTTGCTGACCATCAGCCTATATATCTCTTCTATCCTTAGCGCCTGAACTCCTCAAAAAGGCTGAAAACAGTAGTTGCTTCCATTCTCCTCTCAGTCTCTTCTTAACCCCTTCCAATCTGGCATCTGGCTGTATCCTTCCACCAAAACTGCTCTCTCCAAACTTGCTAATGATCCCTTAGTTGCCAGATCCAATAGTTTTTCCTCAATCTTCATTCTTCTTGACCTCTCTGCAACTTTTGACACTGTGGATCCACCCTCTTCTCCCTGATACTCTCTTTTCTCTAGGTTTTCAGGACATCACTCTGCTAGTTTTCCTCCCACTTATCTGACTGGTCCTTCTCTGTCTCCTTTGCTGAATCCTTCTCTCTGGATTGCACCCTTTAACCATAGATGTCCCTCAGCATTCTGTCCTGAGTCCTCTACTGTTCTTCCTCTCTACTACTTCACTGGGTAATCTCATCAGCTTCCATAGATTTAATTATTTTTATGCAGCTGATGGTCCAGTCTACCTATCCTTCCCCAGTCTTTCTGTTGACCTCCAATCTCTCACCTCTAACTGGATGTCCAATAAACATCTTAAATTAATGTCCACAGTGGGCCTCATCTCTCCACCTAAATCCTCCTCCTGATCTTACTTTTTTTTTAATTGTAGAGGATAAGACCATCCTCCCAGTCCCCCAAGTTCACAACCTAGGAGTTATCCTGGATTCCTCACTATCTCTCATCCCTGCCCAAGCTGTTGCCACGGCCAGCCCATTTCACCTTTGCAACATCTCTTGAAAGGCAGTGACACTGGTCTCCTTGCTGTTCCAAGCGTCTTTCAGTGCCAGGCTCTGGCTGTCCCCCATGCTCCCTCTTCAGCATTGCCTGCTGACATCCCTGGCTTCCTTTAAGTCCCAACTAAAATCCTAACTTTTACTTAATTCTGGTACCTTCTCTTTGTGAATTATTTCCTGTTTGTCCTGTAAATAGCTTGTTTGTGCGTGTTTGTTTGCACGTTGTCTCCCTCATTAGATGGTGAGCTCCTTGAAGGCAAGGCCGGCTCTTGTTGTATCCCCGGTGCTTAACAAGTGCCTGGCACACAGTAGGTTCTTAATAAATGTTTCTTGATTACTAGTATTCACTTCTTATTTGCCAGGCCTGATTCTGGGTAATTTCTAGTTCCCAGCATGGCCAAAAGGTTATTCTCATCAGCTACCAGCATGTGTCTTTCAGGTCTGTGAGGCAGCAATGGCCAAACAGGAGGGACAGAGTGCTGATGTTTTCTTGGCTAGTTTGGGCAGTGCAGCTTTTATACTTTAAACATTCTATTTCTGGGAATCCTTTCTCTCTCCTTTTAATAGTGCAGTGTTCTCACAAAGAAACAACCACTCACAAACAGAAGGGAGTTGAGGTTGCATAAATACATCCACATGGCTGCCTCTTTTAAGCCAGGCATTTCAGAACCATTTCAGAACTTCTCATTCCTTTGATTGCATCATTTTTGTTTTTGTATCCCAGCAGCCAGCATAGTTCGTGGTGGGTAGGAAGGGCCTAACAAAAGCTTGTTGATGGGTTCAGTGATTGGGTATAGGTCTTTCCTCCAAAAGTGAAGATTATAATCCTATTTTAGCTATTATAACTTAGTCTTTGAAAGTGCTTCTGGCCTAATAATTTAGCACCCTGTAGTCAGCCCCATGATGAGCAGCTCCAAATTTAACCTAGACAACAAAACAAAATCCATTCATTGGCCCACAGGAGGACCCTTTTTTAATTTGGTTTAGGGCCTGCCAGACCTTCAGCCCCACTGACATTGCCATTAAGAACCAGAGTCAGTTTCTTGCTGATAATGAGGAATTGGAATAAATGTTAGTGAAGAAAATCATCAGTAAGCAGCAAAAAAAGAGGCAGGAGTGCGTATGCGTGGTGGAAAGCACGCTACCCTTGGAGTTCAAAAGATCTGGATTCAAATTCCACCTCAGGTAATTGTCTAAGTCATTTAACCTTAATTTTCTCATCTGAAATTTCTCATCTATGAAATGACTCTTGAGGTCATTTCTAGAGATGACTCAGTGGTCCTATCATAGGCCAGATGTTTTTTTAGTGAAGGGGGGAGGGAGGAGGATATTGGAGGAGAAAGGAAATTTATCCTGTATTTGGGCAAATATTATATGTCCAAAATGGAAACGTTGGAGTAAAATATGAATGAATTGTGAGGAATTTTGAAAAAGCTTGTGAGCTCTTAAGCTCCCTTCCAACTAACTCTGACTTAGTGACCTTCTGTAAAGGAAGTAGGTGTAATTGTGTCTAGCTCTCAACAGTCATTTCAAGAGTTTTCCTCTCTTTCTTTTGGTTGATTGGATGTCTGCTATGGCAAGGAAGAAATGCAAGAAGGCCTGTTTTACGTTTGATTCTCCTTTAGTACCATGTGTTAGCTCTTCTTTTTTAACAGTGAGAAATGTGTGACCCTGTTTGTTATGCATAGGGGATGGGGAGCTTATTAAAACAGCACATCTGTGGAAGAGCCAAAGTGCTATGGATCTTTTTGGAATTAGGTGTCTCAGTGTTTATTGGCTTCATGGGACATGTTTTTCTTGGGTGCTTTTATTGACAGCTCTCTATCTAGTCATTGCATTTTAGGAAAAAATGGAAAAGGTAGCAAAGATTATTTAGTGGGAAAAGTGCTACCATCAGTTAAGATATGGGTTCAAATTATAGTTTTGTCACTTACAGTCTGTGTGGCATTGTCAGGTAACAACCTCTGTTGCTCAGTTTTTTTATTTCTAACATGGGATTCCTGCTGAGGTCCTTTCCAATTCTCTGTCTTTGAGTCCATGAAATATGTATAAAATATCTCAGAATCTACCTACTAAGATGCAAGAATTACACGAATAGAATCACAAAACACTTTGCAGAAAATAAATCAAACTTAAACAGAAGTGTAATGTTCATGGTTGGGTTGTGTCTGTATAATTAAATGGCAATACTCACTAAATCCATTTATAGATTTCAGTGCTCTACTGATCAAATTACCAGAGTTACTTCTTAGAACTAAGAGGAAGAATAAAATATTTATCCATAGGAACAAAAGGTGAAGAATTTGAAATAATGAGAAAGAGGGGGAGGTAAAGGAGCCTCCCAGCACTAGATTTCAAACTTTAATACAGAGCAGTTATCAAAACTATCTTGTACTCATTAAAAATAGAGAAGCTGACCATTGGAACCAAGTAGGTAAAACAAGAGAAAATAAAAAATAATCACATAGTATTTGATAAATTCAGAGACTCTCTAATACATGAAACTCCAGAGACAGAATAATCTCTCTTGGAATAGGTAATATTTATATTATAAATACACAAGTAATGCTAATATTATATATACGTTTTATATAACGTATGTGTATTATATAATGGGGTCACAAAGAGTTGGACACAATTGAACAACGGCAGGAATAGCTGGTATTTATGTGATGCTTCAAGTGTTGCAGAGCACTTTACACTTGTTGGTGCTATTATTAGATCCATTTTACAAATGGGGAAACTGAAATTGAGAGAGGTCAAGTGACTTGCCCAGGGTCACACACTTTGTCAAGTGTCTGAGGTGGGGCTTCCACTCTGCCATCTAGCTACCATAAGAATATTCAAGTGGAGATTTGTGATGAGCTGCTGTGCTTCAGATAGGGACCAGATTAGATGATGTCTGAGCCGGCTTTCTGTTGGGAAATTTATCAACCTGGATGAAGTTACTTGTTAGAGCCACCAAAGAGTGCTCAAACTCTTTGTATGCAGTCTGTGTCTATAGCATCAGCCATTTTACAACTTACAACTGTCCAGTCACCAAACGTTAAGTGCCTGCTGCAAGCTAGGCACAATGTGGGGGAAAAAACTGCAGTTTCCGTTCTTACTTTGCCTTTTACTACTGATGTGACCATGGCCAAATCATTTAACCCGTGCAGACCTCAGCTTTCTCATCCATAAAAATAAGGCAGTTGGACCACATGACCTCTAAATACCTTTTCAGCTCTAAATCTGTAATCTCGTGGTAACAAGTATTTCCAAGGTTCTCCATGTTGAAACAGAATTAGTCATTATTCTTCCTGTGAAATAAAGTTGTAACAAACTATTTCCTTTGTTAGCATGTAGACATAATTTGGATACATTTACTAACTTTGGCTTTTTCTTTCTTTATAGTTACTTTGTCCCACATTACACAACTGGTTCTAAGTCACAACAAACTAACAAGTAAGTGAATTTTTTGTTTTGTTACACATTTTCAGTAGATTCTTTCAGTGTCCTGATGCCTCAGTCCTTTTACAAATATTCCCATTATTTCATTTAAAACACACAGTAAAGAAGCAAATTGTCAACTTTATATGGGAAAAATTAATGACATATCCTCAAAATGTATGAACAAATTATCTTCCTGAACAAAGTTCTTTGTTCTAAGGGAGTATTCCTTTGATACTTGGTGCTGATGTAATTTTCTCAGCTCCTTTATTCTTGAGGGCAGTCTGGTGATGGAGAGAGCATTTATGTGGAACCGGGAGAGACTGAGGTTCCATTCTTGACTCTCTATGTGCTAGTTATGTGACCACAGGAAAGTCATTTTAATTTTTCTGAACCTGTTTCCTCATCTGTGAAATGGGCACAATAACCCATGCACTACACTTCTCACTGGGTACAAGGCACTCTGTGGACTCTAAACTGCTTATAGATGTGAGTTGTTATTTTTTCAAGAGGTTCAACTTGGTAACAAGGTGAGGTGGATTTTGAGTGCATTAGTGAGATGACATTACTTTTGGGTCAGCAAGGTTGTACCTGCTGTCCTTCAACAAGGGGCTCCTAGTCAGTCTCTTCTCTGCTAAGAGATAGTAAGCTTTTTAGTTCTGTTCTAAGAGCTTAAAAGTATTTATAACTCTCTCAATGGAAAAGTTGCATTTGTTTTCAGATATGCATCTAGAAATCTGAATTTGTAGATTATAAAGGGATAATTATTAAGGTTATGCAAGGCTTTACTTTACTAAAGTATTCCTTTAAATATGGAGAGCTGTGGCCAAGATGGCGGAGTAGAAAGACGCACATACACATAGCTCCGAACCCACAACCCACAGAAGGGCTAGAGGGGACCAACTCACGGTGAATTCTGCACCCAGAGGCCACGGAATATTGGAGCGAGGGAGATTTCTGTTCCGGAGAGACCTGCAAACCTCTCGTGGGGGTCCTTCGCGCTGTGGACTGGGCTCCGGGACTGGGAGCTGAGTGCAGCCCTGCAGCGGCCGCAACACCGTGAGGAAAAGATCCGAGCGGGCTACAGGGACGGGATCTCCAGCAGCCACGTGGGTCCGTCACGCTGTAGACGCGGAGCCCAGCCCTGCGGGGGCTTCAGAGACAGGATCTCCAGTGGCCACACAAGCCCCCACAGGTGACGAGAGTTGGTGAGAGAGTCTCTTTGGCAGGTCGAGAGGGGAGTGGGGTGCCCCTATGGCTCGGGCCCCCCCAGAAGATAGAAGCTGAGAGGCGGCTGCAGACAAGGGCTCCCCAAGAGGGCGGGAGCCTGGATCCATTGTGGAAGGTCTGTGCATAAACCCCCTGAGGGAACTGTGCCTGAGAGGCAGCCCTGCCCTGACCTGACCATCTGAACTTAATTCTCACACTGAATAGCAGCCCTGCCCCCGCCAAAAGCCCTAAGGCGGGAAGCAGCATTTGAATCTCAGTCCCCAAACGCTGGCTGGGAGGACCAGGAGGCGAGGTGGGTGTGAGGAGAATATTCAGAGGTCAAGCCACTGGCTGGGGAGAATGCCCAGAAAAGGGAAAAGAAATAAAACTATTGATGGCTACTTCCTTGGAGAACAGACATTTCCTCCCTTCCTTTCTGATGAGGAAGAACAATGCTTACCATCAGACAAAGACACAGAAATCAAGGATTCTGTGTCCCAGCCCACCCAGTGGGCTCAGGCCATGGAAGAGCTCAAAAAGAATTTTGAAAATCAAGTTAGAGAGGTGGAGGAAAAACTGGGAAGAGAAATGAGAGGGATGAAAGAGAAGCATGAAAAGCAGATCAGCTCCCTGCTAAAGGAGAACCAAAAAAATGTTGAAGAAATTAACACCTTGAAAACTAGCCTAACTCAATTGGCAAAAGAGGTTCAAAAGGCCAATGAGGAGAAGAATGCTTTCAAAAGCAGAATTAGCCAAATGGAAAAGGAGATTCAAAAGCTCACTGAAGAAAATAGATCTTTCAAAACTGGAATGGCACAGATGGACGCTAAGGACTTTATGAGAAAGACAGATATCACAGAACATAGTGAGAAGATTCGAAAAATGGAAGATAATGTGAAATATCTTACTGGAAAAACAACTGACCTGGAAAATAGAATCAGGAGAGACAATGTAAAAATTCTGGGACTACCTGAAAACCATGATCAAAAGAAGAGCCTAGACATCATCTTCCATGAAATTATCAAGGAAAACTGCCCTGAGATTCTAGAACCAGAGGGCAAAATAAATATTCAAGGAATCCACAGAACACCGCATGAAAGAGATCCAAAAAGAGAAACTCCTAGGAACATTGTGGCCAAATTCCAGAATTCCCAGGTGAAAGAGAAAATATTGCAGGCAGCTAGAAAGAAACAATTCAAGTATTGTGGAAATACAATCAGGATAACACAAGATCTAGCACCCTCTACATTAAGGGATCGAAGGGCATGGAATAGGATATTCCAGAAGTCAAAGGAACTAGGACTAAAACCAAGAATCACCTACCCAGCAAAACTGAGTATAATACTTCAGGAGAAAAAATGGTCTTTCAATGAAATAGAGGATTTTCAAATTTTCTTGATGAAAAAACCAGAGCTGGAAAGAAAATTTGACTTTCTAACACAAGAATGAAGAGAACCATGAAAAGGTGAACAGCAAAGAGAAGTCATAAGGGACTTACTAAAGTTGAACTGTTTACATTCCTACATGGAAAGACAATATTTGTAACTCTTGAAACATTTCAGTATCTGGGTACTGGGTGGGAGTACACACACACACACATGCACTCACACACACATGCACTCACGCACACGTACATAGAGACAGAGTGCACAGAGTAAATTGAAGAGGATGGGATCATATCTTAAAAAAAAAATGAAATCAAGCAGTGAGAGAGAAATATTGGGAGGAGAAAGGGAGAAGTTGAATGGGGCAAATTATCTCTCATAAAAGAGGCAAGCAAAAGACTTATTAGTGGAGAGATAAAGAGGGGAGGCAAGAGAAAAACATGAGGTCTATCTCATCACATTCCACTAAAGGAAAGAATAAAATACACACTCATTTTGATAGGAAAACCTATCTCATAATACAGGAGAGTGGGGATCAGGGGCACAAGCAGGGTGGGGGGGAGGATGAAGGGGAGGGCATGGGGAGGAGAATGCAATCCGAGGTCGACACTCATGGGGAGGGAAAGGATCATAAGAGAATAGAAGTAATGGGGGACAGGATAGAATGGAGGGAAATCTAGTTAGTCCTATACAACACAACTAGTATGGAAATCATTTGCAAAACTACACAGATTTGGCATATATTGAATTGCTTGTCTTCCAAGGGGAAGGGGTGGAGAGGGAGGGAGCTAAAGAAGTTGGAACTCAAAGTGTTAGGATCAAATGTAATGTTCTTACCACTGGGAAATAAGAAATACAGGTTAAGGGGTCAAGAAAGCTATCTGGCCCTACAGGACAAAAGAGAAGACGGAGACAAGGGCAGGGAGGGAGGATAGAGGAGAGAGCAGATTGGTCACAGGGGCAATAAGAATGCTTGGGTTTGGGGGGGGGGAGGGGATAAAAGGGGAGAAAATTTGTAACCCAAAATTTTGTGAAAATAAATGTTAAAAGTTAAATTAAAAAAAAAATATGGAGAGCTGTGTGTTCTCCTGTTTGGGTACAAGTGATTAGCAACAATTAGCTGACATAGAAGGAAACTTTTTTTTGTAATGTAGTGGGATTTTATTGCACCCTAAGAAACTGATGACTATGAAGGATTCAGAGAAATAGGGAAAGATTCATATGAATTTATGTAGAGTAAATGGGGCAGAACCAGGAAACCAGTTCTTACTCTGACTTCAGCAGTAATGTGAGGGGGGGCAACTTTGAGATATCTCAGAACTCTGAGTAAAGCAGTGACTGATCATGACTTCAGAAGATTAAAACATATTCTTACCTCTTGGCAGAAAATTAAGGGAGTAGAGATACCAAATGCAGTTATAAGAGAACTTTAATTGAAAATAAATCATGTATAATGATAGGGTATGACTGAAAAGCCATGGGATCTTATAGTTTGATTTATAAAAGTTTGATCTTTGTGAAACTTTTCAGAAATCTCTGTTGTAGTTGAGAAGGAACAGTTATATCAATAATGGGAGTTTTTTGTTGTTCAGTATCAGTTGATAAGAGTTTTCCCAAAGTTCTCTGATTTCTTCATAGTCATAATTTTTTGAGATTCTTATTTTATTATATTTATATATTTTAATTTGTATATTTAATTTAATTTATATATTTTAATTATATTTATATATTTTAATTTGTATATTTAATTTAATTTATATATTTTAATTATATTTATATATTTTAATTTATATTTAATATATTTATATATTTTAATATAAGTTTTTTATATTCATAATTTCTCATGTTCTTATTATCTTTTTATTTTATTCCATATTTCTCATATTCTCTTACATCATGTTCTGTAATCAGCCATTCCCCACACCATAGGCACTCATTTTTTTTTTCCAGTTCTTTGCTCCCCTAAATGGGCTATTATAAATCTGTTCGTAAATATGACAGTGTTCTCTATCTTTGACTTTCTTGATAGGCCTTGTAGTGTTATCACTGGGTTAAGGAGCATATACAATGTAGTGACTTCTCTAATTTAAATTCATATGATTTCATGCTATAGTTGGAACAATTCATAGCTCCAACTGCAGTACATTAGTGTGTCTTTCTTTCAATTTGCATCTTTTGTTGTCTTTTCTAGTCTCATAGGTATTTTAATGTGCATTTCCTTTTGGTGATGATATAGAGCCTTCTTTTATGGAACTACAGTATGAATCATAGTCTTTCCACACCACACTGTCTTTAGTTTCCAAAGGTGACCCTAAAGTCATTAATCTCACATACATTTCCTCTAAGTATTGCTTTCCTGGTAATATATTTTAGTTGACCCCTCTCGTAATGTCATGTACCTCTGTCTGCTGTGATATTGTTTATCCAGTTACCTGATAGGCAAATCGGCATGCTGGGTGATCATCTGATCTCGTGTCCACTCTATTCTCTTAAACGCTTATCATATCTACAGTTTATGTTATATGTTTATGTAAATCTTAGTTCACCTCACTGTATTTTGTCAGTTTGAGCAGGGGTGGGAAACCACAGCCTCAAAGCCACATGTGGCCCTCATAGATCCTCAAGTGTGGCCCTTTGACTGAATCCAAACTTCACAGAATAAAAGGATTTGTTTTTAAGTTTGGATTCAGTCAAAGGGCCATACTTGATTACCTAGCTTTCTGGCTTCCTATCACCATTGCTTTTACATATCTGTGGAGTGAATGAGTGACTGTTGTTTAATCCCACTGGGGTGGGAATTGAGAAGGAAATATTTTTCACATTTTCTGCACATACAAACTTAAGTGGTACATTGAAACGTTTGAGTGCAAAAAGCATTGTCAACAGAAATATTCAGGCTTTAATTATGGGCCTGTAATCATTTGGATAGTTGACAAAGCTTTTTAGAGTTGAACTGGATCATTGTTTTGTAGGCATGAAAAGAGCCTGCCCTGAAACTAAGGCCTATGTCTAAAGTCACCCAGGTAGTCTGGGGCAGAGCCAGGGCTAGAATTCCAGGCTGTGATCCCCAGTCTCACTCTTAATGTTTGGAGATAGGGCCAGAAGGGATTCAGTTTTGGAGAAACAAATGTCTTGGGAGTAAGTATTGATTAAAAACAGAACAAGACATAAGAAGAAGTGGGACAGCTTAAATGGGACTTGATTTTGAGTGTGACAGGGTCTTGATCAGTTCATTTACATCCCTTAGTATCTCTAGCCCTTCATGTAAATAGGAAATACCTAGAATAAGGGCAAAGGTAAATAAATGTTCATTTGCAGGTACTTCATGATGCCTTACTTTTTTCCCCTTAGAATGTGACAGCAGATGTGATAGCTGAAGTGGTTAAGCTGTTCTGTGTTGTTAATATTTTTCTTTAGAAAGGATTTTTATTTCTATCTATGCTTTCCTTTTTCTTAAAAAGAAAAAAAGAAGCCTCTCTTCTAGACGTCAGTAGGTCTCCGTCCCCTATCCTGCTTTGAGTAGTTGTGGAGATTTGATGAGGGAGGGAGTGATAAGAAAGGACAGGAGACCCCACTGTGAGTGCAGGGAGGGATGCTAGGGGGCACGGGGAGTTGCTTTTCTGAGGACAACCCACCTGGACCTTCAGATGATAATACAGATGTGCTCAGAGGGAGTTGGAAGGTCCCTGTCACTAACGGGACCAACAAAAAAAAATGTTTTCTCCTAAATCTATCCTGATTCCAAATCCATTCTCCATGTTGTGAGCTCAGTACCCAGTGTTGAATCCAGAGTTCCTCTGGAATTTCTTTATTGACAGCTGATAACTGGACCTGCTAGATGTTAACCCAACGTGAAGGTTTGAATTATATTATGAAGTTTACATTCATTTGTTCACTCAGAGGGATTCAGAGATTTGGATTTTCTAGCATGCCTGGGTTCAAAGTAGATCTTATGTCTGAAGCTTCTAGGATATAGGAAAGCAGTGCACCATCACTCATTGGGCATGTTTTGTTTTGCATTGTTTCTTTGTTGTTATATATCCTGTTTACTTGTTTCTCAATTTCTGCTAAGAGTAAACATGTGTACACTGTTTCTAAGCATGTCTGTATGCTTCTGTGAAGAGCTATCTCCATTACGCCAAGATCACTTGCCTGGAGCTAGCTAGCAGAAACATAGAAATAACAGAAATGTACCATGTTCTGGAAGCAGGATCTGGCCAGTAGGTGGGGGCTGACTGCTGATTTCTCTTTGTATGAATCCCGGATCAGCACATCGTACATAGAGAGTTTGTGCTGCCCCCGAGCGAGGAGCTGAGGAATAGGAGGTCACTCGCACCCTGTGAACCTTGGGGGCTTGTTTATCCCTTCTGTCTCACAGGGCATGTGCAAACCACTAGGGTGACTATGAGATGAGCCTAGCTTGTGATTTTTCTCTATTGAAAAGGACTGGGATGGTGGCTGTGAATGCCTCCTAGTGGTCAGATGACACGCTTTCCTTGATTGCTCCACGGAGGGAAAATACATAGGATGTTTTATAATTGTGTTTGCTTGCTTGTTTTCCTTTTTTCAAATTTATACTACTGGGTTGGATGAAAGATTGCTTGGGTGTACATGGAAGTATTTAAGCCATGATTAACATGTATCATAATTAATACCTGCTTGTTGGGGAATAGCTTATTGGTGTTGGCCATTTTACTTTTATAACTGTGGTTTTGAGGAAGTTAATGACAAGAGCTCACTTTTTTCCCTGCTTAATTGCCTATCACTCTTTCATGCTTGTTCAATTCAATTCAAGTTCCTGTAGACTTGAATGGTTTTCTAATAATATAGCAAGGATTTGTTAGGCCTCTTTCAGAGTCTAATGAAATTGGGGAAAATGTCATGTTGAGATATTTGTGTGTGTCTGAATTTATATTTTACATATAATACACAGCTGGAAGCAGTGTCACAGAGGTGTTGATTACTGAGAAATCAGAGTGACAGCTGGGTCACACTTCTGTGCCGGAGTTAGGAATGGGTGGTTCATTTTTAGCACATGCTTTGTGTTGCCCATGTGTAAGGCAAAGACAGAACCACAGGCACTGCCACACTGTATTAGCAGTGGCTGTAGCTGCTGAAATTGAGGCAGAAGGTCTTCTGATTAAACAGATACAGACAAGGAATTGCAGAAAGTGTCCCTGGAAGGGACCTTCAAGATCATGTTGTCCAGCACTTCACTGCATCTCTGTGCTATATCAGGGTTGGAAGGCTGCTCCGCAGTTCCTGGCCCTACTAATACCTGAACAGGAGTCTTTTCTACTACATTCTTGAAAAGTGATCATCCAGCCTTTGCTTCAGTAATTTTAATGAATAATAATAAAAATAATTCCTAGCATTTACAGTGTGCTTTAAGGCTTGTAATATTATAGAAGACCAAGACCTATAGGGAGAGAAACTCAGTGTACTTGAAGGTCTTACACCTGAGGATACTGAGGACTAGAGCCATGAAGTGACATGTTCTGCCACTGCCCTCCAAACAAGGTCATCAGAGACTCAGGAGGAGCCAAGACATTCAGCTCAGTTCTCCTTGGGACCATAGGTCCCTTTATATACCTTGCCTTTTCCCACTTCCCCACCCCTTCCAATGAAATCAATGCTCCTCTTGCCTCTGGAGAGCCTGTTTGAATTTCATTGTGAGCATACTGCCCTGTTGCTCACCATCTCTAAATTTCTGCACCAAAATATGCTTCCCCTGCCTCTTTTTGTTCTTTGCCCCATTAGTGCACAATGCCCAACTTTTAACAGATTTCCTGGAGCTTAATAAATAAAAGGCGTATTGACTTGTTGACATTAGAAAAAACAGAGACTTCATCTCTTTGGTATTTCTATCCCCAGTGCTCAGCACATAGTAAGTGCTTAGAAAACGCATTCAGTCATACAACAGTTCCTCTCCTATAGGTCATCTGCTATCAGTTTTATCATCTTTTGATTATAAAAGACTAAGATCCACATAGATGTGAAGGTTAACGCTTTAGTAAAATTATTTCACAATCTCAAATATAACCCCATTTAGGGATTTAGAATTATTGTGGTGGAAAAATTTAAATTGGGATAGTAAAGTGGAACAGATATTATGTCTTTTACATCATTAATTCATGTGACCATCCTACAAAGAGGAAATTTCAGCACGAAAGCCTCTGCTTCCTTGGTTTCCTTTGAGTCTCCGCAAAAATCTCACCTTTCAAGAGAAAGCCTTCATCAAACCATCTTCATTCTGCCTTCTGTCCGATGACCATTTCCTGTTTTTCTTGTATTGAGCTTGTTTGTACATATTTGTTTGCATATTGTCTCCCCAGTTAGATTGTGAACACTTCAACAGCAGGGACTGACTGTCTTACCTTTGTATGTGTCCTCGGTGCTTTGCATAATGCCTGGCACATAGTTGGTGCTTAATGAATGCTTATTGATTGACTGATTTTCTCCTCGAGGTGTGATAGGTGAAATACTTTCCTCTTGGAAGGAAATGTGGAGCTAAACAAGTTGGCTTTATTTTTTTTATTTTTAAACGGCCTTTTTAAAAAATGAAGGACCCCAAGCTTCAGATTATACATATATACATACATATACATATATCCACAAACATATGCATGCACATGCACATATATATATTTTTTATAAATTTTTAAATTTAATTTTTTTGTGGGAGATACTTGACTGTTTGAGATACTCAATTGAATCCAGTCAACTAATTAATTGTCTTAGCAGTTTGTGTTTCAAACCATTGAGAGTGCAGCGATAGTGACACTTGATCTGTTCCACTAAGGTCAAATTAGCATCTTTTACTAGTTTTCTGGCATTTAAAATGAATGCTTTTGCTATGGTTTTCCAAGTGTTTATAGTAAATATGTCCGTTTGATAGGGATATAAATATGCATAAAAGCAGAGCAGCTTAGCACACCCTTCTGTCACTTTTTATTGCAATCAGTGTCTTTCACTTTGCATTGTTTTTAATAGGATGGCTGGCTGGCAGAGTCTCTGTAAAGCCTTTGGGACTTGCAGACATAAATCCCTTGGCACCTCATATCTTGCATAAGCATTTATTCATGTTTTTCTTTTGCTATGCCAATTATATCTTTTGAGCCCTGTCTCCAAAGACTGACATTTTCACTTCTGCACCTACAGAAGAAATGATTGGCATGTTGCAAGACATGGCAGGTGACCCCGGGAAGCATTTCTGCCTTGAGTTCCCAAAGTTGGTGTTTCTATAGGCCTCTCGAAAAATCATGATGTTTTGGTGCTTCTAAAATTAGAGCAGCGTTAACAGTTTTGATAGTGATGGCCATGTCCACAGATAAAGGGACAAGAGTTGAACAATCCAACCTCTCGATGACCAGAGAGGCATAGGAAAGTGGAATGGATAACTCTTATCCTGAAGTGATTTTTGTTATCTCTGTTTCTTATATTCACTTACTTGTACTATTAAGTCATACACTCATTCTTTATATCTTTCCAATAGCTGTGCTTTTCTTAGAACACTTAGAAAATCAATAGCAAAATAGAATGTCTGCTCCTCAGCTTCGGTTTTCTGGCTAGAGACAGCTGGGTGATAGTGTAGATAGATTCTGGGACTTGTAGTCAGGAAGACCTGAATTGGAACCCGAACTCAAACACTTCCTATGCAGCCACCTAACCTCTTTTTCAGCCTCAGTTCCCTCATTTGTTGTTGGAAGTATCAGATTAGAGAATGTCTGTGAAGTGCTTTGTACCCTTTAAAGTACTACGTAAAAGTTAGCGGATGTTGTAACTAATGATGTTAATAAGAGTAGAGCTGACCATGAAAGAGACCAAAAAATCAGAGTTGAAGGGAATCTTCAAGATCGTCTTGTCCAGCTCTTTACAGTACTTAGTAAAGTACTTAGTAGGTGCTTAACAAACACTTACCCCATCCTTCCTTCCATCCTGCCTTGGAGAAAGAATTTTCTGGTACAATAGAAGTGTCAGCCAGGTGGCCCGTGTCACCCACAGCATGCCTGAGCCTAGATGAAAATGGAGTTCCTAGTGACTTTAATGTGCTGAAGTACTAGTTTAAAAAAAATATATATATATACATATATATATACACACACACATATACATACACATACATGTGTGTGGTTTTCTAAGTCAGTATGCATCTTTCAGGGTTCCTTATGTATGGCACCGAGGTCCCTCTTTCTGTTTGAGTTTGACACCAGTGCTCTATAGCCTACCCAGAAAATTATCTACTCTTTGAAGACCTGCAGTCAATGGGACAGCTTTGATTTTCAGGAATTTTTCCTTAGATCAAGCCTAAATTTGTCTCTCTGTAACTTCCACTCATCATTTCTAGTAATGACCTCTGGGACCAAGAAAAAACAGTCTAATCCTTGTTCCAGGGGGGCAGTCCTTCAAAAACTTGGACAGCTCTCATGTTTTGCAGTGACACCCCCTTTAATTCAGTTTATTAGCACACAGCCAAGGACAGACCTCTTCTAAGTTGACATGGAACCATTGATGGCTATTTGGGGGAAGAGACCCAGCTCTTCAACTAGTTCTGAATACTTCGTTCCACTTTCTTTTGTCCTTGTAGTTTGACATGATTTACTAAAGTGTAGGTAAGCTTCAGGTACAACATTCCCTTGATCTGTCAGTCTAAAAACTGTCCATAATAAGAAAAATAAAAAGAAAATATGGTTTTGGATTAAGTAAGAACATCACACACTTAAAAGGTGAGGATCTGTACAGAGTGCAGAAGATGTCATTGCTTACTTGACTCAAACATGGCATTCAAGATGTTGTCAAACTGTTTAAAAAACTACACTGGATATTTTCTGCTCATACAAGTTTATTTTCCACACATACGCAGCATTATCAGTGAAGCAAGGAGCTCCTTCATTCTTTTTTCTCTCCCTTGAATGCACTTGCATCATTGCCACTAAATATCCTTTCAGGCCCAGCATAATGGAGGGGAAACAGAAGATGTGGAGGCCTCGATTCAGATTCTGCCACTGTCACCTTCTGACCTTGGGCCAATCAGCTAAGCTCTTTGGGCTCCCATGTAAAAATGAAGGGATAGGATTAGATGGGCCTGAGCTCCCTTCCAGCTCTGCTTCTAAGATCCCGAGGAGAAGTGGTTTTTACTCCATGACTCTTCATCTAATCTAGACCCGACTGACTGAGGGCTTACCTTTTATACTCTAAGTTAACATTAATTGCTTCATGTTACTTTGTTGTAGTCTCGTGCTCCTTGAAGCCACATCTTTACAACATTCATACTTCTCATTGTAAAGTGCTGGGCGTCTGAGTCCCTGATGAAAGTACAGTAGCTCAGATGCAGGAATTTAGAGATGGAAAGGACTTTGGGACCATCTTCTCCTCCAGCTCCTGAGGGGACCAAGGATCCGTCCTATAGCCTCTAACCTACCCCACAACCCCTGTGCTCTCCTGGGAGTAGGAGCTGGAGCCCAGAAACACATTTCCCTTTTGGAGAGCTGTTTGCATTTGGAAGTTTTACCTTTCATCCCAGTTTAGCTATGTGAATGAATGACTGTTTAAAAAACCAATGGAAACATCAGTAGATAACTTCTGATTGGTTGAAAGAGGACAGTACTGCGGGATTTGTGCACATGTCATGGCTTTCTGAGGAACGTAAGAAGTGAAAAATGGGTTTTCTGAGCAGAAAATACTCCTAGCCACCACAGACTCCCTCTTTGTTTGTGTTTGTAGTCGTTTACTTCAGAGATAGGGGAATCACGCTTTTCCTACAGAGACGGATTATCTTTTGATACTGACATCACATGCTCTGAAAGAGAAAAAGCTCATTTCATAGTCAAGGAGTATATGGAGTTAATATTGTTCAGATATACTAAAGAGGCTTGTGGAAGAGCATGGGAAGCTTTTTATATTAAGCCCTTATTTAAAATCACTTCAACAAGTATGCATATTCAGAATATTCTTTTGAATCTTTTTTGGTGATCTTTCAAAGCCCAAATCAGATTCTGTGAACCTGTTTTTTTTTTAGTAATAATGAAATGTACCAGTTAGTCGATTTGGTTAAGTTTAGATAAAGGGTGTTCATGAACAAACATGTTAGCAATGTCATCCCTGCCTCTACTACCAGTGTCTCCCCTTTTTGTTGTTTGCTGTCTTTCTTTTGGGGGGTGTAGGAGAAAAGCTGATCTAAGAAGAAAATGCATATTACTAGAATTCTGAATTGTAAAGGCCTAGGCAGTACTGTTCCAGATACCTAATATTATCTTATTTGTGATCTGAGAGATCACAAGATCTTTGATTAGGAGAGCTGAGAAGGAAACAGACTTCCCTTCTTTTATTAGACAGATAGGGACTGTGGATGGTGAACAGGGCATGTGTGATGGAGATAGTTACTGAGTTGGTTGGCTTGGCTTGAATCTTGATTTGTTTCAAGGAAGGGTCCAATGGGGGAGGTTCAAAGGAAAAATGAGTGGGATGTAAAAACAGAAGCAATACTTTTTTTTTTTTAAAGAGGGCACACTTAGAAAAAGGACAGCAAATACTGTCTGCAAACTGTCATCTTCAAAGAAAGTGTATCAGTGAGCAAGAAAATTAATCTAAAAATTGTTTTAAGTTTCAAAACTATTGGTAACTCAGGGAATTAAAGTAAAGCATCTTGAACAAATCTTTTGTTGCCATGTTTTTGGGTTTTCATTTTTATAGACAATTCATGGTGTGGAAACTCCCTCCACTGATGGAGATCTCAGTTTATCTAAATTTACACTCTTAGAAAGTTGTCTGGAACACTGGGAGGTTGTGATTTCCTCGTATACATGCAGCCAGAATGGATCAGAGGCAAGATCTGACCCCAGGTCTTCATGACTCCAAGGCTGGCCCTTTACCCAGTAACCACAGTACAGGCTGTCTTCTCATGGATTATTGATGAGTTCACAAAGGATGACATATGAAACGATTTGCTTTGGAAGTGTTATTCCTCTTACCTCTTTCTCTTTCATGTCGTGCTCCTCTTTCAAGGCTCAGATTGGCTTTGTTCCATGGAAAGTTCCCCTACTCTTCCATTTCACACACATATCTTGTTCTCTGAATTCCTGTTTTATTTATAGTCTGAAGCATGCATTCTAGAACTTAATCGTTCTGCATTTCTCTCTTGTGTGCTTGCATTATTGCCACAGCTAGAATGTAAATTCCCTGAGGCTGGGGACCATGTCATGTACTTCCAATGTATTCTTTCTCCATGCTTAGTGCAGAGTTGGGCTCAGAACATGCCCAGTAAATACCTGTTGATCGATGAGATGGGATGAAGCTTAGGAGTCTTTACTCGTAGAAACTATCTTAAAGTTTATTGTAAGAATCAATGCATAATCTAGAGTAGTAATTGTTTAAAGAAAATATTTAAAAAGATGTGAATGTACAGTGTGAGGTCCTTGAGCTTTCATCTTTGTAGCTCCAGAGTTTAGCTCTGTGACTTGCACATGGTAGGTGTTTTGCACATATAGGTACTTAGGAAATAGCTGTTGAATGGCATAAATAACCACCACCACCAACACAACAATAACTGGCATTTATGTAGCAGTTTAAGGTTTACATAGTGTTTTGTAAATTTCTCATTTTGTTCTCAAAACCACTGTGAGATGTAGGTGCTATGAACTCCATTTTACAAATAAGGAAACTGAGGCAGACAGGTGACATGGTATGTCCTGGGTCATACAGCTGGGAAGTGTCTGAGGTCACATTTGAACTCAGGTCTTCCTTACTCCCAGTTCCAGTGCTTTATCCACAGCACCATCCAGCTGCTTCTATGAAAGAAATATATCTCCTTCCATGTGCTGTTGTTGTGATAAATTTCCCTTCCTTAGGCATTATATGAGCAGGGTATGGTAGAAAGAGTGCTAGATTTGAAATCAGAGGCCCTGAGTTCAAATTCTTGTTCTGCCCCTAGTTCTGTGTGAGCTCAGCAAAGTCATTTCATCTTTGGGACTCAGTTTTCTCATCTGTAATGTGAGAGGGCTGGACTAGGTGATTGCCAAAGTCCCTGCCAGCTTTAAATTTATGAAAAACCATAAAATTGGGCTTCTAGGTGTGACCACTTTGGGGTATTTAGGAGCCCTGTGTTTTTTCACTTGGACCTTGACTTCCCCTTATCTGATTTTTTTAAAAGAGAAAACACAGCAGGATTTGTCCATTAGAGGTCACTGTTGAGATAGATAAAAATAAATACCACAAGTTATGAGTATAGCCCTGTTTTGCAATGTATTTGGCTGTGGATAGTGAGGCAGATTGCTACTGTAGATAATATTGGGCTTATACACCAAAAATAATGTAGAACATTTTAAAGAGGAAATATGATTTTTCTGTCTTATTTGATGATATCCAGGGTTTGGGGAAATGTCATTTTGACTCACAGTAAGTGATAGTTTTTATATTTGAAAGGAAAAATATACATAATGCCATGTGTATTGAATCTGAGTGCTTATAGATTCTATAGAACTAGTGTCCAGTGTAGAAACATGTCTGCGCTGATATCTGGCTAAATGTTGGCAGAACTGTATTGCCTTGCACAGAATTTTGTATCTGACATATGTGGGGTTTTCCTTATGGTAGACTGGTTAAAAATACTTATGTAAATTACCTAGTTTTTAATTTAAAAATAAAAACATAGCACTTCCTAAAATACATACATTGTATATGTTTATGATGATTCTTTTACAACTAAATACCTTTTTGTGTAGAAGAATATCATTTGCCATTGAAGGACAGAGGCTTATTCTGGTTTGGGGAGAAAATAGCACAGTACAAGACATGGGTGTATTTTATTTGAATATTAATAGTGTAAGTCTTCAGAACAAGACTTGATTTAAAAAAATGAGATTATTCCTTTTTGCCACCACTCCCACTGGGGTTTCTTTTGTGGCCCTGATTTGTTTGTGGGGATGAAGATTTTATCATCTTGTGCATTAGAAAATAACCAAGGTTAACTTGTGTGTGTGTGTGTGTGTGTGTGTGTGTGTGTGTGTGTGTGTGTGTGTGTGTAGAACCTATTTAAAAAATTAGTCGAACCATCCAGTTTGTACCATCCTCATATGCCAGGCTTGTAAATATGATTGTTCATCTCGATGCATTTAAACTTCAGTTCACATGCGTGACCTTCTGTTGAAGGACTGGCAGTTTTCCCTTCAGTCTCTGGCTTCAGCTTCCCAAATCTGGTCTGATGCTGGAAGGATGAGGCCATGCAGATGATAAATGGGTCTTATTTGAACAAAGTGAAAAAGAGAGAACTTTCACAAATGATGAGATTGACAGGGGCCATGTGATGTTCAGAGAAAGCCCCAATATGAATTTGACTTGGTAATGGACAAGGGATTTTTGACTTTTTAATAGTTTGTTTATCAGAAACATAATATGCATAGGAGTCACCATTATTCTGCTTAAATCTTGAATTGATGTCTACACAGCATGAGTTTCTACCAAGCTTTGTAATGTAAACATCACTCTCCACTTCAAAATGCTACATCTCAACATGTTTGAGTATCCACGCAGAAAATTAAGCCCTTTAAAAAAAAGTATAGTGAATTTTAGCCCCATTCCATAGATATAAAAGATTGTGCTAGGTGAGAAACAGTGATTGTGCCAACTCATAAGTATGAAATGACCTTCACCATTCACTCAAGGCCTGACTACTCATAAGTCACCACATAATCCCTCCTTCCTAGATTATTTGTCATAGCTCAAGCAAAAGTTTTTGTCTATAGCTCTTAAAACATGGGGGAAATATGCTAAATAAATTGTTTGTGTGTCAAGAATTTGTCTTGTGACAATATCAAAACAACTTGCAGTTTGCATTTTAACAGAATATAAGTGTATTTATAATACAGAAGCTTTGATCAATAGCCTGTTTTTTAATTAGTGCCCATTTATCAGTTTACTATGCCATCCCATGAAAAATTGGATTTGAAAAAAAAATCATACTGTTTTTGATTGCTGACAGGTACTAATTAACAATAGCATTTGACAGTGACAGTGGCAAGTGTTAGGGAGAATTGCCCATGTTTGGGTGTTATGGCATCATTTTGGGATTTTGTAGATGAGCATGTAGGATTACCAATTCTCTCTCAGACCTAGCTGCTTTGCCAAATTGTCCAGATGTGCAGGGTCAACCCTAGGCAAAATTGTGACACAGACAAAATCTGCTGGTGATATTTCACCCATATTTTCACTCAGAGCACATTTCTTCTTGTTCAAGCAATCCATAAGCATTTATTAGTGTCTGTTATGTGCCAGACATTGGAGTTACAGAGATAAAAATGAAGTAATTCCTAATTTCACAGTACTTATGTCCCATGGCAGAACATATTCCTGTAAGTATCTCCAAAAATAAAAAAAAAACTCAAGGTTGGTTGGTTGTTGTGCTTTGTGCTACAAGAGGACCAAAATGATATCACAGTGTTGGGGTCACGGTCCAATGTGTCCAACTGTGGCAGATCATACCAATATGAGCTCAGAAGTCCAGACCACAGGTCAGACAAAAATAGTCTGAGTGAAATACAAGGGACTTTTGGGAGGAAACATGAGCAGGAGGTGGCAGATCAGGAAGGATCTCTTGTAGGAGGTTATATGTGAGCTGAGCTTTAAGAGAGAGGCAAAGATGAGGGGGGAGTACATTCCAACCACAAAGGATAGAGTGTGCAAAAGCATGGAGAGGAGAGGTGGAATGTGGAGTGTGAGAAACAGGAAGACCTGTTTGGTAGGATGGAAGAGTGTACAAAGGGGAATCATAGAGAATAAAGCTAGGAAAGGTAGATTACAGTCCTGTTGTAAAGAGCTTTAAACAGATAGATTAAGAGAGATGAAGCACTCAATAAGCAATCAAGATGCAATTAGTCAATCAACAAGTTTCTCTTTACCATGTCCCTGACACAGTTCGAGGTACAGGGATACAGGGACAATGAGTGAAACACTACCTCCTTCATAGAACTTTAGGGGAGATACAAGTACATAATAAAGGAGTCTATACAACATGAAAAAGGGAATAAATACAGTGTAGTTAAATACAAGGTAGTTTGGGAGAGTTTGGATCTGGCTTACCCTTTCTAGAATTCCTTTTCCCAGGGTGCCTCCCTCTAATAAAGTAGCTTATAAGGGAGAAGATAGTAAGAATACATTAAGTGCCTACTGTGTGTCAGGACTGTGCTAAACACTTTACAACTGTCATGTCATTTAATAATTACTATCTCACTTGATAATGAATAGACAAATCTTTGTTAATGACCATTGAAGTATAAAGGTTACAGTACCTAGATTGGACACTTGGACAGGACCTCAGTGGGCTCTAGTCCAACCCAAATATGAAAGGAATCTTTACCATAAAATACCCTACAAGTAGTCATCCATCCTCTGCCTGAAGACACTTGTGCCACCTCTAAAGGCAGCCCCTTTTGTGGGGCAGCTCTGATTGTTAGGGAGCATTTGTTGACATCAAGCCCAATTTTGCTTCTTTGCAATCTCTGCCCATGCTCTGGATTCTGCCCTCTGGGACTAAGCAGCATACTTCTCACCCTTCCTCCATATGTCAGCCCCGCAAATACTTGAGTACAGCTGCCATCTCCATTCTTAGTCTTCAGGCTAATCAACTCCATTAGCCTCAGTGCCTTCCACTGATCATGTGACATAGACTTAAGGCTATTCACCAGCCTGGCTGCCCTCCTCTGGACGTTCTCCAGCTTATTGGCATCCTTCTTAAACTTCAGGGCCCTGAACAGAGCACAATATTCTAGATGAATTCTGATGAGAATAGATGCCACCTAGTCCTGGAAGCTGTTCCTCTTAATGAAACCCACGATGGCGTTAGCTTTTTTGGTTGTTCCATCACACTGCTACCTCATTGAGTTCTCAGTCAACTAAAACCTGCAGATCTTTTCCAGAATAGCCAGCTATCTTGCCCCTATCTTATTCTTGTGAAATTGATTTTGTAAGATTTTGTAATTTTCCTATTGAAATTCATCCAATTAGATTCAGCTCTAGCCTGTCAAGATTTTTATGGACATTGACTCTGCCATTCACTGTGTGAGGTATCTCCCTAGTTTGTTATTCCTGTCAGAAAAGGAAGGGAGGTTAGTCCGACATGACCTGGTTTTGAATGAAGCTATGCTGGTTATTTGTAACCAACTTCTCCCTTTTTATGTGTTTGACAACTATCTCACAATTTCTTCATTTCCCCAAGAAATGAGGTCAAACTCACTGACTCATAGTTTGTATTCTCTGTTTTCTTCTTCTACTTCCCCACTTTGGCTCCCATAATGGATTTTGCATTAAAATTAGAGCTTTTTGAGAGACCATACCTCCACCCTATGTTGTGGGGATGCCTGGCTTTTGTGGTAGAAAGACTCATAGTGATGGTATAAAAAAAATCTTGAAAAAGAAATCAAGCTTGCCATGTTCTGAGAACGACGGATCATAGCAGTTACTTTGGTATCCATGAACTATTAAGAAAGCCAGAGGCTTTTCTGAGTGGATACACTCTGAGAATTGATGGAAGAACTTGGACAAAAATTGCATAGGAGTCCTGAAAGAGGATTTTGATGCACCCTGTTGGAAGGAAAATGTACTCTGAAAGTAGTATGTTTGTGCTGAAATGCTGCAGTAGGTAACCTGATGGCTGAACTAAAAACATAGGGGCGGGAGGGTAATTGAGAGGCCCTTTGTGTGCTACACAAATCACATTATGTAGCGACTTTCTGTTCTACCTACTTGTAGGCAGAGCTGGTCCTTTAAAAGGATCTCTTTTTGCTTTTCAAACTTGCTTCATTTGAATATCCTTCATTTAGAAATATAAACGATTTGTTGGATTTCTTGGCCATTCATCTGCAAATACTGTGTCAAAACTTCTCCCTTGAAAAGATGAAGATACAATATTTCAATATACATAACACTTGGTTTTAAAAAAATCTTTTGGGGGAAGGGACAGGAAGCTTCAGGGATATTTTCATTGTGGCTATACAAGTGTATTTCACCAAGTAAATATGTTTCTGAAAATATGTTTGCAAAAGTTATTTTTAATGGAAATCATACATGGGTTGTGGTGGTCTCCAGTCAACATTAACTCAGTTATTCAGCAAGTATTTTATTAAGCATCTACTCTGTGGCAGGACTCATGCCTCGTGGTCAGGCTACAAAGACAAAAGTGTCACAGTTTCTGCCCTCAGGAGAGTTAATTCTTCCTTAGTTTTCTATTGGGGGAAGCCCCAAGTATATAGAAAAACATGATATAAATATATACAAAGTGGATACAAAGTAACTGCTAGGTAGCGAGCCCTAGATGCCTAGGGAGATCAGATGCTCTTTGCTTTAACTGACTATGGATAAAGGAGAGTGATGTAAAATAAACCTCATACTGGAGCCATACTCCAGAGGGCTTTAAAACCTAAGAGAGGACCTTGCATTTTATCCTACAGGAATAAGAAACCACTGGAGCCTTTGGAGTTGGTCCGTGGTGTGGTCAGACCTGTGCCTAAGGATATACATTTGGCAGCTATGTGGAGGAAGATGGATTGAGAGATGAGAGACTGGAGACAAGGAGACCAGCAAGGAGGGTATTACAGAAGGCCCAGAGAGGTGATAAGGGCCTGAACTAAAGTGGTGATTGTGTCAGTGAACTGAAAGCAATGCCTGGGAGATCTGCTGTGAAGAGTGAATCAACCAGATTTGGCAGCTAATTAGATATCAGGTCTCCAGGAGAAGGGAGAGTTGAGGATGAGTGACTAGAAGAGTGGTGATATCCTCCCCAGAAATAGGAGAGTTTGGAAGAAGGGAGAGTTTGGATTGGAGGAAAGGTAATGAGTTCAGTTTTTGAGTTGCTGGTTTTCAAACACTGACTGGGCATTCTGTGATTTTGTGATACCAGGCAGATGTGTTGGTGACAAGAGAAGGAAAAAGGAGAAAGGGAGGGACCAAGAAAGTATCAAAGGTGGGACATAGATGAAGAGCCAGTGAAGTAGATTAAGAAGGAGCTGCCAGACATGTAAGGGGGCAGCCAGGAAGAGCAGGAGGTGTGTCTACAAAGAGAGGGTGATCATCAGTACAGAGAGGGCCAAGGACTAGAGAAAGGCTACTTTGGGGATCTGGAAGATCATTGGTAGACTCAGTTGAGTGATAGCCTCAGGTGGAGGCTAGGAGCGGAGATGGCTTTTTGTGAAAGGGAGATGAGGTCCAGGACAAGAGCTTGAGCGAATGGTGGAAAACAAGTAAAAATTTTGAAAAGAACCTTGCATTGAACTCTTTTTAAATTGAAGAAGCCATTTATTGTTCACAAGTTCTCCTTAATTTATTCATGTCTTTTAAAAGTTTGAATTTGTGTCTATCAAAACTGTTCAAGTATTGGATTTCCTTGAGCTAGAACATGTCTGTAAGTAGACACCCAGGCATGTTTCACTAGGGAATCTCATTGTGTTGCCATAGTCCCAGGGGAATTCCAAGGCTACTGGCTCCTTCTTGCTTCCATCTTGGTGCTCTTGTTACACTTTAGCATCTGCAAGAGAAGCAGGCCCAGAAGCAGAGTGGGGGGAACACTCTGTTTTGATTGTTTGTTGTTTTTGCTTCTTCTTTCTCTATAGTCTCATTTGGCCATCTCCTTTACATCAGTGGCTTCAACTACAAACTTGATGCAGCTGAGTTTAAAATTTGTGTCCTTATCGTAACCTCACCTCTTTTCTGAGCGCTAGACCAATTTGTGATACCGCTAAAGGAGCGCCTGCTTGGAGTCATAGCCCAACTCTGATGCCCACTTTTCAAATGAAAACAACCCTAATGTTTCACCTTGTACCCAGCAAATTTGCAAAGATGGCAAAAGACAGGATTATCAATGATGGAAGTGTTGTGGAAAGATAAGCACTATAAGGCAGCTATAGGTGAAGCTGTGGATTAGAGCAGCCTTTCTTGGAAGCCGTTTGGGATCATGTAAATAGAGTGACTAAAATGTCTATCTTTTGATCTAGAGATTCCCCTGCTAAAAGAAAGGCCAAAAGATCAAACCAAAACATTGTTGGTAGTACTTTTTGTACTAGCAAAGAATCAGAAACAAAGTCGTTTCCCATTGATTGGGGAAAGGCTAAGCAAGTTGTGGGACATTGATGTAATGTTATATTACTGTGCTGTAACGAATGACAAATATGATGACTACAGAGAAGGATCGAAAGACTTATGAACTCATGCAAAGTGAAGTAAGCAGGTCCAAGAAAGTAACATACGCAAAGACAACAGCAACATAAATAGAAAGAACCGCCAAAAAACATTTGAAACTGAGTGTTGCCAAGTGACACCACACGTTTATTCACTGAGCTTGGCTCCAAAGAAGACGTATGATAAGACAGCTTTCCCCCTCACCTCTTTGCAGAGGTGAAAGGTCTAATGGGTATGGAGCGTTATACATGTTGCTACATTTTTTTTTATATATTGATTTTTACTGATTTTTCTCCCTTTTTTGAAAATTCTTTGTTATATACGTTAGTTCTCTAAGAGGGGGAGGGACAGAGAAAATTTAAGTAATGTAAGAATAAAAGCAGTAACATTTTTATTTAGAAATAACTCTTTGGCTCTCCTTAGCCTGCTAGGTGAGACTATGTTCAGTTTCTGTCCAGTTCTGTGTTTGTGATCTCTGATTCTCTGAATTCCTTTTCCTAGAAATCAAGGTCTTCTACAATCTGGAACTACTTTATTTTTCTCCTTTCTTCCCTTCGTTCCTCCCTCCCTCCCTTCGTTCCTCCCTCCGTTCCTCCCTCCCTCCCTCCCTCCCTTCCTTCCTTCCTTCCTTCCTTCCTTCCTTCCTTCCTTCCTTCCTTCCTTCCTTCCTTCCTTCCTTCCTTCCTCCCATATAGGATATCCATCCTATAGTGTGAAAAGTAAATGCCTCACAAGGTTCATTTCCATGTTCTCTTTGTGTGGTCTGTTATTACTGAAATCCAGTCAAATATCCTTTCAGTTTAGATTCCTTTATCTTGAAGGTATCTGTCCTGTATTTTCCATCAAGTTAGATTGAACATTTTGAGGATTAGGAAGATCAAATTTGGGGACTCACTGAGTGCTCTGCAGAAGAAGGGCAATGATTAAATTTGAGGTAGTTTTATAATTGCTGTGTGGTGAGGCATGGGATTTGGAAGCACAACTGGGGAGGAACAGTGGTGGGGAGCTAACTCAGCTGATTCTTAGAGATGAAATAAAAAATCTCTGCTTCTTCCAAAGGGAGCAAGAAGAAAAAGGATGAATGCCTGTATCCCAAGTGTGTCTTGTCAGCTCTAGCTTTTTGTCTTGCCTTTGAGGTTCACCCTTTCATTGGAGGGGTGGAAGACTACAGGGATGAAATGCTGCATACATTATGAAAGCATTTGTTTTGTCACTTGGTTTTGTTAGCTATTTTTCTTGGCCACAAGCGAAGTGAGGTAGGGGTTAGAGGGAGGAGGGGAGATGTTCATAGAAATGTCTGTGTGCAGACATTAAAGGATGATTGCCTTCAAGGAGGATTGCCTTTGACCTCTGTCATTGACAAAGCCTTACGTAGGTGGGGGCACCTACTGCTGAAAGTGTTGCTCCAACCACTGGCATTGCTGTCCCAGCCTTGGCCATAGTCTTTACCTCCACTGAAACTGTAGTGGAAAGAGGTGATGGAGTAAATTGGTCCATGCTACTTAGCCCTTGAGATTTTCCTTATCACTGATCTATCCTCCTGGGCACTGTAAGCACTGGGCCTTCTCACTTGCTACCACCTCCTCTTAAGGACTGTGATGGTGGGGGACAGATGAATAAAGTGACTTCCGCAGCTTTGGGAAACTCTTCACCACACACCCATCATTACCATTAACCTCCCATCCCCTGCTGTGATCCATTGAGGACCAGATTAACTGGAACTGACCCTGTTGCTGTCCTAATTGTGCTTCCCACACATTGGGGAGCAAGTCTATATGTTTGTGATTATACCTTTTGAATCAAATATTCCCCTTGTAAAAGCCAATCTGACCATCAGTGGCCAAATGGAATTGGAGTGTAGGGTATCTTGCCATACATTTGGCTGGAACACCATCTGTGAGGGCTGGAAGCATTTGCATAGAGTTTAAACACCCCCTTAGGGGCACTGAAGAGTGGTGTGTGGGGGGAGAGAAAGTAAAATGCAGCCTACCTGGCCTTCAGGAAGTGAAGGCTTGGTGGTCAGTGCTGCTTATGCAGAGTTACTTCCCAACACGTGAGAGTCACAGTCCCCTCTTTTTGCACCACCTCATCTCTGAGGAGGGAAAGGAATTGAGTTCATGTCTTGTCTCTGTTTCTGGGCCATGCCCTGGCTACGTCTTAAACAGTCCTATTCAATGAATGGGCATTACCTCACCCTAAGTGAGTACCTGCAAAGACCTTGGCCTAAAGGGCCCAAGGTTTCCCAGTGCATCGTTGGTCATCTCCAGTCATCCTGATGAATATCTGGTCACTGGATTCAGATGGCTCTGGAGGAGAAGTGAGGCTAGTGACCTGCGCAAAACAAAGTCAAGTGCAAGTCATGTCATCATTTCTCTGATGGCATGGTCTTCAGCAACGAAGGACTAAGACAAGAGCCCAGGCTCAGTTCCAAGTTCAGCATACCTCCTTGGGTTCCATTCTCAGGCCTCCAGCTACTGTGGGTTCCCATGTCAAGTAGGCTAGCTGCAACACCTGGGATTCTGGCTCCAAGATTGCCCGGGCTCAAACTATGAGTTCCAGTGAGGGTACTGCCAATGGCACTACCCCTGGTTTACTTTATGTCACTCATATTATGAGTAAACTGTGATCTTTACCCTCTGCATGTAGCAGGAAAGAGGGGGCACACAGAAAAGTGAGCCAGAAAGAGTATTGTCTTTCTTAAAAAAAAAAAAAAGTTTTTTTTAAATGCCTTTTGTTCTGCTATTCCGGATTGAACCTTCCCTTGAAACAACAGCCAATAACAAAACCCACCACAAAGAACAAAAAATATCTAATACAGTGATCATATCTGACAGTTGTATAGCTTTCTGTTCTCATCACTCTCTGCCTTTCTACTGACAGGAGTTAGGTATACTACATTATTTGTTCTCTGGATCATTGGGAGAGAACTTGGTAAAGAGATGATGTGATTGTTAGACTTGAAGTTAGAAAGACCTGAATTCAAATTCTGCCTCACACTTTCTAGCTGTGTGACCTTGGACAAGTCACTGAACCCTCTCCACATCAGTTTCCTCCTTTGCAAAATGGAGATGATAAGTAGTTAAATACAACTGCCTCACAGGTTTGTTGTATGGCCCAAGTGAGATAATATCTGTAAAGCGCTTTACAAATCTTGAAGCATTATATCCGTATTAGGGATAAGGACTGGGTCTATGGTTTTATCTGTTTGAGGAACCACTCATGAAATGAAACTCCCTTTACCTCATGTTCACACTTTCTACAAATTAGTCTGAGCTGCCCAGATCACTGAGAAAGTAAGTAAATTGTGAGGGATCACATACCTAATATGTGTTGGCTTCATGGCCAACCAGATCTCTATCTGCTCTGCCTTGCTTACCACATCGTAGTCCTTTTATGTAATATTCTTGTGACTGTTGATTTTACTCCTAACAGTTCCAGCTCTCCAGCCTCATCTCTTTATAATCTTTCCAGTAAAACTCCAGTCGTCTGCCCCCAGAACATCCTCTGAGACTTCCTGCCGCTGTTACTCCATGTACCTGGAGTAGTCAGACCTCACCTCCTTTGATCTGTTGATATTCTCCCCCTTCTTTAAAAAGCACATTTTAGATGTGTCTTCTAAGAATCTATTCCTGATTGTCCTATCAATAATGAGTTTTCACCTCCGGCCCTGCTCTAGACTTTAGTTTTGAGACTTTCTAATATAGTTATCATGCAATATTAGGTATTATATATTTAAAGTTCCATAAGAATCCAGAGATTACCCAATCTAGTCCCTTAATTTTATAGACAAGGAAACTGAGTTCCTGAAAGGATAAGTTTCTTAATTATGTTTAGTCAAAAAAATTTATTAATATACACAAAGTAGTTAAATACAGGGTAGTTTGGGGGGGGGGAGGCAGCCAGGTGGTGTATTGGGCCTGACATCAGGAAGACTCATCTTCATGATTTCAAATCTTGCCTCAGACACTTACTGTGTGACCTGGGTCACTTAACACTTTGTGCCTTGGTTTCCTTATTTATAAAATGAGCTGAAGGAAGTGGTAAAGCCTATCCAGTATCTTTGCCAAGAAAACAGCAATGGTCTCAGTGAGAGTTGGATATGACCGAAAGAAACTGAACAAGAAGTTTGGGAGAGACGCCTCTAGTAGCTGGAATCAGGTAACATTTCATGCAGAAGATGGTGCCTGAGCTGAACCTGAAAGAAAGAAGGACACTCTGAGGCAGTCAAGTCAAGTCAGCGCACATTTATGAAGTGTCCACTAGTGTGGATTACAAATATAAGCAGAAAAGAAGGAAGGACCTGTCCTCAGAGTGCTTACATTCTGATAGGGGAAGACAACCCATCAAAGGAATCTCACAAGGGAAAGATTTCACAGGGAGTGCCAGAAGTAGAGTGAAGACATGGCCAGCCTGGTTGTTGTCATTCAGTCATTTCAGTCATGTCTGATTCTTTTTGACTCTTTGTGACCCCATTTGAAGTTTTCTTGGCAAAGATACTGGAAGTTTGCCGTTTCCTTGTCCAGCTCATTTTACAGGCAAACAGATTAAAGCAATTTGTCCAGGGTTATACAGCTAAGAAATGTCTGAGGCCAGATTTGAATTCAGATTTTTCCTTACCTTAGGCTCTGTACTCCATCTATAATGTGCTACCTAGCTGCTGCCTCCTTAAAAGTGAATGTTCTGAGAGGAAACATCCTCTCAGAGAAAGAGGTCATACTGTGTAAAAGTCCAGGGATGGAGTAAGCTTTCAGGGTGAGGAGGTCTGGGGGGCATGCCTGAGGATTATAAAATTAGGGCTCAAAAAGGACCTCAGAGGCCACCTAGTCTTACCCTCTCATTTTTATAGGTGGATATGTGTGTGTGTGTGCATATATACACATATATATATGTTCCGTCCTCGTCCCTCTTAGAATGAATAATTATCCATTATCCATTTTGGTCTGTTGGAAATCTCCCTTTTCCTTTAGTCCAGTTTGCTTTCTCCACCAATGAAGTTTAGTTTTTCTTTCAGCCTTTCTTTCTTCCTTCTTACACTGCAAATGCCACTTGTTAAGCATTCTTCTCAGGGCTCTGAGCAAGTCCTCTGTCCTTCTGCTCACCCTTCACTAGGTGTCACTTTTTCTCCAAGCCATCTAAAACCATTTCCTCAGTCCCAGCTCCCAAATTAAAGGTCTCCCTTGATCTATTGCCCTGCTAGCCCAGTAGCATATTGGAGCACAGGAGGGTAATTTTAACCGTATGTTTCCAAAAGAATTTGGAGGTCTACAGGACCCTGGCCAAGGAGAGCAGAAGTGTGGTGGCTCTCCAGCCTCCAAAGAAATAAAAGATATTCCCATTTTAGCTTCCCCTTTAGAATTTGTTTGAATACACATATACCTTATATAATTTGGGGATGTTTATCCTAGTGACCTTACCTTTTGATGGCAAGTACCTTAAGTTTTTTTTTCCCTAACTTCTCAATTACTTTCTGTGCCCTTCCCCCCCCCACCCCCCCCCCCACCCCCCCGCCAAATGGTTGTAGATTTGAAGCCTCATGAAGACAGAGAACAGGACTGATTGTTTTTTGTATTTGCCACTGGGTCTTGAATAGAGTGGGCTTCAATACATATTGATTGAATGAATGAATGAAAAATGGAACCATCTTCTCCCTCCCCCCATGAATTAGACCAGGCATATTTTTGGTTGTTAAAAGTGACTAGAGCTGCTGAATTCTGAGCAGATCTGTTTTGTTTTAATTGAATCAATAATGAAATACATTAAGTGCCTATGTGTAGGTGTTCAGTAAACACTTGTTGATAGCTTGGCTTAGAGTAGCATTAATTTTCTTACTTAAATATAAAGCTATTCACAGTGTTGGGTTTTTTAGCCATGTCACTTGGAGACTTAGATATTTAGTTGTTTCATTTTTAAAATAGAAAATATGTAGATCCATTTTAATGAGAAGCTAGTTTAATAAACTTTATCTCTTCAAATAACCACTCACTATTGCTCTTTACTATTTTAATCACTGTTTGGGGGAAAATCCCATAAAACCCATGAAGACAGTTATCTTCCCAGTACTTTTAAACTTCAGGTTCTTATGTAATTAGTTCATTATCCACTTTGTATATTTGGTCTGAAAACAAAGCTAATTAATCATTCTGAAATGCTTATGACCTTTCTTTGCTTGTAAAGATTCTGAAGAGTACAATTATTTGAATGTGGCAGGGAAAAGACTCTAATTTTTTACATATAATCATTAAAATGGTACTCAAGAATAAAATTCCTAATTTGCTAAGAGAATTGGCATCTAGATAATGAGGCCAGACATTAACTCTGTTGTGTGAACAGACTAATGTTTCTCAGCTAATGTGTCTTCATATTAAAGGGCAGTGTTTTTTAGCTTGGACCAGGAATAGACAAAATCCAGTTTTACAGTCTAGAACATTATGGATATGCCAGGAAATACCGATTTATTAGAACCAGAGTCAACAAACATTTGTTAAGAGCTTCAGTTCAGTCACAGATGCTTACTAGCTCTTGGTCCAGTGAATCTCCATCTCACTTCCTTGCTTACAGGACAGAGGTAGCCAGAAAGCAGAACAGGGATGTGCTCTTTGCACTTGGTGATCTTCAGATATGGGTAGGGCATATAAAGAGTTTCTTTGTAATACTGTTTAATCTTTGTGTTGTTAATATTGGTTTCCTGCTGCCAGAGAGGAATTGGGGTTTCAGGAACCATCAGACTAGGGCTATAAGGGCATTTATTATGAGGAATTATATGGAAATTGCAATAAGCTAGACTGTTAAGTCCCAAGGATGTGGACTCTAATCCAGCCTCAGATCCTTACTAGCAGTGTGGCCCTCACAGTGACTTAACCTCTCTGACTATCATTTGACTCATCCATAAAGCAGGAATAACAGTAATGCCTTTCTCCTGAGATGTTTGGAGGAGATTATATTGGATAATGTATGTAAAGCAGTTTTTGCCAGCTTTAAAGGGTGTATGTGTGAGCTCCTAGTAGCTGTACAGTAGCAGTGACTGCTGTGTGGCTGCCCATTTCCTGGACCTGGTGCTGCTCCATTGAGGAGCCTGGCTAGTTCTCAGATGGTGGCTGCACAGTCTGTCCTTCTGCCTTGCTATAGGGCCTGCTAAAGCCTGGAAAGCCTGTTCTAATTGACATAGCCTTTGAGAAGCCAGGGTCACTGTCCATGCTGTGGGGAGGTAGGCATTGGGGTACATGGCCAGTTGGAAGGGTTAGGAGGATCACGTGAAGGTAATTTAGAGAGAGGAACATTTGGATCTTTTTCTTTTGTCTCATTCCATGCTGTTTGATGCCTGTCGGGTAAAGAACGCTTGTACACCATTAAATTTAAACCAAACAAAACACCTAGAAAGATAGTGGGAATCTACCTATTGTTCAGAAGTAAGCTTAGCTGCCTGATGGCATTAAATATTTATTTGCTGAGCTATCCCAAGCCTCCAGTTGTTGGTAAGACACTTGAAATCTACGTACACATTTTGTGTGTGTGTGTTCAGAATCCTTTCATAGTATTCATTCATCCTCAGGTCTGGAGAAGCATGAGCTATCAAGGATAGGCTTAGTGCTTTGTAAAATAAGATTGCAAAGATATATTGAAGATATATTTCTCCCCTTATATATCCATACTTGATACCTAAAACTCTCATCTATATGTATAAATAATAATGTCTGTATTCTGTATATGTGATTCATCGAAACTACAATAGCATTGAGCCACTGGGCTAAGCTGACCTCTCTAGAATGAAGATTTCATCTGAGATGAATTCTCCCTAGAAAAGTTGTAAATTCTACCTGTCACTTGAATATGATGGCCATCCTTGGGAATGTGCTCATTGGTTATGTGACCTGCAGGGAAGCAACTTTTGGAATAGGCAGGGGTCTGGTACAATAGTCCAGGTGAAAAAGACTGGGATAACTAGTTAATAGTGCTAATGGACACAAGGGGGGACCACTAAAGAAGGTATTACAGAGTTAGAATGAATATGGCTTGGTAATTGACGAGATAATGGGTTAAACTGAAAAGGACATAGTCAAAGATGGTTCAGTGGGTGATAGGAAGTTGGTGCTGCCTTCAGTAGAAGAAAGCAAAGTTGGAAGGAGAGGTACAGACCTGGCAGGGGAAGATGATATGGAGAATGTTGCATTCAAGATGCATATAGGCCATGGAGGAGAATATTCAGCAGATGGTTGGAAATACAGGACTGGGAAATGGTTGGAGATGGATATATAGATACATAGATTTCAGTTTGATCTTTATAGCTGTGATAATGGACGCCATGGGAGCAGATGAGAGTGTTTAGGGGAGGGAGTATAGAATGGGAAGAGAAGAGGGCCAAGAGTAGAACCTTGGGGGCATACGCATGTGTAAAGTATTCATGGCTAAAATTTGTGACTTGCTCAAATGATTGGCATCTATATAATTAGCACCTCATTTTAAAAATGCACAATATTGCTTAGTGTTGGACAGTCAATACATATTGCATATAAGTGTTGTATAATGAGGCTTTGCCCCTATTCTATGAATTCTTCTCTGAGTTTATTCTGCTCAAGGATATTCTTTCCCTTTTTATCTGCTAAATAAGTAGTGATTGGGATTATTGGCCTTTTTCAGGGGTGATATTAGACCACTTCTAAGCTCTAGCTAGACATGTGCACTGAGCACTGGCTCTGGAGTCAGGGGCCTTAGGTTCAAATCCTGCCTTTGAGCCTTACCATCTTTGTGAACTTGAACAAAACACTTAATCTTCCCTGGGCCTCAATTTCCTCATTTGTAAAATGAGAAGGTTGAACTAGATCAGTGTTGTCAAACCCAAATAGAAATGGAACCACTAAACCATACATAAGAATCCCTGAGGGCTGCATATTGACTCAGAAAACCATCTCTTAACATTACCTATGTCCTATTTTATTTTTATTTATTTCATTAAATATTTCCCAACTATTTTTTACTCTGGTTCAGACCATCTTCAGGATTATTGCAAGTCAGTCAATCAGCAACCATTTATTAAATGCCTACTGTGCTAAGTGCTAGGGACACAAAAAGAGGCAAAAGACCATCCCTGCCCTCAAAGTGCTTACAGTTTAATGGGAGGGACACATGTAAACAAACAAAGTAAACTCTATACAGGCTACCTAGGAAATAACACAGGCAGGGCACTGGGATGAGGAGCAGTTGGGGAAGACTTCCAATTAAAGGTGAGATTTTAGTTGGAACTTAAAGGAAGCCAGGGAGGTCAGTATTCAACCCTGCTGGACCTAATGATCTCCAAAGTCCCTTTAAGCTCCAGATATTTGATTCTCTGATCCTTGAGCCTGAAAAGAGCCTTGCTTAGGCTACATGGGCTAAAAGGTGGTGATACAGGCTGTAGCCCCCAGATCATTGTTGTTGGCATAGCAGCTGGGGGTGGGGGTCCCCTGAAACGATGGTGCCTGTGGTGGGATGAAACACCCCATATGATCAGGACAGCTCTTTAGGGTTTGCCATTTTTCAGAATCAACACAGCATTGAAGTTATATAACCCATGATTATCCTTTGCCATTAAGAGGACATTCATATGAGACCTGCCTTTCCACACATCTTGCATTCATGCAGCGTCTGTCCTCTTTCCGGGAGCTTGCTGCTAGGAGGGCCTGTCGCTCCTTGCAGCTTGGCCTCTTTGCCTCATGGGCTGCATGATGCCTTCTCTCAAAAGCGTCTACCCAATTTGCTGGATGCCAAGTTAGCCTGTTTGCCGCTGCTGTTACCCATCATTCCTCAGAGATGCCACATGGCTTAGAGAATGAGTGCCACCTCATAATGTGATAGCATTTGGCTATGATGAATTTGCTGCTAAGTGACTGATTTAGATTCAACAAATCTGGGGTTTTTTTCATGACTTCTCTTCAATGTTTGCTGAGTTCTTGCTGGCATTTAGTTGATTTCACTAAAAGTGACTGTGAAAGCAGAATTTGATCTGAAAAATGGTTATTTTCAGTAGCCAGGCCTTGGAAGTAGAAATGCAAGTGTGTGTATGTTAACCACACGGAGTTGTTATTTCTCTTACCTGACTGGTAGGAGACAGTGTGGCTTAGTGTATAGAGAACTGATGAGGTTCAGGCCCCACTCCTGACACATACACCATCCAGTGCTCCCAGACAACTCTGTAAGTGGCAGAACAGGGGCCATTCTGAATTGGTAGAAGTGACTTCCAGACAGGATATTCCCTATATGAATGTACGAATGGAAGCACAAATCTGATTCAAAGAAAAGAAGTTCTGCCAAGAGCCAAACTGAACAAGCAGCTCCCAGAGATGGTCAGAAGAGGGCTGACATGTTAGATGACTTTGCCAGTATACCTTTTGTGAATCAATAAATCACTAATCATTTATTAAGCACCTGCTGCGTGTCAGGCAATGGAAAACTACCATCTTAGGTTTTTAACTTGATACCTCTTTAAGGGAGGAAGTGTGGTACGATGGAAGGAACATAGGATTTTGAGTCAGAAATCCTGAGTTCAAATCCAGGTTATAATATGTGTGACCCTGAGCCATCCTCTTAAGCCTCAGTTTTTCATGTGTTAGATGAGGGAGTTTGACCAGATGGTCCTTAAAGAGTGTTTCAACTACTAAAAAATAAACAATCTGAGCATTCTGTTTTACTCTTTAAGTGAATGGATTATGAAAATGCATTTTCATCAAGTCTAGTGTAAAAGCTCCCAAACTTTGGAGCACAGTATTTGTGATTATTCCTGTCATTAAAAAAAAAAAATTCTCAAAGGTCATCCTTCCAGAATGAGAAAAACTTTCCACCTGTTTTTTTGGTTTTGTAATAAATGGCAGGGTTGGGGAAGGCGTTCTGTATAATGTTATCTCATTGATTTTACAATCTCTATTCTATTGTGTATTTCTTAGCATATTTAGTTAGGACTCTTTAAAATGTAATTGATAACTTATAACTCATGATCAGTATCAATCAGTAAACCTTGATTAAGCACCCCTTATGTGCCAGGCACTGTTCCAAGCACTGGGGGTACAAAAAGAAGCAAAAGACAGCCCCTGCCCTCAAGACTGCTTACAGTCTAATGGGGGAAGACAACATGCGAACAATTATTTACAAACTACATAGGAACAAATAGAAGATAATTAACAGAGGAAAGGCATTAGAATTAGGAGGGGTTAAGAAAGGCTTCCTATAAAAGAAGAAATATTTTATTTGGGGATTATAGATGAAACTGGGGTCAGTGTTTTCCACTTGGACCACAAGTTCTCAACTACCAGCCTTACCCCTAGACTGGGTATATTGGGGCTTCTTGCCTCAGAGAAGCTTATCAGAGATGCCTCCTATGTTCTTAAGAAAGGTAGATAGGCAGCCCCATTCTCCCCCTCCTAGCATCTGTACTGCTTTGCCTATGAAGTATCTTTAGGAATTGTCAAGTCATGCTTAATATGTGGCTGACTTTAGAAGCAGCATCAAGATTTGGTTCTTAGAGGTAACATTCAAGTGGTTTGAGAGATTTCAGTCCTAAAACAAAGAGAAGACAAAACTGGAATGCCACAGAACTCCCAGGATTGTATAATGCAGATGACCATCTGTACCAGTGCCTCCTGGGTCGTGTATGTGGCCCTCATTCCTTCAAAATGACTCATGTACCACATTCCCATGAAGCCTTCTCTGATGCTTCTCATTGAAAATGCCTTTCTCTTTCTCCTTTTCTCCTAGAACATTGTCTGGATTTTTCCCATGCTTTCATAGCGCCCTGTCTGGTAACACATTTACTTGTGTCTATATCATATTTTCATCCTGCAATAGAATGGAGGCTCCAGAGGGCAGATGATGTGCCATTTTAATCTTTCTGTCTCAGGTACCTGACACAACTTTTGCTTACAGATAATTTTAAAAGGCTAGCCGAATTGAACTGAATTACCAGAGTAAGTCATGGTATGTGGCCTGATATAGTCACCGTATTCTACATCTAGAATATACCTCCAAAAGTAATCTGACAACCAGGAGATGCTAGGGTTGGAAGCTCAATTCCAGGTGGACAGTCTCGGGCGGGTAAAGGTGGGAACTTCTAAATCTTAGAGTTCTCACGAGACCCCCCAGGAAACGGCTGGGAATCGAGGTGAACCGAGCTATCTCGTGTATTTCTGCCTCTTCCCGTGAGAAACGTGATGGGAGAGAGCTCTCCCCGTCCTCGAGATTGTCCCGGATCTGGGCACACTATTGTTATCTAACAGCACGGTATTCAGATGCAAACTATGCCGCTGAAGAGTTTAAGTAGGATCAGGAAAGCCTGAAAGCTCTCTTGGGCAGAGGGGCCTGGAGCGGTGAGGACAACAAGGCTCCGCTTTTCCTCTCTCCTCTCTCCCCTCCCCCTCTCTCCCCGCTTATACTTCTACTTCCAATCTCTTATTGTAAGATCTTTGCCTCCTTGGGAGATCTTTCTCTTTCCCTCCTAAGGAAGAATTTCCCTGCACTTGTAAGTAGACCCTGAAATAAAGCTCAACCCTTGTTTGACTCTGGAACGTCCTTTCTCTCATACGAGCATCTGGTTTGGCCAACCGAAGACCTCGGGATAGAGGTAAGGGAAGACTCGGGTAGCCCTCAGGCCTCTAGGCCTGGCAAGGAGAGGCCTTTCTCCTATGTCCAGCCCATGTGTTGGGAGAGACTATTTATTCTCCTGTGGCCAGATAGCAAAAGTAGCAGGAAAATGTATTGTGTGCTTTGAAAATAATTAATTTCTCTGTGCCTGTATGCCTTTTTTTCCCCTCATGATCATTTGTTCCATAACTTGAATTTGACTCACTTGTTTTGAGGAGCGAGCCATTCCTTTGTCTCACTGGTCAGCTTCTTCACATCTAATAGCTTTGTCCACCCGATGGTACAGAAACAGAACCTATTGACAGCTGGGTCACATTTTCAAATGGGTGCTCTGTGTAAAGTTTACATTTGAACGTTGATTTGGCTAACGTGTCATCGTTTTCCTTAACATTTTTCTTCTCCATCATTTTTATTCTGCATTTTCTAGAAGCATCTTCAGATGAGCAGCACCAGATTTTCACAATAACCCTTATAAAAGCTCATGTCAAATTAGATGATAGTTATTTTTATTTATGTGACATATATGTGAATTGGCTGCTTTTTTGTGGACAAAGCCAAGTTTTGTCTAAATTGCAGCTAATGCCATGCAGACTCTAATATCTGTTTTAAGGGACGTAATTAGTCTTCACCTTCTCTTTCGTAATACTTTCTACTATTTCAACTCAGCAGTCATATATCAAAGCCCTCTTTGTGCAAGGCACTGAACATAACAAGACAGAAACAAAAGTCTCCACCCTGTGGAAGCTTACATTCCACTGAAGGGAGGTGATATATATAGAAACAGAATGCAAAGTTTCTGGTGAAAAAGGCTCAGGACAATTCAGAGTGCTCTTAGAATTTGGGAGGGGAAGGGGAAAGCACGTGGTAGGGGTCATACTTGAGCTGAACCTTGAAGAAAAATTATAACAGTGATTTTTAGTCATTGGAAAGAGGACAAAACCTAGAGTCTGAAAGACTTGGTTTTACCACATACCTGTTTGACCTTGGACAGCCAGAATCAGGAAGACAGGAGTTCAAATGTGGCCTCAGACACTAACTAGCTGTGTGAAGTTGGGCAAGTCACTTAACTTCTGTCTCAGTTTCCTCATCTTTAAAATAAGGAGGATAATATCATTATCTCCCAGAGTGTTTTTGTTTTTTTGAGGATAAGATGAGAATATTTGTAAAGCACTTTGCAAACCTTAAAGCATCATAGAAATTCTAGCTATTATCATTATTATGTCATAAAAATTAGACATAATATTACTTCATGGAACCATAGTGTGATGAGGTTAGTCAACAGGTTCTCTGTACCTCAGTTTTCTCACCTATAAAATGATGGGTTTAGGCTCAGTGACACTGAATGACCCATCCAGCCCTAAATCTATGCTCCCATGTTGGTTTTGGAAGGGACCTCAGAAGTCACATAGTCCAAAAAGTCCTGAACAGAAATTTCCTTTACAATACTCGTAATATATAATTATCCAGTTTTTACTTGAAGAGAAACTGCTATGAGAAACCCACTTTATTTGTGTTTTATCTCGTTCCATTCTTTAAATGATGGATTCCTCTGGTTAGCTATCAAAGCCCTTTCTAATTTTTTTGCCTCACTTCTGAAGCTTTCAGTAGGCCCCTTTTACCTCTGGACTCAAACATAAACTACTTACCGTGACACCCACCTACTTTGTAGTCTTATTTAATATTGCTCTCTTTCCCTCATATTTCATACCAGTCAAACTGGCCTTTTAGCGGTTCCCCAGAAACACCTTCCCATGTCTTTGCTTGAGGTACCCTCCTCTCTCATGTTTGGGATACTGATTCCCCTCTTCTTTGCCTGAAAGAAACCCCAGATTCCTTCAAAACACTGCTCAGGTGCAACCTATACCTCAGGTCATTGAAAGGATAGCAATTTGGAAATTGTAAACTATTCTGTAAATGTGTAGTTGTTGCTTTCAGTGGAAATAGTTTGACAAAAATGTGCTTTGAAATTTCCATCTCTAACAGGCAGCTAGTTCATGCAGTGGATAGACCACTGGCCCTGGAGTCAGGAATACCTGAATTTAAATGTGGCCTCCAACACTTCCTAGCTGTGTGACCCTGGGCAAGTCACTTAACCTTATCTGCCTTACCTTCCTCATTTGTAAAATGAGCTGGAGAAGGAAATAGCAAACCACTCCAGTATCTTTGCCAAGAAAACCCCAAATAGAGTCACGAAGAGTTGTACATGACGGAACAACAACAAACTTGATAACGTCATAGCTACTTATAAAATTCAAGCCTGAAGATTAATGTCATTTGAGTTTTATGGTGGCTAAGAATTAAATTTCATAGTTGAAACAGAATAGTGGGTAGGTCATGTTGTCTGGGGAGAGAGGTTTCCTTACAGATGAAATGGAATCCTCAGCACAACATTCCTATGCACACCAAATGGCCAGGAGAGCTGAGTAAATTGAATGTGGAGTTATTGTTTGTGTCCACAAAACAAAGCCTTAAATCACATTTAGCATAATTTGTGGTTGTAAATTGGACTGATTTAGCAAGGAGAGTGAAATAATCTCTCATCCTGTCAAAAAAGGCGATACCTTCGGACCAGCATTTAATTGTATTGGCAGAGGGACTTTGGGAAAGCAACAGTAATTCTGGCTGCATTATTCTTGGTTTGTGGCTAAATCGAGATCATCATTTTCTCCTGGTTTCACAAGCCTTCCTGCTTATTCTTAACAGTAGGAGAAGTGAGGTGAAAGACATCTTAGTAGGAGCTAAAGGATGCAGAGCAAATAGTAGTTCTCTTGTATTGCACTTCAGAAGGCTTTTTAACCTGCGTGTCACATAACTTCTTGTTAATAGATAAGGTAACTTGCTGCTGCTCAGCTGGCAAACATTTATTAAGTGCTTAATTTATACAAAGCATGCAATTAAATATTGTTTTTACTTAGCTTTGTTGTGGCGAGTTATCACAAAGAGAATGAGATTGAATCCTGTGGGCTTCTTTGTTACTTTGGCCATAACCAAAATGGCGCTTTCTCTAGCAAAACTATATACAAAGGCAATATAGAAGATCAGTATCCAGAAAGCACAATTTGAGATAACACCTTCCAGGCCCCTAGATTTTCCATTAAAATTGACCAGGTCAGCCACTAACTATGTCAGGAACAAAATCCAGATTTGGGTCATTGGCCTCCTGGAACGCTGTCCTCCTTTTCTTTTTTTGTAGTTAATCTCGCATTGATTCATGTTCTCCTATAGTCTCTGGGAAAAAAGAAAACCTCCCCTTTTTTTCTATGAAACCTCCCCTTTCCTTCTATGAAACCTCCTGTCTCTCTAAAAGGAACCAGACCATGAGCATGAGAGTTTTTGTGGAAATGCAAGTTATGGACCAAAGTCATGGGACTTGGCTTCATGCCCCAGATGCTTCACAACTTTCAGCTTTATTCCTACTGGCACCATGGGAAGTGTGGAAGGGCTGGTGGGAATTTCTCAGGAATGCTGATTACTGTTTGCTTCCCTGGAAAAACAGACACAGACACAGAGACAGAGAGACACACACACACACACACACACACACACACACACACACACACACACACACACACACACACACACACACACACACACACACACACACCCTTTGCTATGGTATCCAGGGAAGCACACACTTAAGGGACAATAGTCAACCATGCACCCAGTTGACTTTTTTTTTAAATTGCTATCATAGCACATAACACTTTCACATTTTCTTCTCTTATTTCTGGAGTCTTTATGAATACTAATGCTTACGTGGGAATGAGGCCTGAAATTCTTGATGTCCCTTGATTCAACCACCTGGACACATAACTAGTACACTTCTCCATTGGTAAGGTGGTATTGTTAGATTTGGAATCAGGAAGACCTCATTTCAAATCCAGCCCCAAACATTTATTGGGCTGCATACCCCTGAAAGGTCATTAGATGTAGACTTCTGTCCCCTTAGTCTTTCTGAGCCTCAATTCTGCATCTTCAAAAATCGGAGTAAGAATAGGAGGGTTGTTATGAAAATTAGAGATAATATGTATAAAAATACTTTTCAAACCTTAAAATGTTAGCCATTATTGTCTCTGTCATTATTTGTCAGCCATTATTATCTTTCTTGGTTTTGTTTGGTTTTATCTGTAAGTATCCCTGTAGCTTATCCCTGATTTAGTTTTTTTGGTTTTGTTTTTGTGTTTTTTTTTTTTATCTGTATTCAAAATATACCCTTCAGGTCCTTAGTGTTTTCCTGAGACCTTTGATGGACACAATAGCATTCGTATCGTGCTGCTGAGTTGGTTTTCATATGTCTAGATAATAACCATGCATTGATCTGCTGCTAATCTGATGTAACCTTTTTTTGTGTGTATTGATCATAATCTTTTACCCAGGAGAGAATCAGAAAATGGGCTCAGTTGAACAGTTCATCATTTAAGATGGAACTTAAATTGTGATTTAGTGAAATGTTAAGCAGACAGCTATTCAGATGTTAGATTATTTAGATAGTCAGATGGGTAGGTCATTCCCCCAGGAGGGCATTTGGGCTTCTGCTCTTTCTTTTCAGGAAAGCCCTTATGTTAAAAACAAAGTTCGTTAGAAAAGAGATAAAAAGTGTACTTGTACAAGCCTCCTGAGTGTTCCTTCAGCTGCTGTGTATTTCTGGAACTGCAGTATTCTTGTGGTAGTTTTTTTTCTTTTGCATTTTCCTGTCCCTTTTTCTTCATTTCTTTTATGCCATCTATGTTTGTTAAGCATATTCTGAGAGAAAAGATATTTGCACAGCTCCAAAGTGGGAGATTATTTCTTGGAGGATGCAGAAGCAAAAGTGATGTTAACAGACAGTTACATGTGAAAGAGATGGTCATATTGGAGTCATAGCTCTCTTTCATTTTCAAAAAAATGCGTTGCTGGCGTCCTTGCCAGGAGCCAGGTTTCTGCATTCACGCTCAACATTTTGTTTCCACAGCTGTGCCTCCAAACGTGGCAGAACTGAAGAATCTGGAAGTGCTGAACTTTTTCAATAACCAAATTGAAGAGCTGCCCACACAGATCAGCAGCCTCCAGAAACTCAAACACCTGAACCTCGGGTGCGTACCTGGAGAAGGGAGGATGAGCAGAGGGTGGGGCCGGTAGAGGAAGAGCTATTACACGCTGACATTCACCGGTCCTATTGCATCTAACATTTTGAAAGTTTGGTTTTTAAGGGTTTATTACTCTGATACAGCCTTTGAAAAGGCCCACCTGGTGTGCATTTCTTTGGTAGCTAATTGAGAAGTTAATTGGTGGGAGTAGTGATAGAAAGTTATATTTTTTTCCTCAATAAAATTTTATTTCACTTAGGCATGACCAAGGTGCTTATCTTCTAATGCACAATATTACTGTACTTTGGGGTGCTTGATCAGGAGCTAGGGGGCTGGTAGTAACACAGCTGAATTTTTCTGCCTATTTGAAAATAGGAAATGGTTCACTCTACCCTCTTACGAAGGATCATAGGAGCTGTTTTGTCATTTACTGCCTCATTAATTCTCCCAGCATTCATTCCCATGAGAGAGACTACAAAAGTGAAAGAGAATCGTCCTGCAGTTGAGGTTACAGAGACAGTGGTAAGGAGTAAGCTTACACCTTATACTGTCATAGGGCTCGACACTTTTGTTTTGGATTTCACATATTTGGAACCATTTCATGAGGTGGCCATTACAAAGGGCATTTTCCTTCTTTCATAAGTGAGAAGATGGAGACTCCATTGAGTAGGGGGTTTGCCTCAGATCACCCAGCTCCAGTGTGACCCAGGTCCAGTCATAAACTAGATACAAGTCTCATGACAGCTAGGCTGGGGACTCTCTCTGACGCTACTTGGCCTCAGAAAGGAGCTTGGGCATTAAACCTCATATATTAAACAAAACAATTATTTTTTGTGCTATAATCTGAAATTAGATAGCCACTAAATGGATTAGTTAAGTTGAGGGTTTCAGAAAAAAAGACAATAGAAACTCTCCAGGTAAAATATAAATTTAATATGAAGTAATAATGAAAATCTTTTCATTCACTTAATTCATTGATTTTTTTTTTTTTTAGTCTGTTTCCTTACACAATGGATTTGGTTGGAGGGTTTCTTTGTTTCTGGATGGAACTAGAGCTGTGAAAAGAAACAAAAACCCTACAAAGTCTGCTGGCATCTCTTTCCTGTGCTATATGGAAAGCAGAGCTTAAAGGAGATACGGAGTGGGCATGCTTTTAGACCTCTTATTTTTTTTAGTTTTTGAAAAAAAATCTGCCATTTGTTGGGGGGCAGGATAGGAGAAGAGGGGAGGGGTAAAGTAAGAGATAAAGAGGGAAAATGGCCCCCAAAAAATCCAACATGCTTTCTTCCTTCCTCCCTTCCCCCTTCCTTCATTTCCCATTTCCCCCTTTCCCTTTCCTTTCCCCTTCCTTTTTTTCCCATTTCCCTCATCCTTCCTTCCCTTCCTTTCCCCCTTCTCCCATCCTCTCTTCTTTTTTAATGTTTCTTCACTCCCTACCACCCCACAGCTTTCTAAAATTGTAAATTACAGATGAATTACTTACTCCTGATGTTCATAAGTGGAAGGAGTTCCCTATACTAAAGTTGGTACAAATCTAGACCCTAAAACATATCCCCTGAGATTAGTTACAGTTCAATGAACTCATGAGTTGGCTTAAGAAAATTAGTTAAAAGGTGACACTTAAGTACCTTGTTTTAGTGAGCTTGGAACACATTTGTTAGCTACTTTCTTGTCCTTTTGTAACTGCTCGTGGTTTTCACTTTTGGTGTTTTAATGATTGAGTAAAGCTCTTTATATTTAATATTTTACAAAAAGGAAGGAATATTTCAAGGGGGAACAAAACCCTTAAGTTGTAGAAGGGAATTAAAGACAACTTTTAATAAGGAATGCATTTCTTCCTTTCAAGTGGTGTTAAGTCCTCCTGTATGAAGAGCACTGTGTTAGGCAAGTTAAATGAAGGGGTCCCTTTTGAGGTGGAAGCAACAATGGAAAACCAGACACGTACCAGAAATATGTAAAACCTGTGCCTCGATATGGAAAACTTGTCTTTATCCAAATAAGGAAAAAAAACTAAAACCACCAGCATTTTTCATAGTATTGAGCAGTGATAATTGATGTTCATGCCATTGACCTTCAAAGGACTACAGGTACAGATGCTGACTACATTCTGAATTGTGAAAATAAATTTAAAATTGGGTGCAATTACGATTTATTTTCTTCTTCTACTTCTTTGGAAACATAGGCATCTTCCAGTTCTTAGAAATAAACGTAGGTTATATATTTGTGTATTAATGAACCTTAAAGAACACTTGATTCCTCATATATTCTGGATAAATAGGGGTTTATTATACAGTCATCCAACATACTGAGTTGCAGTTTGCCCAGAGGAGGCAAGTCCATGCATACTTAAATGAACTTTTTGCTAACTGTGGTATTAAGCACTCATGGATTTTGTGCCAAGAGATGTTTGTAGGTCTTTGGGAGGTGAGAAAAATCATTACCTCCTGTCCCTTCAGCCAAGAAGACTTCATGAGATAGTGTGATTCCCAGAAGCCATTGAGGGAATTGGAGAACTTTCCAGATTGGATTCCATGAGATGTTCAAAACTTCGGGAATATGGATGAAAACAACAGCATCAATGTGGGCAGAGTTTGGGGAGCCAGAGGGTAGGAAGAGATAAGAGAAATACAGTTCAATTCAGCAAGCACTCTAGTAAAAGCTGAAAATACTCGGACCAGAACCGAAGTGTTCCTGCACCCCAGGAGGTTATGTTCTATTTACTTCTAAGTGATCCAGTAGAAAAGGCCCTGGAAGGGTCTGGAGCCAGATCCCACCTCTGATCCGCACTTACCTGTCTGTCTGTGGTCACTTTGGCCTCACTTTTCTTATACGGAAAATGAACATGTTATACAAAATGTCTTCTGAGATCCAACTCTTTATCTGTCATCCTGATACCAAGAAATATAATATTATTTAGTGAGGGTGAGAGCAGAAACAACTCAAGGGAATGAAGAAAGATTTCCTATAAGGAAGCTAAGATTCTGGAAGGCAGAGGTCAGGAGAGAGGACACTCTAGGCATGGGATGAGTGTGGGGAGTTGCCCTGAGCTGTGAGAAGATCAAGAAGCAGGAGATAAAAAGCCAGGTTTGGGGAAGTCTTTGCAAAACAGTTGAGATGAAGCTAGAGCGTGTGTGAATGAGAATAATGTAAAATACGGCTGGGAAGGTCATCTGGAGCCCAATAGTGAAGGACATTTTTGTAAGAGTTCTCAATCTTGTGTGGGAAGCCATGAGAAATGTGGTAAGGGTGGAATCTCTTCAAAAGAGTAAATCCTTTGTTTGGAGAAATAACTGAGAGTCCTCACCCTGTATTTGGGCTTGTGAGTTGAATGGGTCCTATAGCACAATGGCAGGTACTGCTAAACCCCAGACTGTGCAGGATACTTCCTGTCAATTTGATCACTGTGCAACTCTGCTTTTGTGTATGTTTGAAGGTGATTGACTCACAAACCTAGCTTCCACTTATAGCCTTTCTCTACCATATTTGTAACTACAGGGATTTTTGGCCTTTTGGGCCATGGGCCCATTTGGCAGTCTGGTGAAACCTTTGGATCCATCCTCAAGATAATGTTTTTAAATGCTGAAAATACAACATATAAGATCACAAACAAAACCAATTCTATTGAAATAGTTACCAAAATATTAAAGAAACAGGTTCATAAATCCCAGGTTAATGATATCTGTGGTAGAGGCTTATGGTTGTAGAGTCGCAGACCTGAAGACTTTTTTGCATCTGTTTCTTTTTTAAATTTGTAAAAATTTTAGTCATCTAAAAAACTTTATTGTCCTCCCCCTGCTTAGTCACAGAAGCATGGAGGCCCTATGCTTGATCTTCAGCTCACCTCTCCTGATTTCACAGAGGACCTCATGCTATCTCTGTTTAGTTTCTACAATCCCTTTTCCCAGACACCCCTCTTACAATATGGGGGTGATTTCTCCTTACCTCATATGAGCATTAAGTCTTAAGAACATGGTCACCTCCCCTCCCTCTAGATTCTACCTTCCCTTTCTGCCTTAGCAGTAACTGTACTACTTCCATTACAACATATTTTCTTCCTTTCTTTTTTCTCTCTTTTCTAGAACACTGGGACTCAGTTCCATACAACCAGGAATCAGATTTCTTTGGGCAAACCATTTAACTTTTCTTAGTCCTAGTTTCTTTATCTGCAAAATGAGGGATTTGAACCAAGCGGCATCCAGGGGAGGCCCCTTCTTGACTTGACCTACAATCCATCCCCTAGAATGTTGCCATATTCTCTGTCAAGCAGACAAAGAATGGTTCTCATTGCTTTCCTTGGGCCACCAGGTTCATGATCAGATTTGACATCCTTTTTCCTGAGCCAGTTTTTGCCCGGGTCTGAATTGTCCTTAAGCCAATGTAATTCCTTTTCCTGCCGTAGCAGAGAACATCCTGCCTACCTGACAGGCTGCAGCTGGGACTGGTGGAGGCATCCTCCGTGACTGCTTTGGCTCTCTCTTCTTTTCACAGTACAGCTCAAACATTTGGTTAAGCAGCAACCATCCATCTGTGAGACAGGCTGCTAGGCTTCCTAACCACCCGCCTTCGAAGTTGTGCCTCTGTGGGTCCTGGATGTGTTCCTTTGGCCAGCCCTGCTTGTGGGCCTCCCACATGCACAGCCATCAGCATTGACTGTATCAATAACAGGAGTGGTTGTGACCCCTTCAAATGGTGAATTTCAGAGTTTTAGCTTTTAGAAGAGGTTGCTTTTGAATCTAAAAAACCTCCAAAAACCAAAAACAAAACCCCCCAACCAAAAACAAACAAAAAACTCAAACCAAACAGAACCTGCAATTTAGGTCAAATGTCAGCAGGTGGCAACAGAGCCTCAGTCATGTTGTTTTCTTAATTATAAAACAGGTGTTTTGCCTGAGATTCAGATGGTGCCTAGTGCCTAATGCCTACAGCCTCATTAAGCCAACCCCCTAGATTTATGTCCATGGATTTTTTTCACTCTTTCTTTGACATTTCAGCAGATTTATCATCTCTTCAGTCTTGGTGCCCCTTTCAGCATTGCAGATTGCTACTCATATATACCTTGTCATCCTGGGATTCCTTCCTCCTTTGGTGCATCTAGTCTTCTGGGAACCTTCACCTTGATGTCCCAGTGTTACATGTTACTATTGGAGTGCACCATTGGTTACCCCTTATGTCAGTACAAGGCTGGTTCACATACTTTTCTGTCCATGCGTTTTTCTAATCCTAATTCTTTACAGTATTTCTCTTGCATAACTTTTCTTTGGTAATATGTGACAGCATACTTTTGTCCACCATGTGTGTACCTCTCCATTGTCCTTTCAGCGATCTGCATATTTAATTCAGAGACTCTAGTATTCCAACACTAGGGGCCGTTGAGAACCACCAGAAGCAAACTGATGTTTAAGAGAGTTGTTTCAGGGAAAAACTTAGTTTTATTAAAAAGTACTCTGCAGTTTTCCTCAGGGAATTTCAGCTTACGTGGCTCCTCTTACTCAGTTCTCCGATAGTTACCACTCCAGACTTTGAGTTGCCCTGCTTGATACTTTATGTAACTCTTTATCACAGTACTTGAACTTCATTGTTACAAAATTTTCAAGTTTAGAGATACATTTTAAATAAATAAGTATCTGAGATACTGTGTTCAGTACTTTTCTCACTAATCTGTAATGTGTCCTTTACCAAATAATCCCAAATTCCTTATGCTGGAATTGAAAGTTGAGATTTATTCTCAGTCTTCACCTCATCTCATTGCCAACTCTGCATGGCTTTGGTTATTGTTGCCGCTAGCTGTGTCTTCTGCATCTCAGCCACACTTTTGGTTGAGACTCTTCTAACTAAGAGAAAGAACACTTTTCTTATGAATTTCTAACACTTAGGCTGCTTGCTCCATTTTCCCACATGAAATAGTTAGGAAGCTGTATGTCTTGGCAAGCTTCAAACCTCCTTTGGCTTTCTTCTTTGAAATAGAAGTTGGTAACTTTCTTCTTTATTTTGTTTTATTTCCTATTCTTGAATCACCTTTTTAAAATAGCTTTTGAATGGGTGTAACTTGGCTTTCATATATCATGAGAAAATAGATTATGATGGAAATTACCTTTCATATCACATTCCCTACCAGCTTCAAATATTGATCTGCAAACTTGTTTTTTTTAAATGAACTTTTCAATTTATCTCTGTAGCAAAGGTTCTTAACCTTTTTTTGTGGCAGTCTGATGAAGCCTATAGACCCTTTCTCAGAATGACGTTTGTAACCGATGTTCATAATAGAAAGAAATGTCCAATTTCACTTAGTGGAAATAAAGATGTCATCTTTCACATCCAAATTCACATACCCCACCCTGAAGTCTTGGAAATTAATATTATGTAACTTAAACTTTTAGGGATAAAGGGAAGGAAGTTTTGCCAAGAAGGACAAATGATTGAAGTAGTCATCATGAGCACTAGCCTTGGCCAGGCCTGTCTCTACTTCTCTGGTTTGAAGTATGGTGAAAGGATTATGTTGAGAGTCAGAAAACTGGAATTTGAATGTAGTTTCTGCTGTACTTCTTTGACATTGGACAGGTCTTCTACCTCTCTAGGTTCAGTTTCCCTGTCTGAAAATTAAGAGATGAGACTGTATCTCTGAAGACCATTTCAGGTTGACATCTATGATTCTGCATTGGTGTCCAAAATATATTTGTTTCAAGTTCTTCTCTGAGTCCAGGAGGTGGGTAGCATGGGTAGCATGTTTCATGATTAGTCCTCTGGAATCTTCCAGGATTGTGGTTTCTCATTCTGTTGATGAGAGTTCTTAAGTCTTTCAAAGGTTTTTGTCTTTATACTGTTGTTGGCAGTTGTATAAACTTCTGGGTTCTGCTCACCTCTCTCTGCATCAGTTCATATAGATTTCTAAGAAACCATCCCCTTCATTATTATTTGCAGCACAACTTTATTTTGTCACCTTTACATACTATAACTTCTTCACCGAATCTCCAATTAGGCTCTCCAGTGAGTACCCCTAAACTTTAAATTCTTTGCTATCCCAAAAAGAACTGCTATGAATGTGTTTTTCTACAACTGTAATGTTTGTTTTGCTTAGGACTACTCCCTCCTGCAATATTCCTTCCCTTTTATTCTCCTCTTGCCTTTCTCCCTCCTGTTTCCTTGATGAGTGAAAGGTATTTTATACCCAGAATGTATTTCTGTAACCAAATGTGTGTATGTTTTTTCATTCCTTAGACAAGTTTAGATAAGAGTGAGGTTCAATTTCTCCTGCATACCACTTCCTTCCTGTTTGTATAGACTTCTACTTGCATAGCTCAGTTATTCGAGATAACTGCCTATCCTTCCTCTCCCTAGTGTATTCTACTTCCTCTCCTTTTTCTTTCTTCTTTTAAGATCTTCAGAACTAAAAGAACTACTCCTAGACCCCCTGTCTAATCAGACTCCATGATAGGGTGATAGATATATCAGCTATCCACATTAAAATGTAAAAACTTTAGCTTTTTTTTTTTAGTCTCCTCTGATTATTTACTTGTGTTTACCATTTTATATTTCTCTTGACTCCTGTGTTTGCATTTCAGATTTTCTATTCAACTTTGGAAGTCCTCTATTTCTTGAAAGATCCATTTTTTCTCCTAGATGGTTATTCTCAGTTTTATTGGTTAAGTTATTTTTGAGCTAAATGTTATAACTCTTGCATTCTGATATATTATATTCCATGCTCTCTATTTATAGAGGTAGCTGCTAAATCATGTGTGATCCTGACTATCAATCCTCAATACTTGAATTCTTTCTGGTTACCTGCAGTACTTTTTTTTTTTTTTTTGACCAGTAAGTTCTGAATTTTGCTTATAGTGAACCTGAGAATTTTCATATTAGGGTTTCTTTCAGGAGATCACTGGTAAATTCTTTCTATTTTCACTTCAGTGTCTGATCTAAGAGATCTGGGAAATTTTATTTTCTGATTTATTGAAAACTGATATCTAAGTACTTTTTTTTTTTTTTGATCACATTGATTCTTTGATTCTTAAATTGTCTCTCTTCCATTTCTTTTCCAGGACAGTTCTTGCTAATGAGATATCTTATATATATTTTTTTCTTCTGTTTTTTTTTTTTACTTTAATATTTCTTGTTGTCTCTCTTTGATCCATTTTAATTTTCAGTGAATTTGTGGCTTGGGTAAGATGTTGTATCTCCTGTGCCATGCTGTTAATTCCCTTTCCAATTCTTTCTTCTGTATCTTTCATTTCTTTTTCATTTTCTTTCTGTAGCGTTCTCAGTTCATTTACTAAAAGCATTTTAAACTCTTTAAAATTCTTGCTGAATTTATTTTTTCCAGAAATTCTGGTTGAGCGTGTTGCTAAGCTATGTTTTTCTTTCTTTGCTTTTAGATATTTTGGAGTACTTTTCTTCTTCTGGGTCTGTGTCCGCTATGATAGTTTCTTTTTGCTTGGATTCTTCTTTTTTTTATTTGTTCCCTTTCTCCGGCCTACTTCCTATATCTGATTTTGTTAGGCCAGTCTCTTCACACTTTCAGAGGGAGTGTCTGGGATGGTCTTGTGCTGCTTTCTTGAGGAGATTGAGTTTTATGTTACTGTATGATTTCAGGGAGAGTTCAGGCTTGTGACTTGCAAATCTTCAGTGGTCCCTAAGTGGTTTGATCCAATGAAAAATCTGTTTCCTCTTCTTGTCTGAGCTCTGCAAGTCTCTGAGCTGGGCTGGGTCTGAGCAACACATCTATGAATTTGTTCCCATTAGAGTTCCAGTAGACTGCTCCTGACCTCAACCGCTATTAGTCAACTGGAAAATCCTGCTGGTTCAAAGTGACAGAACTGCAGGTCCTCTTTGGTCTGGCATTTGTGTCCTGGAAATTCAGAAGCAGGCTTCAGCCCAGGATAGGGTTGGAGATGAGACCCTGCTCTGCTTCTGCGACCCACAACTACCCCTCACCCTGGATTTTCACCCCTAGACTCACTGTACCCTGCATCTATGACCCAGAACTAGGTAATGGCCACAGAACAACCAGTTGATAGTTATTCTTGTGTCTTGCATAAGTTTAGGTCCCCATTTTCTGGGCTTGGTGCAGAGCCTGTGCCTTGGCTGTCCCTTAGCATAGGACCATTCATGCTTTTCCTCCATTTCCAGTGTTCCCAATGCCAGCCTAGGCTGGAAAAATATGTTGTTTTGGATTTCTTCTTGGATTTCCTGATCAGGGCTTGTTCTGGTATCTTTTCTAGATCTCTTTGGAGGAGATGTGGGGTAGAATCTGGCTATACTTCTTGACTATCTTGGCTCCTGCTCCAGCATGCCAGTTTTCATAACCTCAAGTTTCCTAATATAGTCTATTTAATTAAAATAACTAAGAAAGTGATTTTAAGATTACAATGTGCTTCCAATATATTTATATAGGTATGTACTGACTTATGGAATGGAATAAGGAGAGACTATGATTATGACTGATATTCATAATAGGCTTTGAGATCTTAGAGTAGAGAGTCCTGGCTTTGGAACCAGAAATCCTGACTGATTCTTACTAACTTTTCCACTTTTGGCAAGTCATTGCACTGCCTTGCCTTGGGCTAGGTGAACTTTTTTTGTATTGTTCAGTCTCGTGTATTAACCTATGGTATAGGTATAGAACACATACTAGGAGCAGTTGGATAATGGAATGTGATACATTTTTGAGACTTCTGTATTTAAAATATGTTCTTAAACACTTGCTTCCTTTTTTTTTTTTTTCTAAGTATGAACAGGCTAAATACTTTGCCCCGAGGATTTGGCTCTTTACCTGCCCTGGAGGTCCTTGACTTGACTTATAACAACTTGAATGAAAATTCTCTCCCTGGAAACTTCTTCTACCTTAGTAAGAAACTTTTAATTCTATAAATCTTTTTTAAAAGGTACTTTGCGTTCTGAAAGTGAAATTTATTTGATAGAGCCCAAACTCCAAGAGAAATTATTGGATATATATTTTTTTCTTCCCAGGGTCCTTTTGAATATTCCTTCATAGCTCAGCAGTATGTATATTTGATCTATGGTTACCTGACACTGTTGGGCCAAAGTGGACTTGCTTGGTAATGGCATATTAACTTTCTGTTAGGGAATATTTTCCTGAGTATGATCAAATCACATATTTAGCTAAAAAGGGTAAAGAATTTGACTTTCATCTTAGGGAGTTTATAACAAAGGACTCTCACTGTCCTCTCGCAATTAACTCCTTTATGATATCTGCCACAAAAAGACATTCTAAACTATATGAATATAAATTTTTCTAGTGAACTCTTTAAGGCATTAAACATTTCCCAGCCAGGATTATTATTTTGATCATTTGGGAAAGACTCTTTTTTAGCCTGAAAATTTTGTATGAAAGCATAGGTCTTATCATAGGGTCATGTGGCTAACATTTCTTCTATGGAGGCAGAGTACAATGGCCACAGTTTGCCAAACCTGAGAAAATGCTTCCTGGTCTTAATTAAAAACTGAATTTAGTGACTGGCCTGGGTCTGTTGCTATTGGGAATAGAGGCTTCTCATTAATGTCATATTATGTTTAACTATGAGTTGGCATATACAGCTTAAATAGATTAATCTTCATATAAGAGACAGCATGGTGTGGTAGATACCTGCTCAGAGACAGGAAAGCCTGGGTTCAGGACCTACCACTGACACATCCTGGCTTAGACCAGTCACCTCACATCTCAGTGCCCTAGACCATTCTGCGATTTGAAGTTACCGAGGGGTTTATGGGCATTGGTGAAGGAATTTTCCACACCACGCAGTCCCCACATGTGATTCCAGATCCTCAGCCATTCCTACCCCAACTAAAACAAAAGACTGCCATATTAAAATACAGGCTAGATTGAACACAAAGTAGTCTTTCCCTTTTTTGATGAATTATACTACATGTAAGGATTTTGTATTTCCTTAAGGTTATTATTATAACTAAAAATGCTTATTGTACAGTATTGTTAAAAAATAACTTCTGCTTATTTAGGTAGATTCTGGATAAGTAATAGTTTCCTGTATTTCATCCTTCCTGTTATTTTATTATCTCTCTGTCCTCTTTTTTTTTTTGCCTCTTCTTGAAACAGTGTATTATAATAATAATAGTAATTAGTTTGCATGGAAATGAGGCCACAGAATTATAACATTCATCATTAGTGAAGTATTCTCATGGCTGTATTTACAGTTGGTTCCTGCAGAATTCTCTGTGCTCTAGATATCAGTAGGAATGACACAGAAGCTTTCTTTGTGTAACTTGGATGCAAATGGACCGATAAATGAGCATGAGAGCAATAGAGAGTAATATCTATCTTTTCTAAAAGCCTTCGTGCTGAAATGAGGTGCCCCAGCCTGCCCATGCTGAGCTAATTGTGTCCGTCCGTTCCAACATAGATGTCTTCCTGCCCACAGCAGCAGTACAGTAAGCTGGTAAATCTGACTATGAGCTCTGACTGTGTCAAAGGCTTTTCACTGAGTCAGGGTTATTAATCAAACCTGACTCTCTCTTATTGATCAGACCTCAAATGGTTGGGTTCTGGGCCACCCTGTTTATGTATTGCCGTTTAATTTGCAGCCACCCTACGTGCACTTTATCTCAGTGACAACGATTTTGAAATCCTGCCGCCAGATATTGGGAAGCTCACAAAGTTGCAGATAGTAAGTAATTTATCTAAATTCTTAGAAAATCAATTCACTTTTGCAGCCCTTGTCGGAGTAGAATCAAGTCAATTTGAGAAGTCGTGGGGTTTGTTTTGCCAGGAATAAACCACTACACCTGATATTGTTTCTTGTTTATCCACAAGACACTTGTAAATAAATTGAAAGGATTGAGCGGCGGGGAGGAGAGAGAGGGCAAGGAGGAGGACGAGAGTTTCCATGGCATGCTTCTTTGTGGGAAAATTGTTCTGACAACTTTGTATTTTCTTGTAGCTCAGCCTTAGGGATAATGACCTGATCTCACTGCCAAAAGAAATTGGGGAACTTACACAGCTGAAGGAACTACACATCCAAGGGAACCGTCTGACTGTCCTTCCTCCTGAACTCGGTAAGGCTGGACATGAATGGATTGGATGGTCCATCCAAATAATCATTCTCCCATGCATGGCTTCTGGAACCAGCCCTTGCTTCTCTCATCTTAGGCTTGGGAGATACCCCAGGCACAATTCACAGATTTGATGGAGACTTCTAGTTTGATGTTAGTTAGGAACAAGTCAGCTCCCAGGGCAGGGGAGGGAAACCTGTGGCCTTGAAGCTATATGTGACCTTCTAGATCCTTAAGTATGACCTTTTGGCTGAACCCAAATTTCACAGAAAAAAAATTGTGGATTCATTTTTACAGAAACAAATTTGGATTTAATCAAAAGGCCACACTTAAGGACCTAGAAGGCCACATGTGGTCTCAAGGCTACAGGTTCCCCTCCCTTGCCCCCAGGGGTTTTCATGTGTATCCTCCAGAGCCATTCCTGTCATGGTGGTGTACTGCTTGGAAGCACCTGCTCAAAGAAGGGATCACTTGGTCCAGTTTCTTCTTTCCCTCCCTCTCCTACCTCCCCCAACTCTCTCCCCAAAATAAGTAATAGCTGCTTGAGGATCAGGCCCTTGAGGGCTATGGATGGTATAGTGGAGAGAGCCCTGGGCTAAAAGTCAGAACCCTTGAGTTCTAGAGTCCTAGCTCTACCCTTTGCCATGATGAGAAATGTGCTGGTTTGGGGTTTTGAGGGTCTGAGTTTGCATTCCAGTTCTACTCCTTATTACCTGTGTGACCTCTTCTTTCTGTGCCTTCTTTTCCTCATCTATAAAATGAAGGCATTGAACTTGGTGACTTCCTGGGTCCTTTGAGTCTAAATTTATAATTTTGGTCTTATGAACTTAGAAGCCATGAACTCTTACTCTCTGAAGCTTCATTTCATCAAGTGCAACATGAGATTTGTGGTGCTGTGGACTCTTGTGAGGATCAAATAAAGTGATGGATGTAAGACATGTGAAAAACAGAAAGTGTTGGGTCTGTGTGTGATGATGATTGTGGCCATCTATCAGTCAGGTTAATCTGTCTGTCATCTGTCAGGCAAGTAAACCCTAATTGGAAGAGAATTTTTTTTCAACTAATTCATTAAGTATTTATTAAATATGACATTGCACTAAGTGAATGAAAAAGCATTTAAGTGCTTTCTATATGCTAAGCATAGGACCCTCAAGCAGAAAATTGGAACAGTCCCTGTACTCAGAGAGCTTGTTTCCTAATTGAGAGAAATAGTCCATCCAGCAGGGACAGGTGGAAGTACCATAGGGTACGTTGGCAGGGAGCATTTAGTGGCACAGCGTACGACAGGGCCCAGGAGTCCATAGGGTGCATCAGCAGAGCATATGGTAAGACCCAGTGGACCATAAATATTTTTAAAGTGTAAGAGACAACCTCTACACTCAGTCAGCTTATAATTGAGTTAGGGTGACAAGACATAAAAGGGCAAAAAAGTAGAAAAACAGTTAACTCATTAAATTAAACTCATTATTGTTTTCTACCACTGTGGAAAGATGTAATTCAGCAGGCATTACCAAGCACCTACTTGGTACCAGGCATATACTAAGAAAGTGTATGACACATTGCCCGATGAGTTATCAAGAGACAATACTACCTATCAGCGTTGAGACCAAGGAAGTATTGCTTTACCTAGGGTGGCTGAGACTTGGGGTTGGAACGGAGTCTTGAAAAGCAGGTATGATCTGACTAGGTGGTAGAGAGAAGGGAGAGAGTATTCGAAGTGGGAAACATGAGGTATATTTGAATAAGGCAGTTTGCTTGGAACACAGGATTTGGGAAAATAATGTAGTTGAATGGGAATGTAGGTGGCCTATTGTGAAAGGCATTGAATGACAAACTCAAGAGTCTTTACCTTGTAGACCATGGGGGATCCATTATAGGTTTCTGAGCCGGAGATTTACATGAACAAAACAGTGATTTTAGCCTGATTTTAGCCTAAAGATTAATTTTAGTGCTATGATAAGTTGTCTGTTTGCCTCTCTCAAGGGAGAGAAAAAAGCGGTAGGACACTTACAAAGTACTTTTTGTTTGGAACGTCAAACCTGACCTCTAAGACGGCCCTCTGCGTGTAGCTTTTCTCAGTTCTGTCCTGTTCCTCCCTTAGCTACTGGTTTAATATCTCCCCAAATTACCTTGTATGTATTATGTATATACTTACATGTGTACATGTGGCCTTCTCCAATAGAATGTAAGTTCCTTGAGGACAGGCACTATTTCCCCTTTTGTATAGCCAGTGATAAGGACAGTGCCTTGCTAAAGCAATTGCCACTCATGGGCGATTGTAAGTAAATGCTTATTGATTGACGATAATTCTGAATTGCTTTCCAGAGTGGTTGGACCAATACACAGTTCCACTAATAGTATGTTCATGTGCCTAACTTCCCACAGCCTCTCCAGCATTGCAAGGTATGAGGTAAAGCCTCAAACTTGGTATGGTTTGAGCTTCTCTTATGAGGAGTGATATGGAGTAGTCCTTGTTATGAACGTCAGGAACCTGCAGTGCTTTTTTTGAAAACTATTTGTTCACACCCTTCAGTAATTTCTTCATTGGAAAAATGACTCTCCATCATATGCTTATGTTTGTTCTTTATATTTCTTGGATGAACTCTTATCAGAGATATGTAGTGCAAAGATTTGTCCTTATTAGCCTGCTTATGTTGTTTTAAATTATGTAAAAGCTTTTCAGTTTGATACAATTGAAATTTTTCTCTTTTAGTGTTTATAATAGCCTCTGCCCCTTGTTTGGTTAAGGATTTTCTTCCTAATCATCACCACCAAAAGTACCTTATCTGGTTCTCCTCAATCTTTTTTAATGGTGTGACAGTTTATATATCCATTTTGAGCTGATTATAGTATATGGTGCCAGGATGTATAATGAGGTGTAACCCTAATATCTCCCAAGCTATTTTCCATTTCTTCTAGGAGTTTTTGTCAAATAGGGAGGCTTCCCAAAGCATTTATGTTATCTATCAGGCTCCAGAATATGTGAAATCACAGGATTTGAGCGTTGGGAGGGATCTCAATGACCATGTAGCACATGGAAGGAGTTGCCATGTAACATAGCCCACAGAGAGTCATCCAGGCTCCTGCTGAAGACCTTTAATAACTACTCTGCCTGGGAGATTGTTCTTTAGGGGAGTTGGTAGTGGGCATCCCAGTTGTTTTTCCAGAAACAACCTTTCATGGCTCTGACTCTCTCAGGTTAATTCCAGAGAATGGCAGAGATGTATTCAGAAATGATAGGGAAACCCTGATTCCTCTAGGGAATTGTTCTGTTATCCATTCAGGATGCCTAATTATCTCTGGCATCATCATTAAAAAAAAAAAAAGACCATTTCAGTCAAAGCATATTCCATAAGAGCTTTAGAAATATCTAGGCATTTCCTTTACCTTGGCAAAGTTCAGATTTTTAAAGTCAGGATATGATTAAACTACTCTATGCCTCCTTTAAAAAGAATGACAAGCTAGCACCATTTAAATGTATGTTAATTAGGTATTGTAAACTTTTTTGAAAAATTTTAATTTTTAGTTTCTAACATAGAATTTTATTGTATTTCCTGTTATAACTCTGAGCGGTGCTCAAAACTCCAGAAAGATCATATATAGAAGCTCTTTTTTGGCCCTTGTGCTGGACCTAAGTCAAGAGCACTGTCTCTCAAGTTCCCACCTCCCGCATAGCTTAGCCAGTCGTTTCTGCTCCTAGATAGAGCAGGGAAGGGAGATTCTGATAGGAGATTCAACTTCAGCCATCCTGAGGTAAGGAGAGAAGGGGGTCCATATATCTTCTGCCTCCAACAACTACCCCAGAACTAAAGGATGGATTGAAAAAATATCCACGTTCTAGTGATAACTGCCACTCTTTGTGAGAGCAAACCATTTTACCTGGGGACCTCAGTTCTTTCATCTGTACAATGGAGGACTTGCCCTAGAATAGCAGAAGAGTCTCTTTCAGGTTTAAAATTCTATGAGAAGAGGCCTAAAAATGTTAGTATAAAAAGTCCCAGCCTTAATCCTCAGTGACCTAGAAAATTCTACTTTCCCAAAGGACTTCTTCTCCATAATGTTTCTGCATTACTGCAAGTTCTTCCATTATATTTTAGATTTCATAACTGCCAGGATTGATGGCCAAGTCTAGGAGGCCTTTTAATGATTTCCTTCTTTCTAATCATGTTTATATTGAGTACCTAGGAGCACAGAGACATCGTTTGACCAATAAAATTATTGCCTTTAATTTTCTGAAGAGGTAGGGCCAAGTTAGGGAAACAGTCTCAAATTATTTTCAAAAGGTGAAAGTGGGTCCATGTTGCATGTGATCTTGACCTAAGTTGTCAACTCCATGAACTGAAATCCCATCTCTGCATCTCCTACAAAGTCAAAACAATGCCTTACAAGTAGAAGGTGCTCAGCAAATTGGTCTTTGATTGTCCTGTAGTAGAAATTATCCAATATAGAAAGATTAATGGGCTTTTCCCATTTGGATTCAGTTTTCTGAGTCTTAAAGAACTTTGTACTCTATTTAACTTCAGATTTTAATGAAGCTTTGCATTTGGCCCTAATTATAATTGTAGTTGCATAGAATGTTGTTTTTAGAAGTCCTTTTGAGTTAGTATCTTCATGGTAGAATGTTACAGTTGGAAAGCAACCTACAGGACCAGCACATCTTACAGCTGAGAAAACTGAAGTGAGCCAGCCTTTAGCTGTTTGGGTTTTTTGGTGCCTGTGACTCTAAGAAATGACATGACTCAACCGAAGTCACCAAGCGAGTCAGTGGAGGGCAGGGTTCAGAGCAGACGTTCCCCCTCTATTTCCAGTGCCCTTTCCACTGTAGAATATGGCCTGTTCCCTTATGGAACTCTTCATTTTACATTTACAAGTTCATCCAAATGTTTTCTGTTCTGGTTACTCTTTTGTCTCTTTTTTTGGTTTGGAGCAGATGCTTGTGGGTTTTTTATTCTTCTAGAATACTCATTTCTTAAAACCTGATTTTAAAATGTTCCCCCACCATATTTTTCACTGCATTCCTATTCCATGGATGATGATTTTTATTTTTATTTTTTTTTTTTTTGCTTTTAAGTTTTTAGGTTGTTCCATTGGTTCCTTTTCTCAGTTTTTGGGTTTTTTTTTTTTTGTTGTTTTTCATGCCTGCTTTGTGTGACTTTACGGGTTTGTTTCAAATGGCTGAATGATTAATAGCAGAGCTAATGTTTAAGACTGGTTTTCCATCCTATTTGGAACCACTGAGCTCCTTTTTTTTGAGTGGAGACTTAGAGGTCTGGTTGGTGTCCCCATTTACCTTTGTGACAGCATGTCTTTCAGTAGTGATTCCTTTTTCTTACAGTGCTGTTGAATAATAACCCTTGTTCTGAAACCATCTTTTTAATTTTTTAATGTGACTGATATCTACTCTAGTCCTTTGTCACTTGACTAGTATTAGTCATCTGCTTAATATTTCAAAATATAGTATACTCATCTATTTTCTCTGACCTCCTTATTTTGTTAATACATTAATGCCATCAAGAATTTAGAGCAGGAAGTACCATCCTATTTTGTAGTCAAACTAACACCCTTTCTGGGACATGTGAACTGTTTAGCTGTTGTCTTGAGAAAAAAGATAGTGGAAGTTATTAAATGACTCAAGAATAATTGTATTCCACTGACATAATGAAGCAGTTAAGAAAAATCATCAGCCCAGGGTCCCCTGTCCTGGGTCCTTACATGATTGAACTTGAGATGCTTCACTAATGACTTGCTGTCTTGGTTGTTAAAGGCAATGGCACTTGAGGCACCACCAACCTGCAGAGGCTTTTACTATGGCCTCCCCAGCTAAGAGAGACATAAGCACGAGGCTGCCCAGGGTGGGGCGTTTATGTGATGCTGGCAACTCATGAAAGGCATAAAGGTATAAGGCAAAATATATTATGATTTCAGTTTAATTCAGAAAAAGTTTTGTTGGTGTCCACTATAGTCCCAAGGGCACTGTAGTAGATGCTCTGGGGAATAAAAGGATATTTAAGACATGTTCCTGCCTTTCAAGAGATTACCACGTACTTGTAAGGGAGGATGAATGATAAGACACAATCAGACATACGTATAACACATAGCCAAACTGTGACAGAGAAGAGGAGCCAGACCTTCCTGGGTCAACTTGTTTTCCATCTCTTGCCTTATGTGTTCCCTGAGGAAGGGCGGCAAGGGGCCACCCAGGCTGACTTGACCTCCTCCTGCTGTGCCTACCTGAGAAGCTGGACATTCTGTTCCCTGAGGGAAGAGGAAGAGGCAAGTCAGTGCGAGATGGCCCTCCATCTCCTGTGGCGTAGTCTCCTACCTGATCTCTAGCCTTTGGAGGAAAGGGGAGAAGGGAACCGTCTTGGCCTTGTGTCCAGCCTGCTAGAAAGAGGAGTGGTGCCTTCTACTCAGTGATGAACATTCTCATACCTGGACACACCCAACGCATCCCAGGTATTCTATACCTCATAGGCCATTACCCAGCCCCATTATCCGCCATGACCTGATGCCTTATTCCCATTCCCTGCAGCCCTCCTGCCCCAAAGTTCCAACCAAACACCATCCACCCTTTCCGCTGTGCCCTCTGGAGGCCTGTTTCAGACAGGAAGGGGGGCGTAAAGGAAATAAGTGTTTATATAGCACCTACTGTATTCCAGACCCTGTGCTAAGTGCTTTATAGATATTATCTCCACTTACCCTAACAGCAATCCTGAGAGGTAGGTGCCATTATTATCCCCATTTTAAAGTTGAGGAGACCTAGGCAGATAATGGTTAAGTGACTCATCCAGGCTTGTACAGCTACTAAGTGTCTAAGGCTGGATTTGAACTCAGGTCTTCCTGACTCCAGGCCCAGCCTAAACTTCCCATTCCTTCCATCTTCTCACTGTTATGAAACCTGGCTTCCTTCTGATGACACAGCCATCCTTACTACCTTTTCTAGTTCTGACTTCACCTTGACTTATTTCCCTTGGCTCACTGGTCAGGATGGGAGAATCAAAATACTCCTTGTTCCCCATTGCCACTTCCAGGTTCTCCCCACCTCCATGATTTGAGGTTCATGCAGTTCATTTCCACCACCCAATCAAAATCTTGGTAGCTGTTGTCTGTAGACCTCCAGGTCACTCTTCTTCCTTCCTCGTCGAGTTCAGTACCAAACGTATAATTTTTCTCTCCTCTCCATCTCCTGCCCTCATACTTGGGGACTTAGTTAAGCATTCATACGACTCTCTCTCAAACACCCTAACCACTCATTTCTTCAGTCTATTCACTTTTCCTGTTCCACCCCACCTCAGCCTCACATAGAAATGGTCACACTCTTGATTTTCCTGTCATTCACCATTATACCACCTCCATGTTCAAGAATTCTGAAATCCCCTTTTCTGACCATAATCTACTGGTTTTCTACCTCTTCGTCTGCCTTCCATTTGTCTACACCATGATCTCTCATTTCTTTCACAGACCATCTCTCCTGCCTTAGCCACCCTTTTCTCATTTCATAGTGTAGACAAAATGGAAACTCAAATGGTGAATAAGTTAGTTATAGAACTAGACACAATACTTCTTGTATAACTAGCAAAGTAAAATTTATCAGATGATGACTGTCTTCTTAGAAGTGACTTTTAAGACAGACGGGATAGTAATTGGTGTTTATTTAGTTGCTCAGGTGAAAGGAACACCATGTATTTTTAGTTCACATTTTAAAAAAATTTTGATTCCCCTTTATTTTTTCATTACAATCAGTATTTTTCGTTGCTCAGTTAGCTTTCCCTTGTAACAAAAAAAGGAAAACCAGTTGAAGAAAAACAAGGAGCACCTTGGCCCTCTGACTTCCAGCCTGATGGAAAGAGAAAAGCAACTTTCCTTAGCTTTTTGGGGGGCCAAATTGACCCCAGAAAATAGAAATTGATGGTGTCGTTTCATTTTATTATTCTTCTCACCTAAATTCCTGTAGTCCTTATGCGTGTCTTTGTATGTATGCACGTGTGCATGGCTTTCTGGGTTCTGCCCAGTTCACTGTGCATCAGTTTATTTAAGTTTTCCTGTTTCTTTGAATTCCTTTTATTCTCAGTTTCTTATCATGCAATTATGTTCATATGCAATAATTTGTAAAAAAAAAAAAAAAAAGAAGAACTCCAACATTTCTCTGAATATTTTGGGGTATGTAACACACACACACACACACACACACACACACACACATCTCCTTTCATTCTAAATTTATCCTCCTTGGTGTACATCTCTAGCAGTGGGATCTCTGGGTTATAGGGTCTAGACGTTTTAGTTGCTTTCTTTATATAAATCCAAATTGTTTTCCAGAGTGATGGATCAATTCACAACTCCACCAGAAGTGTTTTAGTGTCCCTGACTTCCCACAACTTCTCCAACATTGGCATTTTCTATCTTTTGTCATTTTTCCCACTTGCCGGGTACCTCCTTTTTATTTATTTATTGTTTTGGTCTGTACCTGTGACTTCATCGGCAGAGAGAACTCATGTTTTGTAGATGTCCTCCAGCAATGCATATTAGTAAACTCATCTGTGACTTACAGTCTTGGAGAGACTGGGGTACCGAAGGGTTAAACAGCTTGCCCACAATCGTCTAACTGGTATGTGTCAGAGCTAAGACTTGCCTCCGTTTCCCTCATCCCAAGCTGGCCCTTTTTTACACTGCCCCTTAGCACAAATTTCTTTTATGCTTGGAAATGTTCCCAAAGTCATTTCCTTCCAGTAGCTGCATAACATATAGGTGACAGAAGGTGATGATTCAGTATATGGCCTTCATTTGTTTTTCCTGTGGAAATCTGAGGAAAATCCTAACACTATTAGGACCTTATACAATTTAAAATTTTAACAACTTCTACAGACATGTGGCATTTTCTTGCTTTTTATTTCTTTTTAATAGTTCTTGTGATAACATAATACACTGTGCTCTTTGATTCCCTGTGGTGGCAGTTGATAATCAAGAACTGTTCCTGCCAGGCATGTACATGACATTTTGAGCAGGCCCCACTCCAGATGTTTTGCGTCTGTGGATCTTTGCATGCACAACTGGCTCTAAATGTAGATTTTAAAAATTGCTAAGTGAATGATTTTCCCACCTGGTGAATTATCGCCTTAAAAGGAATGGGGAGCTACAATGCATAAACCTTTTCTCTTTCTTCTTGTTATAAATTTAAGAATCCCAGTGTCACGTTCAGCGTAATTGAACATGGGCATCAGTCTGGATTAGCACCAGCTGGTAAAGCTTGCCACACTTTGCAGTGATCACATGTTCCTTTTGTTTAACAAAGAACCAAAGAGTCTTGTACTGGGAGAAAAGTTGGTGGTATTGATTGATAACTCCTATTCTAATTTTCTGTTGAAGAGATTCTTGTCATCGTAAATGTACATCAGCAACTTCCTTCAGAAACACTTCAACCATTTTCTCTATATCATATCAGTCATACACAAGGAGCAAAGAAGTGCCATTTTGGGTCAGATCCATGGTCCAGTTCAGTACTCTCTGCCTCTTGAGAGCAGTTACTTCATGAGAAGACCTGGCTCTCTTCCCTGTGGTCAACCTCAGAAGATCAGGCCTGAGCCCCAATTTAACCTAGTTGCCCTTAGTAATTCACTCTTGGGCTCTGATTTGCTTTTGTTCCAGATTTGTGATGGCAGGGGTAGGGGAGCTGCCATGAGCAGCTCCTCTGAAACTTAGGGTCTTTGAGGACTTCCTAGGGCTCTGGCAGCTCAAGTCACTTCCCTCGGATCGTATAGCCAGTGTATGTCAGAGGGCAGACTTGTTCCCAGGTCTTCCTGACTTGATCTGCCACGCATGCCTGCCTCTCATTTATTGGTCTGTCCTTACGGTATGGAAATCCTTTACGGACCTATTTATATTTTCATCTTCTCAACACCTCTTTTGGTGATGAGACACATAAATTTACTCTTTGTTGTGTTGAGTCCTTTTACTTATCCTGGAATTATTTCTTCTAGGCTTCAAGAGCAGTCCCCCTTGCCATTCTTACATTTCATGACTTAATGAATAGGTCCCTCTCCCTGTGTCCTATCCTAACATGATATTCTAGTCCTAACTCTCATCTCCTCTTAACTCTGTCCTTCCAGACTAAGGTGACTTTATTCTCATGCCTTCACTGGACATCCACTTGGTTTCCTCAGTTATCTTAGTTGCTTGGGTTAGGCCGTTAATTAGCAATACATTCTGGGTGATATCCATGTTTGGTGGATCTTTGGCTTCAGCCCCCTGTTGGACCAGTGGCTTTGGAACCTGGTCCATGATGTGTCCTTTTCCTGTGTAGTTATTGATCATTGTGAGAGTTTAAAAATAGTGCATGCCATGACACTTGTAATCTATTAGGAAAACAACATGAAATGACTAAAGGGTAGTAATAGTCATACTAACTAACACACATGTTTAGAGCAGTTAAAACTCTTTCTTAACAACAAATCTATTAGGCTGGTGGTACATTTTTCATTATTCTCATTTTACAGATGAGGACATTGAGGCCCAAAGTCACCTGGCTGCATCCCCTGCTGGGCCCAGTAATCATTCAGCACAGGTTTAGTCTGTGCTTACTGTGTACAGAGCTATGATGGGTGTTGAGAGAGGTACAAAGCTTAGATAAGAGGTGGGCCTTACTGGTAAGCCAGTAGAATTTGAGACTCAAACCTAGATCTCTCTCATGCTCCCTCTCCTGGAGATAGTTATACCTTTAGGTATTTATTTGATTATGAGAAAACCTGGCTACCAGCCTTGAGTGCTAATTAGGGATAGAATCAGGCGGAATTGTTGGATCCAGGTTCACTGAGGGCTCTAGATACCAGGATGAGAAGTTGGGCATTGGAGAGCATTTGTACATTCTTGAGCAGAGGCATAACATGAAACGATATAGTAACCTTGTTGAGGAAATGTACATTCTCTGTGGCCTAATGGAGCATATGATCCACTCAGTGTTTTAGTAGTATTTCTGTTTGCTTACCTTGTGAGCAGAATACTTCTCTAACAAGCTCTGGGGGAGGTAGAATGTTCAGATGAGACATAGTCCTTGAACATGCATGTAATAAATATTTGTTGATTGATTCACTGATGTTTTAGAAAAATCAATCCCATGCCACTGTGTTGGGTAAATTGATGTGTGGAAAGAAAAGAGATAGGGAGACCAGTTGGGAAACTCTTCTCCAACAAGATAAGGAGGTGTGGGTCCAGACTAGATGGTAGCAGAGGGAATGATACTGGATGTTTTTCACTAAGTGCTGGACCTGAAGTCAGAAAAGCCTGAGTTTGAATCTGGTCTCAGTCACTTAATAGCTTTGTGCCCCTGGGCAAGTCACTAAACCTCTGTCTATCTCAGTTTCTTCTTCTGTAAAATGAAGATAATAATGGCATCTAACTCCTAGGGTTGGGATCAAATAAGATAATGTTATGTAAAGTGCCTTCTAAAACTTAGAGCACTGTAAAAATGCTAGCTATTATTAGTTTTTTTTTCTGTTCACTCACTCAACAAGATATTTTCTTTAGCTCCCTTGGTTTGGGATTCACTCTCTCAGTATCATCTGCAGACTTTGAGATTTCACTTAGAAAACCTGCCCTTTGAATCGCACGAATGGATGAATGAGAAAACATTCATTAATCCCTTAGTTTTTGCCAGGTCCTGTGCTAAGTACTGGGGATACAGATACAAACATAAGATAATCCCTGCCTGCAAGGAACTTAACCTCTAATAGGGGAAGAAGATATGTAGAGGAAAGTGGTGGCCTGCGAGGTATTTTGTTCTGAGAAGTCACAGGAGGTAATGAGAGGAATCATAGGACAGTTATTTCTTTAAAAAAGAAAGTTAAGCTTCTTTTGAGCATCAGCCTTCTTGTTTTATACCTCCTCATCTAGAGAAGTGTGCCTCCCACCATATTGTTTACAAGATAGTTCCTTTGTTAAGAAAAACATTTGCTCCATCTCAGTGTTGACCTCTGAAGAATGCGAGAACAGGGAAAGGTGGGTTAAGCTGACATGAGTAGTTTTTTTGCATGGAATTACCACCAGATGGAGAGAGCTGGAATCCAAACTGGTTTGATCAGCTCTCTTTCAGACCTAGTTCATAAGACATGGTAACGTGTGGTCATGTATAGACTTTAAGGAGGTGTTAGCTGTCTTTTTTTTTCTGTAGCATTTAAAAGGTTATGTGCTGCAATGTGAGACAAATAAATCATGATTCACTACAACAACAGAGTTGCAGTCAGTTATATAAATTGCCAGGGAAGCACTAAATCTGTCACTTCGTGAGTTCTGACCATTTAACAATTGAAATGGTGTTGGGGAAAAAGGCTGACAAAGGACTGCAGCGTTGTGGCAGATGCAATTAACAAGATCAATGGTCAGTGTTAAAGGTTCATTGTTCGGGCGTTTCAGTTGACCCTAACGAAAGCGGTTGCCATCCAGAAGTGTTCACTAACAGGAGACACTGGCGAAACCCAGAACACTTTTTAGAAAAGAGAATGCATCCTGGTGCCTTGCTGGATTTCCCTGCCTTTCTGACATGACTGTTTCTTTTGTAGCTGGTTGCTTTCTTATGACAGTGATCAGTGGATCACACTCTCCTTGTGGTGGTTGTCTCCATTCTGTGGATGTCATAATTTTGCTCATCTTACTTTACTATGCATCTCAGAACTCCTGTGGTCAGTGCTTCTATCCCTTCAGCATCCATTACATGAAGCCTTTCTTGACCTAACCTGAGTCACATTAATCCTTTTTAAACCTGCTGTCCCCAGGACTTACCATTCCTACTGCAATCTTAGATTAATGGCAGACTTCTCTTTCAAATACCACTGATCTTTGCTCATTATCATTAATTAATTACTAATTAATTATCCTCATTATTAGTAGTCCTTTTAATTCCAATTTTTCAATCCTATCCAACTGAACCCTTAAGCTCCATTATGGATTCTGTGGTAAGCACCACTTTAAAAAATATTGATTGACCATTTTTCTTTGTATTGTTTTTAGGTCTTTATGTTTTACTCTCTTAAAATGGTTGATTTTTTTCCCTCCTAAACAGATGGGTGAAACTGGAAAGTCTGTACTGTATGTGTCGTATAAAAAATACAGAACCAGCTGAAAAATCAACAACTAAAAAGAAGTGAAAGCAATGATGAATTCTGAATTTCATGTCTAAAGCTTGAATGTAATTTATAAGAGCAAAGAAATTCTCTCTTTACCTCCCCATGCAGTCTTTCTACACTTGCCAAGACTTCCCCCTTTCATTCCGAAGGCTCCTAAAGATGCATGTCTTACATAAAGCTTTCCTTGACTAGCTGTTGTGTGCCCCTTTTCTATTTAGCACTGCTGTTCCATGATTCTGCTGTAATGTGAACTTCTCTCTATTCCATCGTCACACAGAAACTGGTGAGATTTCGTGGGTGGGGTCGTTTTTTTTTTTTTCACTTAGAACATTGGAAGTGTGGTTCCCAACTATAACTATAAGTTTAAGAGGCAGTATGGTACAGTGGAAAGACCTCTAGTTCTGCAGTCAGAGGTTTCATTATTTCACTCACATCCAACTCTTGGGATTTTCTTGGCAAAGATACTGGAGTGTTTTGCCATTTCTTTCTTTAGCTCATTTTACAGATGAGGAAACTGAGGCAAACAGAGTTAAACGATTTGCCCAGGGTCATGCAGCTAGCAAGTATCTTGCCAGATTTGAATTCAGGAAATTGAGTCTTCTTGATACCAGGCTTGGCGCTCTGTCTACTGTGTTACCTATGCCAGCCTGTGGAATCAGAAGTCCTGTAGTCAAATAATGCCTCTTCCACTTACGACTTGTGTGATCATGGCCAAGTGAATCTAGACCTTAGTTTCATCTGTAAAATAATTGTGTTGGATTAAATGGCTTTTAAGGCCCCTGCTGGCTCTAAATATATGTTAATGGTATAGTAGACCTACATACAGAGAAGTGGTGAGGGATGATGGAGAGGGAGCCCTGAGTTCAAGGTCTGCATTGGACACTTACTATCCCTATAACCCTAGAGAAGTCATGACCTCTCTCGGTGATTGTTTCCTCTTCTGTAAAATGAAGGGGAGTTAGACTCTGTGAACTGAGGTCCCTTTCAAATTGAAATCTATGATCCAGTGGCCATCCCTAGAATGCCTTGTAGAAAATTCACCCTGCTCATCAACCAGGAGCTATTCAGATTCTAGGAGATTCCTGGATGATTACAGACAATTGGCAAGCCTATGTAGACATGTTTCCAGAATTCCAGGTTAAGTTAACGCAAAGAGACTTATTTCAGAAGTTGTTAGCTTACCTTAGGTCCTTGATCTGCTGTGCCTAGGAAAGGATGCATGATTCCTGGGTCCTGGAGAGCCAAAGCAGGTGCCATCATGTGACAGATTGGCTGATTAATTCGTTGGTTTAGGCTGTTCCTCTTTTGTCCTTTATCTTTTCCCCTGTTCTCCCCTTAACCAGACCAGGAAGAAAAGTGGCGAAAATTCCATCTCCAAGTTGCCATTTCTTTGGTCTTATTACTATTTCATAGCTCCCCTGGGCTTTACCCCTTTGATAGTTGTAATGAGTGGGTGAGTGGGCTTGTTCTGTTTGTTGATATGTCTATATTCAGATATCTTCCCTTTAACGAAAACCTTCTGCTGAGTACAGAATGAACAGGTGGGAAAATAGGTTAGTTAAGGAAAGTGGTTCATGGAATGATTTGACTAAAGTATATAGTAGGATGCTTTTTTGTGAGGTCTGCAATGGAGGTGAATTATATTTTTGTCTTGAAGTATTACTTAAGATTCTGCACCTTTCAACTCAGCACACATTTTAATTTGTCTGAAAATTTTATTTATATAATTTCTGTTTTTAAATATTTTATTCATGTTTTTTATACATAAACATTTCTGATGTCCCTTCTACACCTCAAAAGGACCTGCCCCTTGTCAAAGGGAAAAATGGTTCAGCAAAATAAACCACCTAGTAACTCTCTTTGACAACATAGATAACATTCTAAACCCACACTGACCTCATAGAAGTGTGTCTTATGTTCTGTTCCTTGGACCCATTGTTGACCGCTATCTTTCATATGAGAGCAACTGCCCCTGTAGGGTTGTTTTCATTTACATTAACAGAGTCTTTGTATATTTTCATCTGGTTCTGTTTTTCCCGCACTTTATGTATCAGTAGTTATGAGTCTTCCTTGTGTCTTTGAATTCTATTTCTTATCTTTTTAAAAATATTTCCTAATATTCATATATCTCAGTTTCTTAAGCTATTCTCCATTTGACCAACTCTCACTTTCCTTTCAACCTTTCTTTGGTTCGTTTTTCTTTCTCTCTTCCTTCTTTCCTTCCTTCCTTCCTTTTCTTTTTTCTTTCTTTCCTTTCTCTTCCTTTCTTTTTATCATAAAAGATGCTGCTATGATCATTTTGGTGTATTTAGATTCTTATTCTCAAATTCTCTTTTTGAAGATAAGGGGAAAAAGTTTCCATAGGCATTCTATGATTTGGTATGCTATTTCCCAAACAAATTTGCCTGTAGAATGCTTGTGAAAATATATTGACATCATTCCAGTCTGAAAGACCTGGTATTATGAAATACCCTCTAGTGTGCAGGGTGGGTTAGAAAAATTTTGAAGCTAAATAGAAGAAATTAAGCCAGCTGAACATGATAAATATTTTAATATGTGTATTATTTTATATCACTTCTTTTGGAAGAGAAAGCATTCCTTTCACTAGAAACTCCTCATGGATGTCCTGTTCACATCATGCAGAGTACCAAGGGTTCAGGGAATTAGTTTAAGACCCATTATTTTGGTATATTGGTGCACAGGAGAATGGATAACTTGTACAGAATTCATTCTGTCATGTATAGATGAGGGGGATAAGACTTAAAAGTTAGCTTACATCTAGTCCTTTGTACTCGTTATAGAAGTAAGTAATGTTGAAATGTAAATAAAAATATGAGCTTTATAACTCACCTTCACAAAGCTGGCCATTTCTTTCTGGGGAGGATCAGAGTTTCATTTTTCAGATTAGGAAAATTTAGCATGATATTCTAGCACAGCTTATAACTCCCAGTTCCACTGAGGATTGCAACTGGTTATCTGGAAATGGGCATTGATGTCAGAACATGAATAGTGAAATCAGTTTATTACATGTATGGAAGGGAAAAATAAAGTTTAGATTGCTTACTCCCTGATTCCATTAGATTGGCTTTCTGATTAAGGATTTTTGGCATGGAACTGCCTTGAAATATGTGCTGAAGTTGAGTGTTTGTGTCTGATGTTCAGAAAGCAGCGAAGCTGACATGTTCTTCCTATGGATGCTGTTGAGGGAGTCAACTCATAGGGCCGACGTACTGGGCATCTCGTACCCTGGTGATCAACTAGAAATGTCCTCCCCTCCAGCATCATGAAATCTCTAAAATATTCTCATGCAGAGGTTCTGCAGCCTCTGATCATTTGCAGTTTTACAGTGATTTTTTTTTTTAAAAAAAGCTAGAAGCCATGAAATCTTTCTCTTTTCACAGGAGATGCCAGATGGATGTTGAACTGAATCCAGCTTTTAGTTTTCTTCAGGTTTTTTTTTTTAAGTACCCGAATGGTGTCTTGGATCTTTATCAGTAAAGCGAGTGCACTCTTCCTCCTCCAATTCCCCACAGCTACCCACACACTGGCATCGGCCTGGTTGCCTTGGTGCCTGTTCCTGAAGTATGTCTGCAGTGGAATTTGGCTGTTTAAATAGCCTGACTTGTCATCTAAAAGTAGAAGTCATTAGCACGATGCTATTTGGCTAGTGGTGTCTTGAAGATGGTTTTAATGAAGTTCTTATTTTATCCCTTTTCTGTTCGTGTTTACTCATTCCACTACTGATGTCTCCATGGCCTGACTTATTGCATGGATCTAAGGTGAAAAAGGATTTCCCTTGGTTAAATTGGACACCCATGGAGAAGGTTGGGAGAATGGAGTTATGGAGACCCTCAGTGAATTGCTAGGAACTTGATATGGGGTTCTTGGTGGGGAGAGTGTTAGACTTGGGGTCAGGAAGACCTGGGTTCATATTCTTTCAGATATTTGCTAGATAGATGACTCAGGGCAAGTCACTGAATCATTCTTGGCTGCAATTTCCTCATTAGTAAAATGAGGGAGTTGGACTGAAAGGTCGTCTGAGATCTCTTCTAGCTGTAATCTGATGGTTATAGGGTTAGTTTCATAAGAAAAGTCCACTTTGCCTAACATTCCATTTCTGAGTTCTTGTGTGTATTGGAGAAGCATGGAATTGGATCTGGAGTGGTGGGTATGTGTGTTTTCAAGTCAGACCTGCTCCTCTCCTCTTGGGGAATTGGTTTCTAAAATTCCCACTAGCTTATTTCTTACTTATGCAGTTTGCCTTCACTGTGATGCCAAGATTGCCAGAAAATTACGTAATGGTCTCAGAATAGGCAGGGGTGTTGGTATTTTAAATTTGATTTTCAGTCTAATCCAGACTTCTGGATGGGAAGGGAAGTGTGGTAGACCATGAAGTCCGCTAGGTTAGAAGTCAAGGGACCAAAGTTCTTTCCCCCTTACCCTCTGACTATGTTACAGACAAATACTCAGGGAAGTCCCTCCATCCCTCTTTGCTTCTCTCAGTATTCTGACATGAGGGGGGTTGGCCTGGATGATTGCTAATGTCCCTTCTGCCTCAGAAATTCTTTGATGCAATGATTCATAAACAGCTCCAGAAGTTAGTTAGCTCCTGACAGGATATGTCAGTAGCAGAGGCTGTAGCAAGGCATAATACACTCCCCAACTTCCCACCTGGGTGAGTCAACCCTAAACTGTATGCATGGTCTATTCAATGGAAAAGAAAGTAGTGCATCCCTTCTCATTCACTAGCTGGCATCTCTGCAGCAACCGCCAACTGGCAGATTGTGTTGTGAGGGAAGGCAAATTAATTAGTTACTTGAAACTGTTCTCTCATTAACTCCAGGGAAGTTGTTAGAGGAAAACCTCCAGAGTATAGTGTCTCTTGTTGGACTTTTTTTTTTTTTGAGAGGGAAAAATTAGTGTATATCATGTTGTATGTAAAACAACCAAATTGGCTTTAAAACACTTATTTTATATAAGTAGTGCAGGATTAATCACAGTGTGGAGGCTGGTGTTTTGTCATTAAATGATACACTTGTTGAAAAAACGTGACCTTGTATTAAAAGTGACACTCCTACCAGTGATCATGAACAGCAGGCATCTTAAGACTTCTTTCAGGTATATTTCAGCAGTTTTGGGAGAACTTGGGAAGAATTCTTACCAGGGATTTTCTGCTAACAAATCAGCTCAGTAAGTCCCATTTTAAATCTAAGTGCAAATATTAGCAAGAACCAGAAGCCTGATTAGTTTTCTCTTCCCTTCTTGGTGCCCCCATTTTGCCTCCTTCTTCCTCTATTCTGCTACCCATGGCCTTCTGCTCTTGTTGGCCTTTGCCTTGCTTCAGTCTGTTAAACCTCCCCTAAACTTCCCTTTGACCTCTCTCCATCTTTTCCCCCAGTTTTCTCTTCTGAATCTTGTAACAAGGTACCTTTAGCACATATTCTAGGGCATGGAAAAGCTGATTGTGACATAGGAGCTATCAAGCAGTTTTAGGGCCAGCAGAGAAGATTGAGTGTTACTTAGGGAAATGGAACCAATTAAAACAAAATTTGAGCTTTGGCATCAGACCATTTGGGATCTAACTTTTGGCATCAAAGGCCGTCCTGTTGAATGTTAAATAACAGTTCAAATAGAATAGTATTATACCTGAGGGGTGCGGAGGTGGAAGGGGAAGCAGTTTTAATATCAGTGAGTGGAGAATGATTGGGTACTGCCCAGGATTGTGAGCTAAATGTTATCATTTGTCATAGAAATATCTCAGAATCACCTCCAGAATGCCCAGTCATATGCTTCATTGAACTGTAGTAAATGTTCTTTTGTCCTCAATGGTGAAAGTTGGTGCCAATATGGCAGCCTTTCAAGATAGAACCTTTACTATTAAAGGAAGTGAGATTGTGTGTGTGTGCGTTTGCCAGGTGTTTTTGTGTTTGCCACCCCCAGGCCTTAGGGATATAGCTCATCTGGATCTGCGTGGAATGAAATTCATCCAGAGTAGCAAGGTGTCCTCATTATTTACTAATCTTTCACATCAACTCCCTGTTAATCATTTTTGTTCTGACATTTCCAGTGCTGTCCTTTGCAGAGGAATAGAAAGAGAATGACAATTGACCAGCAAAATAATAAATAGATATGTGTATGATACATGTATGTATGTATGTATGTGTATAATATATGCTAAAATTACCTAAATGTTGTTGGGAAGAAAGCACGTTGTAATCCTTAAAACACTCTCTAAACATGAGTTTATTATTATATGCGTACATATATCCCCGCACATATTCAATCTGAAGAATTTTAAAACACCGTCATGATTTTTGAGAAAAAAATTTCTATTCTAGATTTGATCAGTCACTGGAGTAATGTATTGTAAAATTAAGGAGGAGTTTGATATTTTATCCTATCTTTGTTTTTTCCCCTCTGTTCTAACTTACATCTGTTTTCTCCAGTGTAGTAAAGCTGTAGGATCATAGGATACTGTAATATCTTTATATGACCACGCTGCAGATGGCTGATGGGGCAAGAAAAGCAGTGATCACATCTGTTTGCCCCAGGAATGTCTTAACAAGCAGATCACTTTGATCAAAAATCGTGCTAGTTATTAACTGAATCAGATTATTTCTTCATGCTGATGGTAGGCCTTTGAATAGCCTGTTTCCCTGACACCCCGTTCCCCCTCTGCTCCAACATGCCCACTCACCTCTCTGTTTCCATCTCCCTTAGTCCCTCTCACTCGGTCATTTGCTTTCTCTGTTGCTGTCTGTCTCCCTTCTCCCTCCTTGCCCTTTATTGGGGGGCACAAATACTAATTGTTATTGATTCCACCAGTTGATTTAAACATAGAGATGGGGCAGCGCAGCGTGTAACCAAATGCTTCCTCTTGGTTCTTGAACCATACCTGTACAGGACTAAAGCTTACTGTTCGCCTGAGATGTTTCCTGCCTCCTCTCACCAGCACTTAGATACTACCCTAACATAGCAAATAATCAGTACATATTTGTTGAACAAATGAACAAAATATTGTGTAGATAAAACCTGAAAACAAATGGTTACTGTTTCCAATGACGTGTTTCACATTCCATTGTTAAAATTTTGTAAATCAGAAGGTGGTGAAATAAAACAGCTAAAACCTTTCACTTTTGTAGAAAATTCCAGTTAACCAAAAGCCTACTAGCTAGTGACATTATTTATAGAACCCCTCATTTTCCCACCCATTTTCTGGCATTTCACTTGGGAAAAAGAAGAAAACAATCAAATATTTGAAAAATAATATCATCAACAACCCCTTACTTCTAAAACACACACACACACGCACGCACATACACACATACATGCATGTACACAGACACGCACACATATGCACACATATACACATATACAGACACGCACACACACACGCACATGCATGAATTTATCAGGGAATTTGATAAAGAAATCATCTCCAAGATTACATCCTGGATTCCAGAGATTCAGTATGAGTTCCCTCAACGTAGTATATCTTCGGGATCTATACTACATGTGTTCATAATTCATAATGATGACCTTGAAACAATTTTGTAGTCTGAATAATCAAAGACTAAATTACAGTCTAAATATGGAATTAGTATGGCAAGGAAATGCTAAAACATTTTAGTGTTTCAGGACGAATAGGAGCAAAGGGGAGTTTCTGGAGAGTCTGAGTTAACCAGAAAATTAAATTAAGTCAGAACTTCTCATTTTCTGAATTCTGGTTAATTGACTCTTTTAGGCAATTTTCTGTGAATTGTGGCCCTTTTTGCAGTTTCAGAAAATTAGCTTTATCATTCTTTCTTTAAATAGATAAAAGTATGTCTTGATTACTTGTTGTTCAGAAGGCAGCTCTTTGTAGTTATGTTCATGTCTGTGCTGTGCAGTGTGTATTTTTCTAATCTGTGATGGTGTTTTCTTTTATTGCAGCTTTTGGAAGGAAGAGACTTGGGTATACCTAGTCTGGCTGACTTCAGCTATGTTCTGGCCAATCTCCTCACATATTGTCCCTGATCCTGTAAGCATCCTACACTGTACATATATATCCTAGTTTTTGTCTAAAAGCGTAGGGAGGGAAGTCACAGTCCTTCAAAAGAAAAGGACCCCTCTCTTCAGACCAGAAGGTGATGCCATTCTTGGGTTAGTCAGGCTCCTAGCTAAACCAATATTCATGGCTTTCTTTTCACATTCTTGTCAGGTTTTAAGTATGTATATTATGTGTTAACAGTAATAGTATACAAGTTGAATGTGAGGCATCTTGCCAGGGTTTGGCTTTTATTCAGGATAATTGTTGTGGAAACTCTATGCTTCAATTAGGAATCCCTGACCCACTGCTCTATATTTCCAAATTCATCTGTACTCAATGTCTCAAGACTTCAATAAGTCCTCACAGAGATCTTCCATTGGATTCCACTCAGTATGCTGACAGCCTTCCTCTAATCTCATGTATCCGAGGGAGGTACACAAAGTGTGCTCTCACTACATGATGGACCCATGTTGTTTTCAGTCATGTATCTTTGTAATGATATTTCTGTGTAGTTCTTCAGTGTAGCTTAGTGTAGCCAACTCACACCTACCATGGACTTCTCCATCCATCTGGAGTCATCAGCAAATTTAATTCTTAGGAGGCGGCAGTATTCTGCCTGAAGGTTGACTTTTAATTTCATTATTTTTAATTTAGTTGGTATCACATAACTTTTATTTTAGTAACATGAGGGGCCTGGCTCTTGACTGTAGGTAAATTATAGAGAACCCATGGTTTAGATTTTATTTATATGAGTTGAAGCCAGATGAATAACTCCATAAAATTTGTTTGTTTTGAAATGCCATGTCTTCCTCGTAAGGTTGTTGAAAAAGAATCAAATGAGATATTATATCAAACAAAAGTATTCTGTATAATTCTGTAAGATTTTTCTCATTGTCATTGTCTGCTTTCTTACTCCATTGACTTGTGAAATGGATCTGGCCTCATTTTTTCTGACTCCATCTTTTTCTTGTTTGGATCCAAGTTTCATTTATAGTAACTGAAAGGAAATGCCTGGCTAGGTGGTTGTATTTAGAATAAGCACACTTGCTGTTTGGTATTTCTCCTGTCCCTCTAGTAGGGATAGTAGCACCTAAAGATTTAGTTTTATCTTCCTTGATGTAGTTGTTGTCAGATTTGAACTAGCTCTTTACCTCTTACTACAAGCGAGGTGAGCCTCCAGCATTTTTCTTAGTGCTCAATGAGGATGACTTTGCATTGTGTGTTGTTGTTCTCCCTCCCTGTGTGTATCATAGTACTTTCCTTTTCTGTTTTATGCTCCTGTAGCAGTTTTTCATATTTTTAACCCAAGACAGTTGGCTTGCCAAAAATAATAGAAATTCATGATGTCATCATTCTCACCCACATTCCAAACTGGTGGAGCCTTGATCTCATCTCGTCATCTGTAACTGGAGTTTCTGCTTAGATTGTTAGGACTTGTGGGGTTTTTTTTTTTTGCTTTTTTTTTAATCATGGAATGGGAGATTTGCTTTGTTTTTGCTGTCTTTGTCATTAGAATCCATTATTATTGGGCTCAGTAATGGACTTTCACAGCACCAGCCTCAAAGACCAGTCTGCCTATCAGGAGATCTGACTGTCAGTTGTGGTAATCTTCCTTCCTCCCTCTTTCCCCCACCCCAAAACTGTCACTGTGAAGCTGGGAAAAAAACAAAAAAATAAATGGAAAGAAGCTATGTTCTTGTTTTTCAGGATGCATCATTGATATAGACCTTAAAGTATTTCAGATTTTTTTGGGTGAGTGGGAATAACTTTTAGCTATGCCCAAAGTTTAATTACAGTTGAGACAGTTTTTTCACATTATGTAGACTTAGTATTCATGTCACTCACAATTCTTAATTATCTTAGTACATATTTTATATGACATAATATTCGCACCCCTACCATCCTTCCGTCTCTACAGAGAGCATAACACATGGCACCAAAGTAATAAAAATGTAAGCTCTAGAGTGAAGAGCCAAAGCTAAAACAAGCCATTTTTACATAGAACTTTAGTTTAGGTTCTGTGTAGTAGGTTGATCCCTTGCTTAACCTTTAATAAAACTGGATTCAAGGGTATTTATATATAAATAAATAATAAAATTCATTTCCTTTCCTACTTCCATATAAGCATGTCCTTAGTAATGTATCACAGTGAATATTTAAACTTCAGTATTAGTGCTATCAGGGTTTCTTTCTCTTCTTTTCTTTTTTTTTTAAGAACAGTACTTCTTAGTGCAGGTTTTGAGGTTGAGAATTACAGGTAGGGTATTTCCATATGGTGAAAAGTTATTAAGATTATAGGATAATATTTATCCTGACCTTTATTTTTTCTGTTCAATAGTTCAGAGGATTTGTGATTTTTTTGATATAGATGCTCCCTCCAATATGAGAGATTCCAACCCATCTTGCACCATGTTTTGTTCATGTTCTCTTGTAGATCCTCCATAAGAAATGCACCCAACATGCTAGGGCCTTCTTCCAAATCTCCTGGTACAATAAGCAGAATGCCAAGCTGTTCATTTACTCACACTGCATAGTCCATGACCTTAAAAAGAACACAACGGAGCCAAAGAGTGAATCTTAAATGGACTTAGACTTGAAAAGAATCTCAGTGACCATCCACTCTCCCCAGCTCCCCACTTTACAGGGAAGTTAAGTGATTTGCCTGAGGTTATATAGAGGTAGTGAGCATACAAGGTGAATTTAAGCCCAGGGTCCTCCAGCTCCAGAATCAGTGGCTTCCCCTCTGTGGGACTGTCACCTTTCCTGGCTGTACGTCCCTTTCATGATATCTTTTGTGGTTCTGAACTATTTTGTGCAACCATTTCCTTTGCAAAAGCATTTTGCCAACAATTGGGTAGATTGAATGATTAATTTTATAGTAACACCTAGCATAATACCTGTCACATAGTAGGTACAAATGCTTGTGGGTTTGTGAAGTGTAGCAAAATCTCCTTGTCTTGTAAACGCAGGAGTCAAGAAGCATTTATTAAGTGCTTCCTATATGTCAGGCATTGGACTAAGGGCTGGGGATACAGAAAAAGGCAAAAGATCATCTTGCCCTCAAGGAGTCCACAGTCTAATGGGAGATATAACATATAAACAGGCTATATACAGGGTAGGAAGGGGAAGTCATTGTCATCACTTGGGTTTTGGAAAGACTTCTCATAAAAGGGGGATTTTAGTTGAGACAGAAGTGAGAAAACAGAGGAACCAGCAGGGAGTGGTGAGGAGAGAAAGAATTCTAGGCATGGGGAACATCCTGAGAGGAATGTAAGCAGACTGCTGTCTCTGGATTACAGGGTACATGGAGGGAAGAAGGTGTCAAAAGGTGGCAAGTAGAAAAGGGTGAGGTCATGAGTGGTTCTGAAAGCCAAGCAGAGGATTTTCTCTTTGATGCTGGAGGCTCTAGGGAACTGCTTGCTGTTTATTGATTGGGGCTGGGGGAGTGGGGTGGGGGCTCTTTGGAAAGATCACTTGGGCAGCTGAGTGAAAGATGGACTGGAATGGGCAGAGACCCATTGACAGGCTGTTGTAGTAGCCCAGACATGAGGTATAAGGGCCTGCACCAGGAAGGTGGCAGGGTCAGAGGAGAGAAGGGACCATTTCTCATCCTGATCCTGATCCTAGCAGTTAACATTTTTAAAGCACTTACTGTGTGCCAGGCAGGAGAGATGTCATGAAGAATTAACAGGATTTGGTGACAGATTAGATTACAGGAGTGAGAGTGTCTGGAGTCAAGGAGGACTCTAGGTTGAGAACTTGGGTTACTTGGAAGAGAGTAGTCCCCTTAGCAATAACAGGGAAATTAGGAAGAGAGGCAGGTTTTGAGGTGAAGGGGAGGAACATAATGAGTTTATTTAGTTCATAGGACACTAAGAATATGTATTCTGGGCCTACCACTTGCCTTCTATAAATATTAATTAGTGTAGACTTTCCTCTTGGGATCTCAAAGCAACATTATAAATATTTGATGAAAAAGAAGTCACTATCATGAGCCACTCTGGAGTGGTCTTATCGTTATCATTATAATTGTGGTTATAATATACTCCCTGAATGTTGTGCCAGGCACCACTGGCCCTAGACAGAATCGGGACCTTGCTTACCCACTTTGCCTTTGGCATCCCCTCAGCCAGGAACGAGCTGCCCCAGGGCTGCCTAGAGACCACCCAGTGGTTCCCCATGGAAACCTAGACTTCATCTTATTGCCTCCTTCTCTGAAGTTCTGTCCCTCCTCCTAACTCCCACTAATAATTCAGTCTATTCTACAAGTCTTAATGCTCTGTTATAAGCTAGCTGTCAGGAAGTCTTAACAAGTTTCACTTCAGCTGCCCTCTGTAAGTATAATCTGTGCGAAGAGTGGTGCCATCCTTGGCTCTGGAGAAAATATAAAATTAAATAAGGCCCAGCTGATTCCTCCTGGAGCATGCATGTCTAAGTAACTAAAACAATATAAACCAATTTTTATTAAGATGTTGATTAGAGATAGCAGCTTAAACTGCTATTATTTTAAAAAGACATAGCAAAGCCAAAAGAATGGATCTTAAATTTTAGAATTTCAGGAACTGTGGCTCATGGGGAAGTGAGTGAGATTTCCTTCTCATTTGTTAGAGATGAACCAACTTGTACATTTCTTCTGACTGTTTAGATCACTGGAATGCCACAATTACTGATGGCTCAGGCACTAGCCCACAGGACCAGGTTAACCACTGACCACTGGTACCATCGAGTCGCATAGGATTCTAAGGTTTAGTGGCAGACTTTCTTACCTTTACTACAAGGAATGGGATGCCCTCAGAGGACCCATTTTTCCCTAGTCGAGTGGTGAGGCAACCCTGTCTCAGATGATGTTACCAGCCTCCAGCCAGGAGCCAAAACTCCCACCAAAGGGTCAGGCCTAGCCTTGTACCTAATCACCATAAGAAGCCACACACCTAGGTAAGGGAATAACCATGTGCAGACAGTGCCTCCAGCAGCATGAAGCTTTGTTGCTCCCTTAGGAAACAGATGAGAAAGCCAAGAAGCTAGATATCACAGGAATGGTAACCACTTGCAAAAAAACCTGCCACTGTTCTCTTAAAATGCTGCTATCATGTGGCCAGACCTCTTTGGTCTTCCCAACTGATCATAGTATTCTATGGAGGGGGCGTGGCCTTAGGGACTGGCCATCAGTGATGGAAGTATGGGCATGGTTGCCCAATCCATCATTCTTTGTGTTTGCGCTGTTTCCTATAAGCAGGAAAGGAAATGAATTTTATTTTTATTCAATATGTAAATATCTTAGCATCTAATTTTACTGAAGGTTAAGTCAGGGTTCAATCTCCTACATAGATACTCTACTTAATTAAGTTATATTTAACAGTGGCCCAAGTATCGATGCAGACACTGCATAGGCTGGCCTTCTGAGATGTTCAGAATACTGAGTGTTTTTTTAGAAGGCAGGAAAAGGCATTATTCTTTATGAAGCCTTTGAAAAAGGAAAGAAGGAAACAACTATTTACTAAACATCTACGATGTGCCACACACTATGCTAAGTGCTTTACAGATATTTCTCCTGTGATCCCCATAACAACCTTGTGAAGCAGGTGCCCTTATTGTCCCCATTTTACATTTGTGGAAATGGAGACCAGGAGAGTTTAAGTGACTTTGCCAGAGTTGCATAGCTACTAAATGTCAGAGGTCACATTTGAGCTTGGGTGTTCCTGATTCCAGGTTTAGCATGGTATTCACTGAGAAGATCTCTAAGTGTCATGATAGGCTCCTTTAGTGCTCAAGATTCATCGTTTCCTCCTCTGCTTCCCCTGAACCAGAGTAGTGGGACACTTCAGATTGGCACTGCAGAGAGTAAGACGAGGTGCATCTCCTTTCATAGAAAACGACTGCCTTCGTGTAGCTCTTCCCCCTCTGAAGGCCTTGTCTTCTGTCTTCCTAATTGATGCGTGACCTTCCTTCAGTCTCCTAAATATGAATGTACTAGGCCTTTTCATGGGAGGCTTTTGACATTAATTGAACCAGCCATGTTATCTCTCCTTGCTCTTTTGGCCATGGTCTCCCTTTGTTATTGTAATCAGATACTTTCCTTTGGCCATCACCCCTGCAACCAGACACTTCCACCAGTTTTCATCCATGGTGTAACAGACTTACTAGTTGCGCCATGGGTAAATCTAGAAATTTATGAGTGTACATTTGAAAAAAAGTGGCTGAAAATTCCTGCTCTAATTTCAGAGATGGCACCTTGGGTTCCTGGTGCCTTGATCTCCCCCTCCTGTCATGTGGGATACAAAGGCTAATGCAGTTCTGTTTTAGGCATCAGTCAGCAAAGTGAGGAATAGAGGGTGCCCTGGGAAGCCATTAGCAGTGTTCCAAAGGAAAATGCAATCTTCTGGGGTGTTTCTGGATTCTGTTAGTCTTAAATAAAGTGAATAGTAACAAATAAATTGCTACAATTGCTTAAATGAGGAGAAAAAATCAGTTTATATCATGGTGGCAGACTGCATATTGTCTCTGTTTTTAGAATCACTAGTCATTTAGGTTCACACTGCAATTAATAATAAATCAAACTTGTGAGTTACTTAAGGGATGATGTTAGTAGAGACTGAGCAGACATGTTGACGGAATGCTGAAATATAACTGTAAAGTTTGATAGCTGTAAATGTTATTCATAGTATGTTCTAATTAAGCAACTAGAATGAAACCTGCTTATAGATCCTGCAGTTGATTCCACAAAATGGTTTTGCCACATAGTCTTTGACTCGTTTTAATTTATGCTCTATTTAGCATCATGGTAGAGAGTAATGACATCTTGGTACCCAGGAAATAGTGCCAGGCTTGAAGAAGACGCCCTGGTTTCCAGTTTCAGCCACCATTCCCTTGTTGCTGGCTGCCTCTGGATTTTAGTTTTTTCACTGAAGATATTAGGATGGAGGAGGGTAGAACTTGGTGATCACAGAGGGCCCTTCCGTCTCCAAATCCTGTGATCCCTAAAGGCTGATGGAACTCCATCCTTTGTGTAGCTTTGAATTTCTAAACCCCCATGGGAATCCACTGAGAGGCCGTCAGGCTGATGCACATCTCTTAAACTTGCTTTTCCTAGTTCCTTTGAAGACACAGCAAGCAGATCCTAAGCTTCATTTTGTCCTTATTTCTGCTGGGCCACTTGACGAGAATAATACCAAGAAGGTGGGCCCAAGCCCAGTGAAAATTAATATTGTTTGGCATTTACAGAGTGGAGTCAGCCTTGGCTAGATCAGATCTGTACTTGGTAGCTAGTTGGTATTTGGAGTTTGGTTCTAGGTGACATGTTTTAAGAAGGCCATTCATGAACTGAAGTGCTTCTAGAGCAAGACAGTTGGCATGGCAAAGGACATGGAATCCATGCTGTTTATGATTGGTTGAAGGAACTGGGGATGTTTAACCTGGAGAAGGCAAAACTTGGAGGTTGGGGCAGGGGTAGAGCACAAAGGCCTTCTTCAAGTTTCTGAAGTTATAATTGTTCTTCTTGGGCCCACCCAAAAGGCAGAATTAGACATTACAAAGAGGCAGATTGAGGTGTGAGATTAGGGCAGTTTTCTCTACAGTGAAAGCTAACCAGAAGTATCATGGGCTGCTTTGAGAGGTAACAGACTCTGATTTACATCAGGCAAAGAGGGGATGATCCCTTGTTAGGTGTGTTCGATGTGCTGTAGGAGGGATGCTCATTCACCTTAGATAAGACCAGAAGGCCTCTGAGGGTCCTTTTAGCTCAGAGATACATTGCAGGTCTGGAACTGGTAAAGCAGATTGCTGCTGGACACAGTTTTGTGATACTTTATTTCTCAAGAAAATGAAGTTAGTACTCAGTGTGACCTTTTAGATAGATGGCCTTCAGATAAACTTGGTCTCCTAAAAAGTTTTAGTGTGTAGCATAAACATTAAAAAAAAATACACATATATATTCAGCAAGTATAAGACCCACATTTGGTGAAATGTCTGGGACATTGTAAACAACGATTGGTTTAAGAAATAATTTGGGAAGTGATCCATAGGAAAGAACTCATAGGATACAGCAGTTACTGGGGGTGTTTGGAGAATGTGCCCATTGTTCAGTTACGTGATCCTGTTCGTAAATGACGGAGAGGCCCCTCTCTTACTGCTTATACTTCCTAAGCCTCAAAATGACCATGGTCAGCTTCAGAGCAGAACAGCAGCTAACACTTCTGCCAGCATTCGGAAAGACATCCCTGGGCTGATTTGCATGAAATCAGAATTGTATCCTCTCAAGGTATATTTATTAGATTTCTATTTAAATTTGCACCCTCTGTGATAAAATGGCACAAATACTAAAGGGAAATGATTAATTAAAATATGTGACAGAAGCAGCAATTGCTGTATATTAAAGTCAAGAGAATATCCATTTTAAAACCTTGTAAGAGTTGGTGCTGGTCTCCACAAGGCACTGAGGGCATTCTACCACCATAAGTCCCCTCGGGAAGAAGTCCTGCCTTCAGATCACTGTATGGAATGGAGGGAAGCGTATGAGCTTTAAGCTTATTTTAATTGCTGTTAATGCAAAGGCAGAGGAGTGATACTGAAAATCACTGCTCAGATCATTGGTTTTCCATAGATCTTTGTGCAGCAGGCCAGAGCCATATAGATCATTGGGGTAATATGAACTCTCGTTTCATGCTCCATTTTTATAAGAGACTTGTGATTCTCATTACAGTTGTGTTGCACCATGTTTCTATTTTCTACTATACTCTAGAGCCAGCGTGACAGAGAGAATAATGTGCTAGAGAAAGGAGAAAGCTGAGTTTGAATTTCACCGCCGATCCTTGACAAGTCAATTAATGTCTTTGAGTCTCAGTTTTCTCATCTGTACAATAGGCATAATAATTCACAGGATTGTGTTGAAGCTTTAATAAGCTTTATATAGGCATATATTATTTGTAGTGTTATATATCATATATATTATATTTATGTATTTATTACATATATTTATGTGTGTGTGTATCCATGTGTCTGTCCCTATGCAACTGTTATTTGCTATGACTAAGAACCTTGTCTCATATTTCACTGGAATCATTGAGGCCATTTGCCCTGACCTGCTCCTCCTCTTACACTGCTCAGATCCTGTATCACATGAAGGGTCATCTCTCCTCCTTGCCAAGGCAAGCTCCTCTACATACACACGTGATTCCGTCTCATCCTGGCTTCCCCAGCAGATTGCTTACTCTGTGATCCCAACTCTTAGTCATATTCAGTCACTCTCTATTGTCTGTTGGTTCCTTCTTTATGGCCTACAAACATTCCCATGTCACCCCCATCTTAAAGAAAAATGCCCTCACTTGATCAGTCCATCCTCAATAGCTTTTTCCCTCTAATTCTCCTTCATTTTATGGCTAAACTCCTTGAGAATGCCCTCTACAGTAGCTGCCTTTACTTCTTGTGCTCTCATTTTCTTCTTAGCTCTCCACGGTATGATGTCATATATCACCTTTGAACTGAAACTGCACCCTTCAGCATTACCAATGGTCTCTTAATGGCCAGATCTAATGACCTTTTTTTGTCCTCACCCTTGACCTCTCTGCAGCCTTTGATGCCATCTTTGGCTTGATTTTCTCTTCTTGCTGGGTTTTTGTGACTGCTCTCTTATGGTTCTTCTCCAGCTGCTGCTTCTCTCTCTCCTTTGTAGATCTTCATCCTTGTTATATCCGCTAACCATGGGAGTTTCCCAAGGCTCTTCTCTTCTCCCTCTGGACTTGGTGTTCTCATTGTCTCACACGGTTTTAGTGATCATCATCTCCATGAAGATGCTCTCCTGACTTCTAGTTTCAAATCTTCAGCTGCCTGTTTCATATCTCAAATTAGTTGTTGCATAGGCATCTTAAACTTAGCATGTTCAAAACTGAATTTATTGTCTTTCCCCTCAAACCTCCCCTCTTCCCAACTTCCCACTTACCCTCCAGGGTACTTCTATCCAATTCTCCCAGTCACTCAGGCTCACACCCTGTGTGTCATCCTTGACTCCTCACTCTCAACCCCCTGTGTTGCCAGTGCTTGTTGACTTTAGTTTCCTAGCATCTCTCCTGTGTGCTCCCTTCTCTCCTCTGACACCACTACGTTGGTGAGGGCCCTCATCATCTCATGCCTAGACTATAGCAGGAGCTGTTGTTCAGTCTCTCTTTGCTTCAGTCCATCCTCCACTTGGCTGTCCAACTGATCTTCCTCAGTTAGGCAGGTCTGGCCACATCACTTCTCCTTCATTACTCTCCAATGGCTCCATGTCACTTCCAGGATCAAATAGAAAGTCTGTCTTTTATGCCCTCCTCTCAACCCACTCTACATCGTGTGGCTTCTTAGTCTTACTCCTGTGTGTTTTCTGATCTGGTAACAACGGCCTTCTTGCTATACCTCTCACCCAACATTCCGTCTTCCAACTCTGACCCTTTTCACGGATTCTCCCCCTTGCCTGGAATTCTCACCCTCTAATCTCTGCCTCCTGGCTTCTTCCAAGGCCCAGTTAAAATCCCATCTCTAAAAATCCCAGCCTTTTCCAGACCCTCTTTATTGGTAGTTAGCACATAATTGTTTGCATGTTGTGTGTTGTCCCTCCCATTCTATTGGGAGCTCCTTGAGAATAGGGAATGTCTCCTGCCTTTCTTTGTTTTTCCAACTCTTAGTACAGTGTCTGGCACATAAATGTTTATTGACTGGTGATTTTTCTTAATATACTTTGGAATGAAACTGTAACAGTTCAATTTAGCCCCCGCTGTATCCAAGCCACCTTAATAGGTGTTGGTGGGTGCAAAGCGGAAATATACCTGAGTCTAAATATGACATAAAATGGTCATAAAAGTGGGGATCTCTTATGCTAGCCCTCTATCTATGTATCATCACAACAATTAAGGTAAGACTGTGCAGTCCCTCTCCCAACTGCTAGTGGCCTCCGTCTCAAACTGCCTCGGATTTTGTTGTTTTGTACTTACTCTCCTTTTATTTGTGCTGGTCATACTTCCAGCTGTACTTGTCTCCCTAGTAGAATATAAGCTCCTTGCAATAGGAATTGTTTCATTCTGTGTACTTTTGTCCCCAGTGCTGATCACAGGGCCTGGCACATTGGAGGTTCTAAGTAAATGCTTGTTGGTTGATTGATTAGTTTTCTCATCTCACCATTTCAGTGCTGAGTGTTATGGACTGGCCCCCAGAGCAATCTCGTATGCTTTTGTTGTGTACAGATTGGGTCTAGATGTGGCATGGGTTCTGGGTTAGAGTGAGGCTAGATTCTGTTTATTATATCACAGCATTTCAGAACTGTATTCCTTCATTAGTGATCCCACTGCAGTGTATATTGGGTCTGTTAAGTAGGGTGCTGGCCCCCCGATAGGGTCTGGGAGTTAAAAGAGACCTTGCAGTTCACTTAGCTCACACCAACTCCTGTTACAGATGAGGAAACAGAACCCAGAGAGTTTACATGACTTTCTCAGGGGCACACAGGGAATAAATAAAAGAAGCCACTATTTGAACCTAGGGCTTCTGCCACCAAATCCAGTTGTCTCTGTTGCCTAGTCATGATTTGGTCAGGAAGAAATATACTTAGAGGTTTTGAGTAGGAGAGACTAGTTCTTAAAGTGACTTAATTTTAATCAATCTCTACTCTGTTTGGAGGCTAAGGAAAGAATGATGCTTTGCAAAAGTGAGAAAATTAACCAAATTCCCCTGGCTGTTTAACATGGATTGTAAATTGTATTACTGACCAACCTTAGTCAGGATTTTAGTGCTTAGGAAGAATCTTTCTGATAGGCTTATGGCTCTAGCCCATTTTCTCTATGTGAAAATGAACATGTCCAATAATGGGGCCAAATTTGCCTATTGAATTTGGTCATATTTTAAAGTAGCTCCTAAGGAGAAAGATTGTTTCATAGTGATTTAGTGCTTACAGAATTGCAGCTGCATGGGAGAGTTTGCCATGTTGGTGGCTTTGGAGAGAAACATATGTGGTTCTTTTGCAGGTAATAAAATGGAAAATCCAATTTGCAATTGCAGACTAAAGCCCTGAGTGATATATGATCTTCATAGCAGCATCAGTCAGAGGGTTAGTGCGAATCACAGTGCTGGCTGGCTTCCCTTGTGGCCTGTGCCTCAGAACTGAATAGTGAACAATGTGAATCGGGGTCTTGGTGATAGCCAGCATCTCTTCCGACACACCACTTTCTAGCTTATTAGATCCTCTTTGTCACAGTGCTTAATCCTGCTGCCTGATTCTTGTTAGAACACCACCGGCGCATGCTGCTCTGGCTCCTAATAAAGGAGCTGGGGGTGAGGCCCCTAACTAGGAGCATTGGAGCATGAGGCAGTTAGGCAATCGCAGCCTGACTGACGGGGGTGAAATGCTTCCTGCATGTTATTACTTAAAAGGGAACGTGCCTCAGACAGCTGATGGATGAGCTTTGCTGAGGTAATGGTGACTTGTGGATAGGCCGCTATGAGATGGGTGTCATCTTTTCTCCCAGCATAATGGTCTAGCTTTACTCTAATTATGTTAACCCTTTCCTAGGGATGGTGGCACTCAAGTCTTGATAGGCAGTGGTGCCCAGTAGGGCATGGGGATCCCAGGGACAGATCAGTTTCCCCAAAGGATTATAGCCACCCATGGGCATCAGGCGCCATATTACACCAGGGATATAACCTCAGACACCAGAATGAGCACCTCCCATTTCCTCACACCCCAGTTCTAACTCAAGGGGAGACCAGGCTCAGTTTGGCCGCATGACTGGTGTCAGCTGCCATAGTTTCTTTCTCTCAGGTTTGTCATGACTATCAGGGATGCTTTTTCCACAGCAGCCCTTCTGTTTGCCCCTTAAGGAAAATTGTATTCAGGCTCCCTAGTTTCTCCCTCTCTCAGCTGCACCTGTTAATCAGACTTTATTGTCTTTTGTACCTGGATAAACAAAGTGGGGAGCGTAGAGGAAGCTGGGGTGTGGTTGGCAGTTGGCCTCAGCTCTGCTGCTGCCTCACTGGAACTAACTCTGGGCAAGCTGATTGCCTCTCATTGCCTCAGTTATCTCTGAATCAGTGAATGACCTAGCATTTCTCAGTACCTTCCCTGTGCCAGACACTAGGGCAGATGCCAGTAAGAGCCAAGACAAGTGAAAGCATCCCTGTCTTCACGGAGCTTACATTCTATTGATTGAGACAACATGTACAGATATTGAATACTACCTTGCTTTCCATCAAGTGTCTCTCCACCCTCCCCCACGTAAACTGTGCACAAACTAGATTAAAGGTAATTTGGGAGGGGGAAGTTTCTGTTAGCTGCACATTCTGGGAAGGTCTCATGCAGAAGATGGTGCTTGGACTGAGCCTCAAAGGAAACTTGGGAGGTGAAAAGGGAGGAGAGAGGCCATTTCTGGCTTGAAGGCAGCCATGATCCCTTCTTGCTCCAAAACTCAGAGATGCGGGGGTCCTGTAGTCCACAGGAGCAGGAATAGATGGGTAGCTCTGAATGGCAGCCTCTGCCCCCAGCTCCTTTTCTCCACTTAGACCCACTCAGAAATTGACAGCTCCCCTCTAACTGAAGGGTGTCTGACTGCTGTCTAGGTTCTCCCCGTGCTTCAGTTAGTAGCAGTGAGGAGTGATCCCTAGTGCGTCTTCTCTCTTAGCAGACAGGGCCCACATCCAAACATCATCTAGGGCTGGCAGTTCCGCATTGGGACAGAGGTTTCTGAGGGTTGGAAGAGGCAGTGAACATGTGACTAACCCTTCTTGACATCATCCCCTAGGAGCCAATTATAAATAGACTGATTTGTGGGCAGATAAAACCTCTGATAGCATTATCTTAAGAAGAGTTACGATGAGGCAGCCATGTGGGGTAATGGGTAGAAGATGGGCCTAGGAATTAGAAAGACCTGGGTTTGAGCCCTGCTTCTCACTCAACCCGGTTCTGTGGACTTTGGGTGAGTCACTTAATTTTTCACTTCCCAGACAGCTCCCTAAGATTATCAGTGCTACAGAAGTACTGATCGGCCTTGCTAGAGGTCAGTTTCTCACCAGGCTCACCAGGCCGTTCTCTTGAGTGAGGTCACAAATAAGAGCTGAAACATAATATAAATGAGCACAAGAAGTCTCAGATTTACACTCAGGTTTTATATCCAAAGTTAATTGGAAGTCTGGGTTGTTTAAGAGTTCCAATAACTAGTGGTTAGTTTCCCAGGCTAGCCCTTGACTACTTGTCTCACCTTGTAGCTTGAGGCCCCCGTCACTGGTAGGTGTCTTAGTTATGCATCTCCTCTGAACAGAGAAGAGAGGTGCAGAAACATTCCCTTCCCCCTTTCTGGCTGCTGAACCTGCTCCAGGCATCTCGGATGATAAGGGCTTTCCTACTACTTCAGGCATTTGCTGTGCCCTTTGGGGGTAGTAGAAGAAACCCTGGGCCAGGAATTGAGGCCTCCATGCCTAAAAGAGAAATTGACCTTATTTCCTTGAGCCTCAGGTTCCTGTAAAATGACAGCTAGGTAGTACAGTGGATAGAGTGCCAGGCTAGGAATGAGGAGGCCTCAGACACTTACTAGCAGAGTGACCCTGCACAAGTCATTTCACCTCTTTTTGACTCAGTTTTCTCAATTGTAAAATAAGGATTATAATAGCACCTACCCCACAGAGTTGTTATAAAGATCAAATGAGTTGATACTTATAAAAGAGTTTGAAGAAGAATAAAGAGATTATATTTTATCCTGATGTGATCATGCTTGGGAGGAATACACATTTTTTTCAGTAATGCCACTGGTTGGAAGGGGTTGATTGTAGAGAGGAGAGAATGGAGGCAAGAATAGTAAAAATCCTTTTATAATAATGCAGGTGGGAGGAAATAAGAGCCTGAATTTTACTGATGGAAACAAGTAGACAAGAACAAGAGATATTCGATAGGTAGGATCAGTTGGACACTTCATTAGTTGGGGAAGAGTTTGAAGACGGAGTGAAGAACCCAGGGACATTCTAGAGCTCTGAACTTGGGGAACTGCAGCAGAATCCATCAGGAGAGATCAGAAAGTGGGAAAAGGGGCAAGACTTTGCAAAAGACCATTTGGGACATGCTGAGTTTTAGTTGGCAGCATCCTGTCGATCTGAAGACGTCCAGCAGTTATTGGAAGTAATAGAACTGAGATTGAGAGAATAAAATTGAGGAGAGAAATATTGATTTGGGAGTCATTTGTATTAGTATGATAACTGAGGACATAGAAGTAAACATGATCACTTAAGAGAAACATTTAGAAAGAAGGAAAAAGAAGAAGTAGAAAGTTAAGCCATGAAGGCTGCCCACAATTATGAATCAGGAACAGGAACCCAGAAACAAGAAGCATACTCAGATAGGAGCATTCTTAATTTATAATCATTCTGAGATACGATAATGCTGAACCTTCTTCACTCCCACTATCTCTCATTATTTCCCTTGAGATTCTAGACCTTCCTCTAAATGAATTTTGTCCCTATTTTATTTCCATAAATAATTGGTACTAGAAGTTTGGTGATTTGATTGATATAGCACAAAATCTATAATATATCTCATATGTCCCTTTTTATTGTGTTAGTCCAGCCTAACCATGGACAATGAATGTCTTCGGAGCAGAAATACAGCCAGTAGAGCACAGTATTATGGAGGCCAAGGGAGGCTAGACTATCAAGAAGAAATGACTACTTCTGCTTGTCAGCTCTTTCCAAAACCAGGGCCAACTGAGAAAAGGCCATTGGAGAGAGCACTCTCAGCTGATTCATAGGGACAGAAACCGCATTGAGGAAAGGAGTGAAAAGGGAGAGGCATCGCATTCAGACAAGGTGAAAATGATAGGCCTTGGCAGTTCTTGGATTCAAAGGATTCCCTGCTCCAAGACTACTGACCTCCTATCATTCACACTTGAAATCGCCATTTTATTTAAGAAAAAAAAAACTATCATTCTATTAGTGAAGCTGACGTCTGATTTTAGGAGGAAAGCAGTCTTATCGAATTAGATCAAATAAATGTGTCAATATTCAGTAGAGCACAGCATCTAGGTGGCACAGTGTATAGAGTGCCAGGCCTGGAGTCAGGAAGACTTGTCTTCCCGAATTCAAATCTGGCCTCAGATACTTTGCTATGCCATCCTGGGCGAATCACTTAACCCTATTGGCCTCAGTCTCATCATCTGTAAAATGAGATGGGGAAGGGTATGGCAAACCACTCCTGTATCTTTGCCAAGAAAACCTCAAACGTGGTCATGAAGAATCAGACACAATAAAAAAGACTGAACTACGACAATTCAGTAGAATACCTTAATCCTTTAAGAAATAGTAGCATTTTTAAAAAGATGACAGTTAATCAGATATCTAACTAGTGGATTTTCAGACAGGTTAACATGGTGAAAAACATATGGCTACATGATAGCATGAGTTTTTGGTTAGTAGAGCTTTGCCAGTTATAGGTGGACCAGCCTTTGCCTGGAAGTCTTTCCCTGAGATCTACTTCTTTAAACTGTTCTTTCTGGTTTTTTATAGTTTTTTTTCTTTTTCCTGTCTTCTTTTTCTGGATGAGCTTATTCTTTAAAAGCAGACTTTTTTTTTTCAGAGTATATCTCATGGCATCAGAATTTCTAGCTGGTGGAGGGGACACTGAGAGGGCAGAGCAGGGCATGTAAATTCTAGTTTTCCTTTAAGTCAGCAATTGTAATTGCAAGCTTCATGGACTCCGTTACCAGGAAATCTCTTTTCTATCCCTGGTTCTCAGCATCTTCAGTAGTAGGAGTATTACTATTTAGCTTTGGTCAGTGTTCACTCTGTAATTGATAATACTTAGAACTTAGGAAAGTTGAGGTCCCTGTCTCCAGTGTTTGTCTTCTGGTTTGTGGAAAGACTCTTGAGTTATTATATGAGTTCCACGATTTATATCTTAAGTGACAGTGTCAAGTCACCAGTTCTCCAAGGTGAAATCTTTTCATCTGTATTATTGGTATCACGATACATATGCTAACTAACAGAATTGTGGTAAGGAAAACATTTTGCACTCTAAAAATTTGAGTTTATTGTCTAAGTGACTTACTTAGGGTCACAGGATTGAAATCTGAGACTTGCTTTTGTCCCCTACTCTAGGCTGCCCCTCTGATTTTGAGACCTTTTGGAAAAACTAGTTCATACTTACTTCCTCTTTTGACTTGGAGGTGATCTTTTTAGGTAGAGGCCATGACCTAGGAAAAGAAGGAAGCAAGGAGGGAAATAATAAAACAGCATAAACAGATGAACTGAGAGAAAATCTAAAATGTGGACAGATTCTAAAAGTTAGGGGTGCTTGCTGTCTTTTATGGGTGGATAGCCTCATTTTCTAAAAAGGTTTCAGAATGGTAGTGAATTTGTGTCTCAATACTCACTCTAGCGCCATGCCTTTAAGATCAAAACCAAAAACAGCACAGCCAAGTAGAAAATCTGTAAACTCCAGATTCTGCTCTCTGACTCATGAATTAGTAATTTGGAACTTGATGATTTAATTATGATGTTTAGCCATCAAGATAAGGAAATTAATAATACTGATCCAAGCTAAAATCAGCATCTGCTTAGTAATGGACAAGACACAACGTGATAGCTTTTTCAAGGCAGTTTGTCCGTTCTTAATAGTCCTGATACCTGACTTCTCTTCTGAACTCCAGAACCACATCTCTAAGTGCCCACAAGACATCCCCATGTGGATGCGACCCCTTTTCTTGCTGTTTTCTATCCCTGATACCACCATTCTTGTTTCCCATGCTCAGAGTCACGTGGCTATCTTTGGCTTACCAAGACCGTATCATCGTATCTCTTGGATTTGTCCCATTCTGAGTTTTGTTTTTTTGTTTTGTTTTTTGTTGCTGTTGTTTGAGGCAGGCTTTTTTCTCCAAATTCCTAGCACATTGGGCACCTCTTATGGAAAACATGGAAAGACATGTACAAATGTTACATGGGACAAGGAGGCATCGTGATCTGCCTTGTTGGAAATACCTAAGGAAGACCTAGATCATTGAGACTGACTGAAGTTTTAGGATATTCATAGTTCCCCAAAGAAAGATGAAAAGGATCCATATATACAAAATTATTTAGAGAAACTTTTTGCAGTAGCAAAGAACTAAAAATTAAAAGAGTTCCCATCTATTGGGGAATGGCTAAAAAAACTATGAATGGAACACAGTTGTGCTACAAAAAATAATAAGAGGAATGGTTTCAAAGAAACCTGGGCAAACAGAGGGAAGTGAGCAGAATCCAGACAGTCATTTATACAGTAACAATAACCATAAAGACAGCCAGCTCGAAAAGACGTGAGATTTCTGATAGATGCCATGACCAGCCTTGATTCCGAGGGACTGATAATGGTCTATACTATCCATTTCCTAATACAGAGATGATGAATTTAAGATAAAGAATGAGACACATTTTGGATATGGGTGATGTGAGATTTTTTTTTTTGCTTGACTACCAAGACCTATTACAAGGCTTTGGTTGTTCTTTTTTTCTTTTAAATGTTAGAGAAGATAAATGTTGGGTTTTTAAAAAATTGTTATTGCTGCCTTTTGTTTTTATCTTTTTATTGTTACTTTTAAAAAATTAATCTGTTATCCCACGGTACCCCTCTCGATCTCCTACCCTCATTGAGGGGAGAAAATCCTTCAATACATAACTTCATAGTCCAAGAAAAGAAATTCTCACATTAGCTGTGTCCAAAAGTGTGCATCTCTGCATTTGGAGTTCATCACCTCTCCATCAGGGAGTGGTAAGTTTTATGTTCATTCTTTTGGATTTGTATTTTATCGTTGCATTGATCAGAGTTCAGAATCTTTCAAAGATGTTTTTCCCTTTATTGTTGTTATAGTTTTGTAAATTGTTCTCTTATTTCTGTGCTTTCCGTTCTGCATCATTTCATGGAGGCCTCCCAGCTTCCTCTGGAAGTGTCCATTTCCTCATTTCTTGTGGTATAACGACATTCCATTACATTCAGAACAGTATTTAACTGTTCCCCCAAGGGACAATCCTGTAGCCTCCAGCTTTCATCTATTGTGAAAAGAGCTGCTTATAAATATTTTTCTATAAAAAATCTTTTTCTTCTTTCTTTGATTTCTTTGGGGATATAGGCCTTGTAGTGGTATAGCTGGTTCAAAAGGTGTGACTAGTTTGACAACTTTTTGAGAATAGTTCCAGATTGCTTTCCAAAATGGCTGGACCAGTTCACAGCTCCAGCAAAAATGCAGTATTGTACCTGTTTTCCCATGATCCTTCTGACATTTGTCATTTCCTCATTTGTCATTCTTTATAGTCCAATAGATGTGATGGGGAACCTTATAGTTATTTAGATTCACATTTCTCTATTTATTGGCCGGTTTACAACATTGTTTTTTTTTTTTCCCATGTGATCATTAATAACTTGGATTTTTTTCTTTGAAAACTGCCTGATCATATCTTTTAACCATTTTTATATTGGAGAATGATTCCTATTCTTATAAATTTGAATATCTTGTCTATCAGACTTTTATCAGAGAAACTTGGTGCAAAGTTTTTTCCCCCCAGTTACATATTTCCCTTCTAATTTGCATTAGATTTTATTATATTAGATTTAATTGTATTAAATTTACTTGTGTAAAAACTTTAAACTTTTTTCTTTAAAAAATAGGGGAAGGTGGAAAGAAGGGAAAATAAATGCTAGCTAATTGAAAAATAATTTTTTTTAAAGGGAAAATCTGTAGATTTGGTCATGTCATTCTCCTCAAAAATCTTCTGTGAATCCCTCTTGTCCATGAAGTAAAGTTTAAAGTGTTTTTTTTGGCATTCAGATCCCACCTTTTCTGTCTTATTTCATTTTTTTCTGCATCACACTTTTCATAATTCAGCCAAAGGGGAGTATTTTTTGCCCCTGAACACACCCTGTAATCTTGTAAAAATCATGGCTTTTCTTCACGCTGTTCCTACAACCTGAATTCTTCTTTGATCCCCTTCACCATCCAGGTAGTAATGACCTTTGCTCTGGCACCTCCAAGGACACTTTGTGTTGCCTTGTACTAATATACTTACCAAATTATGTTATGTATTTTGGATATTTGTGTTTATGTCTTATTACATCCATTCATTCATTTCAAATTTTCATTGCTTGAAGAAATCTTGTTTTATAGATCTAGCTAGACACTGGGGATACCAAAATAAATTTGTTTAATTCCCTGACCTCCAGTAACTTACATTCTCTTGTATAGTACTATGGTATAAACTCCATGAGGACAAGAGTCACTCATTATACCCCTTTTAGCAACCAGCACAATGCTGTCCCCATGCAGTATATTTAATACATATTTGTTGAATGGGATTAGACAGGTTTTTAATCTAGAAACTTTATATACAGTAGTTGTCAATTGTGTGTTTGTCTTTCCTTACTTTCCAATTTTCTTTATAGGCATACGTGTCCATATAGCAAAAATAGCCTTTGGAAACTCTGATCCTTTGATTTCATGAAAAAATAGCCTGTACATTCTTTCTAGTAAATATTTTCAGCTACCTTCTTTATTTTCAAAGTATTGATCATAGCGGTGAAATTTAACAGTATACTTCCATACCAGGATGAAATTCCTTGTGCGAGGTTGAGTTACAGCCAAGATCAGTGAGTCATAGAGCCTCAGCGCAGACCAAAGACGTAGCATTGTCTGTCTTGAGAAGATTAACGAGGCAGTGTGGGTATCCTCTGAGAGCTCTGGACCATTGATGAGCCAAGCCTCAGGGAAAGAACTGTCCTGGAGGAGCTTACAGAGAAAGGTGCCTGCAAAGAGAAGTATTTTCATTCCACTGCCACATGAAGCCACATACATTCCTGTTACCTAACTTTTCTCTCAGTGTCTGAAATGGTAGAGGAGACTTTTATGCATACTGACTTTTTCCCCTTTCAATTGCACCTGAAAAAGATTCAGTCAGATGACTGGCAGCCCAGAAGAGCCAGGCATCTCTCTCAAATACTAGCTTTTAGAGGTGTCATTGAGTTATGAAGACATCTTTGTTAAATAAGGGCTTAGATGCATCCAGCATAAAACCTGAACTGCTAACCTGACAGAATATAAGACATATTACCGTACTATAGACCATGTGCTATACTTAATTCATCTGTACATTGTGAGGCTAATGGAGGTGTACATGTACCCTCAGAAAATGTCAGGTGGCGGCATATTTACAAGAGGAATATTATTGTTTGCTGCTTGGGCTATTGCTTTGTTTCTGTAATGAATCTGGGCAGTTCCTCTTATTCATCATCCCCTTGCCTCACTTTAGATGGAAAAAAAAAAAAGCTGGAATTCCTCCCTTTAATCTAAGGTGAGCAGTTAATATGATGGCAAATCACCCTCTCGGGTTCAGAAGTTAGAACTCCGAGCAGCTCTGGGGTCATTCCTGCCTGTGACCTTGACAAACCACTGCAGACCAAGAACCAACAAATTGGAAAAATAATGTTAACTTTGCAGTCATTGAAAAGAGAAAGTTAGTGTTAATTAGGCATTTACAAAAAAAACATAAGTTCACTTAGTGTGTTGGAGTGAAATCATTTGTGTATTAGCACTAAATAGCTTGTGATCTCTGCTTGGTGTAGAGATGATTCTATTTCCTGGGTGCCAAAGGAACAGAGATTTGCATGCGGGAAATCTGCATATTCTGATAAGAAAAACAATTAAATGCATCAATAAATGAAAACACTGATTTGGCACTGATCTTGCTCAGGATGGCATTAGGGTATCTGGATGGTGCACTCCAGACAAGATTAATTCAATACTGCTTTCATTTCAATCCTTTCAGGAAACTTGGATTTAACTGGTCAGAAGCAGGTCTTCAAAGCAGAGAATAATCCCTGGGTTACCCCAATTGCTGACCAGTTCCAACTTGGAGTGTCCCATGTCTTTGAATACATCCGTTCTGAAACATACAAGTAGTAAGTAACTTATGCTTTCTCCTTAGGTATCCAACTGAGTGTTTATAGAAGTTATAGTTTGCCATGCCTTTCCAAATATAATGTTTTATAAATACATGCTAGTGGTGATCGCTAGGTCATATCTTCTCAAATCCACACTAGCATCTCTTCTGGCACCTCATTGTAATGCTAAGGTGACAGTGTGTTCTTCAAAGTTACCGTTAGATCATAAGTCATTGTGAATCTTTCCAGGCCAGAAAGGCCTGGAGTAGAGGCCTAGTGATGACTCTATGTCTATTCTTCAGGGTCGGGTTTGGCTTTCAGATGATTTTTTTCCTTTTAATCTGTAAAGAAGTTGTCATCTGTCAGTGGAATGATTAGCCATACCAATAAAATGATTATTTTTGAAGTATTAAAGAATATCCTATTAAAGTTACATCCAAAATCTAAATGATAATAAATTATTTTATAATTATATTTAAAGATATATTTGTTTTCTTAACAGCTCTCAAAATGTTAGATGTAGATGAATCTTGACTTTATGTTATAATTGTGAATTCTGCAATAATGTTAAATAGAATAAGTATTTTTCTTTGGATAAAAGGAATCTTAAATGCCTGTTAATTAAATTGATTTCTGATGTCTTGGGCCTCCCTAAAACAAAATCTTCTGGCACATACTGATGAGTAAACATATTCCTGGCATTAATGTACAGAGAGGGCAATAAAGAGGGATGCAGCAAAAAGAGGAATATGAATAGTAGAGGAATTTATGTTTTCTGAGTTCTCTATCAACTGTTACCTTCTTTGGATCTATGGGTTGGTCTTTGCAGAATGAGCTCACTATTTTCTCATGTAGACTTCTTTTTTCCCATTTAAGAAATTTTTATTTGAAGAGTAATAGCAGTAATTGCTTAGTCAGCTTTACATATATTGGATGGAGGATCTCTGGGTAGACAGCAATTTATCTGGGAAAGGTCTAAAGATTTTAGTAGACTGCAAACTCATTGAATCGGCATGTGATACATGTCACCAAAAAAGCTAATGTAAGTTTGCAAATGAGACATGGCAACCTAGGAAGAAGGTGACAGGCTCACTGATTCTCAGCCTGGTCATACCATGTGTGGAATACCGTTTAGTTTTGGGCAGCAATTTAAGAAGGATGTCTTTAAATTTAGCATCCAGAGGAGGGCATTGAAAGTGACAGAGAGCCTTGATGTAGTGCGTGATCTGTGATTAATGGTCCTTTGAATGTTTAACCTAGGGAAGAGAAGACTTTGGAGGAGCATAAGAGCTGAGTTTAAATATCCGAAGGGCTATTATAAAGAAGGAGGATGTAGACTTTTCTGCCCAACCCCAGTGGGCAGATCTTGGAAGGAGTGCTGGAAGCTAAACAGAAGCAAATTTAGCTTTGACATCAAGAAGACATTCTTAACTAATTGTTAATAATGGTTAAAATGGTAAAACTGGTTAATAATGGAAAATCTGGCATCTGGTGGCAGGGGCTACCACCTCACTGAAAGCGGAATGATCATCCATCAAGTATGTTGGAGAAGGGATTTTTTGTTCATCTCTGGTTTGGACCTCCTGGTTCAAATGCTTTACAGTTTGGAAATGAGAGGGCAAGAGTGTTCATCCTCTGCAGGATGGAGTAAGGTTGGGAAAATCCTTGTCTAAAAGAGGTTTATTTTGCATCTGTTGTTTCTTTCATAGGGTTTCCCTTTGGACAGAATTCTCTTTTTCTGTCTGCTGGCTAATAAGACTATATTCATTTCATTTCATATGTATTTGTCCTACAAAGACCAGTTTATATATTCATCACATGGCATAGCCACAGGGGACCTTGGCCATTCTGTATGAGAACCTTCTCATTTTGCAGATGAGAAAATGGTCCCCAAAAGATGAAGTCACTTATGCATGATTACATAGCTAGTTAATGACAAAACAGAGACTAGAACCCAGGTCTCTTAGTATTGAGGCCAGTGCTCTCTTGACTGATCCAAGCTTATTAATGTGATTTATCAGACTTCTTAAGTGGTCTCTGAGTTACAAATACAATTGTCTCTGACTGCAAGCCTATAAAAAAGAAAGAGATGTGAAAAACATGTAGGCAGAACCAATTTAAGTTCCCAAGATATAAAGCTTTGGTAATGAAACAGAGGCTTACCTTTGAATCTGACCAGTTGTTGAGATTTTAGTTTCCACAGCACTTTTTACAAGTTGGGATCATTAAAGACCACATCTCACCAGACGTCTTCTTTTTTGACTTAATAGAATCGTGACAACACTCTGCACACAGGACTTCCCCCTCTGTCCTTGGCCAGGAGATCAGTCCATTCTGACGGGAGAAGGTGGCCTCTCTTAAACACTTAACTCCCTTTCCATAGCTGCCTGGTATCTTTTGGTCACGTATTTCCTTCTTGGTTTAGCTTAGATCTGACAGGATCACAGAAGGTGAGCTGTGCTGAGCAATGACATTAAAACTAGATAGTTATTAGGCTGAAATTGCCAAAATGGTGGCACATCCCAGCTGTAAAACCTGTCTTTCTTTTCAGTTTCTAAGTGGCTTAAAAAACAACAAAAACATGACAGTGGATAATGGTGATGTTTAGAATGCTCGGTCTAGAAGTATTTGAGAAGCCCATAGGTTGTATTTTTTTGATTCATCAGAAGAGTAGAATATTTGGAATCACTATAGAGCCCTTAATTTTTTGAACTCTTAAGCAGTCAGGCTTCAGAAGACAAGTTAAACCACTTTTGCCTATCTTAAGAAATGAGACTCCTGTTTAGGAATCTAATCTCAAATTGGCAGATTATCATACTTTCTTGTATCCCCATTAATTATTAATCATCATTTAAAAATAAAGGTCCTAAATTTCTTCATCTCTAAAATGGGGTAATAATAGCACCTACCCCCTGGGGTTATTATGAGGAAAAACTGAGATGATAGTTGCAAAGCACTTAATACATTAGCTATTGTAATCTTGTCTCATTTAAATTCCATGGGGAAATGTTATGGTACTATAGATAGAACCTTGGACCTGGACTCCCGGGGCTTGATTACAAGTCCCAGGCCTGTGCCTTAGTTATTTGACTTTGACCAAGTAACTTAACCTCTTCATTTCCCTTTCTGCCAAATGGGAGGGTTGGGCACGATAATCTCTAATTCTAAATTTGTGATTCTATGATAAGGTGATTGGCTTATATAGTCATGCTTGCATTTGTAAGGCACTGTGTCTATGTATACATGTGCTTTCACTCTTAAACAAATTCTTCTAAAGCAATAAGCTCAGTAGACTCTCAGTTTTCTTGAAAAAATGGGAAATGGGGATATTAGAGCTAATTCTTAGTTGCCCAGAATATTAACTTATACCAAAGGCATGCATTTCTAACTTTTAGAGAAATAGAATACACTAAAGTATACTTTGCCTTAAAACTTTTCTGAATGTATTTTTTTTTAATTGGGGAAGAGATTTGGTGGTATGTTTGTACCTCCGAGGTGTTTTGTAGAAAATTGTCATTATATAATTCAATGGAAAAAATACTGGTTTTTCCAACTTGTAGTTCTTTGTGTTGTAGCTTGGGAGGGGCAATTGGTGCTTTTTAACAGAAGTGCTAAAGTGAGAGTGCTTTGACAGCACTTCCACTTGTTTAGTAGAATAATCACAGCAGAGTTTACCATCTAATTAATAAACATAGTTAATATATTAGGAAGCTCCCAGTTGTCAGAAATACTCTGTGGGTTTCACTGTTGTCACCCTCAGACTGGTCTTCCAAGGTCTCTTTTGCCAGAAAGAAGGAAGGAAGGGAGAGAAGGGAGAAAGGAAAGGGGAGAGAGAGAAGAAAGAGAAGGAAAGAGGGAGGGAAAAAGGAGAGAGGAGAGAAAGAATAAATTCAGGCAGTACTTTTGTGTCACTTGCTCCCATGGTACAAAATCTTTCTAGTTATAGTTCTGTGTAAAAGTGTCTACAGAGCAAATGAATTAGAGTTGAGGTTATTAAAAATAACTTTTTAATCAGCTCAGTACTTGGCAGTATTTTCCTTTATTTGATTTACTTTTGAGACTTATTAGGATACCCCAACTGCTGTGAGTCTTATATTGTTATTTATGTTGAGTTCATTCGGGAGATGTAACCTAATCTCTGATACATGAAGCCATGGAAGAAAGCTTGGGCAAAGCAAAGGACCAGCAGCTCTGCCCCGTGTACTGGACAGAAGGACTCAATGGCACTTCCTGTTCTCCCTCTGGCTTAGTGTCTGTGTATACCAACTGGCACCAGATGCTCATTCTAACATGGCTGGAGGGAGGAATCCAAAGGTCTCGGTCCTTCAAGGTTTTAGCACTCAAAGCTGCACCTCACCATACTTCAGAGGGCCTAACTGGACTTGACCATTTAGCTAAAGCTTCCCCCTCAATGTGCCCTGCTTCAGAAATGAGAATGAGAATTCCCAGCTTTGGTATTGTCCCCTCCTCATCCCTCACACTTGACTGAATGTCATGTCCAAGAGTATGAAATGCAGGGGGACAAGAGCAAATGAAAGAAACCAGATGCCCTTTCTTTTCAAGTACTTACTTGACCAAGACAGTTCCCATTTCACTATGGCTTTTGTTGATCTGGTCTGTCTCTTTATGACTCTCTCTTCTTTGTCCCAAGGGGACAGCAAGATCTTCATGATCTATGTAGAATACCAAGGTTAGGATACGTGTTTATTCCCTTTTAATTTCTACTTCAAGATTGGTTGACTGGTCATTTCATTTTTCTACTCTCCTTGCCTGCCTGACCTGATCCATATCACCAAGAACATTGTTCTAAGGCACACTTTCATTCCATTTCGGAGGAGAAAAATATACTCTGTAAATGCAAATCTGAAAAATAGCATCTGTATATTTCACATGCTTCCCTCCCCAGAGCCTTAGATCATCCCAGATAGCCTCTACCAGATACCAGGGCCTACTCAGAGTTGGGAAACTTGCTACCTACCTTGAAGCTAGCTGTACACTTCCACCCCCAGAACAGTGATTCGTGACATTCCAGAGACTGCCTTTATCTCCCCAAGGGAGTTAATCCATTCAGCTGTTGAACTCTGGACTCAAGACTGAAATGTACTGGTTGATGGGTGAATGAGAAAACACTTACCCCAATTTACCACATACAGCAAACCCCAAACCATACTTCACAGAACACTAGGGTCTACTGAGCATGGGAATCATGCCAGCTGCCCTTCGGCGGCTGAGCATGTCTTACGCTGCCCCCTTCCTCCTTTTTTCTTCTAATTACTTTTATTTCGGGAACAATGACCAACTCAGATAGTACTATTGCTACTAGAAAGGATGTGACAGTCTACTACTACTCATAATTCCTGTGACTGCAAGATCCCTTCCCTGCCTTTACTCCCCTATGTGTGTCTTATATCCTTAATCAAGCATTTATTAAGCCTCTACAGTGTTACCAGATACTTAATAAGTGCTTAATCAAATGTAAATTTTTTTAAGGACAAGGACTATCTCATGTTTGTATTGGTTATCCAGTGCCTGGTAGAGTTACCTGGCATCTTAATACATGTTTACTGATTGAGTAATTAAATTATCTATGAAATTGTAGAATTCTGTGGAAAGAATGATACATTTGATGTCAGAGGAGCTGAATTCAAATCCTGACCTTCCCACTTGCTAGTTATATGAACTTGTACAAGCTACGCCTTTCTGTACTCAGTTCCCTCATCTGTAAAATGCTGGGTTTCAGCAAGTTGACCTCTAATGTTCTTTCTGAGCCCTAAATCTATAATCTGTTGATCTGCCTTTGCTGTTCTTTTTCCTCTTAATGCATTTTAAAAATCACCAAAGTAGAATGTAGAGGTCATTTCTTCTTTGATGGACTATCGAGCTGAGCTCCTTAATACTACAAACTCATTCCAGCAAGTACTGGCTTTAAACCCATCTGATAGATCCAGACATTTTGCTTACTTTGTATCAGTGAAAAATGTTATCCCAGTTCCCTGATCTCGTTGGAAGAAGATGATCTATAAATCTAATAAATGATCGTGTAAAATCCATGTTTGAGTAAAAAAATATTCTTTCAGATATGCTGGTGTTAAAAATGATCAGAAAGGCGTTGGAGTGGAGATGTTCTGAGGAGGAGGTAGTGAAACTTAGTCTTTTCACTGAGATAATAGTGATATTTTCTACTAAACAGAGTTCATAGGTCAATCAAATCAGAAAACATTTATTAAGTACTTACTGTATAGCAGGCATTGTGAAGAACTTAATGTGCTGGGGAGAACAAAAAAAGACTAAAACAATGTACGGCCTCAGGGAGCTTGTATTTTGATAGGAAAGACAACATTTATGTACGTGACGTCCCTCTCTTGTGTGGACATTTTATTTGTGAGAAGGATCATAAAGGCTGTGTTCTGTGTGAAACAAAGAGCTTAGGTCTGAGACCACCGAGGAAGTAGGAGAGCCAGTATGGGAGCAGAGAGTGTCAGAAGGGGGATGCTGTGTGGTGCACACTGTTCCCTAAAGAAGCCATTGATATCTAGGCTTGCAGTTCAGAGTTACCAGCTGTTCTAGTCATGTGGGTTTGCCTTTACAGATACTTCCATACTAGGCTTTTGCACATTTGTGTCCACTATCCCAACTGTGTGCTTTGATGGGAGAGTATGCCCTAAGTTTATGTTTTGGTTCTTTCTACTTATGCCTTCAAATTCAGTAAAAGTCATGTTATAATTATTTCCTATTTTGCTTTCTCATTTAGTAAATGTTTCATATTTAAGAGTTAATGGTGTCATTATGACTGATTAATGTAAATGAGAATCATACTGGTCACGGTGCAGAAACAACAGGCATGTATACAGACGTGTATTTCCTAAACATTGAGGTTTCACAGCCCTGAGAGTGACCATCTGGTTGGGGAAGTCCCCTGGCCTTCTTCGATGAATACAGGTTGGTGTACGTAAGCCAGCCATATTCTAGGAGGAGAGAGAACCTTGAAGGAAGTTTCTAAGAAGGAGAGGCAAAGAGGGAGAGCATTCCCAGGTAAGGGGAGCAGAGAGGACAAAGACCTGGAGATGGGAGATGGAGTATCATGGATGAAAAACAACATGTATTAAACCAATGTATCTGGATCATAATGTGCCTGGAAGAAAGAAAAGTATAAAGAGACTGGAAAGGTGGGAATGGACCAAGTTGTTAAGAGCTTTAAATGCTAGACAGAAGATATTTTATTTTGGAGATCATTAATAGGAGGCCCCTGGAATTTTCCTGAATTTGGAAATGACATGGTCAGACCTGAGCTTTAGGGAGAGCATTTTGGCAGTTTAAGGGAGGATTGTTAATAATGGAAATCAATTACTGTCTGAATGCAGACTGAAGCAGGTTATTTTTCACTTTCTTTCATTTTTTTTTTAATTTGAGTCTTCTTGTACAAAATGGCTAACATGGAAATGTTTAACATGATTGCACATATATAAAATATATTGAATTGCTTACCATCTTAGGGAAGAAAGGGAGGAATAGAATTTGAAACTTAAAACTTAAAAAAAGTTTAAAAATTGTTTTACATATAATTGGAGGGAAAATATATTATTAAAAAAAAGGATGAAAACCAATTAGAAAGCTATTACAATATGTGTTACAAAGGTTTTCTTTTTTTTTAACTTTTATATTGGAGGTCTATGGAAGGAAAAGAAAACAAATGACTGCTACTAATTAGGAGGAAAATCTCTTGGAAACAGTCTGGGTGAGGGGTGAGGAGGGCCTGAGCTGAGGTTGTGGTTGTGCGAGTGGAGAGAAGGGGATCTATGTCAGAGAGGGGTGAAAGTAAAAACAAGATGTAGTCATTGATTTAATATGTGGAGTGAGTGAGAGAAGTTGAGGATGACCTTGAAGTTGTCGATCTGGGTGACTAGGAGAGGGGTGCTATCCTTGGCAGTAGCAGGGAAGTTCAGAAAAGGGAACACTTAGGAAGAAAGAGAATGATTTCTGTTGCGTACATGCTAAATTTGAGGTGTCCCTGGGACATCCAGTTTGAAATGACCAGTAAGCAGATCAGACTGGAGCTCAGGACAGAGACCACTACTGAATATGTAGATCTGGGAGAGGGACCAGTTTTATATTTGGGCTCAGAGGAGTGGGGTTGAATCCCCTCATTGTTACAGACTGCCTTGGACAAAATCACTTAACCTCTCTGGCCTCAGTTTCCCCATTTATAAAATGAAGAGGATTATACTTGATGGACTCATAAGGTCCTTCTTAGTTCTAAATCAATGATCTTGAAATCCAGTGATTCTATGGTTTTAGATTGGGGACAGTAGGTTACTGGGTTGGTGATGAAAATAATTTAGAGATTAAGAGATACTTGATGTTTCAAAGAAAGTGCAGTTTGCCCATGATGCTACTCATATCATCATAGCTTAGTAAGGGCCTGGAATTGATCAGGGCCTGTGATGCTGATTGAATTTCTTTAGTTTTGGAAGCAAAGTGAAGGAGGGAACTGAGACATTTCTGTGCTGGTCAAGATCAGAAGCACAGAAGTAAGTCAACATTGAAGAAGGGTAGTCAGATAAATTGAACAACTGGAAGGCCAGAGACAGCACTCACAGGCTTGTCAGAGCAGCAGGGCACCTTGGAGATCATCTAGCCCAAATCCTTCATTTTGCAGATGAGGAAACTGAGACCCAGAATGTTCAAGTTACTGCTTGAGTCACTATAGCCAGTATGCAGCAGCGTCAGGATTGAAATGAGAGACTATTGATTCCAAATCCAGGGCTCTCTTTCTATTGTAGTGTAGTCCATATCTGATACAGTTTTTGTCAGATTGTATCTCCCTGACGCATAAATACCATCCAAACTAAGGATGATAGCAAGGTTCAAGAAGTGACTTGTAGTTGTCAGATTCTGAGGATCAGCTCACAGTTGGATTAATTAGTATCGCAGAGAAATTGTGAATTTGCAAAACTACCTCCTTCTTCATACAGAGGTGGGAGACATAGGCTGAAGAATTCTGTATCCACCCTTCGACCTGGACCATATGTCTGCTTGTTCTCTTTTCTTTATGACAAGAGAGGATTGTATTGTGTGTGTGTGTGTGTGTGTGTATGTGTATGATAGTGGTTAATGAGGTGTGATAATGCCGCAAAAAAACAACATAGAATCCATCAGTAAAACCGTAAAAGAAAATTCATATCCCTACTTGTAAATTTTTTGTTGTTCAGTCATTTCAGTCATGTCTGATTCTCCATAACCCCATTTGGAGTTTTCTTGGCAAAGATACTGAAATGGTTTGTCATAGCCTTTTAAAAATATTAGCATTTGTTAATAGCAAAAAAAAAAAAAAGGTTCATATCAAGTTTCACAGTTTTGGTTTATTACAATTTAGTAACTGATATTTGGCAAATTAGATTTTATATTTTCAGTGCCTCAAAGACTCACAAATTCGCTCCTCTCTTAATTTTAACACATACACCCCATGAAAACTCCTAACCCACATAACGTCTGTGAACTATTGAAAAATGATATTTCAATTTGTCCTTTACTCTAGCCTCTAAAATCTCCATGCCTTTACCCTTGAAGTTTCAGAACTGATGTAGCTTAACTTTGTGATTTGTTATCACAACAGTGACTGTAACAAGTCTCTAGCTTTATAAGAGCTATAAGATTTGTAATACAAGTATTGTCATCACTATTTTACAAGTAAAGAAACTGAGGCTCAGAGGTATTAAGTGATTTCCCTGTGGTCACTAATTATGTCCAAGCCAGGATTCAAAGTCAGGTCCACATTTAGTACTTTTTCAACCAAAGGTTTCAAAAAAGGTCACATCTATGAGTGGCAGAATGAATGCTCCTGATCAAGGCTCTCCCATTCCCTGTGACCTTGGACTGGCATCTGAAATGCAGCCAGAAAATTTTTTTTCCACTCAGTTAACTCATAAGGGCAGCTTCCACTACCAAAGGATTTAACAAAATGTTTTATTTTCATTCATGTCTCTAGTCAACTTTCAAAGTGACCTTTCTGTTGTAAGCTCATCCTCTGAGGATCTTCTGTGTCTAGAATAGTGACAGAGAGAGGTGATGGATTGTATGATTTAGTGGATATAATATACTCCAAGGAGAGGCATGAATGTTTAAAACAAAACAGTGAATTAAAACACCTTGGGAAGAATGGCCACACCAGCAGCCGCTTTGCCTTGATGAAGTTACTAACAAATGGGACCACGCCAAGAAGGGTAGGGGTGGGGGTAGCCAAAGGGATTTTGAAGTATGGCTTTTTTGGCAAATGCTTCTTTGGAGTACATTTTTTGCATTAATCATGTCCTCTTAATCAATTCTCATGCAGCAGTTGTTCTTTGTTCATTTATTTCTCACTCTAGCAAGGCCAAGATTTTGCTGCTGTCACTGCCGTGTCCATTTTAAGTCACTACCCAATGGCATTACCTTTATTAGAATGAAAGAGTTTGCTTGTCCTGATTGCCAGAGCCGGCGCTGGGCACTTTCACATTTTTGGGCTGTTGTTGGGCTCTCCAATCACCTTTCTAGTCTTGCTTTAATGATTGTTGTCTCCTTGTTTGACCCCTTTATTTCTGTGCGGCAGAATTATGATAGAATAGTCACCATTTGTTAAGTTTCCACAAGGTAGATTTTCCCAGTGGGACAGTCAAGTTGGAGCCAAGATCCTTGACAAGATTCTTTGTGAAAGGGAGTAACTCACACTTTTCACATTTCCATCAACCAAGGTGGATGGAAGAGCACAAGCCATTTTCAAAGCTGACAAGTTAACTCTTAACAAAAGAAGAGGTTTGACAAATGTTAGGCTGGGAATGTATTGGTTGAAAGAGGCATTTGGAAGGCAGGCATCTTCATGAAGGATGCAATTTGCCAAGCATTGCAATCTAAAGTCTCATTTCCAGTCGTAGCAGGACTCCAGTAGCATTTTGCCCTTATTCAGCCGCACTTATGCAACGTCTCCTTTCTTCCTAAGATGTTCCTCTACTGCCTGCATGCACCTAGCTTCCAACCAGGAAGCCTGCCAGGAGGGAGTAGAGGAAAAAACACTTTAGAATCAGAGAGCTTGGCTTTAAATCCTGGCTCTGTGATTGTGGGCAAATCACTTAAACTCTCTCAGCCTCAATTCCCCCACCTGTACATTGGGCTGATATTACTCATACTGCCCCTGTTGATTGGTTGTTGGCAGTAAGGTATTTTGTGAGCTTTAAAGTGTTATATAAACGTGGGTTATTAACATTACTTGTAAGCGCTTCAGAGTAAAGATTGCCCTGATATCATTAATGAAAGAAAGCTTAATTGTTCCGGATAAAGTGAAATGTTTAAATTGGGTCATTGTGAACATTTGCACTAGTAAGGAGAAACCTTCCCTCCCTCCCCCCAAAAAATGCATTAAGTAGAAATACATCAAGGATTAGCATCCTTGGAGAATGAAGGCCTTTATGTTCTTGTACATCTCAACTGGTTTAACTTGAAGGATTAAGAACTAAGGGATACTTTCTTCCTTTGTCCAGCGTGTGTAGATACAGATATTGTACTGTGTTTGCTACTTCAAGGAACAGTGGTGTTCTTTGCAGATTTCCGTCCCTCTGTGCCTTAGTACATGATCTTCCTGAGTTGCATGGATAAAAACCTCATCCCTCCAGGAACTATTATTTAATATAATAGACTTTTTTTAAAAAAATTAAAAACCAGCTAATAGGCCTACTGAGTCATTGGCCTAGAGGATCTTTAGTTAATAGATGTATTTTGTCCATGTAAGGTATAGATTTTTTATAATCTAGTAGATTGTCCCATTTCTTTGAGGGAACCCATTGAGAGAAGTAACCATATGTAAGAAGAACTTAGGTAAACCTCCTCTCCCCTGTTGTAATGCCCAATAGAGATGTTTGTTGATAATAGTAATGTCAGAAGATGTCCCTGCCCAGGTTACATACAGTGGCATTTGCAGAAAGTTAAAATGACCTTCACCTTCCCAGCAGTGACAAACAGTTCTATGATAAAGACAATATGCAGAACAATGTAGATTTTTCCTTTCTAGTGATTTACCTGAAAATATCTCCAATCAGGCAAGACACAGAGGCTCAGCTTTTCTTTATAATGGACATGGGAATAGGGGAATCTATTTTTTCCTACTTTCTAAAAGTGTTTGACTTGTATTTTGCTTTGATTTTTTTTTTCAGAGCACAGTGCATTTTAAACACGATAATTTATCGTCCATTTAGAAACCCTACCTCTGTATATTTTGGTTATGTTTTTAAGTTAATAAATATATTATCACATTTTTCTCCATAACACAAAATATGATTCAAACTTTTGACATCTTTAGTCCTATTTATATGCAAATAGGTAGCATTTTACTAATATTACAAAGATGTCGCACCAAGGGAGAAAAGGGAAAATCATCAAATACATCTTATTTTGGGCAGTATTGACAGTATCATCACCCCTTTTCTCCTGCTCATTTTAAAGAACAAAACTAGATAGCATTCCTGTTTTTCTAAATTGTAAGTAATTAATGAGCTTCAAGCATACAACTGATTCAGGAGCTGAAGAATATTCATCATACTGAGTAAATATGAGCCAGCAGATAACTCCAACTGTTGCATGTAAACTAGGAATTAGTTTAACTATTTTTTATTTTAAAATTTTTATAAGTAACTGGATACCATTGTGAACTAACTCATAGATCTCCTTTCTTTCTTCAAGGAAATTAACTGTATAGGAATAAAGAAGTATAGCCATAACCAGAAATTCTGTTGTCTGGGTTAAGTTCAATTTGTGGGAGTGGAAGGAGAGCAGAGTCTGTGGGAGTTATGGGGGATGCCCAAGGTCAGTCCCCTGGGATCTCCTGCTGCTTACCTTGTCTGCATGCTGTGTGGCACAGATCTAGGCTAAGCGGTGTGCAGGCAATCTTAACCCATGTGGGTACCATTGGGCTAACAATTTAGTAAGGGAAGGCTTCCCATTTGAGGGGCTTGTCTGCAAAACACGCTGGAGGTTGTCATTTCCTTACCCTCGGGTTTGGTGAGCTAAATTGCTCTCTTCCCTGTGTGGATCCTCTGTCTTTTGGTCCTGCGCACCACTGCAGGGAAGAATGACTTGTCCTTTACCCTCTCCAGCTCTCCCTCACCCTTCACCTCCTGCCCCTTCTTCTCTCCCTTTTCTTTTCTCCCTCTCTCTCTTCCCCTTGTCCTCTCTCTCCTTTCTGTCCTTTTTCCTCTCTCTTTCCTTCTTCTTCCCCTCTCTCCCTTCCCTTCTCCTTGCCCTTCTTCCCTTTCTCTCTCCTTTTCTCCTTCTCCCTCTCCTGCATAGTTAAATGAAGCAAGAACATATTTGTCATTCTCCATTTTAAGTCCATCACCTTTCTGAGAGGAGGTGGGTGGAGTGCTTAGTCCTCTGTCCAGTAGAACTGTCCTTTGTCATTGCACCGATCAGAGTTATGGTCTTTGAAAGATGTTTTTCTTGTCATTGTACAAATTGTTCTCCTGATTATGTTCACTCTGTGTTAGTTCCTAAAGCTCTTCCCATTTTCCTCTGAAACTGTTCATTTTGTTATTTCTAAAAGTCCAATAAATATTCCATAACAAGTTTAGCCTTCCCTCGATAGATAGACACCCTCTTATTTCTGTTTGGAGTGCTTCTGCAAAAAGAGTTGTTATAAGTATTTTTGTTAACATGGGTCATTTTCTTCTTCCCTTGATCTCTTTGTATATTCCCAATAGTGGTATCACTAGATGAAAGAGTATACAAAGTTGAATGACATGAGGACAGAGTTCCAAATTGCTTTCCAGAATGGCTGTACCCTACATATGTCATTCTGACAAAAATTCCTAAAATTGTATTCATAATTAATGTTATGTCTCCTGTTTTCTACCAGAAAGAAAAATTCAGATCCACTAAGCTTGTGTGACTAGAGATCAGGGCCAGATGTGAGAGAAGCTGTAGATGTAAAACCGACAGGATTTATCAACTGATGGGACATGGGAGACGTGAGAGAACACCAGTGTTGCAGACGTGGAAACAGAAAAAAGCGGTTGTCTCTTTGATAGAAATTGGGAGGTTTGAGAGAGGTGTGGATTTGGTGAGGGCAGGGGAAAGATGCTAAGTTCTGTTTTGGATGTCCTAAGTTTCCAATGTCCCTGGGAAATGCAGTTGGAAAAGTCCAATTGGAAATTGATAACGTGCAATTGGAGCTCAGAGCAGAGACTGGAGCTGGAGATCTATGGATCTGTTGATAGCTACAGAAAGATGGTAATGAAATCATAGGTGCTGATGAGGTCTCTGAGAGATAACATGTAGAGAATCAAGAGGAGGGAGCTTAGGAGAGAGCCTAGGGGAGCACCAAGGTTAGGACACATCATGTGGATGATGAACTAGCAAAGTCAACTAAGAAGGAAGGGTTAGACAGGAAGAGAACAAGGTGATGATAGTGTTAGGAAAAGGGAGAGTATCCTGCCAGAGAAGTGGTCTAAAAGCCAAACTGCAACTGGTTAAGGAGTCAGCGAGAAACTCTTAAGTGGAATCAGGCAGTGTAGACAGATTTATTAGGAGTTTGGCTGGGAAAAGGAAAAGAGATATAGGATGAAATGGGTAAAGGTGATATACTCTGCTGAAGACTTTTTTTCTTTTTTCCTTTTTTAAAATAAATTTATTTATTTTTAGTTTTCAACATTGTTTCATAAGCTTTTGAGTTTAAAATTTTCTCTGCCTCCCTCCCCTCTTTTTTTTAAAGGTTGGAGGGACTTGGGCAAGCTTTGAAGAAGGAACCCATAGATAGGAAGAGATAGGGACTAGTAGCATTTTGTTAGAGGGAATGAAGTCGTGTGGACACTTCAGTGTCAGAGCCTGAGGGAAGAGATAGAGTTGGGGATGAGCTCACAAAGTTTCAATATGAAACTGTCTTCTTCTTATTTGTATCCCCAGTGCCTGGCACATAGTGGAAGCTTAATGCATGTTTATTGTTACTAGCTTTGAGAAGAAGGAGAGAAGAAAGGGCTCATGTCAGGTGGCCTCAGTTTCTCAGTAAATGGTGGTCAGTCAGGGCTCCAACAAGGGAACTTGGGACAGGATGCTTGCTTGGTCTTCACATAGTAGGGATGTATATGATCTTGGAGAAGATGTCTCTGTGGACCTCAGATTTCTCTCTGTAAACTGAAGAGGTCTCTGAGGTCCTTTGCATTTCTAACGTTCTGAGCCTATGATGAGGAGAAAACGTGACATCCGTTTTTAACTGATCGTCATCAGATGGCGTATTGAACTATCAAGTATCGAACTGTGGTGAAGTTAAATTGGTCAGCCCTAAATATTGATGACCTTTATTAAGTCCCTGTAATCTTAAAGTTCAATTCTTTGATGCTTCACTTTACAGCTAAGCAGGATGAGTTATTGCCTGCATTTGCTGTTTTTATTTGAGAGATAAATTAAAAAGTGGCGCTTTTATAATCAAACAAAACTGTCTGCAATTTCTATTCTCTACACAGTAATATCTTGTTTTATTACATGCTGGCTTTTTATTGAGCTGTAGTCTCTTATTTCAGTCGGGCATTGTTGGAGATTTTCTTGTAATTTTTGACAGTCTTGTGTTCTTTTGTCATGTCAGGTAGGCTTGAATTAGTGTGTCTAATATTTTGAAAGGTTTTTTTTTAATCAGGTAAAATGTATAAATGTGCATTTTTCAGTCATTTGTAACTTATTCACCAAGCACAAAGAAATAACTTGCCACTTAAATATGCTAATGCCACCAGTGGTTAGTTTCACCTGGATCTTAATAATAATAGCTATAATTAATAATGATGATGATGATGATGATGTTTACAAAGTGTTTTACAAATATTAACTCATTTATCCCCATAACAACCTGGGAGATAGATACTATCATTATTCTCATTTTACTGATGAGAACACCGAGACAAAAGCGGTTAAGTGACTTGCTCAGTGTCACAAGGCTAGTAAGTGTCTGAGGCAGGATGTGAACCTAGTTTTTCTGGACTGCAGGTTAAGTGCTCTATTCATTAGGTTGCTTACTCTACTTTTTCTGAATATGTTAAATTTTGTAAGATGTAGTATACACACTGCAGAAATCTCCAATGGTCAATGACATTGCATGCTGGCACATTAATTATAAATGGTCCATGATGGTATGTCCTCTTCTCTGAATCGTCTTTGTGTGTTGGTGTAGTGGGAAAAAAGAAGTCACTTAGTGTCCAACCTTCTGGTTATGAATCTCGCTGCATTTAGTCAGACTGACAGGATCCTTTGACCAGACCTAGCTGAGAAGTTGTTCTGGCTTAGTAGGGCCTGCTTCAGTGGCTGCTCCTCACATATCACAGGAAACTTGCCACACTCCTTCACTCCCCAAACTTGTGTGGTTTTGTTTTATTTTTGCTAAAGAAAATGGAAGCTTGTTAGTGGTTTATTAGAAAATGTGGTTAGGAAAGTAGGGGGAAAGCTCTTAGAAAACATTATGTCTCCTCACCCTTTTTGGGAAATTACTTTGATATTTTAGAAGCATAATCTCACCCATGTCCTCCAGGACGCAGATTGTCACCATCCTATGCCATCTTGTCTTGTATATTTCTAACCCATAGCTTCCTCTAAATCCTCTGTAGATGATCCAGAGCTTTTAATAGCCTCACTCTTGATCAGAGAATTAATTTGGGGATTTATAATTTGGGATTATGTTTAAGGTATATAACTAGGAAATAGAATAAGGGAACTGGTCATTTCAGTTACTCTGACTTTGCCATAACGAAGGTGTGATGGCATCACAATTGGTCCATACCTTCTGGCAGTCAGCTTGGAATTACTTTAACAAGTGACTAATGTGTCCATGCTCAGATTTATAAGCATACATCCCTAGAGCCTCAAAGACAGAAAGAAAAGTCCCATCTACATCAGAGTCGTGAGAGTAACACTTTCTGTGGAAGCAAAGAACTAAAGACCAAATAGAAGCCCAGAAGTTGGGAAAAAGCAAAATAAACTATGGTGCCTGAATATAATGGAATATTGTTATTCTGTAAGAAATGATACAAATAAAGAACTTAGAAAGGCATGAGAAAGGCATTATGTGAATTGGTACAGAGTAAAGTAAGGAGAGCCAGGAAAACAAAATACATAATGACTGGTACCGTAGAAATGGAAAGAATAGCCATAGCCAAAAAACACAAAACTGAATAATGACCAAGCAAAACAGGTGAAAAAATGTACCTCCTTCCCAACATTGGAGAGGTGGGGATCTGTGCTCATGAGACATTTCAGATATGATCAGACTCAATTAATTATGTAATTATTATGTAAGGCTAATTAACAAGTTGACCTTTTTTTTTTTGAAATTAAAATTAAAAAGAAAGGAAATATGTGTCTCTAATCCTTTCCCAAGGGATTTTTTAGAGGAAAAATGTGAAACCAAAAGGGTTGTGACAAGGGACCTGTTTGTTTCTAGCTTAGTTAATATGACTGGACCCCAAGGAGCCGATGATTTAATTGTATTCTCTTGGTTAGACTCCTAATCCCATTACCTTCTGCCAGGGTGCTGGGATCTAAGGTTTAGAAGTGGACACAGTGGTTTCTGTGTTATAGAAAGTGTGTGATTTAGTAAGGAATGGTTCAAAACCTTGTCTCCCTGTCCTGTCCTGTGTCAGGAGTATCTTGTGAAGAAGGTGTGTGAGCAAGATTAGGGCTCGAGTCATGAACGTAGTAATAAGGTGATGATCTGATTGGCTTGTAATCAGGGCTAGTTTACTTATAAATTGGATTGTAAATACGAATACGTCTCCTATTTTCAGATAGATAAGTATATCTTGTAACATTGGAAAGCCACACATATATGTATGTATATGTGTGTAGATGGTGTATAAATGTGTGTATAGAAAATTACCATACACATATGTACATGCATGTATGCTGTGTTTATATACGTGTATGCCCAAAATGTACGCACTGTATATGTGTATATGTACATGTATGTGAGTTTTTTATGAACCATTCCTCAGTTCTCTCAGAGTTTTTATATTTTATATATGTGTATGTGTGATCCTATATGTTATATATCATAATATGATCACATATGTCATATGAAAACTATGAGAGAACTGAGGAATGGTCTATAAAAGACTCTGTTTATATGTCCTGTCTCTCCCCCCCACACACATACACACTATGAAAACTGTGAGAGAACTGAGGAGTGGTCCATAAAAGGCATGCACCAGAGTTCTTACTGTAGCATTAAGGTGACTTTAGATTTTCTAAAACAATATGTCAGTGCCAATAAACCGTAGCAGGTTGTGCCAACCTCTAAAGGTTTCACATACTGCTTTGTCAACTAGCAATTTATATATTGGTCAAGGACCTATGTATAAAATGTATAAAAGCTTATCACCAGAAAGTTTTACCAGATGATCAATTATTTTGACAAAAGCAACTTAATAAGACTATTCCTTTAGGTATGAATGGATTACCAACTGTGGGTAGATAGGGGAAGTACCCACATCATTATAACCATAGCTCTCAATTGAATTATCAAAGAAGGAACATAAAAGAAAAAAGAACATAAAGTTATTTTAAACCCAAAATCTTTATCCAGAATACTCAAATAATTTTCTGTATAATAAATATCTGAATTCTTTGTTTCTTTTTTTATTATAAGTGAAAGACCAAGGTTTGGTTATATCATTTCTTTCTTTTGGTTCACTTTAATATCTGACTTTGTCCCAAATCTGAATTTACTTTATTGATTTTTTTTAAAAGGTAATGGAAGACAATGATGATCCTGAATATAAATTGTAACACCAAATGGATGTGAGATAAAATTACCAAATCAACCTTTTTTATTCTATATTTTATGGAATATCTAATATAAGTTTGGCAATAACTTACTCTTAACACATGAATTCTTGACACTTTCGATTCTTCAGACTTATTAATCAATGTACTTGGCACCAGAGCAATTTTATGAGACTTACTAGTCATCAAAAATTTATTATCAGATAAATCAAAGAAACAACTAGCATCTTAATAGGGTGGAGAAAGTGGCATGTAAAGGATTCTTCAGAACTATGCTTTTTGTCAGATGCATATTATACTTTCAGCTGATATCATGAGACTTCTTTACCATTTTCTTACATGCAGATAATCAGTAAGATGATTAAGTTATCTTCTTGACCCAGATATATTTTTCATCAGTCTTTTAAAATTAATGTTTATTTAACTGTAAGACTGAGACTTCCAAATATTCCCAAGGAAAGAAATGTGACTTTTTTTTGCCCCCAAGTTTAAGTATTCAGAATATGTAGTGTTTTTTAAAATTTTCTCATTCTTGTCATGAGAAGTCATTGAAGTCATTTCTTCCATTTATGACAGATCATTTAAGTTTAACTCTTTGGGGTCTTCAACCAATAGTGGCTTTTAACATGGGAATTGTCAGAGAACAATACAGAAGTTTCTATTTACATATCTTCTGAATACTCAATAAATGTTTGGCAATAATTTACTCTTATATTAAGCTTATTAATGGCCAGTTTGCATTAGCAGGGCCTGTTTCAAAGGTGAAATGAAAGAGAGTGGAATAAAGATCAAATTCTGTGAACAGATTTAATTTTTGAAGGTGGTCACCTGGTGGAAGTTTGGTTGTTATATAATAACTGAGTATCCTGTAGGATTAGGGAACACTAGAATTTAACTCATGGGACAATCTTGAGAGAAATCCATTTTCAAAGAAGCTGAAATGTACGTAGTGGGTTAGTTTGTACTTCTTGGACAGACAGAAAGACATGGTACTCTGCTGCCTTATACATAATTTTATCTGTTAAACAGTGCCTCTGTTGGAAGAGAACATTCAAAGAAGTTGTACTGCTTTTTGAAAATGGAACAGTAGAACTGTATTGATTTCCATGATTCAGTGTATCTATGTTCTCATAGGTGATGCAGTGGGTAGCATCACTGGTCCTGGAATTAGGAACACCTGAATTCAAATTTGGCCTCAGACACTTCCTGGCGGTGTGACTCTGGGCAAATCACTTAACCCTGTTTGCTTCAGGTTCCTTGTCTATAAAATGAGCTGGAGAAGGAAATGGCAAACCACTCCAGTATCTCTGCCAAGAAAACCCTAAATGGTTTCACAGAGTTGGATGCAACTGAAGACTGAACGACAACAGTAACGACGAAATGATCTCATCTATTTGGATGCTTTATCCGGCAGGGTACCACGCCTATTGTCTGTTATTATCCTTGTCTGTATCTGTCTGTAAATCCTCCACAAGACATCTGCTCAGCTCTTTGGGAGCCTTTCTGTTGACTACTGACATTGCTTGTGATGACATTGTATGACATTGGCTCTACAGCGTTCCTGCTTATGAGGAAGAGTTGGGCATGACCAACATTTTTCATGAAAGTCCTATTTGCTTACTCTTTCTGACTGTAAAGTAAGTCATATCTATTTTGAACTATTTGTTGTGGGGTTATGAGAGATTTTCTTCTATTTTTGTGTATTCTCAGTAGACATGGGTGTTGGTTTATAGTGGGGTTTTTTTTAATCTTTTAATAAAAAGTATCTTGCTCCCAGCAAGCTTATTCTGGAATTGAATTTTAGATAAATTTTGGGGCAATATTGAACACTAACTAATAGTAATAACCATAACTAGCACTTATGTGACACTTTAGGGTTAACAAAGACTTGCTTTGCAAATATTATTTCATTTGATCCCACAACAACCCTGGGAGGTAGGTCCTGTTATTATTCCCTTTTTACAGATGAGGAAACTGATGCAAACATAGGGGTAAGGGATTTTCTGTAGGGCCAAATATTAAGCGTCTGAGCTCAAAGTTGAATTCAGGTGTTCTGATCACAGGTCCATCATTTTAACCACTCTGTTGCCCAGCTGCCTCTCTTTCTTTCCATTTTGCCCATAAAGCATTGTTATGCATAGCGTAAGACTTTGGTTTGGATGGCATACAAACTTTGGTTTGGAAATGCATGAAAGCCTTAGGAAAAAGTGTATTTCTAAAGTTTTGTAAAGATAGGCCCTGGGCAGTTTTTGTGTGTTGCAGATGAATATTAAACATCAGTGTGTCCACTGATGCCTTAGGGGAAGTAAAACCTCTTACACTTTTACTGTTAGAGAAAACAGTGGTTGGCAAATGAGGAAGCACCCATATCTCCTTGGCCAGGGGATGAATGAATCTCATCAAGTGACATTAGTTCTTCTTTGGGTGAAAATATGGGCCACTTCCATTGGCAGAGTTGACAGTCATGCATTATGCAGCAAGCTGGCCCCATTCCCTGCCTTTCTCTTCTTTTCTCCACCCCAACGCTGGCTCCTTTTCCCTTCAAGACCGTGATCCAGGTTGTGTGGTTATCTTTCTTTATCTTTGTCTTTCTTTATATTGAAAACCCCAATGTAAGGGGGAAAAGTTCTCATAAATATTACGAGGAATTAGTCGTTTCATGTATTTATTAGACTTGTTTGGGCCTTTTATGAAGATGTTAGTGATGCTTCCATTCAAGGAAACTGTAAGAGTAACTATAAGAGCTGGGATTTGACTTGGCCTGTAGCCTGGATTGTTTTAGGAACAGTTCGGTCTCCACCTCACAGCTCGGCAGTGTCCTGCATACAGTGTCTGACTTTGAGGCAGGAAGACCCACATGGTAATCCTACCTCCCTTAATGGCTGTGTGACTCTGGGCAAGTCACTTGACCCTAGGCTTCAGTTTCCTCATTTGTAAAATGGGGATGATAATAGTGCCTGCCTCACAGCACTGGGAGGATCAAACAGGCTAATATTAGGAAAGCACTTTGCAAACGTCTTAAAGTGTCATATATGCTAGTTGTTTTTTTGTTTGAAACCTCTAGACTCCTTCTGTAAAACCCTCCCCACAAACATATACCGTGTGGTGGAGAAAGAGTGTAAAAACAGTGAATTATTGGCTGTATTACCACCAGATCGTGTCACCCTGACCCCGGTTTCTCCCCCTTCTAGTCTGTTCTTCACATAGTGGCCCAAATCATCTTCTGTGCCATTGATTCCTATGTCATATTTCCCTTCAGGAGTTCCTCTTCCTCACTGCATCATTGTTCAAGTCAGAAGTAGCCCTGGCACCATCAGACACCTCTTTGTCCCATTCTCCTCCTGGCTGCCCTTTGCAGAGGTGGCACTGCATGGGGGGTCACTGCCATATGCAATTCAGCACCTGCTCATCCCTGGATTATCACCAAGGGCCCAGGTAGGCAGGGTCTGTTTTCATGGCAAGGAGAGGACATGCCTCTCCCAATGCCATTGATATACTTGTCTGGCTCTCAGCTAAAGTCCTGGTTCCTCCATGGATTTGTGGGTAGTGAAGAACAGTGAAGTGGTGGACAGAAGGAGCAGGGCCTTTTTCGCCACTACAGTCAACCCCACAGGCCCTCTTTTAAAATTGTGAAGGAGGGAAGAAAATGCCAGAGTTAGTGTCCACCCTTACAACACAACCATCCTGAGCAACCTTCCCTTTGACCCTCCCCTCCCCTGTTTTGGTCAGCTTAGCGCCAGAGCAGTTAGAGCTTCCCTTGTCCTGTGGCTAGGAGACTCTCAGGGATTCATTTGCTCCCTGCTCCAAGGAGAAAACATCCCTTTGTTCTTCCACCTCTCCTTGGGCTCCCATTCCCCAGCGCCATAGTTTTCCTCCCTACCCCCTACCCTTTCACTCTGCCCCATAGGGACCAGCTCTAACCTTAATTCATCTTAGACTTCTTCTTATATTCTTTTCATTTCATAGTCACAGAAGCCTGAGTTTTTCTGGAAGATAATGAATTCTTTCCTTCTTCCTCTAGTTCTAGACCTCCTTTCATTCCCCTTGGCATACCCTGAGCCAGAAGGGAAGGTTAGCAAATGCCCTGTGCCCTTCTCTCATTACTTCCCTTTGCCTCCCTCATTCACTTTCTATGTTCATTCCCTTCATCCATGTGGTTCTCTCCATGTTTTCCAGTTCCTCATTCGTTCATTTTCCTTTCTCAGTATCTCATTCCACCATAGCCACTGCCACCATAACTGGGGACTTGAATAATCAGTGTCCAGCCCTCTTGAATGTTCTGATCCCCTGGTTCATCCATCCCTTCAGTTTCTGTGATGTACCTCTCCATTCTGTTAATTATGAGTGGTCATATTATGTCCCACCATCATCCAAAACTGTTTAGCTCCAGGATTTTCAACTTTGAGCCACCCTCCTATCTCTCTAACTCCTTCTGTACTTTGACTCAACAGCTAGATGGTACCAGGGTTAGAAAGCTAGACCTGGAGGAAGAAAGACCCAAATTCAAATCCAGCCTCCCATACTTACTAGTTGTATGTCCCTGAGCAAATCACTTAACCTCTATCTGCCTCAGTTTTTTCATTTGCAAAATAGGAATAATAATAGCATCTCCCTCCCAGAATTATTGCAAAGAGATAATATTTGTAAAGCTCTTTATAAACACTAGCTAATGTTGACTATGTACATATAAGATGTGTGTGTATGCAGAGACAGAGCAGAATATCTAAACCCAGGCTGCTGAGATGTCTCAGGGATGTAGAGAATTACAAGGCTACCTTCACCCCAGGAAGCCCTCGAAGCAGGGGGCTAGAATCAGATGCTGGGGTTCCTCTGCATCTGGAGATGGAGCAGCTCCCTACTTAACAGGGCCACCTGTAACTGCTTAGGCCACCTGCCTGTGGGATGGCCAGGCAGGAAATGTAAGATGTGCCTAATAAATTGGATGAATTATGATGAACTAGAAACAGTTGAAGTGCAGCCCTCTTGGCCTGGTGCACGTGCAGATGAATCTTCATGTTGCTTTTTCTAATGAGCAGTTTCCCAGACTTGGACCACAAGGCCCATGTTTTGGATGAAATCCTGTTACTCTCTGCAAAGTTGAAGTTGTGTCAAGGCTAATTTCAGGATATATTATGAGAAAGAACAGTAGAGGTTGTGGAAGCTTAACATCTACGTTTGTTCACTATAACAGCAACGCAGATCAACTTTAAACATCAGACAATGCCTTGCCCTCCCTGGAATTGGAGCGTCCAGCCCAACTAGCCAGTCGCCTAGCTGACCTGAGATAAAAGCAAAATTCTAGGGTTTTCCACTCTGCAGTCTGGATCATCGGCCCTCAGCCAGGTTTCTGCTTTGTTACTTGGTTTAAGTAATGGGTCTCCAGGCGCAGGCAGCCATCATCCTATGATTTTGGGAGGACCAGGAGAGAGGAGGTCTTCTGCCCTTGAGTGCAAAGGAGACATTGCAATCTATACAGTTAAGCATGTCTTTTGAGTATAAATTTAATTCCTTTTTAATTCCCTTATCTCTCATAATACCTCATAATTTATTTCCTTTTCTGACTCTCTGCATGAATAGGGGAGGGGGAACATCCCAGGGCCCAAGATTAGACCTGGAAATGGATGTACTCAGAGGTCATTTAGTCCAACCTCATTTTACAAATGAAGCTGAGTCAAGAGGCTAAGTGACCACTTGCCCAAAGACACCCAGCAGGGAAGTAGAATTGTCCTGAGTCGAGTGCAGGTCTTCTTACCCCAGATCCCATGGTGGATTTTTTTTGTTTCCAGTTGTTTTTCCTTCATTGCAGCATGTTGTCCTCAAGGTTTTTTGAACGAGGTGGGATTTGGAGGTCTAGATAGAATGTGTTTTTTTATATGAAGGCTAGAGAAAGAGAAGGGGGAAGACTGAAAATGATGCAGTGTTTGGCTCGCAGAATTAAACCCACTGTTTACTTCCATACAAGTGGGTCTTTGATGGCGTTGCATCCTTCATCAAGTATAGAGAGCAGCTCAGCTGTACAATATGAGTTTGTTGTCTGGGTCTTCTCGTGTTTCTTTTATGGAGTCTCAGAAGTAGGATTTGAACCCAGCCCCTCAGAATCCAAAGGCAGCACATCTACTACTGTATCACATGGGCTTCCATAAGTTTCCAGAGCCTGTTTTCTCCATGGCGAGGGGTGAAACAACTATAAATATAACTGTATAAGTACAATTACATAGATGAGAGTCACAGTGGCCAAGTGGAAAGAATACAGGCACTGGAGTCAGGAAGACTGGGAAAGGCCTGCCTCTGTAACCATGGGCAAGCTCCTTAACTCACCAGTGCACCAGGCAAGTCTCTGTATAAGTTATATATAAGTTATCAGGCTACATCAGTGGGGGAGTTTGTAGTCTGGGAGGTACTTATACCAGTGTATCAGAGGATACAGTCCCTCCTTCCCCTGGCAACATCAGTCTATCAGGATGTGTTTGTGTATGTACAATATATGTCCATACACACATAAACATGTAGGTACACGTATATGAATTTAAGATGTATACATTTGCATAACTGTTTTGTATGCTTTAATTTTGCTTTTCTTTTCTATTATTTGGATCATACCCATAATTTTATTGCTATAGGGGACTCCCAGTGAGATTACTACTCCTACTAGTGCAGATTTGCAGCTGTTGCACAACTTTGGGCACTTAATGAGTTTCCTATGGATTGCACCCACATACTACACTGCCTGTTAGACACACACACACACACACACACACACACACACACACACACACACACTCAAACCAACTGAAACAAAGGGGAAAAAATAGTCATTGTTTTCTCTAGATTTCCCTTTTTTTTGCATTGTAGAAGCTACTCCCTTGATGCATGCTGATGATATGACTCCAATTTCTGATGGTTCTCAATGTGCCCTTTCAGTCACTCACTCCTTGTTCCTCTTTTCCCTACCTCATGGGCAGCTAGGTGGTGCAGCAGATAGAGCACCAGCGCAGGAGTCAGGAGGACCTGAGTTCAAATCTCACCTCAGACACTTGACACTCACTAGCTGGGTGACCTTGGGCAAATCACTTAACCCCAATTGCCTCATCCTGGGTCATCTCCAGTCATCCTGATGAATATCTAGATGGCTCTGGAGGAGAAATGAGCCTGGTGACCTGCACAGCCCTCCCTCACTCAAAACAAAGTCAAGTGCAAGTCATGCCATCATTTCTCTGATGGCATGGTCTTCTTTGGCAACAAAGGACAAACACACACCCTACTTCATACTATTTTTCTGTTCTTGTTGTAGAGGATTGAGATTTGAGGCAATAGGTGGAAGATAAAAAATAAAGAGACAATTCAAGAACTGAGCACTTTAATGATGCTACGTAACATTCTACTTGACACTCCAGTGCAGGCTGCGTGTGTGTACGTATTTGCATTTTTCTTTTCCTCACTGCCCACCTTGTGGCCATCCATACATCTGGATGTGGTACTCTAGAATATCTCCTTAGGAACAATTGCCAGAGTTCTGGCATAGTGATAAATTTATTGAAATGATTCCAGGGAGGTTATCTTTGAACTATCCTGGAGATAAGGGAGTTATGCAGGAGGTAGCAAGGACATGTTTTCCCTCTGCCTAGTGACCTGGAGTACAGAGGAGGAGATCGCTGGGCTTGGTCTGGAGCCAGTCCCTTGATCCCTCTTTCACCCAGTTTCTTCTCTATACAATGGGGATCATCATCCTCCACTGTTGGTTTCATAGACGTGTTGTGAGGGTGATGGGGTCATAGCTATGCAGCTGGGCAACCTTCAGGTACCCTACACCTGTGAGGCTTCATCATCTTCTTTATCTTCATCCTCTCCCCACACATTCCTTCCAGGACAGAAGTGATTCGGAGCTTCCTTCTATCTCTCCAAGAGGTAGCCTCATGGAAGACCTGATTCTGGAACTGCTGTATCAGATACATGTTTGATATTTTTGTCCCCTTATTGAGAGTGATTAGAAGGAAGGAGGGAAAGTTGCATACGATGGGCCAGGCCCTATACTAAACACTTTACCAATATTATCTCATTTGATCTTCGTGACACCCTGGGAGGTAGGTGCTATAATAACATCCCCATTTTGCAGTAGAGGAGACCAAGGCTGACAGAGGTTAAGTGATGTACTTAGAGTCACAGTAAATGTCTGAGACTTGTCTTGAATGCCAGTGTTCCTGTCTCCAAGTCCAGGTAACTTTAATTCAAGATGATGCATGACCAAAAATGTGCAACCAACTGGTTTCTAAATTCTAAGGGAAGGGGATGAAGAACTATTTTTGACTAGGGGTATCAGGAAAAACTTTTTTTGGAGATTTTTTTTTGAGTAGGGTCTTAAAAGATGAGTAGCATTTCAGGAACGTGGACCCCTCTCAGTAGAGTCCTGATGAGGCAACATTTCATTAGGGTAAAACCCCACTTTTTACAGTTAGTGCAGGTATTCTCCATTAAGAGAAGAGGTTAAATTTTTTTAATAAATCTCATTTAAAAACCTGTTGTCAGTTATTACATGAGACATATTTCATTGGGAACAATTTTGATTCTTCCATTATAATAAAATAATACTTAAAAGGTGACATTTATAAATCATATTTAAAATGCTTAAAAATCATTATGATAAAATCTTAATATTCTAAAACCTAATAATAACATCAGAGTCATTGCTTATCACACTTTTATCACTTGACAATTGGCCATTGGGTGCCATGAGGGAGTAGGGGGGTGAAGGACTATGGTAACTTATGAGTAGACTGGACCATGGGATCATAGACTGAGAACTAGGGGTAGGGAGGGGAAACTTCCAAGACCATCTAGACTTAGGATCATAGATTTAGAGTTGTAAAAGAACCCTTAAGGTATTCTGTTCCACCATTTTACAGGTGAAACTGAAGCCAGAGAGGTCAGGTCTCTTGCTTCAGGTCAGAAGTCATAATGATAGAGGCAGGATTTGAACCCAGTCCCTGTAAGTCTAAAGCTGGTGTTCTCTCCATGCTCTCTTGGTGCTGCCTATAAAAATTGGCTACAATATAAAAGAGATAGATTAGAACCTATTTTTCAGTACAGGTTACCGTTATGTTTAGGTTCCTTTTAGCGTGCGTGTAAGGGGCTTCTTAACTGTATTGTATCTTCTTAGGTACTCTTTTTTCAGTTAATGAGATGCATCTGAATATCATCTTACATAATTTGAATTTTTACTGTATCTTGGATCTGTATTCAACTTTGAGTCATGTGAATGCTGAGTGGAAGCAGGAAAGTCAGATTAGAGAAGCATCTGGTTTAACTTGGAATCAATTTCAGAATGAATTAGTGGCATATTACACCAAACAGGATTAATTTGTAGCAAGTTTGTGCAGACTCTTCTTTAGGATTTTAACATTAATATTTCTTGTGCATTTGAAATCATGGCCATATATAAGAAAATGGGTTCAGCGTTTTCATCAAAAATAGTTAAGACTTGACTACTGTTTTATGATCCAGTCTTGCCTAGAGATGCCTTCTAGTAGAGTGAAAAGGGAACTGAACTACATGTCACAAGACCTGGAGATCCCTTCAGGGTATCTTCCTTCCCTCTGTGTGACCTAGAGAAGTCACTTAGGGAGGTTTTCTGGAGTCCAAACCCAGGGTTCTGTTGTCTGAGTCACATACTTGACAAGGAATCAAATGTATATTATGAAAGCATTTTGTAAACTGTTAAGCATCATGCCAAATTTAAGAGGTCCAGGGTGGGAGGTAGGGCATGGCTGTTCCATTCCATTTAGAATACTGCTCGTCTATAAGCATGACAGTTTGTCCTTATATCATGTGTTTTTAGGCATCAGCTTGCTGGTGCAAGCTAATTCTTTCCATTTGGTTTCCAAGTGTTGCAGATTTATTCCTATAATTGTTATTAATAATATAATTCTTAGTTGTCAATAATGTCAGTAATGAATTTTTTGACAGTTGAATTTCAGCCCTATGAGTTCATCAATCTCCAAGTGTAAAAATTCCCTTCACCTTTGTGGATCAGCATGTGCTCCATGACCAAGTCTTAGAGAGGTGCCCCAGGCACTGAGTGTTGAAGTGATTTGTCTGTGATCACTGTGGATTGGAAGTAAGGCCTAAACCCAGGCCTTGCTGCCTCCAATGCCGGCCACTAGTTTATATGCTGTGCTGCCTGAATATAATTACCAGTGTTGAATTATTGTGAACTCACATTTATCAGATCCTCTGAGCCCTGCCTTCATAACCAGCCTGTTTGATATTTCAGAATATTACTGTGCCCATTTGGTAGTTAAGGATACAACCTCAGAGTGTTGCCCGTGGGCTTTTACATTGTGTTAAAATCACACCTAAGTCTCCTCCTTCTCTGCTTTTCATATTGCTGTCCCCTCTTTAACTTCGCCACTCTCTGCCATGCCTCTCAGAAAGACTCTTCAGTAGGTAGAACATTGGGCTTCCTGGTGCACCAGTTTCCACAGGTTGAGCCAAATATCACTTGTTCCAGCCCCTACTAGCAGATCATGGATATCAGTCATATATTGACATTATTATCTGCTTCCATATTTCTGACTGTCTCCTTTCATATAAAATACAAATAATACATTAAAATGCAGTCCCTTTTGTTCAGGCTCAGTAAAATTCACTTATCTTTGTACCATGCAAAAGTGATTGCCTTCTAACACTAATATTAGTGAAAGTATTCTTATCCTCATTTTACAGAAAAGGAAACTGAGGCTCAGAGAAGTTTAAGTGACTTTTCCAAAGTCACATGCTAGTAAGTGGAGGACCCAGGCCCCCAAACCCAGACCTCCTGACTCCCAAGTTCAGTATTCTTTCTACACTATGCAGACTGCCTTGAGTTTAAAGTTCAGAGCTATCTATTGCCACTTACGAATAATTAAAGTCAAGCCTTTCCTTCTAAAAGGGAAAAAGTAATGTAATTTAAAGGCTATTGACATTTGAAATTTCAAATTCAATCTGACTTTCTTTGCATCTGCGCTGGTTTAGCTGTGTTTTAGGGACAAGTCACTATAAGTTGTATGAGACAGCAAGAGGCATTCATACCTAAAAGAAAAAAAACAAACTGGAAGTTATAAAGGGGGAAGGGTGGGGAATGGACAGATCCCAATTTTATACCATCAGGAATTAGAGGTGGTTGAAGTTTTCCTAGAAAAATCAATTATTTCTTTCCCCTCATTCTCCTCTGCTGCCTAGAAAGTGCTGTAGGATCAGGAGAAGTACAGTGGAGGAACCATAAAGACCATCCAACCCAAAGTCTTGGTTTGTGTCCCAAGGAGATTAAGTGACTTTTTCCCAGTGTACACAGTTGGTGGTGGCAGAGGGATGCCAACCATGCCCACCATAATTTTCAGATGCCATTAGTCCTATCAGCATACTGTCCAGGCAAAAAACAATGCAAGCCATAGATACATAAACAGAACAGAATCAAATTAGCTCCAAGACTTGTAGAATTATGAAAATTTAGAACTGAAAGAGATCTCAGCAGTCATTTAGTCCAACTCCTTCATTTTACAGATGAGGAGATGAAGTCCCAGAGAAATTGATTGACTCTCCCATGGTCCCATAATTCATGGGATACCTAGGAGTGAACCAGATTTCCCGACTCTTAAGTCTTCTGTAGTGTCTTATTGCCCCAAGCCCAAGATTTCTAATTTGCCATGTCAGATGACACCATGTTGGTGGGATCTGGATAGCGGAAGTCAGCCAGCTGGCTGGTATGGAAAGAGAGCAGTTGCTTGCTTCCCTTTTGTAGATAAAGACTGGTCTTTAGACCTTTGGACTTTGCTGCCTTTCTTTGGCATTCTGGAAGGTGGCTAAGGCCTCTTACCCAGAGTCAATTATTTTTACACAAGCAAGTTGTCAATCCAAGTTTTCCTGCATCTAAGACTGTCTGTCCCTTTATTTTTCCTGCATATATATTTTAAACAATACATGTGTTAACTATGTCAGGAAATTCCCGTCATGTATACGTTCTTGCTATATTTCCATAAGAATGTTGTAGTTGTTGTTCAGTCTTTTCAGTCATGTCTGACTTACCTAGAGTCACACAGCTAGGAAGTATCTGAGGCTGGATTGAACTCAGTATCCTGACTGTAGGCCTAGCGCTCTATCCACTGGGCAGCTTAACTGCCTTACTGGGGCCTTATCGCGTCCTGGAGTTAGGATCCAGAGTCCAAATCTGGCCTCACACAAAACCTCTGTGATCCTGGGCAAGTCGCTTACCCCTGTTTGCCTCAGTTTCTTCATCTGTAAAATGATCTGGAGAAGGAAATGTTAAACTACTCCATTGTCTCTGCCAGGAATACCCCAAATGGGATCACAAAGAGTCTAAAATGATTGAACAACAAAAACATTAAGGTGGTTATTAGAAACAAGCCCTGGTCTCTTAAATCTTTCAGCAGAATTCTAAAATATATATTTTAAAATGCAGAAGATTCCAAATAGTCTGCCTCATTGACTGACATGCTGAAGCAGTGAGGGTTGAAATGTACATGAAGAAGGTAATAGACAATTTTTTCTTTAAGTATTGCTTTGTGCAGACATGGCATATCTTATAGCCATTAATATACATAGAATTTTGTGAACAATTTGATAAGCTAAATCATGTATGGGACCATTTACACAGTATAATAAAGACACCAATATGTACAACGACCGGAAATCTGCTGACTGCCAGATTTTTCTCTGTATCACAGAAAAATGTATATCCCTTGGAAGGACAGATCAAAAATGAGATTCCTGTTATGGCAGTTTGGTTCCTCTTAAACATCATCGTAAAGACCAGAGTGGGAAAGGGGAGGAGCACATAGGAGTATTAGTGTCTGAGGGCCCTGAGTGTACCCTTACTGTAGGTTGAAAACAGAGTAAATAAGAATTAATGAACCAGGGAAAAGAAGGCAGTGTTCCTTGTAAGCCTTTCCAAAGTAGTTAAATGTTTGTTTGTTATGGGAGAAGGGAAGATTTGTATTTAAATGTCATAGAGTTCTAGGATTTTAGAGTCAAAAGAGGACTGTCAAGATTTTCAGTCATAAGATGATAGGTCCAGAACAGGAAAGGACTTCAAAGGTCACCTAGTTCAAAGCCCTTATTTTACAGGTGATACAAGTGAAGTTGAGGACAGCTAGGTGGTGCAGTGGAGAAAGCACTGGGCTTGGAACCAGGAAGACTCATCTTCATGAGTTCAGATTTGGCCATAGGCACTCACTTTGTGATCCTGAGCAAGTCACTTCACCCTATTTGCCTCAGTTTCCTCATCTGTAAAAATGAGCTGGAGAAGGACCAGAAGCAAAAACTACTCCATTGTCTTTGCCAAGAAAACCCCAAAAGGCGTCACAAAGAGTCAGAAATGACTGAACAAAGACAACTGAAGTTCAAAGCAGTACACAACTTGTCCAAGGTCAGTGACATAAATATTAAGTGACAGTCAGGATTCAAACCCAGATCCTCAGACTTCAAGTTCAGGATTCTTTCCACCAAACCACATGGTTTATTCAAGATGAACAAGAAAGATAAAACCCTAATGTATGTACCAAGCATGGTGGATTAAATCTGTTACCTTAATTCCTGAGCCACTCAGGTCAGCCACATCATCTCACAGAAACTGAAGGCCAGAGAGCTTAGGATGATCACTGAGCTGGGACTCTCTCTTTTCATGCATGAAAGATCTGTGGCTCTTCTTGCACCCTGATACACAGCAGCACCCACCTCCCAGGTTTTGGGGGAGGATTTTCAAATAAGACCATATTTGTAAAGTACTTAGCACAGTTCCTGACACATGGTTAAGTGTTATATAAATATTAGCTACCATTATTATTATTATTAACAACCAGGAATAGTCTATTATAAGAAAGAATAGTCTATTATAAGGAAGAATGACAGTATTTCAGATCTTGTCAGGGTATTTCTTCTGCATATAAATTTCTAGGTTGAGAGCCATGTGTCGTGTTAGATAGAGAGAGGGGCCAGCTTCTAGCAGGTAGTAGATATGTGACCTCACCCAAATCACATAACCTCTCCATGCCCCAGACAGTTCTCCAAGAATTGTAAATTATAGGGAAAGTGCCTATCTGCTTCTGTGGAAGGAAGTTTCCATGCCTATGCTGATTACATATATTACAGGTCTAAGCCAAAATAATAATAATAAAAATGTTCCTCCAGATCATTCATTGGCCCAACATTTCTTAAGCAAGGCCCTGCTAGACCCTGGAGATAAAAAGGAAGAATGAAAAACACACCTTGTTTGCAAGGAGCTTGTGCTCTACTTTGTGAGAGTGAGAAGCAGTCTGTCTGGCATCTATGGGGCATACATTCAAGGCACCATGACTTGGGGAGGGGCAGGGCTTATGTCTTTTAGTTAGAACTGGTTGTGTTATCTTAGAGCACACATCGTCAGCATACAAACACTGATACGCACACTCAGATGTCAGTCTCTCTATGTTTTGTGTGCATCAGAGGTGATTTATCATTCTAAACCTCATCCTTCAGGTTAGTTCAATTGCGTTTTCTCTGGGGTCTATAGATGGATTTGGTGAATGATCAACAATGCATTCTAGTACACAGAAGCTTAGCTGCAGAATAAAAATGCAGTTATAAAATAAATCTATAGAATAGTCATAGATAAAATGGTGAGGTGATCAAAATTAATCATAGGAAGAGCAGGAGGCAAAATGCAGACATCCAAAAAATCAAAATGGTTGTGTTGGTGGGAATGACGATTAATTACATAATTCCAAGGATTGGTACATTATAGTCTCAAAATATATTTCAGGTTTACAATTGACTAGTCATTTTATGTGACAGAATACCACCTTTGCATATTTATTAAAATTATTCATAACTGGCTCCTATCTAGATGAGCTATTCAGTTCTTTTGCCTTGATCCAATATATTATCTTGTCTATTTCATCAATGTACTGTAATAGAAATTTGTCTAAATTTTAGAATGATCCATGGAACATTTTCTGAAAGTAGTATCAGCATCTTCTAAATACGTATTTTATCATTTCCGTTTGGTTTCATGTAATCATATAGAAAGGTTTAGCAGGACTACCCTGTATCTACAGTAAGTAACTTGTTTTTTATATGGAGGAATCTTCATTCAAAACAAGGTAGTAGGTAGGTTAACCTTGTAAATATTTGTGTGCCAGTACATTTCAAGCACCTAAAAATGTTGTACGGAACAGTAATAATATTAGCAACTCCATTTACATAGAACAATTTAATGTTTGCGGAGTGCTTTTCTTCCTGCCATCTTGTTTGTTTGGTAGGTTTTTTGCAATATTATGTAGAAGGGGGTCCCTAACTGAGGCTTAGAAGCAAGCTGAGTGACTTGTCCAGGGTCACGCATCTAGTACGTTAGAACTGGGGCTTGGATATGAGCTTTAGTTTTTGATCTTCTGACCATCAGACTAGAGCGCTTTTGAAGACTGGAGAGAGTTCATTTTTTTTTTATTTGAATGATTTGGTGGAGACCTGTATTTGCTTCCATGCAAAACAATATTTCCATTTTAACATGCTATTGCATCCATCTTCCCTGAGTTACATTCAGGGCTGCAGGAAGCCAGACAAAAGTTAAAATCATGATGTTTGCCTAAGGTACAAAATCACTTACAGTAGAGTTGGTGGTATTTCTGTAAGCAAGTGAAAATAAAATAATAACTGACATTTGTATAGAGCTTTTAAGGTTGGCAGAGCTTTTCCTACATGTTTTTATTTGATCTTCACAACTTCCCTGTAAAGTGAGTGTTGTCGATAGTAAAATCTTCATTTTCACATGAAAGAAACTGAGGCAGAGGTTCATTACCTTGCCCACAGTCAAACAGCTAGGAGATGTCAGAGGTAGAATTTGAATCCAGATCTCTCTCCTGACTCCAAGACCAGTATTCTTTTCACTCTACCATACTGCCTCTAAATAAAGCGTACAGCATCAGAAGGAAGGATGAGAAGATGGTAGGTTAATAGTGTCACATCAGTAGCATTATGCATTCCTCGAGCTCCCACTGTGCACAAATATTTTATTAGGCTCTGCCTAGCATAGTGGGCCTAAAGTAATAGCCCTCCTTTCAAGGACTTTACAAATTCAGATTTGCACAGATATAAAGTTGGATAGAACCACTCTGACCCCTTCATTTTACAGTGTCTGGCACAGAATAAATAATTATTATTTTGTCTATTTCCTTATTTATCTATCTCTAGCATTTCTCTGTAACTGTCAACCGTCTACATCTACAACTAAGGAAACTGAGGAATAGGAATGACAGGTAACTTGCTTTGGGCCATAGAGAGGTTAAGTAGGTGAACCAGGATTAAAACCCAGATCCTCTGACTCTCAGGAACTTGTTTCATCCTTTCCACTTGCCCCCTTCACCTCTCTGTTCACTAGGAAAATGATAATCTCGCCGTGGGGAATCAGGTGTTTGCAGTGTACAGATTTCTCTCCTATGATTCAACTGCTGGCCCTCTGGGATTTATGTGCATAAAGAGTAAAGCACTCTATGTTTCCTAGATTACAGAATCTCAGCCAGCAAATGAGATTTCATGTGCTATTGATGCCATTTACCTGCTGAAACTAACTTCCTTCCTTTCCCCAAAACCTTTTTGTCCTCTACTCACTGAAAACTGAACTTAGGAACAGAAAGAAAATGAATGGCAATTATTTGTATTACATAAAGATTTTTGCCTCTTCAAAGGATTCTCAGCAGGGTTACTTTAAATAAGGATTTCCTGTAGTTCATTTAAGTCACAGAATTTTATTGCTGAAATATACCCCAGAGATTCTCTAGTCCACAAAACATAACCTGATCTCATTTTGCAAGTAGCAGATCTGAGTCCCAAAGAGGTGATATGCATTGGCCAAAGTTGGATAGCTAGTTAGTGGCAGAGTTGCAACCAGAACGCACATCTCCTGGCTTTTAGTCCCATGATTTTTTCTGCTTTTCTGTGCCCCCTGTCTGTTTGTCGACCACTTATGAAATAGCAGGAACAGAAAGAGTCATTTAAGGTGAATTGGTAGATGATGCTCTTGCCAATTGAAGATCAATCAGCAATTAAGAAGATAAAGGCTTTGTGAAATTACATTATAAATGATGAGAGGAGGAGAGTCATCAGGAAGTGACAATAATCTTTTTAAAGCATCAATTAAAAATTATAATGTAAATCAATGGGGACATATTTTTATCTCTCTCATAAAGAGATGTTACATCAGGAAACCACTGAAATACACTTATTCAAAAGCATGTGTCATAAAGAAATGGCATATTCTTTATACTTTTCACTGGAAGCCTGTTTCTTTAGGAAATATCCTACTCAACCCGCAACAGGTCCAAAATGTTTCCATTGCATAAGGTGGGACCATTCCCCATAGCTAAGCCTTGAGTTAATTCCTAGGGAGTGTGGAATTACTGTAGCACATCCTAGTACCTCTTAAGTCCTGTCATCTAAACCCCTACAGTCCCTGTCTCTGACATATTTATCATCCACAGGCTAGGTGGTACAGTGGGTAGGAGCACTATACTTGGAGTCAGAAAGTCACGAATTCAAATTTGACATCAAATAACTTACTGGTTGTGTGTTATTTGTTGTTCGGTCATGTATGGCTCTTTGTGACCCCATTTGGGGTTTTCTTGGCAAAGAACACTGCAGTGGGTTTGCCATTTTCTTCTCCAGCTCGCTTTACAGATGAGGAAACTGAGACAAACAGGGATAAGTGACTCTCTTGGGCAGATCACTTTACCTCTGCATCAGTTTTCTGATCTGAAAAAATGAGGTTACCTATCTCACAAAGTTATTGTGAGAATAAAATGAGATCATATATATAATGCTTTGCAAATCTTAAAACACTAACAAAGGCTAATTATTATCATTATTAATGTATGTGTGATTTATTCATCTAGAAAGGCTTTTGCTCTCTCCCCCTTAAATCAGCCTGATCTCATGTTTATTTACTTACCTATAAGACTCTCAGTTCTTTGAGAACATAATCTATGTCCCATCTATTCTTATATTGCTGCTGGCAATTGTGCTTGCAGTGTGGTGGAGTGGAAAGAGAACTGAATTGGGAATTGAGAGACTTGAAATTCTCCATTAGCCCCAGTTTCTCCAACTGTAAAGGGAATGCCTTAATACTAGGGCTTCCTTTCTGGGATTATCTCCCATTCACCCTGTATGTAGCTTGTTTGTACACAGACATTTGCAGGTTTTCTCCCCCATTAGATTGTGAGCTCCTTGAGGACAGGGTTGGTTTTTGCCTTTCTTTATATCCCCAGTAATTAGTACAGTGCCAAATGCCACATGGATGTTATAGAAACGTGATGTTACCTGTAATTTCATGATTATTGTTGTTATGTTCCCTTTAATTTCCTGTTTGACAAATGACATGGGTTGGCAGAGGGGAAGGAAAGCAAGAGACAGGGATGATAGCGTGTACAATTACTTCCAAGATTGCTTAAACTTTGAAAATTAAATTGAAATCTTTCTTCCTTGTAAAATAGGATAATGTGGCCTTAAAGAAGATGCATCTGCATTGTGTGTTTTATTGGCTTCTATAAAAATTTTCAGTAAAGTAAAGGTCAGCATTTGGCCCATAAACAATATTTGCACACCTCAGTCCTTGTTGTGATCCCTAATGTAGACAGAGGCACAGAGCAACTTGATTTCAAAAGTGCTGCATTCCACATGAATGCGGAAAAGAATCTTTACTTGTTACACGTGGATTATGTTTCCTGGAGGTTTCTCCCAACCCCAGACACCAATGAAGTAGCCAGTAGGCAAAGGAAATTCCAAGAAAAATTGATGACATATCACTGACAACATAGAGCTAGACAGTCTTGACCACCCTTTCCATGGTCAACATGAGGCAGATGGATTTGCAATGCATTGAGGAGGGTGTAGAACTTGGGGGTAATGGAACCTGAGTCCAAATCCTAGCTCTGTCCCTCTCTGGGCCTCATTTTCCTCATCTGTTAAATGAGGAAATTGGACTAGATGTCCCCTAGAAATCCTTCCCACTCTACAGCTGTGATCCTGTCATGCCCATTCTCTTGGGTTCAATTTGTAGAATGAGCAAAATGGCATGACCTTTGACTTTCTGGTGGGCCTTGTGGACCTTGTGTGTATGTATATGTGAGAGACTCAGAAGACCTGGGGGAGACTTTTGTAGGGTATTTCCTGTGTTTGGCGGCTCTTTATGTGACCTTTCGCTATTTGCAGCTTGGCCACTTTGCTTACCAGGCTGCATGATATCTCTCTGCCTCCCAGACTGTACAAGGGGTGAGATAATGGTACAGGGCTTATTGCACAGAGCTATTTTGAGACTTAATTGAATAATGATTGTAACCCACATCAAGATCATTAGATGAAAATGTTCAGTCATGGGGTGGCTCTTTCCATTTAAGAAAGCCTATATCCAAATGAGTAAATTATACCTTCATAGTAAACCATCCTCCCCTATCTCCTTTCTAATCCTTTGATGCTTTCAGGATTCAGAATCTTCTCATCTCATAATTTTGAGGTCATGATAAGCAGAAATGAGCCAGAATGTTGGAAATAACCCCCATCCACCTCTCAAGCACAAACCTATTATATCTGGTGGCTCATTTAAAGCCACTCCATTCAGAGTTGACTTGGAACTGGCTATTCTGGGTTTAACCTCAGTTTAAAAGAGATAAGTCACAAACTGGCTACTCCCAAGCTCTCTATATTCAACCAGCATATATGTCCAGCTGTGGTATATGTATTAATCCCATGTAAACAAGTTAGTAACAATCAGGTTCCAAAATGCCACCAGCTGGGTTTCTTCAGTGAATTACATCTGCTCCTCTGTTTTCCTCTTGAGCAAAATGCATGCTCTCTTCCCACTTCAAACTCAGTTTTTTTCTAGGGATAGCAGGTATAACCGTAATAAATTGAGAATACTGAAACAGACTTTTTTCTCACAGATTTGACTTAAATGTAAGCCTTCTGTATAACTTTTCAAATTGGTAAATGTCCTCTTGGACCCACATTCTTTGATTCTGCTTTTTAATAATGGTAGCCAAAAATAAATAAATTTTTATTTATTTCCTTTAATTAAAATAGTCCTTTGTGAATATGTTGTGTAAAAAACTAAAAGACCTAACTCCAACATATAAAAGTTTAGGGAACTCTGATAAAGACTTTAACCAGTTTAAGCACTTCCTATTTCTGCCTGCTTTTGTTGAGGGAGTTGAGTGGGGGTGGGGGAGAGAGATTGCTCATTTGAAACCCAAAATAAGGTTCTAAAGCAAGGGACAGAATTAGCCAAAATTGTTGCCCAAGACTTTTATCTTGACGCTGCCCTCTCAAACGTCAATGTGAGCTAGAATGTGGATCATCAGACACATTTGAAAAACATGCTTTCATTATCCTTTAAAAAATTAGTCATCAGCGAAGCTGATGGATGGAACAGTGGGTAGGTTTACAGTGGAGAGTATTCATTCCTGAGACAGCCACGCTGACTTAATAAAAATCTGTTTCCCGTATATCCTTGGCTTATGATTCTGCTAATGTGACACAATTCACCAGGTAACTTGATGGTAATAAAGGATGATAATAATCAGTGGACCCAGGTGCCCCTCTGCTGCTTTTTCCTGCTACTGAAGCCTATTGCACCCATCCAAGCCTTTTCATCCTGTATGTAATTCTTATAAGCATTTTCCTATGAGTCCATCATAGAAGAACTCCCCAGTAAGCTGCGTTTTTCTCTCATATCTCATGGACTCCAGGGCAGCACTTGGATTGTCTGTCTGTTATCTGAAAACAAAACATCACTGATGTAAAATTAGAAGAAATTAGAGGCTGTCTAGTCATCATTGGATCACTAAGCTAGAGTTGGAAGGGGTCTTAATGCAATCCTTTCATTTACAGATGAGGAACTGAGATTGAGAAAGATGGTAATGACTTCTATATACAGGTAGTAGTTGGAAGAGTTGTATATCAGACATGTCCTCCAACTTTCTACTGTACCAGGTATGCTTTTGTGGTCATGGAAGTCTTCACTGATGACTTTTTGTTTTCCCCGATATAGGGTACACCTATGCCAGTGTATACCAGAGGAAAACCCTACAAAGTGCAGGTCACCACCTGCTGTGCAACTTAAAACCTCAGAGATTTGCCTCCAGCACTGACCACTTAGTGGCTTGCCCAGGTTCACATAGCTAGTAAGTCCCTGAGATCCAAGCAATAAGAACCAGAGTTATACAGATTCCAAGCCAGGCTGTCTATCAACTCTGCCATAGCTGCCTCCCCTATACTACTTCTTATAAGCACCTCATCTTTGGCATAGCCTGCAACTTACTCAGATTTACTATATATGTTTCCATTACCCTTTTGGTCATCTGAAATTTTAGTACCCTGTGACTTGTGACCATATAACATCTCTGGGGAAACATTGGTGTTGAAAGCACAGGCTTTGGCCCCAGAAAGAAGTTTGAGAATGCTGAAAGGGCTCCAGAGCTTTCTGAATACAAGCAGTCCAACCCCTCTTCATTTATGGGCCCATCTCCTTTGCGGTTTGCAGTGACAGCCTCATAAGTATACACTGATGGACCAAGTACATATCAGAGTCAGGGCAACATGTACAGTGCCCTATGCAGTGAGAAGGCAGAGGCTGGCCTTCACCCTGGCTGTCATATCCTCCCTTTGAAGCAAATCAGTAGCTTCATAAATCGTGTTTAGAGTGATAAGTTAAGGTAATACACTGTGAACTTGATCCTTAAAAAAAATGGAAAGAAAACCAAATCTAGAAAAATGAAATCTAACTCAGAGTAATAGCTCTGTCAGCATTCTTAGCTCTTAATTCTTCAAATTTTGACTTTTCAAATCACCATCTCAGTTTCTTGAAATACTGTTGTCCGCGTACCTTGTTTTTTCTTACCAAGAAGAACCTCTGGTTTAACAGACCCCTTCTGCTTATGTTCTCCTGGGCCAAAAAGGACTTGTCACCCAGGTTCCCAGGTAAACTGAGAAAAAGGCCTGGAAGCTCCCATTTTGAGGGAAAATTCCCTAGCGTGAATTCTGAATGCCTATTATGAAATTCCGCTGCAGCAGACTAGGTCAGAATCAATATTTCTGCCTGGAAGCCACATAACCTCTTGAGCAGAGATTAATGTGGTCACTGTTGGACTCTGTGTTCTCAGTTGCTAAGTATGTGTACTTGTCATTCATATTTTGTTTTTAGCTTGTTTCCCTGGCAGAACAATCTCAGAGGGATGAAAGTAGAACCCGCGTCCCTAGTCCTGCCCTCTTCAGCATTTACATAGTTCAGGCTGGAAAGAAAGAAGGCTGTTTGTTAGCTGGGAACATTAATTATTCTTCTGTTTGTATATAAGCTTCGCAAAAAATCTTATTGACAGTCACTGAGCTGTGGGTCTCACACTCTGATTTTTGCTGATGAGTTATTCTGGTGATTAAGTGGTACAGGAGAGACCAAAGTGTTATTTATGAAAAGATAGTTTAAAGATGTTTGTGGTGGAGGTTTTTTAAATCCTATGTGACTGTTTTTGAAGGGTTTAAGATTGTGTTGCAATATACAGTGTATTTGAGAAAATATGTTATAAGCAGATTCAGGTTTTAACTTTATGTTACAAGCTTATGTAAATAAAACTGTGCTGGGAGGGTTGTATATGTGGCAGATGGAGATGTGCTCATAATTCAAAAGCAGACTGAACCAACTAATTCTAAAAGCAGTTACTAGCTGCATTGATTTCTTTCTCTTTCCCCCTTATCCCTCCCCCCCCAAAATCCATTGACTGAATCCTTGAGCACCTGAAAGGTTTAATATTTCCAGTTCCTAGAGACCTATGATTGGTCCTAAGGCTGTTGTATTTTTTTTTTGAGACATAACCTAGTGACTCCTTAACTCAGTACTTACTTATGTGGTCTTCATCTCTTCAGTTCTTGACATGCATTTCTTAGTCTGCTAGAGCCAGGATAAATGTTTTAGACAGAAGATATTTTTCGCCATGGTAAAAATCTAATTGGGATTAGTCTTCCAGTGTGGACTAACTGGCATCGTTAAGTGTTTACTGATTTGAGTGATGTGCTGGGCCTCGTAGGCTGTATCTTTCCTAGTATTACCATTAACTAGGTCATAGTAATAGTCATAGTTAAGAACATCTGGCATTTATATAGCACTTTAAGCTTTATATGGAACTTTGCCTATAGTACTTCATTTGATCTTCAGTAGAGCCCTGTGTGGTACAGTAGATACTCTCATTATCCCAATATTATGGCTAGGGATACTGACTGTTTGGGAGTGGAGGCAGCCTATGCTTTGCTTGTGATTATAATTATTCAATTCTTGTCAAATGAATTGTCCTTTCTGTCTGTTTAGAGAAGAGAGATAATATATTGGGTGAATGGTGATGGTGATGATGATGGTGATAGTTTATTTATAGAGTTCTTGAAGGTTGGGAATATGCTATAGATGTATCCTCTCATTTGATCATAAAAATTAACTAAAAGTTAAGCAAATACTGTGTGGATTGACTTGTACTACTCCAGCCTGTTTGTGGCTTCTAGGGTCACAATGACCCCTTCCCCCATTGCCTACTTATTGTTGGATTATACAACCGGAGCTGGCCAGTGCACAAACAAATGTGGGGTAATCTAAAAATGTGACTCTTTTATGAAAGATTCCTTGCTCAAAGTGAGAATGCAGTTTTCCTTGCCAACCAAGGGACCCATTATTTCTATCAGGTGTTATCCGTGGGGCCTCATCATTTTCTGAGTCAGGCAGAGCTCTGGTCCTATAGGAAATCCCTAAGAAGATACGTTTACCTTTTTTTTTTAAAGGGTAACTCTAATTTAATAATATGTCATAATGCATCTTATCAAGATCATTCAGGCCACAAAATACACTAGGCTCCCATATTTAAGCATGTATCTCAGTTCCTGACACACGGTAGCCATTTAAGAAAAGCCTTGTCAGATGAATTGTTGAAAGACGTAGCTAACACAGAGACAAAAACAAAATTATTGGCATGTTTATTAGATCATTTAAACCTGAGCACTTTTCCTTTGGTTTGACAGGTATTTAACGTGAATGTGAACATAGAAGTGTGGCTTTTGTTGCGGAGTTTCTTACTAATGCCAGTACAATTAAGGCCCACATTTTCTCGTGAAGATGTGTTATAGGGAAGATTCTTGTTCACTTGTGGGTGAGACAAGGTCCCTATAAGGTTCCTCTGATTCTATGATTCAGTGACTCTTTTCTGGTTCCGTTTTTCTAGTGATTCCCATTTGGCCAAGTATAGGTTTATGTTCTTATTTTTTAAGAGAAATTCTTTTGAAATTTTCTTTTGCTTTTTCTGTCCCCTGATAATAATTATAGCTAACGCTTATATAGTACTTACTATGGACCAAGCATTGGGCTAAGTGTTTCACAATTATTATCTTATTTGATGCTCTGGAGGAAATATGTTGGAAGAAGTTTTCATTGTAAAAAAAAAAAAATGAACATTTAAATGAGAGGCAGACTTAAAGTTAGGAAGACATGGATAACTCTGGTTTTGTAACAGTGGGCAAGTCATTTCATCTCTCCCTGCTCTAGCCTGCTCTAAGATTTTTGCACATAAATTCCTAAACTGCATTGGTGGAAGGAGATTCTATGCCAAGACTTCCCCCACTCTGATGAAATTATAAATCTGGAGCATATATACGTGTGCGTATGTATGTATGTGAATATTTTTAAATGAACATAATTATAAATTCATATTTTTTCAGTTTCTGTTGTCTTTTGGACATCTCTACTTGGACTCCCACTCAAATCTAATATCTGCAAAATTGATCTCATCAGGTTCCCTCATACCTCCCCCAAAAAATCTGTTTCATTTCAAAACATATAATGCTACTTATGATAACTCATTCTGTCGTCTGCTCTTTATCCCCGGTTCCCGCTCTGTCACCACATTTAATCAGTTGCTGTGTCTGTGCTTTCCAATACCTTCTCTCCATCCCTGCTGACAACACTCCCTGAACAGGACAGTAGTGCCCCCCCAAAGTCAGTCTCCGTACCTCCAGCCTCTCTTGCCACTTACTTCCCCAGGTAGTCCAGCTCTTATGCTGGTGCCAGATTAAGCTTCCTAAAGTTCAATATACCCTGCCCCCGTTGCCTCTGAAATTCACATTGAAGTTTCTTAACTTATTATTCAAAACCCTGAATGCTTTGAATTTTCCAGTTTTATCTGTCATTACTTACCCCAAGAATTAGCTCAGTTTGAATATTTCTTTCCCCAAACACACCCCACCTTTTATTCGTTTACTTCATGTCCTTCCCTCACCTTGTTCCCTTCATCTCCCCCCAGTATAGCCTCTCCTGTCCCCGTTCATCCTCCATATTGCCTTCTCTGTGAAGCCTTCCCCACCCCAATGCCCAACCTTAACCAAAGAAAATCTTTCCTTCATCTCAGTTCCTACAGCCCTTTGTTAGGACTTAATGCACGTTCACAATTATTATAGCTATTTATGTAACTGTCATAACCTTCCCTTCATCGTAAGCTCTATGAAGTCAGGGATATTGTTCTAGTTTTTCCTCTGCAGAGTCTAGCATGATTCCTCTGCACATAGCCAAACACTCAGGTAATTCTTAGATGAGAAAATGCCCTTGTGAAGCAACGTGTGAGCCAGGGTGTGTTAGGCCCCAACTTTCTGAATGCAAATGTAATCGAATGTCCCCAGTTTCTTATTTAGCTTTTCTTTTTACTTTGGGTCAGGTGACTCACCCTTCTCCTGACTTCCGCCTGAATCAGCTTTCTGGATGCAGCTCCTTCTACCTGTGATTTCCTTTCTGGTGTGGGAAGTTTTCTCTGCTGCCTTCTTTTCCTGTGAGTCTTCTTGCTTTTTTCCTACCCTTTCTCTACTCTTATCCTGTGCTGCCAGTAATTTCTCACCCTGTATAAATAATACCATGTATAACTGCGTAAAGATGTTGCCCAAGGGAATTAGTTCATATCCTACTATGTAGAAGTCATTTATAGTTTCTCAGTTCTCTTTCTGGTGGAACTTAAAGTTATTCCCTTCCTTACTTCCCCCCCGCAAAAAAAAAAAAAAAACCTCACCAAAAATCAAAAGATATATTTATATTAGACTTCTTTCTTCCTTCTAGGATACTATGTAGTAAAAGTAATAATGAGAGCTACTTTAACTCACTCTCTCTGATTACTCAGGGGCCTGCACTGTGGTGTTCTTTGAAATCCACAGGTAATCTTTCCTCCCCTCCTCGTTTTAGACCTAGTTTTAGTCCTTGCTCTATCATGAAACCATTGGCCCAAACTGCTAACCTACAAATAGCCTGATAGCCATTTTACCACATCCTTCCAACGTGGGAAATGGGCCCTGGGGACATGGCTAAGAATTGGGAAGCCAAAAGAATAAGGGAAAACCGAAGGACCAGGTCAGCTGCAGACAGACAGCCTCCCCTTATACAATGGGTGCCTTTTTTTTCTTTTAATATTTTTATTCAGATAGAAAAAGTGAGACCACAAACAAGCAACACTGGGAAAGTTAATGGATGCTTTTGAATCTTATTTCCAAGCAGAGTCAAAAGTGTCCTGGACCCTTAAGGACAGTGTGACCAGGACTTTGTAGCCGATAGAAGAATAACTGGTATTTTCATGCTTGCCGAGTTGATCTCCAGTGGAATCTTAGGCTTGGGGAGGGGGTCTGTGGAGGGAGGTATGTACACGTGCACACACGTACGTTTAAGTTCACCTGACTTAAAGTTCACCAGTAAGTTCACCAGTACTTAAAATATCCCTATGAGCCATATTTTTAAAATGCTGCCACAAATTGCCATCCAGTATTCTTGGTTATTACTTGGAGAGTCACCTCCAGAAGAAACCCATTGTTAATTCTGTAAGAGCAGTTCTTAGGAGAAGTGCTTAAAGAAGGGTCTTGGGTGTTGTTGTCCCACCTTCTCTGTGTATTTACACCTCTTCGATTTTGCTTTATGAGCAGCAAAAGCAAACTGTCAACTATTTGCTGTAAATTGAAGCTTTTAATAACTGTGTCTGTTCTACAACATTTGTCAGCTTTGAATATTCTGTCAGTAGAAAATAAAAATAGCAGGAAGCTTCAGCCACGGTGACACCGAGAATTTATCTGCTTATGCTCGAGCAAGGTAAAAAAAAAGAGAGTCCTGAAGAATAAGCATTTGGCATTTTCCTTCAAATAAAGTACATGTGAACAGGCTATTCCCTGGAATAAGTTCCAGGTGCAAAGTTGTCGAGATAAAGAAATGAAGAAGTCTTGTCATTAACCAAGGATCACCTCTTTACCTAGACAGGAGAGCCTAGCGAAAGTATGGATTCATTCAGAAATTCATTGTTTAGCAGAAACCTCAAAACCAAGTTCTCAGCAGGCAGCAAAAAAGACACAGTATCCCACTGATGGAGACCTTGATGCTTATAAAGTCTAAATTTTTAAACTGCTTTCTAGTAAAAATTCATGTGCTAAAGATGATCTTGGATGATATGTGAGTATAAAAAATTAATTTCTCTTGTAAAGATAGATAATTCAAGTAAATCAAATCAAAATAAATTCCATACTTTACATTTGTATTAGTAAATGATATGTTTTCATTATAAATAATACAATTTGCATTAAGTATTAAGCAGATATTCACTGCTTAATTTTTTTTAGAATGACAAAAAACTGCCTTTCGATCCTTGTAGTTTGTGCTCACTCTTGATTTATTCATTTAAGCTCCATTTCCATCACTGCACCTTGATTACCATTTTTTCTTTCTTTCCACTCCTGTTGTTCAGGAAAAACCCATCTTTGTCATCATCATGACCCCTGAGCATTCCTTGACCATCTACAGAGTGTATGGCCCTCTGCTAGTCACACTTAGCACACACCAGCACTCTTTTAAGTGAAGGCCCTAGTGTTCATAAAAAATTGCTAAGCCATATTGCATGGCTTTAGCCATCTTCCTGTAAGCCTCTATTGTAATGGAAAGGTGATTAATGATCCCATAACTGTAAGCCGGCCTCATTCCCCAGCTAGTCTTTAGTCACTCAAATATGACGCCTTCAACCTAAGGAAAATTGAAATGGTCTGTGGCGTACTAAAGAGGCTTAGGAAGGAGATGGTCCTTGCCTTGCAGAGGTTTATGTGATGGACATTCATAGGGGTTTTATTTTGATTTTGTATTAAAGTTATTTTGTGGGAGGAAGCATGGTGTGGTAGGAAAAATACTCCACTGGGAATTGGAGGATCTGGGTTCTAATCCCATTCCCACTATTTCCTAGTCATGGGATGTTAGAATTTACATCTCTCCTCTCTGGGCTCTTTTGTAAATTGTGAATAATGCCTCCAGCGCTACCTACTCCTTAGGGTGGTTGTGAAAATCAAATGTGAATAATACCTGTGTAAACGACTAGACCCTGTCCTTGAAGCAGCCATACCACTGCTAGAGGACACCCAGAAGAGATTTTAAAAATAGGATAAGGTCTTTTATTTACAAAAACATTTAGAGCCGCTTTGTTTAGGGTAGCACAGGGACAGTAAACCTGAAGGCTGAAAGGATGCCCAGCTGTTGAGGCGTGGCCAAGTAGGTTGTGTGTATGAGTGTGAGGGGATGTCACTGTTCAGTAAGAAATGAGGAAGTGGACGATTTCAGAAAGACATGGAAAAATTTTAAAACTGATGCAGCGTGAAACCAGCAGGATCAGGAGAATAATTTATAATGTAAATTACAAATTTTATTTATGAAATATAAATTTTACATTATGACATCACTATTATTAAAATGAACATTTTGGAGAACTTTTATAAACTAATGAAGAATGAAACGAGCAGAACCAAGAGAACAATTTATACAATTACCACAACACTACGAGCATCTCTGAAAGCTGCAAGAGCTGCAATGAATACAATGCGCGTTTGTGATTTCAGAGGGTCAGAGGATGAAACAGGCTGATGGGTGGATTTAGAATACAGAATGAGACATATATTTTTATGGAATAGCCAATGAAAGAATTTATTTTGCATGTGTTTTTCTTTTCTTTATTTTTCTCCAGTGATGTGGGAATGGGAGGGAGAAAAAATAGATTTCTCCTAATTTTTTTAAAGAAAAAATAGAAAGGCAAACTGGGGCTCTAGAAATGTGAAATGTACCTTCAGATGAGGTCTTCAACTGTATGTTTTTGTTGGCCGAAATATCTAACAAATGGGAGTAGTGACACATCAATAAAACTTACAAAAGGAAAAACTGTAAAGCACTCTATATAGGTAACACTACTGTTAAGCGAACATATACTACTTTTTATTGAAATATGCTTGGCTGTCTTCCTAATTGTTTTAATTTGAAAAATAAATTTTACTGATGTTAAAAATTAGAAAAAACACTGGGAATTTATAGCATTATTATGATCTGAAGGGTCATGACAAATCAATTGTTAAAGAAGCTTCATGTAATTCCATTCTTTGGAGGGAATAAAATTTGTGAAAGTTTGTAATTTACAAATATTTCATAAATACTTCCTGAATCTAATGAAACGACAGTTTGGGAATCAAAGCACCTAGAACAGTGTTGTACATGATAAATGTGTTCTTGATGATGGTAACTTGTATAGTTACAGTATCTTTATTAATTTTTTTCTAAAATAAACAACTCTTTATACCTTTTATTACAAGTTGAGCCAATGGAGTAGTTTCTGATGGAATTTAAGCATTAATAATTTGAGAATGATAGCGATAGCCAACGTTTACCATCCTTTCCTGTTTGCAATAGCTTTCCTGTTTTAATAACTTAAAACCACACAAAGACTTTTGGGACACTGTGTGTGTGTTGTGTGTGTATGGGTGTGTGGGTGTTTCACTTAAAGTGGGTCCTACAGGTATTATTTATCCCATTTTACAAGTGAAGATGGTGATATTCACAGAAGTAATGCAACTTTCATAAAGTAACGCATCTTTTTAAGTGTCAGAGGCAGGATTTGAACCCAGGACTTTCCTCACTCCATGGTCAGCACTCTTTCTAGTACTTTGTGCTAAGCAGTTATTTTCAGCTGTTTATTAAATTCAATTGTGTTCTGAGTTCTGTAATTAAAAAAACCCTCCACTTCTGTGGAGAATGTGATAGAAAATTCAGAAGGCAACAATTTTTCTCTTTGGGATTTTCCATTTCTTGGTACTTAGGATAGTAATGGCATGGCCATTTATTTCTTTAAAAAGGAAAGTTTAAATGGATCACAATTCTTCATGGCTGCAAAATTAACATTTCTGGAGGGGAGAGAAATCAATCTTTCCAAAACCCAATGTGCTGAGAAAGATCGGGGGTGAGGGTCGGGGTGGGGAGAGGATTCTTTTCCCCTTTGGCAAACTTATTTAATTAATGGCCCACTTCTAGGCACATACCTCAGGACAGAGCAAGAAAATGGGATGCCAAATGGGATGTGCCAAAGTGTTGGTAGTGGTACTTTTTGTAGTAAACAAAAATAACCTGGAAAGAAGGTGGGTGCCCATCACTTGGGAATAGTCAAATTGTTGCAGATCAATGTATTAAAATGTGAGATCATTGTAGTTCTTAAAGGATATTGTTTGATGCTTTAGGTATAAATGATGGGGTTTGAATATGGAGTTGCTTAGGCCAAATGCTCTTAATGAGCCATAAAAACAGTGACAGACAGTTGGCACTTTTCCATTCTCCTGACTAATTTTGACCCTCCTTGGTTATGCAGTTAAACCATTGAAGCTCCTGTCTGGATGAGACTCCTGACTGTGGTGGCTATGAGCCACACTCATCCCTGGGGTCTCTAGTGGCCAACTCACATCTTTTCCCAACATCTGGTCCCAGAAAGAAAACTCCACTGACCTGGTATCGATAAGTGACCTGGAAACTTTCCCTACTTTATCTAAGTCTGATTAGGAATGCCCTTCCCATGGCTCTATTATTTATTTATCTATCTAGCAATCTTATCTATGTAATGAATATATATCGTTATTTTATAATAAATATTTATTGACTGACCGTATCTGGCATTGATTTCCTATTATCACCCAAGCCCTATTATATTTAAGGTATAAAACTTAACCTTCTCAAACTGGTAATGCTCCGGGCATCTATTTTCACCACCGTACATGTCTCTGTCCCCTTCAAGCTGAGTGAGTTTCTTTGCATCTGAGGGGCCAAACCTCTGTCCATCTGTACTGCCATATAGTGCACATGTGTCTGTATGCTTCTTTTGGGGGCAGAGGGGGGGTTCTGCTTGATGCACTGCCTAACAGTAAAGCTCATTCTGGAGTACCAATTTCCTTTGAATTTCTAAATCCCCATCTTTACTTTGCCCCAAGCTGTGAGGCCAAATCTAACTGAATATTACTACATTCTGTGAAATGACAAATACTAGGAAAAACAAATGTGGGACAGTTTTTATGAACTGATGCAGAGCAAAGTGAGTATAACAGGAAGAGTATACCCAAAGGAAACACCACTGCCCAAATGGAGCCAAACTTGTTAATGACAGTGCCCAGGCTTAGTTCCAATGAGCACATGATGAAACAACCTCCCCCCTCTCTCTCTCTAGAGAAGGGGTACTGCAGGTTCAAAATGGTTATTTCATTATCAGATGCTGTTGTTTTAATGATCAGTTTTGCATAATAGTTTGTGAATGAAGACCTCAGGTTCTACATAGGAAAGTACTGATCTAAAAAACAAAGGCATCACTAAAACTAATAAGTGCTACTTATATTAATTAGTCAGATTAATTAATTAGTTCATATTTGGAAGAAAGGAGAACATCAGATCACTGATTTATAACTGGAGAGACCTAAGCCAGTGTTCTTAAGGCAGCTGAAGCCCAGAGATTGAAGGGTCTTGCTAGTTTGACTGAGCCAGTAGTCAGATGTGGGACCTCTGTCTCGACTTTCCTTGTTCTCTTCATTGCACCAAAATGGAGAAAGCTTCTCAGAGGGTGAATTAGAAAAAAGGGGTAGTAATCAGCAAAGGACCAGGGCTGACTTACCTATAGGGGGAGAAGAGTGGGCAGCCCCATGTAACTTTAGAAAGGAAAATTAATCAGTTCTGAGCATCTCCCACAGTCTGAATGGACTTCTTTCCTCTTGTCTGTCAATGTTTAGCCCACTTCCATTTTATAATAGTTTGAATTGATAGTGAAGCTCAGGACAGGCAGTGTGTGGTAGTGGTACCTTTTTTTGTTGTTGTTGTTCTTTAAGAATTATAAAGGGAAAATTGCTCTCACCACTGGAAGGAAAAATCCTTGGCCTATTGAATAGTCCACACAAAAGGAAACATGTTATTTTTCTTTTAGAGTCAAAGTTGGAGTGGATTCCCTTTAGCTACCTAAATACCTCCAAACAGCTCTACTGGCCAGAGAAGAGAGATGGCAAAGCTCAATAAAATTCCTTGATTTTCACTTTCAGGAACTACCTCCTACCAGAGATCTCAAAGAACACTTTATTTTCACCTCCCCAATGGACTGATCATGTAGCATTTTTTTCTATAGTTATCCACGTAGGTGTCTTATTTCCCTCCTAGATTAGAAACTCTAGAAAGGCAGAGATGAAGTCTTGTCTTACTCAAACTCAATTTCCTAAGATCCCCAGCGCTTCAAACAGTGTTTGGCACACAGTGAGTAATAATGCCTATTGAATTGAATATGACCAGCATAATCACTTGACACACTGTTAAGACTCTTGCTTAAGATCAGTTCCCATCATCAGTCCAGCCCTATGACTGTTATTGTAACTGAAATCCCAAATCAAATGCAAAATTCCCTTTTCATGCCTTCCTTGGGTGTTAGGCAGTCTTTTCGGGATCCAAGCACCAAGCTATTGCCTGCTCTACCTTAGTGCTTCAAAGAGTGATACTGAATGGGTCTTGGGGTCAAGGGCCTTGAACATCGTTGACTTTTACTAAATGTTTGTCAGATTGAACTGAAGCAGGGGAAGGGTACTTTCGGACTGAGAGTCAAGAAAATCTGGGTTCTGGTCTTGCCTATGTGAGCAAGTCATACCCTCTGGGCCTCTCCATTTAGCCAGTAAGCATATATCAAGCACCTTCTATGAAGCAGACAGAGAAAGGCAGGACAGTGTGGTGGGAAGAGTGTTGGCCACCTCTAACAGTGCAAATCAGTGAGTCTGGGCAAGTCTTTGAACTTCTCAGGACCTTGGGCAGTTCCTTAATTCTGTAAATTGCGAGAAGGGGGAGAGTTAATCATTAGAGACATCAGGTGTGTCAGAAGCGGCACTCAAGCTAAAGCTCCTACCTTCTCAGTCCTACGCTTCCTATCTAATTGGGGATGACATGAATTGAATCTACAGTTACATTAAACATACAATGTGAGCCTTTATTTTTAATCTTTCTTAAACAGGGATAGGGATGGGGATTAGATCTGTGATTTAATTGCTGTAGGGAACTCCTAGATGAGAAAGTCCCTTCTCCAATTCAAGTCAGCACCTTCTCTGCAACTTAACAGTCTTCGAGGTCTCCTTAGAGCTCAAAAAATTTAAGTGATTCTCTCAGGGTCACACAGTCATTATGTGAAAGGCAGGACTTTAACCCAGATCTTCTTGGCTCAGAGGCCAGCTCCCTATCCACTGCACAGTTTTGCCTTTCTAAAATAGAGCCTTTAGAAAGAGCTCCAAAATATCATATTTAAGTTTTACCCCTCAAGGCTCCCAAACTACTCGGTAGCAGAGGCACTTAACAAGCTTCCACAGAATCCTAGAGCTGAGAGGACCTTCAGAGGCCCACCATACCAGAACCTGGAGCCCTCATGCAACAACCCTGAAATGCACTAGAATTAAGGAAAGCTCATCACTGGAAGGTTGGTTATTGGTTGATGAATTCTTTGGTCAGGATGACCATATTTTGTGATGGTGAAGATCTGATTCCAGGAAGTAAAATGTGTTTCATATTTAGGAGGGAGGGGACTCTTTTCTCTCTCTTCATCCTCCCCCATCCCCTCCCCACACACACACACACACACTCACTCACTCACTTACTCCAAGACCTTACCGAGTACTCTTCTGCTACTTAGAAAATCTCCAAAATAATACATGAAGGAGCTTACTTTTAACAGCCTTGACTGACCTAAATTCTTATTTATGTTTACTGAATTTGCAACTTTTACATGATATTTTAGAAAGTCATGAAAAATGATTTTGTCCATTGGTTGTGTGGTTGATGGTTTGAAGAGAAATAGATTTATGTTTTGAAAGCATTGCAGGTTTTGTAGCACTTCAGTGGGAAAAAATATGGCTATGAAGAAGGATACTGGGAAATCATAGGTATTCAAAAACCACAGATTCTATTTGACTCTTGTTTCCTATAAATATAATTAGGTCCATAATTAGTTTTCCAGAATGTTTTCATGAAGAAGAAAAAAAGTGCTGTTGCAAAGACATCATTAGGTATTAATTAGTTCATAGCATATACTGGCATCTTGCCTAAATGTTGTTTCAAGCACTGAACTGTGCCTGACTAAAATCTTTTTCTTCCTTCTCTTCTCCTTCCCTTCTCCCATGAACATTAACTCAGGCTCTCCAGTTCCCAAGTATCCCTGTGCTCCTCCTTGTAACTGTGATACTTGAGAATTCTTTAGAGGATTAGGGAGGGACATAGGATTAAACCAGGTAAAGGATGGCAGTCAAATTGATGAGACAAAAGCAAAAAGAACCTAACTCTGGCTCACTCTGACCTGCTTAAGGCCGTTTTTGTGGAGTGGGAGGGCAGTCAGCTTGACAATTCCTATTTCAATCGAGTAATATACGGCAGAAGGAAACTGAGAATTTGCCTCTCTATATGGGTGACTGACGATGATGTCACTATTGTGGAGGCATTGATTTTTTTAGTGTTTTGAAAGTGAAGATATGATATATAAACTGCTCAAATAAGTCGTTATTAGAGTATACAGTAAAATAAGAGCTTGTATGCTTCTCCAGAATTCTAATTTCAGATGTAAAAGTACAATTTATGACTTTGAGAAAGCTCTTAAGAAACATTAGCATAAATTAAATGTGTGTTCATAACATGTGCTAAGCTATATTGAGTTAATGACTGCCTTCAATATGATAGGAGTTCCATTTACAAGCTGTAAATATTCATATGTCTAGCAGAAATCTCTGTAATTTGGAACATAGCCATCGTATTTGAAGGTATTCATTTTGGCGTATCTTTTCAGGTAGTTAATAATATTCATGGCCTTTTTCAATAAGTGTTATATGTTTGGCTGACATCATCCCATCTTTCAATTAGTGATCATTTATTAAGTGCCTGCTTTCAGCACGGCATTGTGCTAGGAGCCAGAAGTTAGCAAAAATAATAGATAATCAGTCACTTTCCTTAAAGAAATATACCATATCCAGAGAGGAGTAAATTCAAGATAGAAATACACATGGAGGGGGGTGTAGAGAAAGGGGCTAACAATGGGAGGCAATTGAGAAAGGCTTCTTAAAGGGTGTGGCACTTGAACTGAACCTTGAAATAATAGGAATTTAAGGAGACATTAACAAGAAAAGCTTTGGAGGCATGAGGGATTGGGGAGTAGCTAATATATAAACTCATGGAGATAGCAGATAGCATGTTGGAGAGGGAGCAGTAACTAGGACAATTTGCTTGGATTGTAGAGTTAATGAAGGGGAGCGAGAGCTAATCAACCTGAACAATATGCTGGAGCCCTACTCTGAAAGGAATTAAATTCCCAAAACTCAGGGTATTTTGTGGGAAAGGGAGGAGTGGATAGTTCATTTTTGAACACATTGAGTTTGAGATGCCTGTGGAGGTGTACATTAAATACATCTGTAGCTCTCCAAATCACTCTCCTAGTATCTAGGGGTTGGGGCATTGTGGGGCTGGATGAAGTATTTGTATGATACCCTGCCATATTTCCTGACATCAGGTTCTCCAAATGGTATTGCTAGAATGCATAGCAGGACAAGCCATTTTGGAAGCTATCCTTGTTTACAAAAAATGGTGGTAGTTTCTTCTGTCTTCTGAGTAAATCGCACTATAAATATTTGAAGTAGAAGAACAAAACATATATATGAAAAGGCTTTTTAACAGCTTAGAGGCTTATCTTTTATTCTCTTATAAATGGTATTTGAATTTTAAGCATCAGTTATTGTTTAATGAATAAACGTGAACATTAGAAATCATGAGTTTAACAAAAAATATGAAGAAATTAAAAATCAGTTATTTGTTAGGACTTGTGGAATGTGATGACATGTCTTTTATAAACAAGTTACCAGGATTTGTGCTTTTACACAAATCATTGTTATTGCAGGGTTCTTTGGGTGGGTGGATGGGGGATAGTCATCTGTTTGGACGGAAAGGAATGCTTTAAATTGGATTTGAAGAATAAATATGATGATCTGATTTCACATTATATTTGTGTTTGTCCAAAGTCAAAGCAGACATTCCCAGTTTCACTTGCACATATATCTGAGAACACGTATGTAAATTAGTAGTCAGGAATGGGTTCTTGGCCGAAAGCATATGGAAGTGACTCACTGACTGACAAGGTCAGGAAGCCAGGCGCTATTACTAGATAACAGGTTACTTAGGATGAGAAAATTAGACCTGCTTGGGGTATCACCCAAGAGGATCCTGAGCCCTCAGGCACAGAAGGCCTGTATGCCCAAGGTCATATAGGTGGGAAGAGGCAATACCTAGACCTTTCCCCTCACCTCCTGTTCCTTCACTTCATTATTTAACCTCAGTGATGTTGAGAGTAGAACAGTTGTCTTTCCATTCTAAACATGACTTCCCTTAGTGTGCCGTTACTGTCATTTCTTTTCTTCCTTTTATGTGCCTCCTTCCTTTGTCTGACATCGAAGCCACCATTGTGCAGGCGCTCATCACCTCATGGCTGGATCATTGCCTTCAGCTTCTGCTTGGTCTCCTTGCCTCAGGACTCTCCTAACTGCACTCCATTCTCCCCTCAGCTGACAGATCAATCTTCCTCAGACACAGGTCTGACCATAGCAACTCCCAGCCCATCCTATTCAATAAAGTATGGTTAACAACTCATTACCTCCAGGATCAAGTGTAAAACCCATTTGGCCTTCAGAGCCCTTCAGAAGCAGGCCCCTTCCCCTCCCATGAAGTCCTTAGACATATATTCCTCCAGATTTTGAGCATTTTCTCGGCTGTCCCCGTTACCTGGAACGTTCTTCCACCTCCCCCCTGCCTCCTAGCTTCCCTGGATTCCTTCTGTCCTAGTCTTGAGTTGTCTATCCTGATCGTCCTTAATCTTAGTGCTTTCCTTCTGAGAGGATCTGCAATTTATCCTGTATGTGTATCTAATTGATAGGTTGATACAAATACATAGAATGTCTTGTTTGATTCTGAAGGAGATAAGGAGCTGCTGGAGTTTATTGAATGTATGAAGGGGATGATGTATTCAGATCTATGTTTTAGGAAGTGTTATATATACTTACATGTAATTATTATCAATAGATATATCATAATTATACATTGATAATCAATTGATTATATATACATTGGTGTATATTTATATATGTACACACACACATCTGTTTGGCACATTTGTCTCTTGTCTCCTCCATTAGACTTTGAGTTCTTGGAGAGCAGGGACGCTCGATTTGTCTTTATATTCCTACTGCTTAGCACAGTGAGTTGGCATGTTGTTGCTGTTGAGGAGGAGAAGGAGGAGGAGGATGTTGTTTGGTGATCCTGTGGACCGTATTGGCACTAATGGAGAATATTAGAACAGTTGTCTTTCTGTTTTAAACACCACCTCCCTCAGTGTGCCATTACTGTCATTTCTTACCTTACCTATCACACCAGTATGGTCTGTAGGGTTTTCTTGGCAAAGATGTTGAATTGGTTTGCCTTTTACATCTCTAGTGGATTAAGATAAACTGAGGTTAAGTGACTTGCCCCAGGGTCATACACCTAGTAGATGTCTGATTTGAACTTGGGTCTTTCTGACTCCTGGCACAGGGCTCTATCCACTGAGCTACAGTAGGTGCTTAATAAAAGATAGTTGACTGACTTAGATGGTTGTATATTAAAACAGAGACAAGTTGATAAAAATTAACAAAAAATTGATACTTTCTGTTGTGTATAATTTGAAATATTTGAGTGGAGAGGAGGAGAAAAACCCTAGGTTTTTACTGTGTGTGTGTGTGTGTGTGTGTGTGTGTGTATGTGTATGTATGCTTAAATTCTAGATTCCTTGTTGCAAATTTTTCTCTGCCTTTGATGAGCCTACTTTCTGTGACTCCCTAGAGCCTGTGCCATTGGTTTTGGTGGCCAGAATTTTATATATTTGGATCAACTGGTAAATAAATAATATGGCCAGTAAAAGTAATGCTTAACAAAATAAATGCAAACTTCAGGTTAATTTGAATAAACAGTTGCTCAAACATATGAAATGAATAAATCAAACATATGTGATCTTTAAATTAAAAAATGAAGCACTAACGATATACATTTCTGAAAGGTGAGTGGACTTTGAAGTGGGAGTCTCCCCCTTGCTTTTTGTTTTGGGCTGATTTCTTAAAAAGCATTCACACTCTTTCTTCAGCCAGCAGAGCACAGGTTGCGCTGATCTTCATTTTTAGTACCTACCTCAGTCAAAATAGATTTTTGGATTTTGTTTTAATTTTTTTGTTTGATTGTTTTCGGTTTTTGGCCAGACTTTGATTTCATTTCTGCAACTTAGAGACTTCAAGTTGTTCAGTTGTTTTTCAGTTGTGTCCAGCTCTCCATGACCCCATTTGGAATTTTCTTGGCAGAGATACTTAAGTGGTTTGCCATTTCCTTTGCCAGCTCATTTTTACAGCTAAGGAAACTGAGGCAAATGGGGTTAAGTGACTTGCCCAGGGTCACACAGCTAGGACATATCTGAGGCCAGATTTGAAATCACTGAAATGAGTCTTCCAGACTCCAGGACCAACACTATCCACTGCAGCACCACCTTGCTGCCCATGAGACTCAGAGCTGCCTGCTAAACTGAAACCAATATATGCCAGTAGAATATAAGTTCCTATAGGAAAGGACTGTCTTTTATTTGTATCTCTGGTGTTTAAGACAGTGCTTGGTTCATAATGGGCACTTAATAAGTGCTTGCTAATTGATTGATGTCATCCAAACCTGTGACACTTAAATGAAAAAGATATTGAATATTATTAACTCCTTGGAATAATGTTTCATAATGAATACCCGGAAATACGATAGCTGTGATACAAATGATTGGGGATTTCTGTTAGACGTATGAAAAATCTCTAGTCCAGGACTTTCTAACTTCTGTGCCACCCATCTGACGTCCTAGGAACTTAAGTGACTTGTCCGAGGTCCTGAAACTCCTAAAGGTCAGAGCCTCTGGGGCCCCAGGGACTTAAGTGACTTGTCCAAGGTCCTGAAAGCCCTCAGAGGTAGGGTACTTTTTGCTCAGACAGTAGTTTTGTCCCTGGATCACACAGCCTCTCTACCCAAACCATGAGCAGATAGAGCCTAGCATACTACTAATTCCCTTTGTTGGCTTACTTAACTTTCTAGTTCAACCCAAGCTGCAAAAGTATAAGATTAACCTTGTAGTAAAGAATCTCTAACTTCTATCCTTGCAGATGCCCAGTGCTAGGTCAGCTGCTTTTAATATAGTGTAGGGATCTGGTGTTAAACCTTGTAGGTCTAAATATATTGTCTCATTTATATATTAAAAAATACAACTTCTGAACACTTATTTTAAACTTGCGGGTGAGATAAAACATGAGCCAGCTCGCCCGTTCCTGGGTGCTAAACTGAGTGTCGGCATGAATTGCAGTGTTGCTGTAAATATTGCAGACCACAGACAAGTAGGTGCAGTAGGAAAAACCAGAACAAATTCTTAAGATGCCAATATTGTCACAAAGTCTCCATGCCGAGTGAAGTTGTTTGACAAAGTGTTTCCCTGGTGATTTGGCTGCAGATGAAAATGTCTTCAGCAATAAAATTTCGTGCTTGAGCATCAGCCCTGTGCACTCATCAGTCAGCAAATGACATATCAAGGATCTTTTTTGCCGGATTAGTTAATATATTGGCAGAAATATGGGAAACACTGGTATACCTCAGAATTTCTCTGCATGGTGTTTTCCCCTACCTTTACACACACACTTATTTTACCAAAACATTTTAATGGATACAGATTTTATTACACTCAATAATATTGCTTTAGAACAGGGAAGGAAAAAGGTAGATTTTTTAAAATTATTATTGTTGCAAAGGTTTTCATAGTTACCAACAGTTAAAGACTTACAATGGTTTGTGACTCTTTGCAAGCCTTGGCAGAAGGTTTCAGTGAAATGGAATAAATATCATTAATGCTATTAGCAACAAAGCCCATTTTAATGATAGTAAATAGTCAAGACTTTATGGATTCATATATTACTGTCAGATAGGTCAGTCATGTACGATTTTAATCACTCATTATTGTAACCACATTTTTATGAGCAATGTTGTTTTATAACTATTAATAATTTATATATAATCAATTCAGAAGTTTCATTTACATATCAAAGAAATAATTCAAACCATACTTTACCTCTCATCTATGGGAAGAGAGTATTTCTGGAGGAATGACTGTCTATAATCATTTTGGCTTAAAGGCTACCCTAATAATATCATTTTATTTTACAGCCCATTATTTCTGTTGATTCCAACATTGAGTTTTTCAAAACCATTTGAAAGGCTCAGGAGCAGAGAATAACAATAATTTCGGATATGCTTATGAACATATGCACATTATCCAGGATAGATACCATGCATTCTTTTTCATCATGAAAATCTTGAACATGTTGTTGGGGTTCGGCTTTGTTTTAAAACTGAAATATCTCATAGACTTCCCAGTCCTATTCTCCTTGATGAGATCATGAATTCCACCAGGTATGCTTTCTGCCACTACTCAAGTACCCTTAAATCCTTTGCTCCTTACCTCACCTCATATTTTCTTCTCTAAGGATTCTGAAGTACCCGTAAAACCATCATAGCAGCATGTATGGGGAGCTGAAGAGTACAGATTTTGTAGATGCGTCCTTTGCCTCTCTAGGTTAGATGTAAAGATTCAGTTCACAGTTCAGTTTCTGCTTCAGAAAACATAGTGGTCCAGAAGTGCTCTTTCAGAGAGGCCAAAATTTTGCTTCCTTTGCAGCCTCATTGCCTATTACTCCTCTTAATGCAGTCTGTCCCAGTTAAAATGCCCAATGCCCTGCTATGCAAATTCCTCCCCCTGCTCCCCCCCACCCCACACACAACGTTTTCTTCACTTCATTGTCTTTGTACAAGTAGTCCCCTATATCTGAAATGTTCTCCCTTCTCATCAGGGAAAACCTGTCTTCTGTGAGAGTACACCTCAGGTGCTGCTTACTCTGAGAGACCTTTTCTACCCCATCCCCCATTCCCACTGCAATTATTTCCATTCTCTCTCTTGAATCATTTGCTGTTCTTTGTACGTATGCTTTTTATTTCTTTGTGTACATGATGTACACCCCCTCACATACACACACACACACATACACACATATGCACACACTACACTCCTGGTAGAACATAAGTTCCTTTTAAAAAAAAAATGGAATGAAACAAGCGTTTCCATAACATAGTACATTTAAAAAGATGAACCTGCAAATTTAAGTTTCTTGGCAACAGGGGTTTGGGTTTTTGTATCCCCAGAAACTGGTGTGGTACATTGTAACTTTGTGTGTGTGTGTGTGTGTGTGTGTGTGTGTGTGTGTGTGTGTGTCCAGGAATGTGATTTCATTGGTTAAAGGGAATTCCCAGTGAAGAACCTCTTTTTGGCAATGTATATCAACAATTTGTCAATTTATAGTAAGAAGCACCTACTTGAAGTAGTTACTTGTACAAAATAAGTGCCTAATAAGTGTTCATAGGATCACACTAGATTAAACAAGTCTGAAACTAAAGACTTTTCTAAACCCAACTCCTTGGCCCCATCTCAGACTGGAGCCCCTTGGGGGACCTTCGATTAGACTAGGTCCTCTGACATTTTTGAGTACTATTCACATACACTGGGGTATCATCAGCTTTGTTGATTTCAGGCAACTCTTGCTCTTCTGATTTTGTCTCACCTCTGAGTTTATTGCCTCTTTGTTCAGTAGTTTTTCCTTAAATTGACTCCCAAAGACTCAGGACTAGCATCCTTCAAAGAGCCACAGTGAGGCCACAGTGCTACTTCTGTGGTGGTTTCTATATCATACCCTTTCAGAGATATGCCACTTCTATAGAGGTAAAAACAGGGGCATGGGAACTTCTTCCAGGGTCCATTTTGTGAAGTTTTTTTTTTTTAGGTGTGTATGAGTTGAGACTACTCATAGCTTCCCCCAGGCTCTTTCCCCGCAACTATCATCCACTATTTGAGACAATATATGAAAGACCTTTCTGTCATTATCCTAAGTGAATAAGGATTTCCTCTTGTAACAATTTACAAAAAGCTCTACAGCTCTATAATCCACTGTTATCCATTGTTTTTGTGTTTTATCCCTTTCTATTTTTTTCTCCAAAATTGATAGATTTGTGACAGAGCTGGAAGAAATAAGAAATAATAAGCTTCTTTGCCTTGGGAATACATTCTCCCACTTGATCCACATTACCACATCTAACCACATCTATTGAAATAGAGTGTTCTTATGTCTTATATCTACTATGCTTAGAAAGTTCCTGGAAACACAGTAAACGTTTAAAGGTGAATTGGATTGACCTGAGTTGAGAGAGCAAGTATAGCAAATCACAGTGAGAAATGTTCTTAACCTCTTAGAGCCAGAGATTTTAGCCTTTTTTGTGTCATGGACCCTTTTGGAAGTCTATTGAAGCCTGTAGACCCTTCATCAGAGTAAAATTTTAAATGCATAAAATAAAATTTATAAGATTGAAAAGGAAGCTCATTATATTGAAATATTTTTATCAAGTTATTTTTTAAAAAGCATACAAAGCAAGTTCACAGACCCCAGGTTAAGAAACCCTGCATTAGGGAAGCATGGTGTTGTCTGAGAATGACTTAGTCTTAGTAAACCGTAGTTAGAGCTCTATTTTTGGTCACTGGACAGAAGGAATAAACTCAATTCACTTAATTCATGATATGGTTAGTGATAGCATGCCACAAGATTAGAAACCTCCCTCTGTATTCTCATTACTGTTACTGTGTCGTGAGGGTGACACTGAAATTCCAGTGTATCTTGTTTCCATTCATGGATTCATATTTCTGTGTCTTTTTATCATGTGGGAGTTGAGCAGCATTTACTGTGTTGGACACAACAAAAAAAAATCTAGAACGACAGCAGAAATATCAGTCTTATGAGAAAAATAACTCCATGTGAAAATCACATATTCTTTAGAAGGAAACATTGTAAGATGGGACAGAATTCCCTCTGAAATGTTGGGTGGAACTTTATTCATGCACGTCTATAAATAACTGCCATTTGGAGAAAATTATAAGGAATACCATGCCTGTAGTTGGGTTGCTTAAGTAAAAGAATGTACTTGTTCTTTACCACTTATTATTTTGATTTCAACTACTCATTTTCCTTCCACATCAGTCAGTTGTTCCATTTGTCTTGTATGAGCCTTGGGGAAGTTGTCTGGTCATCTGCTTTCTCTCTAGCCGAAGAGAGAAGTCTGCACAGTTTCCTTCCAGGGACAGATGAAGTAGACCTTCTGCCAGCTAGTTCTTAAGCTTGTCTATCGGGCTGAGAAATAGACTGCTACAGATGTCTTTATGTGCCTTCCCAAAGTCTAGCCACACACTTGGAGACTGGGCAGGGAAGGGTAAACTTCCTCGGAAGATTCATGACTCACTCATCGCAGCAGAAGAATAGGGAGAGAATGCTTTATGAGACAGATTGAGCACCAGTGTGAGATCGCCTTCTTCTTTAATTTGTCTTTTAGCTTAATGAGAATTGGGAGTGAATAGGGGGAAATCAGCTGGAGTTTGCCCTGAACTAGGTGGGGAATCTCACATAGTTCATGACTAGTGCCAGGGGTTAATTTCTAGGTATGTCATTGTTGAATTTCAGCTACTCCTTTGGATCTGGAGGTGGTGAGATTCTACAGTTATCTAGAATACAGCTCACAGGAAGCTTTCTGGCCTTTTTATTTTTTTTAAGATACACAAAAAATATTCTTAGCTAAAAATTGTACATAGATTCATAGAATCTTAGAACTGGAAGGAGCCAGAGAGGTTATTAATCCTACGTTCTGCTCAATTAAAAAAATTTCTAGCTTCTGTTGAAATATCTTCTGGGACAGGGAGCTCATTGTCTGGGATGAAAGTCTTTTCTTTTAAAAGTTGTCTTAGGATATGATCATACGATAAGCATCCTCCCCTTAGCCTCCTTCCCCAGACTGGTTTTATTCATGTGAGTATGTGTGAGTTTGTTGTTTTGAAGAAGACAGAGAAGGGAGTTGGGAAATATCCTTGTAGCTGACAGTAGGTCTCAGAATCCTTAGATTCAAGTCTTCACCTAGTCAGTTCTTTGCAGAAAAAATTCACTGCAACACAATTGTGGCAGAGTGGTCCAGTTCTCAGAATCCTGACTTTCCCTACCCCCATCCATAACTTTGCTCGTACGGGATCCATTTTCAAGCATGTCCACTTACAAATCTGGGTTTGTCTTAAGTGGGCCACCCTCAGCAGATTGCTGAGTGGGAGGAAAAAAGAAGTTGGAAGTCAGCAGAAAAAGCTTCCAAAGGACTTTATTTCCAGTGGATTATTCAGATGGAATCAGAAAGCTGTTTGCCATTTTGTCTTTACTTAACAAGCCTTTTAGTGTGTGAAACATATATGTATATGTATATATATATGTATGTATATATGTATGTATGTATGTGTATATACACTGACATATAGTGTCAAACTGTGCCTAGACCAGCCACCTCCACCAGGAAGTCAATAAACATGTATTAAAGCACCTGTGTATTAAAGGCACTGTGATTAACACTGAGAATACAAATATGAAAAAGAAGGAAAGCTGCCTCACAGAGCAAATCAAAGAAGAAAAAGTATGAGGGAATGGCAGGGGACAGAGGCACATCCTGCCCTGTGTTAGGAAGCTGGGAGAATGTACATGCAGGAGGAAGAAAAGAAAGGCCACAGAACACACAGAGCTAAGTGACCGATGTAAAACTCTTCTCCAGGATGAGGAAGCTGGGCTGTGGCACCACGCCCCCCCCCGCCCCTCTCAGCACTGGCAGGACACAGGACTGATTCAGCAATAGCCTGCTTAGCTTCTGTCTTGAAGCAGCCTCATGCTCAAAATCCTTTCCTCCAGGGACAGGATCCGAGCACTCACCCCACCAGTGAGAAGATTGCTGCCTTCATTCCCAAGCGTGGCTTTCTGATCCTCTCATGTGGAACATGACAGTTTTCTCTGTGATGGCCGAATTAATTACTGAAGATGGTTTGCTGGCAGACAGTTGGAGACTAATTATTATTGGAACCTTTGGGGCCCTTAGGCCCAATTCTGTGATTGTTGTTGTTAAAAAGGAAAAACAACATGCAAAAGGACCTTATTTTTTGAACACCTGAGAGTGATATAGAATAGCCCAGAAAAATATAGCTAAATTAATGAGACGGTTGAATTAAAAGCCATTCAACCTGAAAAGAATAGGGTTTGTGCAGAGGAAAATGGTGACAAAGTGAACCCATTCCTTGTTTTCTTATAAATGGGGAAAGGGTGGCACAATATACTATATCAGGCATTTATATAGAAGGACAGACTGCCATGGATTGGATCAAGGGTAGAGACCATTGTCATAGCCCCATTGGCTCACACAGTGCCAGGCGCCTAGCTGGTCCTAGGTAAATATTTGTTGGATTGAATTAGATGGATTGAAGGAAGTCGTTTGAGAGATATTCACCTGTTGTCTAAATTCAGTTGTCTAGTCTGTATTTGGCTGCCTGTGTTCTAGATTTGTGAAATTGTTCTAGCAGGTCATATCCAGGAAGGATTTTTTTTTCCAGTTAGATGCATTTCGACCAGTGGAGAATGATTCCTGATATGTGCCTGTAGTAAGGGATCAGCTTTCTGAATACAGTTGCCTAGTTCACAGAGGCTTGGTCTGAGTCCATCCTGTTCAAAGGAAGGCTTTGAGTACATTTAAGTCTTTTCTATCAACGGTTGCACTAATAGGGAAAAGAGATGAATGCATCAGAGACAGCAGGTGGGTGTAGGAAACACAAGGGCTGACATTCAGCATCTCATCATGGGTGGGAAAGGATGAGATTCTCAAAACCTTGATCACTGAAAAAGGAAGCCCTTCTCTGTGGATGGGAGGGCCAGGGCAAGGGGAGGAGGGTGGAATGTTAGGAGCAAATGCAAAAAGTCAGGGGAAATGAGCACAGGAAATTTCCAGGTTATTTTTTGGATGAATGTAGATAGAGAAAATGGGGTTGTTCTGATTCAAAACACATCTCTTTTTGTAACACCTCTCACATGATAATGCAAAGTATCTATGCTTTTGTTAGTATGGGAAACTCCCTCCAGCAATGTAGATTGCAGCTTTTCTTTGACTTCTTAATATCTATCATAGGATCATCATGTTAGAGCAGGAAGGGCCCCTTAGGGGACGTCTAATCCAACCCTTTTATTTTACAGATAAAGAAACTGAGGCCCAGATAGGTTGCAAAATTTACCCAAGTTCAAACAGGAAGTAAAGTAGTCGAACTGACTCCAAGTCTAGCTAAAGCACACTTAGATGATTTGCCCAGTCACACAGGAAATCTCAGAGGCCGTAGATGATGGAAGGTCTGATTCCAAGCCCAGCAGTTGACCCACTATTCCCAGTGCTGAGCACATAGCGTTTAATCAATGTTTATTTAATGCATTCATTTTGAAGGCATGCCACTTCAGTATGATTTGGCTTAAGGGATATCAAGCAGTCCACTATCAAGTATTCATTTATTAAGCACTTGCTGTGTGCCAGTAGAGGCAACTAGGTGACTCGGTGGTTAGAGCACTGGAACTCATGTATGGAAAACCTGAGTTCAAATTCACCCTCAGACACTTAGTAGCTGTAGGACGCTGGGCAGGTCCCTTACCTTCTGTTTGCCTTAATCCACTGGAAAAGGAAATAGCAGACCACTCCTGTATCTTTTCCAAGCAACCCTATGGACTGTGTTGGTGTGCTATGGTCCATGGCGTCGCAAAGTCGGACATGACTGAACGACTCAACAGCAAATATGCCAGCAGTTTCAAAAAGAACTTAAACCTTCACTAAAAAGACAACTTTTGGGGTTCCCATGATTTTTGATAATAAATATCCTTAAGGAAGGTTGTGATTTGTAATTTCTTGTTAAATTAGGTGATTGGTAGGAACAGCGTACTCAGTAAACAAGCTGTCTGATCAGCTTTAGTGTCTTGGTCATCAATCATCAGATAAGAAATTGAGATCTGAAAGGAATGTAAACTTCTCCTCTGCATCTTACTTGCAATGCCAGTCCTCTTCTCTGGGAAAGATTCACAGAGTTCTCCTTCCGCATATGGTTTCCCAGAGTTTAAATCTGCAATTGTAAAGCAAACAACCTGCCTCTTTCCTACTGCTTTAATCTTATATACACAAATATGCATATATGTGTGTGCATGTACATATGGATATATGTGTTTACAAAAGTACATATACATATATAACAGATTGGGGTTTCCTGAGGACCCAGACTGTCTTTGCCTTTCTTTGTACCCCCAGTGTTTAGCAGAGTTCTTGGCACACATGGTAAACACATAAATACTTGCCTGTTGACTGCCTTCTGATTACAGAACCTGTTGTGATAGGGGAGACAATGAAATCATTCACTTCAGAAGTCTTTTCTCACATCCCTATTTGACTCAGTTTTCTCATACCTCTTACTTTCAGCATGAGAAGCTATAACCAAACAAGAGTTTGCCGGAGTCGGCTTTGGTCGGCCTCCCCCTTCTCTGTCTTAACCAGACTTTCTTTATGCTTTGTGAGCAATGTCCTTACTCCTGGTAAGGCTGGGTTTGATGGACTGGCACATAGATGGACTGGCGCATAGCACTGGCTCTTCAGGGCTCTCCAGAACTCAGAGCTACCTCTCCCTGGGCATATGGTCAGGGGAAGGTCCCAGCCAACAGCCCTCAGCTCCTGGCTTTCCATTCGTGCATCTCAAAGGGAATTTTTTTGGCTTTGACTAACTGTTGAGAACTTGACCAGCTGATGTTGGGGGGTCTACCAAGTACCAAGCTCTCTCGGTTAGGCATTGGGAGAGGTGTAAGGAAGCGTGTATCACGCAGCAGTGGTGTGAAGGCGAGACTTTAATAGAAATTTGTATTTCTACACAGTTGGGCTTTATAAGTGGACATATGCATTGTCCCTTTGAGGTTCTGATGGGTGCATTTCTACTTGTAGGTAAATTGTTTCTGATCTGGAGAGAGGGGAGGAAACTTTTTTTTTATCTGTTTTGGATCAAGAGCAGCCTTGGGGAGACTGTGTGGGTTCACATCCTGCCTCTGACCCATCCACACTGACTGAGTGATGCCAATCAAGACAAAGGCAACACATTGCAAAGCAGATGCAAATCTGGTCCATCCCCTCTGAATCCCCCCCCAGATAGGTTGTATTGTGACATTAATCATTTGTCATTTTCAGTTCATATCTGTTACTATCACGGCCTTATGTTTTTTTGGGAATTGGGAACATTGGATTCTGGTTTGGGTTGTATCATTAACCTCCTATATAATCTTGGACAGAGAAGGGCATGATGCTTTGGAAAGTGTGCTGTACTGGCAAGTCTAGACCTGGCAGCTAGGTGGCACAGTGGATAGAGTGCCCAGTCCAGGGTCAGGAAGACTTGAGTTCAAATCCCACTTCAGAAACTTAGTTAGCTATGTTACCCTTGGCAAGTCATTTAGCCACTGTCTGCCTCAGTTTCCTCAACTATAAAATGGGGATAATAAAGAACCTACCTTCCATGAGATGGTATTTGTAAAAGTGCTCAGAACGCTGCCTGGCACATAGTAGGTGCTCTTTAAATGCTCAGTTGCCCTCCCCTTTTCAGCTTTGCCAGTAACTAGTAATGTGACCTTGGCACATATTCTTTCTGAGCCTTAATTTCCTCTGCTCTAAAGTAAAGGTCTTAATTAGGTTCTTTCTAACCCTAAAGTTATACAGTTCCATGAAATTCCTTAACTATTCTTATTTCTCCAGAATGGATAAATATTTAAAATCAATTTTATACATATATATATGTATATATACATATATATACACACACATATATATGTATAATCAAATGTTAAAGCTCTTACCACCCTGATTATCTTAATTTATAATACATTAAAGGACACAGATTTGATTGTGAAAAGGGAGGGTAGCATTGGTGGTCCCAGAGTGCTCTCCCTCCATATTTGTCTCCTGGCTTCCCTGTCTCACTCCAAGGCCCAGCTGAAATTCTGCCTTCTGCAAGAAGCCTTTCCCAGGCCTCTTCAAGTATCTCAAGAAGTATCTCAGTTTCTTCCTTTTGAGGTTACCCCCAGTTATCCTCTCTCTATCTGGATTGTACAGAGTTGTTTGCACACTGTCCTCTCCATTAGCCTGGGAGCTCCCAAGAGTAGAGAGTACCATTGACTTTTCCTTGTCTCCCCAGTGCTTAACACACTGCCACCCACACTGTTGGCACTTAATAAATGTTTATTTTCTGACTAATTGATAGAGCCACGCAATGTTTGAAGTTGGAAGGAAAGGTGCTTAGAGATCACATGAGGAAACTTGGGTCCGGAGAACTGCCCTGACCTTAAGGCCAAGAGGTGGTGAGCAGAATCAGGATTTGAGCCTGCATCTCTCCCAATTAGTTTTCAAATTTATCTCTTCTCTCCTTAGCTACCCAGTGAATCATCTTTTCTAACAAAAATTATGAAGGGAGAAAAATAATCAGCATCTTTCACCAATGCAACTTTCTAAAGCAGTATATGACATATTCTGTGCCATAGACCCCATCTCTCCAATCCAATAATAAATAAGAAAAGCAAGGAATCTAAGAAGCATAAGTGAGGAGGGAATGTGTTCTTAGCATGGGGGACATACTTATGTATGATGAAAGGAGATGGAGTCTCTTTTGTGAAGAAGAACAAGAAGACTAGATTGGTTAGAATGTAGACAACATGAATAATATATAACGAAACAGGAAAGATAAGATGGGACCAAATTGTGAAGAGTTTTAAGTGTCAGAAAGAACAGTTGATATCCTAGAGATAAAATGGAGTGAGACAAGGTATCTCCTAGTCTTTTGAGAAACATTTTATAAAAGAAACACACATACAAGGGTCAGACTGTCACTTCTGGAGAAGACATTTCAATGCCAGTCCTTTCATAATGCCATTAATAAGAAAGGTTCTAGCTAAAAGTTTAAAAAAAAAAACCAGTCTGTAGGCAGATGTGCTGATTGTGCATTTAAGTCAAACCAGTGAACTACTAATGGAGTTCATAGAATTATAGATTTGCAGCTGATAGGAACCTTAGAGGCCATCACATCCTACCCCCTCATCTGGCAGATGAATGAATTGATACATACAGACCAATTAATGATAATAATAGCTAACATTTATGTAATGCTTCCTTTGTGCCAGGCACTGTACCTAGTACTTTACAAGTATTGTCTCATTTGATCCTCATAATAACCCTGAGAAGTAGGTGCTATTATTATCCCCTCTTACAGAGGAGGAAATTGAGGCAAATAGAAGTTAAGTGACTTGTTCAGAGTGACACAACTAGTAAGTATCTAAGGAAAGATTTGAACCCTGGTCTCCCTGAATACAAGGTCAGTTTCTATCCACTAAATCACATTACTTTTCACAAAGATACACAGACTATAGAAGGAATCCTCTCTCTCTCTCGCTCTCTCTCTCTCGCTCTCTCTCGCTCTCTCTCTGTCTCTCAAAGCAACTGAATTGTTATGTTTTAGAGGATTTATTCTGTTGGAAAATTGGAAAGACAGAAAATTCATCTTTTTCATCCTGTGAATAAGGAAGAAAGTGAAATAGTCAGTTCACTACAAAAACCCAACATTCTAAGTTTTTTCATCTTTGCCCAACTTGAATAGTTGATGTATTTTTGATGGACTTTTTAAAAAAATTCACATTTCATTCTTCATTTAATGAGTCTATTGAATGCCTCTTGTTCACAATACACCATGCTAGGCTCAAGACCAGGGGTTCTTAATCTTTTTTTGCGTCTTTTTTCTGCCGTTTAACAATGATGGGGGAAGTCCATGGACCCCTTCTCAGAATAATGCTTTCAAATGCATAAAATAAAATGCATAGAAGTGCAAAGGAAATGAATTCTATTGAAATGCACTTATCAAAATAAGTGTTTTTTAAAAAACAAATTCATTGATCCCAGATTAAGAAGTCTTGCTCTAAGAACCTAGATGCAAGGGTATACATGATACAGCCTCTACATGTATGTGATGACATTTTCATGGATAAATTTAGTGCCAATTAGAATATGATAAGTGCATAGTAGATGCAAAAAGTTCTGAGAGATCAGAGAAGGAAATATTCACTTGTAGAATCAGGGAAGACTTCAAAGAAACTTGGGCTTAAAAGATGAGTAAGATGTTAGTAGGGTTGAGATTGAAGAGATATAGCAAACCTAGAGAATAACAGCATTGGAATGTTGGCAGAGGGGGCAGAGCAAAGGACATTTGCAGAGGACAGTGGTTAATGCAATTCCAGTTTTATGGAGTAGTATAAAATAGTAGTCAATAGGTAGGGTGGGGAGGGCAGAGCCAAGATGGTAGAATAGGACAGACCTGTAAAAGCTCTCCCCCGTAGCCCATAAAATACCTGTAAAAAATGACTCTAAACAAATTCTAGAGCAGCAGAAGCTGCAAAACAACAGAGTGAAAGAGATTTCCAGCTCAAGACAGCCTGGAAGGCCTACTGGAAAGGTCTGTCGCGCCAGGCACGGAGCAGAGTGCAGCCCAGCCTCATTTTTGGAGCCCTCTGCTTAAAGCCCCTGGGGGAATCAAGTGACTAATCTGGGTCTCAGTCCTGAGTGACTGTCCTGGGATGAGGAGGAGCTCTGGCTGGCCTGGTAGAGCTGGTAGAGGCTCTGGAGAAGGAATTCTGCTCACAGATCCTGGGTGTGGTTGCTCCCAGACCAGAGCACAGACCAGTAGAGGAGTAAACTCCTCTCCCTTGATTGTGCCACCTTGGAGGAACTGGGAACTTACAAGTCCCTAGAGTGTACCCTCCTCTTGACAAAGGACTCAACTGACTGGGAAAATACCCCCAAAAAAGAAAAAAAATAAGACTATAGAAGGTTACTTTCTTGATGAACAGATATTCCGTCCTTTCTGATGAGGAAGAACAATGCATACCATTAGAGGAAGACCTAAAAGTCAAGGCTTGTGCATCTAAAACCTCCAAAATAAATATGCAATGGTCTCAGGCCATGGAAGAGCTCAAAAAGGATTTTGAAAATTAAGTGAGAGAGGTGGAGGAAAAATTGGGAAGAGAAATGAGAACAATGCAAGAAAATCATGAAAAGTGAGTCAACAGCTTGCTAAAGGAGACCCCCAAAAATGCTGAAGAAAATAGGTAGAGTAGGGGCATATCAGAGGGGGTCTAGAATGACACATTTAGAAGTTGTACTTCACTTAATTGGGGGGGGGGGGCTGGCTTTTGAGTTAAAAGTAAATAAAAGGAAAAAAATTGAAAAGTAAATATGTTATGAAAGAAAAAAAGCCTGTATAGTCTCTACCAGAATAGTTTATTTTTAAATAAATAAAACAGTTACAGAATATTGTAAGATAGTGGTTATGTGTGACTAATTATTATTATTCACTGCCTGTCAAGGTATTATATTAACTTTAGGGGAGATGTTTTCTATGACTGTGACTTTGTCAGCCCTCACTGAACCACTGGAGAAGGATTCTTCGGTATGGAATTGTGTTTCACTGAAGCAGATAAGTACCTAAGAGTCTGAGGGAATTGTGATGTTATACAGCTATAGGGGCAGCTAGGTGGTATGGTGATAGAGAGCACCAGGCCTGCAATCAGGAAGACTGAGTTAAGTTTGACCTAAGATACTTATTAGCATTATGATCCTGGGCAAGTCATTTTACCCTGTTTGCCTTAATTTCCCCATTTGTAAAATGAACTGGAGAAGGAAATGGAAAACCACTGCAGTCCCTTTGCAAAGAAAACCCCAAATGGAATCAAAAAGTCAGATATGGAAATGACTGAACAGCATACAGCTATTATGTGTCATAGTCTGGTCTTCCTGACTGTGAGGCCAACTCTGCCCATCTTGCCACAGAACCTCCATATTGACATATTTTAATTGTGTTGTTTTTATATATTTAATATTAATACGTATATATTAATACTTGACATTTCAAATACATTACAATGAAATATATACATATTTGATATGTCTTATATGCTTGTTGAAATAATTGTACTTTTATCAAAAAAGAATTATAAACTTGTGATTCATGGGTTTACATCAACAGAATTCAATAAACTTGTCTACTGAATACTGGGGATTAAAAAACCCGAAACCCAGCCACTTCTGAGAGAATGCAACCTATGCAGATATGCACTGATCCACACCAACAGTCCCCACCTCTGCAAAAGAGACAGGGAGGGGCCTTTCTCCATTTCTTCCTAAGGACAAAGTTTGGTTGTTATAATTACGCTTATTCTGTCTTGGGTTTTTTTCTTTGTCACATCTCATCTGCCCCCACCCTCTTCCCCTCCTCCCCCCACACATTCTCATTGCACTGGAAGTTCTTTCAAGGCTTCAGTTATATTGTTATCATCTTTATATCCCCAGTATTTTGCTTGGGTTTTGAACCCAGGTTTTCCTGACTCCGGGTATAGAACACAAAAAACATTTAAATATTGCATTGACTTGAAAATGTACAGCAGAAAAAAAATCTTGTCTCTATCTTAAATCTTATGGACAGAAAATAAATGGAAGAAGTACAAGATTTCCCCGAAACTGTCCACCCTGTTTCCTACGATCGTGTTATCTGAACTGCTAATTATGTAGGGAGAGCTTCATATATAGAGATGTTTAATCAATTGGCAGGCGGTTGTCAATAATTTGTGTCTAAGGTGGCTTGCCGTAGACAGGCTAATTGGGAGTGTCAGAATTATTGGGAAAAAAATCTTTCTTTCCCTCTTCTGGGCAATTTGCCATAAGATATTAGTCTCCCTCTGTTTCAGAGAAGAGTGCCCTTCAACACTGCCACCTCCACCTTTGGGGATAAAAAGTACCCTAGGAAGGGACAGAGGACTAGCAAGAGAAAGGGGCTGGAAGCCCAGGGACAAGTCAGCATTGCCAAGTTAAAACATAATGTATACTTGGAGAAATGTTTTGTGAGAGGTAAATTCTAGAGCTAATAAGGAGGCTCTCTGTCTGGTGTGCTTGGTTTCTCTGTCTTTAAGTAAGTGAAGTATTATCCCTGTTTTTTAAAATACCAATTTAGTTTAATTCGCTTTCCTTTAAAAGTTATTAATATATTTTGTTTTAATATCACCTTTATTTCCGATTGTGTCTCTCCTTCCCTTCTCCCTACGGGGGAGCTATTCTTAAAACAAAGAAGAAGACAAAAGAAACAAAGCTGTCCATGATGTCAGCCAAGTCTGATATTATGTGTAGTATCCCGTACCTATAGTCCTTTACCTCTGCAAAGAAGGCGTTGGGGTAGATTCTCATATCACTGCTGTGAATCCAGTCTTGCTCATTATAATTTCTTAGGATTCTGTTTGTTTGTTTTGTTGCTGTTTCCATTTAAATTTATTATGAACATTTTACAAACTCTGTAGCTTTGACTCTGAGGAGTCACCATAAATGATATCCCACTTAGTGGGGGAAAAGGAATGGCGGGGGTGGGGGGTGGGGGGGTGAGAGAGAGAGAGAGAGAGAGAGAGAATGAATGTGTGTGTTGTAGGAACTAGGACCCATGCATGGTGCCTCCTCCTAATGCAGTATCCTTTCCATTTAGGGTACAGTTAGAAGTATGTTGCATTGCATTTATAGGACAGTGTTCTAGAGCAAAAGGAATCTTGTGGTTCCTTTGATCTCTGCTAATACAGGTAGCTTTTCACCCACTCATGTCCTCAGTCCTTTCTCTTTATCTTTTCGTTGCTACATTCCTCTTTCCACACTCTCCCATTATGTAATCTTTCATTTAAACACTGTGTATTCTGTTTGTTCAATGTCCCTTTTTCCCTTTCTGTTCTTCTTACACTTTACTCCCTGACCTACCCTCTTCTCCCAGTGATACTGATCTCTGGGCTCTTCCACAAGCAAGACCCTCCATCTCTGAGCTGCAGGAATTTTCTCTGGCTGTCCCACCCTCACCCTCATGTCTGGAATGTTCTCCTTCCTCTATTCAGACTGCTGACTTCCCAGGCTTCCATTATGTCCCAACTGAATCTCAGTAAACTTTCCCTTATCCCTCTTAATTCCAGACAATTTGTCCCGTATGTAGCTTGCTTTGTGTCTGTTTGCTTGCACACTGACTCCCTCGTTAGGTTGTAAGCTTCTTGAGGACAGGGACTGTCTTTGGCCTCTTTCTTTATCCCAAGTGCTCAGCACAGTGCCTGGCACATAGTAGGCACTTAACAAATAAACATCTCTGGATTGATTGATGTGGTACCATTGAAAGCACAGAGCACCACAAATGGATTGGTAGGGATGGTGCAGATAGAAAAGTACTTTGTAAACCTGAGGAATAATCAGATATGGATTCCATTCCCAAGGAGGCTGTTGAAGGTGCCAGAGGTATGCTCTGTGTCAGCCTTTAAGATTATTCTGACCATCTGGAAGGAGTTGATAACTTTTCCTGCTGAGACCTTTCTGACTTGAAAATTTCCATGTCCCAGCTCTGTTCCCTAAGAGGATACTTGGACACCAGCAGCCGAGCCTGAGCATCCTGCCTCTGAGGGCACTGGGACAGTCAGCAGGAGCAGGCCAGGCTGAGACGCACCAGACTCATACTCCCAAGTGGCAGAAGATATTTATAGTTGATGAATAGGTGAAAAAATTGGCTGTGCATGAAGGTTTGTTCTTGTCCCTTGGAGGGACAGGAGAAAAGGATTCCTTTGGCTCACCTCATCCAGGACCTGGAACAGGAGAGAACCTGAGAGATGTTCTCCATCCAAGCCAATTCATTTTACAGATGAAGAAATTGAGGCTTGTCCCAGATCCCAGAGCTGCTGGGACCAATTCTGCCTGGGCTTTGCTGCACTTTTTCTTGTTCCTATTGTTGTTAATAAATGCTGGGCAGGCAGCAATCCCATCTGGCAGCATAGAAAGGGCATAGAAAGGAGGAGCTAGTAGCAACACTTCAATACCGATGAATAGGCACCTCAGTGATATGGCACAAAGGTGCCTCTTTATTGTAGAATTCTTAATTAAAAATGCTTCTTGAATACTATTAATTAGAGTGCCAGCTGGACTATTCAATCCACTCTATTTTTAAAATAGAGTGCTTTTATAAAAGTTTGACCAGAACAAATCTGATCAGTTGACCAAGAGCTATGTGATTGTGTGTTCTTCAAAAAGCAGGGGGCTCTGGGAGAGATGGATACGGAGGCAGAAGAAATAAACACAGTTTCCCTCTTGGATCATAGATTAGAGACCTCAGAAGCTAGCCAGTCCACTGCTCTCCCTCACCACCTGTCCCATTTTATAGATCATGAAACTGAGACCAAGGAAAGTCAAACAGAAACAAGTAGCAGGGCTAATATTTGAACTCCCGATCTTCTGGTAGCATTTTTCTCCGTAGGCTACACTGCTTTATTGGGATAGGGGATGAAGAGACATATCCACAGGAATGGATAATATAGTAAAGGGTGTCAGGTAAACAGTAGCAGTAATATTGGGCTCAGCTGGCAAGGGAAAAGGTAGGATTTTTTATTGGCCTTAAAGGAGAGGCAGACAGGGTTTGACCAGGCAGAGAGGAGAGGAAAGGACATTCTAGGAGCAGCACTGGATGCTTGGGAGATGACAGGTGAGCCGTTTGGACCCTGAAGGACTAGAGTAGCAGGATATAAGTCTGGAAAAGTTGGTCAGGGCTCTATCATGTAGGATACTGAATGTGGTACTAAGGGGTTTGAACTTTGTTGTACTGGCCATAAGGATTCATTGCAGGTTTGTGAAGGGGTGGAGCCACATAGTCAGGCAAGAATTCTGGAAGGGATATCTGAGATGAACTGAAGAGAGGAGATCCTGGAGGCAGGAAGGCCAGACAGGGGGAAGTTATGATTATAGTGAAAGGGCATATTTTAGCTATAAAGATCCTTTGTTAAGGTTAAAAAATTTTTCAAGTCCCCACATAATCATAATTATACATAGCACAGGTTCCTCTAGTTCTAAAACTTCCTGAGATTGGAGTCTCATTCCAGTGGTGGGTGATCATCCACTTAAATCTGTTGTTCACAAAACTCTACCCAATGGGCACTTTATTGGTAGGCACACTCAAGACATGAATAAAATAAGTTGTTTAATCAAAATATGAAGCAAGGTACATTAAGGAAGTGAATTAGAAGACGAATGCTCTTCATGCCCATTCCCAAGTATCTTCTTCTATGACCTCCCACCATCCACACCCCTTCAGGCACTGCTGAGTCAAATGCGTGAAATTCCTGGATATCCCATCTCTTTGGGAGAAGGATACAGTTCCTCTCCAATCATGGACAAGCCTTAGGTAGGATACTGGAGAGAAACATTCCCAAGCTGTCTTTGTTTAGTCACCTTCCTTTTCCATATCACAGCAGTGCCTCTCTGTTGGAAGCTTCCGTCACCTCTCAGGCACTGGGCTGTTGCTTCCCACCTCTCCACCAATATCTAGATTTACTTCTCTGTGTCACAGTTCTCTCTTCCTCCCTCTTGAACCCCTTGTTTCTCTTTTCATACCACTGGCTTCCTCTGTGACATTATCCCTCAAGATTTCTGTCATCTCTTTCAATTGAACGTACCAGAAGCTGCTCAGCTCACTCATAGACTTCTAAGGGATAGAGTTCCACAAAGTAACATTCATCCCCCCCTTTACCCCAGTCTACCCCTTTACCTATACCATTAGTTTCTTTTGTTTGAGAAATAAATGACAATGAATGATGTGCCCATGAGCTGCCATGAGTATTTCTCCCCAAAGGTTACTTCACCCACAAATCAGAGTCACTAAATTTTCAAACTGTAGGTCAGGGTCTTTCATATGATTCCTATAATATATTCAGTTTGGTTCATTTTAGCAAATTTGATTGAACATTTAGAGGGTATTGAGCACTATGCTAGGTTCTATTGGAAATGAAAAGTTCAGATAGAATATAGTCCCCAACCTATTGGGGGCACAGTATAGTAGGGATATATGACACATACAGCGATAACTAAGATATCAAGTGTACATCATGCAGATAGAATCTGTGTGAGGCCTGAGGAGGGTGTGCTAAGTACAGAATTGGAGGAGATAAGGGGAGAGCAGAGCTAGCATTTGAGTGGAGTTTTCAAGGGTTGGGGCATGATGTGAGCCAAGGTGGGAAAGCACAAAGCATGTGCCGGGGATGGTGTGTAATCTGAGCTGGCTGGCTTACAGATTATGTGCAGGGGAGTTAGAATGAGATACAGCTGGGATGGTAGGATGGTACCAAATAACAGAAAGCCTTGAATGCCAGGCTAAGTAGTTTAAATTTTACTGATAGGTAACAGGGTTCCATTGTAAGTTTTTGACAAGAAGATTTTGACATTACCAAAGGTATGTCATCCGGGAGCACTATAAAGAATGGCAAGGAAAAAAGGAAGGTAGAAAGACCTGTTAGAAACAATGGCAGCATTCCAGATGGGCGCTAATGCCATCCTTGTCATTCCCCCTGATGGCAGAGACAATGAAGAGGAATGGTAATATGTTGTTTGCAGTATAAAAGCTTTTCCACTTTTTTCATTAGGCAAGAATTGATACTTTGGTACTTTCACTGGCATCTTAAGAAACAAACCCAAAAAGCAGCACTGCTTCTGATCAATCACGTTGGATCTTTTCCCAGCAGAGGTGGACGTTGTCCATGATACTTTGTGCTTCGCTCACTGGCTCCCAGACCAAAATGTTGGGCAATCATGGAGCAAGATCAGGGCTTGGTCAAAATAGGCTTTTAAGAAATGTATTGCAGAGAATAGGGCATATGATAAAGAACATAAAGCCCCAACTCTTTGAATCTCTTTCACTGACAATAAGCAGAGTACTTGTGATTGGAATATGTCCTTGCAAGTTGGAGAGGCTGGTCCGGAATGCTGACTGAGCCTTTGGGGAAAGACTCCATGTGCTGATTTGATCAATAAATATTTTTCTCACAACTTACACCTCTTTCTGCCTTCAGGTGGTATATCCACATTATTATAGCTCCCTGAAAATGAATAGACACTGTTAACATATTTTTCAACCACAGGTCTTTATGGAATACTGTGTATAATTGTATTGGTCACTACGGTTATCTGCCTATAAAGGTCAGTGGTATTCTTTTCAACAAAAGTCCCTCTCAGCTCCAGCATTCTGTGTCTTCTCTGAAGGTAGCATTTTCATTTCATCCCTCTTGTGCTCATATGTGTTCTATGAATGATTCATGAACAGGCAAAGGAAAGGTTCTCTTTACCTTTCTACCAATTAACCCATGTCTCAGTTCCTACTTCCCTTGTGCCATGTTTTCTTTATGCAATCTCCAGGAAGGAAGAGTTGAGAGAATTTTTAGTCTTCCACTGTCCATCCCTTAGACCTACCAAGATGCAGAAGTCCTCCATTACTGGCTTCCTTTTCCATTTTGAAACAAGTAATTGATTCTTTCAGTGTACTCTGGTTTCAGCAGGTGACACAATGGATGGAGTGCTGGACCTGGAGTCAAGATGACTTATTTTCCTGAGTTCAAATCCAACCTCAGACACTTCCTAGCTGTGTGACCCTGGGCAAGTCATTTAACCCTGTTTGCCTCAGTTTCCTCATCTGTAAAATGAGCTCTAGAAGGAAACGGCAAACCACTTCATTAAGTCTGCCAAGAAAACCCTAAATGAGGTCACAAAGAGTTGTATACAACTGAAATAACTCAACGAAATTAGGGAGTGACTTAGAAATTAGGCCCCATGAAACTCATCTGAAATGGCCACTCATTTAGTTCAGGGATTCTTAACCAGTTTTGTGTCATAGGCCCTTTTGGCAGTCTGGGGAAGCCTTTGGACTCCTCAGAATAACATTGCTAACGTACAAAATAAAATACATAAGACTACAAAGGAAACCTAAGGAAAAGTAACTTAATTTGAGAAATCTAGAAATCCCCAGGAGTGTTCCTGAGTTCTAAGCTTCCTTTGACACTGATGTGTTCTAGTGGCTTTGAATCACAGTAATTGAAGATTTGTGTGAACATTAAGATGTAATAAACTTTTTCTTGACTTTACCTAACTACAGTAATTATTGGGGGTGGGGTTCAAACTTGAGTTTACATTTAAATAAATACTTTTAAATCAGAAATGATACTCCATTTCATTTGAATATTTATAATTATTGGACAGAGTATTGGATGTGAACTTTAGAAGGCTTGAGTTCCAAGACCAGCTCAGTATTTTACTAGCCACCTGACTTTTAGATAAAATTTTTTCATCTCTCTGGGACTCTTTTCTTGATCTGTAAAACAAGGGTGTTAGGCACTGTGATTTCCAAGTTCTTTTCCAGAATGCCCTGTAACCCATGGCTGCTGATATCTCTGTAAATCATCCTTTAGAGAGAATTCATCTTTGCCAGGTGCTTGACCAAGGAGAATCAGTTTTCAAAAGTTATCCTCTTACTCACTTTGAGAGTAGGAAGCTGTCACTGAAAGAGCGAGGGTCATTTCTGACAATCTCCCACAAACCTTTAACTCAGCGAGGTGGATAAGAGTTTGATGAAGACAGTGCTGGATTTACAGCTAGACGACCTGCATTCAAATTCTGTTTCTCTTCCTTACTACCGTTATGACCTTGGGTAAGTCATCTATGAATGCCAAATGCATGCTTGCCAGAAAGACTATTTTATGGAGAACTCAACACAGGGCAAGTGCTCACATGGTGGTTGGAAGAAGCCATACAAGGGCACTCTCTTAAGTACTTTGGAATTGATTGTGTGACATGGGAGACACTGGCACAGGACCGCTCAGCATGGTATGCCCTCATTGGAGAACGTGCTGTGCTCTATGAGCAAAGCAGAATTGAAGTAGCTCAAAAGAAACCCAAGATGTGCAAATTTAGAGAATCCATGCTAAAAGTTCACATTTGCTTTTTGTGCCCAACCTGTGGCAGAGCACTCTGAGCTCGTATTGGTCTGATCAACCACAGTTGGATGCACTGTAACTTGACTCTAACATAGGGATGTCATGAAGAACAACAACCAAAAACAAAATGTTTTATGACTCCTAAAATTAAGAGGCTTAGATGACCACCAATGTCCTTTCTAGGTCTAATATGTTCCTATTTTGGTCTCCTTACTATTTGTTAAAGATGCCTTTGGTTTGTCTTAAAGATGCCTTCAGTTTATCTTTAACTTCTATTGAATTATTTCTCTGGGTATTTATCTCAGTTGAGCTTGAATTATGGTTCAAGTTTTGACTTTATAGAAAGAGACTGGATGAGGAGCTGGGTTTGAATTCCTCCTCTGACCCTCAGAGCCTATCTGTGTGAAACTGGGCAAGCTCAATTAACATTCCTTGTAAAATGAGAGGATTAAACTAGATTATCTCTAAGATCCTTCCTAGCTTTAAATCTTGTTATATTATGGATAGATAGTATCTTGGAACTATGGGCTTGGTCTACTTCCCGAGATAGTAGAATGGAAGGGCCTGGTGTGCTATGATCAATAGGGCCACTAAGAGTCAGACATGACTGAACAACTGAAAAATATGGAAGTCTGTTCTTGAGAACCCTCTTGATTGACGGCTTAGAACCTTGGTCAAAGTGTTCCTCCTGAACAGTTTCTCACTAACTCGGTAAATTTCTCATTTGCCTTTTAAAACAAACCTGCCTCTTGCTTTAGACACAGGCACATGTCAGATGTTAGATGTTTAGACTCTCAGCTCTCCTCTCCCAGTGGCCTGATTCCGGTGTATCAGAGCATTTTGTGATGCTCATGAATCTCTTTGGGGAAGTTGATGATGTAGAATTGTGGCTTGGATTCTTTTCCTTTTAGAACTTTTTGTGGGGAGTTAGGGAGGCAACTCGGAGTCACTGACATCCTCCAGTACTATCCATTGTGTTAGCAAATTAATAGCACATGTGAAAAGTAGCCAAGTGAACTATAGGTCCTTACTCATTGGAGCACTTCCACCAACTTTATTTGGGTGCATAGAAGTAATGATTGAGTCTGTGTATCTCAGAGGCCATCTAAGTAATCCAATTCCTGGCCCCTCTTTGGCATTTCTTTCATTTCCTCTTCTACCTCTTTTTCAGGCTCATTTCTGAATGTCCTCTTTGTACTTTGTTCTCTGGACCCCTCTCTATTCTCTGTCAGTAGTTCATGTTTTTATGGATTTTAAGTGACTATAACACTGAACTAGGAATCAAGACAATCCAAATTTCAATGTGTGACCCTTAGCAAATCACTTAACTTCTCTCAGCCTCAGTTTCCTCATCTGTAAAATGGGGATAATAATAGCACCTACCTCCCAGGGTTGTTATGAGGATCAAATGCGATAACATATAGAAAGCTCTTTGCCAGTCTTAAAGTGCTAGATAAATGCACCCTATGATTTTAAGGTTTATAAAATACTTTGTTCACCTAGTCTATGAGGAGGCAAATTCAAGGTTGATTATTCTCATTTTGTAGATAAGGAGATATACCTTCTAAAACTGAAAGCTCTCTGATGGAAATGACACATCTTATTCATCCACTCAGCCCCTAATATGGTGGAGAACTAGATCTTAAGAGCTCGCAAATATATATGTGTTCAATCACTGTAGTGCTGGTAGAGATTACCCTAACCCTATTTAGCAATCCTGGGTTCTTCTGAGGGACCTTTGGTCCCTCAGTTCCACCATCTCTCTATAGGGCAGCACCAATTCATTGTCAGTGGGAACATGGATTTGTGGATTTACTAAATCGCAATTGTGTCTGAAGCCCACTCCATTGGCAGAAACATGCCGTCCCTCTGAACGTGGTGTATTTCAGTAAGCTGATGCTGCGGAGAAGCAGACGTGTTTAAATGATGCATGGTGTTCTTACCACAGAATCTACAAGCATATAAACAGTGCTTAATAAGAGAAATGTGAGTCGTAATGATAAAGTATCTACCAAGTAGCAGTTACCTTACCACTCTCCAAATCCTGGAAGGGTCTGGAGGTGTAGTTCATGTGCTCTCTTGAGAGGACAAAGTTGAGTGTGAACCAAGTAGTTTCCATTCATGGGGAGTGACCTTACCTTACCATCTTAGTACCAGTTATTTGGGTGCCAATGCCAGAATCCTGGAGGCACTTTGGACCTGGAACTTGAGCACCAGGAATGCATTTGAGATCCAGGTGAAGCCAGGGTCTGGCTGTGCCCAAGTTACGGAGCTTAATTCTGGCAGGCTTGTTGGCAGAGGTCACAGACTTCTGACAGCAGCCAGAAGCCACTGTGAAGAGGGTAAGTGGAATCAGAGACCAACCCTGGAAAAGCCCTCCAACCTTGTGCTTCATGGTGAAGTCTTCTTGCTGTTGAGGTCCTTTGGGCCTTCAGCTGAGGAGTGAGGACCAGCAGGGAGGGTGAGTTGTGCTCTTATTTGCAATGAATCAGGATTATAGACCCAAAGCAAGAAGGGACCTGAGAGATCATCTAGTCCAGGGCGTCTTAAACTCCAGCTCCTTAGCACTTCTTCAACTATGGGTCAAGAAACACTGGTTATTCTAGTCCAGCCTCTTCTCATTTTACTTAATCAGTGTATTTGTTTTCCTCATAACTGAGGAGGTTTTGGGGTTTATATTTGGCGATATGAAACCTACAACTCTGCTGGTTTTCTACACATTAAGTAAATATGCTATACAAAAAAATAAAACAAAAGCCAACCCTAGAAAGCAGCTAAATTATGGGCAGATAATTCACTTAGATAAAAGGAAAAAATTCTCTGACCACTAAGTATTTGATAGAAGTGGGCTTGGCAGAGAGGCTTAAAGCTGAACTGGAGGAAGCTTTATCTTAGATGATAATGTGAATCAGTTGGAAAATGATGAAGCTTCCTACCTACTCAACTTTTCTGGAAAGCTTCTACTTGGAGGAAGATATTCTTATATTTATGTGTGTGCAATTCAGAGGTGACAGGCAAAGTCTTATCGTAATTATTCATTCTTACTTAACTTCTTCACTGCTAGGAGTAGAAGCTGTTGAAATGTGTAAAAGAATGCTTCCTTCCATCGCAGTTTAGAGGCAGTCAGCTTAGAAATAGTGAGGAGGTTGGGGAGAGTTCTGGGAAAAGTATAAATATCTACTTTACACTTGCCCCCCCCCCCCAAAAAAATGCAAATCCTCTAGCTGACAGACACTGAGTGTGTTACCTAGCCTTTTCTTTTTGAGACAGTTGGAGTTAAGTGACTTGTCCAGAGTCATACAGTCCAGAGTTGTGAGTGTCTGAGACCAGATTTGAACTCAGGTCCTCCTAACTCTAGGGCCAATGCAGCCTAACTTCTTAATTATTACTTCTCATTGTAGCAAGGATTAATTGACAGATGATTTAGAGCAAAAATGACTGGTGGTGGAAAGGACCACAATTTGCAGTTGTTAAGAGTGAGGAATGGAAAGATAACAGGAAAGCCAACACAGCTCTCCTGATCTCCGTTCTCCCTTCTCCAGACACCTGTTGGGCATCTTGAATTGGATCTTAAACTCAGCACATCCAAAGCTGAATTCATTGTCTTTCCCCTAAACTGTGCCTTTTTCTTAACTTGCCTCTTACCGTTGAGGGTCCCACCATCTCTCCAGTCGCCTAGACTCACAACAGAGCTGTAATCCTCCACTCCTCACTCTCACCTCCGTGTCCTGTCCGCTCTGCTTTTGCAGCAGCTCTTTTCCATGCCCTTCTCTTTGACTCTGCCCCTGCTCTGGTGCAGGCCGTCATTGCCTCCTACCTGGCTTTTTGACTGCTCTTCTCTGCCAAGCCCAGGTCTCTCGTGTCCTTCCGTCCAGATTCCAGTGCCTCTGTGTCCTCTCGTTGGCCTCTCCCTACCTGCTCATTCCCCCTCACTCACCTCCAAGTAGTTTGCAGTCCAGAAACATTGTCTTTCTTCTATTCTTCACACAAGACATCACATCCCTTGACTCTGGGCATGTTCACACTGTCTACCCATGTCTGGAACTCTCCCTCCTTATTTCCACTTCTAACTTCTCCAATTTATCCTGGTGTATCTTGTTTGTTTGTAGCCATGTGCATGTTGCCTGCCCTGTAAGAATGTGAGCTCCTTAAAAGGACATTTTTTTGGCCTTTCTTTGTAGTCTAATGCATGCCTGGCACTTAGTAGGTACTTAATAGATGCCTGTTGACTTAACTTTGTAACTTCCTGTAAGGCTAAACCATTCAAAATTCTTTAATAATCCATGTTTGGCTCATCTTTGGGGACTGGGGACGGGAGGGACAATGGAAGTCTTGGGCCAATGATTTCATTGGTTTAGCCAATTCCTAATGAGGAATCTTCCTCTACCAGTACAGATTAGCACCCCTTTGATGATAGACTAAAAGAACAATAACCACGGAGAATCTCCCTACTGAGGCATGCCTCTCTGAGTCTATTTCCATTTTTGAACCAGATTTCCATGAGAGGTAATATTTCCAATTAAGAAAACCTTAAAAAAAACCCAAACAACCTCTCAGTGTTTCCCATTTAGCCCCAGGCTTGTCTCCTGCAGCACCCCTTTTATTATCCTTAATCATTCTCTCAGTGCATCTTAAACTCTGGTTTTCACCTGCAGTTTAAGAAGTGCTGAAGAGGTTACGGTGGAAGAAGTTTAAGAAGGGTTGTAGTCAGCCAGCATTATCAAAGATAGGAGAGAGATTAAGGAGAACTGAGCATCTGGTGGGGAAGGACTGAAGCCACCTACCCAGGTAGAGTGTGAGAGCCTGGGAATGTGCCTGGCCAAAGGTCAAATATTTGCTGCAGGGATAGAAGCCTCCAGAAGTGACTTTGTAAGGCTAGGAAGTGAAGTGATCTCTCCAAGGGGTCAGAGGCTGCACATTATAGCCAATTCCAAGAGCTTGAGGCATATCAGAATTCCAGTGGTCAAGTTTATCATACAGCACATCAAATGAATTTTTCATAGGAGTCTTTTTCTTTAAAGAACAAACTGGAAAAATTCCCATTTTTCATCTCTCACATATTTTATGGAGTTAATGAGTGTAGTGTGCCCTTTAAAGCATGTGGGGAAGGTGGGGAGAATGAATGTAATGTACGTAAGCAGGATGGTTTTTGCAAGTTATAGTTGTGGGAGAGACTGTTGACAAATTTGTAAACATTACCTTGGGCTTCTGAGTGAACAAAGAGTTATTATTGAATGAAGAAAAAATAACTGAATCAAATTCCTTATGCCTCATCAGAAACAGAACCCATTTCTTTAAGAACCACACTTCAAATTAACTCAAAGATTAATAGGGGAGAAGGGTTAGAAATTAAAGGCAAGAATAATGAAGGGGGGAACACAGTACCATGGATGTGTGGTACATTTCATTAAGAAGTGGGCTGTTCGTGAATTGCTCAATTACGTTTTAGCAAAATCTAATCTGAGTAAGGGAGAGCTGACTTGCAGAGATAGTTTAGTATAATTCCCTCAGTACTCCTGAAATATAACAAAGCAAGGAACAGTATAATGAAAAATAATGTGGAGGTAGCTGGAGGCTTACCTTAGGCTCTGTGTTCATTGCAACAAATGACACTTAGACTGCAGTGTTCCCATAAAGATTATTGTCTCTTATGTAATAGGGTTCCTGTTGGAATAGATTTGAGAACAGCTTGGGCTGTGTAGAGGTGGGGTACCTGTAGGAAGAGGTCTTAAGAAATCGCTGAATACCTTTATGATTTTGAATTTAGTGGCGGGCCACCCACTGGAATCCCCGAACCTGAGCCTGCACTGGATTGGAGATCATCTGACCCCCTGCATGATCTTTATAGTAGATCATTTCCTTTGCTCTTGTAAAAGGGAATAATAGGAATACCTGGTAACACTCACTCTTCCATTGTTGGGAGAGAGAGGAAGACTGGGAGAGCAAAGGGGAGTTTGGGGAAGGGATTTAGATGGGGAAGCCAAAAACTATAGGAAGAATTTTGAGGACTCAGCCTTAAATTTTGTTGGAGTTGTATGAACTCAGCTAAGTTTAGAGTAAACTATCTCAAGTTTAAATACCTTAAACACAGAAGAGAAAACAACTGAGTGTTCTTTCATGATTTTACCCCCTTCAGAATAAAGAAGATTAGTAATTATTTGGCTGAGTAATAGCAGTTGGTTAGTTTAGGGTTTTATTTTCAAATGGCATTCCCTAATGTGGAGAAGTTACTTTCTATACTTTGTCACTTTTGTTGACTTGCACCAGCTTGTTGCCTCCGGGCTCGGGAGGCATTGTAAGGAAAGAAACTTCGTACACATTCTGTATATCTGAGATTTCTTGTTTTGTATTGCGTTTAGCTTTTAACAGTCCTTCCAAGAGCAATTTGGAACCATGCCCAAAGGGATATAAAAATGTGCATACCCTTTGACCCAGCAATACTACTTCTAGGGTTGTATCCCAAAGAGATCATAAAAATAGGAAGAGAACCCACGTGTACAAAAATATTTATGGCAGCACTTTTTTGTGGTGGCCAAGGACTGAAAATCGAGGGAATGCCCGTCAATTAGGAAATGGCTGAGCTAATTATGGTATATGAATGTAATGGAGTACTGTTGTGCTATAAGAAATGGTGAATAGGCAGACTTCAGAAAAACCTGGAAAGACTTATAGGGACTGATGCTGAGTGAAGTGAGCAGAGCCAGGAGAACATTGTACACAGTAACAGCCACAGTACGCAAGGACTGTTTCTGATGGACTTAAAACATTCCCAAAGGACTCTTGAAGCAAAATTTCATCCACATCCAGAGAAAGAACTATGGAGTCAGAATGCAGAATGAAGCAGACTATTTTCTCTTTTGTTATGTTTGGTTTTGCTTAGTTTTACTCATGCTCTCTCCCATTCGTTTTAATTCTTCTGTGCAACATGACCAATGTGAAAATGTGTTTAGTAGGAATGTAAGTGTAGAGCCCATATAAGATTGCATGCCATCTTGAGGGGGAGGGGGGAAGGAAGGAGGAGAAAATTTAAAACTGTTGGAAGTGATTGTTGAAAATTGAAAACAAATAAATAAATTTGGAGGAAAAAAATAAAATTGCTATACCTGGAAAAATTTTAAAACGAAAGTCCCTCTGATAAAAAATAAAGAAAATAAGCCCAGCATACCTAGACTGAGTGGAAAGAGAGCTCTGCTCAGACCTCTTTGTATTGTTAGAGGAAAAATATTCCTGCCGAGTTCATATGATAAGTAACTGCTGCCAAGTACCACTGTCACAATGCTGAGATTCTAGAGGTTAAAACCTTGATTTTATCACATTTAAGCACAGGTTCAAAGCCCAGGAAAATAACTTTGAACCCCTATTAAGAGTCTAACAAAATTGGTATGATTCCCAATTGTGTCACAGACAGAAAAATAATATATATTCATACAAGTCTTGTATATTCTCTTAGGCCATAAAAGTTTAAGAGACTTAATTAAGCAGAATCATAACCTCACACATCCTCTAAGGCCATAAATGGTGAACAAACTTAGTCAGACTTAACAAACCAAGACGAATTGCAGATTTAAACACTGAATTTGCAAAATCTACTCTACCAAGCTGGAGAGCTACATTTAAAGAGATGGGAGATTTATGTGCCAAAAAATAACCACTGATTCCAAAGCTGGTTGGGATCGTTCTACAAATAGAGTTGGTTTAAAACTCCTTGGAAGAACTGAATTAAAATTTGTAGAATTGAATTAAATTTTGAATTGAACTAAGATGTATTCCCTTCTTTCTCTTGGTTTTCTTCTCTCAGGGATTTCTAAAAATCTTCCTTTAATGTTATCTTCCCATGATTGAGATTTTAGTCAAATCAATTAATGTTAACTTCCCAGTAAACAGACTTCAGCTAGCCACATCACCTCCTAATATGCAAAGGCAGCCCCAGACTCCAGCACAATAAAGATTAATAAAAGAAAATAAAAAATTTCTCACAACAGAATCAGAGGTAATGGTAGCCTTTCTTAGGATGGCCTGGAAAACAGACACTGCTCCAGAGGACCGGATGGGGAAATGAGGTGTTTTTTTTTTTCTCCAGCCTATTTGATCCTTCACTTCTTGTCTCTGTTGTTTAATCTGAAACAGTCTGTTTCCAGAACATCAAACATAGTGTCAAATATAGGTATAAAAGTAAGCACTAGAACCAAATAACATTCTACTTTTAGATCATTTCTGCTGCTTGCTCCTTTAAATTAGTAAGGAAACGGAGTTCGCTAGTTTCCATTTTCTCTGTTACAAATCATTCTTGGGAATCTTTCCTGCTTTCTGAATAACTAGTTACTTCTAAAACTAGTTGCTAATTACAGATGCTGAATACACAGTTCAAAAATAATTTTACCAAGAAGAAAGTGAATATATAGAAGAGGATAGAAGATATATTTTTTTAATATTCCCAGAACATTTTCTTTTTTTAAAAATTGACCCATTGAGTCCACCCTCTGCCCACCTCCAGTGGTGTCATTCCATAAAATTTCCCTCCTTAGTAAGAGCTAGGAGCAGCAAGAACTAGTACCTTGTTGGAAAGACTCAAGAGTTTATCAGAGGATAAATTTAATTTTACTTAAGTGTGTGCGTATGTGTGTGTGTACGTGCACATGCTGTTTGTGTGTAGTACAAAAATTTGAAAAATAAGTGTTCTTTCGGAAAATAAAACTTGAGGAATTTGAGACGTGTTAAAAGTCTCCCTTCAGAGGCAGTTCGGAATATTTATTAATAAAGCAGTGACTAAATATGAATAAATCAAATTCTTTAGCAGTTTTGGAAAGTATCCCTCGATTCTCACTTTAATTCTGTCACTGATCAGCTTTGTCATAGTGGGCCAAGGATATGTTGCTTAATTGTTCAATGCCTGAGTTTTCTTAGCTGTCAAATGGTGGTATTTGTCCTACTTATCCTATGGTATTCTTGTGTAAGGATTAAATAAATTAATGTATAGGAAAGAATTTTGAAAAAATAAAATGCTATGCAAGTGTACCACAGTTTATGAAACCAGCACGTTCTTTCTGACCACCCTAGTTCTTGGGTAGATGTGCATGTAAGAGAAGTTTTTAAGAATACCATAAGGCAGCAATTTCCAAACTTCTGAAACTGTTCTTTGTTATTACTATTTCATGACATCCTAGCTTTGTATTGCATTAGTACGGGTGATTGTACTTGTAATTATTGATTGTAATTCCTTTTGGGAAAGAATTTTCTAATCTGGGTTTTAGCACATGAAATTCAGTTTGAAGTCTATCACTAAGAAGTAATATGGACAGCTAGATTTTAGCTACTAAAAAACATTATATATTAACGTAAGACTAAGTTGATTTAAATATTAAGGAATACCAAAATACAAACATAAAGGGAAAAAATCCTAACTTAATGACCTAAGTGATTTTGACTTATTCTGGGCTACACTTTCTCTTTGTTTTTAAATTCATACATTTCTTTAACTGCAGAAAATCTTTCTGTCTCATGTTTTTAGAAACCAAACATGATTTCAAATCTTTTAAAATGCTAAGTAGACTTGGTGTTCCCAATTCCCATGTGCACTGATGTTGGAAATGTCTTTACAAACAATTTCTGTTTAGAAAATTATAAAAAATCCTCTTGCTCTTTTTCTTCTTCTCCCCCTCCCTTCCCTTTCTCATTCTTAATATCTTTTATTATTAATCCATGTCTTCTAAGAGCATAGAGTCAAAATGTGCTTCAGCTGGAAAGGCACTGAGTGTGTATCTTTCCCAACCTCCTCATTTCACAGAAGAAGAAACAAGTTTTGTCTTGGGGGGATGACTGATTTCCCCAAGACCATATAGTTTTACTTGAGGAAAATGGACAAAAACTGAGTCTCCTGACATCTAGTCAATTTAATAGCATTCTGGCTTTCTACTCCCCTAAAACTCAGCACAAATGAGGGAGCAATAAAAAGGGCAAATCCAAAGAAACTAGAAAAAAATTTTATAGGTATCTGGATGATAACTAGCAAACTATTTTCTCCAATTCTTCCATTCCTCACTTGTATGTGGACCCTCAGTGTCTGTGTCAGAATATCCTTCTTGGATCTAAATGTGCGATATTGAGAAAGAAATGGGTCTTGCATTGACATTCGCTCTGTCTTTCCCTTGCACACATTCTTTATTCACATTCTGGAATTCTCTGTGGAGCTGTTGGTATGTGGCTGCTGAATTTGCCCTTTCACCAGTTTCCTCCAAACACTGTACTCTTTTAGTTGATGATTCTCCAGTCTCTGACATATATGATACCTTCATGAGATTAAGGTGTTGCCTGTGTCAGACTATTCTGTCTTCACCCCTATCTTTTTTTGTCACTTTTTGCTGTTGTCAGTGCAACATGCCCTTCCTACCTCGCTCCAAATCCACCATCCTCTTCCCTATTGATAATCTGGAGCAGAACTAGAGACTTTTGGGGGCAGAGAGAATAGCCCAAATGCTATATAGAACCTTGTCAGATATGTTCTCTAGCTGAGAAGAAAGGTGATGGGACCAGTCCTGGCTATAGTACAGTACAAAGAATACAGTGTATAGAAAGAACCAGAGAACCTGGATTTGGATCCTGCTTCTGTTCATTTCTACTTGTGTAATCTTAAGAAAGTCACTTAACTTCTGGGCTTTGATTTTCTCATCTTTGACATGAGAGGGTTGAACGGAGTAGTGTTTGAGATTCCATTAGATTCTAAAACTATAGTCCTGTGGTCAGTCACCACTGAATCAAGAACACAGAATTGGTGACAGTGGTTTTGTTTGGGCTTAGAAGTGTTTTTTTATGTATTTCTGTGTGCATTGGTTATCCCCTCTTCCATCCTTCTCAATGACACTCTCGTTCCTAGGAAAATAACTCCTGTTTTAAAGTACCTTTCTTCCAAGAGCAAAAAGATGACCCAGGTGATACATTTTCTCTTATCTATTTAGAAATTCAAAACTGACTAATATGTGAAGTACTAGCATTGATATACTGTGGTCCATGGGGTCACAAAGAGTTGGACAGTTTATAAAGAGCTTATATACAGCATATATTAGGGAAAATATATACACATATGGATGTATATACGTGTCAAGAGGAAGCATACACACACACATGCATGTGGGTACATATAGGTATATGCAGTATATGTTTATGAGAAGCATTATGACTTAGTGGACGGAGAGTTGGCCAGGGAGTCAAGATGATCTGACAGCAACATCCTCTGACACATACTACCTGCAGAAATCAAGGGCAGTCAGGGCAAAAATTAAAGCAGGCTGGCATGGTGGATAGGGCACTGAACTTGTGGTTAAGAAGACCTAAGTTCAAATCCCACCTCTGATGTTCATTATTTGTGTAACCTTGGACATTTTACCTCACCTTCCAGGGCCTCATTTTCCTCATCTGTAAAATGCCTGAGCTGGACTCCAGGGCTTCTAAGATCTCTTCCAGTTTTAAATCACTGATCTTATCCCTTCCTCTCTCAGTGCCCTGGGCAGCTCTCTAAGATTCTAAGTTGCAGGCTGTTGAAGCATTTCCTCTCAGAGGAATTCCCTATACCAATGAAATCTCACGTCCAAGCCAAAAATGTATATGCATATACAAGGGGAAAAAAATTAAATGGTTTCCAACATTCAATTTAGCAGGTGCTACTGAGGGAGGCTGCTCTTATAATTTATGGAAGACTGTTGTTGGCGGAAATCCCCTTAGATAATAGCTGTTCAGGAGTAGTTTGTAGATTTGGGGTTCCATACCGTCCCCCATTCCCTTCCCTCATGTACTGTCAAACCAGTTCATTCATAACTGTAGCTAAGTCTAGTTATTATTTGACAGTTACTAAGATTCAGGTTCTCTTTATGAATTACCATTCACCCATATCCTTGTAATGAGGGCACAATAGATGTAACTATTGTACTAGACACAGTAACAAAAGGCGGGCACTGTAGACTCAATCTGCTATTTCAAAGCTTCTCTGGTCTGTTGGCATCTCTGCCTCACACTTTTACTTGCACCTCAGTCTTGCCATCTGTATTTGGAATATAATAACACCTCACATGAGTATTTTGGGGTAAGAGTCTGAGATGAAGCACTTGAGATTCATAAATGAAAGGTGCTTTGCGTGGGGGGAAGGGTTTTGTTTCTAAGCTCTTGTCTCCCACACAAAATTTTTACTCTGAGACTTAGAAGTGTTCTTAAGGCACCAAAATACGAAAGGTTGGGCTAACAATAAGTCGATATTTCAGGACCTGTGGGAATGAGACAGATCCCAACTTTTGTAGAACTTCTGATTTTTTAGCCTTAGATGGGTTAAGTGCAGTGGAGAAAGAGCACTTGGGTTCACATCCCAATTCTGCCTTAATCCACCTGCCTTTGTACCTTGATATCTTCAGACTTATTTTGGATAAGTCAGACTTTCTGGGATTTGGGTTCTTTACTTGTAAAAGGAGAGGTTTGGAAAGATGACAGTTAAAGCCTCCTCCTAGCTCTCAATCTATAACTATGATTTCTCCAAGGTCACACAGCTAGTCATTGTCAGTAGTGGCATTTGAACCCAAGTCTTTCTGTTAGGCAGCTGTCTACTCACTTTGCCAAGCTGCCTCTAAAAGACAAATTAATTTGGAGAGGGAGCACTAAAAAGTAGATGGATGAGGAAAAGTCATGTGTAAGGGGTCAATGGCATCTAAGCTGAGGCTTGTAAACAGCCAGAGAAGAACTTTCCAAAAACAGGGGCATTGCCTATGCAAGAGAAGGCTGTGGTGACTTCTTTCGGAAGGAAACTTCTATTAAGAGACTCATTTGAGTCCTATTACACACTAAACTTCTATAGGTGGAACACTGTAGAGCAGTAAACAAACTAGTGCATATTTGCCTGAGTGCCTTGTAAAATTTTTCTTAAAAATTTAGCCATACTGGGTTTTGGTTTCCTAAATGGAGCATTTCTTTGCTGCCCTGTAGATAGTCAAAATGGGATGTTATTACAAGAAAGACACCTGAAACATCAAGGATTCGTGCGAAGTTAAAATGAGGGCCTGAAACAGAGTTTATTACATTTCCGTTGAATTTTTAAAAGCCATGGCGGCAATCATGATCTCAGAGAAGGAAGAAGTAAAAATTGACCTGATTAAAGGAGATAAGCAAGAAAACTACATTATTCTTAAAGGTCCCATAGATAAGAAAGTAGTAGTAATACTCATTATCTGCGTACCAAATATACCAAAATACTTAAAGGAAAAGTTAATCAAATGAAAGGGGAAAATGGCAAAATTATATAAGTTGGAGACCTAAATGTATTATTCAGATCCCTTTCACGAAAAAGAAATATAGCAAAAAAAAAAAAAAATTAGAAACAAGTTATGGCCCAGAATAGGAGTTAGAAAAGTCAGATATGATAGCTCTCTGCATTGCTGAATGGGAATGGAAAGGAATATGTGTATTTCCAGTTGTGCATTGCACATTTACAAAAATGGTCCATATGCCAGGAGGGAAAACTTTAAAATGGATAAAAACAAGAAGTAGTAAGCATATACTTTGCTGACAACAATATAATAGAAGTTATAATCAATAAAGGCATCCTAAGAAAAAGTTCAAGCTTAAATGAAAACTGATCTATTCCTAATGAACTAGCAGACCAAAGAACAAACAGAAATAATAGATTATTTCAGTAAAGAAAAAGAGAACAATAAAGCCTTATACCAATACTGAGGAAATTATATATATCTAAACATTCATTTGCAAAAGAGAGAAAGAACATTTCAATGAATTGGGCAGCTTTTAAAAAAATTAGATCTGTAATAAATTCAGTATGTAACTATAAAGTTGACCTGTTGTTTTCTGCATATTTTTAAAAGAAGATTCTTCAGTGACCCTTTCTTTTTTTCCCCCTACCATATCCCTATTCTCAATTTAATTCCCACTCAACTCCAGTTGGAAAAAGAAAAGAGTTCATGTAGTAAATATATGTATAATCAAGCAAAATTTATGCATATCTTATTCTGCATTTTGGGTGATAATCTGGTATTTAAAAAGAAGAAATTTACTGTTATCAAAAAGAGAGAATTATCAACAGAGAAGGAGGAAATTAAGGAAATTATAAGAAACTGTTTTGTTCAATTATATTTTAGAAAGAATGATCAATTAAACAATGAATATTTGCAGAAATAAGAAATATCCATGTTAACATAAGATGTTATTAACATTATATTAACATTACATATAATATAATATATTATTATTAATATAGTAACAAATTAATTATAATAATTAATTGTTAATATGATAAATTAATAATGAATTAATATATTAATAATTAATATGATGCATTGATAAAATATAATATATTAATGTAATATATTATAATATAATATAATAACATTATATTAACATAAGAATTTTATTTAAATTCACCAGGCGCCATAAAAATAAAGTATGAACAAATTATAAAGGAACTCCCAGTGAGGGTGGGGAGAATCTATAACCCAAGGACTTATAAGTGAATTCTATCAAGCATTCAAAGAAAAATTAATTCTAATTTTGCATTAAATTTGTTTAAAAAAATAGGGGGAAATGGCATTCTATCAGATTCCTTCCATAAGATATCCTAATACTTCCATAAGAAGTCCAAGAAAGAAAACTTTAGACCAATACGTATAATTAACATCAGTGCAGAACTATTGAATAAGCTTTTAGCAAAGAGGTGACAGCAAAGCATTACCAAGATTGTACACTCTGAACAGTTAAGAATTATACCAGTAATGCCGGGTTGGCGTAGTAACAGACAGTAAACATGAATCTATATAAATAACAAAAACAATACAAATCTTAAGATTCTGTTAACAAAGAAAAAACTTTTGGCAAAACACCAGAGCTTTTAATGTTATAGAAATCATAGGAATAAATGCAGTTTTTTAATAAGGTAATGAGTATTTATCTAAATCCAAGAGTAAGCATCACCTATAATGGAGGACAAGAGCCTTTCCGATAAGATGAGGGATAAGCAAAGATGTCCATTGTCACCATTATTATTTAATATAGAGATAGAGAGTCAACCCATGATTGTGCTGGTGTAAGGAATTCCCAGGTGAGAAATCTCTGTCTGCAACTTAAAGCTAGAAGGTTGACTTTAACACTGAGAGATTGTATTACTTTCTGAGGCGGTCACACAGTTTTTGTCAGAGGTGAAAACTGAGCTCAGATCTTCCTGGCTTTAAGGTCTCCTCTATCCACTATGACCACCTTGCAGTTCTAGAAATTCTATCTGTAGCTTTAAGACAAGAAAAAGATACTAAGGGGATAAACATAATCAAGGAGAATTGGCATTTTTAAAAAATGTTAGATTGATTTATTTAGAGAACTCCAAAGATTCAGCTAAAAATTAAGAGAGACAATGAACTTCAGCAAAGTTCTAGGATACAAAATAAATCCACACAAATCATATGCCTTTCTGTACCTTACCAACTAAACCCAGGAGAAAGAGAAGAAAAAAAATTCTTTTCTAAATTACTACAAATATAATAATTGTCTGGGAAACCACTTACCAAGGCACACACAGGAATTATATTAGTGCAACTACAAAACACTCTTTACAGGGATAAAAACAAATTATTAGAGAGGAATTAATAGTTCATGATTGGGTGATGCTAATATAAAAATGACAATCTAATGACTATCTAAATTGATTTACATATTCGAGAAAGGAAAATGCGAATGAAGGGAACCTCCCACCCCTCCCCACTCCTGTCTCAAACTATACTACAAAACATCGTCAAAGCAATCTGGCGCTACTAAAAAGTAGCAAAATTGATCAGTAAAACAGATAAAGTATATTAGATCCGGAAGCAAGTGAGCATAGTAGCATAGCATTCAATAAACCCAAGGACTCCAATTACTGTGATAACAACTCACTAGTCTACAAAAACTACTGGGAAATTTGGAAAACAGTCTGGGATAAAGTAGATTTAAATCAGCACACACTTTATGCCACAATAACCTCCAGATTGATAATGAATTAGATATATAGGGTTATATGATAAAGAGATTAGAGGAAAATAGAAGGAAATTTTTTATTAAATTTTTTCTATTATCAAACATTTACTTTTTTTTCCTCTCATATTCCTCTCTGCCCCACTGGGAAAAAAAGAAAAAGATAGATAACCACTGTCAAGCATAATGAATCCCCATATTGACCATGTCCAAAAATGAGTGTTTCATTCTGCATGTTAATCCATTATTTCTCTGTCAGGAGATGGGTAGCATCCTTCATCATTGATCCTCAGGAGTCATGATTGAGCATTGTCTTGACTAGAGTCCTTATTGTCTTTCAGAAGTGTTTGTTTTTAAAATGTTGATGTTATAGTATAAATTGTTCTCCTGGTTTGCTCACTTCACTCTGGGTACATGTAAGTGGAAGGAAATATCTTTTGCAACTATAAGTAAAGGAAGAGATCTTGACTAAACAAGGGGACAGAGAGGATCGCATGAGATAAAATGAGCAACTTTGATTACATAAAATTGTAAAAACAAAACCCATGCATAAAATTTTTAAAAATGCAGTTAGAATTAGAAGGAAATAATAGAGGAATAGGAGAAAAGAGGAGAGGGGACAGAAAAAAGGGAAACCACTGAGTGGTAGAATCTTTGCAGCAAATTTTTCTGATATTCAAGATATATAGAGAATTGATACAAATATATAAGAACAAGAGCCATTGCTCAGAATCACTAGTGATAAATGCAAATTAAAACAACTCAGAGTTTCTATCTCATGCTGATTAGATTGGCAAAATAAGGAAAATTACAATTATTGACTGGATTGTAGAAGTACAGGCACACTGATTTGTTGCTCTTGGTGGAACTGTAAATTTAAACCATAGTAAACATTTTGGAACTGTACCCCACAGATCACCAGACTGCTTGCCCTGTGATTGAATAATACCACTACTAGGCAAATATCTCAAAGAGATCAAAATAAAAAGGAGAACCTGTAGATATGAACATACTTATAGCAATAGTGCCTATTGTAGCAAAGAACTGGGAACAAATTACAATGTGTGAATGTTGTTCAGTATTATTACCCCATAAAAAAGAGATGAAAGGGGTGAAATTATGAGAAATTTTAGAAGATTTGTATGAATTTTTGCAGAATTAAGTAAACAGAACTATTTAAACAGTAATCACAGCATTGTAAAAATGAAACAAAACACTGAAAGACTTAAGATCTCACATCAATGCAGTGACCAACTGCAAACCCAGATGACTCATGATAAAACATACATCTTGATAATACACTGTAGGGAACGAATAAGATATACATTTCCATATAGGACCACTGTAACATATATTTTTCCTCAACTATACTTCAGTTTGGAGCAGGGGGAGAATAAAAAAGGAGAGTGGGGATGGAATTTGAAGAGTAGTAATAGTGAAATATTTAAAAAGAGAAAGAGCAGGAATAAAAGAGCATCAATGAAACATTTCTAAAATACACACAGAAGATGAGAGGGCAACACAGATAAGCAGAGCAATGCCATTAAAATTCCATTATTTATATTATAAGGAATACACTATAGGTATTAGATTTATAGATTCATGTACAATCTATTTTCTGCCCTTTGTGTATGGAAGTGTTCATGTTTAATGGTTTTCTACCTTATAATTCCTTTTTTTTCTAATGTGCAAAAAACCAAACCGTATGGTACTGTAAAGAGTCTTCTTGCTTGAATGTTGGGATCCCCTGAACTACTCACCAGAAGACTAGATGAATTAATGCTTCTATATTTCCATCACAACTTGATCATCCATACAGACCGAACAGGGCAGGAGGGTGTATGTTAGAATCTCGAGGAGGATTTCATAATCCCTTGTATTTCGCCTGGGGAATCACATTTCAAACAGAACTGTGATACCTGCTTCTATTGTAGTGTGTTTCTCGTTCCTTGTTATTTCACAAACTTGTTTATATTTGTGTTTTTAATCCAGATTCACAAATCACTGAAATTTGTTTGAATGGGACACATTTTCCATATTTCCTTTCTGTGACTGTAAGTGACAAAAGACAAGATTATATATTTTACACAACCAGTATGGAAAAGGGGTCTTCATACTATTTCTATAAGATTTAAAAAATAAAAACCCTCGCGAATGAAACTGCAGGAGTCAGACAGTGTCCTTTTTCTGCCTTTGTTTTAGATCCAGCAGAATACCAGGGCTGCTTCTTCATGTTTTCCCAAATATGCAAGAAATTCCTAGCAAGGCAGACTCTTTCAGCCCATTTTCAGAACATCATGTGTGACTATGATCTAGTCAGTTAGCTGACCGGATTTCCTCACCAGTCACACAACCACAGTGATACCTGTACTATATCCCTCATAGGATTGTGGGAATACATCAATGAGATAAATGCTTTGTAAACTTTTAAAGCGCTATCGAAAGACCAAGTGCTGTTATTATCCGCACTCAGCCCAGTGCCTGGCAAATTGTAAGCACTTAATAAACTGAATCCGATCCAATTATGATTGCACTCTTTCTAAGGGGATGCAATACATGTGGACAGTTGAAGCAGAATCAACTCTCAGTGATTGTATTTATGTGCATATGTAGGACAGAAACCATCTCTCCCTTTCTTCCTATATCCAGTCATTCACCAAGTGTTATTCATTCTGCCACCGCAATCCATCTCCTTTCTGTCCTCTTCTTTCTACTAGTTCAGGTCCTCACCCCCTATCACTTGGACTTCTGTAAGGTACTACAGAATTCTCTCTCTTCACTCCATCTTTCACCTTGCTGTGAACGTCATGCTTCCTCTTAAGGCCTAACTCTGACCATGTCACTCCTCTGCTCGTAAATCTTCAATGACTCTCACTTGGATTTTGGAGAAAATATGATTCAACCTGGTGTTAAAGATCTCCATAACTTTTCTTTCCATGTTTCAATTTATTCTTCCCTTTTTGAACTCTACATTTGGCTAAACAGAACGAGATTGCCTCATTTTTCTTTGAACTCAGCATTACATCTCCCCCATCTCTGACTTTTCCATGGACTGTCCCTTGATTACTGGAATGCATTTCATCCACAGTTCTCTCAAAATCTTCATTCAAGGCTTAGCTCAGGGTCCAGAGAGCTATAAAATTCCATATCTTTTGACTCAAGCAATACCACTGTTAGGTCTATATCCCAAATATTTATACAGAAATATTTATAACAGCTCTTTTTGTGGTGGCAAAGAATTGGAAATTGAGGGGATGCCCATCAAAAGGGGCATGACTGAACAAGTCATAGTATATGAATGTAATGGAATATTATTGTGCTACAGGAAATGATAGGATGATTTCAGAAAAACCTGGACTTACACGAACTGACACAAAGTGAAGTGAGCAGAAGCAAGAGAACATTGTACCCAATAACAGCGATATTGTGTGATGAACAACTGTGAATGACTTAGCTATTCTCAGCAATGCAATGATCCAAGACAGTCTCAAAGGATTCATGATGGAAAACACTGTCCACCTCCAGAGAAGGAACTGATAAAAGTCTGACTATATATCAAAGCATACTTTTTAAAAGCTTTTTTCTTAAGGTTTTATTTTATCTGCTTTTCTTTCACATGTTTTGCATGACACACACCTGTATAAACCTATCAAACTGCCTGCCTTCTCAATGAGTCCATAGGGGAGGAAGGAAGGGGGAGAATGTGGAACTCAAAAAAGATTTTTAAATGAATGGTAAAAACTGTTCTTGCATGTAATTGGAAAAAAAATAAAATATTTAACATAAAAAGGCTTAGCAGAGACCCTGTCCTACACAAAGCCTTCCTCCACCACACAAGTTTTTAGTTTCCTCTTTCACTTTAAATTATATTTACCTGTGTATACATTTGATAAAATGTAAAATCATTGAGTAAAGTAAAAAACTGTTTAAATAATTTCATCTTTGTATCTCCAGTACCAAGTACAGGACCTGCCTGGTACAAAGTGTTTTATTACTGTATATTGTCTGATTGAATGATATTATATTCCCTCCCCCAGTAAAATGTAACCTCTTTGAGGGAAATATCTATTTCATTTTTGTCTTTGTAGTTCTAATATTGTGCTTTGCACATAGTAGGCACTTAATTGAATTGAAATATGATTCAAGACAATTATTCTCTTCCATAGGTACAGTAATAGGAAGTCATTGTGATCTTAAATCCATGTACAAAAGAGAAAGGATTTTTTTTGTTTCAACTTTATTCCCTTTCATATAGAAAGAGTTCTATTGTGCATGGAATAGTAACAGATGTGATTGATATTCAGTAAAGGTCAGTTGTTTCTTTAGTTAATTTTGACGTTACTAGAATCCTAATATAGGAATTCACAGAATGTGAGAGCTAAAAAGGACCTTGGAGATCATCTAATCCAATTCCTTCATTTTATAGATGAGAAGACCAGAGGCCTTGTGAGGTTGTAACATTCCTGAGGTCACATCACTAGTGATCATAGAGCTGTGACTTGAATCCAAATATTCTGACACCAGTTCCAGTGCTCTTTCCATTTCACCACAATGCTTCTCATAAACCAGTAATAAATGAGCATGTAGGAGTGCTATTCAAAAATGGGAGTGACTCCTGGAAACTTACCACTGTGTTTTGAAAGCTAGATTCATTTTGCTGAAAGCAACACTGGCACTTTTAAGAATGGATTCCATTAGAAACTAAATGCCAAAATCCAAACCATGCCAATCATGGTGTATTTTTCTTGAGTGCGTTTTTTAAAATTTCCATAAATGCTAGGCATGGTACTCTAGCAGTGCTATGATCACATGCAAAATTGTTATGCATCTCCTATGATAAATAGTTTGCTTTTTCCCCCTTAGTATTTTAAATACCCAGAGCCTACAACCCCACCACAGGTTCATCCTGGGCCAGTGTACTTTAATGTGGTAAGGCAACCATTTGGAGTATATCCAGCTGGAAGTTAGGGTGCTCAGAAGTAATGTTTGAATATCATGCTTGGCCTTGGCTGGAGCTCTCTCATCCAATACAGTCCCTGATGATATGGAAACAAAAATTTGCCTAAAAGGCAGAGGAGAGGTGCAGTGATAGGTATGTGTAGACTGTAGCACATCACAAATAAGGAATTAAGTGGAAAAGCAGTGGAAAAGATGTCATCCAAGAAATGCATGACCAGAAAAAAAGATGAGCTACTGGGCACAAAGCAAGAACAAGGCATAACTAGTGCATACCCTTTGTGCTCCCTTGGTGTCCACATAATAGCACATTGAGTGGACCCTTTTTGGAGAACTTGTGGAAGGCTTCGAATGAGCATCTGGGTAGGAATGGATGAGTAATAATCTTTATCACTGTAGACTATACGCACATTGATGAGCTCCCAGGTCCTTGGAGTTTTGGAATGCCTTGCTTGTGCCAGTGTGAAGCTGGTGTACCTCAATATTGGATGAATTATACGTGGAAAATTGGGAATTATTCATAGTTCATCTCAGCTTGGCCTTGAGGACAAGCACTTTGTTTAACCCATTATCCTTTAGAAGTAGTTCACAAGGGTTTGTTAAAGAATTATGTGATCCTTCCATAAAATTCATTTTTTCAAGTTATTTTCTAATAACTTGGAGGACTTTTCTGGTAAATGGTAACTGTTCCTGTTCTTTATCCCCACCCCCACCTTATTATAGAACTTGCAGCATTTAGCACTTTCCAGTGTAATTTAAAGGGATCACCTATTTTCTTAAATGCTTAAGTAATGTAGCAAGTCGCAGTTATTGATTCTCTCTGCATTTATTACACGAAAGCTGTGTTTGCTCCTTCCCCAGGGAGTATACCTCCTGAACTGCATGCTTGCCAGTGACAGCTTGGACCCCTGATACATAACCAAAGACCTTGCCTAATATCCTTGCAACTGCTCAGGGAATTTTTATTAAGTAAAGGCATCATTAAAGTAGACAGGATGATGAAGTTTAATGAGCATCTTTCTTGCATGATACAATGAGTTTGGCTGTTCCAGAGCTCCTTTTTCTCCTCTCTAGTGGGGCAGATAGTGAGGAGGGAAGTGTACTCGGTGTTCACTTCTCCATGTGTTTCTAGACGATCTCTAAGGTCCTTTCCAGCTTGTACATTCTGTGATTTTGAATTTACAGTTATAGTGACGGCAGGATCATCTAAGGAAACAGCTGGCCTTCACTGAATATCAACCACATCTGTTGGAATTATCAGTATAAGAAGAATATTAATATCTAAAGGGGAGAAAGTTAAAATGGATGTAATAAATGTATATAGCTGTCATTTTTTCCTTTGAATCTCAAGTTTCAATTGAGGTTAATTCAGCTAACGTTTACTAAGAAGCTTCGTGTGCTAGGTGCTGGAGATAGATAAACCCCAAGGACTTAGGTTTTGCTGGGAAACAATGTGTGTATGGATAAGTGAAATGTAAAAAAAGAAATACAATGTAAATGGGGAAGAGAGGTTCATTTCTTTAGTTACATCCTATGTGGGCTTACATACTATATACAGATGTAGTTCTGTGTTGTTACTCTTGTAGCCTTTTCAAAAAACAAAGGGGTGTGTGTGTGTGTGTATGTCTGTGTGTCCGTGTGTGTGTGATACTGTGAGACAGGCTTCACAAAAGAGAGTGACAGATCCATACTGCTCTCAGTGAGTTCAGGACTCATTGAGTAGGATCTAAAGACATCCTTGACTGTTGACCTAATAAGACAACTCCTAGGAGTGATGTAGCTGCTTTCCTTTTTTTTTTTCTTTTATAAAGACTCAGCAATTTTTTGTCTGTATAATCCTAACCCTACTATGTTATAGTCGCTGTGTAAGGTAACTACACGGATTTGAAGTTATGTATTTGCGTTATTTCACCTTGTAGAGAGGTCTAGAAATGAGGAACGCAGAACTCCGCTGTGACTCCTGTTGCTTCTAGGATAAAATAACACCAGTTAAAGCCCTCCACTATCCGATCTCGCCTGCCCCTCCAGTTTTTATTTCATGTTATATCCCTGTGCTGTCCATTCTACGATATAGCTGTATACATTATTACATCCATTTTAACTTTCTCCCCTTTAGATATTAATATTCTTCTCATACTGATAATTCCAACAGATGTGGTGGATATTCAGTGAAGGCCAGCTGTTTCCTTAGATGATCTTGCCATCACTATAACTGTGAATTCAAAATCACAGAATGTACAAGCTGGAAAGGACCTCAGATATAAAACCTCATCTCCCACCTCCCTTTTGCACACATCTAGAATGAACTCCCTTCTCACTTCCACCCCTAGATTCCCTGCTTTCCTTCCAAGTACAGGATGTAGGTGCTACCTCCTACTGTACAGGTTCACCTTTGGCTTCCTTTCCTGATATCCAGTTGTTAATGTTGTCTCCCTCTTCAAAATACTTTGTATAACTTGTGTCTATTCTGTAACTATTGTGCAGATATGTCTACATTGTTTATTTGCAGGCTGGGACTATGTCCTCTTTTGTCTTTTTAATGCAGTGTGCAATACCTTGCACATAGTAGGACCATCATTTTAGAGCTGCATTAGCCCTCCCAGGTCATGTAGCCATGGCATTGTATATTTTGGGCTGGAAGGCCCATCAGAGACCGTGTGGCCCAGCCCTCTCATTTTCCAGATGAGGAAGCTCAAGAGCAGGGAGGTTACCTCAGGGTGCCCACAGTCACCCAGCTAGGGAGTTAGTATCAGAGTCAGAAGCTGGATCCAGGTCCTTGTCTCACAACCCTCTCGTTTTACCCATAAGGAAGCTGAGCCCCACAGAGATCGACTCCTCTGAGATCTTATGCTCTCTTCAGGGAATTGGCATAACTGAGGTTCAAAGCCAGGGCCAAAGGCCCTAACCTTGTATTCTTTGCTCTCTACAATGCAGCCTCTCATCGCCACTTTATAAACATTCACATGTTTGAACTGAATCTTTTTCTAGATACGACAAGCCTCATCTTCTCTTTTGTTTACATTTAACATATTTGGTTTTTTTAACAAAGTTTCTGCTGTATACAGATCACTGTGCTAGGCCCTACAGAATTTTGACAAGACATTCACTGCTTATCACAATGTAGGAAATCATTCGGAAACATATATTACATTACTTGGAAATAATGATTTTTTTTCTTTGCAAAGGTTACTGTGTTTTTGACGTGTCAGCATTGAACTTGCCCTCCTTCAGTTTTAAGCATCAGATACTTGAAAGCTTCTGGTTGAAAGCAGGCAGTACGCCAGTGCCTTGAATATATCTGCTCCAAGTTACTTAGCTTTGAGGAACAGAGGGAGGATACAGAACTTTTCATTATGGCTCTTTCTGTGATCCTCATGGGGAGAGGGGACTCTTCAGTCGGATGTCCCCCTCGGTTGTCACACCCACCCTACCTTACCACTCCAGACCTCTCAGACATAATGTACACTTGCTACTGAGGCTAAGAGAGTCCATTCACTTGTATCTCCCAGCCGAGAGCTTCCGGAGAAGTCTCTCCTTTGAAATTTTCTTCAGCCACAGAAGTCTGTTCATCAGGCTGCTGAGATTAAATGATCCTTTCACTGTCCCTGGAGAGGACTCTTCCCCCCGACCTCCCTCTGCCTTGATCACCTCCCAACCAATTACCCTCAACAAATCTGACTTTTCAGCAGACATAAGAAAGCTTTCCAAAGAGGCTCGGCTCCTTAGAGTTCTCTGAGCTTGAGCACTGGGCTCCTGCTACCTCATTGGGTGACCCTGGGCAAATCTCCCTCCTTGTCTTCCTCCTTGATATGGAGATCACAGCACTTTTATTGACTGCTTTGTGATCCTGTGTGCAAATGCAAGTGCTCAGGTGAAAAATGCAGCCCAAAAGAAATGTTTGTTCTGGTTTATACTTTTCATGGCAGTATGTGGAAAATATAAGCACTGAATGTGAGCTCAGAGGACCTGGGTTCAAATCCCATTTAATCCCATGAGGCTTCAGGTTTTTTTTCTATAAAATGAGAGGGGAGGGGAGCTTAGAAAACACACACACACACACACACACACACACACACACACACACATACACAAAATTGGTGTGTATTTAGAGAGAAAGTTTGACCCCAGAAAAGAGTTGAGACAATAAGAACATGGACCTTTCCTTCCTTCTTTGTAAAGGTTGGGGAGCTATGGGCATGAAATACTGTGTACACTGTCAGAGGCAATTGGTGTGCTGACTGTGCACAACTGCTGCTTTTTCCCCCGGTATTTTTGGTGATCCTGTTTTAAGGGATAGTGTTCTGGATAGGAATGCTGGAAGGATGTGTGTGCGTATGCGCATACGTGTGTGTGTGTACATGTATGTGTGCGTGTGTGCATGTGTGCAAATATTTACTAGGCATGCCAGAGACTATGCTAAATGATGGAAATACAGTATAAGGATAAGAAAAAAAGATAGTCATCCTCAGGGAAAACATAGGCATCCTCAGGGAGCTTACATTCTAAAGGGGGGAAGACTGCACTTGAGATAAAAATCAAAGTCAGGGAGAAAATGAGAGGGTAAGGATATTCTTCATGGTAGAAAAAGTGTGGGAAATGCATTCTGCTAAAGGAATGGAGATGCAGTGAGCCTGGGCAACCTCCTTAATGGAGGCTCTAGGAAGACCTAACCAATTAGAAGGAGACTCAGGGGTTGGTGAGTACTTCCAATATGAGGAGTCCAAGGGTGGAGCGAGTTTCCAGGGTAAAGAGGTGTCGGCATCATGATAGACAAGGTCCTGTGAAGGTGAGTCAGGAATGCAGCCTGGAAAGAAGTGTATGTACATATGTTTATATGTTTAGAAATGAAAGTAAAATAAAAGCCAAAGATGCAAAAGAACAAGATTTTAAAGAACGGATTACATTATATGATCCAGAGCTCCCTCTCTGATAAAAAGCAGAGCATCTAAATGTTTTCCAGCATGCATCCTTCAGAAGTAAAGGAACTAGTGAAGGGAACTGTTATTTTTCAATTGGATTCTCACCAGTCAGTAAGAAAAAACTGTTTACTAAAGTAGAGATGCTGAGAAATACGAGATATGGGAGTGACTATTCCATATCATAATTTGTAATAGAGAAGGTGGGAAAAGTCAGGCATAGTCAGACATGCATGGTAAATTTTTTTTTTGGAGAACATATTTCAAAGGATTAATAGAAACTATTAGAAGAAGCTGCCTATATAGATTAATATTATGCAGGGGAAATCAGGTGAAATGTGTAAGTTTGAGAAGCTCACAAAAATTAAAATTAAATTATATAGATACAAAGAAATAATTCTGAAGAGAAAAAACAGGGAGAGTTGTCTAAAGAAAACAGTGTAAATGCTTAGGAAATTCTTCAGCCAACTTAAAAATCTTGATGTAACTAACTGATGTGTCAAAACAAAATTTATCAATAAAAAGAAAGAAGATGAAAGATGAATACAGAAACATGGAATAGCCTAGTAACAATCTTATCAGGAGTGCTAAAACTTCAAATGAGCTGAGATGATTAAAGAAATCAAAGGATAAAGAAAGACAGGATTGTTATGTTGTTTTTTTTAACTGTGTAAAGGAAAAAAGATCAAAGGAGATAGAGAGATATCTATATTACATTGATATCTGTTGATCTATAAGGGAAGATCAAAGAAGAGAAATGTAAAGAGAGATCTATCTTTCGAGATATCAATATCGATCTGTCTGTAGATAAAGTATCTAGACATATACATATAGAATCTATAGATATATCTACACATAGATATATCTTTATCTGTTGTTAGCTGCCCCATTGTGAATGGAGCAGTGATATTTGACAGCAGAGAAAACAGAACTCCTCAAATTATTTTCTTTGCCAAAGAAAACGAGCTTTAGACTATGAAGGACAATGAAAATGGCCAAAAAGCAGGTGAACTCCAAGTAATTAGGGAGCTGGTTCCTAGCCGTCCTTGGTGAGTTCAGCTCACCAAGCCCAGAGAAGCTACACATCCACCTCCCATTGTACTGAAAGAAATGGCAGGTGTGATTTCTAAGCCGTTGTTCGTGATCTTTAAAAGAGCTGAAAGAACCAGAGTGAAGAGGGTATAGGAAAAGGCAGCTGTCTTCCCAAGAAAGGGAAAATCTACTAGACTGCTATGGATATGGTTTACCTAGATTTTAGCCAACCCTCTGCCAGTCTCTTTCTTGCTGTTCTTATGAACAAGATGGACAGGTGTGGGCTAGACAGTAGTAGACTTAGGTAAGAGCAGAACTGGTTGAATGAACTGCCCTCAAGTGTTGTCATTAATCATTTTACATCACCTTGGAAGTGATCTCAGATCAGATATCTCAGAGATATGTGCTTAGCCCTAGGCTATAGCCCTGGGCTGTTTCTTATTTCTCCTCTTTGCAAAGGAATCTAAGCCAGGAGGGCTACCTAAAACATTGTGATAGAATCCCAGTTAAAAAGGTAATGACAGCCTAGAATGGTGGATCCAATCTGATCATCTGAAAGGTCATGAATGAGGATTTAGGTAGAGTCTTACCATTGGGTACAAAAACCCAACTCCACAAGTACAAGACTGAGAATGATAGGTAAATAACAGAGACAATCAGAAAAATATCTGGCTGTCATAGTAGACTGTGAGCTCAATATTATTCAACAGTATGTTATGGATGATCTGGGTTCAAGTCCCACCACTTATACATCCTGATTATGTCACTTTATCCCAGGCAAATCTGTCAGCCTAGAAGCTGCCAAGCTGATGATGAGATCTACATTTATAAAGGGAGTCCCTCCTCATCCATTAAAACACAGTTCAGTTCTGGAGGCTGCCACCCCACCCCCACGCCAAACTTAGATAACATTGTAGAGGTACACTATCCAGAATTAGAAAAGTAATGGCACTGTTGACTCTGCCATCTCTTGTGTTCATGGCCTTTCCTGGGTATTTGTTCATTTCTAGGTGTCACATTTCAGGAAGGACATTGATAATCTACATAGGAGGGTGATCAGGGTCTCAGAATCATGAAGATCCTTTTAAGGAACTAAGGATGTTTAAGCCTGAAGAAGAGGAGATTGGAGAGGAGTAGTGGTGGTAGTAACTATTTTCAAATATTTAAGGAGTTGTCATGTAGTAGTATAAACTAACATTTATGTAATGCTTACTATGTGTCATGCACTATGCTAAGTGCTTTACAATTATTATCTCATTCAAGACTTACAACAACCTTGGGTGGTAGATGAAGAAACTGAGGTAAGCGGGAGATTAAACAACCTGCTGATGGTCACACAGAAGGATCAGACTTGTTCTCCTTGATCCTAGAGAGCAGAATTAGGAACAGTGAATAAAATTTTAGAGAAGCAAATTTAGGCTTGAGAAAAGGAAAGGACCATCCTTGAAAATTAGCGCTATCCCAAAGTGGAGTGGTTTCCCTTCAACAGAGGTCTTCAAGTAAGACTGGATAACCATTTATCTCGCAAGTTCTAGAGGACAGTCAGATGTGGGCTGGACAGGCTGCCCTTTTAAGTCCTTTCCAACTCTGACTCGGCGATTCTCTGATTGTTTCTGTCTGCCCCAGCTCGAAATTCTGTTATGCAAAGTAGAATGTGTTGGGTCGTCTTGGATCATCTGAGTCATCGAGGAATCCATTTCTAGTCTCCGTATGTGAACAAGCAGCCACAAGAACAATATATATAACAAGTTAGTAGTCAGAAACACTAACCCAATGCTGAATATCCAGTACAGGGAAGGTTTTGACAGGCGGGTGACTTGTCTACTTATCACATTATGGGAAAGGGTGTGTGATCATGGTGAAAGGTCACCTAAAAACGTGGTCTCCCATCCAACATCAGTTGTTCCTGAATTCAGAAGTTCAGCTCTTTTTTCCCCCCACCAATCTGCAGAAAGCCAAGTTGAAGTACAGGAGTAGAGGCTTATCCATCCCTAAGTTTCTTAGGGTGGCTGGGGTGTCCACAGGTGCCAGTAGCAGAAAGTCTGTTTGGCTAAATGTTCTGAGCATTGAGACACTGGACCAGGCTCCAGGGCTGGAGCCAGAGAGGCTTGCCCTGAAATATTTAAGAATACACTCAACTAAAGAGCCCACCTACACAGCCAGAAGTCTGTAATGACTAGAGCTGAGGGCTGAGTCACTTTTTTGGAGCTTTGCTTGTGACTCACTCTGAAAGTGTTGGACAGCTCATTTAACTCTTGTGGAGCCTTCAAAGGAAAGGTGATTCTCATCTGCTTCACTGAGATATTAATGTGGACAGAGTGCTTTCAGATTTCCTGATGAAAAACCATACTTAGACCAGGCAGTTTTAGATTTATCCTGAATTTACTCTCACGACAATTCCACATGCTTTCCATAATGTTCAGACCCTGGCTTTCCTACTCAACAGAATGTACAAGCCCTTCTCCCCAATCAAACAATCAGCAAAAATTTGGTCCCAGGCATTTTGCTGGGGCTCGTGATACAAAGACAACAGTGAATCAACTCCTGCCCTCAGGAAGTTTATATACTTTTGAGAGAAACAGCATGTACTCCTGAATATGAACAAAGTAGATACAAGGTAATTGGGGGAAGGAAAGAGGGGAAGTCATTAGCACCTGGGGTGGGGTACCAAGAAACACCTCAGGAAGCAGATGGCAGTCCATCTGAACTTTGAAAGAAACTAGGGATTCTAAGAAGCCGAGATGAGCAGGGAGAGTGTCTCAGGCACAGGATGCCACCAATGCAATGTTAACACCGTTAGCCACAGCTGTTTGCAAGGACTCAAGGGGGAAAGACACACCGAGGGCATTAACCTAACCAAACAAGTAAGTGAATGAATAAATGAATGAGTGAATAAATGAATAAATAAATAAAAATCTCTGTACCCCGCATGGCCAGAAGTTCATCCTAGCACAGTGCTAGGACAGAGGAATCAGATGTACCTGAGAGGACAATCCTATCAGGGGACACCTTGTACAGGGAACCGGGATTTATGTCAACAGGCATGTGTTAGTACAGCTGAAATTCAGCAAGGAGAAAACAACATTCCTTTCCCAAGGAGGTGCTGAGGGACCCACAGAGCCCTTTTCCAAAAAGCAGCTTAAGTCAATAGCAAGTTAAGTTGGAGGTATATTTATTTTAGGCTGGCTTTTAATTTAGTTTAATCAGGATTACTCATAAATTATCTATTAATTACTATCTGGTGTTCAGTTAAATCCTCCCAGCCATGGAACTGGCTTAGACTTGCAGTGAATGCCATCCACCTTAATTGTAGGATACTTTGTCAACATTTAATCAGTGGTCCTTATTAATGTGCCATTGATGTGTTGGTAGCTCTCCCAGCACCATCAATCATGAGGGAACAGCAGGCGCCGCCTCTGACACCACTGCTCTCTGTCACATTATCGAGCCCCTGGGCTTTCTGGTTAGCTAGGATGCTCACTTTTCTCTAAATGGACACTCTATCTCCCCAGTTCAACCCAATTTTTGTCATTGTCGACTTAAACACTCACAGCCTGTGGAGCTGTGAGTTCCTTATTAGACTGCTCAGCAGTCTCCATGAGGAAAAAGAATTCCTTATTTGCTCTTGTGCAAATGTTGGATTCTGAGAGTCTCACCCCTAAATAAGATCCAGATGCTTTAAGGGATGTGTGTGTGTCTGTGTGCATGTCTGTGTGTGTGTCTGTGTGTGCGTGTGTGTTTCAAAACACAGTGACCCAGAGAAAATAGAAGTGACCTCTCCTGCTTTTGTTTGACTGGGTAATAACTAAATATTTCTGGAGATTGATGCATTGTTTAAAGCGCTAGCAATGGAAGCTTGTTTTATCTGAATAGACTACATCTCACATTTTTGTATCTCTCTCTCTTCTCTACAGCCTCTATGGCAGACACATGCAGGCAAACCCAGAGCCTCCAAAAAAAAATAACGACAAATCAAAGAAGATCAGCCGGAAACCCCTGACAGCCAAGAACAAATAAGGAGTTAGCGTGGATGGGGGCTTTTTCGTTTCTCTCTCTCTCTCTCTCTCTCTCTCTCTCACACACACACACACACACACACACACACACACACACACACTTCATGCATTTTGTTTGTAGTTCTGTAACCTCTACCTACCCCCATTCCCTTGGCATTTTAGTCCTTTGGGAAGAAGCTGGATTTTTGCAGATACCTGTTTCTGTGTTGTCCTATTACAGGTGCCAAATAAAGGAAGCCAAGATCTATTTTGAAAGCAAATTCCAAAGAAGACTCTGCTTTTAAATCCTTCAGTAAGAATCATGAAGTTCCATATTATCAAGAAGAATTAAAGCCATATAACCATTTACTATAGCTTAACACTGCTCATTCTTCTGTTTCTGTGTGCATTAACACGTGTATGACAGCTTTTATTCTATTAAGTCATACGTATATACTCCCTTGTGCTTTCATCTATGTCCTTGTATCACCAAGATATTATGTTCATTTTACTTATAAATGATTTTAATAAACTCTTTTATTCATATCACATGTTGCTTCTGTAATAGAACTCAGAATAATGGGGTCTCGGGGAATACACACTTTTGTTTACTGAATTTTTTTCCCTAAAGCATTATCATGATATTTGAGTCGTTGTAGGAGATAGACTCCAAAGTCTTCCATGAAAAAAATAGGAAATTAAATCAGAGTTAGTTTTTTCTCACATTGATGTCATTTTTTTTTGAAAGACTGTTTCTAAATTAGGAAAAAGCAGAAGAAACAAGTCTCTAAGAGATTCTGCCAAACGATTTTGGAAAGCAACTTTCTTATCTGAAGAAATAGGAGCCTCTGCCAGTGACTGGTGGAAAAGAACACATTTTGTCATTGCTTAATACTCCCTGCATCCGAGCTGCCTTCTAAAGACTCAGTGCCAGAGGAGGGGTTCTGTGGGCCTGCCCATTTGCTGCCACGCTTGCCAAGGCAGGGGTTATGTTTGTGAGGTCATCAGACCTAGCTGTGACTGGCAGCTTCAGTCCCTATCAACAAAAACCATGCATTGTTTGCATGACCAAATAAATATAGGCAGATGTTATTACTATGATTTATAGGCCTTCCTGCTTCCTAATGCAGCAGAACCAAGCCAAGATATCTGGAGATCCAGTAGACTCATGACAGGACCCATTTCCCCCCAGGTTCTTTCTGCTCCGCTTTCACATTTGACCCCATCGCTGACCTGCAAGGAGCCAGAGGCCAAACCTGGTTTGATGAGAAATGAGTTGGAACTGAATGAAGGAGCAAAGTCACCTAACAGAACCCTAACTCCTTATACTCTTAAATGAATTCTCTTCCAAAGTGGCAGAGATAGGTAGAGATCTCAAAGTGCTCATTCATTCTGTCATGACTAAGGTGGAGTGGATATTTCTAGACCCACTGTCTGTCTTAGCATGAGGGAAATCAGATTTTAAAAAAAAAGCAACCTATTTTCAACTGATGGTGATGTGGGAAAAGGGAGAGATGCTCAGCTATGCTCCACCAGTAAAGTCTTTTGTCTTCAAGTTAAATTAGGCCTGCCCAGGATAGTATGCAGATTAGGAAATTTGGGTCTATGTTTTAAAACAAAGGAAAATAAAATCTAAATAAAGTGGCTTCATGTTTCTCTTGTGATGATGAAATGAGCTTTTACATCTGAGCATCCTAGTTCTTTCATGTCTAGAGTTAGAAATAAAAACTACGTTGCAAAAGTTAGCTTTATGCTCTGAGCTTTGGATTTTAATGTAGTCTCAGTATTGTGGATGATAGTAAACTTGGCTTTTCAGTGCAACCATCATGTCAGATATCACTGGGATGTTATTGGGGTCTCCTCATGAAAAAATCAAGCAGTCTGCCACTTAGAGGATAGAGTCCTCACTTACACAATCAGAAAAAGCCATAGGGTGTGATGGGGAGATGTTTCAACTTGAAATAAGGTAGGTTCAAAACTCACTTTGCATTGGCTGTATGTTCACAGTAAAGTCACATAAACTTTCTGAGCCTCAATTTCCCCATTGTTACAATGATGCCTATAGTACCTACCTAACAGAGTGGTGGGGATTCAATGGAATAATGAATGACAGTGTTTTGCAAACGACAAAATTCACCGGTGCTGCTGCTGCCACTGAGCTCATTACCTTGCTTTATCTCCCTTGTCCCCTCGTTTCTTCTTTTAAGATACCAGTTCTTAACATTTTTTGTGTCATGGACCTCATCTCAGAATGCTTGTAAATGCATAAAATAAAATATATAGAACTACAAAGGAAACTATATTAATTTTTTTAAGTTCATGAACCCTAGGTTAAGAAATCCTGTTTTAAAGCTAATCCCCATTCTCCATAATTTTCCACAGACTACTTTACCAGATGCAGGACCCCCCATACCCTGCATCATACCCCATAAAGCTGAATGAAGAAAGAATGTTTTGCTCTCATTGTAATAATCCTAAAAATGCTGTAGCACTTCTGTATGTGTTCCCCTGTTTGATCCTAACAACTGTGTGTGCCAGACCAGAGGGAGAGCAGTTACATGGCAAAGATTTCTTTAATTAATTTTTATTTATTTTTAAGTTTCTTATGTGATAGCCCCATTTCTTTTTAACATCTAAATCTAGAGCCATTTGCTAGCAAGGGGTGGGGACATTGTGTCTCTATCATTGGCTTATCAAGAAAATAATAATTTTTTAAAAAATATTCTTGATTTTTACAGCAGGAGTTAGGAATGTCTTATGGGATAAAAGGAACCAGTTTGATCTGAATCACCAAAGTCACCAAACAGTCCCTGAAAATGAGGCCTAGAGGAGATATGTTCCTCTCAGTTTTCTCTGTCCTCTGCTTACTTTTTTTATGCTAAACTTCAGAGCAGGAGATTTTGTGCTTTCTCTAGTCAGTGTGAGTATAGTGTTATTAAATACGTGTGTGTATGTCATATACAAACATGTTCCTCAGAATTTTCTGCTTCAAAGTTTGCCTTTCTTGGTGTCTGATACCATTTCCCCACAAAGGAAAATGATCTCTGAATATCATTGTCATCATCACCTATCTCATATTTGTTTGCTCAATGCCTCCTACTTATTGATTCCAACCCTATGCATCATACCCACCACTAATCATTACATAATAAACCACTTTACTCAGAGTCCATTGCCAAGCTGACCTTCCTGCTTTGAACTCAAAGACTGAATGAGATCTCCTGAAGCATGAGGCCATGCTAAAGCCGAATTCCAAGTATTCTTGGACATCTACAATGTTTGGACTTTAAAATTCAGCCCACTGATCTTTACTAAATTGGAGATGCTCTAAAATGTGCTTAAAGTAGATAACACAGCAGCTAGGCACTCAAGAGTTCTCATTTTTTGACCCTGACTCTAGACTTGCTGTATAAGCCGTGATATAAGTAAATATTTCTCACTCTCTAACAGCTTAACAATTTCTTCTTCCCAGTAGTAATTTTTTCTTATTTTATGAGGTCTTTGGAAACCATTAGAATGATTATGAAATGTGGTTTGTGAATGATTGTTATTAGCATGGGCTATGCATTATTTATTATTATTAGAGTGAGGACTGCTTCCCTGTAGGAGTACACACCATTGAAATACTGGGTAGAAAGAGAAGATAGGTGGCACAGTGGATGGAGCACTGGCCCTGGAGTTGGGAGGAACTGAGTTAAATCCAGCCTCAGACATTTACTGGCTGTGTGACCCTGGGCAAGTCACTTGTCTCCAAAAAACAAACAAAATATGAGGTAGTGACATAGTAGACCTTGGTAGTTGTTGAGATGATTGACCTCAGTGACCATGTATTCTAACTGCCACCATTTTGTAGTGAGATTCAGATTTTATCTAAGATCCCATAGGCAGTAATGATCAGAGAGGTGATTTGAATTTGAATGTTCTTCCCTCTAGTTGTTTATGTCTTTACCTGTGTTTTCAGCCTACTAATTGTGCATGTTATTTCTGGTTGTGACTGCCTTAATCATAAGATCGAACACTCAGACCTAGAAGGTACCTCATAGCCCATCTAATTCAGCCCTTTCATCTTATAAATGGGGAAACCAAGAGCCCCTGAGAGAGGAAGTAGCATGCCAAGGCTATCAATCATAACAAAAGACAATCCATTTGGTTTCTAGTAATCTGTTAAATTGAAACTTTCATATTAGAGTCCTTAAAATGTCCATTTTATGAATGTATTTTAGTTGTGATGGCCAAGTTAGTACAGATTTATTCCATTTCTAGCTCTCCAGTTTATGTTGTCTTGGCTTCTAGTTCTTGGTTAAGATGACATTTGAAAGCTGACTTCCATTGGATGGCCATATGTATTGACCAAAACACACACTGAGTTCACTCCTAAGAACAATCATGACCTTTTCATACCTTTTCTAGAATTGTAATATATCAAACCATTACAACATCAGAGGAATGGTTCCCTCCCAGAAACAGGCTATCGAATCTTCCTTTCTGAAATGTGAAGGTAGGAGATGAGCTGTGATCCAGTTTCTTGTGTATGTGTGGCCTACAATAAACAAAACTATATCTTTGTTGCTCCACTGACTATATGTAGCACATCTCCAATTGACTGGACCATTCTCATTTTGCACATGAAGAAACATGGACATGTATTGGAAGGTGTAGTGAACTGCCAAAGGCTGGGCTACAATAACTCATTTTTATGGTCCTTGCAAGCTAGTGGCAGAGCTGCTGAAAATTTTTAATAACCTAGGCAATGAAGGATCAGTTGAAATGCAACGGTATCTGAAGAAGTTAAACTTTGGGCATGGAACTGTCTCATAAATAGGTAGCTGGGGAATCTGATGCTTCCTTGAATAGGAATTGGTCAAGTGATGAGTTTAAGTTGCTTCCTTTGATTTGGTTGCATTGATTAAGTACCTTGGAGATACAAAGCTTGCAATAATGGCAGGGCAGGTTGGGTATGGGGGGGGTAGGATGCCATGTTACCTAGATAAGCAAACATTTCGCTAAATAAATAAAAAAGAAGATAACCATAAGAGTAGAGAAGAGTATTGGTAGAGGTCTCATAGGAAATTGAACTTTTTCTTTGACTAATCCTTGAAGGAACCAAGGGTTCCAGAAGGAAGAAGTATGAAGAGGGAAAAACCATTGCAGAAATGGAAAGTGGCATGGGCAAAGATGGGATCAAGAGATAGAATGAATGTCATGTGTAGAGAAAAGCCATTGAGCCAGCTTGGCTGGAACATAAAGTTCAATAGGTAGAGTTGATTTGTAATTACCTGGAAAGGTATCCTAGAGCCAGATTGTGAAAAGCTTCAAATGTTCCACTGAGGCACTTGTATTTCATCCTAGAGGCAAAATGAGCCAGAGGAGTTTCTTGAGCAGAGGAGTCATGAGGTCAGACCAGTATATTAGCAGCATCACTTTGGCAGTGATATGGAGGTGAGATTGGAGGAGGGTAGATCAAGCTCCCTCCACAGAGACAAAAGCATCCCATCCTCCATATCTCAGACTATTTAATTTCCCCAGGTCTCTGTAGGCCCCAACATTCTGAAGCCTCCCTGGCTCCAGTACAATCTGAAACTGGCATTTTCTACTTACAGGTGTTGTCAGCAAAATGGACTAGTTCCTGCCCCAGGAGAAAAGAGATTTCTACCGACCAGCAGCTGAAAGCAGGGAAGGAAATACAATGCCAGCCTCTTGTCTTGCTCTCTTTCCATTCATAACTCCCCCAGAGTACTGCACAAAATATCAATTCCATACAAAGCGGACAATCTCGCCAGTCCACGTGGGCTGCTTTTATTTGTCATTGTGCATCAAGGAGTTTAACAAAGAGCTGCTTTTCAAAGTGCCCCCACACAATACAGGGGCCTAGCAAACATTTTCATTAAGGCCTTGCCTTTAAGCTAGTCTGGGCAATCGCCTGACCATTTCTGTCCACAAGATGTGTATGCACTGGGTGCCCCCTCTTTTTTTTTTTAAAGCAGGGACTGAAAGGATTTTTGTGAAGGGGTGTAAGGGGGATCACTCTTGTTCTTCTGAAGAAATGGTATGAGTGTGCTCGTTGAAATTGTAGATGTGTGAAAGCTGCACAGATGAAGAGGATTTGGTTCATTCCTGCTGTGTGAAATAAATGAAGAGGATTGGCTGGTTTTAGCTTTTCATTAATGGATACATTCAGAAAGGTTAGGAGTCTGCCTTCTCTTGTTGCATGGCCCCCAAGGTTGCCACTCTGCATATATATTCATGCCAGTTTGAAACTTAACTGAAAGGTAGACACTTCCCTCCATAAAAACTGGGAAGGGCTCTACATTATTGAGCGTCCTTCAGAATTTCAGTGCCCTCCTCCCTTCCCAAACCCAGCAAAGAACATGCTCAATGGATCCCAACAAAAAATGAAGGATTGGGGGTAGGAGTACATACAGCTGTCTGGAGTTTTCCTTCTGCATATGGCTGGCCCAGAGCTATTCTGTGAGAGTGAACTTGGAACCAAATGATCAGCCTGAAACTTGACAAGATTGTCCTGGGGAAAATCCTGTGGGATTTCTTGGCCTCTGAGCCTTTTTGGTATGTCAGTTCTACCAATTAAGAACCAAAGTAACTCAAAGCAAGATATGTATCTTTAATTGCTGTAGGAAAGAAAAAAAAGAGCATTGTCTTTTGGAGGCAAAGTAGTAGAGAAGAAGGTAGACTGGCTTCCCTGTTAAACTGACTTCCCATTTCTTTTAGAGGTGTAGGGTGACGTGCTGAATTTCCATTTCTTTCCTCATTTAAAGTTTTAGGCAAAAGATGGGGAAAAAGTCGATAGGAAAAGGTGCCTGCCCAACTTGCTGATTTACAGATGTTACTGTGTTCTTTATTACCTGGAATAGACTCTTTTCCACAGTTTCATAAGTAAAATAAGTCTTCGATTTTTACAATATAGTTCATGGTACAAAGTGCCATCCCAATGTAATCCCAAACAGAGCCTTTTAGCTCATAAGATTTAGAAATGGAAGGTACCTTAGAAGCCAACCCCTTCATTTTGAACAAACTGGTTCCCCCCAAGCTGGAAATTACTTGCCCAAACTCATGCAGCTCATATTTAGCAGAATGAGAACTGATTTTTCTCACTCTACATTCAATGGCTTTTCCATCATATATTGCTGCTTTGCTTTATTGTTTCCTTGTGAGTTTCAGACAAATGCTTTCTACTGCCTACCACATGCATAGTTGTGAACTCAGCATGCAGTGTCCCTCCCACTTTGAACGAATTTTCAAATAATTCATTTGGTCCATAGAGGTGTGACAGGGAATTATTTTCCACTAATTTTTATATGGAAATATATATCTAAAAAAGAAATGGACTGGCCACGTGGCAGGAGCAAGGGTTAACCAAAGGATAGTTCACTGAAGACCCATAAAAGAAAGTCCTTATCACTGTCGAATGGCTCAGCATCAAAAACTGATATAATTTTATCAGTGGAAAGGATGGCATTAGCATCTGCTTTGTAGCCATCCCCTAAGGACTATGAGAAATTTCCATTTGAGTTGTGGCTAAAGCCTTCCATATACGCTGTTACTTTCATTGGAGAGGGAGCTGCTTGGGAGTAAGGGTGTGCTTTACTTTTCTGGTTGCATTTCCAGCATTTCGCACAATGCTTTGTATATGGTAGGTGCTTGGTAGATGTTTCATTCACTCATTCACTGATATCACTGATGCCACAATGTCAGCAGTTCCATAGCAGTAATTCCTAGCCTCTTTTAGTACCATAGACCTCTTGGCAATACGATAATACCTATGGACTCCTCAGAGTAATATTTCTAAATTCATGAAATAAAATACACATGAATACAAAAGAGACCAATTATATATACATATGTATACATATATTTTTTTAAACTAAATCGTGAACCCCAGGCTATGAACTCCAGCTCTGGAAGAAACCTCTGGTACGTTGAGAGGACTTCATATGAATATGAGCAAAAGCAATCCAGAATGAGATGGTATGGATGGGTTGAAATCTTTACCATTGGCAGGCAAACCCCCACCAGCGAGACCAAAGATTCATGGAAGAGTGATACAACTGATTTTAGTTAAAAAACAAAAACAAAACTTTGCTATGTTTTCATCCTGTGTCTGACCTCAGGTCAATTCCAGGTTGGCACTGTCATATCAACCTACAAAATGCAGTGTCATTATCCATTTGTCTTCTGAAAGCCGCTGCATAATGGATTTCTTGGTAGTGACATTTTATGAACTGTCAGCAGCAGCTATGGAGTGATGGACTCTGTCAGCTGGCACTCCTCTAGGAACAATGAGGTTAACCATGTCAGCCTAGTTATCACCTGCACTGACCACAGATTGGAAGGTAGTAGTCTTTCTGTCCTTGCATTGTGATACAGGTCTGAACCTTTATAGTCAACTAAGAGCTGGAGAAAGGGGAATTTGATCTGGCTCTGTGCTTTGGCCTTGGGTTTTCCAAACATCTAGTATAGCTCATTAACTCATTTTGAAAAGAAATCAGGAACAAATTAAGATTATCATTACACCGTGTCTATCAGCAATCTCCTTCACAATATTTTTATATTCCAAAGCAGCGTAACTACAACCCAAAAATACAATTAGGTGCAGAAGCTATACACTAAATCAATTAACAACATTTTTGTTACAAGATAATTCTTCTTTTGCCATTTTCAAGGGCACTGAAATCAGCCTCATGGAAAGCTCATTGATATTTACTTTATGATTTCTGACTGCAGCAGAACAGAGATCACTGACTTTATAAAGTAGAGATCATATGTATGCATTTTAAAAGAGTTCCTGCCATATTTGCATTTTTCACATTTTCCTAAGAAGTGCTTCCTTGCATATTGTTAGCAACTTGTGCTGTTATATATTGAGACAAGTAGAAAGATGTGAGTTCTCTCCCCAGCCAATTTAGTTTAATCAAAGTCTTGAGAAATAAAATATTGTCATCTTTTCTCCATTTCTCCTCCCTTTCAAATGGGGATCGTGGCATTGGAGTTAACATGTCAGAGAACAATTGAATGATAGAAGTGGAAAAGACCTTGAAGATTATCTAATCTAACCCTGTAGTTTGACAGGTAGGGATACTGAGAGCCAGAGATGGAATGTAACTTGCCCAGGGTCATGTAGACAGTGGCAAAAGACTTGAATGAACTGATACAAAATGGAATAGAACCAGGGGAACAATTCACACAATAATAGACACAAAAATACTGAAATGAAGCCAAACACTATGTAATCAAAATGTCCAACACTGGCCCAAATGAAATGATGGGAAGTCCCCTGTCTTCTTTTGGTAGAGAAGTAGGGAGCAACAGATAGAAGTGTTGCTTTTTTTGTCAGTTGTTGGATTGGTTGGCTTCACTTCACTTTTTATTTGTTATAGAGACCCCTACAATGTAAAATCAAAACACACCGATGGATAAATCAAAGAAAGATAGAAGGAGGAAGTAAGGGAAGAGAGATGGAAAGAAGCAAGGGAGGAAAGGGAATGTCAGCCTGGAGACCAGGACCCAGCTTTCACAACTTCTGATCCGATGATCTATGGCTGATTGCTAGACTGGTAGACGTGAGGAACGCAGAAGGGACGGCACTCTTATCTGCACTTGGAACGCATGTATGTTAGTAGTACCTGCCTCGTGACAGAGAGATATTGTGAAGATTAATGAGGCATAATGCCTGGGCAGTCCTCTGGGTGGCCATATAAATGCAAAATATTATTAGCTTGATAATATCACAGCAGCGGCTCTTCCTGACATATTGCAACACATTCATTTCCATCACCCTGCTGTGGGTTTGACTGTGAGCCAAGCCAGCCTGATGAGAGAGCCTAGTACAGGAAAGGTGGCTCAGTAATTATGTACATATGATCCTCTTCTTCAGAACTTGAGGAGAGTGGGGACAGGACAAGTAGTTGGAACATAGGAACATAGAGTTAGGGCTACAATTACCAGCAAGACTACTTAGTCCAGCCTGCAAATGAAGAAGTTACAGCCCAAGTTCACGCTGGTAGTAAGCATCAAAGACAGGATTTGAATCCAGACCCTCTGACTTGAGAGTAGATACTCTTTCTACTGTACTCCATGAACCCAAGGCTTTTGATGGAATTCTCTGTGGCAGGGGGTGAAGGGGTGGGATGACAAGGAAGGGCAGGAGGAGCTACTGCTGACAATCTTCAAATAGAATTTTAGTTGGATTCATCCAAATTTGTCATCTGAGGGAAGGAGCATAAAACCCAGTGAGAGAGAAAAGAATGTTTTCAGTGGAAAGACCAAAAGAAAGAACAGACATAACCAATGGCTACCTAAATAGAATGGAGAGTTTGGTACAACTTTGGAAGATAACATGGCACCAAAGCGTTATATTTCTGAATTGCCTTGTGTTGGAATTAACCAAATAGAGACATATTTTGTTAGCTGGACTCTCTAGCCTAATTTGTGAATAATGAGGCTATTTTCCTCTAAGGTTGCAATATTCTGATAGTTTGAGGGCCCTTGATCTCATCCATGTGGGTCCTTCCTCCAGTAACATAGATCAGTCATCATCTACCCTTTCTCATGCTATCTTGTCCTTGTACATGTCCTCCCATAAATCCTCCACCAAGGATCTACCCTTGGCATTGCACAGATAGCCGTGGAATACATGGGCTGTTGGTTATCCCTCACTGTCACTCTATGTTCAGCCCACCTCCCCTGCTAAACATACATCTCTCTGATAACATTCTTTATTCTGGTGCTCCCTCACAATTCTTTTTGGGTAACATGTTGCAACCTACTCACGCCCACCTCCAATGTGCCTCTCCATTACCCTTCAGGTGACCTGTAACATTAATTCTTCAGAGATTGGTATTCCATAATTCACAGTCCATATGGGATCATTAAAAGAATGTTGATGCTAAAAATATGGGCTTTTGTTTCAGGGAGAACCTTGGGGTCATTAAAAGTATAGCACAACTTCCCAATCCACTTTCTTAATTCTAAACCCAACTCACTGTCCATCTGAGTTGTCATGTACCTCCAACTCGTGTACTCTTGAACATCTTTAACTAGAAGCCCACCTAAAGTATTAAAAGCTCAATATGTCCAAAATAAAATTCATTATCTTCCTTTTTCCCACCATTCCCAGCACACCAACCCTCTTTCCAAATTTCCCTTTGCTTGTCAAGGGCACCACCATCCTCCCAGTCATCCAGGCCTGGATCCTTACTGTCATTCCAGTCTCTTTCTTACACCACATGTCCGGTCCATCATCATGTCTTGAGTTCTGTGCCCCCTCCCCTTTACCTTTTGCTTTCCCAGACTTTCTTTAGAACTCAGCTCAAATTCCCCCTTCTTCAGGAGGCCTTTCCCAGTTCTTCCAACTATTAATGCCTTTTCCTTTCAGATTACATTCTTCTGCACTGTATATATCTTCTATGTATTTAATTATTTTCATGCTATCTCTCCCATTAGAATGTGTGCTCCTTGAAGGCAGGAACTATTTTTTTAACCTTTCTTTGTATCTCCCAAACATAGGAGTACTTAATAAATTGTTTTGTTCACTAATTGTCCAAATCACATACATGAATGGAGTAACACTATGGGTCGTTGATCAAACTGCATGACACAGTCTGGACAACAAGCATTTTTCATCTACTTAGTTTTTTCGGGGTGGTATAATGTTAATTGGAGTAAAAGATCTTCTCCACCCATTAATAGGCTCACCTGGAGCCCATTAAGGAAAGCTTGATTAGGGGAGGCTTGTTTTATAGGAAGGCCCACACCTTTTGTTAATTAATGAGGCACTGAGTCATGAGAATCATGAAGCTCTCTAGCTCTGAAAAGTGTATATATACTCTGAGATGAGGTTTTGCTTTGGGGGCTTGGAAGAAGGTTTCTGTGCCAGGTGAGACTCTGGGTAGCCATACATGTCACGGGTACCAGTATCCTCCCAGTCATCCAGGCCTGGATCCTTATTGTCATCCTAGTCTTTGAAAATCTCAGATGTTGGTGCTTCTCTCTCTGGTAACTGTATGTATGTAATGGTCAGACAGTTAGATCTGTCTGTTGATCCATGATGTATGTGTTGCTTATGGTCAGAAAGAAGCCCTGTCAGTTGGTCTTTATTTCTCTGCTTATATTTTTTTCTGTTGGTGAATGTAATTAAAGTAAATTGTTGATGCCCCAAAAGTTGCTTTCCTTTTAGAAAAGCAGATGTAAGAACCTGTACAGCAGACCCTCCTGTGTATGCTGGGGGGTGGAGTTGCTGCTACAGGTGGATAGATGGGCTGCCTTCTTTTAAGGAATCAAAGATCTCTTTTAGGAATCCAAGCAGTAATTGGGTCTTGATACAACCAACACAATGTGATTCTAAAGCTGTGGCTTACTATAAAATATAGATGACAAAAACCTGCCTGTTCCCTTATCTTATGGTCAAATATATCTTCAATATCCATAGAGATTATTTTCATAAAAGCTTTGTAGAGTTGGGGAAAATGAGCCTATGAATGAAAATGAGCCAGTTACTGGAATTTTCTTAGTCACCATTTTTGGTGATAATGTCTGTGGTTTTCTGCGCTAAATGTATGTCCTTCCTTCTTCATGATATTTTAGCATCAGTACTTCAGCACCCTCAAAATGGTATCACCTCTAGGATGGTATCACCTAGGATGGTACCATATCTGTGTACACTTGATGCAGCCCAAGTGTTCCTTGTCTCTTTATTTGATTTAACAGTATTTCCCATTCCTCTTCTGCTTTAGCCTTTCTTGCTTCTTTTAACTCATGAACCGTGTTTTCCAACTTTTTCCATGTTTCCTCCCTATGATTACTTTGGTATGAAAATCACTAAGTATTAAAATGATTAAATTTAGAGGGTCCTACTAAGGTATCTATAAAACTTCCCTACCTCATCAACCTCTTGAACAGATGTTGGCAATAAAGTGTATTTCTCTTTATGGTGATCTTTTTGCAAATGTTTATCATGAGCACTGAACTTGATATGAGTTGACCAAGTGTCTCTGGAATATACTGCTTTTTGTCGTTGGATGCTGACAAAACCAATTCTACCAACTCCTTTATTTTCTTCTCTAGGAATAGTATTCGTGAGCCATCTTTTTGTTTAGGGGCTACTTCCTCTTGTCCATTTATAGAGAGAATATCATAATTGATATTTCAATTCAAGTATGTCCACTTGTCCATCACTGAGCAGAGCCCTCACATTTAGAGTACCAAAGATCTAAGTTAATATTCTTACATGGTCATTTCACATTTTCTGTCTTTCATGGGTTGCCATGACCAAAAAATCATCAAGTGGCCAACCTAGTGGTGGTAAGTCTGTCCTTACTAGGACTATGCTCATAGATTTCTGGAACCCAGAGTCACCTCTGGCCTTGAAAGAGGCATCAGAATAGAACTTTGTGGAGAACATCTATGCCATTTAAACCAAACTCTAAGAGTCTAAGAGAAAATAAAATGAAATAAACAAAAGTTAAAGTGTGATGTAACTAGTGTCCAGTCAGCAGTTGTGAGTTGTGGAGAGCTGGTGCCTTGAAAAAAAGAAAAATGGGAGTGGCAAATTCCAGTCACAATTAAAGCCATTCATTCTTGACCCAACCTTAAAGAAGGTCTGGGAATGCAGCTATGAATATATTAAGCCTTCTATCTAGGGCTTAACACAGAAGTGAGGCTGGTGACCTGCACAACCCTCCCTCACTCAGAACAAAGTCAAGTGCAAGTCATGTCATCATTTCTCTGATGGCATGGTCTTCTTTAGCAATGAAGGGCAAATACATTCACTAAATGGAGAAATATCAAATGTAGGATTAAACTATAGCTATCAGGGGTAGATCTCAAAACCTGTTGAAATGCATAGGAATACTCTACTGTGCATCCTTCCTCATCCATCTTCCCTCCATCTTCACCTCCAAACTGAGTCAATAGCCCCTACCATGTGAGGGGCAAGAAAGAGGATAAAGAAAAAGAATCACTGGCAAAAGAAATTCAGTCTCCAAACTGCTGGAATAATGTGGAGGAGGAAATGGAAAGGCTGTCAGCAAAGATTTGCAAATAAGTAGAATTTAAAAATAATATGTGGCACTAGCAAAGGTTGAAATAAAAAAGATATACATTTATTGGGTGTTGCTTGAAGTAACAGGAAATAATAATGAAGGTTTTTCATCACACCTTCACTTTGGACATGCAAATTAATAGTAATTATTTTTTTGTTTCCAAGTTTCTTGCCACATCATCTGACTCCTCCTAAGGAGGTCAAAGCATTTTTCAAGTGTGATCTCATTACTCCTTTAGGCATCCAGTGAGACAATCAACCTATGTCCTCCCTTCAACATAAAAGACTTAAGATACAGAAGGTTTGCAAATGGTATGGATCAGTGTCCTACCATAATATTATGTCTATGTTAACATGGGGCTTAGGCTGGAGCTGCCTGGAGCATGAGTACCTGCTGAAATCATTAAAGGCTGCATCTGCCTTCTCCCAACTTAAAGGCCACAAAGGGTGTAAAATTCAAGAGGGACTTAGTCACAAAAGAGATTTGGCCTCAATTTAAGGGGTGTATGTTATAGAAGAGAGTGTTACAGACATGTAGGTATTGCTACATTTCAAAGACCACATTTCTTGGAATGTTTAATGTTCACTCTCAGCTGGAATCACCTGTGTCCAGAATAATGAATGGGAATGGTCAGTTCCTTTCTCCTCTCTATGCCCCAGGTCTATTGCCTTTTAAAATACAGGGAAATCGGTATGAAATTCATGAGGGAGATCAGGAGGAGAGGGAAAGCAGTCATTAAAAGCAATGTCTCTGCTAATAACCTCTGAACCCCTCTCTTAATTGTGATTTCCATGTCACCAAGAGACATTTTTTTTTTTCATTTTAAAACATTCTGAGTTATTTCCATGGTGTTGTGGCTAACCATTTTTAGTCACTTAGGGAAAAAAAAAAACCCTTTATCACCTCCCACCAGGAAACTCAGAGAACACACAGTTGGAGATGTTGAGACTTTTCATTTTATCCTCAAAATATTAATGGGGAACATTTAAATTAAGAATAAATCCAATTTGATGTTAAGAAAATGATCTCTCCTTTCTGATCAAATCAGGGGGTTGATTCAGATGCCATAGTTCTATATCTAAAGAATGTGTATGTAGGATTGGGTTACCCAGCTGAATGTCAGTGTGGGTGGAAGTAAGCCATCAGACTCCCAAACTGGTTACAATTCTCAAGTAGTCAAGCTTCTAGGAGTAGGAGAGATGGAGAGGGCAAGCAGTACCTTGGATAGCTACTCAGGGCCCTGTCTACATAAAAAGCGCTGAAGGGCTACTAAAAAAGAATTTGGCGCTTTTCAAATCTTTCCACTGAGGATGAGATGATATTGGACCCAGAAATAAGGGCCAATAGTTCTGAACGAGGATAGTAACAGATATTCCAGATACTCCTAGAAGCACTTTACTATTATTTTATAAAGCCTTATGATATCATGGGGAGAATGAAAAATAACATGAGATGGTAATCTGTAGCCTGAGACATATATATATATATATATATATATATATATATATATATATATATATATATATATATACCATGATTTATCTCCTGGTATGGTTTCTGCCAACATATAAACTCATTTATTGGCAACAGAGGCTAGGTTTCTCCAAAGGAAATGAATGCAAAACTGAATTATTGGATGTTTTTGTTTTCTTAAGAAATGATAAGGTGGAGAATAAGAGAATAAAATTCATGAGGAGAGCTTAAGATGTTAGTGAGTTGAAGGATTCTTAATGACCAAATTAAAAGTCCCTTTTTTATTGAATACCTAAAATGTTTTATCAAACCCAACTCCAGATAAGTCACATAAATTATATATATATATATAATCATATATATACATATATATATAAAATCCAAGTTGAATAAATCTCATTTTACAGATGGTAAAATTGAGTCATAATGAAATTAAGTGATATGTTCATGTTCATGTACTGCTTTAGGTCAAGTTTGCTTAAGATTACCTCCCCCATATGCCTACTTTAAGTACAGAATCGAAGAATATCAGAGCAGGAAGAGATCCCTGAGATTATTTAGTCAAATATATCTGTGAATAAGACCACCCTTTCTTTGAAGACCTTGAATAAAGTTGAAAACACTGCCTCACAGATCAGACCATCACACTTTGGGGTGCTCTAGCTGTTACAAAGTTTTCCAAGCCCATACCTACCTGTTTACAATCTCTCCCTCTTTTCCATGGAATTGCCCCTCAGATACCTGGAGATGGTGGGGAATGCCCCACTCCAAGCCAAGTCATTCCAGATCAAATATCCCCAGCTCCTTCAAATGAGTGACTTTGAGGCTTTCATTGCCTGACTGGCCTCCTCTGGATTCTCTCCAGGCTATCCCGAGCCACCTGTCTCCAAAATGTGCCCTTCAGAACTATACACAGCATTCTGATCGGTTTGTATATTTTTGTCATTTCTCATCCCTGTCCCATAAACTAAATATAATCTCCTAGACTTAGCACTGGTTATTATTTTTCAGGCTTTTCAGTTGTGAATGATTCTTTGGGACTCCATTTGAGGGTTTTTTTTTTGGAAAAAATACTGGAGGGGTTTGCCATTTCCTTCTCCAGCTCTTTTGACAGATGAGGAAATTGAGTCAAACAGGGTTAAATGACTCACCCAGGGTCAAACAGCTAGTAAGTGTCTGAGGCCAGATTTGAACTCAGATCTTCCTGATACCAGGCTCAGTGCTCTATCTACCGCACCTACTCCCTCCCCCAGGTTATATCATGCTGCCTCTAATTCCCAAAATGACCTGTACATGATACAAATACTATTTTATCCAAGCATTGATTTGGAATCCTTTGTTTTTCTCCAGTGGTTAAGTTTTTCTTCTCTTGTCTGTAAATTCTTCATGTTTGTATAGTTAAATATCTGGAAGTATCTGGAAACCACATTTGTGCAGTCCCAGTTGAGTTGCCATACTTAATTTGACATTCCATTCTAGCTATTACTGAAATCCAGACCTTTGTAAATCTGGATTATGGCAGTGGCCTTTCTGACCTTTTAGACTTCAGACCCTCCCTACTTTCAATCCATCCTGCACTCAGTTTCCAAACTAATCTTTCTAAAATATTGTTTCCCTGAGGTAACTCAAAGGTAGATTGAAAACAGATGGAGCTCCCTGAAGCAACACATTGATGAAGGCTCTTCTTCTGAGACTACTTGTTATTTTTTACAATGTAGTTAGTAATTCAAAAGGAGACGGTGGTCTTCTCCAACCTGACTAAAAAACAATGGAAGAGTTCTCCATTTTCTACCATGGCAAATCTGAATATCTATGTCTAACTTTCCACCAATTGAAAACTGCTCTTCCTATCTGACCTTTGTGTTAAACTATTTATAGGCAAGGCAGCAGAAAGAACACTCAGTTTACTATCAGAGGTGCTGGGTTCAAATCTCACTTTTGACACTACCAATGGGACAGTGGGTAAGTCAATGAATCTCCTCAGGACTTACTTTCCTCATCTATAAAGTAGAAAGAGGCTGGTCTGGTCTATGGCCTCTGAGATCCTTTCTGGTTTTGGATCCAATAATACCTCCCTGCTTGCCAGACTGGCTGAAATCATGAACCACTCAGTCTCACCTCCTTCACTCCTGCTGTCCCACCCACAACACTTAGTCTGCTCTATACAATCTAGCCCTCAATTACCACTCACGCTTTAAAAGTGCTGTAAGATTTATAAAGGATTTTCCTCACATCAATCCTAGGAGTGGATATCTTAAGGATTATTGTCCTCATTCTACCAATGAAGAAACTGAGTCCTTTAGATGACAACCATGATTCAAACCCAGGTCATTTCCAAATCTGAGTCCAAGTGCTTTCCATCATACCCCACATCCTCTGGTTCGTGTTGGTCATTATGGCTTCATCTACTAGTTTTGTCTTCCCAACTAGATGATAAGATGTTAGGGAGGGCAAGAATAATGCACTTTACTTATTTTTACTTCTCAAAGAATCAAACACAATGCTGACTGAACAAAGTAGATACTTGATACTAGATACATTGATGGATTAATTGATCCCATTCTGCTTTGAGTCACATTATGTATCATATATGTTATATTAATATTTAATAGAATATTTAAATATCAGCATATGCTGTATATAGTAGATATAAACACACACACACACATATATATATACACGTGTATGTGCACACGTGTGTGAGTCTGGTGTTCAGTCATTTCAGTCGTGTGTGATGCTTCATGACCCCATTTTGGATTTTTTTTGGCAGAGATACTGGAATGGTTTCTCATTTCATTCTCCTACTCATTTTACAAAGGAGGACTTGAGACAAACAAGGTTCAGTGGCTTGCCCAGGGTCACATACTAGTAAATGTCTGAGGCTAGATTTGAACTCAGGAAGATGAGTCTTCTTGACTCCAGACCTGGTACTTTATCCACTAGCTACACACACATATAAGTATACATGTATGTATATATGTGTGCATGTGTATGTGTGTATATGTTATATATCATAACAAATTATTAAATGTCTTCTGTATACACATCTTTATGAGAGAGAGAGAGAGAGAGAGAGAGAAGCAAGAACATCATAGTAATGTTAGAACTGAAAGGGCCCACAGAGACTGAAATTAGTCTAACCCATGAATTTTACACATGAGTTAATAGGCTTGGAAATTGAAGTGGCTTCTCCAAGGTTAAACAACCAGCAAGAATCAGAGTTAGCATTAAAGCCCAGATATCTTTTCTTTCAGGCCAGCATACTTTTCGTTCAATTGCCCTGAGGGCAACTGTCCAGCTTTTGCAGCCTCTGACACAGACTTAACCTAGTGGGGATTACTACCCCACACAAACAACCATAGTGTGAAACATAGTATAATAAATACATGAGAGTCACAGGATAGTGGATGGAGGTCATAGAGTTAAACTTTTTGTGGTTTAAATTCTGGTTTTACCACTTACAAGCCACATGATAACGGGCAGCTTACTCAAGCTGTATGAACCTCAGTTTTCTCATCTGTAAAATGGAGATAATAATACTTATACTCTCTGTCTCGAAGAGTTATTGTGAGGAAAGCACTTTGTAAACCTTAGAGTACTCAAGATATGCGAACCTCAGTTTCCTTATTTTTAAAATAGAAATAACTATATGTGTCCTCTCTACTTCAAAGAGTTATTGTGAAGAAGGCACTTTATAAATCTTAATATGCTATATAAATATGAGTTATTTTTGTTATTCTGTGTGTAAACGAATGTGCAAATTGTATATTGTCTAAACAAGCAATTTTGAAAAGAACAATTGCATGTTGAAAATACCCTGGATTATAGATATACCATTTTTTTGCATTTTTGAACCACTAAAATTTATTGATTACAGTTGCCCAAATAACTTTAGGCTTAATATCCTGGTTGAATACACACACACACACACACACACACACACACACACATACACATACATATATTAAAAACCAATAAATTAAAAATAAAACTATATTTAAATATGTGGCCCTACAACTTCCATGATCACCACCACCAACTTTAAAAAACAAAACTAGATATAGATCTTTTTAAAGAAATCAGTTTTGTCTGAATCATTAAAGGAAAATCCAACAAGTATCTATTGTAATTCATATATGTTGGGTGATTGATCTGCATACCAAAGGCAAGGATTTTTAAAAGAAGTTCTGTTTTTAAAAATGAAGTTATTTGGTTCAGTTTTGGTGGGACGGGGGAGTGGGGGAATAGCAGTGACTATGTGTTAATAAAACCTCAGCAGTTATTTTAAATCCTCTTAACACAGTGCTTGGCACTTAGTAGGCATTAATAAATACTTGTTCTGATGTTACTTACATTAGATCAAGGTAAAATTCTTTTTTTGGTTTGACTTGGGAATTTATAGAGTAAAAGATTTTAGAGTTTGAAAGGAGATTGGAGGCCATCTAATCTGACCCCAAATGACTTTTCTTAGCTCTTTTTCTTTCCCTCCAAACCTTCTCCTCTTTGGGTCTCCTTCTGGGCAATGCCTGGCCCACTGAGGATAGCTACTTTGAATTAGTACTAATTGAATCATCAGCATCTAAGTTTATTCATTCGCTCATTCATTCATTCCACAAATATTTATGGACCAGGTTCTGTCCTTGACCCTAGCGATAACATACATGTTTAAAAGTACCTACCCTCAATGAGCTTATATTCTAATGGTTCTTCCTCAAGTCAAAAAATGAGGTCCAAGCTCCAGGAACATGTGGAGCCAGTTCTTACCAGTCTCCTTTTGACAAATTATATAAATCATGGCTTTATTTTTGTTTTGTTGATCATATGGACTTCAGAAAGGGATGGGAAAATATTAATAATGAAGATTAAACTTAAAAAGTGTGTCATACTTTTCAGAGAGCTGGGTGTTAAACGTTTACCAGCACACCCCTGGGCTGAGACAAAAGAAGGGGTGGATGACAGTAGCATTTTAGTAAGTAAGGTGTTGAAAAGAGACATAGATCCATAGGATGTATATTGATATTACTTAATGTAGACCAAGATCAAATTCTTGTTTCATTTTGACTCTTAGACAATGCTTTGATCTCCGGATCTTATAGAATAAAAGATTTCAAAGTTTGACAGGGGATTGGAGGCCATCTAATCTGGAAAGGTCTTTACACATCATTTAATCCAACCTCCTTGCTTCTTGGACAAAGAAATTAGAACTGAAGAGGTTCTTCTTTAACTGAAGAGTTAAAAGACTTACCTAAGGTCATCCAGTGAGTGAATAACAGACCTGAGATATTGAAATGGGAACAGGCTGGTTTACTGGTGCCAGGACAAGGCTTAAATCCCCAACAATCCCAAAGGGAATCAGTGCTATACATATATTATTAATGGACCGAATACTCTAGAATAGAGATCTGCTTGCTCTTCAGCACAAAAGTACCTTCTGAATGGTTGTTAATAAGAACAAAGAAATGAGTAGAACTAGCACTGACTAGATCTTGGTGCTGGATTAAAACTTTCTGTCATGAAATGCTTGGCAAAATGTGAATCAGCACCTGAATGGTGAACCAGGCAAGGATAGCTCTGCATGTCAACGCAGTCCTGCTTAAGAAAATGTCATCATCCTCAGGTAACTCAGGTCTGTGTGATTATGCTGTAAGCACAGCTTTCCATGCAAGGGAAATGTCTTGCTCCCTGTGGAGACTCTCTAGCTCTAATTTGTCAAGAAAACACAATGGTAAGAAATTCCACAAAAGAGTGAGTGACAGTAATTGGAAGTAATTTGAGTAGCTGAGATGTGAGGGTTGGGGGAAGAAGTCGATCTTTTTTATATATTAATTCATTTTATTTTAAAATACAAATAATCCTTTGGTAAAAGAAAAAATATTTATTTTGACAGTAACTCAAGAATTTAGAAGTATTTCCTTGAACCAGTTATAAATTGAGAGGATCAGTTTTTCCAAGATCATACTGATTAAGAAAATTATTCATCTACTGTGATATTCCCTGGTTCAGATATTATTTTTCAAATGTCGTTTAGGTCTGCTAAGTTTAAAACACCAACAATAACAAAAAAAAAGCCCTTGGGATTTGTCAGCGTGCAGAGGAAATGTAAGGTGGATGGCACAAATATTATGAATAGTACTCTTAGGACAAAATAGCATGTGTTTGAAAGCAAGGAGAGTCAGGATGTCAGGAGAGTGACTTGCTATGCTCCGAGGTTTACCTAGCACTTCTGTCACTTTATAGATTGAGACATGATTGATGGTAACATTAATATAAGAAGAATGTCAATGGTAAAGAAGGCTTAAGACACCCTGAAAGGAAAGTGGTGACCAAATACTATGTGTTTGGGGCTTTGAGCAACTTGTGGACACAGAGCAGGTCTTCAATGAAGGATCAATTAATGCATGAAAAATGCCTTTATTAGGTGCTTACTATGTGCAAAACCCTGGAGATACAAATTGAAAGATAGTCCCTGTTCAAAAGGAACTCACATCGTAACATTTCCAGGCAATTCAATTCAACAAACACTTAATCAGTGCCTACTGGGTACCAAACATTATGGAAGACACTAAGCATGCAAAGACAAGGTCAAAACTGTCCTCTCCCTCAAAGAACATACAAACATATGTTTAAGAGAATATGTACATAGGTAAATAAACAGAAAATATAGGAAAAAAAGCAATTTCAACAGGGAGAGTACACTAAAAGCTTTAAATCTCCCATAATATTTTTTAAAATTACTTGTAATAATTAGCATTTAAAAAAATTTTTAATTCCAATTTCTCTCCCTTTCTTCTTTCCACCTGAGACAGCAACAGTTTTGCATAGGCTATACATGTGCAGTCATGCAAAACATATTTCCATGTTGTGAAAGAAAACACAGATTAAAAAACCCAAGAAAAATAAAGTTTAAAAAATGTGTGCTTCAATCTGCATTCAAACTCCAGAAGTTCTTTCTCTGGAGGTGGATAGTATTTTCCATCATGAGTTCTTTGGGATTGTCTTGGATCATCTTATTGCTGAGAATAGCAAAGTCATTCATTCCCAGTTGATCATTGTTACAATGTTGCTGTTACTGTCTGCCTTGTTCTCTTGGTTCTACTCATTTCACTCAACATCAGTTAGTGTAACTCTTTCCAGGTTTTTCTGAAATCCACCTGCTCATCATTTCTTATAGCACAAAAGTGTCCCATCACAATCATAAACCATAACTTGTTCAACTGTTCCCCAGTTGATGGGCATCCCCTCAATTCTCAATTCTTTGCCACCACAAAAGAACTGCTATAAATCCTTTAGTACATTTTTTCCTTTTTAAAAAAAATATGCTTTTCCCAGAAGTTTTTGACAAATAGTGAGTGCTTGTCCCCAAAACTTGGATCTTTGGCTCTATCAAACACTAGATTACTATGGTCATTTCCTATATATATTATGTACCTAATCAATTCCACTGATCTACCATTCTATTTTGTAGCCAGTACCAGCTTGTTTTGATGATTACTATTTTGCAGTACAGTTGGAGATCTGAGGCAACTAGGCTACCTTCCTTTATATTTTTCATTGATTCCCTTGATATTCTTGACTTTTTGTTCTTCCAGATGAATTTTGTTATTATTTTTTCGAGCTCTATAAAATAATTTTTGGTAGTTTGATTAGCCTGGCACAGAATAAGTAAATTAATTTAGGTAGAATTGTCATTTTTATTATATTGGCTTAGCCTACCCATGAGCAATGGATACTCTTCCAGTTGTTTAGATTTGATTTTATTTGTGTGAAAAGTGTTTTATAATTGTGTTCATATGGTTCTTGGATTTGCTTTGGCAAAATCGACTCCCAAATATTTTATATTGTCTGTAGTTATTTTAAATGGAATTTCTCTTTCTATCTTTTGCTACTGGACTTTTTTGGCAGTATATAGAAGTGCTGATAATTTATGCGGGTTTGTTTTATATCCTGCAACTTTGCTAAAATTGTAAATTATTTCAAGTAGTTTTTTAGTTGATTCTCTAGGATTCTCTAAGTATACTGTCATGTCATCTGCAATGAATGATAATTTTGTTTCCTCATTGCCTATTCTAATTCCTTCAATTTCTTTTTCCTCTTTTATTGCTACAACTGGTATTTCTATGTTGAATAATAGTGGTGCTGGTCATCCTTGTTTCACCTCTGATGCTATTGGTAAGGCTTCTAGTTTATTTCCATTATAGATAATGCTTGCTGATGGTTTTAGATAGATACTTCTTATTATTTTAAAGAAAGCTCCATTTATTCCTCTACTTTCTAGTGTTTTTAACAGGAGTGAGTGTTGTATTTTGTCAGTTTTACTTTGAGTGTTTGAGTTTGTTGTATTTTGAGAGTTGTATTCTGCATCTGTTGAGATAACCATATTTTCTGTTGTTTTTGTTATTCATATGATCAATTACATTGATAGTTTTCCTAATATTGAACCAGCCCTGCATTCCTGGCATAAATCCCACCTAGTCATAGTGTAGATCTTTGTGACATCCCCCATAACATCTTTCATATATTTGAGACTCTGATAAATATTTGACTAATTTGTCCAGTTGAAAACTTGGAAAAGCTAAAAGCAATACTATCAGATTAAGAATTACCATTCTGATATTAATTTAGAGCCTTTCTCTGAGGATATTAACTAGATTTCTTCAAGTATCCCTGGGAAGCCAAACAAGTGACTCCATTTTCTAGTTAAGGTAATGGAGCTAAAATAGGAACACTTGGTCCTGGAGTCAAAAGACCAGCGTTCAAGCTATGTGACTTTTGTCAAATTGCTTCATCTCTCTGGGCCTCAGTTTTCTTATATGAAGGGATTGACCTCTAGTGGGAGCTTTAAACTTGGGGCCCATGAACTTGAGTTTTTAAAAACATTTTGACAACTGTATTTCATTGTAATCTGTTTCCTTTATATAATTCTGAGAAGAGATCCATAGGCTTCCCCAGTGTTTCAAGAGGTCCAAGAACAAAAAAAAAATAGGTTGAGAATCTCTCATCTAGATGATCTGTCTTTAAAAAAAAAGTCTTATTCAATATTTTTTTTTACAACAGTGAAACTTTTCAATTATTCCACCTTCATTTCATTCCCCATAGAACCTTCCTTTTGAATAGACTGGATGATCTTGGGGGTGCCCTTTAATTCTAGCCTTTTATGAGTTTGTAAAGTACAGAAAACTTGAAGTGGTTGACCTAAGCAGGGGTTCAGCCTTGAGGCCACATGTGACCTTCTAGGTCCTTGTGTACAGTCTTTTGATTGGGTCCAAGTTTTACAGAACAAGTCCTTTTATTAAGGGGGTTTGTTCTATGAAGTTTGGATTCTGTTAAAGGGCTGTACTTGAGGACCTAGAGGACCACATGTGGCCTGAGAAGCCCAGGTTCCCCACCCCTGGCTAAGGTAATACAGGAACCCTACCCAGGTCTTGTTTTGGGATTACCCAAAAATCTTGTGTTTTGTCTTTGCCCAAGTTTTATTGAATGTTTATACTTACTTGTTGATGTATATCTTAAGAAACATCTGGAAACCACTCTCTTTGAAAATAGCTTGTATGTAGGCTCCTCAGCTTGTAATTTTGCTGGAACCCTATAGAAAGTAAAACTCATAGAGATTTGAGAGAGAAAGAGTGATGCCTTTTTTTGGCTCTCTTCACTGTTGAATGACTTACTAAACTTCCTTCTAAAACTTTTTTAGGTTTGGATTTTGTTCTTGATTGACATTCCTCACGTGCAAAATGAGGATGCTGGGCTACATGATCCCTAAAGTCCTTTCTAGGTTGAAAATCATTGCTCATGTCAAATGGCTAGCCTTAAAGATAAAATCCCCTTCTGAGGAATAGGATTTGTCTCTCTGTGTGGGCTAATGAGCTAAATGAAGACCTAATTCACCACTTGGGCTTCTTGAGCACTGTGTTCTAACCAAATGAGTTAAGCCATCTCATATACAGGTAAGAATAGAAGAAAGAGGAGTACAACTTGACAGTTTAGTGGGGTCATTAAACCTTCACATCCCTTCATTCATTTATGTAATATTCCATTAGATTCTAGGGAAAAACAATGCCAAATCAAACACTGCTCTTGCTTTTCATATTCTAGTAAGAACCATGTTAGGGACACAAATGATTATAGTGCAAAATGGGACATAGATGTATAAAAGAAGTACAAATAATGTGCATTAAGAGTTAGTAGATGAGACACCAGTAATAAAAGCAGAGAAAAAGGAAGCTCTCTTGTACAACTATTTTAGCAAAAAAATAAGGAAAAGTACAAGACTAAATGGTAAGTAAGAAATATAAAGAAAAACTACAGTAGGCACCTTTTTTTTTCCAACCAAAAATGACATAGGAAGATAGCCTTATATCATTAATTAATACAGTGATTAGCATCCCAATATCATTTTACCAACTGTAAGTGTAGAGGAGGGGATTCATCCAAGAAGGTCAATGTAGACCAAGATTGGAGCCTACAGATATATACCTTGGTCATAAGCTGGAGGAAAGCCTGTAGTTCATTCTCTCTGATTCTGTGTAGTCTTCTAACACATGGACAGAGATTGTGTCTTGCATCAGTCTATTGAAGCAGTAAATAAAGACAGCCCTGAAGCTCTATCTCTCAAATCTTGATCAGCCATTTGGTACATGGGAGTGGGGAGTTAGTGATCAGATCATGATATAGATCATAGTGCTTAGGACCCCCTGAAAGTCTGCAGCTCCCTGGCCTAAGCCATTCATTAGGATCTTGAAGACCATAGCACTTAAGCCTAGGATGAAGTGGTAGCAGGATTCCAGAAAATATAAAATTGAGTTTCCACAAGACCCTCCAGAAGTGTGCAGTCCACAGCACTAACACAGCTACCCAAATCAGGAAATAAAGCTAGAAAAGTGAATGAACAAAAGAAGACACTGATAATAAAGAAATATTTTGGATTCAGAGATGCACATGCCATAAACCTAGAAGACAAAATTTACTTCATAGTATCTACACCTCAAATAAAAGCACAGCTTGACCACAAAGTCACCTATAATTCCTCAAAGACTACATAATGAGAGATGAATCAGCCCAACTCAAAAAGGAAACAAGTCAAGGCCACTATGTAATTCAAACTGTGAGGGGCTGTGCTTTTGGCTTGGGTATGATAGAAACACCTATTTTTTAAAATGCTTAAAAGAAAAGTTAGTCAATTTATTGTGAAAAAAGATAGTAAAATGCTAATAGGGATATCAGTATACCTCTTTCAGACCTTGAAAAATATAAAAAAGGATAAATGAGAAAGAAGTTAAGGACCTAAGTAGAATTTTAGAGTAGTTAGATATGATAGATTTCATTCTTGTAAAATTTACACTTGTAAAATTTTTGTAAATTATTTTTTTCTCCCTCATTGAAAAAAAAAATTTAAACCTTTCTATGGAATATGTGTGTTGGGTGTATATGTATTCAAGGAAACAAAATTCTTGCATTGATCATGTCAAAAAAATGTAAATCTCATTCTGCATACCAATGCTATCACCTCTCTGCCAGGATGTGGGTGACATTCTTCCTCATCAGCACTATGGAATGGTGGTGGGTAATTGTGTTGATCAGAGTTCTCAAGTCTTTCAAAGTTGTTCATTTTTTACATTGTTGCCATTATACAAATTGTTCTCCTATTTCTAATTACTTCTTTCTGAATCAACCCATATAAGTCTTCCAAGTTCCTCTGAAACTGCCTATTTTGTAATTTCTGGAAGAGAAAGGAGTATTCCTCAGTAGCATGTGGCACATTTACAAAATCTAACCATGTACTGCAGCATAAAAACTTCACAGACAAATGCAGAAAAGCAAGAAATTAATGCATCTTTATTGATCATAACACAATAAAAATTATGGTCAATAAAGGGTTTTGAAGAATTATCATTAATTAGAGACTAACATAATCTTAAAGAATTGTTCAGCCTGAGAACAAATCAGAAAAAAATAGATTATTTAATCCTCTAAAATAACCACAATGATATATGTCAGTATATTAGGGATTCAGCTAAAGCAATCCTTATAGGGGAAATATATATCTTTAAACCAAGGATTCTTAACATTTTTTTGTGTCATGGAGCCCTTGAGTAGCTAAAACCTGTGGACTTTTTAGACTGTTTTTAAATGCATAAAATAAAATACATAGTATTATAAAGGAAACCAATTAAGCTGAAATATGATAATCAGAATATTTTAAAAGTAACAAATTCACAAATGTCAGTTTAAGAACTACTGCTCTAAACACTTTCATAAAATAGAATAACAAAGAGAAACAGAACTGATCAATTAATTGGACATGGAGCTAAAAATAACCTAGGAAACCAACAGATTAAAAATTCCCTCAATTAAACAATGAAAGAGAAATTCTGAAACTCAAAGAAGAGATTTACAAAATTACAAACAGAAAAAAGACTTAATTATTAAGACTAAGAGCTGCTTTTTAAATACTAATAAAGCAAATAAGCCATTAGGTATTCTGATTTTTTTTTTAAACTGGCGCAAGATGGAAAAATAGATCAGGCTAAAGTTTCTGTGCTAATTAAAATTAGGATCAGGTCTTTGAGTAGGGGCAGTGCTTCCAGCTTAGGTGAGATAGACTTAGTCTCCAAAATATACAAAAATAAATAAATAAACAAACAAAAACTCATCTGGTAAAACAAGAAGTCAAGCATCTTGAGGAAAATAATGGAAAGAAGTAAAAAGTGAGGGGGCCTAGAAATACCATTCTCAAATATATTATGCAGTTGTTTGTTCACTTTTGATTGTTTTTCAGTTGTGTTCAGCTCTTCATGAGCCAAGTTGGAAGTCTTTTGACAAAGATACAATAGTTTGCCATTTCCTTCAATAGTTCATTTTACAGTTGAGGAAACTGAGACAACAAGGTTAAGTGACTCACCCAGGGTAACTTAGTAAGTGTCTGAGGCCAGATTTGAACTCAGGAAGATGAGTCTTCATGATTCAAGAGCTGCTGCTATGCCTCTACTATGCCACCTAGCTATCCCATTATTGTACAGTAGTTAGCAAAACTATTTGGTACTAGTTAAAAAGGAAAAATGGGATCAGTGGAACAGACTGACCATTGTCTATAGAGAAGCAAACAAACCTAGTAACCTAGTGTTTGATGACCCTAAAGACTTCAACTACTGTAGCAAGGACTCATTATTAGACAAAAACTGCTGAGAAAACTCTAAAGCAGTCTGGAAGAAATTGGGTTTAGCTCACCATTTTATAATTTATACTTAGAGGGATAGTTGATAAGAGGGAGAAGAATCAGAGAAGTCTTCATGGAGGATTCTGAGCTTGATTTTAAAGGATGTGTAGGATTCAACAGAATGGTATTAAGAAGATGAAATAAAGGTGAATCCATGTACAGTGAATGGTATTGGCAAAGGCTCAGAAAGTAGAAAATCATAAGATCGGTAGGTCTAGTCAAATTTACAAGTAATCCAGTTTGACTAGACCATAGAGTAAGAGAGGTTAGGGAGCTGTGAACTTTGTGAGCTAAGTACCTAAGAGATAGGTTGTGGAGGCTGTCATAATAAGTCAAAGGGAATAAGAGAGAAAATTCGCATGGGAAATGGGTCTGCATTCTTTACAAAAATAGGTCTTCTCAACCCTCTGAAAAGCACCCAAGGTTCACAGCATTATTTGGATTAGAATCCACTCAAAAACACAACTTGGAGTTTCTCTTACCAGGCCAACCAGAGGATTAGTTCAAAGCAAAAGCCATCCTAACAAATATTTATTAAGCACCTGCTCTGTGTCAAGCGCTTGTACTAGGTTCTTTGAGAAGGACAAACACCAGCCATCCTCTGTGCTGAAGATACAGGCTCAAAGAGTGAAGTGATCTCTACCCACAATGAACTTATATTCAAATGGTGGAGAAAACAAAGGCATACACATTTAGTTTATAAATAAATCAAAGTTAATAAACACAAATTAATGAAGTACTTGGTTATTTGGGTTGGGAGGGCATTAGCAGTTGAGATTGAAGTTCAAGTGAGATACTCAGGCTGTATATGTAAATCTGTGAGCCTGTGAGGACAATTAAATCCCAGGATTTAATTATTCAATCAAAGGAAGGATCTTCCAGATTATCTATCCCTTCATTTTATAAAGAATGCCTATAGAGGGACTTCTCCAGCATCACACTATTAAATTGTAGGGCCAAGATTCAAAAGAAGGTAACTGTGGAAAGAAAGCCAGTTACACTAAGACCTAGAAGGGATGAGGATTTTTTACAGTCATGTCTCCCTTCTCTTCCCAGCCTCCATCTTTGAAAGAACAATAATTTTTTTTGTCACTAGTTTATAGTTTCATGAATTTGCCCCAGAAATAATTCTTTTCCAGCTTGTTATGCATTAAGGTGCCTGCAGCAATCTACCCTTTCTTCTCTGTTTCCTTCACCAGTAGACTACTGGGTTTTTTTTTTCCTAGGGGCTATAAGCCAGACCCCAAGTATTGGCTCTAGCACTGTCTTAGTAGAGGGAAAACTAAATTCATTTGTCATGGTTAAAAGATCTTTATAGTTCTCTTTCAGTTTTATCAAGGCATAAAAAGCAATTATTACAATTAATGCAATTTACCATGTGTTCCCCTTCCAGAAAAGCTATTTCTGGGTAGGTGTGCCATCTGTCCTCTTCAGAGTGATAAACCCCAGGATTTAACTCTGTCCTGCAACCTGAGTTGTGTATGCTGTCTCAGAAAAAGCAAACATCAGAGAATTCCTTGTAAGTAATGACTAGTTATGCTCCCGATGACCTTAGGTAGGTTCTTTAATGCCACACAAGGAGGACCTCTAGCTCTATGCTCAAGAAATCCCATAGGCATTAGATGGAAGGTCCCCCTCTTTCCCCCCACCCCCAGAAAAAAGAGAAAGGTTTACTTGTTCAGGGAGATCACACAACCAGCAGAGGGAGCATAATTCAGTTCTCAGCCCTTTCTTCCAGCCCAGCTTAGACACTTGAAGATGTCATCTACCAACATTACTTCTGACAATGAGGAAATATGGAGGAAGCAAAGTCGTTGGCATATGGTCCATTAAAAGCCAAGGGAAATAAAGCAATGCTTGCCAAGCGAAACCAGACTGAACTGGAAAAGGGAGGGGAAGATACCATTTTCTCTTGTTCCTGAGAATTGGTACTGCATTCTTTAAAAAAAATGTAAACATCAATTTTCCATCAATGGGGAGCAAATTGTGACCTATGAAAATATTTGTTGTGGGAATTTTAAATGTTTTATACCAAGGCCTCTTCATCACTTTGGTCACTTAGATGGTCCAGATTTCTGTGATCTTCTGCATTTAATAAGAGCCTATGCCAACTACATGGTTGAACTCATGTCTCACTGTTCCTCCTTACCAATGTTCTTCATTTTGCCAAAGAATTTTTGAATGAGGAGCTGTGAAGTGCATAGCTATAAAAGAAACAGACCAGTCTCTTTCCAGTGATAGTAGGATAGACAAGCAAGGTTGTGAATAGCAAAGCAGATTTCCTTCTCAGCCATACCACCTTCATTCCCTACTTGGCAGTAACCTCCATTTCCCACATCATTCCTTTCCAGTAGCCAAAAAGAGGTGTTTTCTCAGTTAAAAAAAACAAGTCAAAATTCTCTGTGGTTACAGAAATAATCTAGGTGTTTATTCCCTGCTCATTACATTGGTTTGCACAAGTAGTTATTTTCCAGCTGTGTCTCATGGCTGTCATTGGATCTGGTAAGTAATTGGCTGGGACATAATTTATGTTCTCAGTAAGGATCCTTGGAAAGCTCAGTGTTCATACTCGTCAATTCAACAAAGATTTGCTAAGTGTCTACTGTGTGCCAGGCACTGTGGTAGGGGCTACTGAGACAAAAAAGACTCTGTCATGACACAGGAGTATTGGGGATGGCATCTTTTAGAATCAAGGAAAGATGCCTCTTCGAGAATTTTTGGTGGATCATCTACCAAATCAAGTACAGTAAGAGCCAGACCAATTGTTTCTCCAATTTTATCTTTGCCCTGATTGTCTGTTACATAGTAAATGCTTAATAAATACTTGCCAGTTGAGTGGGGGCAACAGGGTGTTGGGGAAAGAGTGCTGAATTTAGGGTTAGAATCTTGGCTTTGCCAGTTGCTACCTTCTTGACTTCATGCAAGCCAACTTAACCTCTCTGGGCAGTAGTTCTTTTCATCTGTAAAATGAGTGGTTTGGACCAGATGACCTATAAGGCCCCTTCTACCTCAAGATCTAAGGTTCTGTGATTGGTTCCAGTTTCCACCAGATCATGAGCCAGTAAGCTGGCATCATTTCTATAGCAAGGAAAAGGAAGAGTAGGTTTTTATTCTCAGCTTTTTAAAAGCATGATTTCAATTTTCGAAAATTCTTTTTTCAGCTACGTGTTAATACTGTCCTGTTTTAAAATTCCTACCAGGCTTCTGCTATCAATTCTGCTAGTATATTTCATTAAGGGATATAATCTTTCAAACCAGATTGAGTCTGCACATGCATTAAAGTAATTAATTGACAGACTAACTCATTTTAATTGATTTCATAAGATATATAATTTATATAGTAAATTGAATAAATTTACTAGATATCTAAATAACTGGTACAACAATCATCATTGATTTTTTATGTGTCCAGGCCTTGTATCATCTTACCCTTACACTGAAGTAGAAAGCGGGGAACCGATGACCTTTGACATGGCACTCTGGGTAATGAATTAGACTCACGGTAGCTTGGGACTGTGTCTGCAGTACACAGAATAAAAGGGAATCTTGTAAATTATATGATGAATTTGATCAATATTACATAGACAGATCAATCCAGGGTATAATAATGGCATTCTGTTTTTGTTCTTAGATGTATACAACCAAATAATTATTAATGTCCATCATTTTTTGTTATGTAAATTCATTTTGATACTAAGTAATCACCAGAATCTGGAGAAAATTCAGTGATTTTCTAGAAGGCTCAATTATTTCTGAAGTATTGAGCCAGATACTTAAAAGAAGTTGGTTTCATAGATTTAGAGATGGAAGGAATTGTTAATATTTTCTACTCTTACTCTCTCATTTTACAGAGGAGGTAAACTGAGATCAAAGGGGTAAAGTGAATAGCTTAGTATCACATAGGTAGAAGGAAGATTTGAACCCATGTTCTCTGACTTCAGGGATTAAGATAGTGTGAGGAAAATGCAAAATGTTTGTTCAAAACCTATTCTTTTTAGTTTGATACCTTTTTATATATTAGAAATGAAGACTGAATTAAATTCATCAAACATTTAATTAGCACCTATATTATGCAGAAACATTATAATAAGATCTGGGTAAGATATAAAATTTAGGTAAGCCAGAGTCTCTGTATTTATGGAATATGTAGGCATTCTAGTAAGGAATGTGACAATATAGTTTTAATTTCAAAGATGTTTAATTTTCTGATATGTGTACTCTCTCCCCTTGGTATGGGTAGTTCCTCGCCCAAAACTGGTTACAGCCCACCTGTAGCTTTGCAGATGGTCTCTGAGAACTGTCCTAACTTAAGGGAGGGAGGGAGAAAGAGAGAGAGAGAGAGACAGAGACAGAGACAGACACACACGCACACAGAGAGACAAACAGAGAAAGAGAGGATAAGGAGAAGGAAGAATGGATAGAAGGAGAAAGGAAGGAAGGAAGGAAAGATAGGATGAGGGGGAAGGGAGGAAGGAAGTCATTATTCTGTGATCAACCTGGTGGTTAAGTTCCCTGAACTTACTTAATCCTTAGTCAATCAATGAACAGTCATAGAATCCCAGAAAGTGAGGGAGGCATCAGAAATCTTATGAGCTCATTGATTCATTGAGTTTGGTGGTGGGAGGGAACTTCAAGATCATTTTTTGCTCTATCACCCCAATATGCAGATAAGGTCCAGAGAGGTTAAGACACTAGATCAAGATCACAGTGACATAGATTGGACTGGAATCCTAGTCTTCTGAGTAATTTTGCCTTTAACACTTACTAGATGGGGGACCTTAGGCAAGTTCCTAACCATCCATATCTCTCAGTTTCCTCATATTCAAAATAGAATAGTAATATATAGCTTCCATGAGACCATGGATATAGAGCTGTATGAGAATTTAGAGGCCATCTGGTCTAACTCCTTTACAAATGAGGAAAATGAGGCTCAGAGAGGTTAAATAAATTGCCCAAGGTCCCATAGGTACTAAGCTTTAGAGGTAAGATTTCAACTCAGGTCCTCTCCAGAGTCAGTGTTCTGCCTACCATACCACACTGCCTCCTTCATTTATCTCATAGAGTTAATATATTAAATTAGACAATTTAGAATAAGTTAAAATCAATAGCTCACATTTATTAATAATGATGACAACAATGAAAGTGAGAAGAATGGTATAGCACATAGAGTGCTATTGATTTTATTTTATTCTAAATTGTCTAATTGGATATATTAATATTTTAACTCTATGAGAGACGTGAGGGAGGCAGTATGGTTTCCTCTCTGTATCTTTTGATGGCTCCACTTCCTACTTTTTCCTTCAAATATTGGTCTAATCAATAGTCTTCTGGTTTTCTCACTTCACATGCTCTCCCAAGGAGATCTCCTTGACTCCCATGGCTTACTTATTCAGGAATTCAACCAATGTTTTTAAAGTGCTTTTAAAGTACCTTTGTAAAGTGCATGTCAGACACTGTGATTGGTGCTGGGGATACAAACATGAAGCAGTGTCTGCTCTCAGTGACTTTCCAATTTATTGGCAGATGGGAATCACCATGTACATAACATGGGAAATTAAGTGGCAAAAATACACATAGGGCACTAACAACTTTGAGAATCAGATTTGGATTCCTGTAGGAGGTGATACTTCTTTTGAACGTCAAAGGAAGATGGGGACACTATGAGATGGAGGTGACAATGGAGGGTGACCCATGTTTGATCCCTAGGACCACTACTGATCCCAAGGGGCTGAGATACTGCTCTCTCCCTCTCTCTCTCTTTCTCTCTCTGTTCTTCTCTCTCTCTCTCTCTCTCTCTCTTTCTCTCTCTCTGTCTCTCTCTGTCTCTCTCTCTGTCTCTCTCTCTCTCTGTCTGTCTTTTTCTTTCTTCACTAAGGGGAAATCTACTCTGGACACATGAAGGTTTGGCCTCCAGAAGAAACGTTCACCTCTTTTTCACATATTTTCTGAATTGTTACATCCCTACCTACCTTGATATGATAGGGGGAAAAACATATGTGTGTATTTATGTATATGTATATAGATGAATATAAATATACATATGTATGGGAAAATATACACAAATATGTACATGCACATATATACATATATGCATACATACATGCATACATACATCTATTTATTTTATGTTTAGTTCATGCCATGGATTGTCCCTGAAGGGAGGAGTAGAAAGGTACTCAATGTACAGTTCAAATCGGGTATGGGATGAGTATTTATTTCCTCCGCATAAAAACTTGATACAAAAAGCCTTAATATACTTAGTACAAAAGGCTCCCACAAGCATATGTTAACAGAGAGACTTTAAGCAGGATATGGTGGCTTAAAAGCTGTTGTCATATTTTGCTAAGAGGTAGAGTCTTTAGCGTCAGAACATGAAACAGTTTGCTGGATTTCTGAATAGGCATTTTACAGTTGACCTGACAGCCCTACCCCAGAATCTCCAAACTTTCAAGCTAACAAGGTTGCTTTCAAGATTAGAAAGCCTTCCTTGACCTTGCTAACCTCCTATAGTCCCTCTTGGATCTGAATTACTAGAGAACTCAGTATCTATCATGGTAAAATTTTGCTTATCATGTGCTGTCCTATACAATTCTCTCTCTCTCTCTCTCTCTCTCTCTCTCTCTCTCTCTCTCTCTCTCTCTCTTTCTCTCTCTATCCACCCATCTGTCTATCATCTATCTATGCATTAGCTAATGTAGTGGGGCAACTAGGTGGTGCAGTGTCTAGAGCACTGTAGAGTACTGGAACTCGAATTACAAAGATTCAACTTCCTGAGTTCAACTCTGTCCTCAGACACTTATTAGCTGTGTGACCCTGGACAAGTCACTTAACCTCTCTGACTGCATCAGTTTCTTCTGCTCCAAAGTGGGGATAATGGTAGCATCCACCTACCAGAGGTGTTGTGGGAATCAAGAGAGATAATATTTGTAGAGTGCTTCACATAGTACCTGGCACACAGTAGGTGCTTAATAAATGCTTGTTTCTTTCCTATCTCACTCACAGGTTGTTGTTTGTCCTTCATTCTCAAAGACAAATATGACAACAGGAAGGTCATGCCATGGTTTGCAGGTGAATTGGATTTAAGTGAGGGAGAGCTGTGCAAAGTCACCAGGCTCACTTTCTCCTCCAGAGCCATCTGGATCCAGGGGCAGGATTTAGATTGGGACACTGGAAGATGGCCCCCTTCCTATCTCACAGGGAGACTTTGGATGTCAAAGTAGATAATGCACGTGAGAAAAGCACAAACCTCAACATGCTGCACAAACTATAAGGGAATAAACATTTATATAGTACATGACAATACCTTCTATCTGCTCATTTCCCTATAAGGAGGTATCATCATCATTCTTGCTGGTAGATTGTAAGACTTCCCAGCTCAAGGGCTGCATTGACATCTTATACTTTCTTGTATCTCTGTGCCCAGCATGATGTCCTACAATTGTTCTGTACTCAAGAAGTGTTGGCAGTTATTGATGATGATGAATCATATTCTTTTGCAGACAAATATGATACCCAGATCTTTTTCAATTATCAAGGTCTATTCTATTCTATTCTAGTCACTCTTTCTCAATTCTGAATTTGAAGTATTGGGTTTTTTTTATCCTTAAATGTATTCCTTTACATCCATCTTTATTGAATTTTAGCTTATTTTTGTTCAATGAGCTTTACAAAGCTATCAAGGTTGTTTCAACGACAGTTCCTGTCTTCCTAAGTGTGAGCATTCCTGAAAATGTTATAAACATCTTTCTTATGCCTCCATTCCTGATCGTAGATAAAAACGTGGTCAGAGATTGTTGAAAGGTCTCAGGGTCCTGTGAGGATCAGGAAGTAGTGGGTAGGGAATGGGTCTGGGAAACAGGAAGTTGTTTGGTCAAGTCTGACTCTGAGTGACCACATTTGGGGTTTCCTTGACAAAGATACTAAAGTGGTTTGCTATTTCCTTCTCCAGCTCATTTTACAAGTGAGGAAAGGGAGCAAACTTAAGTAATTTGTTCACGGTCATATAGTTAGAAAATATCTGAGATCTGATCTGATTTGAACTCAGGTCCTGTGGTCTCCAGGCCCAGCCCTCTATTCACTGAGCCAACAGGAAGAGCTAAATTCAAATCCTGCCTCATCTATTTACTAATAGCATGACCCTGGGCAAATCATTAATCTATCTATTCCTTAGTTTCCTGATCTGTCAAAGGAGGAGATATTTGATAGTCCCTAAGGTGTCTTCCAGATCTTAATCTATGATCCTATGATGTCCCTGAAGTATTTGCCATTTGATTCCAATGTGCATCTAACTTTCTACTTAAGTTTTCACTTCTCTTTGGTGGTGTAGATATAACCCTGAGAACTAACTAATTCCAAATCAAAGGTCAATTTAATGATGTTGCAGAATTCACATCTTGAAACTGTGAGCCCCATTCAATGGGCTTGGCTGTGAAAGGTGATCAGGAAAATTGCCAGATTTTATATAGTAATTTAGAAAAATATGCATATATTTTAAAGAACATTGAGTTTCCAAAGTAGATTTGGGAACACAGGTGTAGCATATTCTGAAAGTCATTGCCAGAAAATATATGTTAATGCTATGTGCTGGCTGAAGTGTTTGCAAGGCTGTTAAAAAAAAAAAAAACATCCTAGTCAATGGCATCAGATGGATAACATTGAAAGTAAGGTGGCAGGGGGCTGTATCTTTTCACTTTTTCCTCCACTCAGTTTAGTTTGGTTCAATTTCATTCAATCCAATTCAATTTCAATGCAGCGAGCTTTTACCTAAGTGCCCACTGTGAGCCAGGCATGTACTAGTCCCTGAGGAAAAGACAAAACCAAACCATTCCTTCCTTCAAAGAGCTTACATTCTACTAGGGGTGCAGGCGGTTAGGGAAGGAAACTGTGTGGTCATCCACATGTCAACATAGAAGTAAATGCAAAATATATTTTTCAAAACAAATAATTTTGGAAGAGTCAAGGAACATATCGTAGGCCAGTTTATTTGAAACGAGTTTTAGCGACGGCCAGAGAAAGATTTATCTCAGAAATAATGTTTTAATCATAAATCAAAGGCTATTTGCTCTAGGGAAATATTTGTCAACATTCTATAATCAAATGATGCCATTATTATATTAAAGGTTTATTCCAAGAAAAAATAAGAGGGGACCAATCATTTCTAAATAGAAAAGTTTCTTACTTATTTTATAGAAACAATAAGCACTATTAATATTCTTAAGACTAAATAGATATGTAACATGCCTAAAACTCCTAAATAATACAGTGGAAGTAAGTATGACATTTAGGAGGCTTAAATCTTTCTAGTAAATAGCATTTATATTAGTAACTGCAGCATTTCAGCATCTAGAGTTTTATATCATTAGCCTGCCAAGAAATATTTGTTTGCTTGTTTTGTTAAGGGAGAAGGAAAGATTATGAGAGGGAAAGGAAACCATCAAACAATCCCATATTTTCTTTATAGTTCAGTATCTTAAAGTAATGATTCTCCAACTTTTTGCTTCAAGATGTCTTTATCCTCTTAAAGTTATTGAGGTCTCCAAAAATCTTTTATGAGGGTGATGGAGGTTTATGGGGTCAACTAGGTGGTATAATGGATGAAGGACCCTCTTGGAGTTAGGAAGACCTAAGTTCAAATCCAACCTCAGATACTTAGTAGCTCTATGACCCTGGAAAAGTCACGTAACCTCTGTTTGCCTCAGTTTCCTGATTTGGAGAGGTAGCACCTGCCACACTTGTTGTGAGGATCAAATGAGATCATTTTAAAGCACTTAGCACAATATCTGGCACATAGTAAGTGCTATATAAATATTAGCTATTATTATTATTATGTCTTTTGATATTTGCTATATTAGAAATAAAAAATGTTTATTTAATTTTAACACAACAAAAATAAATCCATTGCATGTGTTAACACAAATAGTATAAGCTTATGAAAGTAACTATATTTTAAAAAATAGTGATAAGAGTGGCATTGTTTCAAATCTGCCATGATGGAAAATGGCTGCATCCTCATATTTCTGTTTTTAATCTGTTGTGATACATTATTTTGAATAAAATGTGTGAAGAGAATCTGACCTCACACAGGTAAGTAATTGGAAAAGAGAAATTTTAATAGGTAAATAACATCTTAATATAATCATGCAAACATTTTGACTGCATCCATTCATTGAAAGGGTCTTAGGGACTTCCAGGGGTCCTTGGCTCATACTTTGAGAACCACTGATTCAGTGGAATGGTTAGCTCATCAGTATGAGCCTTCCCTCTAATAGTAAAGTAGAAGCATATCAATGCCTTCTCATATTTTGATATTTTTCCCCATGTCTTCTCATAAATTCACCACAGTTGGTCTGCCTAACATTCTAGGAGTCTTCTTCATCTAGGTTTTTTCACATTGTATGCATACCAGAATAGCCTTTGGTATATCCATCTTTCATCACTCACTCTCACTGCATGACTGGCCCACCTCCCTTTTTTGAAATCATATTTCCTAGGTGTTAACTTTTAGATCATTTCCTGTGTGCCAGTTATCACTGGTAACATGCCTATTTATGTCCACCATATATCTCCCTGTTGCTCTTAGGCTCACCCACCTTCTTTTAAAATTGCCTTCAAATCTGAGAAATCAAAACCATTTTCATCTGTATCTGGAATCTGAGTATTGTTTTAGCTTTAATATCATGATTCATGATCTACAGGATTTGGAGAAGTGCTGAGAAAAACCCTAACATGGACATACAAACTTCTGATTTTCACAGAGGAAGAATTTATTTCCAGGTACAAGTTATTAACCACAAAACCAGGATCATTCATTTATTTATTCATTCATTCAAGATATATTGAATGTTTATTATGTTAAAGCACTGTGTTAGACACTGGGGGAAACTAGAAAACAAAAAGTCACATATAGTCCTTGCCTTTCAGAAGCTTGCAATCTAATTGGTAAGACAAGACCAAAGGTGTATGAGGTAGTTAAGTGGAAACACCAAGCTGTGAGTTATTAAATGTCAAAACATGTGCTGTGCTGGAGATCAGAGGAAAAGGCTATGAGCATGGGCTGGAAAAGGTATGGACATTTCTGAGTGAGCTAGACCTTGAATTTGACCGTGAGGGACAGAAGGAAAAGGGAAGAGTATTCTGAGTGGGATAACAGCATGTGGACAAAGGTTTAGAGTACTTAATGAAACAGAAAGAGTGATGGACCTAGAGTCAAGAGAGAATATCTTTCCAGTCCTGTCTCTGACACTTAGTGTTAGTAGTACATACTCACTGTGACACTTTTTGCTGTTCATTCATTTCATGCCCCACTTTTTGTGACCCCATTTGGGATTTTCTTGGCAAAGATACTAAAGTGGTTTGCCATTTCCTTAACAGATGAGGAAACTGAGGCAAACAGGATTAAGTGACTTGCCCAGGGTCACAAAGCTAGTAAGTGTGTGAGACCTGATTTGAACTCAGGTCTTCCTGACTCCAGGTCTGGCACACTGTGCCACCCAGCTGCTCTCTTACTATGTCACTCTGAGTGAGTAATTGAACCTTCTCTGAGTTTCAGTTTTCTTGTCTGGGTAATCTGGGTGTAACACGGCCTGTAGTAGTTACCTCAAAGGATTCTTGGGAAGACCAAATGAGGTAATACTGAAAAATGCTACAAAATTTGAATTCACTGTGTAAATGTCAGCTATCAATATGGCCTGTTCAGCGGGCAGTGAAGTTATAGCAGTGGATGGATTGGATGGGTTCTGTTGGGGAATAGTGAGAAACAAGTTTGAGTAGAAAAGATGATGCTAAATTAAAAAGAGCCTTGAATGCCAAGCTCAGGATTTTGTATTATATACTCTGGGCTACCTTTCAAAGTGGAAAGGGCCCTTTTTCTAACATAAAAAAATTGTGGACCTCTCTCTCTCTCCATATGAGAGAGTGTATATTAGCCATCTAATGGAGACTGCACAGAGTTAGGTCAATATCCTTCCCCTTAGGATAGGTCCTTTGATAAAGGGCATGTAAAACTGGAGGCTTCTGGTTGGTCCCCATGTTCTCTCCCATCACTATATTGGAAGAGTGGGCAGACTTGTGTTGAAAGAGTTTGGCCAATGAGCCAAAAGAGTTCATTTGGTAGAGTTTAAGTGGACAGTCAACTGTTAATTTCATGCTCTTCTTTCTCTCTTTTGAATATGTAACCTGGGCCTCTGCTGGTCTTTTCCTTAGATTTCCTTTGGCAGAAAGGTAGAAAAGAGTTCTTTTCTTTCCCCCAAGCAACTGTATTGGCTATTTAAACATAGTAGCAAGAATGTGTCCTTATCAGAGTGAGATTGAGCCTTGGTCTCGGCACCCTTCTCCATCTCTATGTCATTCTGAAAGCTCAGGTAACCAAAGAGAGATCCTGAGATTGATGGGTCTAGTCTTGGTAGCACCTTATAATTCAAAAAGTTGAGAGTCCAGACCTGGGTGATGGTTGCTTATCATGGGGAGACCTCTGAAACAACTTATTGGATGAGATGATAACTTCTAGGAAGATAAGTCCAATTCATGCCCTGTCTTGGCAAGAAGATATTGAATTGAGGGAGTTGTTTGGACAATACAGAGTTAAGATGAAGGTGAATGAAGTTCAGTGGTCCCACGCAATATTTCATGTTTTAAGTATCAATATCCCAGGAGAATATAATGAGTGATGGGTTACTGTATAATGTTTTAAGTATTTATCAATATGTATTTGAGTCTTTCATGTTTTAAGAATTTCTTTTGTGGTAGAGGAAATAATTAGCCATCCTATACCTGATCTACTTTGTCCATTGAGTACTTTTCTAGAAGGGACCTATTGGAAAAACTCTGAAGAGGAGACAAATCTAAGCTTTAAGAGATTTTCCTTAGGGTGGTGAAGAGTGGGATGGGTGGGGAGGTGGGGAGAATATAATGAACTGTGGAGTTCTGAGCTTGAGGCATGAGTTTTATAACATCATTATGTCAATTTGTATTTAATATCAATTGTTTAAGAAAATACACAGTGTCAAAAAGTTTCTGTTTAGTAATATTTAAGAGTTTAAATGAATTATATTTTATTAATCACTACTTCAGTGGCCTCTTACTTACTGTTCCTCCATCTAGACACTCCGCCTCCAACTGCAGGCATTTTCACTGGATGTCTTCCATGCCTAGAACTCTGTTCTTCCTCATCTCTGCCTCCTAATTTCCCTAATTTTTCCTAATTTCATTCAAGTCTCAATTAAAATCCTGCCTTCTGCCAGAAGCCTTTTAATGCTAGTGTCTACTCTCTGTTGATCATCCTCAATTTATCTCATATATATATCTAGTTTGTACATGGCTGTTTGAATGTCATCTATGTCTGGCCACTAGCCTGTGAGCTCCATGACAGCACAGACTATCTTTTGCCATTCTTTCTATCCTGAGCACTTAGTACGGTGCTTGGCAGGTGTTTACTAAATGCTTGTTAATTACATATATATATATATATATATACAGAGAAAGAGAGACAGAGAGAGAGAAAGAAAGAGAGACAGAGAGAGACAGAGAGACAGAGGCAGAGAGACAGAGACACAGAGAGACAGAGAGACTGAGAGACAGAGAGAGACAGAGAGACTGAGAGACAGAGACAGAGAGAGAGAGAGACTGAGAGACAGAGAGAGACAGAGAGACTGAGAGACAGAGACAGAGAGACAGAGAGAGACATATCTGTAAAAACTAGTAGGGTGGGTATATGTAAGATATCATTCATTCTACAGAAAGTAGAGTGCTGAATCATCTATTTATTTATTGTTCTGAATCATTTAGTGAGATGACTGGCGCACATATGAGTCCGTGGCCTTCTTGCAATGAGCGTACAGGCCCTCCAGGGAATGGTGGTTGACAGGTTGGGAACTCCTGCTGTATGTAGGCAATGGGAGAGTTTTAAAGGCTTTACAGAATGGTTGAATAATGTGACCAATTTCATATTTTAGGAAGGTTAATCTGGGCACGATGTGCTGTATGATTAGAGCCAGGGAGAACAAGTAGGAGACCATTGTACATCCATGCAGCTGTGATGAGATGAGGATATCAATGATGGTGAAAGCCAGGGGAGTGAAGAGGAAGGGATGGATTAGGGACCTTTCAAAGTAAGGATTGGCAGTTCCATAACAAAGACTCAGAAGCTCTTTGCTACAATGAGTCATGCTCATTAAAACTCCCTGGTAACCTACAGTAGCAGAACATCCTTATTAGGATTTATCAAGAACTATGACTGAAATGCAGGCATCATGGGAAAAAAACCTCGATTTGGAGCCTCTAGAGGACCTGAGTTTGAACCTCAGGTGTGCTCCTTGCTACCTGTATGACATTGAGGCTTTACCTCTCCAGACCTCAATTTCCTCATCTGTAAAATGAAGTGAGTGGACTTAATGACCTGTAAGGTCCCTTCAAGGCATAAATCTTATGATCTTGTTAAGTACTTGCTACAAGCGAGGTGTTGCTCTTTGGAGAGGGTGGCAATGGCAGAGACTAGACCATCTGGGGGCTTTTTAACCCCACCACATCTCACAATACCTTCTTGCACTGAGTAGGCACTGACTTCATTAATGCCAGAATCACATTTATATAGGCATTCCCTCCAATGGTACAGAAAGTGACTTATCTAAACCATTATTTCCCCTCTATGACTTTTGTTTGTCTTCCTACAAATCCTTCTTTGGGGTTCACCTAAGAGCTTCCCCTTGATCTTCTGTCATTAAGTGGATCCTAGGGCAGGACCCAGGCTGGCTGTCAGTAAGCTCCTATTTTTCCCATGTGATCAGCCCACAACTCTTCCCAAACTTTTGTCCCTTTGATGATCCATCATAAGATACTATATTTAAAAGTGACCTTGGAAGCCATGGAGCTCAATCATTATAGTCTTTATTTAGACAATTCATTCATATAGTTCAATTCATTCAGTCTAAGCCTTTCATTCTACAGTTGAGGAAACTGAGACCCTGTGACTTTCCCAACATTATCCAGCAAGTGAGGGACTGAGTGAGGACTAGAATCCTGGTCTCCTAACTGTAAGGTTTGTGCTCTTTCCATTTTACGTGAGCATTGGATCCAAGTGTTACTCTATGTCTTTGAATATCCTGGTTTTCATTTGTTTGACAATAGAAATGAAATTTATGTCATGAAAAAAATCTGACCTCTTAACACAAGCTAATCCAATACAAAGTCAAGTATCATGACTGGCTACTTTTAAATGTTTTTGTTGCTGAGTTGTTTCAGTCACGTCCAACTCTTCATAACTCCATTTGAGATTTTCTTGGCAAAGATAGTAGATTGGTTGGGCATCTCCTTTGTCAGCTCATTTTTACAGATGAGGAAAAGTAAGGCAAACAGGGTTAAATGACTTGCCCAGGGTCACACAGCTTGTAAGTGTCTGAGGCCAGATTTGAACTCATGAAGATGAGTCTTTCTGATTCCAAGCCCAATGCTCTGTCCACTGTGCCACCTAACTCCCCCTTAAATGTCTATAGGGTTACAGAAATAGAGAATGCATATTATAAAGCCACAAGGAGGCTAACCAGAATATTTTTCTTTCCTACAGCATAACTACCTCTGTAAATTCTCTTGCTGCTCATATCATTTTAAGTCAAAACAACTTCTGTACTTAAAAGCCACACTCTGTTTTGCTCTGACCAAGTGTTATTTTAATATCAGGATTTGCTATGAGCAAGGTAAACCCGCTACAGAGCCTGTTTCTATGAATAGGACATCCATTCTTCAGAGAACAAAATACATCCTTCACTTGTGTTCCTCTGTATTTTATCTTTAATGCCTCAACACTCCACTCCCAACATATATACATTCTTTCATCGTAGCGAAATTCTACTCAAAGACCTGAAGTCTATATTAAAATATACTATTTTTGACAGAGACCACTTAGTATGTTAATGGTACCTTTTCATTTTCGAGAACCTTGTTTAAACCTTTCCTTACTCTAAATTAAAAAAACACACACAGTTACAGAAATGAATAATTAAAATAATTGCAATTTGTGAAACAAATTATATCACTAATGACTCCAAAATTAATAATCAGGGAACAAAGGGGAGAGTGTATCGAGAGGGTGACAGCAAAAAAATGAACCTCTGGGCCAACACACCACTCTTAGGATTTTAATTTGGAGTCCCCCACTCCTAGCTCTCTGTTCTTATTGCACATCTATCAGGTTCTTGATGAATATAAAGGACCTCAGTATATATCGCCACCAGATCGCTGGGTTGGGATAACAATGGGAAGAGGGTTTGGTAGGCTTTGAGAAGGTAGAAAGAAATGGCTTGTGACAGTATGGAGAAGCTGGTTGTGCTTTTCATTCTTCTTGATTGTTTGCTTCTAATTACACTCACTAGTGTTGTAATCACTATTTCATACAGCTACAAATTCTTCCTCGCCCTCATGTGAGCATGTATAAATTTAAATGCAGCACTTAATATTGCATTAAGGTAGCATGTCATGAAATACTAACTTTTTTTCTATCATTCTGCCAACTTGTACCACCTGCATTTATTTTTACATTTTGATCTAACTTCTTAATCCTATCCTCTTTTGTGCAGTTCAAGAATATTTCCTCTTTCCTATTATGTACTGTTTCTATCTTTGTTAGAATGGTTTGCTTTTAGCGTTCCCTGATAGGAAAGTGTTACCACTTGAATGGTTTCTGGTCTTGGGTAAATAATACACCCATCGCAGGGATGAAATTACCTTTCATCGAAACCATTTCAAGTTCATTTGCATTGTAAGATACATAATCCTGCATCTAGGTATAGATTTAAATGGGGTGAACAAATTATTAAAATTAGTGCTGTATTATCTTTTCAAAAATTTCCAGAGCTTTCATGAGCTGTCTCTGGAGTCCTATGATAGCTTTATAATTTTTTTAGACTTTTATATTTTACATCTTGAGTTAATAAGGGAAATATACTTGTTTTAAGGTAACATAAGGAACTGTTTGCATTGAAATGAATCAAGTAATTATAAATAACCATTTAAATGTGGGCCAAAGGGTACATTCAGTGACTGTTATGTTTATAGTATGCATACTAGTATTTACAATACACAGGAGCACATGAAGATATTAATCTTTTATATGATGTGTAGTTACTGGTATTTATGTACATCATTATCAAATCTTTTGAGCAATCACTTTATGGCTTGCAATCACCATTCTTTGGTTAAACCCCTATTTGTTTCAGATCGTGGCTTTATATATACAGCAATGCTTTTTTTTTTTTTAATTTGTAGTAATTCACAGGTCAAAATCCTATACAAAATCCTATGTTATTTTATACTGTATCCATGACTTAGATACAGATAGTCTAAATAGTTTAAAAAATTTTTTTTGTCTGTAGCTAGCTACATTTCACCGGTCATTTCACATTAAAAATGAAAAAGAAACAGATATATAGAATTTATTTGGAAATACCTCTTGCTAAGCTTTATCATACCAGTGGGCATCCTTATTGCCATCTTTCCCAATTTTTATTTGAAAATGAATTGTAACCCTTCATGGCTTATTTTATTCTCTGTGGTTCAGTCTAAAACTCCATTCATTCTGTTCTTGGAAGTGGGATTTACAGGCATTTGGCTCCTATGTCCCACCAGTTTTTTCAAAGTGCATCTCAAGAAGATCTGATGACTTATAAGCTGTGTCCAGACCTAACTCTAATACTTTTAGCTCCCACTTCTGGCCTCCCTTAAAGAGGAATAATTTCACCTCTGTTGGTTTTAATTTCTCCATCTGCAAAATGGGGTGAAGGTGAAATAGGCAAATCACCAATTTGAGGGATATAATGCAATGGTTGGTAATGACCTACCCCTTCAAACATCAAATAACACTATTTTGTAATGTACTTGGGTAGCTAGGTGGTACAGTGGTTAGAGTGCCAAGCCTGGAGTCAGAAAAACTCATCTTTGTGAGTTCAAATCCAGCCTCAGACACTTACTAGCTGTGTGACCCTTGGGAAAGCCACTTAACTCTCTTTGCCTCAATTTCTTCGTCTGCAAAATGAGCTGGAGAAGAAAATGGCAAAACCATTCCAGTATCTTTGCCAAGAAAACCCAAAAGGGTTCACAAAGAGTTGAATGATGAAAAAATGACTCAACGACAACAACATACTTAACATCAATCAGGTAATAAGCATTTATTAAGCACCTATTATTGGGCAGGCTGCATGCACTGAGGATGCAAAAAGAGGAAAAAACCAGTCTTACCCTCAAGGAGTTTACCACCTAATTGAACCATGACATTGTGTTATTGCAACTATCTTTGTTACTGTCATATTCTCCTACTGGACTACAGGCAGCTCCTTAAGGTCAAGAATTATGTCTTGCCTTAAAGTATGTGTTTCCTTCAGTGCCTAGAGCAGAGCTTTATGCATAGCTCAAGTGCTTACTGTTTGTTGTGCTGTCTTGTATGACTCAGAGACTTCCTCACTTCCTTTAAGATTCAGCCCAGGCACCATTTTCTACATCATGTCTTTTCTGATCTCTGCAACTTCTATTACCCCCTAAACTAACTACCTTGTATGTAACTACTTTATGAACATATTGGTATTTATTCACTTTATATTGATGTGCCTGTATTTTATATGGGTTTGTTATTTCCTCCAATAAAATACAATTATGCTCATTGCAAGTAGGGATTGTTCCTTTGTACTTGTGATCCTAGCACCTAGTGCGGTACCTGGTACACAGTAGGTGCTTAAATGCTTATTGATTGATTGATGTTTTGTTTTAAGATTTTAAAGTGTGGTTGGAGGCCCAGCTTAGGGAAATTTTGCTTTTTGGATGCATGTCACCAACATTTTGTCATTTTGCTTGATGACAATACAAAGATGCACATTCCCAATCAAACAAACAAACCCTATCTTCAAGGTTTGTTGAAGGTCCCAGTTTAACAGGAAAAACAATGTAGAAATGACTATATACAAACAAGATATACACAAGATACACTAGAGACAGTCTTAGAAGGAAGGCCCTAGCATTATGGGAGATTGGGAAAGGCTAGCTGCAGAAAGTGGGATTTTAGCTGGGTCCTGAAAGAAGCCAGGGAAACCAGGAAGGGGAGATGAGGATGGAAGGAATTCCAGACACTGGGGACAGTCAGAAAGGAGTCTTTCTGTCTTTCAATCTTCACAGTCTGAAGAAGGAGTATAGGTGTTCAAGAAACTACAAAGGATGTCAGTGTCATTGGAACACAGTGTTTGTTGGTTGTTCTTTGTAATGGAAGTGGACCAAAATAACATCATTATGTCTGGGATAAGGTATAGTTGTCCAACTGTGGCTGATCAGACCAATATGAATTTGGAAGGTTCTACCACAAAATAGTCCCCACGATCATAGGGTATGTGGAGGGAGAATAAGGTGTAAGAAGACTGGAAAGGTAGGAAGAGGATAGGCTATGAAGGACATTATGAAAACAGAAAAAAGGATTGAAAATTTTTATATTTTTATTGTATTAATTTATTTATTTTAGTCAACATTCATTTCCACAAGATTTTGAGTTCCAAATTTCTCCCCATCTCTCCCCTCCCCTACCCCAAGATGGCTTGAATTCTGATTACCCTTTCCCCCAGTCTGCCCTCCCCTCTATCACCCCTCTTCCTATCTCCCTTCCCATGCTCACTTTCTTGTAGGTCAAGATAGATTTCTGTACCCCATTGCCTGTACATCTTATTTCCCAGGTGCATGTAAAAATAATTTTAAAAAGGATTTCATATTTGATCCTGGAAGTACTAGGGAGCCACTGGGTATCTGTACTTCAAATGATTTTGAATCTACTTAACTAGTTTTCTGTATTTGAGTAGAGTCTGTATACTTATTTACACATAGGTACAGATGGCCATAATATGCACTTGGACCATTGGTGTTGCTACTGAAGTGATCTGCTGACACACGTTGGTGGACATGAATGTGACTGGGCAAACTTCAGAATGACCAGCACTGATTCCCCTCCCAATCCCATTCATAATCTGCCCGTGGGTTGGCAGCTGTTCTTCTTTTGGCCGGGTCTGCCTATTTACGGTTCTGTGTCTTTACCTCACAAACTGCATGATACTTTTGACTTACAAGGAAAATAAAAAAAAAAAAAACCAAACCCAACTTACCACAATTCTGATGGTTGCCTGCCAAGTTGATCTATTTGCTGCTGGGCTTTCCAACAGTGTCCTTATAAATGTTTCTCTGGCTTGGAATTTTCCCACAGTCAAATAGCAGCTGGTTTGGTACTCTGCCTTTATCCATCCATCTTCATATGGCTGACTTGTCAAGACCATGGGTTAATTCCTGGAGGACCTGTCTATGCTCTAGGACCTTATTGTTGGTATCTTTCCCCTCCCCCCATTTTCTTTTGGGTATTTTCAGGTATTAGATATGATGGTGATGATAATGATAGTGACAATTAACATTTATATAGCATTTACTATGCTAAGCACTGTACAATTATTATTTCATTTAATCCTCACAATAACCCTGGGAGGTTGATCCTGTTTTATCCCCATTGTACAGTGGAGGGAACTGAATCAAACAGAGGTTAAGGTGACTTGCTCAGAGTCTCTCATCTATTAAGTGTCTGAGGATGGATTTGAACTCAGGTCTTCCTGACTCCTTGCCCAGCACTCTACTCACTTCACCTCCTACAATAAATAGGAAATGGTTAAGAGAGGGAAAGCACTGGAATTAAGAGGGGTTAGGGATGATTTCCTGTAGAAGGAGGGATTTTAGTTGGGATTTAAAAGGAAGCCTGGGAGGTCAGTAGTTGGAGCAGAGATGGGAAAGTATTCCAGGTATGGGGGACAGCCAGACAGAATGCCTAGAGCTGAGAGATAGAGTGTCTGTTCATGAAACAGCCAGGAGGCCATGGTCACTGGATCGAGATTTTCCACATCAACTTCTTTCTGCACTGGCTCCCTCAAAGTCCATGTCTTCTGGCAAGTGAGACCAGGCTTGAGCGCATTGTCTTATTGGCATTGTGTTCCCTAAGAGCCACAGGGAAGCTGCTGCAGTCTTCTCCCTGGGCTGCCAGCCAATTCTGACAAAAAAGATTCAGGACCTCCAGACATCTTGGAGGTCACCTCCAAGACTGGACATAGCCATCACGGGATAGTTTTTCATTCACCTAGGAACAGGAAAGAACAAACACAAATGAGGTGTCCCCAGACCCAAGCTCCATCTTGCTTAGGTAGGATGTATGCATTATCTATCATGGACATGACAATAGGCATGGGGATGTGGTTGGTGGGGTAGAGCTAGGTAATGCTCTTTCTCCCTTGCCCCCAACTCCTGTCTTAAAGGAAGCTTGAAATGATCTTGATACTATTAGCAGCCCAAAGGGAAGAGAACAGTGATGGGGGAGGAGGTTCACTTTCTTTTCAATCTCCACTAAGTTATTAACTCTTTCTTCTCCATGACCAAATAAGATAATACCTCAATCTCTAAAATAATCATCTCCTCTCAGCACTGAGCCAGATACCTGCAGAAGCCGGTTGCAAAGCCCCTCCCTTGAGGGAGACCTAGATATGTTTCATGAGATCATTTGGTCAGTAAGCATTTATTAAGTGCCTACTATGTGTCAAGTAGGCAGCTATGTGGTACCATAGTAGAATGCTGGACCTGGAGTCAGGAAGACTCATCTTCCTAAGTTCAAACCTGGCCTCAGACACTTACTAGCTTTGTGTTCCTGGGCAAGTCACTTAACCCTGTTTGCCTCAATTTCCTCATCTGTAAAATGAGCTGGAGTATCTTTACCAAGAAAACCCCAAATGGGATCACAGAGTCAAACATGACTGAAATGACTGAATCACAACATGTGTTAAGCACTTTGCTAAGTGCCAGGGATAGAAAAAAAGGCAAAAGATAGTACCTGCCCTCAAGGAGTTTATAATCTAATGGATGTTCTCTACAAGTCAATTCAATCCTTATTATGTTTTCTCTGGAGACCTTTGGCTATGTTGTGGGATTGGTGAAGAAGACATTTTCTTTGATGAAATTTAGCAAGCATTTATAAAGCACCTACTATGTTGAAGGTATTTTGTTAGGCTCTGGAGATACAAAAACAAAAATGAAACATTTTGCACATTGTTGTTCAGTCGTTCAATTGTAACCCTGTGGACCACAGCAACCCAATAATGTCCATCAGGTTTTCTTGGCAAATATACTGGAGTGGTTTGCCATTTCCTTCTCCAGTGGATTAAGGCGAACATGATTAACAGACTTGCCCAGGGTTGGAAAGCTAGTTGAACTCAGGTCTTCCTGACTCTAGGCCCAGCACTCTATCCACTGAGCCACTTAGCTACCTCCAACATATTGTATATACACAAATAAATGAAAGGTAGCTTGAGGAAGAGTATAGCACTAACAACTGAGGGGAGGTGCATTAAGTTAAGCAAGACCTCACAAGGACATAAATACCAAAGATGATATTTGAAGGAAGAGAAGTATTCAGAGATGAGGAGGGGAGGAGAGGAAATGCCTTCCAGGTATAGGGAGCAAAGATGAAATCAGATAGATGCAAGTCAAGGGTTGGTTTTTTCAAGTTTTTTTGGGTCCCTATTTCTGATTTATGGTCTCATCCCCGTTACCTCCATTATTTTCTTTCCTGATCTGATAAAATTGCTATTTCTGGTTAAGTGCTGCAAGATATGGCAATCACTCTCGTGACTAAATATTGACTTGCCTACTAAGAGCCTTGAGTAGTGCCATGTTGCCAGTGGGTGCTCAGTAAACATTAATTGATGGCAGCACATGCCTGAGTGGGAGGTATCCACTTAGGATCAGCTGAACTTTCAGAAAGTGGTAAGGAAGATAAAGAGAGAACAAAAGAAGTGGGGAGGAAATGAGATGGAGGCGAATACTTGGCTTTGAGGAGGTCAAAAACCATTAAGGGGTTAAGGGATGTTTGTAAATGCTAAAGAAAAGAGACAAAAAAAGAAGGTAGGGTGAAATAGCTCACTGGCAAAAGGCCAGGCGCCCTTATAAAAATTGGATCCCAATGCCCATTTCCAAGATTAACACAAAGAAGGAGCAGGGGAAAAAAGAGTACTCTGAGGAGGCCTGGAGAAAACCAAATATTGTTTTAATTGACACATTTTCTATTATTATATGCATATAAAGAGGATGAGTAATATGCCATATCAGATGGGTTACTCAAACTGTCAGAACAGGAGGTAAAGCGTGAGTACTTTCTGAGCGAAACTTCTGAGTCCTCAGAGCCACCAAAAATGTTCCTGAGGGAACTAGGAATAGGCTTAGCCCAGCAGGCAGCCCACAGAGTGCTTGGGGGATAACAAAGGCAGCTGATTCCGGGCTACCTGATGATGATATTTCTGGATGGGAGTGATAGGGTAGGGGAGAGGCCCCATCATTTAAATGGACTGTGTATCAATGGACCCTGTCATTTCTAAGTCAGATTTCAAGTCTTATTTTCCCCAGCTGTTGTTTTGTTGCTGTTCAGTTTTTTTCAGTCATTTAACTCTTTTTGACCCCATTTGGGGTTTTCTTGGCAAAGTGGTTTATCATTTCCTTCTCCAGCTCATTTTACAGATGAGAAAACTGAAGTAAACAAGGTTAAGTGAATTGCCCAAGGGTCCCATAGCTGGTAAGTGTCTGAGGCCAGGTTTGAACTCATGAAGATGAGTCTTCCTGATTCCACCATGGCACCACCTAGCTTCCCATTTCCCCTAATTGAATCCATCTAAAGAATACTGATAGGAAAGTTGAAGACAGTTTTGTTGAAAATTGCAATCAAGGTGGTCTTCCCATCTTACTATCTATGCCATCGCCAATTCACCCTTCACACTGATGCCAGAATGCGCCCACATATTTGGTCATGTCACTCCTCTCCTCTGAAATTTTCAACGCGTCCCTATCATCTAACAGATAAAGTTCCAACTCCTTTGTCCGGCTCATTAAAGGATGTCTACAGTCTGGCTCCACTTTATGTTTCCAATATTATCTCATGTTATTTTCCCTCCAAATACTTGCAATTCTGGCCAACTCAGCATATCCAGTGCCTCCAGTGCCATTACCTATGTCGATTCTCTCATTCTAATGTCCTCAGTGCCTTAAAGATCCTTTTCCCCTTTCCTTTATTACCTGTTGAATTCCTACCGTCTGAACCTAACTCAACGCTGTCTCTTTCATAAAGCCTTCCATGATCACCTTGCACAATAATAACTTTGAGTGAAAAAGGATTTAAGTACCAAAAGGGCACAAAGGCCAATCTGTGAACTGTTAGGCGTTGGAGATACAAATACAAGATAATACAGTACCTGCCCTCAAGAAACTTATGTTCTATTTGGGGAACTAAGATATGTAGGGCAGTGGTAGCCAGGGGAAGAAGTTTTGTGTGAAGCATCACTGGGATAGTGAGTGGAGCCATAATGTGGTCAATTGTTACATCTTTTCATGGTAGTGTTGATCTGATTACTATTCCTGGACCAAAAGGTGTGTGTGTATACACACACACACACACACACACACACACACACATATATGTGTATGTATATATACACATACACACACGTATATATGTGTATATATATGTATATATGTGTATATATGTATATATGTGTGTATATATGTATATATGTGCATATATATGTATATATATATTTAGATATAGGGGGGTAGGTGAGTTTGTAATCACTCACTCAGTCTTTGCCCTTTAGAGCTAATGTAGCATTTTATCTTGCTTCTTTGTAATACATTTATCATGTAACATTCAGTATTATTTATCTGTGATAGTGTTTTGTCTTTTTTTACCAGACTATAAGTTTCATGAGGGTAAGGATTTTTGTCTTATCTAAACTTTGTATCTCTCCCTTACTAGTGATTGGCACATGGTAGGTACTTAATATTTTCTGAACAAATAATACCTCCAAGTCCTTTTCCGAATCTTAAACCAGTTTTAAGATGTGAGGGTACTAAGTAGATAAACAAAACTTGAGTTTGGTACCAGCCAAATAGAGAATGCAAAAGAATTAATGAGCAAGATCAGAGTGGCTCATAGGGCAATACAGCTTTAACATCCTCCACTCTCAATGAAGGAATCCTGAGTAGTCTGAAGACCCTTTCTATGGATCTAGTTCTAAAGCTGCTGTTCCCATCAGCATCTCTTTTATCCCTCCATACCCTCTCTCTTTTTCTACCACCTGTATAATCTTGGCAATACTCAGGCTCTGTAAATTTATTTTGGTTGATGTTTGAAAGAATAGCCTCTTTATATACTCCCACATTTTTTTTTTTGAAGAGGGGTATTCTCCAGGAAAGTATTCATGAGAAAATATATTGAGGCCAAGAGTAGCAGAAATCTTGTATCTGCTCAGAAGACCATGCACGCAGAAATTATGTTTGCATGCATATATCCATGCAAGCAAAATCACCATTGGAAAAGAAAGATGCTAGCAGAGATAAGGAGGAATATTTCTGAGTTGTGAGAACAGTGGTCTTATCAGCAGCTAGGAAGGAAGATAAGATGACCTAGCCCACCATAGTGCCCATTGGCCTTACTCTTTAGCTCTGAATCTCCCAGGAAAGAGGAAAAGGAGCTGCTGACATTTCTGCTTAAAAGAATCAATGAATCTTTGTTTCCTTGTCTGTTCATTTGACCTTATTGTGTTATGGAACAGGGAAAAAAACCGCTCCCAAATAAAAGTGGTCAGGGTGAGGCAGGCAAGGTGCAAAGCAGAGGGAACAAGATTTTTCCTACTAGATATCATAGGTAAGAACACAGACTTCTGATCGTCACCAGGATATTATTTGGTGGTGGTGATCTTATTCGTTCCTGATTCTAATTTGGGATTCTTGGCTTGCTGTAATAAGTCACCATCCTCTCAGCCATCATTCCCGTATTGACAAGCAAATGTCATCCACATTTGATTGACGTCCATTGCTCCTGAATGCAGAAGTACGATTTAGGAATCAATGCTGCTTATTTATTTAAAGCTGCTCTTGGTATGTCTTATGTATTCGTTGGTGGGATAACTTGCTTAATATCCACTCTGGGGACTTTTCCATTAATATTACAAATTCAGACTCCTCTTTGACTCCACACTTAAAGCTGCCCATTCTAACCCATCCTTTTCTCATTTCCCTTCCTCCCCTCCCCCAAGGCACATGGGAAGTCTGCTATGGAAACTACATATCTGTATCAGAGCCCTGTGATACACTGCTTTGTCTGAGGACTTTTGAGTGCAGTTTGCCAAATAGTCACTTTCTTAGGGACCAGAATTCTTTGAAGAAATGAAATCCATGGACAAAAGAAACACTCAGCAGTCTGACTTGAATGTATGTGCATATATGTCACACACTTTCCAGAAGCAGTGTTGGACTTGAATTGGTCACTGTTCCCAGAGCATGGGGAAAGACAAACCTAGCCCATATGTGTAAAATGTTTGGCCTTTATGGCAGATATGACTTAACTCCCAACTACAATGACTTACTTTAACTGCCCTTAGTAAGTTTAATATGCTAACTTTCTTGCTAGAAGCAAAATTCCTTCATTTTAGGAAGCCAGTCAGCAAAACAAGGTGCTTGCAAAAGAACTTTCATTGTGCAATTTACAATTCTAAAGGGCTGTGAATTGTATTTCACATAACATTTGAAGGGCTTAAGGGAGCCAGGCCTTTGGCAATATTGTTGGTCCAAGCCTTTCCACGTCCGTTAAGCAGATGCTGCTCGAGGTAGAGGAAAAAGAAGGTGAAGACAGGAATGACCCTTTGATCCAGGTTCAGTGACTCGGAAAGCTGTCGTGTCCCTCCCAGGCCACCCCGCCCCCCAAACCAAGTAAGGGAGATGTCACCACTCAGGTCCAGCAAGGGGAGTGCTTGGGATTGTTCATCCTTTGGAAGAGAAAGGGAAAAAAAAAGGGAAAAAATCCCCACATTGTCAGAGTAATGCCAAACTCCCTATGAGTGGGAAGAGTAGAGCAGATGCTGGAATGTGATGCCAAAGCGGCTCCCCTTCCTCTGTGCCTTGGGTGCCTATAAATTGCTCGGGAGCGTTTGTCAGCCTCCTCTTCTCCTGGCAGGTGGCATCGGAGCAGACTCCTGCTCTCAGTCTCTCTGTGTGCCCGGCCGAGAAGCGCTCCTCTCCTGGCTCGTGCTCGCTCTTCGCTTCACGTCGCCGCTTTCTCGTGCCTCGAAGGGGAGTGGGAGCAGGAGGCAAGGGGTCGCTGCCTCTCCTCCAGGCTCCAGCACTGCGTCTGCGGCTGCTGCTCCTTCCAGGCAATCGGCTTTGCCCGCTCCAGGAGTTGCCCGGCTGAGCTCGCGCTCTCCACCCGGTGCGCGCCTATCTCAGAGTTGTGCTTGGGGGGAGAAGCGGGAGGGGTGGGTGGGAAAGAAGGATCTCCAGGAGAAAACGCGACAGGAAAGGGGTGGGGGAGAAGCAACTTGAGACGGAAAGTTGATTCGAACTGGCATAGTATGCAAAAAAGGGGAGAAGTCGATGACTAGCGGCAGCATAAAAGTGTGAGAGGCTTCAGTGGTACCCAGGAGGCGGGCGGTTCCTCCCTGCCCCGCGATCCCTCTCCCTCGGCTGCTGCAGCGGCTGCAGCGGCGGCAGAAGCTTCTCTAGCAGCGGCGGCGGCGGCGGCGGCGGCGGCAGCAGCAGCGGCAGCCACAGGTGCGAAGGGGCGAAGGGGCGCAGAGCAGGCGAGAGGGCGCCCTCGTCACCCTTCCCCCCTCCCTCCGGCCTCAGCCACCCCTCCCCGTACAGCTTGGGACTTCAACTCCAGTCACCTTTCTCCCGCCCTCTCGCCCTCCCTCCCCAGCGGTCGCCACAGCAGGGAGGAGGAAGGAGAGGAGGAGGAGGAGAGCTGCCGGACGCTCGGCGGCCCTAGGGAGTTGGGGGTTCGTAGGGGGTCGTTTTCGGCTCTGAGGAGGTCCCCGCCCAGCCTTCAAAATTTTGTCCAAAAGCAGACAAGAGGATCGCCCCGCGCTGAGCCGGTTGGTGGGCAGCAGGAGGCGCCTGATCGCCGCCGGGGCCCTGGGGGTGGTGATGGTCCTGCTGCTGGTCATCCTTATCCCGGTGCTGGTGAGCTCGGCGGGCACGTCGGCGCACTACGAGATGCTGGGCACCTGCCGCATGGTCTGCGACCCCTATGGGGGCACCAAGGCTCCCAGCACGGCCGCGACCCCCGACCGGGGCCTCATGCAGTCGCTGCCCACCTTCATCCAGGGCCCCAAAGGCGAAGCCGGCCGGCCGGGCAAAGCAGGCCCCCGCGGACCTCCCGGGGAGCCCGGGCCGCCGGGCCCCGTGGGGCCGCCCGGAGAGAAGGGTGAGCCGGGCCGTCAGGGCCTGCCGGGTCCCCCCGGGGCTCCGGGGCTCAACGCGGCCGGGGCCATCAGCGCCGCCACCTACAGCACCGTGCCCAAGATCGCTTTCTACGCGGGCCTTAAGCGCCAACACGAAGGCTACGAGGTCCTCAAGTTCGACGACGTCGTCACCAATCTGGGTAACCACTACGACCCGACCACGGGCAAGTTTACCTGCTCCATCCCGGGCATCTACTTCTTCACCTACCACGTCCTGATGCGCGGAGGGGATGGCACCAGCATGTGGGCTGATCTCTGCAAAAACAACCAGGTGAGAAAAGAAAAGCGGGGTCGGAGAGAGGGGGGACTTCGAAAGAAGGGAGCAGGGTGAAGGTAGAGGAGATCTGCGAAGTCAAATTGGGGTTGGGCTAATGGAAAAGGAAGCGGGGAAGGGGAGACTTAACGGATGGAGGGGACTCTGTCGCACCGAGGGCTCCTAGGATTGGGAAAGAGGTGGGATTTTTCCGACGGCCCGTAGAATTGCTGGTCAGTTTGGAGAGGGCGATCCGAGACTGCTGCTAGATAGCCCGACTCCTCCACCCCCAACCTCCAGGAGAGGTCAGATGCAGGAGCATTGCAAGGGGCCGGAGTGCGCGTGGGGGAGTACCCCAAGGGGGAAAAAGTTGGGACCTATACTATCTGGAAGAAAGGGGACGAATGGGGCCAGAACCTACAAGACAAGCCGACTCTCCTGGGAACCGGAGACTATCAACCCTAGAGGATAAAGGTAAGCCCCAAGAAGATGCTCGTAGCTGGGGCGCTTAGAAGATTCACGGGTTCCCGACCTGGTGGCCAAAGGGACTCACGCTGCCTCCCAGGACAAAGGAAGGGAGAGGTCTCTTTAAGTGTGAAAAATTAGAACCCCCTACTTCGGGGAGGAGAAAGGACGAGACCGGGGATATTTCTAGGAAGAAGAAAAGGAGAAAGGCCAGAAAGTCCGTGGGGGGCTCGACACCGCACCTCGCGGGCCTGCGGCGACGCGCACGGAGTAGCGCACATTGTACCAAGCTGCTTCGCCTGGCCTGTGTCCTGGGCACCAGGGGAGGAATTCCGTCCTCTCCCAGTCTCCTGCGCGGGCCCAGGGTTGAGGCCAGTACAACGCAGGGCTTCCTCCCTCCCACGCGCGGCTGCGTTAAGGGTGGGAGTAGAAGAGCCCAGGGAGACTGAGCGGCCTTACCCACGCATAGAGGCAGAAGAGTCTTCGGGGAACTGGGTTGGCCCTTGGCTCGGGTGAACTCTGGTGCTCCCAGCCAACGCTTTTCACTCTTACTCCAGTAGTGAACTGCTACTGCGAACGGAAATCGTTCGCAGTCCCGTGGCTGGAGACAGAAAACAATGCTGTAATCCTCTTTTCCAAGACGCTCTAAAGAAAGCATCCACTACTGTGCTTTGAAAATACGCGCCTCCCTCCCTCTCAGTCAACTCATTCAGAGGCCCCGCCAGGTGTTGTCTTGAGAAGAGTCACGATGTTAATTGGGTGGCAATTAATGGGGATCCTCTACTTCCCCTAGGTTAACTGCTCTGGCAAGGGTTGGAACGGCCATTTACTCAACTAAGGAAACTAGGGCTCCAGGTCACCCTTTTTCCTCTCTCCCCCAATCATTAGAGACCTTTCTTCGATAATTCTCATTTCAGCCCCATGAAAACAAAAACCACATGATAGATACCTAGATCTCAATCCCTTCCGAAAGGGAAGAAGGCTTGGATGCTCAAAAAAAAAAAAAAAGGGACAAAGGCCTTTTTCTTTAAGGGGCCTTCAGGGCCCAAGGAACAGAAAATGAGGCAAACTGCCACCAGGAGGCACTGCCAGGGATGTCTATTATAATTATTATGAATGAAAATAATATTAAAATAAATAAAAATTTTCTCTGATTCCCCGGCTAGTTATAGGTAGATTGCTGAAAGCGACATGACTCAGTGTAAGAAAATAGGTCATTTAGGGTGTCACGATACTCTGAAAGGTATATTTATATTTATAGATAACTAATCAGCAGATTTTTTTAAAAACACCTATCTCCTAAATGGAGATGTGACAAATGACATAAATGGAAGTAACAGGGAAAAAATATTAAAACATTATTGCATTTTTTTAAAAAAAGTTTAATTTTTTTTTGGCCTCTCAAAATCTACTTACACATAAATTCACACATTTCAGTTCTATGGACACAAATTAAGTTTTAAGAAAGTATATGTGATGGATTATTCATGTATGTAATGAGATTCAGCTTTTATTAAAATATTTTAAAATTCACTTTTTAGAGATCTGGCAATAGAAAAGAAAATGGAAGAGTAATCCATTAAAACAGTTGAAATTTGATCTTTAACCTGCGGAACCTGTGTATATTATAGTTGTTCCATTAAAACCTGCCCCCCCCCAAGGCTAATTACTGTGGTGTTTTTAATTATTACATTGGTGGAGTTTCACAGATTGAGGCCTCTTTTGTACATTCAGAAAGAGAAAACAAAACAGACAGCCAAGCTTTATGAATGTTGATGTGTAGAATGTGTAATGCTTTAAATCATTTAGATAAGTTAATTCTGTAAGATGTATGCAACAAGTAATTCTAAAAAAAAAAATTCCGTATAGTAGTAAGCAGATTACTGTAGATATAGAGCCTGGTTCTGAAATAATGGGTCCTGTTGTAGAGTCCAAGTTGTTGGCAAAAAATGTGATAGGAATTCCATAAAAGTATTCCTCCTTCATTATCCCCCCTTTGAAATTATACAGCATCCTTATAATTTCTTAGAACCATTTTTTCCTACATCCTTTTTTGAACTCACCTAATTTATGTCCATAGATCTGAAACTTGTGCATCCATGTCAGTGTTCTGTTCTATGGATTAAGTGGATTTTGAGAGTCAAAAGATAAAATCAAACAAACAAACCAACCAAAAAAGGTACAAGTGCTCCAGGAAAGAGAGAAATGCTACTGTACTAGAACCATGTAAGAGCCACTTTATTTATGGTCTGTGTGGAATGCAGGATCACAGATGAAAACATCAAAGGCCAGTAAATTAATCTGATATTCCACTTAACCTTTTGTTTATGGTTCCTTAGAAGTACTATGAAAATGAAATTATGAGGACTTCAATAACAATGAAATTAGCAAATGTCTGCCATAAATATTGTCTCTAATGACAAACCTATAATAATAAGATAATGACAAAACATCTCATTCTTACTTTGATAAACTTACCACTAAGAGGGGTATGACTGGGTTCTGTTGTTGTTATCTCAACAAATAAGCTTAAATTTATTTGTGCATTTTGCTTCTTTTGTTGTTTAGGATAGACTAAGACCAAAATTATTCTGAGTAAAAGGAAAGACACACACACACACACACATATACACACACACAGAAAAGATCTTTCTATACCTTCAATTAAGCAGGAAACCTTGAGAGAAAAAGATTGTTATTCTATTGAAAGTACTACTTCTGCTTTTTAAACCACAATAAAATAGCTAGGAAAAGCAGAAAAAGATCAGAAATGGATAATTTAATAGTACAGACATTTTTTCTTTCCTTAGAATTTTGGTCTTACCTTTAGGATGACTCTTTTAGTGGATAGATAGTTATTGGTGTGGTTACTGTAGTATATTTGTTACCTTTTTATGGACTTTGGGAAATATTGGAAGACAAAAGCAAATTCTTAGATAACATGCAACATAAAAAAGATGGTGGATTACATTCAGGGATAGACTAGTGATCGTGGATTAAATGGGAAGAAAGCATCACATTCCCTGAGAAAACATCCAAATTAGTGTGCATTTAGGAATTCCAAATCATCTCCAGGGTGAATGTATTATCTTTAATAGTCTGAGAGCTTCAAGAATTGCTGAAGTCACAGAGCTTACTCCTATGTGTTTGCAGTTTCCAGGTCCCATTGTACCTTTGCAATATGATGAGGTGGGCAGGCATATTAAATGATATCAAGTATACCAGAGAATGATACTTGTTTAATTTGGAAAGTCTTGTAGCAGAGTATTTTAAAGTCTTATGGGATTCTTCTCAGACACTAAAAAGAAATTGCACTGGCTTTTCCAAACAAAGGGAGGGAAATCTGTAAGGGATAATATTCTGGAATGCAGGATCAAAGTAATGCATTTGCAGGATTTTGTGGGGATACACAACTGAATAGAAATTGCTTTATATCTTAAGGACTGTCACCTATGAATTGTACCATTTTAATAGAGAGAATGATTTCTTAGCCCTGTAATGCCCTTCGAGAGGATGTACTTAATGTTTAAACCAATAAACTGCAAAATATACTTAAATATATTACCCCAAATATAAAACATTATGTAAATCCTATTAACAGCTATTAATTATATACTGGATTGCTAAACACATGGATGGATTTTTTTCCTATCCAATAGTACAAAGAATAATTATGGAATTTACTTTTCACCACCTATTAAAATCTAGCTTTTTTGTTTTTTGTTGTTCCAAATAGGTTGAGGGTTTTCTGGGAAATAATAACTAGATGGGAGTTAATGATTCAAGGTGATCAACTCCTTCCAGATGGTAATTGATTCCCAGGAAATATTCTGTGCTTCAATTATTATTATTTAATGGTCGAAAGCAGATCATTTCAATCAATTGATGTATATATTTGACTGAATATTCTTAAATATAATCACATGGTATATTGTCTTCATCATCAGAAATATAAGTGCAGGTTTGTGTAGTGTTAAACTGCTCTACTACCTTTAAGCTCTTCTTACCCTTTGGTATGTGATACCTAGAAAGATTTCTAAACTCCTCCACCCCTTCCCACCCCGTTCTTTACTCATATTACTTTTTGAGTTCAGCAATGTCAAAGAGGCTTCTCTTCTTTTTAACATTTCAGCATTAATGTGGTATCATCCTACATGAAAATTTAAATCTGAAAACCTATTATTTAAACTGTGCAGGAAAGGCAAAGAAATTCTTGACTTATGGGTCATTTCCTGCCCTTCCCCCTCCAATTTGCCAAATGATAAAAATCTAGCATATTATTCCTAAAGACATCTATTATTGCTTAGTTGAGGCTTGCAAAGGCATTCTATCCCCAGGTCATTTACTTGGGGAGGTGAGATTATTCTAGGAGGCAGTAACTAGTCACAAAGAGGAAGGTGCTTTTCTCTAATAAATCCCCTACAAATATGCTTACTGAAATGCTTTACAAGGCAGAACCAAAACCGAACTAAATGAAACCAAAGCTTCATTTGAGTTGTAGATGTGACAGAATGCTCATATCACTTGATGTGATGGGCAATTTGACTGTTTGCAAATGCCTATCAACTCACTAATGAGATCACAGACCCGATTCATGAGCAGCTTACATGCTGAAAACCAAAACGAGATGACACGTTTACAGCCATCAAGTGATAAAAGTACATTCAATTAGAGAATTCACCTTCTAAGCCATGTAGAGCTCTTAAATAATGGGAATTTAGTTCATTTGATATCTTCTAGGTTATGCTCAGTTTAGTTCATTGATTTAAAGGGACATGCAAGCACTGCCTGGCTAAACTATGATGCTCAGACAGATCAATATATAGAAAAAGGAACTCCTAACAAACTTAGAATGCCTAACCAAAGATGTTAAATGAGGTCAATTTCTACAGCTTGTCTAGGTGGTGCAATAGAGTTCCGACCTTAGATTAGGAAAGACCCAAGGTCAAATCCTGCCTCTGGCACTGAATCAGTGACTCTGGCCAGATTACAAAGTCTCATTTGAATTTCATTTTATCTGTAAAATCAGGATAATAATAAAACCTACGGAACAGGATTCTTGTGATGATCAAGTGAGATAATATGGCAAGTCCTTCGAAAACCTTAAAGTGCTATATAATGTCGACCATCACCATCACCACCACCACCACCACCACCATCATCATCATCTCAAATTTTTGTAAACTATGAGACCACACTACAGATTTATTTTCTTTTATATTTATAAGGCTCTGAGGACTCAACAGATCTGTTGATTATCATTAGTTTAAAAAAAACAAATCTCCAGAATCTGCTCAGTCCATTCAGAATATATTTTTTGAGCTTTTCTTATATACATTTTTGTTTCATTATTATTATTTTTAAAGTCTAAGTAGTTGCTTGGATCTTTTTCTACCACAAATCCTATAGAATTTTCCACTAAGGCCCTAAGGCAACAAGAATTGGTTAAGTGCTTACAATGTGCCAAGCACTGTGCTAAGTTCCAAAAGTGAAGATTAATGGAATGCTGGCATGAATATTCTTTTGGCCCCTTGCTAGACTGTCTAGTTAATGGTGGTTTAAATGAAAATGCAAGAAACTAAGTGGTTTTTTTCTTACTTCAAAAAGAGATGTTGTATGGGTAAGTGGAGTCAGGACAGGAGGGAACTTTTTAAAAGAAGAAAAATTGTTTTTTGCATTATTTTAAGTACTAAATATCACAATGGTGATGGTAGCTATTAGTCAAAACTGATACGGAAGCTGAATGGAGCCTCATCCCAGTGCTGTCCTCAAGATTTGTGCAACAGGACTGTGAGAGAGTGGAAACCATGGTATAATGACATCATTCTTTTCTTGTAACAAACAGATATAAATACATCAATTTCCATTCTATGGAGGGTCACAATAGAGTTAATTATAGAGAAGTCCACAGCTCTCACTTAAGTCTAAATCTTTTGAGTATTAGAAGGAAGTGTCCTAAGTTTTTAGTAATGATTTTAATTACATGTCTGCTTTACACAGGTCCGTGCTAGTGCGATTGCTCAGGATGCTGATCAGAATTACGACTATGCCAGTAACAGTGTGGTTCTTCATTTGGAGCCAGGAGATGAAGTCTACATAAAATTAGACGGAGGGAAAGCACATGGAGGAAATAACAACAAATACAGCACGTTTTCTGGATTTATTATTTATGCAGACTGATAATTCAGAAACTAAGCTTATTTCTTCTGAATCTGAGCACTGGATCCATTACGGCTCATGCCTGTGAATCAAGAATCCCAGTGGATACCAACAGTGGGGCACATCAGTGTGTGTGTGTTGGGGGGAGGGGGGAAATCAAATGCTACCTGACTCACATCTGTACAACTCAGAAAAAAACCTTATGTTAAAAAAAATTAAAAGCAAGATACGCAGATGTGTGATCCACTACCGCCGCCAAAGCAAATACTCCTTAATGTTAGTGTCCATGTGAATGAAGTCCTATAGAGATCACAACTTTTTATAGAAAAATCTACTACACTGAATTATTTCTTCAGTATTTATGATACTTTGGTGTATTATGGTATCGCTGCTTTTATCCATATGTCAGCTTTGGTTCTTGTGAGTTTACCTGCTAATTATGATACCTGGAGGCCACTTATGGTGTGGTGAGAGACGATTTTATGCTAAAAGGAAAGGTTCGAGGAAAATCATTTTGTTTCTTTCCAAAGAAATTGTTTGCCTTGTATTTTTGTTACTCTTGCACCTAAACCTAGGAATGATTCAGCTTTAAGCCTTAACCTGGAATGTTCTAGATTTTGAGCCTTGAATTATTGCCACATATTTTAATTTTTATTAATTTAAATTTTTTATTTGGTTTTCCTCTCCCTCTAATGATGATTCTTAGAAACAGATCTAGAATGTGACATTGAATTGTCCTGTACATGTGCTAAGAAATTTGTGTATCTACAGTGTTTAGATAGTTTCATAATTGTTCATCTTGTCAATATAAAAATTGAGTCCATATAAAAAAAATTCTACACTTCCTTCAAAAGGCAAAAGCATTTCTTCTTTCATATAAATTCAGATTACCATCCTTTTCCCCATCCACACCCCTCATGCCCTGGGATGGAACAAAAGGTTATAAATGCACAGAGGCTTAATTTGAGCCACAGCATGAATTACTAAGGGGACAGTTTGTAATGCCTTCAAACCCTTACTACAAGTTTGTAGCCTGAGGTTATTTCAAAATTAACAGATAGACATATTATCAATACAGCAAGAAGTATATATTTTATACACAATATATATTATATATAATATGTACATTATATATAATGTATATATATCTTATTATGTGGCTTAGGCACAGTGGATATAGAGTCTAGAGAACTACATTTTTAAAAAGTATACTATATATGGTATTTGAATTATTTTGAATGTCAAAAATGTATGGAGTACCAAAACAACAGTTCTTAGTGAAAACAGTTCCTACTAAGTATTTTAGAAGAGATTATTATTTTGCGTAGGTTAAAGATGGCCTGCAGCACATTTTCCTTCCAAATGGACCGCTCCTCTCTTACTCGAATCAAGAGTTTATCCCGGAGTCTGTGGTAGACTTATTAACTTTAGGTTTACAGTAAGAAAGTGGCTTCTCCTTCAGTGTTGATGTATTACATGTATTTGAGCCATCAATTTGTTCTTGTTGCAGAGGTGGACTGAAACTGACACTACTGTAGATTTTGAGCCCAGTAAGAGGCCAAAATCCAGCCTTTCTGGTTAGCACGTACCGCCAAAAGCCATCTCTTTAATCTACCGAGTGAAAGATATAAAGTACGCGTTGTCATACACTGAACTGTCAAACAACTTCCCCCATAATGATGAAAAATCTATTCCTTGCTATTTGCATTTGAAGATCCTTTGACAAATAGCTTTCAGCAACAGAAATTTAAAAATACTTAACCCACTTGTTTCATTGCTGAAGGAATCGTACGTGTTCTTTCCTGCATTTTTCTCTTTGGCTTGTCTCTTTTGGGACAGTTCCATTCCGAGTCTATAGGTCATCATCATAGCTCCACTATGTTCATTGTCAGTAAACCTCTAAGGTAGCCTAGCCAAGATCTCAAAACAGCAGGATTGTTGTTCATCGATATATTTATTTATAGTTCCTGTTTTCCCTACTAACATGCTCCAGTGTGGTTAAATACCATGATTTACCAGAAGAAAAAGCATGAAGATACTTACCACGTGTAATGATTACTCTTCTCTGGTCTTTCTAATGCTAAGTTATTTCATTAAAAAAAAAAAAAAAGATTACAATGGGCTTCCCTTCCACTTACGGGACTTTCACAATTGTGGAGATGTATGTTTACTACAGAGGAAATTGGAAACAAGGTTTGGGGAAGCTTTGTGTGTATCACCTAGGAAAATAAGCATCTAAGCAAAAGATTTTTTTTAGGAGCTGAGTACACCAAGGAGTTAATAAAAGGACTTCATTCCACAGGGGGAAAAAAACCCAACCACCCAGAGCTGGGTACCAAGCTCTAAAAATCAAGACTGTCATTTCTAATAGATATGACCTTTTCTTCAGATAAATAAGCATTGCTTACCCCTGTTTAGGCCCAGAGAAAAATACGCAAAGAAAAAGTACCCAAAATGGGAAAATGTATAAGGCAAACATTTCTTTCTTTCTTTATGTATTTATTTATTTTGCATCATAACTTACAAACCAATTAAATTGTGGCCTTTGTTATACATGTAATGATGATGATTCATTAAACTATATTATGTAATATATTTCAGCTTTTATTATTACATTTTTATAATTCAGGGTGAGTATTCATGTGGTTCATGCTTACGCATTTCCAAATAAGCATGAGAACAAAATTTAAAACAAAACAGATATGGACCTCTGAATGCAGTAAGGAGAGGGACTTGCTTTTATTGTCTGTATATGTGTGTGTGTGTGTGTGAGAGAGAGAGAGAGAGACAGACAGACAGACAGAGACAGAGAGAGAGAGAAAGAGGGAGAGAGAGAAAGAGAATATACATTAGATATTTCATTTAAAAATATTCTAAAGCATTTGTGAATTGGTAACACGTGACAGTATTTTTTGAAGAAAAACTTAAAATCTCAAGTTCAGTTGCTACAGAAGCTACTTTATAGTGCCATATTATTCATTAAGCATTAATTAAAGAACAGCAGGATAATTAGTAGGATCATCAATATTACAGGAAACCTCAAATTGCTCCAGAGGGGGGTAATTTAACAGGAAACAGTTTAAATTTTCTCAAGTAGTGCAGCTGATGAATCTTCAAAAGAGTCCAATTATTTGGTAAGTATAGGATTAAAATCATTGTTTGGACACAGGTATTTCTCAAATTTTTTAAAATAAGGAAAACTGGTATCAGAAGTAGCCAGATTCAGAGATAAGGCAAACCTCTCATTATTCTAATAAAAAGAAAGGTTATTAGCCCTGAGGGACTCTGAATAGTTTCCCACAGGTTTACCGCAGTCCTCAACACCCCCTCCCCCACAACTGACTTGGTTTCAAATAGTTGGATTTTCTGTCAGTTTCATGTGCAAGATGTAGAAATGATTTTTACTATTTGAAAGTTAGCCATCATTTAGGAGTCTCTACTAGTATCTTCTCAATTGCATCCTCAGATATGCCACTAATTAACATCTGAAGAACTGCACTGGGTAAGGGTATGAGACTTCCATATGTTTGGTATGTATGTCATGAGCAAACAGAAGTTTTTCTTCATAACCTTCATCCACCAGTAGCCATACCTTGCAAAAAAATGTTAACGTACTCCTTGGTATTTGTCTAGCATTTTATATTTTCTGAGGGCTTTATAACTATTTTTATTCATGAATCTTATTTTGCTTATGGTAAAGGATAGTGCCTACTTGTCATTGTCTGTGTAGTAAGAGACCCTTGATAAATATTTTTCAGTGAGGATGATATTGCTGAATTCTGGTAGAGACAACATCTGGATTCAGGGCACATAAATCGATCACTCTTCCCTCAGCTATTTATGGTATAATGTCCCAAAACCTGCCTGAGGGGTTGCCTCTGATAGGTGATGCTGTCTTGAATGACCACTTAAGCATACCACCAGTGATACTATGATCTGGCTTTACATTCAGGTCACCTTTCTCGGAGGTCTGCTCCTTCCTAAATTTCAGTGATCTCTCTGTTCCCTCTGTCTTTCTTTTGCATTTAAAATCAATGAATACCAAGAGGTCTAGAGGACTAGACCACTCATGCTTCACATAAAGAAAGAAGAGAAATGTTTATTAAATCAAAAGTTGGATAGCATTATGAGAAAGCTTTAAAGGAAACAAGACAGGCAAATTAGTAGCTTTAAAAATGGAGGGCAGATCTCACTTTCCCTAGTGTGCACAGGGAGCCTGAGTATTGAACAATCTTTGAAGTCGAAGAGAATTCTGATTTAGTGGTTGTCTTTGGGGGTCGAGCCAAATTGACCCAGAAAAATTTATGATATCTTCCCTCTGCCTCAACAAGATTTCTGAAATAATTAATGGGTTTTTTAATATTTTATAGATGGATGAATGAACAATAGCTTTCCAACTATGTAGCTCTAAAAATGATCTGAGAGCTTCTCTCCACTCTGCTTATTAGAATTGCCACTTTTTGAATGGGTTAACCTCATACAACTGCCGAGTGACCGTGTTTATCTGGAGGCTGAACAATCCCTCCCATGACTGAAAGAGCGTAGTGGATGCCAGAAGATATCAATTTGGAGACAATGCAGATTTGGAGGAATACTTTGTGATTGTCTAGATAGCAGAAGTGTACAAGAGATGACTAGTAACTTTATTTCAGGGTTAAGTTTTCAAACATTCCCTTGATGTCGTTAGCTCTGGCTAAAGGTATTCTAGCACATTAATCATATTTAATGACCACTCTGGTGCAAAATAAGCAATTCAAAAAGATATGATCTGTGAACTCTGGGAATGTGGTTTAAAAGATTAATTTGCACTTGTAGGTAAAATTCTTCACTTACAGGCCAATCAAATGTTTAAGCAAATCCCAGATAGTCTAAAAATCTGGGAAGCCATGCCTAGCAAGTGATTGACAAGGCATATATCAAAAGAAGTTCTCACAGGATCATAGGGCTAGTCAAGACCTTAGAGGTCATCTAGTCCAACTCCCTCTTTTGCAGATGAGGAAACTGAGACCCACTAGTTAAGTTAATAATCCAAGGCCATAAAGGTAGTAAGTGGTGGACCTGAGATTTGAACTCAGAACCCCTGGCTCCAAGTTCAGCTTCCTTTTCTTTGTAATATGCAGTCAAATATTACTTATCTCACATAATGTGAGTGTTGCTGCTGAACCTGTTGAAACCCTGTCCCAAGTAACTTAGGCTTCCAGAAGTTCTGGGGCGAATGCCCTTTAAAGGGGTTTATGTGTCTGGAGAATTTGTGGAAAAACGGAATTTCTCTCAATCTCTCTCTCTCTCTCTCTCTCTCTCTCTCTCTCTCTCTCTCTCTCTCTCTCTCTCTCTCTCTCTCTTTCTCTCTCTCTCTCTCTCTCTCTCTCTCTCTCTCCACATATACACAATTCATATCAGTGGAAGGCATTCCCATGCCAAAATAAAGTGGAGGTATTTTCCTTATTGATATACTAACATACGTAACTATAGCTCTATTTGGTGGCCAGAGTCTCAGTATAACTAACTAACTTAAATCAATAAACAGTAGGGATGGTCCTATTCCTTTTTGCCTCAGGCCTTCTTTGGGCTCCTCATTCTTTTGCCATGGCTTTTCTGTTACCTGTGAAAAGGGCGAAATAATACCCTTCTACTACATGATGCTGTTATAAGACTATTTAATGTCGGCAGAGTGGCTTGGTTCACTCCTTGAAAGTACAGAAAGCTGCAGAAATAACAAAATTGTGAAGTAAGAGAGAATATGGAAATATCTCATGTCAGGTGAGGTATTTTTCTAAATGGGTGCAGGGCTCAATTTGTACTCAGTCAGATATTACTAAGTCAAGATTCTAGAGACTGCTCATCTCACATGATACTTCCATGAGAAAGATACCAGTGCAGTTTTCCTACAACAACTCTTTTGCAACTAACAGCCTGGTCTTTTGTCACATAAGAAAGAACTTCCCCCATCCTAGGCCATTTTGTGGAATGAACAGGCCTGGCAGAGATGCCACCAAGAAGGAGGGACTACTACAGATGAGGCTTAAAAAAATTACAGTAATTATAGAGAGACAAATTAGTTAGTAATTTACAAACAAATATTAGAGAGAGACTCCAAGTGTGAAAAGTCAGTGATATAATAAGATTTGAGAAATGGAGCATGAGCTTTAAAACAGGTGTTAGGCAGAGTACATTTCTGGTGATGAAAACCAGAGTCCAAGTCCATTGGTACCCAGGCTTTAAAATTAGTTTGGACAAAACTAATAACTGGATTAGTGATAGAAATCAGGAACCCAAGGGACTGAAAATGGTAGGATAAAAGGGAGTTATATAATGGACACAGGTTAACATGCCAAAATAAGTCATTCTAATGATTTAACCAAGGGCTCCAATTGGATAGGGCAATTCATATCAGGGCTTCAATTTTAGTTAAATATAATGGGGAAAAGATGAGTTCCTCAAGAGATGTGATGGTGATTTTTGTGCATCCCAGGTACATTTGAGTGTTTCTTAACTTCTTGGCACCAAAAAATTTCTTTTACCTAGTTTAATATCTTGAACCCACTGGCTTAGAAAAGGAATCATGGGGGAACTCTGGCTCATTTAGTAATACCTCCAGGTGGATTCCCTCTAGGAATCACTTCCTATCCACATTGGTAGCTTTGAGGGTGCTTCTTTAAAGGTGCAAGGATAAAGGGAATATCCACAGCTACAAACAGGCTTTGGGAGAAGGGAAGCTGGTTGAGAAGAAATTAATCTTCCTGAAAATCAATGTCCAGGTCAACTTACATATCACTCACTATACTAACAATCCTATGCTACTCACATTGTGGACTAAAGAAGGGGATGCTTATAGAAATAAAATGTTCATCTTTGCTTACAACACATTTGTGAAATAACTGAGGCAGTCAATCCACAGTCTGATAGATTTGACTGATTTGAAGAGTCATCAATTAAAAACCAACCAGCAGAAATAACCCAATACAAACACAGTTAAGCGAGACAATTAATTTGATATTTTATACAATTAATTTCACTAGTCAAGGAACCAAACTATTTTCTTTGTTAGGTAAAACCTAATTTCTCCTGTAACATTAGGAAAGGATCAATCTAGACTTGTTAGTGCATAACCACAAAATATAAGTTGAATAGATTGTGAAAAAATTAAGCTTAAATCAGTTTGTTGTCTGCTTCCAACAGAAAGAGTCATGACCCATGTTAATAATTCAACCCAGCTGTGGTCCCTCCACATTCCAATGCAATGGAAGTTTCCTGCCCTATAGAAAGACTTTAATGCCTCCAAATCTGAATAGTCTAATTGGAACAAGGGCAACACTGAGTGGACAGACTCACGGAAAAATATATGTGTGTGTGTGTGTGTGTGTGTGTGTGTGTGTGTGTGTGTGTGTGTGTGTGTGTGTATGCATAGGAAGCACTGTTGTACACTGAAAAGAGTGGGATTCAGAATAAGAGTGTTCAAATCCTGGCTGTCATTTACTACCTGATAATCTCAGTCAAGTCACTTAACACTCAGAACCTCAGTTTTCTCATCTGTAAAATGATATATTTTAATTAAATGTCCTCTAAATCTCTCATCTTATAAGATATTCCAATTGCCAACCAACACACTTACTTTATAGCCTCATCTTTTTTTGTCTCTGAATTTAAGGCAGAAATATAAAAAGACTTTGGTCCAAGACCCACCCACTCTCTTTTCCTTTTCATGCTGAGAACATTAGCAAGAACTAGGTCTCTGTTCACCCCTGTGCTAGACTTGACAACATGTAAGTAGTTCCTTTTGAGGTCAGACTGGAGAATGTATGAATTCATCCTCCTACTAGTTAACAAGGTACGATCCTCTGCTTCTTATTATCTCTCGCCACCCCATAGCCAATATGTTTTCAAATCCTCTCCCTTCTATCTTTGTAAAGTCTCTCTTATATGCCTTTGATTTTTCGATGCTGCTGCCACCATGATACAGGCCCTCATCACCTCAGTCCTGGACTATTACAATGGCTTGTTGGTTGGTCTCCCTGCCTCAAGTCTCTCATTAATCCAGTCAATCTTCCATTCAGTTATCCAAGTGATCTTCCTAAAACCCTGGTCTGAATATGTCCCTCCTTCTATTCTGTATTCTCCAATGGCTCCTTATTAGCTTCAGCATCAGATATAAAATCATCTGTTTGGTTTTAAAGCCCTTTGTAACCTGGCCCCTTCCTACTTTTCTTTAAGTATTCCTATACTCCACTTGTGCTTCTATCCAGTGACACTGTCCTCTTTGCTGCTCTTCATAGGAGACACTCCATTTCTTGACTCCATACATTTTTATTGGATGTTACTCATGCCTGGAATGCTCTCCCTCCTTATCTCCATGTAGAGGCTCCTCTGGCTTCTTTCAAGTCTCAGTGAAAACATCATTTTTTTCAAGAACGCTTTCCCCAAACCTCTTAATGCCAATGCCTTCTTTCTGAGCCAATTTATCCTGCATGTATCTTATTTGTACCTGATTCTTGGTTGTTCTCCCTTTAGATTGTTAGCTCCTTCAGAGTAAGGACTATTTTTTTGTCTTTCTTTAAATCACTAGTGCTCTGTGCTGTGCATGGCACAAGGCAGATGCTTCATGAGAGCTTGTTGACTTGGCTTGACCTGACTTGACTTGTTTTTTTTTGCTTTTTGGAAAATGTTTGGAACAAGGGTTTTGTACTCTCATATGAATCGTATCTCATCATGGTGAATGCTCTTAATGAAGCACTAAAAGCTTATCTAATGATGAATTAGGAGACTGAGTTTATCCCAGAAAAAAATAAACCAGTCTAGTTCAATCTTAGTGGTAAAGATTAGAAGTGCCATTTGGATGAACCAAGAGAAGAGGATCCATTTTGATTTCTTTCTCCACTGTGGTCGTGGGAAGTTCTCCCTATCAAACCATCAACAAGATAATGACTATGTGCCAGGGGCTGTCTGAGGTGCTAGGGATACCAGTACAAAGAATGAAATAATCTTAGCTCTGAAGAGGCTTGCCTTCTATCAGAGGAGATAATATGTACACATATAAGTATGTTCAGAATAAATGAAAATGATAAGAAAAGGCTAGAGAGATGCAAGATTTCTTGATGATAAGAAGGAAGATGAAATTCAGTTTTACTCTGACAGTAACAATCCAAAGTACCTTTGTGATGCTCTGAAGGCTATTTGTGGACCAAAAGACACTTGCTGCATCTCAACTATTCAGTGCTTAAGAAGCCATACTGATCAATGATAAGGATATGATCCTGGAGAGATAAATTTCCATTTCACAGTTTACTTCTTTTTTTAAAATATGTAACAAGGTACTACAATCCTTTACAAAGCCGCCCTACTTTTCTATGCTTCCTTCTAAGTTTTATTTTGTTCTCTGTTGTGCATTTTTAATTTTTTTCTCCCTCCCCATCCTATCCTGGAGAAGGCTACTGTTAGACACATAGGTATGTGTGTATTTGCATATGTATGTATATGTATATAAAACTATGCTGTACATACTTATATTTAATAGTTCATTGTCTAGATGTGGATAGCATCTTCCTTCAAAGGTCCTTCGTAGTTTATTTGAGTATTTATAATACTCAGAATGACTTAATTGTTCAAAGTTGTTCTTAGAATAATTACTGTGCAGAATGTTCTCTTGGTTTTGTTCATTTTGCTCTTCATTATTTCATGCAAGTATTTCTATGTTTTTCTAAAATTAACCAGCTCATCATTTGTTATAGCACAGTGGTATTCCATCACAATCATATACCATATCTTGTTTAGCCACTTCCCAATTGATGGACATCCCCTCAATTTCCAGTTCTTCACCATCACAAAGAGAGCTGCTATAAATATTTCAGAGCATATAAATTCTTTCCCCTAATTCCCTTGGGAAACAGATGTAATAGTGTTATTGCTGGGTCAAAATGTATACAAAGTTTTATGACTTTTTGGGCATAATTCCAGATTGTACTCAAAGTGGTTGTACCAAGTTCACTATTGCACCAATAGTGAATTAGTGCCCCAATTTTTCCACATTCCCTCTAACATTTGTCACTTTCCCCTTCTTTCATTTCAGCCAATCTGACAGGTATAAAATGATACCTAGAAGTTATTTTAATTGGCAATAGTGATTTAGAGAAGCTTTTCATTGGACTATATATAACTTTGATGTCTTCATTGAAAAGCTGTCTGGAGAGTATTGTGAGAAGATGGCAGAGCAGGTCAGAAAATTCCAAGCTCCCCAGATTTCCCCCACAAACAAGACAAAATAATACCTGAGAGCAAATGTAGAGTGGGTAAAAATAAACAAGATTTGGGGGCCAGCTGGAGAAAATTAGAAGAAAACCTGTGAAGTGTAAATGCCTCTAGGCTAGTTCTACTGAAATAGCAAGTGATGAGCCCTGGGGCTAGCTGAATTGAGCTGAAGCCTCAATCCCAGTCACAGGAATTTTTATCCCCTGGACAGGGTGGGAAGCTGGGAGTCTGAGCAGAGGAAGATTGAGAGAATCTCTGCTGATAAGGGATACCAGGCCTAGTGTGCTTCTGGGACATAGCCCTGGACAAGAAGGAACCAGCACATGCCCACTGAGTGCAGAAAAAGTGGGGCAGGAATTCTCACTGGCTGTGGATCCTTATAGGAAGGAAAAATTCTTGGTTTCTGTTCCAGGTCAAAGAAAAGAACTGAAAGAGGACCTGAGGGCAGAAGCGCCATCATCCATACCCCAGGATTAGAGGTGATTACAACAATAAACTGCTACAAATAAAAAAAAATGAGCAGGCAAAGGAAAAAGAACCCAACTATAGAAAGTGACTATGGGAATAGAGAAGACAGGAGTCATCTTCAGAGAAGGATACTGAAACAAACAAAAAAAGTGTCTCCTACCCCAAAGAGGAACATCAAATGGTCACCTACCCCCCAAAATTCATGGGAAAACCTAAAAAAGACTTTATAAATCAAGTGAGAGAGATTAGGGACAAATTTTAAAAAAGAGAACAATCCAAGAAAAACAAGAAGATTATGATTAGAAAGTTAACCAAATGGAAAAGGAAATCTGAATCTTAAGGAAGAAAATAACTCCTTGAAAATTAGATTTGGGCAAGGGATAGTCAATGAAGTGAAAGGAAATCAAGAAATAACAAATAAAATATAAGGAATGAAAAAGTAGAAGGGAATGTGAAACATCTCATAAGAAAAACAACTGATCTGGAAAACAGATGAAGGAGAGAAAACATAAGAATAATTGGACTACCTGAAAGCTAAGATAAAAAAAATCTTGACACAATAATGCAAGAAATAATAAAAGAAAATTGTCCTAAAGTGTTAGAACAAAAAGGAAAAGCAGAAATTGAAAAAATTCTCCAATAAGCACCTGAAAGAGTTCCTATGAGGAAAACCTACAGGAATATCATAGCTAAATTCTGAAACCCCCAGCTTAAAGAGAAAATATTGTGAGAAACAAGAAAAAAACAATTAAAAATGTCAGCACAATTAAAATAACACAAAGTCTAGTAGTGGCTACACCAAAAAAACCTCATGTCTTAGAACACTATATATCAAAGATCAAAAGAACTGAGGTTGTGGTCAAAAATATCAAAAATCCTGAATGGGGAAGAAAAGACATTTAACAAATTGCCAGACTTTCAGGATTTTATTACAAAAAGACCTGAGCTCAATAGAAAATTTGACATAGATCCAAGAGAAATATGAAGTAAACATCGAAGACTAATTACAAGGGACTCAATTAGGACAGACTATTTACTTTTTATCCTAGGAAATGCAAATTGTATGTTTAAGACTGTAATTAGTAATTGGGTAGTTTGAAAGAAAGATTGGAATAGAGCTTAGCATAATGTGATAAAAGAGTAATTATCTTATACAAATGAGGTGCAAAGGGAAGAACTGACACAGAGGTGTTGGGACTGGAAGCTCAATTCCGTGTGGACGGTCTCGGGCGGGTAAAAGTGGGACTTCTAAATCTTAGAGTCTTACGAGGCCCTCCATGAACAGCGGGGGTTCGAGAAGGTCAGACTGATCTAGCTCGGCTAGCTCGGGTATTTCCGCCTCTCCCCCGGAGATACTTGATGGGTGGAGTCTCCTTGCCCTCGAGGTCGTCCCGGATTGGAGCACACCTAGTTACCTAACAGCATGGTATTGAGATGCAAACTGTGTGGCTGAAGATTAAGTAGGATTGAGGAAGCCAGAAAGCTCTCTCTTAGCACGTGTGGAGCCAAAGAGAAAAGTAGGGCTCCTCTTCTTTTCTTTCCTCTCTCCCCTCCCCCTCTCTCCCCGCTTGTACTTCTACTTCCAATCCCTTAAGCTTAGCCTCCTTAGGAAATCTCCCCCTCTTCCTCCTAAGGAAGACCTCCCTGCATTTGTAACCCGGACCCTGAAATAAAGCTCAACCCCTGTTTGACTCTGGAATGTCCTTTCTCTCATACCTTTATCCAGTTTGGCCAACCGAAGACCTGGGACAGGTAAGAAAGACTCGGGTAGCCCAATACAGGCCTCTAGGCTTGGCACAGAGGAATTAGATGTGGAGGAGGGCTGGTAGTTCTGGAACCCTACTCTTATCAGGAATATGTTAGAGAAGGCACTATCTATCTGTCTATCTATCTATCTATATCTATCTATCTATCATCTATCTATCTATCTATCTATTATCTATCTATCTCTACATCTATAACTATCTGTCTGTCTGTCTCTCAGTCTATAACTTGAAGGGTATAAAAGTCTTCTAAATTAAGAAAGAAATAAAAAACTAAGGAGATAGAGAGGGGGGAGAAGATAAGGGAGGGATCTTTAAATGGAACCCTAGTCACATCAGATCTGGGTTAAAGAGAGAATATACATTTAGAAGGAAAATAAAAGTCTTTTAAATTTATAAAGAAATAAGAAGGTAAGGGAATAGTATAAGGGGGGAAATAGAAGGATGGGAATAGAATTAGGGAGATATAGAAAGGTGTCTCGATTAACGGGAATGGGATAAAGAGGGAATGACGTACATTTGGAAGGCTATAAAAGTCTTCTAAATTCAGACAGAAACAAGAAGACAAGGCAAAAGGGTGGTGGTGGGGAAGAGGACAAAGGAGGGATCTTGGGTGGGGGTAGGTTAAGTAATAGGAGGGCAAGGTAACAGGCAGAAGTAAAATAAAGGAGTCAGAAGGGATAGGAAATAAGAGATACATAGAAACATAAAATAAAGGTCAGGAGTAGAATTTATTAGTGGAGGGGAAAAAACAGGGGTAGTAATCATAATTGCAGACAAAAATATTGCCGATAACGAGCATCCTTGTTTCAATCCTGGTCTTATTGGGAAGGCTTCTAGCTTATCCTCATTACAAAATATGCTTGTTGATGCTTTTAGGGAGATATTTCTTATCATATGAAGGAAAAATCCCTTTATGTCTTTTCTTTCAAGTGTTTTTTTTAAAATAGGAATGAATGTTGTCTTTTATCAAAAGCTTTTTCTGCATCTATTGATATAATAATATGATTTTTGTTACTTTTGGCATTAATATAATCAATTATGTTGACAGCTTTTTAAATTTTAAACCATCTTTGCATTCCTGGTATAAATCCCACTTGCTCACAACGTATAATCTTTATAATATATTGGGTAGTCTCATAACTAGTATTTTATTTAGGATTTTTGCATTCATATTCATTAATGAAATTGATCTATCATTTTCTTTGTCTGTTGTTGCTCTTCCTGATTTAGGTATCATTACTATATTTGTTTCATAAAAGGAGTTTGGTAGGATTCCTTCTTTGCCTATTATTCCAAATAATTTATTTAATATTGGAATTAACTAATCTTTTCATATTTGTTAGAATTTACTTGTAAATCATCTGGTCCAGATTTTTTTTTTTATGAAGCTCATTTATGGCCTGTTCAATTTCTTTTTCTAAAATAGGCTTATTTAGATGTTCTGTTCCCTCTTATGTTAATCTAGACAGTTTACATTTTTGTAAGAATTCTTCCATTTCACTTAAATTGTTAAATTTATTGGCAAGATTCTTCACAGAATTCTCCTTAATTGGTTGATCCTTCACCTGTAAGATGATCATCTACCTGAGAGCCAGTGTGGCTTCAGAAAGGGCTGAGGAACTGTTGATATGGTGTTTGCTGTCTGACAATTCCAGGAGAAATGCCAGGAGCAGAACAGAGGTCTGTACACAACATTTGTTGATCTGACCAAGGCCTTTGATACTATCAGTTGTGAGGGCTTATGAAAGACCATGGTGAAATTTGGATGCCCAGAGAAGTTCATCAATATTATACTCATGATGGCATCCTTGTACAGGTTCTGGATAATGGAACTGGGAATTGCAGTGTCTTGTGAGAAGAACAAGGAGGAAGTCAGGAAGTCAAGGATCATAGAGTAAGTGAGGGTGAGTAAGGAATTAAAAAATTGGAAAGGTAGGACTGGGGCATGTTGTGAAGATCTTTGCTTGCCAAGTAGGATATCACAGTGATAAGGAGCCATTAGTGTTTATTTAAAGATCACTTTGACAGCTAAATAGAGGACAGACTGTAATGGGGAGAGACTAGAGTATATAAAATATGTTGTAAAGACAGCCTGGATAGGACTTGGCAATATATTGGATATTAGAGTATGAGAAAGGATGAAGAGTTGAAGAAGAAATCAAGGTTGGGATCCTGGGTAACTGGGAAGATGTTTATACCCTCAAAATGATAGGATTTCAGGTAATGCGCTCAGTTCAGGGCATGTTTAATTTAAGATGTTGATGGGACATCCAGTTCTCAGTGTCCAATAGGTAATTGAAGATGTGAGTCTAGAAGGAAGGAGGAATTTTAGGGCTGAATAAATAAATCTGAGAATCAGCAGCCAGGAGTTGATGAGGTCATTAAGTGAAATAGTATAAAGGGAGAAGGGAAAAGGACCCAGGAACAATTCTTGGGGGACATCCACCATTAGCAGAGTTGACCTAGATGAAAATAGTTGAGTAGCCCATAACTTCTGAGTCAGATATATAGAAGGCATGACTATAGAGGACAAAAGGGCTTCTAGATAAATATAATAAGGACCCAATCCCCCAAAATGTTCTTTTCTCTATTAAAGTGGGAAATATAGGAAACTACATGTTTATTATAATGTTCAAAACATTTTAAGTCTTATTCTGAGTTGCTTTTAGTCTGTTCATGTTTTTTTTAATATTATCAATCACCGCAACTATTCATCTTTTGATATTTTCCTTCTTCACATACTCTGTCACCCATCCCTAGAATGCATTTTCTGTCATCCATACCTTTTAGAATCCTCAGCTTCCTTCACTTTTCAACTCCAGTGACATCTCTTACAGAAAGCCTTTTTTGACTCCCCTTAGCTGTCAGTTCTCTCTCCTTGATAAAACTGACTTGTATTTATTTGTCTATTTAAATATTGTATCATCTAGTGGAATGTACCATTCTTGTCAACAGGGACTAGTTTGCTTTTTAATTTGCATTAGCAGAGTTTCTTACAAATAGTATGTACTCAATAATTATTTTTTGATCAAGGAGATGGTAAGACAAAGAATAGACAAGGGAAAAATTTGAGTGAAATACAAACTTACAAATTTGCTTTTGAATGTTACAGGATTAAGCTTGGCTATGGAATGGAAAAGTGGAAGACTGTATTAGAATTTGATCCAACAATTTGTTGCCTACACAATACGTATTTAAGACATAAACACACATATGTGTACACATATAAGCAGTCATACACACATATATATACCTAACATGAAGGGAATAAAAATAGGTTTTAGAAAAATTTGAAAAGAGATATAGTCAGTTCTAGATAAGTATACAGTAAAATACATGAAAAGCAGACATTAATAAGGGAACTTATATTATGTTTAAAGTCATTATGTATTAATGAAACATGAGGCAAACACATAAATGATCTGTGATATGATTATTGTTGGAAATTCTCAGCATAGGAACCCCCTTCACCAATGTAGATCTTTGGGCTCTGGGTGTACCATAAAATCCACTCTAACAATTTTTTCCTTTGCTTCTCTAAGGAGTACCTGTGAACCTATCCTTCCATTTATATGAAACTTTTTTTTTCTAGTATTGGTTATAACAAGAGTATCAGGGATGACACAATTCAGCTCCTCCAGTAACATCCTCACTAATTGGTCAATGGAAAAGGATCTTTCATTTAGAATACTATTAGTCAAATTGAAGTTTACTGATGTTCTAAAGCTGTATAGTTCTTTGTACCCTCTACTTGCTTTTCTGCCATTTCTGCAGAAGCAGCTGTATGAACTGAGGATTATTTAAAATGTTTTCCTTGTTTCATGGCTTGAAAACATTCACCCTGCCCCCTCTTCTAATCATCCAGGGTGCCAGTCTACTGGTGATGTACTTCTTTGTAGTTATTTGGGTTTATCCTTACAAAACAGACTCTGTCTATCACTAGGTCTAGAACCTCCAACTTTGCAGTGTGGTGGAACTTATTAGAGTTGTGTTAAGTGCAACGTTCTTCAGAATCATGGTGTGGTATTGGAATACATCTTAAAAATTATTCATTATAACCGACTTAAATGTATGCAAGTGATGAATATTCAAATCAACACTAGGATAACCATTAGAATGTTTAATTATGTTAGGAATAAAAAGATACAAACTACACAATGATATCAAAAGACTCAGAAGAGTGGTCAAAATTTCCTTAATTTTTATGAAAGATATTAATGTCTAGGAATAGAAAGGTCTTTCCTTAATTTGATCCATAATGGGGACTTTGTCTAAAACAATTTTCTTTAAAACCAAGAGCTAGCATTATTTGCAGTGAAACACACTGACAACTTTTCTAGTAAAACCATAGATGAAGCAAAGAGGATCCCTGTCTCCACTATTATTTGGCATGGTATAAGTAATACTAACTCTATCAATAAGAAAGAAAAATAAATCGAGGAAATGAGTTTTGATAGAGAGGAGAGAGAATTATGGCCTCACGTAGTCGAAACTTAGAACCACATCTCCCAAAATCAACAAAAAAAATAATAGATAATTTAGCACAGCATCAAGATACAAATTAAATGCATAAAATCATTTTCTCATATTGATATTACCAACAAAAGCCAGGAGGAACAGATAGAAAAATTCTAGTTAAAATACATATATTTTGGTTTTAGCTTATGAACACACGTGCTTGTGCACACACACGTGCTTGCACACACACACACACACACACACACACACACACAGAAGATTGGGAGGTAGGCACTATGGTATAAATGGAAATAGCACTGCATTTGGAATTAGAAGATGCTTCAAATCCTGGGCTGGGCAAGTAAATTTACCTCTCTGGACCTAAATGTCTTCTTTAAAAATAATTTTTTTTTCATAAAGACCTAGCTTTTCTCCCTCCCACTTATCTCCCTCTTTATAACCTCCTCATTGAGGAAGGAAGAAAAACAAAGCTCTTATTACAAACATGTACTCTATAAAGAAGCAAAACAAATTCCCACATTGGTCATGTACAAAAATAAATATTTCTCAACTTGCTCTCTGAGTCCATTACCTTTCTATTAGGAAGTGGGTAGCATGTTTCATCATGAGACCTCTGGAACTGTAGTTGGTTATTTTGTTGATCAGAGTTCTTGTCTTTCAAAGTTGTCTGCTGTTTTTATTTTTAGTATAATCAAGAGGCATAATGTCTCTATTTGAATGTGATTAAGGAGAATCTTTCCCACCCATTGTTGGACCTGGGAAGATTAGTAGGAAGGTCAACACCTTTTGTTAATGAGGCAGTGGTTCTTAAGAGATGTGAGGCCCTCTGGCTCTACAAAGTGTATAAAGAATCTGAGGTGTGGCTTTTATTTTGGGGCTTACCGGCTGCAAATGTTTGTTTGGCCAGATGAGGACTCTGGGAAGCTGCTAAAGGAGCGCCCCTTCCCTCCCTTGGTTTTGAGAACCCAGCTGTTGTACTTCCCTCTCTGGTAACTGGTCAGACAGTTGGAACAGTCTATTTAATTCAGTCAGAGAAAGCCATGTCTGTTGATTTTTAATTTCTCTGTATTTTCTTTGAAGTTCAGGGTGCTGGCTCCCTGAATGTTATATGTACTTGGTTGAAGGATTGATACATGTGCTTGAATAAAGTGATTGTTAATGCCTCAAAGTTGCCTTTCCTTTTGTGAATGCAGATCTAAGAGCCTAGAATAGCAGGCCCCCCTGTGTATGTTGGGGTGCTTACTGTTATAGGATCTTTTCCATCTTTCTTTTATTTCTTTGACATTCAGACTTGCTAGCAGTATTGCTGGGTTAAAAGATACGTAGTTTAATATCTTTGGGGACATAATTTCAAGTTGCTTTCCAGAATGGTTTTGAACCAATTCACAGGTCCACCAACACTGTATTAATGTACCTATTTTCCCATAGCTCCTCCTTTATTTGTCATTTTCTTTATTAGTCAAGTTTGCTAACCTGATGGGTGTGAGGTGGGAATTTCAGAGTTTTTTAAACTTGCATTTATCTAATTATTAATTACTTGAAGTAATCTGATTATAGGTAGCTTGGATTTCTTCCTCTAAAAACTGAAAATTCATATGTTTTAACCATTTGTCAATTGGGGAATGATTCTTATTCTTATAATTTTAAATCAGTATTCTATCTAAGAAATGAGACCTTAATCAGAGAAACATATTGCCCTACAATCTATCCACTGCACCACTTAGCTGCCACTTGAGATAAGATACTACTTATATTAAGAAAAGATCCATTATTTTTATGCTTTCGTGTGTGTGTGTGTATAACAAAAATGGATGTTGTATCTTGTCAAAAAATTTTCTACATCTAGTGATATGATCATATGATTCTTGTTGTTTTGCTAACATGATCAATAATGTTTATAGTTTTCCTAATATTTAATCAGCCCTGAATTCCTAGTATAAATTAAACCTACACATAGTACATAATCTTTGTGATCTGTTGATGTAACATCCTTGCTAAAATAACAGAAAATTTTTGCAATACTTCCCATTAGGGATATTAGTCTATTATTTTCTTTTTATGTTTTCTTTTTATGTTTTTATTTTTCTTCATTTAAGTATTGAGACTATATTTGTATAGAAGAAGAAATCTGGTAGAAGAAACATTTTTTCTAAAAAAAAATAATTCTTTATGTATTTTTTATCATTCTTTTTTGAGTTTCACATTCTATCCCTTCCTCCCAACCCCTCTTGCACCCACCAGGGAAGCAAGCAGTATGACATCAATAATGTATGTGAAATCAGGAAACCATATATCCATATTACAAAAGAAAAGCAACACAAATAAAGTGAGAAAATTAAATATACTTCAATTTGTACTCAAAGTTCATTGGTTCTCTTCAAAAGTCTGTTTTGTTTCTGACCACTGCCTCCCTCAATCTGCTCTCTTTCATATTAGTCCCTCCCACTTTCACTTATCCCTTTCTCTTTCTACTTCCCTGTAGGGTAAGATAGATTTTTATATCCAACTGAATGTGTATGTTATTCCCTCTTTGAGCCAATTCCAATGAGAGTAAGGTTCAAGTATTGCCCCCCCCAATCTTCCCTGCCACTGTAAGTGCTCTTTCATGTTTCTTACATATGCAATAATTTACCCCATCCTACCTTTCCCTTCTTTCTACTTCTAGGGCATGCCTTTTCTTAATTTATCATAGTTAACTCTCACCCATGCCCTCTGTCTATGTATATTCCTTATAACCACCTTAATTATAAAGTTTTTAAAAGTTATGAGTATCATCTTCCCATATAGAAATATAATTAGTTTGACCTCACTGAATCCCTTATGATTTCTCTTTCCTGTTTACCTTTTTATTCTTCTCTTGAGTCTTGTACTTGAAAGTGAAATTTTCTATTCTTCTCTGGTCTTTTCATCAGAAATCCTTGAAAGTTTTCTATTTCATTAAATATCCATTCTCCCCCCTACCCTCCCCAAAAGATTATACTCATTTTTGCTGAGTAGGTGATTCTTGATTATAGTCCTGTGCTGGACTGCACTCAGTGAGACACACTCTTTCAGACTACCTTTTAAGTTGTCTTGGGCTGAAAAATTGTTTCACTCTGATCTTTTGTTAGTTTGTTAGACTTTGTTTTGAGGTGTTATTTTAAAGCTGTTTGCAGGGGAATTTGAGAGAGCTTCAGTGAGTCCCTGCTTTTCCTCTGCTATCTACAACCTCTTTTTTCAGTTGGAATAAATTATTCTTTAAAAGTCTGTTATAATTTGATAGAATTCCTTTGTTAATCCATATGGTTATTATACATTTTATTTATGTTGCCAATTTTTTTAGCACATTGAATTCAGGGAAGTGTTTCCTAATACTTCCTTTTATTTCCTCTTTGTGGTTGTGAATTCATAGTTTTCATTTTTTGATACTGCTAATTTGGTTTTCTTCTTCCTTTAAAAAATCAAGTTAGCTAATGGGGTTTATCAATTTAATCATTTTTTTAATAATAGGTCTTAATTTTATTTATGAATGCATTGGTTGTTTCTTTCAATTTTGTTAATTGCTTTGATTTAATGAGGTTCTTTATTTAATTAGTTTATAAAATTTGTTACTTTTCAAATGTTTTTATTTGCATGCCCAGTTCATCGATCTGGTTTTCATTTATTGATAAAAAGATTTAGAAACATAAATTTTCTCTTATAAATTGGTTTGCTTGAATCCTTAAAAAGTATGTTGCTTCATTGCTATTAATAAAATTATTACTCTTACGATTTGTCTTAGACCCACTCATTCTTTAGGGTTGAGTTTAGCATATAATTGACTTTTAATGGTTTCATTAGCAGTCCTTTGTTAAACATATTTTTTTATCACATTGTGATACACAAGAATGCTTAATGTTTTTTCTTTTCTGCATTTGTTTGTGAGGTTTCCCAAATTCCATTATTTGTAGTATGAGGTGTTTGATCTCAATGATCTTGACAAGAACTTAGATTGTTGGAATGACAGGCCCTTGCCAGGGATGGAGTTAACTTTAAGGAAGATTGATAAGAATTATTTCCTACTAAAGTCTTTCAAATCTAACAAAAAAGGTTTTAAACAGAAAAGGAATAGAGAAGGAAAAATCTGACTATGTAGATCCATCAAATTATGTACCCTATGAAGATATAATAATGCGGGAAGAATAGTAGTAAAGATACTCACATGTTCACATAAAACAAAATCCAAGAAACTAATCAATAATCAAACCTATAGTTACACACACACATGTATAGATACACACACATATATGTGTATACATGTATATGTGCATTCATGTGCACATACGTAGAAATGCAAAAAAAATATGGGGAACAAGCAATACTGATTAGAGTTCAATATAATAAAGTACATTTGACTTCAGGGTATCACAGAGGCTTGGTGGAAAAGGATCCAAGATTAGAATGTGACTCTGGAAGTGTAAACTGTACTTTATTAAAAGACACCCCTACTCAAACATACATATAGAAATACACATCTATACATAGATATCCATATCTATATCTATATCTGTCTCTCTATCTACACACACTAATTGGATGCAGCTAGAGTAGCAGTGTATTTTGATAAGATATAGTCATATTAAGAAATTCAGTAGTCAGATGGGGAAGCATGGTGGAGAGAATATGGGCAAAGACAGGAGTATGATGAGACTTAAATGAGATAATAATTCAAAGTACTTGGCAAACCTTAAAGAACTGTATAAATGCCAGTTATCTTCATCTTCTTCTTCTTCATCATCATCTTATTACTATCATTATTATCTTATTATGATCAGCTTCTAGTCTGGTGATGACTTTGTTCCTTGAGACTGCCCTCTCTGGAGGCAGAGCCAAGATGGTGGAGTAAAGGCAGTGACTCCCCTAAGCTCTCCCCCAAACCCTTCCAACTATCTGTAAAAATGACTCTAAGAAAATTCTAGAGCAGCAGAACTCACAAAAACCAGAGTGAAACAAATTCCCATCCCAAGACAACTTGGAAAATCAGCTGGAAATGTTTGTCACCCCTGGGTGAGGGAGGAGCACAGTCCAGCACAGGTTGTGCCAGCATAGCCCTAACCTCAGCAAACCAGGAGCAGACCTCAGGAGACTAAATCAGCAGTGGCAGTGGCAGTGGTTGCTTCTGGAGCTCTCAGCCCACAGATGGCAAGGTGGTCAACAACTGGCCAGAAGGAGATGACAGGGGTCTTCTTTCTATGACTAAGGCAGGACTCTGTTGCTTTGCTCAAACTTGGATTTGGGTCATAGTCCTGGGTGGCAGTCTCAGGGCAAGGAGGAATACTGACATAGCAGAGCTTGTGGCATCAGTGGAGAGGGTACCCTCTTCACAATTCCAGAGCAAAAAAGAATGCTTGTCATTGTTCCCAAACCAGAGCACAAGCCAGGAGAGGAGTAAACACCTTTCCTTAGATCACACCATGTTGTAAGAACTGAAAACTTAGAGGTCCCTAGAATTATCTCTTAACACAACTACACAAAACTCTTGAAGTTTGAGACAGTGCACCCTTCACCCTGGAAGCAGTTAACAAACAGTTAAAAGTCAAGGAATAGGCTGAGAAAATGAGCAAATAATGGGGAAAAACTCTGACTATTGAAAGTTAGTATGGTGACAAAGAAGATCAAAATACACACTCAGAAGAAGACAATAAAGTCAAAGTTCTTACATCCAAAGTCTCCAAGAAAAATATGAATTGATCGTAGGCTATGGAAGAGCTCAAAAAAGATTTTGAAACTCAAGTAAAAGAAGTAGAAGAAAAATGGGAAGAGAAATGAGTGTGATAAAGAAAATCATGAAAAATAAGTCAGCAGCTTGGTAAAGAAGACATACAAAAAGTACTAAAGAAAATAGCACCTTACAAAACAGACTAGGCCTAATGGTAAAAGACATCCAAAAAACCAATCAGGAGATGAATGCCTTAAAAAGCAGAATTGGCCAAATGGAAAAAGAAGTCCAAAAACTCACTGAAGAAACCAATTCCTTAAAAATTAGAATGAAGCAAATGGAAGCTAATGACTTTATGAGAAATCAAGAAACAGTAAAACAAAAGCAAAAGAATGAAAAAAAAGAAGACACTGTGAAATATCTCATTAGAAAAAGAACTGACCTGGAATATAGATCCAGGAGAGGCACTTTAAAAATTATTAGACTCCCTGAAAGCCATGATCAAAAAAAGAGCCTAGACATGATATTTCTAGAAATTATCAAGGAAAACTACCCCAATGTTCTAAAACCAGAGGGTAAAGTAGAAAGAATTCACTGATTACCTCCTGAAAGAGATACCAAAATGAGACTGCCCTCTCTGTATTCCTGCCAAGCTCAAGAAATTTTATAGAGCAATACAAGGGTGTGTTGATAAACATTTAATAATCAAAAAAAGGTATGCACACACACTTTTAATTTTGGTCTGCTCTGTTAACATTTTCTTAAATTTAGACCATTGCTGCCATGCTTGGGTCACTAAATTATATGTAAGGATCCCTGGTGTGTTGTATGTTGATTTAGAAAGCTACATATTAATATTACGTATATTCTATTGTATTTCAAATATTTTGTTAAATATTTCTCAATTATGCTTTAATATGATTGGGGTTTCACTGGAAGTACTGGGTGCCACTGTGCTTGATGCCTCTGGTCCACACAATCAACAAAGCAATAAATCAAGCCTTGATTTGTAGCATTGATGATTTCTCATGTATAAAGGCTCACTCTAAAAATTTGACCATTGACTCCTGACCTGGTTGGAGATGGCTCCAGCACACCCATGAGTAAAGATCATGGGAAAATAGTGTTATTGAAGTATAATTCATATCAAAAGGACAGAAAGAGGAAAGAGATGAGAAGTCTGGATAATATCCCAAGAACAGCACAGATTGACAAAATGGTAATGATTAGGGACTTCAGTTGTCCATACTTCTGCTAGAACTCTCTGTGTGAAAAACAGAGCATCTAATAATGTATTAGCTTACCTTGGTGATAATTTCATGCTATAAAAAGGAGAGAAATCAACAGGAGGAAATTCTCTCTGAATCTGATTTCAACAACAAGGGGGAATTTGTTTTTAGGGCACAATGATGGGGACCTTGGAGGTGAGAGATCTCTCCATCCTGGTATTTGTGATACAGGAGAGGAAAGCCAGGCAAAGTCTCCACAAAGCCTAGAATTTTTTATTTTAATGAGTTCAGCAAAGGATAGGTAGTTTTGTATGAACTAAAATCCCCAATAGAGTGGGAGTAAGCCTAGGAGGGATGGGAAGCTATCGAAAATGAAATTCTGAAGAAAAAAAGAGAAATAATTCCACTGAGAAGGAAAAATGGAAGTTGGCTTAAAGAAACTGACATGGGCACACAAAGAACTCATCAACAAAGTTAGATTTGAAAAAGACATGTACAGAAAGTGGAAGCAATGAGAGGTAATGGAGGACGAATATAAAAGCATGAGTTGGTCCTGTGAGAATAATGGCAGATGGTACCGCTTAGAATGAGCTAAAGCTGGTAAGGCAAATTAAAGAAAACTTTTAAAAAGCTAGATTGAGAAAAAAAATGAAGGTTAAAATTATGTCTTGAAGGTGAATGGGACAATGACAACTGGCAATAGAGGAAAAGCAGAGCTCTCAGTTTTTACTTGTTTCTGTTCTTTCTGCCAAGGGGAATGTTCTTGGAATTTGAAAGGACAAGACAAAATGGCTGACAGGAAGTTCATTGCCAAAATAAATCAGGAGATAGTACAAGAGAATTCTGCTGAGTTTGAAGAATTCAGGTTAGATAAATTACATTCCTAGGAAGCAGAATGATGAAGTGGAAAGTAGGTTTAACTTGTAATGCTAAATTTGGAGTCATGGTACTCCATTAAACAATTTGGATGCCACATCTGTCACTTATTACCTGTTTATCCTTGGAAAAATCAAATAACCTCAGTTGCCTCAAAATGAGGGACTGGAATCAATGACTTTTAAGGCCCCTTCAGCTTTATATCAGTGAGCTCCTCTGGACTAAGAGGTGTGATTGAGGAGTTAATCTCAGTGACCTTTGATCATGAAGACCTAAAGAGCCACTGCAGGAATAGAAGTGCAAACTGTCTTGTTTTTCCAAGAAGAATAAAATATAGTCTATAAATTCTGGGTCAGATTGAATTTAATTTTGGCCAAATTGTAGATGGTATCATTAAAGAGCTTGTTAGTAAACATGTAGAAAAAGAAGTGGTAGCTACAAAAGAGTCACCGTGGCTTTATTCAATGTCAGACTAACTGCATTTCTTTTATTGACAGGATTATGAGACTGGTAGATTGAGAGTTGCTATAGATAAACTACCTAGATTTTTAGCAAAACAGTTGCAGAGTAAAAATGTAAAAATGATATGTAAATGTGGCCCAGATGATAATATAATTGGATGGATTTGAAATTCAAAGAATGCCTCTGTTTCTTCTCTCTATGTATAAGTTTATTTTTTCCCAATTTTAGGTGAATGTGAATTCTAGGATGGGAGTACCAAGGTACTGGTGAATTCGGGAGATGTAGTGGTTGCATATAAGTTCTAAACTTCTCTACAAAATGAGAAAAGGACTCCTCTGGTGAAGATTTGAGAGACATCATTTTGACATATGTTGGTAGCAGAGTTTACCATAAAAATGGTAGCAGTAGCCGCAGGAGGCAAAAGGTAACCAAAAAGCAATCTTTAGATAGATGTGCCCAGGCAACAACTTTTGGGAATATTAGAATGTCTAGAGAGATTTTAGGGCAGCAACTGAATGACAAAACTCATCAGTGGATGTTGGGATGTTAATGGCTAATGATAAAGAAAGTTCCTGTAGATAGATATGGAAAAACTGACACTTAAGGATAATGACAACAGCACAGAATGTGAAGAGAGAAGTATCAGTTATGGGATCAAGATAGGTACTGCCTCTTGGAGTACGGTAGAGAGCCATACCTAAGGGGAACTTTATGAGACTTGTATAAAGGGAGAAAAAAGAATTTCCAGGGTCAATAGTCAGGATGTACCCTTTTGATACATACATAGTCTACAAATGTAACTCACTATACTTGTATTTTAGATTTGAACTCAAATTCCCCAGGGACCTCATATATGCCAGGGGAAAGTGTGCTCCCAGCTTGGGGTGAAATGTTCTGTCCCAATAATTCTTGCTACATCTTGTCAGTAAATCTCTTTTCTACAAGTTATGTGAGTCTGTGTGACTGACTAATAATCGGGGGAGAAGATCTGTGGGGGTTTATGTTAGAATTCATACTCTTCAGGGTCATCTCTAGAACCATTAGAGGAATAATTATCAGCTATATTCTTTGAGGATGTCAAATCATAGGCATTAGGGTAACTTAGAGAAGCAGCCTCAGCAAGGGCATTACAAATGAATAAAGCAAGGATGATATGTTTATGAAACTTTATATTAATCAAACTTAGGATGGAAAGCTGCATAACAAAGTTAGAATTTTAAAAAAGATCTCAATGGGCTAGAACTTTGGAACAAATTTTTATGCAAGATGAAATTTAATAAAGATATATTTAAGTTAAAAATTAACTTTAATATTACAAGGTAGTAGTGGAGGGAGAAGGTGGCTAGACAGCATTTCATCTGGAAAAGATCTGGGAGTTTTAATGAACTGCAAATAGAATATGAGTCAACAATGTGATTTCTCAGCTAAGAAATACAATGAATCTAGGACTATATAACATCTAAGACTAGAAGGTGAAAAACTAAGGGGCAAACTACCTTAGGTAGACCATCTCCAGAGTACTGTGTTCAGTACTGGGTGTCTAGGAGTCTTCCTCATCACTTGACAATGGCCATCATCCTAATTTAGGCCTTTATTGTTTATGGCCATAACCTCTTGAATGATCTTCTGATGAACTCAAGAATATAAATTGCTTGGAGAGAGACTTTCTATTAGAATTGCAAGGAAAGCTGGAAAGTAATTTGGTGGAAAATAGATTTAGAGCAACAATTTGCACCACATACCACAATAAATTTCAAACATATATGATATAAATAGAAAAAAGTTGCAATATAAAAAATAGAGAAAAACCAAGGTAATAAGATTTACAACTATGGTTAGAGGAAGAATTCAAAATATAACACAGAACAGAGGAAGTTATAAAAAAAATCAAAATCTCAGTCTAGACAAAACTAAATATTTTACAAAATAAAATAAAAATTATAATGAAAAATAATAATGATAATAATATTGGTTAAAAGACTTGACCCATTATTTATATGATATGGGGAACTCCTGCCTGAAGAAATTGCTTCTATCAATGTAGTTTAGCAACTTCCTTGAAACACTTTCATAAGAAGATAAGAGCTGATGGAACTAGATTAGACAAAATAGTGGTATTAAGAAATAAAGAAGAGTGGGTTGGGGAAAATTCAGCACTTCAAAGTTTAAATGTTTAGAAACATAAAGAGAAACAATCATGAAAACTCTACAAAAATACCTTGGAAAATAGGAAGAAAAAAATATGCCCCATTTTACATCGTTCAGGGCAGGTTAAGAGTAAGAAAGGAAATGATTGAGATCCAAACTTTGTCACTAACAGCACTGGAAACTCTATCCCCACTGTCTTCTGCTTTTACCATGGTAATATCTTATTACCACGGCAGCTTCAGGATACAAGGATTAATGTAGTATTAGATTTCTACATAGCACAGTGGGGAATTATGCTTCCAAGAGGTCAGAAATATCTTCAAAAGAATATCCTAAAAACTATAGGACTGTAATTATTCAATAATCCTTCTGACACAAAGGGGCTAAGGATTGGACGATTTCCTGGGATACTTTTTAGGGCCTGGCTTTGCTTTTATCCTGATTAGTCATTTCTGAAGAATGACTGAATCTTCCTCTTTCCCTATTCCCTAATCAGACATAGCACATACTGTGGCTTAAAAAAGTTTTTGAGCCTAGGAAAAAAAAAACCCTGAAAAAAAACTTTCCCTTGGCCATAAAATGTAGATTAGTCCTGGACCCATTTTTAATTAATGTCATTCTCTCTTGTGTTTCACACCATTAATATAGGATCAGAAATTTGCAGCTGGAAGAGACCTTAAAGCTATCCTAGTCCAACCTTTTCATTTTACAGATGAGGAAACTGAGACACAGAGAGAATAAGTGGCTTGTCCAAGGTCATACAAATAGTGAGTTGCAGATCTGGGATACAAATCCAGGTCCTTTGATTCCAAATTCAACATTCTTTTCACTATATCACACGACCTTAGGAGAAATAGCATAAAATATATATAGAGTATCACAAAAGTCTCAGTGCAGTTTTAAGCTGGAATAGCTTTTTATTTATTAAGCCTTAGTGGCTTAAAACTGCCATGAAACTTTTAGGACACCTCATATTATCAAGGAAGCATAGGAACAGAAAAGAAGGTGATTTAAAACACAAGTAAGCATGAGCTATCTAAATGATGGTGAATCTTGATGGCTCCACCAAGTTAATCATCCTCAAGAGATGTAGAACAAGGCTGTCCAGTAGACTGGGTGGATACCTCCCACTTAGGAGATAATGTAAACAAGAGTCCAACTGGATGAAGCCATTGTGGATGTGTTGTAATCTGCAGTGGGGGATTATCTACACAGATGTGATCACAAAGACATGGAAATAAGCTGTCCTGATGAGCACAGGTATAATTGATGGGAAAATGGAAGAGTGGTTAAGGAAATGCAAAAGAAGTGATTCCTGACTATATTCTCCTTCCTGGCAGATTTTTCCATAATACTAAGTTATCAAAACTAAGGCATTTTCTTTTCTTGCACCAAACATATTGAGAGTACCTCCCAAAAATAGATGGCTAAAAACCCTTCGTTATTAATTTCAAGATCTAAGTGCGTATCTATACATCTACAGATATTATCCCAAGAACTTGTTCAGGGAGGAAATTTCTTTCTAGGAAGAAAATAAACATTACATTTCTCAAGGGGGTTTGGCTTCCGAGAGAAATACATAGGAGTCTACGGAGGAGGTAAGAGAGGCAATCCCATGGGAATGTTTATTGAAGAAAGGGGTGTGTATGGTCTCAGTGGGATTGCTGCTTAGGTATGCATGGCCACATACATACTGAAGCCAGGATTTTTGAGGAAAGGAAGTGATTAATTTGAGAAAGAGGCAATGATCCTTATTCAGACATGCAGTCATAGAGATATGTTATGGATCATGAAAGGGGTAGTCAATTTGATGTCCAAAAAACACATTTCCTGGCCAGATGTTACAAGTTAACTACATATGATTGTTCACAAGAGTAGTTTACATGTCATCTAGTATATTTCATTATTTGTCTTCCTGACAGATGTATTTTTATGAGACCAACTTAGGATAACAGCATTAGTATGCAGGCAATTGAATGACTAATTCATATAATTCTTCTTATCAGAAGCGGTAGAAAAATATGGCTCAGAAGTCCAAAGGAAGATACTCTCTATAACAGTCAGTGTTATTCATTAAAGAGAAGCCTAGGAAAGAAAGAACTGTGTGCCTGCTGATAGATGCAGTTTGGGGAGAGTGCCTATTTACAGTTCTAGCTTTATGTCTGTTCTGGTGTTTCCCACAGCAATTTATTCCATGGAGAAAGAAGTCACATCACCGCAAGCCATGTGAACCTACTTGTGGCATGGAATTAGCACCTTGCACCATAATACTGTCAGATCTTCTCAAGTGAGAAGGACCAGAGCGAGTCAACATTTAACTGGATGACTTCCCAGTACAGCCAAGGTGTGGCTGAAATAGTATTTATGCTGAAATCCTTTTTAAAATACATAGCCAAGATTAACTCCAAGAAGTTGTTATGGTAGCAGTAGTGGAAGTAGTATGGAAGCAGTAAAAATCATCTACTACTGCCGGAGAGTAATCAAATGAGATATGTAACAGATGGCCTAACTAGACAAAGTAATTTATACTTTTAAGGCATTTCTAAATTGATTGGAATCATTTCATCATTAACATTAGCTTTACTTCAATTTTCCCTGTTCTTTCAGTCAGAGTATTTTTCACTTTTTGCTCTACACTGTTCATAATATAGCTAAGAATTGTAACAAGAGTTGCTGCATTTTTCTCTGAAAAAAGATCTCTTCTTGAAGGTGGATAGGATGATCTCTATGACATTAAATTTTTTTTTTTTTAGGATCGAAGATAGGATCTGTGAATCAAATATTTATCGTTGTAACCTAGTTAACATTTTAACATTATTTTTTCCAATTGTATGATTTATATTTTTGTTCCACAGCTAATCAATACATTCTCTGTTTGTAAGTCACTGGGGTAATTTTCTGACAAAGCTCATTGCCATCAGCTGAAGGAAATGGCATCTTGAGCTATTAGTTTATCTTCATAGGGAGGGTACACAGTGATCACTTACCTGGTCTCTTGAGGCTTTTACTATAACACTGGACAGCTGGCCCTGACTTCTGAACTCTTTTATAAGCTTGAGCTCATCTAATGCAGAGTTCTCTTTCAAGGGAAATGGAATTTTGGATGTGAAGCAAGGAGCAATAGAAAGGAAAATTGAGACAAAGCAGGAAACTGGACTGCACATAAGTATCTAGGCAGATGGAGCTGATGTCAACATCATGGCTGAGATTAAGATTAAAAGACATTGTGACCAAAGCAAAATCCAAAAGGCATTATTATCTATTGATGCTATCCCCCAAACTTGGGCACTTGACTTAAAAGAGATTTTTGAAAACTCCATGAAATCTTAATGTGTTGATTCAATACAAGCTAAAATAGTTACCATTGAATTCAAATCACTCCTAGCTGGCATATTAGATAAAGTCTTGAACTTGAAGTCAGAGAGATCCAAGTTCAAATTCGCCTCGGATACTAGTTGTATGACCCTGGTCGTGTAACTTAACTTCTCTCAGACTCAGTTTTCTCATCTCTAAAATGGGAATGATAATAGTATCTTCCTCAGGGAGTTATTGTGAGAAAGAAAACCCTTAAAGTACCATGTTAATGATTATTACTATTGTTTTCAACATAATTTCTAAATTTCCCCATAATAAGAAAGGACACAGGTCTGTAATGAATTATGTGATGTTTATGTGACACTTCAAGATGAATCAGACAGATTAGATAATCTCTGCCTCACAGTCATTACTTTCCTGGGTCACACAGTGAATGTGTCAGAGTTCAGATTTGAATTCACATCTCTGTGAGTTGTTCAGGGCTAGCTTCTCTCCAAGATGCCACTTAAAAATACCCTCTTGATTAAATGGTTCTAAGAACCTTTGAAGGAATTACTAAATGCATTATTAAAATGCCTTTTGCCTCTCGTTGTTGGGTCATGTCTGGCTTTTTATGACCTCATTTGGGATTTTCTTGGCAAAGATACTGTTTTGCCATTTCCTTCTCCAGCTCATTTTAGAGATAAGGAAAGTGAGGCAAACAGGGTTAAGTGACTTGCCCAGGGTCATACAGCTAGTAAGTGTCTGAGACCAGATTTGAACTCAGGAAGATCAGTCTTACTGACTCTAGGTCCAGGTCTTTATGTACTGCTCTATCCACAGTACCTCCTAGCTGCCTACTAAAATGAAATTTTAATTAAATGAAATTAAAATTTTGTTAAGTATTCCTTAAAATGAGACAAAGCAGCAGTTTCAATCTGAGTCACATATCTATTCTCAACTTCATTTTTCTCTTCTACAAAATGAGAGGGGGTTAGGCTAGATAATCTCCAACGTCTCTCCCAACTTAAAAATTTTATGACTTTGAGTTCAGTGTTTAAAAAGCAATGTAAAAGTTCAAGCAAAATTAAATTTATAGTCAAATTCCATTTTGTCCATTAAATAAATAATAAGCAAGGTTTATGCAGTGCTTTGTTATATAAAACAGAGGTTCATAACCTTTTTTTTTTTTTTGAGGCATGAACCCTTTTAACAGTCTTTTGAAGTTCATGGACCACCTACTCAGAATAATATTTTTAAGTGCATAAAATAAAAATACTCAGGCTTTCAAAGAAAACCAATTATATTTAAATACAGTTATCGAAATATTGGAAAAAAGCCAAATTCATGAAGCCCAGGTTAAGAACCTGTTTTTCTTCAAAATCATGTAAGATAGGAGATGTCATTATTTTTAATATAACATAATATATGATACATCCCTGAGGAAAAACTAATTTTTGTCTTTGTATCTCTTGTACAGAACCTTGCCCATAGACACTTAATGTTTATCCATTGGATTAGAATGAATCCCTACTTTACAGGTCAGGAAACCGAGGCTCAGAGAAGTTAACTGACTTATGCAGTCATGTGGATAACATGCATTAGAGCTAAATTTCATACTTAGGTCTTCTGATGTTATATCTTATATGGTTCCAAGACCACTACAAAATTATACACCTCAATTAGAGAACCAGAAGTTTATTTTCAATTGGTCAATTTCCATTTTGCCTTTAACTTTTTTAATGTTGAAGACATATCTATATTACTACATACATATAGTAAAACATATCTGACATAGGGTCAGGTCCCTGAAAGTATTAGCTAAAAATTATATGATAATTTGTTCATTCAAATAAGGGACTTTAATTTCATGCATGTATAGTACAAAGTCAGCAGTTAAAGGAATGCACGCGTATGAGTGTGTCAGTATATATGCCTCTAAACCATTAGAATATTTTTCTGTTCATCACATTTGGTTGACTGCTAATCATTAATTTTATGGATCCGTACAACAAGATGTCACCCTAGAAATAAATTTCAACATTAGGGAAAACATGGAACTAAGAGTAATTGTGGTTGCCTTATACTTGTATTCTTCTCTGATTTGTATTTGAAAGGGAGTCTTTGTTTCCAACACCGTCTAGTTCTCTTTTTACTTAAGTCTGCATAGTTAAGTCATTATCTCCTGTTTAATGACATCATAGTCTGTTACCATGGCGAGGGCTGATGTCACCCCTTCAATATTATGACTTAAATGCAGCCTCAAGCACCAGGAACAGATGGACGGTAAGGGAGAAAAACCCTTGTTTAAATAAGATTGTTGCCAGAAGTAGGCTCAGAATTGCCAAGTGTAATTAAATTTTTATTTTAAAATACATTTCACAGTTTATACATGATAGGAAGAGTTTTTTCTTTTTAAACCATGTGAACTTTCCCACTGCCACATAGCACAAAAGAGGCTCTGGTTTTCCTGTAGGGCTATGCACAGTTCAAGGAAGTATGATATCTAGGAGAGTGAAGATAAATCTCATGGACCTGGCAACCCTATTTGTTAAGGTGTCACATTTCATGGGAGTGGTGTCACAGGCATGAAAAATTGCTTTTGAAAAAGAAAATTACTAGTGAAAGGTTTAGGTGGCTGTAACATACTAGCTGGGATGCATGATCCTCCACTTTCTCCTGGGCAAAGTGTCAGCTTTGCTCAAGTATCTGGATAAAGATGGTGATGTTGGTGAATAGTTGATAAATCCTTGACATCACCATTTATCATCACTTTCCCAAGATCTACCAAAAAGATACCAGTGCCTCTCATGGTTTGTGGATATTACACTAACATGCTGAGGGACAGTGGCCATTTTTATAAAGGAGGGCCTTGAAGTGAGAACAGAAATCTGTGAGAGCTCTAAGAGTCATAGTGCTTTGTTGCTTAGAACGGTTAGTGCCTATGTTGGTGTTGGTGTTGTTGACTTGTTTTTCAGACACATCTGACTCTTCATGATTCCTTTTGTAGTTTTCTTGGCAAAGAGAATGGAGTGGTTTGTCACTTTTTTCTTCAGCTCGTTTTACAGATGAAGAAACTGAGGCAAACAGGATTAAGTGACTTAACCCAGGTCACACAGCTAACAAGTGTCTGAGACAGGATTTGAACTCAGGTTTTCCTGACTCCAGGTCCAGTGTTCTGTCCACTACACCACCTAGCTGTCTCTATGAGAACACCATTTTCATCTGGAATTTGTTACACACACACACACACACACACACACACACACACACACACACATTTCTATACAGTCTGTGCCTAATTGCATATTAATGTTAGAAATATACACACATACATATGTCTATAAATACATGAAATACATATGTCTATAAACATATATGTAGGTACATTATATATATATATATATATATATATATATATATATATAATGAATTCCAGGTCAAAATAGTGTATGTGTGTGTGTATACGTGTAAACACATATACACACACACATATATAGATACAATATATCTATACACATATATTTATATATATGCTTATTATATATTACTAGGCACAGACTGTACAGAAACAAGTGTATTTGCACACTTGTGTAAGGGTCTATGAACATCTATGTAGACATGTTTATAAAGAATAAGTGTTTCCTGTACTATCTAAGGTCGTATCAATAATACAAGTAGTGACAGCCAGTAATAGAAAGAGGAAAAAGTCAAGTGCTCTCAGTATTTTCTCTTTTGTGAATTGTTATTTGCCTATCTGGTTTTTTCAGGCCTAGGTTGATTTCTTTTAACTCCTGATAGTACAAAAGAACTTGGGGTAGCCTCTGTTCTGTATATTATAGGCCAAGAAAAAGTGATAATGCTAATAATGAGGAGCCATTACACTAATTAACATAGGATTCTAAATACTTCAAATCATAGTAATAAAATTTACAGTGCTGCATTTAAATACTTTTAGAAACATACCTTGATATTGAAAATTTCTAATTTAACTTAAATGATTTTAAAATAAAAACTTTAATACTTACAATTTAATTTAAATTAAAATAATTTCAGTTATTTTAAAACATACACGTTAATACTTTAAAAATACCCTTTGGTACTACAAAAATGTAACTGTACTATTTTCTTCTCTGGAGAGGTCTTTGTGAGGGAGGGGATGGGGGCTGAATGTTTGCCTGAGATTTCTTCACGAATGATATTAGGTTGATTCATGAGCATGAAAAAAGCCAGTTGACGGGAGCTGAAAGATTCCTGTTTCAAGCAAGTTTTTTAGAATATTAGTCCTTATGGGAAACCAATACAGGACCACTCAGTCAATCTGGCTTTGCAAAAGAAAACCCTTCAGGAGCGGAACTTTTGAAGAAGAGTGGATGATAATTCATCATCTCTCTTCTAATTAAGAAAGTGAGAGATTTTTGTTAAAGCACCGCTTTTGTCCTAAGAGCTGTGTGAATGTGGTTTGAATGACTATAAGCAAATGAGACTGAGATTGGCATTCTCAGCCAACCTCCATCTCAGCTTGCCTGTTTCCTTTTCTGTCTACCTCAGCTTTCTTTAACTGCCTTTCAAACCCTGCCATCCCCAAGCAGGGATTTGTGAAAAGAAGTGATGTTCTATTTTCCTGTACAGTTCATCTACCTTTCCAAAGTCTGGGCACTCTGTTGCAAAATCCTTTGGGGTTGTTATGATAGATAACCAAGCAGCAATAGATAGAGGTAGAGGCATAGCAACTATTTATTGCCCTCCACGGTGAATGGAAAATTCCCTTCAATTTACTGATTGAGAGTGTCAGAGAAGTGACAGGACTGTAATTTGAACCCAGGTCCTTTGACTCTAAATGCAGTGTACCACATTGTCCACCTGAACATATGGACAGCACCCTAACCCTTTCCAGTTATTATTATTTTTTTCTATTCACTAATGAGAGAGTACAGTTGTACTGGAAAAGATCAGGCACGTAGCTGCCTTAAATAACATGTCGACCTGAAGTGTTGCCCCATGTTAGGACTTAGGTATATGATGTCATCATGGCATTACCTTCAAATACACATAGTCTGTAGTAATTGGGGAATGAGTGGATAGGTAAAGTTCAGAGTCACTGGGATGCATGGTAAGTGAGGTTTCGTCAGTAAAATAACTATTTTTGAACAATTATAAAGACTTAAGATTCATCACGAATTACACGAGTTTACATGAATCCCTTAAGTATTAACTTGACTTTGTAAATGTTACATTTGGGCACTTCCCATGGTCAAAGAGTAATGTTGTTTTCTAAGGTTAATTTCTAATGCTTAAGGAGTGCTTTCAACAAGCTCACATTTCTTCAACCATTTATTAAGGGAACAGATGGTAATAGAGGCACTGTTATCCACAGTAGCAGATTTATCTCGTCTGTCTGATATCTCTAGGTAAATGACCTTAAGCTGGTCACAAATAGTCACATGACAGCAATGTGGTCCAAAGGTCTCCTAGGAAGCTAGTCATTTGTTAACTCTTTTGTGCTTGGGGGATGAAATATCCCCTCTGGATAGTGAGATAACATCTTTGAAGTAAATCATGCTGCAGATGAATTCCACTAAAATGATACTTATGTGCCTTAAGAAAAATAATCCTAAACTCTTGTGTGCTTTTGGATATATTAGAATATTTTATTTTAGCATTTGTAATTAGCATAATTTTTTTAAAAGTTTTTTTTAAGATAAAGAGGAAAAAGGAATGATTTCTACTAAAGACTGTTGAGGCTGGATTTTTACTTTGCTGTTCAACCCTTGCTATCCTAAAAGGGGCCAGTAGAGCCAAGCCACCACCTTGATTCGTTGCCATGCAACGGTAACAGCCTGTGGGCTCAAATTCTTCTCCATTATGCCTAAAGAGAATGATGGGGGGGAAACAAAATTATTTTCTGCTTCCTTGCTGGATTCCTTGTTTTCGATCCCCACTCCCCCTTGTTTTTTAGTTTCTATGTGCATTTTGTTGCATAAAGTATGTACTCTCTGTGATTTATCTTCTATTATGCAAAGCTGAGATTCACACTTGGTGTGGACCAGATCGTACATACTGTCCGGCAGATCTGAGACTGGCTGTGAAAGGCTGACCTCGTCAAATTCCATCCTGGAACTGCCTTGCTGTGAATATTCACCTGCAGGAACTACAGCTGCCTGCTTTGCTGCCAGCCAGTGTGTTTTTCCCCCTGTCTACATTATGCTTTTTTTTTGAATGTACTGCTTCTTTGAAAGCCATCTTACCCAGCTGCCTTCCCACTAAATGCACCTACATCTTCTCTTCTCTCTTTTAAGTATGGAGAACACACAAAATAGAAATAGACTAGGTGGATGCACCAGAAATGTCCTTTCCATAATGCTCAGTACTTTCCTGAAGTTTTCTCTCCCACTCCATTCCATCCTAGCTCATACTGAAGACACTGGCTGGATGGTACAGTTACTGACTAGCAATTATGATGAGTCTCTAGCTTTTCTCTTTCCTTATTTTCTCTCTTCTTCTCTCTCTTTCTCTATCCCTCTCCTTCTTTTCCTTTCTCTTTCTTCCTTCCTCTTTCTTTCCCTTTCTTCTTTCCTTCCTTCCTTTCTTTTTCTTTCTTCCTCTCTTTCCCTTTCTCTCTCTCTCTCTCTCTCTCTCTCTCTCTCTCTCTCTCTCTCTCTCTCTCTCTCTCTTTGTCTCTCTCTCTCTCTCTCTCTTTCTTCCTCCCCTTCCTTCCTTGCACCTGTGATGGATGTTATCCCATGGAAAGGCAGCGTAGATGTGTGGAAAGAAAGCTGACTATAATCAAAAGACCTGGGTTCAGATCCTGGCTCTGATAATTCTCTCTGTGTGGACTTATGAAAGTCATTTAAATGCTCTGACCTTTGTTTCCGCATTTGTAAAAGTGAGGAGGCTAGATTAATGACTTCTCAAGTCCCTTCCAGCTTTAACTCTATAGATTACAATGTCTATGAAAGTTCTGCTGTCAAGAGAGATGTTTCTTAGAATTCTTTATGAAAATCTCTCCCCAGACTTTTTCAGGTAACCTTTTGTATTCCATTTCATCAATGCAGTGAGCTTCTTGAGAGGGAGAACTGTTTTATGTGTTGTTGTTTCCCTCATAACACCTAGCAAGGTGCCTTGTGGGTAGAAACCATTCAACAAATATTCATTGAATGGAATTGAATTTGAGTTGCCTGTCCACCCTCAAAGCTTTTTACTCAGGGCTGGCTACAAAGATGCAAGAGATGGAACAATTCCTGTTGAACCATCACCTCTAAATGTGAAAGATGCTATCTCTTAATAACCCAGTGTTATACGGCATCATTCTTTTCAAGTCAGATGAGTCTGGTACATATTACTAACCATGGTCAGAGGTATTATATAATCACTTGTTGAGTGACAATGGTAAGTCAAAACGTACTAGAAATTTTCTGCAATGGCCAAGCAGTGAACATGAAACCATCACAGCCGCAGAGATAGCTGGTTTTATTTTGATGGGCCTTGGCTTCCTCATTTTGGGAATATACTGTTTGAGTGATTTTATTTTTCTGCACAGCATTCCACAATATTTCTGTTAAGGGGAGCAGCTATGTCCATAAATTCTACTGCATTATTAGTTAATCAAATAGCAGAATGTCTGGTCTGTTCATCAAGATTTGTCAATCTGTTGGGATGGCATTATTCCAGTGAATATGATAACAGTTATTTTCTAAAATAGTCTTAGCTTCATACTTGGAGAACTAGATTAATTCTTGTATCAATTATACTTAAGGGCTATTACTCATGGTAAATCTTAGCCAAACTGCTATGGCTGTTTATAAAATTCATAGCTGCAAATGTCAGATGCCCTCTGCTACTCACTGTATACATTCTGTGTCTCCCACTGCCTTGCCAACAGCCTGACGCTGGGAGAATTCTCTGCCAAAGAGCCCCGGTTTCCTGACTGGTGATTGACTCTCCCATGACCACTATTTCAGGAAAGCCCCAGGGACAATGCTTCACTTTACTCCCCAACTCTCTGGCTACCTCTTCTAATAGAGATAATTTCACTGGTAAAATGTGTAGACATACAGTCCCTCTTCTCACTACCTTACCCTCCTCCCCAACTCCAGTTCTGGAATCATTCAAATCTTCCAGCGTTCCCGGATGGAATATGTCAATCTCTGGACCCACTGACTATCTCTGTAACTCTCTGGACCAATGTGTCCCTCCTTGGCCCTCATTCCCTCTTTGAGTATTGTTTTGCCATTTAGTATGGAAACTCTTTGAGAACAAGGATTATCTTTTTTTTAATAATCCTCACTATTTAGCCCAATGTATAATACATAGTAACTGCTTAATGAACAATACATAGCAACTGTACACTGCATAATTTCACAATGTGTAACATAGTAACTGCTTAATAAATACTTTCTCTTCCTCTCATTCTCTCATTCTGAATTACTAAATGAACAGCTGCCAGGAAGCTGCTGCTGGTGTAACAGATAGAAGTCTGGGCCTGGAGTCTGAAAGACTTGAGTTCAAATGTAATCTCAGTATTTACTAGCTGTGTTTCTCTGGGCAAATCATTTAACCTTTGTTTGCCTTAGTTTCTTCAGCTGTAAAATGGGCATAATAACAGTGCCTGTCTTACAGGGTTGTTGTGAAGATCAAATGAAATAATGTTTGTAAAAAAAAAACAAACCCAACAAAATCTAAAAAACACTTGATGTATTTCCTGTCCTTAGCAGATGCTACATAAATGCTTATGCCCTTCCCCCTCCTCCCATATTCACAATCTTGCCTTAATATGGATCTGTGATTTCACTGCTCTTGGCTCAGTCTGCTGAGGAGGGGACCTTTTGTAACCTTTCCAGCTTCAGTGACTCCGGTTAGGGCTTGTGCTCAAGGATTAGTAGTCATGAACTCAGGACAGATGTCCAGGCCAAAATCAGATATCAGAGGACTTTCATGAAAATCTACACTACTGCCTTGCACATTTTTTTTTACTCTTCTTGTTTTATTTCTCATGGGCTTTTCAAAGAACCACCAATTCCAAAATGATCATCTCAAATCCAGCATGGTAACATGGGTATGAAAGGCTACATATGCAACAGTCATTTGGGAGAACCCTCCCATTTACCCTGTTTATTAATGCAAGTTACATTACAACTCCATACAACTACTTAATACGGTAAACTGGCCAATGATTTCATGAAAAATCTTGCAAAGATGTGTTCAAAGTTGATAAACAGTGCTTAATTTCTATGACCATTACAGATTGACTTGATTTGCTCACCTCCTGATAGGCTAGGTTGGTCTATTTGGCCATACACATGGATCAGACTTTTTAACTGTACTCTGAACAAAACTGGTTCCCATATAGCCTTCTCACCTGTCAAGGTGACACATAACCATCTTGGAGATATCTGCCCCAACTTTTTGCAAGATTCATATAATCTTAACAGGTAAGTGTGGATTCCTACCAGAGCGGATGGGAATCAGCCATCCAAGCTGAGACAGTGCATGGGCTGTTGCCTGAAGTACCTTATTCTCACTTTCAACGAGAGGCCAAGAGCAGCCAGTTTCTCCAATGACTCCACATTTGGTTTTTGTCTGATTGGCTCCATGTAGTATTCCATTAATAAGAATAGGAGTAAGCTAAAGAAGAATGAGAACACCTTATAAATAAGAGTAGGTAAAAGATGTGGTAAAGAAATCTATTCAGCAAATATTTAATTCAACATCCATTTATTGAACACCTATTAGGCACTATTAAGGATGAAACAAGATTACATAATTCTTCCAACTCAAAGACTTAAGACACATTTACTATAGATTTTTGGGTGGGGTAGAGGGGAGGGTAGGATTTCATTGGTTTCTAGAAATTTCTCCCACTGATATAAAGAAGTAATTCAACTCATCTTGTTTGAAGGTTGCCTGAGTGCACTGAGAGATAACTTGCTCCTGGTCACTTGTGTTTGGTCTTTATTCTCAACGACACCACCAGGGTGATATCTTGATTTGTAAGTGGATTGTATTTAAGTGAGGCAGGGCTGGGCAAAGTCATCAGCTTCACTCTCCCCTCTAGAGTCAATGAAATCTAGTGGTGGAACAAAAGTCAGGACGACTAATGAAGTCCCAGGATGCAGTGGATGACCTTGGTCTTTCTAAATTAGCATCTTTTCCAGACCTCAGTTTGTCTGAGGCAGCACCCATTCAGTAACTATGGACGGGTAAGAATTTAGACAAAAGATGGCCTAGTTTACCATCACAAAAATATCTATTTTTTTTTTTTTTTTAGTATGTGTCAGAGGTAGAATCTGAACCAAGATTTTCCTGATTTCAAGATTAGCACAATAACATGCTGTTTCTCTTGCTATAAATATTTAACTTAAAACCCATGACTTTAAGATCAATTAACAAAATGAGGAAAAGAGTGATTAGGTAATATATGGATTGAGAAAGTAGTCTATTGCCCAAACTGGAGTATCTGGCAGACAAAGGGATAGCTATGGAATATATTAAGCATACCATGAGCAAATCTGTTATTCCACCCTCTTTATTCAATCCTTTACCCCATACAAACAGAAAATACTATACACAATAATACATTTGTCCTATAATATTATCCGTTTTGGTTCATGCATTTAAGATGGTTGTTAAAAGTAACTGGGAATGTGTGCAAGCATTGCCAGGAGAAAAGAATCTAAAGAATATAGTCCATTCAATTTTACCTACATGTTTTGGGAAAGTCAAGTCCTCATGACTGAAGAAATGGAGAATTATAATTTTTAAAATGAACCCTCTGTCAAATAATTTTTAAAGATTAATTTTTCCTTGCAAAAATTGCAGCTGCTCTGCTACTGAATAGATGATGATGAATATATACTTTGGGGACTGTTTTTCTATATCCCTCCATCCCTTAAAGAGTCACCCTTACTTCTCTTCTCTGAACTCATCCTTCTTACTCAATAATGTGATACTGATAAAAACAAATGAGTAGACTCTCCTCCACAATTCCTCCAACCCCCAACTTTGTAAAGGGAGAGGTAAAAAAAATTCATGAACTTGCCAAGTCTCTGCCTGCCAAGTTTCACCCTACAGTGAATTTTTACTGCTGGGTTATTATAAAATCGTGAAGGAAAATTGAGCTTGTATAATTGAGGTTTATAATGGAAAACTGAAGTTTATAAACAGGCCATGATACCACTACTGAGCACTGATACAATACATATGAAATATAATTATCACTACTTTGAATCTTTCAACATAGGGCACATCAAGATTTTCTTTGTCCAAAGTTTTCTTTATGAAGTATTAATGATCCTGCATTCAACCTCCACTCCTTCTGTGCCCCTATGACTCTGTAGCATGTACCACTACCTCTGAGTCAATGAGATTTTCATTTGTGCCTGAAGTTCCCTGATAAGCAAGGAGGTAAGGACAGGACTACTCTAATCTCATGTGTAAGTATTGACTAAGAATGGTTTACCTGCTCTTGACAATGCACAGTTCTCTGGAGAGTGTGCGGCACCCACATAAAATCCAGATCCAGAAATTATATGTATGCCAGTCTCTTCCATAAACTACTTCAAGGTTTTCATATCTTGACTAAGTCTGGTGGTGGTGTTTTCCACCAGAATCCTGCTGCCAATGGCTTTGTAATGTAAGAGTTCCTCCTTGATGTCTTCAGTCTCCTGATTTAGTTGAAAGTTTTCCTTATGGGAATAAGGGTTCTTCTGAATCCAAAACAAGTTCTTCATCACAAGGGATTCCTTAGGCAAAGCTTCTTGTCCTGAAGGAGGAGAAGAGTAGCTGCAGCCAAAGATCATGGTCAGGTGTTCATGGGTTAAGGTCTGGCCAAGTTGACCTGGTTCCATAAGATCCCAAACTGCCTGCACTTCACCACTTAAGGAAGCCATTTCCAAGGATAGGATTTTAACAAAAATATTTTCTGAAAAAGAAAAAAGAGAAGTAGGTAAAATCAAACAGAAACACACCCCCCTCCTATCCATGGGAGGATGTGTGATTAGGAGCAGACACCTGGGACTGCATCAATGAAATTAGAGATGTCATCTCACTTATCATCCTGCCAAAGTTAGGCTCTTTCTTACTATGTATTTTTTGGAGCATTTAAAGTCCAGTCCAGTTTTAAGTGACAAGGGTGATATGGAAGACTCATACCACTTCCATTGGGATACTCCTGCAAGATCTAATCACAGCCCCATGTGGAGGAAATATTTCTTGATATTCAGTCCACATTTTTCTTTCACTTAATTTCATCTCATTAGTCTTAGTGATGCCCTTTCAGATCACCCTGCTGCAATCCTCATTTTTCTTGCCCTCTCTAACCTTCAAGGTTTATACCAAGTTAAGAAGACTTTTCCATTAGTCATTGTTCAGGTAAGGCATGTTTCTTATTCTACATTGTGCACTTAAAAGAAAAGCTAGGCAAGGGAATTACATCCCACTTGACACAGATTTTTCAGTATTTAGAACTGATAAGGAGAGATCTTAGGAAATAATTTAGTCCAACACTGTCATCACATGTACTGAAATTGAGAACCAGTGAGATTACCGATCATGCTACACAGCAAGAAACAGAGCTGAAATTAGAATTCAGACCCGCTGACTCCATCTCATGTCAAATATTTTCTACTCTTGATATTATGGCAGTTGTAGGATACATAAGGAAGATTTCCTGCAAACCTCAAAAGCTGCTTTATAGATCATAATTTTCAGTTATGTATGATGCAATTTGTTAACGATAACTTAAGTGTGTATCAGATCTCTGTGTTCTTACTGTATGGATACCTAGGTGTTCTTGTGAGGGGACAGATGGGCAAGCTCACATTTAGGAAGACTTGGGTTTGAATCCTGCCTCCGACACTTAGAAGTTTTGTGATTGGGGGTGGAGGGAGATCGGTTATTCTATGAGACTCAGTTTGGAAGTGGGAAAAATGATAGAACCAACCCCCTCAGGTGGTAGTGAGGCTTAAATGAAATAATGTATGTAAAACACTTTGTAAACATTGGAGTGTTATATAAATGCCAGCTGTTATTTTTAAAAAGGAAACATGGGATCCCAGATTTAGAGCTATAAGGGACCATCTGGTCGAGGGGCTATTAACTTTTTTGCATGTCATAGACCTATTTGAAGCTCATGGACCCCCTTCTCAAAATAATGCATAAAATAAAACACATGGAATTCAAAGGGAAACCAATTCTATTGACATAGTTATCAAAAGATATATTTTCAAAAGTTCATGGGCCATAGGTTAGGAGCCATGTGAGGTTGAAAAACCCTTGTCCTACAATCTATTAGAAATTTGTCATTCAATTGTTTCCAATCATGTTTAACTCTTTGTGACCCTATTTGGGTTTTTCATGCAATAAAACTAGAGTAGTTTGCTGTTTCCTTTTCTAGCTCATTTTACAGATGAAGAAAGTGAGGCAAACACAGTTAAGTGACTTGCTTAGGGTCACACAGCTACTAAGTACCTGAGGCCAGATTTGAACTTAGGAAGAGAATATATCATAAAATCATAAAATTTGATTTTACCAGCTCAAATATGTGGATATGACTGAGCTTAAGAAAGGAGATGGCATCAGTTCAGAGTAACCAACTAGTTGTCAGTCATTGAAGTATTGTGGAGGCCTCCAAAATATGGCTCTTGAAGAAATCCCATGACTGCCTGATTGGAGGTAAACTTTGGTTGCAAGTGACGAGTATAATTTATTGTGATCTAGGTCTATAATAAGGCCAAGAAAAGTGAGGAATATCCTGCTTTGGCTCAAAGGAACATAACTTTGTCTTCCCTCAATGATTACTCATTATAAAAATTTCCCTTTTGTAATGGCACACTTTTTGTTGCTAGGATTCTGTAGCTGGTTGGAGCTATTAGTTGATTCATAGTACCCACATGCCAAAGTTATTGGGATGGATCTTCCATATGGACAGTTAGCTTTTCTCTGTTCCCTTTACATCTTGGTCTCCTGGCTTCCTTCCAGTCCTAGGTACAGTCCCACTGTCCAGAGGATGTCTTTTCTTATCCCTCTTAATTCTAATGCCTTCCCTCTGTTGATGATGTCCAACTTATCCTGTCTACAGTTAGCACAGTTATTTTCAAGTTGTCTCCCCCATTATATTGTGATCATCTTAAGAACCGGAGCTATATATTACCTTTCTGTATAGTCCTGACATTTAGCACAGTGTCTGCACATAATAGGTACTTAACAAGTGTTTCCTGACTGACTAGTCCATACAACAATTATAGTAACAACCTTAACAGCAATAGCTAACATTTATATAGAGCCTTAAGGTCTGCAAAGTGACTTGCTCAGGATCACACAGCTAGGCAGAATTTGAACTCAGACCTTCCTCCAACTGTAGCACTTTTTATCTACTCTGTAGTCAACTGACTTAAAAACATGTGCTATGTAGTCACAGGAAGAACCATAGCAGATAATGTGGATAGACTACCTTAAGTCCCTCACCAGTACTGGGAAAAATGACTTAAACTGCTTATTTAATTGAAAGTGAGTTAAATGAGGGGCAACTAGGTGGCATAGTGAATAGAGCACTTCTGTGGAGTCAGGAGGCTCTGAGTTCAAATCTAGCCTCACACACTTACTAGCTGTGTGACTCTGAGCTAGTCACTTAAAACTGATTCCAAAAAAAAAAGTGGGTTAAGTAATATTATCTACAATATGTTACTAGGAAAACTTTTGTATTGTTATTTCATCAGTTTTTGTCTAATTTCAGGTTTGATTTAATGATTTTCTGGAATACAATGCTCAGATTCTTGTCTTTCTAAATTTTCTGAGATACCCATAATCTAGAGAGTGTTGCATACTGATCTATCGTCTTCATCTGTCACACAAGTCCTTATGGATCCCAATTCTATGATGCTTTTTGAATCTACATTTCTAGCGACTTTACATCGAGTACAATTCAGGTTTGTTTTCTCCTGGTGGTATTGCTTCTTTAGGAGCCTTTTAAGATTTTTTATCATAATCTCCATTTTGGCTATTTCATTATTTCTTCTAGATCTTTCTTTAAGTCTTGAAAACTTCTTAACTTGACTTCTATCCATTGATTTGTTACTTTAACTGAGTACTTTTATTTGGCTTTGCAATTTTCTGCCCATGGCTATTTTTGTTTAATTTCTTTAGAGATGTCATTTATCCACTTAAGGCCATCTCAAGCCATCTAACCTTGGCTCCCCATCCCCCCACTCTGTGGTAGTTGAAATTTGAGTTGATTCAGTTGTTCTGTTGTATTTTAAAATTAGATTAGATTTTCTTCACTTTGGTCATTTTCTATTTTAATTGGCTTGTATATTTGAAGATAGTTTTAAAGCACTTTCCCTCCTTTTGGGTGCCTTTCTATTTCTAACTCTTGTTTTGTGAGGGGCATGTGAGGATTCTAGCTCCCTTTGATACAATTTTTCCCCACTATCTTGTCTGGAGAAGCCTGAGAAAATGTTTCCAGTATCAGTAAATATATTCAGTCAGCTTTACTTGTTACAATACTATCACTATACAAAATTAGGAAATTCCATACCAAGGTATGGCATTTTTGGATACAATAAGGTGTAATAGTTTTCTAACTTTCTCAGGACGGAACTCCCATAAGCAGTACCCCACAAATGGCTGTTTGTTTTCAGTGTTTCAAAGTTCCTTTGTTGGATTGGCCCACAAATCTAATGTGGACCATGTACACAGCCTGCAATGCCATAGTGCTCTATAAAAACACAATATTTATTATTTCAATCTGACTCATAACAGCAATGTATTTATTACATAGCTCTGTGTTTTAAGACATTTCTGTCACACTCCTTACCTTTTAAATCTTTCAGTGCCATAAATGTCCACATCCCAAATACCCCAACTGGCAGCTCATGTTCTCAAAAACAGAAGGGATTTCTTCCTTTTAACAATGGAGGGAAGGGAATTTTCTCTATGCATGAGTACTAAACGTATTTCTTCCTTTTCTGAGATTTATTGCAAAATGGTTCTGTTGTACATAGATTTATAACTTAAATGGAATTTTAAAAATCAATAAGGATGCCTGTCTAAAGATAAGGGAATCCAACCACTTCCATACAGGTAATAATAATGATATCCATCAAGTTGCCAAATGGTGACATAAACAAGCAAAACTAAGCTCCTCGAAATCACAACGAATAGTTGCTTTACTCAATGGAAACCACTCCAATAATATTCTAAGGCAAACCCTGGTCTTGGAGAAATCTATTTTGTTTGTTTTCTTGAGCTTCTTTCTTTCTTTCCTTCTTTCTTTCTTTCTTTCTTTCTTTCTTTCTTTCTTTCTTTCTTTCTTTCTTTCTTTCTCTCTCTCTCTCTTTCTTCCTTCCTTCCTTCCTTCTTTCCTTCCTTCCTTCCTTCCTTCCTTCCTTCCTTCCTTCCTTCCTTCCTTCCTTCCTTCCTTCCTTCCTTCCTTCCTTCCTTCCTTCCTTCCTTCCTTCCTTCCTTCCTTCCTTCTTTTTCTCTCCTAAGGAAGGAGATGGACATAGTATCACAGAATTTGAGAGTTGAAAGTGACCTTTATGACCATTGAAGCCAACCCTTTCCTGATAGGGATCCCCTCTCTGATGTACCTGTCAGGTGATCATTCAGCCTCTGCCTAAAGAGCTCCAAGGAGCATGGAATCCCACTCTTAAAGTAGTTGATTCTGCTTTTTGACTTTTTTTTACATTAAATCTGAATTTTCCACTTTGCAACTTCTTGCATTGCTTATCATTCTGCCCCCTGGGTCTAATTGAACAAATATAATCTCCCTTCCATATGACAATCCTTTAAATATTTGAAGACAGCTATCATATTCTCCCTGAATCTTCTCTAGGCAAAACATTCTCAGTTCCATCAATTGATCCTCACACCCATTTTGTAAACTAAGCATGAGGGAAATAAAAATAAAGACGCGTGTGTACCCTCTAGAAAAGAAGGAAAGCGGCCTCCACCGAGAAGCCCCCCTTGACAAATGATTCGTCCATTGCAGGTCTCTTGGGCCATTTTCAATATTCAAATGACCTGTTTTTCTTTGCTTGTTGTTTATTTATTTATTAACTTTTGCTTGAGCAAAAATGGACAGCATTTCATGTAACTTGGTTGATTCAGTTAAAAATGGAAACTAATGGAAAAATGAATTGATGAGTTGTTTGATTTAATTGAAAAGTAGAATGGTGTAGTAGGTAGAGTGCCAGGCTTGGAGTCAGGAAGGTTTGGATTCAAGTCATTCCTCTGATGTATGCTAACTTTGAGACAAGATACAAGTCAACTTTTTAGTGCCCCAAGCAACTCTCAAATACTCATTTAGCAATGTTGCAAATATACATCAATGGGGAGACTTTACACACTGGAAGTTCTTTATTACGTGAGAAATCACAGATCTGAAGCAAAAGAAATGGACTTAATTGGCCAATGAATTTATTCAAAACAGTTGTTTTGGTAGTTTCATGCACTCATACCAGTCACAAAAGTTTCCTTAAAGGCACAGCTTCCCAAAATGAATATATAATCTTAAGAGTCAAATAATATGGGTTTCTTTAATTGGTTATCAATTTACTCAACTAAAATAAAAATATGCTCATCAAAATACAAGAAATTATCTCTATTCAGGTCAAAATACAATATGACTCACTAACCACTCACTATCCTAACATCCTAAACCCAATGCAAGTGGAATCTCATTGTTGCCAAAACACTTCCTATGTAACTAATCTTTCTGTTACTAAATTTGAAAAACCGAGATCTCAGCCTGTCTCCATGTCAGAAGAAGAGCATAAAACTCAGTTTCAGTAACTGCTATGAAACTAATGGTTGTAATTCTTTACTTCCACCAAGAACATACTTCTCTTGGAATTGAAAAATACAGTGCTACTGGTTACAATGGTTGTGACTGCCTCTTTCTTGCTTGGTTGGTGCTCCCCTCCTTTCTTCTTTTCTTCCTCCTTCCTTCCTTCTTTTCTTTTTCTTTCCCTTACCTCCCTCTTTCCTTCCTTTCTTTCCTTCTCTTTCCATTTCTCTCTCCCTCCTTCCTTATTGCCCCCCTTTCTTTCCTTTCTTTCCTCTTAATAAATAAGAAATTTCATGAGAAACTTATCCCAGGAGATTAAAATTGTTGTAGAAGGAATCACAGGTTAAATGATTCCCAGCAACACACACCAACCTTCCAAACAAGCAATAATTTGGATAAAATGTAAGACTGGTCCTTATTGTCTTTGGCCATAAGTGTCCTTGGAAATTCTTTGGTTGATTTCAGTTCCTGGCCAAATCACAAATAGGATAATTACTTTTAAATTACCTCTGTCCCTCTTGAAGTTTCATTTGGATGACTGCTTATTGAAGAATCATGGGAGATGGAATTATCACTTGGCCCAAGAACCTGGAGAAATGGAATCTTTTGCCAAGTAATAGGAAGAGTAATTTGCCAAGAATATTTATCAGGAGATATCAATCTGAGTCCTGCTTGTGTTACCATTTTTTTTTCCTCTTGAATAAATGACTTCTCTAAATTGCAGAGAAAATGCTAATCTGTCATGTTACAGGAAGTTCTTCATTGGGAATGCCTACATTGATGAAATCACAGGTCCAGTAAAAAAAGTGTATTTGGAACTTATGTTATATGGTGTAGAATGCTGGTTTAAACCCATTCTTTTTTCCTTTGCCAAACTGCTCTCCAATTTTCCCAGTGGTTCATAATTACAAAACTTTTAGAAAGAACAGTGACAAATTAGAACGTATTCAGAAGAGGATAACCAGAACCCTGAGAGAAATAGAAACCATGATATACCAAAAATGAGTTGAAGAAATTAGCAAGGAACTGGCTGCAATAAATAAAAGTAGCAAAGAGGAAAGTTTTGGTTCAACATACAGAAAAACTTTGTAGCATTTGACAGCTAGATGGCACATGGTTGGACCTGAAGTCAGAAAGACTCATCTTCCAAAGTTCGAATCTGACACCAGGCACTTCCAACTGTGTGACCTCAGCTTCCTCATCTGTAAAATGAATTGGAGAAGGAAGGGGGAATCCACTTCAAAATCTTTGCCAAGAAAACCCCAAATGGGGTCATGACTGAAAAATGATTGAGCATTTAGAACCATTCAGAAAGTAAAATGGACTGCCTCAGGATGTAGTGAGCCCTCAATCACTGGAGTTCTTCCATCGGAGTTTGGGTGATCATATGTTCCATCCAATCAGATTCACAACCCTGGTGTCACCCTTGTCTCCCCACTCTCAGCTATCCCATATATTGAATTAGTTGCCAAATCTTGTCCCTCACAAGTGATTCCTTCTCTCCATTCATACAGCCACCATTACAGTTCAAGCCCCTATTATCTCTCACCCAGACCATTGCAGTATCTTCTTCACTGATCTTCCTGCCTAAAGTCACTCCTTACATCCATCCATCCCCTAAACAGCTGCCAACGTAATTTTTCACAAATTGTGGGTCTGACCACATTACTCCCTTACTCAATAAACTCCAATAGCTCCCTATTACCATTAGGATCAAATGTAAACTCCTCACTTTGTCACTTAAAGCCCTTTACATGCTGTCCCCAACCTACCTTTCCAGTCTCATTACACACTTTCCCCCTTTGTTCACATTACATTAGTCCAACCAAATTAGTCTTGCTGTCTCTCTCATGTGGCACCTGTCTCCCATCTCTGTTTTTCTGTATTGCTCTCATCCCATTCCTAGAACACAATCTTTCTTTACCTCTGCCTCTTATTCTCCCTAGTTCTAAGCCTAGTTCAAGCAGCACCTTCTGAGACAAGATGCCTTTCCCGATGCTCCCAATGCTAGTGACTTTCTGGCAAGATTTTGTTGTTCTTGTTCAATGGTTTCAGTCATGTCCCGCTCTTTGTAATCCCATCTGGGGTTTTCTTGGCAAAGATACTGCAGTGGTTTGCCATTTCCTTCCCCAGCCCATTTTACAGATGAGGAAACTGAGGCAAACAGGGTAAAGATGAGTCTTCCTGATTGCAGGCCTGGCACTCTATCCAATATAGCGTACCTAGCTGCCCCTCTGGCAACATAAACTTATATTTATTTTACACACACACACACACACACACACACACACACGCACGCACAGAGACACACACACATTGCCTTTCCTAATTAGATTATAAACTCCTAGAGAACAGGGACTATTTCAGGTTTGTTTTCATATTCACAATATCCAATACAGAGCAGGCAACAATTAAACACCTGTTCATTGACTGATTATGGAGGGGTTCTTGCCCATATGGGTTAGACTCAGTATTATCTAGGGTCTTATCCCTCTCTGAGATTCTGTGAATTTAGTGACTAACAAGTGATCTACCTGGGCCTTGAGCCTACATCTTCAGTTCATCAGGCTGAGTGCAAGTTCTCCTCCTTTGGAAGAAAAAAAAGATCATACATTAGAGCACAAAACATTTTCTAAATATTTGCTGGTTATCTCAGACAAACAAATATAAACTTTTTCTTTAGGGTGACAAATTGTGGGAACTGGGGTTTATGAATCAAGTAGAAGAACTCTAAATTGACTATAAATAAGTCATGTGTTAAAGCTTCACGTTAAGTTTCGTTGCTTTTTATTAACATATTCCTTCACTTCTGGCACATGGTTGTTAAAAGGAAATTGATTTGGAAATGACCTATTGATTTATGATTAAATCTATATCCTGCAAAGGATGAAAGAGTAACCAGCTAATGCCCAAGCTGAAATATGTCCTGAAGAGGAAGGAATTTCATTTTAAAATGAAGAGAAAATAAAACATTTCAAACTCTTGCATAATCTCAAGAAACATTTAGTGAGCACCACCTGTGGGTATAATGCTCTGTTTTTCTCTCTGAACTATTAAATGTTCTTTTGTAAATAGGTCATTTAAAAGTGGTATAACTCCCCCCCCACCCCCCACTATTGTTTTAATGCTGGAACTCTTTCTCAAGACAAAGCTTCCATAAGGGATCCCTCTGCTTTTTCTCGAGGCAATCAGGGTTAAGTGACTTGCCCAAGGTCACGTAGCTAGTAAGTGTCTGAGGCCACATTTGAACTCAGGTTCTTTTAACTCTAGGGCTAGTGCTCTAACCAATGTGCTATCCAGCTGTCCCTGTTTTAGCTGAAGTTTGACTTTACTTGTCAATCTACTGACTAAGTTTCTGGGTTGGGGGTTTCTGTTTCTAATACATAGTTCAGTGACTCTCCCTAACAAAGTATTATCCTTGTAATGAAAGGATTTTTCCCGCTGCTGCTGGGAATACTATTTTCATTTGGCAGTCCAGAACTTACAGAATTGAGACCACATGGATGTAAATCACAGCCTGCCAAGATGTAAACTAAGCAGGTAGGAGGAACAGTAAGTAGGTAGAGTGCTAGATTTAGAGGTTAGAAGGTCTGGGTTCAAATTCAGCCTCAGACACTAGCTGTGAGACCCTGAGGAAGTCATTTAATCTCTCTCAGCCTCAATTTACTCATCTGCAAAATGAGGATAAATAATGGCACCTACTTCTGTCAGGTTTTTGGGAGGATCCAGTGAAACGCCTTCGTTTTTAGGACATATTTTAGCTTGGGCATTAGCTGGTTACTCTCCCTTTCCTTGCAGGATATGAATTTAATCATAAATCAATAGGTCATTGCCAAATCAATTTATTTTTAACAACCATGTGCCATAAGTGAAGAAGTATGTTAATAAAAGCAACAAAACTTAATACAAAGCTTTAATACGTGCTTTGCAAACCTAAAAGTTCTATTATTATTAAGAATGAAGATATTTGTATGATATTATATGTATACACATAATGGGCAATATACACAATATATATGTATGTAATATACATATATATGCATTATATATATAGGTAATATACATATATATATGCATTATCTATATCTGTCTATCATCTGTCTATCTTGACTATCTATCTATCTAAAATATCTATCTATCCAATCTGTTTATTTGTCATCTATGTCTGTCTATCTATCATCTATCCTGATTGTCTGTCTATTTATCTTGACTGTCTATTCTGTCTGTCAACTGTTCTATGTCTGTCTGTCTCTCTATCTCTCTCCATTTATACCTAATCATAGAATTCACTGGTTTTAAAGATAATCCAATCTTTTCAGCCATTATAATAACTAATATGAAGCACTGCGGTCTAATTTTTTTTGATATGGTCAAGATGTTTGGATTAACTATGTTGTGTTCAAAAATAAGAAAAGAAAAAAGAGTCTGGCTTTGTTAAATATAGAGTTAAAGATAGTTCAGGGCCATTTGCTTCTATTTTAGCCAGAAAATCCTTAAATAGACTAACATCTTCCCTAGTACTTTAGGTGACAGTCATGTGTCACAAAGCATGGGATCCACAAATACTCCTCCTAAAACTCTTTTGGATGAAATTGTGCAACTAAATGCTGTTATTTTATGGGGAGGTTATGTCATCATTGTGGGGACCCCCCCCCCCCACGTGGAAACTTCTTCCAATGAGTTCTTCTTGTAGATCTTGGCTCTACAGTATCATTTGTGAGTCCTGAGAGATTAAATGACTTGACTACAGTCATTGCTTAATTAATATGTGTCAGCGATAGGACTTGCATCCAAAGTCTTTCTCGCTCCAAGTCCTGTTTACAATGCAGTATATTATGCTGCATGCCGCTAGGTGGCGCCATAGTGCATAGAACACCTGCTCTGGAGTCAGTTCAAATCCAGTTTCAGACACTTAATGTGTGATCGTAGGCAAGTCACTCAACCCTGTTTACCTCAGTTTCCTCATCCATAAAATGAGCTGGAGAAGGAAATGGCAAACCACTCCAGTATCTTTTCCAAGAAAATCATGGGGTCATGAAGTGCAGGACACGATTATATGACAACAAAATACTATTCTGCATCTTTTCTCATGTATAAAGTGTAAAACTTTCTTTTCCCATCAACAGAAACTATAACCACCTGTTTAAATTATACTATTAAATATAATATAATAGATATTATATAATAAGTATGCATAATAAAGTATGACTATTAAAATATGGCTACAAAAGCATGAGGATATATGCTGAAACATTTTCTCCAAGGTAGCACATAAAATAGGAAGCATAATATATGTTTAATGATGTCCAGAGGAAAAAAATTACTGATCCTCCTGCTCTCATTTTAGGGATGACACTCAATTCTTTTTCTTTCTCTGTTAGTGGAAAGAACACTGGCTTTAAAATCAAATGACCTGTGTTCAAATCCCAGCTGGGTCTCTTGCACCTGTGTGATCTTAGGAAAGTCACTTAGACCTTTGGGACCTCAATATTCTCATCTGTTAAATGAAGGGCTTAGAGTAAATGATCCCTAAAGCCTCTTCAAATTCTCAATATATGTGATCTATGTCTAAAACCACAAGCATTTATTGGAACTCTCTGATGCCAATGAAAGCCCCTAGTCCATCAGCAACAGAATTTTCTACTTTGTTTCACAAGAGAAAAACAAGCCCATTCTTTTGCTTGTTTGAGATTTAGTCATCAATATACTTCCTCATTTAATTTTTGGCTAAGCATTTTGTGTAACATTTTAGAATGTGAAAGGACACTGCAAACTGATTCTATAAAAGTAAGACCTTATTCCTACAATGAAACCATTGGAAAAAACCAATTAACCACCTGAGACTTTTAGTGGATGGAAACTCTACTTTGTATTAAAAAAATAGAATAGTGTAGTTGGAGTGATGTAATGTTAGAAAGCTTGATATTTTACTTAATGATAGTCTCCCCCCCCCCCCCAAACAAACACTGTGTAGGGCTATGGTCAGTTTTAATGGGCAATGTTGTCCTTAAATGCTAGCAGATGTAGTGGTTTTGTGAGCTCCTGCTAAAAAAAAAAATTACATGGAGGAAATTTCTTAAATCTAACTTAAAACACTAATGGTTTAAAACCAGGTCAGTGGGTTGACTGGTTTTCAAAGAATAAACAGGGAATGAGAAAAGTGAGAGCCTATTAGCTATAACAAACTTGTGTTTATTACCATAATGAGTTGCTGCTCAGGAAGTGAAACTCAAAATGTGAGATGTGCTTCTGTTTGAATCTTTAAAGCCAAATTATCCTTCTATTCCATAGCTGTGGTTTGTTTTGATTACATTCAAGCTGTCTGACCCAGCCACTAATTGAATGTTCTTAGCTGTAGTTGGAGTTCTGGGTACAACCCACAGTTTTGGAAAAGGTTCAGCGATCTGTGTCATGCTTGTCACAGTCAAGACTGGCAGAAAGACGGAGATGACAATATAAAATTATTGCTCCTTTGTGGGTTTGTGGGTGGGGGCATAGGTTGTGCAGAAAAGATAGTTCTCTTATATTAAGAAGAGGCAAGGATCACAGATTATCCTTTTTTTCTAAAGAAAAAGGTTAAGCAAAAGTGAAATGTCAGGTGTGGAAAGCTGTGACCCTACAAAATAGACAATTGCTTTTCTTTGGGAGGTTAACAACCTGGGTAGAGTAAGGACAGGCAGATTATATCTTTTTATACTCAACACCTAGCACAGATTTGCAGAATGGACAGACAAGGCAGAATAGACATAGAGTTTTACATTTATGATTTTCATTATAGTAGATACTTCACAAAATATGTTGAATTTAATTGCAATGAATTAACATAACTAAATATAATTGAAGGGTGATAAAATTCCTCACTCAGCTTATAATGAGCCATGAATTCAAAAGTAAAAGCAGTAGCAGGAATTGCACATTCATACCATTTTCTAGAATTTGCTTTGGCACATTTGTGGACCTGTGACAATATGAGTATTTCTTCTATTGGTACAGATAACAATGTAGTCATGCCTTATTGTCTTGTATGGCTCTTGTCTATGTGCTCCCATGTATCCAAGACAGCAGATCTATTTAGTGTACCAGGAGCCTTTCTTGAGTTCTCTTGAAATTGTGTGGACATTAATGAAGTATGTGGGCTGTCCATTCCTCTCTCTCCATATGACCAGGTCATTTCCATATCGCTGATATATCTCTTTCTTTTGCAAAATTCTACATTAGTTATGTGTTGTAGCCTGCTCAAGGTTACTGTTCACCTAACTACTATGCTGGAGTAAATGGCATTGTTAATTCTACAGAGTTTATGGGATTTTTTTGCTTTGTGGACATATATTATGAATAGAAGAATGTAGTTATTAAAACAATGGGTCTTTATTTCAGCACTATGCAATTTCTCAAAGGAATACAGAAGATGTTCTTCTTTAGGTTAAATTCTGGGTACATCTCATTATTCATTCATAGTGTTTGTTCAAGATATATGTACCGAAGGGCCAAATCTATGGATCATCCACTCAATTGGATATCACATTCTGACACTACACATTCTTCACCTACTTGTGTGGAAAATTAGGCTAAACTTTTTAGCGTGATTATAGATTATATTTAAGAGACCTTGGGTTCCTGGGCTTGCTTGTCAGAACAATGTCATTCACCATCTTTGGACTTTCCTTCCTAAGTCTCCATCAGACTTTTCACTCTTGCGTTCTCTCCTCTGACTGGTCACCATTTCCTGAAGGGCACAGGCTATCTAGGTTCATTTGTCTCTCAGCTCCTCTCCTGATTCCCTGGACTTTTCCACCTTGCCCTTCATGGGTACCCTTTCCCTCTGCCACTCCTGGCAGCTCATGTGTTGACTTCCTCCATTAGAATGTAAGCTCTTTTCAGGGACTGTGCTTTTGTATAATTAGTGCTTAGAACAATGCCTGGAACATACTATGTGCTTAATAAATTATCTATCTACCCATCTATCCATCTATCTATCATCTATCTATGTATCTATCATCTATCCATGTACTCATCCACAAAAGGGAGTATCTAGAGGACCTCACCATTTGGAATCTGCTCTGGACACTTTGTCTAAAGTCTTTTTGAGTAATTATAGATTTTCTTAGAAGGCTTGGCTGTTTTCTCAACTTTGAGGCAAGAGCACTGTATCATTCAAAATAGAGACATCTAGAGAACTTCACCATAAATCAGGAGTCCCTCTTCCATTGGCATTATTCTGTGTTAAGTATTCTCTATGACAATGGTAAGCACATTTGGTGAACATAGCTCTCTGTTTTATGCACTGATTGAAATGAAAAGTCATTGAACAATGTGATTTCAGTTGTTATAGCTCTGTAGGCATTTTATGTGATTCTAACACCTGCATGAGCAACTAGGTGGCATAGTGGATAGAGCATCAGCCTTGGAGTCAGGAGGACCTGAGTTCAAATCCAGCCTCAGACACATGCTGTGTGACTCAGACAATAGCTGTGTGACCCTGGTCAAGTCACTTAATTTGCCTTAGTTCCTCTTCTATAAAATGAGCTGGAGAAGGAAAGAGCAAACCACTCCAGTATCTTTGCCAAGAAGACCCCAAATGGGGTCACAGAGAATTGGACATATCTTAAATGTTTCAACAACTATAACACATTTGCATAGGCTTCTCTGGACAAAAGTCTTTAAGGGGACATTTTGCTCCACCAAATAAAAGACTTCTTGATCATCAAAAGTCAGTAATCAAAGTAAGATCTATCCTCTATACCTTTTAGTCAACTGTGTGTCTTCTATCAGATATAATTTCTGAAAGCTTGCCTATTTCCTTCTCAAACCTTTATCAAGTATGCTCTCAATATCAGTATAATTTATCTTCATAAAGATTGTATAATAATGGAAAGTTGGCATGTGGGTCAGCAGTTATTTAAATTTTCTTGTTTCTTTTTATGTTTTTGTGGTTGTAAATAAACCCTGCAACTCTGCCCCCTCCCCAAGCATTTGGTGTCCTCTCCTTTGTCAAATATCCCATTAATCATTCCTTCCATGCTCTCAGCACTCTAACAGCAGCCCCACAGACCTCCTCTCTGCATACTTGACAGTATAGCCATTTATCCTTTCTTTGTTTTCTTTAGTGTCATTTTTGCCCTTTTTGTAGATCATTAGAGACTACAATATCAGAGGTCAAATGTGGTATCTCTAGTGTCATTTATGGAGAACAGAGTTTTTTATAGAAATCTTTACAGATTTTGTTGTCTTCCTTCCAGTTGGATCCTCAAGTGCCCTCTGGATGATCTGGCTTAGTAAAGACTCTTGCTGAGCTTTCTGTAAATATGTTTTTATCCTCTGTCGCTTCTTGTTGTCTTATGAGGCAATACTGTTCATAATCTCCCACAAGCCTCCTTTAAAATTTTTACAAACAAGTTTATGTTCTAAGCGAGCATTGCCTCTGAAGCCGCATCTCTCTTTTTGACAAGGAGATCAAGTGGTTGCTACATGGGCTTGGTTTGTGGGCTCTCTTGGTCTCCTTGTTGTAGTGATTGATTTAGATCAGTTATAATTCTTTAAGAAATGGTGACATACTACAGTCTAATCAATTCCAACATACTAAATACCTAGCATGTACACGGTATTGTCCTGAGCCTTGAATAAAGCTGGAGATTTTAAGGGGCAGTGGGGAGAAGAGAATACATTACTGCCACGAGGGGACAGTCTGTGCAAAAGTGTGGTGATGGGAGATGAAACATCAAACTCAGAGGAGAGTAAATAGGCCATTTTGGCTGGAATATAGGATGAGTGAAGAAACATGATGTGAAATATGCATGGACAAAACTTTTCTTACTATACTATTTTACTGAATACCTTTGCTTGGACTAATTGTGCTAAACACACTGATAGTGTTGCATGAACTATGATTGTGAATGGATGAGTATCCTTGTCTGGGAGGATCCACTCTGTAAGTTGGAAAGTATGTCTCCAGGTGCTACAGTTTCTGAGATAAGCAGGGATTTACCAGTATTTATTTACTTAAGTCTTGGAGAGGCTGTGCCTGAAAATTCAGCTCCTCTTTTCCCTAAGAAAGAAGAGAGGAATGAGAGACATTCACCTGGAAGAGGTGACGATATCACAACAAATGGAAAAATGAAAAAGAGTTGTGAGAGGACCCTGGGAGTATGTTGCCACAGCAAAGGAAAGAGATCATAGCCAGGAGAGTGTGGGTAGGTAGGGGACAGCTCCCCACCACCTGACACAGTCTGCATGCCCAAGTTATGGGAATGCCATAAGATGATAGCAGGCTGAGCTACCAAAATAAGAAAAATTGTAGACCGGTGCTGAAGGATTCCAGACAGATCTGATCTAGGGAGTTGTTCATGCCAAGCTACGGAGAACAGAGCTGGTGATCTGTATTCTAGTTCAGTTTCTCTTCTGTTTTTCCTCAAGGGACAAATGAACCTGCCCTGGTCCCCTCCCTCTCCCCCTTCCTATCCCACTAAGAGTTTATTTTCTTTCCATATTTGGTATGTTTTTTTCAAAACAAAATGCTTTCTCTAAGATATTGTTTGCGTGTATTTGTTTGTGTATAAATGTGTGTGTGTATGTGTGTATATGTATGTATGTATGTGTGTATGTGTTCCCTTAGAGGAATTAAAAATATGTAAAGTGGGACATAGTTGCTTGGGATATGGGGATGGGGGAAACCCTCAACTACTGAAATTATCAACTGAGAGTTCAAAATGAACCAAGTGTATTTTATTTAAAGTATATAATTAAACTCCACCAAAGCAGAGATTAAAACTAATCTGGACCATTCCTGTATTCATCTTCACAAATGAGATAAGCAGTGACATGAGGGGGAAAGAGACTTACATGGTAGAAGCAGGGGGAAGTTTCTCGCAGAGGTGGTTGCCTAAGCTAGTTCAGATGTCCCTTAGTTCTTCCTAGGGAAGTTTAAATAAATTCTTCTTCCCTATGAGGGGGAGGGCACTGACTATGGGGGAAAAAATCATATTGGAAGACTGAAGGGAGGAGCTTAAAAAGTGTTCCTGTTCACAAATGGGTAGGAGCCGTCTACGAGGGAGAAGTTCATGGTCCTATAAAACCAGAAAATTCCAACCCCAACCATTGCTATACTAATAAAAAATTCTGTGGCCTTGGTATACTATATACATACATATTTTATATGTATGTATATATATACACACACTATATATATATATGTTATATGTATATACATATATAATTTCAATTTTCTTATTCTCTCAATAAAGCTGACCACAAACTAAATCATTTTAAAAGTGAGAAAAAAAATACGGTTAGGTCCTAATTAATGTGAATAATGAATCCTATGAAGTGGTCACATGTATTTAAATTTATAATAATCAGTTATAATTATGTAAACTATGGTAATTGGTAACAATTATAATTGTAAAATATAGTAATTAGTCCAAAGGGAATGTTGTTGTTCATTTGTGTCTGATTCTTCATAACCACATTTGGAGATTTCCTGGCAAAGATACTGGAGTGGTTTTCCATTTCCTTCTCCAGCTCATTTTACAGATGAGAAATTGAGGCATACCAGGTTAAGTGACTTGTCCAGGGTCACACGGATAGGTAGGTGGCAGAGGCCAGATTTGAACTCAGGAAGATGAATTCAGGCTTGTCACCCATCCACTGTGCCAGCTCACTGACCAAATGGAAATAAGCAGTGTGAATCCACGTGATGCCTACTTCAAGAGATTCATGATTCACAATAAGCAAGAACTAACTGGAAAAGGCAGAAAAAGGTTCTCTTGCTAAGTTATGATTGTGATTTTTATTCCGTAGTTTTTCAGTGTTGTTTGAAGCTTTATTTTTTCTTTTATTTATTTTTTAAAATTCTAATTTATTCATTTATTTTTAGTTTTCAGCACTCATTTCCATAAGATTTTGAGTTCCAAATTTTCTCCCCATTTCTCCCCTCCCCCACTCCAAGACAGCATGCATTCTGATTACCTCTTCCCCCAATTTGCCCTCCCTTCTATTATACCCCTCCATTTTCTTATCCCCATCCCCTCTATTTTCTTGGAGGAGAAGATAGATTTCTATACCCCTGTATATATTATTTTCCAGTTGCATGTAAAAACAATTTTTAACATCCGTTTTTAAAACTTTGTGTTCCAGCTTTTCTCCCTTCCTCCCTCTCCACCCATCCCCACTGAGAAGGCAAGCAATTCAATATATGTTATACCTGTGTAGTTATGTGAAGACTTTCATAAAAGTCATGTTGTGGAAGACTAATTATATCTCTTTCCATCCTATCCTGCCCCCCATTTATTCTATTTTCTCTTTTGATCCTATCCCTCCTCAAAAGTGTTTACTTCTAAATATGCCCTCCTCTCATTAGCCCTCCCTTCTATCATTCCCCCCACCCCACCCCGCTTATTCCCTTCTGCCCTTACTTTCCTGTAGGGTAAGATAGAGTTTCATAGCAAATTGAGTAAGGATGTTATTCCGTCCTTAAGTCAAATGTGATGAGAGTAAGGTTCCCTTTTTCCCTCTCACCTCCCCTCTCTTTCCTTCCATTGAAAAAGCTGTTTCTTGCCTCTTTTATGTGAGAGTTAATTTACCCCATTCTATTTTTCCCTTTCTCCTCCCAATATATTCTTCTCTCACCCCTTAATTTTATTTTCTTAAGATATCATCCCTTCCTATTCAACTCACCTCTTGCCCTCTGTCTATATGTATATAATCCCTTCAACTGAGAAAGTTTCAAGAGTTATAAATATTATTTTTGCATGTAGGAATGTAAACAGTTCAACTTTAGTAAGTCTCTTTCCTGTTTACCTTTTCATGCTTCTCTTGATTCTTATGTTTGACAATCACATTTTCTATTCAACTCTGGTCTTTTCATCAAGAATGCTTGAAAGTCTTCTATTTCTTTGAAATGTTTTTCCCCTGAAATATTATACTCAGTTTTTCTGGGTAGGTGATTCTTGGTTTTAGTCCTAATTCCTTTGACTTCTGGAATATCATATTCTAAGCCCTGCGATTCCTTAATGTAGAAGATGCTAGATCTTGTGTTATCCTGATTGTATTTCCACAATACTCAAATTATTTCTTTCTGGCTGCTTGCAATATTTTCTCCTTGACCTGGAAGCTCTGGAATTTGGCTACAATATTCCTAGGAGTTTTCCTTTTGGGATCTCTTTCAGGAGGCAATTGGTGGATTTTATCAATATTTATTTTACCCTCTGGTTCTAGAAAATCAGGGCAGTTTTCCTTGATAATTTCTTGAAAGATGATGTCTAGGCTCTTTTTTTAGTCATGGCTTTCAGGTAGTCCCATAATTTTTAGATTGTCTCTCCTGGATCTATTTGCTAGGTCAGTTGTTTTTCCAATGAGATATTTCACAATTTTTTCATTCCTTTAGCTTTGTTTTTCTAATTTCTTGATTTTTCATAACGTCATTAGCTTCCATCTGCTCCATTCTACTCTTTAATGAATTATTTTCTTCATAATTATTTTCTTCATTGAGCTTTTGAACCTCCTTTTCCATCTGGCCAATTCTGCTTTTTAGGGCATTCTTCCCTTCATTGGCTTTTTGGATCTCTTTTGCCATTTAGATTAGTCTATTTTTTACAGTATTATTTTCTTCAGCATTTTTAAGTCTCTTTTAGCAAGTAGTTGACTCTTTTTTCATGATTTTCTTGCATCACTCTCATTTCTCTTCCCAATTTTTGCTCTACTTCTCTTACTTGATTTTCAAAATCCTTTTTGAGCTCTTCCATGGCTTCAGACCAATTTATATTTTTCTTGGAGGCTTTGGATGGAGGAGCTTTGACATTGTTGTCTTCCATTTGGATGTTTTGGTCTTCCTTGTCACCCGAGTAAGATTCTATAGTCTGATTTTTTTTTTTTGGCTTTTGCTCACTTCCCCAGCCATTTACTTGACTTTTGAGTTCTTTGTCAAGGTAGATCTCTGCTTCCAGTGGGGATGGGAGGTTTACTGTCAGCCATTCGATTCCCCCATAATCTGTGGGCCTAGAACTCCAGAAACAGTTGCTGTCTTTGCCTCTGCTGCTGCTGAGGCTGCTGTGGGTTCCTCGGTCTCCTTCCTCCTCTGCCACCTTAGGGCTGGGGCAAGGCCATTTCACTCTTCCACACTGGTTCCACAGGCTTTTTCTACTGACCTTCCAATTTGTTTTGGGGTCCTGAATTCTGGAGACTTCGACAGGTGCAAGAAATTCAGTCTCCCTAAGGCCTAGTCAGGTCTCCTCTGTGCACTTGTGGTCCATGCTGGACTGTGCCCTGCCCCCTATGTGGCATGATAGACAATTTCTGGGGACCTTCTAGGGTGTTTTGGGCTGGAGATTTGCTTCACTCCATCATTCTGTGGGTTCTGCAGCTCCAGAATTTGTTTAGAGACATTTTTTACAGGTATTTGGCTGGGCTTGGGGACAGCACTCTAGCAAGTGTGTGCTGCCACTCTGCCATCTTGGCTCCACCCCTTGAAACTTTAAATAGCAAGTAGGAAGTTTACTTTTATTTTTAGATGATTCTTTCAATACACAGCCAAAAATGAAAATGTACATGTGTGTGTATTCATGTGTGCATATGTGCATATGTGTGTGTGTGGTTCATTTTTACTTTGCCAGATAAGGGCAAGAATGTTAGGATATGTAAAACAAATATGCTGGTGATTTTTTTTAAGGGCATTCCCTTTCTTAATGAGTGTAGGCTGGCAACCTTAGACTCTGCCATTCAGAAGTTTATCTCTTCTTAGTTACAGTTGTTATAGATTACTAATGAACAGTCATGTCCTGGTTTTCCCTCACTTTTCTTGTGCACATGTTATCATTCTGCATAGCTCATGAAGTCAAAGAAGATGTTGACTTTCAGGATGATTGTTTACATGTGCCTTAAATTTATACTTATTTTTTCTTTGCCACAATCAAATTTGAATCATCTGAAAACAATCTTCTTTGAAACTCAGCAGGTCCTTTGGTTACACAGATGATTTTTCTGAATTTAGTATGAGATTTCCATAGAAGAAAACCTGTCTTCTCATAAGTTATATTTTAAAAATCTATAAATTAAGTTGTTTCATAAGATATCAAGCTTCTCAACTATTCATATAGTATTTGGTTAGTGGGAAAGAGTTATTATCATGTGGTTTTTTGGAGTATCAGCTCCTGTCTCTGCTATGCTAAATAAATGGCTGGTCAACCAGAAATAATGGAGCATCTCAATGATTCTAGCCTCTTCCCAAAGTACTGATGGACTGAATTAAGGGATTTTTTTTTACTACCCCAATCATTTGATTCCAGTGCATTAAGAAAGACCAATCAATTTAACCTATAGTTATCTGTGGACAGGTATTATAGTGCCTTTTGATGCAAGCTGATTTTCCCTTTTTTTGTTTTTACAGCTTTTCAGTACAAAGTTGTCTGTTCTTTTAAAACTTACATTTTTTTCTTTCTTTTTAAATAGAAATTATCACAGGAAAGACACAAACTGTCTGATCAGAGAATTTATAGGGATCAACCAGGAGACTCTGTAGATACTGTGAGAAAGGGATACAACTAATATAGGTGTAGTCATCTAGGCAATGAAGAAAGGGGAAATTTTTTATTAATTGCATACTGTGTGCCAGGTACCATGCTCGAGAAATAGTATCTCATTTCATCTTTACAGCAACTCTATGAGATACGTGCCATGATTACCCCCGTTTTTACAGTTGAGGAAACTGAGGCAGATAGAGGTTAAATGACTTGTCCACGGTCACATAGCTAGTTAGCATCTGAAGTCAGATTCGAACTTATCTTCTCGACTTTAGGCTCAGTGCTCTAGCCGCTGTACCACTTAGCACAACAGAACATAGCAGAAGAGTAAGACTGTTAATTCACGGTATCATGGAATCTTAGAATTGTAAACAACAGCAAGTCCTACCCAAACAAGAATTTCTTCTGTGACATTCAGCACATTATCATCAAAGTGAAAGAAAATAGCAACAGGGAACTCGCTACCTCATATGACTTTTCACATTGGATCAAATGCTATTTAAGTCATATCAAATTTGTACTGCATACAATATATTATGTCAAGTTCTGCCTTTCTATGACTTTCACCCTACTGCATTCAGCCTCAGCCTGCAACCAGACTTTCCTTCCTTATAGATCACAGCTCACTGTAAGATGGACTCATCACTTCCTTCCAGTGTTTCCAATATTTCTACTTTGACAACCAGTTTTTCTTATGTGCCCAAACTAGGGCTAGTGTTTGGGGAAGAGACGGGATGAAAATGGAGCAAAGAGAATAAGCAGTTATATGGACCCTGCTAGGCATTCTTCTAAGGGCTCTCTATGTTATCTCATTTGATCCTCACATCTAGCTCCTGCATTTTTTTGAAAGATGAAATTAACATTAATGACAAGGTTAGCTCTTCAGCTTTTAGGAAAGTCCTCCAGAAGATAGAAAAGACCTTCATTGCTGCTACATAATACCTTCATGCAGAAGTGTATTGGTCAATGCTGTTTGAAAAAAAAGTAGGCAGAATATAGTTATAGTTTATTATTCATTATTAACATTTCTCCATCATTTTCTTAAGTCTTGATAGTCAACAAAATAATCTAATTCCCCCTCAATGTCACTTTTGTTTCTTCATTTATCAATCCTTACCTGAATTCTCTCTATGCTTCTTCCAACTCCAATTCCAGTCTTTAGATTTCACATAAATATTCATGTGAGATTATATAATGCTATTGTGCTATAACATTATCCAGTCTTTTCTTTGGCCCATCCATAGCCATAATCAACTCATGAATCTATAAAATGGACATAAAAATACTTGTAGCTAAGGATCAAGTGAGATAATGTATGTGAAAGACTATGCAAACCTTCAAGTCCAATAACGTACATATTCTTGTGAATACAATTATTATTAGTCACTTATCACCAAGTCTCTGTGATTATTAAGAAGTAAAATTTATTTCCTTTCATTAATATCTCCAAGTCATCTCAATTATTGCTTATTTTCTACATATTTGCATGTAGACATCTAAGGTTATGGAAAACAAAATAAAAAATATATTATATATATCTTTATATATAATATATGCTTCATATATTATATGTAAATATATAACATAAAATACTTAGATATTTTCTTCTGTGAATTATTGGTCCTTTATGCTAAGATTCTTCTTTCTATGTCATCTGTTTATGTTGAGTGGCATTAGTTTGGGGGCAAACGTGGGCAGTTTTTACCTCCATCCTTCCTTTTCTGTTTAAATCCTTTTGTTCTTGTGGACAAGTTTCTATGCAAGCCTTTGTTGGATGTGAGAGGCAGTGTGACAAAGTAAATAGATAGCTGGCCTTAGGGGACCTGGTTTTAGGTCTCACCTCTGACACAAATTGGCTGTGTGACACTAGGCAAGTGACTCAACTTTCTAGTGCTCTAAGTAACTCATAAAGATTTGTGTATATATATGTGTGTACATGTATGTATATGTGTATATACAAGCATATGTATATGTATATGTATATGTGTGTATATACTATAACTATGTTCTGCCTACATTTTTTCAAAGAGCATGGACCAGTACACTCCTGCATGAGGGCATTAGATAGCAGCAATGAAGGTCTTTTCTATCTGCTGGAGTATTTTCCTAAAAGCTGAAGAGCTAGCTTTGTCACTGATGATAATTTCACCCTTCAAAAAATGCAGGAGCAAGATGTGAGGGTCAAATGAGATCATAGAAAGCCCTTGGAAGAATGCCTGGCAGGTGATACACACACACACACTCACATATATACACATACATACACATATGTATATATGTGTATACACACACAAATATGTCTGTGTATATATGTATATGTGTGTATATATGTGTGTATATACACACATGTATGTGTGTGTATATGTATATATGTGTGTACATGTGAGTATATGTATATAATGCTGCAGAGAAGGTGCTGAGCTGCATTGATAGAGAGCTATTTTTCATATGAGGGTTCTCTATACCAATGAAATTCCAGGTCCTGTTCCCTATCCCTGTCCCATTGTTGGAAGTACTTAACTCCTGGCCCAGAGCCTCTCATGACTAGATCAAGGGTCCGGAAATCCTAACATCATTCTCAGACATCGTTATCTTAGCCAGATGCTCATTTCTGAAATCTGTTTTTCTTTCTTGAAGCCCCAACCATCAATAGGCAGAGGTGAAAACCAGATACACATATATAAACACACACGCACATATATGTATGTATGTATGTATATGTGTGTGCATATATACATATACATATTTATTTGTTTGTTTATCAGTAATCCTCAGGTTTTTTGCCCAGGACTCCATAATTATTTGCTGGGTAACTTCAGGCAAGTTAATGAACCTCTCTGTGCTCTAGGTAACTTTCTAATAAGATTACAAGTTACAGAGGAGATATCACCTAGCATTGGTAGGATGAGTTTTCTCACTAGGGAGTTCCCCATACTGATGAAATCATAGATCTAGTCCCTCTACCAAGCACAACAAATCCATATGTTGGCCATTTCTATACTTATATGTCTCATCCTGCAACTCTAGTCCATCACATTTAGGAGACTCTTATGCCCTACCAAAATAGCCAGAAAACCAACAATATTTGGAAGTCTCCTGTTCTAGGGAGGTAATGTAGAGAAGAAAGAATTCTGAACTTAGTTCAAAACCAGAACTCAGATATCTGGGTTTTAGTCAAGGTTCAGCAGCAGGAGTACCACAAAGTAGCTGTGTGGACTCAGCTCTCAGTTTCCTCATCTGTACAATGGAGATTGAACTAGATGGTTTCCGAGGTCCCTTGTAGCTCTAACATTCAATGGTTCTTGACAAGATCTCAATGTCCAATACAAATAGCTCTTGGGTTGTGCATAGGAGGCCCCCTGTGTCTTCATCCATTCTCTCCCTGTGCCAACTTTCCAAGTACAGTGGAGTTGAATCTTAGAGTAGGTTAGGTTCCTAAAGTCTATCCAAAGTAAAAAATGGATAGTCAAAATTATTCTTTTAAATTTTCCAATTAATTTTCCAATAAAGTATACTACAGTATCTTTAAACAGTTGTATCTGAAAAGGGGAAAATGTTTTTTAAAAAAAGTCTTGGTCAACTAGCAGAAAGCTCTAAGATTGTTTCTATAGAAACCATTGGATGCAAATTTTGTTTTTTCATGAACCAAGATAAGTTATTAATCAGGCAGAAGGTGGGAACCAGAGTTTAGAAACGAAAATGGTTAAAGATTCAGCTAACAGGAAAACTTTTATTTAGGCAAAAAATCTTTCAGGAAAGTTTCACACATTATGATAGCTTTCATTTGTAATATAATAGTTAATTTATATGTGTTAATATATAATTCGTAATATAATAGCATTTATTTAGGGTTTGAAAAGCACTTTACATATATTATCTTATTTGATCCTCATTTTATATTCAATGAGCTCATTGACTATAATGGGTAAATCTCCAGTTTTACTTAAATTCTCTCATTCTTTCTTTTTCTTATATTTACATTTTATTTATTCCCTTACATTTGAATTTGTACCCATTAAATGCAGGTATGATGGAACTCTACTGTATAAGCTTTTGGCAACTGGGATATTAGTATAGTGTCTATTATTTGGGCATCTATTCACTCTGAGCATGTGCTTACCTCCTCCTAACTTTTCCTCCTTTTCATCTCTCATCCTCTTTTTTCCCCTCCAATGACCAAACTGGGAGATGGTGGAAAGTGGGATATAACTGCAGTTGAGGCAGTGTTAACTCCTTATACCCCAATGGCCCTACCCTTCCTTCCTTTCATTTGTCTTTCATTTGCTGGATTTAGAGTCTTTCCATTTTTTTCAATCCTGTCATTTTCTTTTCCTCCCTCTTTTGACCCTTTCTCTCTTTCCCCTGAGTCCGCCCAGCTCTTAGTTAATATCACAGAACCATCACGTTAGAATCAAAGGATCATAAGATCATAGACACAAAGTCAGAAGGGATCTCAGTCATCATTCTGTGTAACCTAGGTTTGTAAAATATAGTTAAATTTTTTAAAACTTTGGGATGTTAGTCATTTTCTTTTTTATGTTTTGTAGGATCAGTAAGGATTATATTGTTAAGTCTTTGAACACATTTGAAGAAGGAATAGAATAGTTAAGAGGCAGTGGAGAATAGAGAAGTGATGACTATGGGGTCAAGATTCTGGATTCAAATTCCAAATCAGTTTATTACCTGTGTGAGCCTGGTTAAGTCATGTTTGTAATATCTGATTTTTATCATCCCTTCCACCACTAATTTTGGTTCTATGAATAGCAAGAACAAAATGGTCTTAGTATCCAGAAGAATAAAATGCTATGACATGACTGTATTGAGGTCAACTTATAAGGTCTGACTTATCTGAAGAAAAAGTCCTCCTACAATAATATATCTAGGGCAGCTTGGTGGCACTGAAGTGGATAGAGTACTAGGTCTGGAGTCAAGAAGACTCATCTTCTTGAGTTTAAATCTGGCTTCACTAGCTGTGTGACCCTGGGCAAGTCACTTAACCCTGTTTGCCTCAGTTTCCTCATCTGCAAAATGAGTTGGAGAATGAAATGACAAATCTCTCCCATATCTTTGCCAAGAAAGCCCCAAATGGGGTCATGCAGAGCTAAACACAACTGAAATGACTGAACAATATCAACAAAAAACATCCTTGGCAAGTAGTCATCTGAGCATGGCTAGAAAATCGACTGTGGAGGGATGAGATAATCCCTCTTCTTTATAGCTTTATTAGGAAGTTTTTCCTTTATTTTAAACCAGAGTCAGACTATCACTCATTCATTGACTATTTTATTAACAGAATACTATTTATTAAAAGTTTGCTAATGGAAAAATGAGGGAAAGATGGAGAATAAAGTGACCTGGGTTCTAGACCAAGATGTCCCATTGATCATTCAACTGTGTGACCTTTGACAAGTCCCCTAACTTTATTTTGGCTTTAGTTTTCTCATCTATAAAATAAGATGCTTTCAAAAGTCCTTTATGAGAGCTAGTGTTGTGCAATGGAGAATTATAACTTAATTCATCAAACATTTTCTTAGTGACTATTGTATGAGTTAGTCATTTTCTTTTTTGTGTTTTGTAGGATCAGTAAGGATTATATTGTTAAGTCTTTGAACACATCTGAAGAAGGAAAAGAATAGTTAAGAGGCAGTGGAGAATAATGAGAAGTGATGACTATAGAGTCAAGATTTTGGATTCAGATTCTGACTCAGTTTACTTCCTGTGTGAGCCTGGTTAAGTCAACAACTTTTCATTGTCTTGTTTTTCTCACCTTTAAAATGAGATGTTTGCTAGATACAGAATAAAAAATAATCTTCAAGGCACTTGTATTCTGTTGGTGAGGAATATGACACTAACTCAAATAAGTGAATATAAAATAATTTAAGGAGGGAGATAATGTTAATGGGGGGTCAGATAAGTTTTATAGGGGAAGTGGTGTTTGAGCTGAGCCTTAAATGAAGATAAGACTTCTTAAAGATGGAGATGAGAAAGAGTGCATTTCAATCATTTATTCAATAAGCATTTATTAAGCATCTACTAATTGCCAGGCACTGTGTTAAGTGCTAGGGATAAAAAAAAAAAAAGGCACAAAAACAGTCTCTGCTCTCAAAGACCCCCCCTCCCCCAATCTAATGGACAGTCGTGGTAGTGAGGGGAGTGGCTTGTACAAATGCAGTTTCATGTGCAATCATTTTTTGTTTCTACTGTGTTATGGAAATGTTTGTTTTATTTCATGAATTAAAAATAAGATAAAATTAAAAAAAAAGAGATAAAGAAAAAAATTTCAAATGAGTGAAGGTAGGAAATGTGTCTAGGTGTCACAATGGATAGAATGTTGGACCTGGAGTCCGAATGGCCCGAATTGAAATCTGGCCTCAAACATATACTAGCTGTGTGACCCTGAGCAAGCCAGTTAACTTCTATCTGCCTTGGTTTTATCATCTGTAAAACGGGGAATATAATAATAGCCCCTATCTCACAGGGTTGTTGTGAGGATAATGTAGGGCATTTATTTTAAAATAAGATACTTATAAAGTGCTATGCAAATGTTAAAACACTTTATTAGAGTAAGAAAGCAGTGTAGATACTAGTAGGGCAGTTTGGATGAAACGTAGAGTATAGAAAAGGAAGTTATGTGAAGTAAGGCTGAAAACGGTAGGTCAAAGCCAGATTGTACCAGGTATTTTATTCTAGAGGAACCACTTGACATTTCTGTTTAGGGGAGCATTATGGTCAGACTTTGGCCTTAGGAGGATTATTCTGAAAAAAAGAATGTAAGATGAGAGATGGATTCAGAGGAGTACAGGACAAGGATGGAGTCAGGAGGTCAGGATTCACATTCCATCTCAGAGTTTTGTGATCATGAGTAAATCACTTAACTTCTCCGAGCCTCCATTTCCTCATCTGCAGAGAGAAGAAATAGGGATAATAAAACTTGCATTTCCTAACCCACAGGTGTTGTGAGGAAAGCAATTTGTAAACTTGAAATCCCTCTATATATGAGAGCTGTAACCACTGATTCTGTGACTATTTAGAACTATTCAAAACCTGGTCATTTCTTACTCTGGAGTATAAAATAAGACACATTTCTATGAAGAAAGCCTCATAAAATTCAAACTCAATTTTAGCCACAGTCTTCTATGTTGCTCGTTTCGCTATCTTCAAGATCATAGAATACCAAGATGATTCTGTACAATGATAACAACATATATATTATGTGGTATCTTTTTTTTGGGAGCTCAAAGCACTCTATGCACTTTAATTAAACCTCCTAATGTCTCTGTGAAGCACGCAGGGGACTAGCCACAAAATGAGTCATCTTAGAGTATCCAACATGGAAAGACTAGACTTGAAGGGTGGACTCTTAGATGACGTTCACTTTTATTATTATCGCTCCCATTTTGCCAATGAGAAAACAGGGTTATTATTCAGAGAACGATAATCAGAGGTTCTCCATTTTCATTGAGGATAGAACATATTGCAGCAGGAGGGACTCAGGTTAGATAAAAGGAAAACTTTCTGACTGGGAAATGTGTTAAAACACTGCAGTTGGTAACTGAAGGAAGCTATGTAATTCTCTCCAGGGAGATCTTTAAAAATAGTATAGGAACACTTCTGTCTTAGATAACCTCTGGTAGTCTCTCCTAGTCTTATGATTCGATATACCTCACCAGTTAAAAATGAACACAGCTATGCTTTGTTCTGTCCTGACCAGCCAACAAAAATATATAGAATGATGCCTTCCTATTTGTTTACCTTCAGAAAGGACAAGAGAAGAAAAAAACCCAAACTTTAATTTAAAAAAATGGAATTCCTCTCTTAGTTTTAACTAATTAGTTCATCAGCAGATTGGATTGGCTGGGTCCCATCTCTTTTCTCTTTACTTGATAGATGAGTCATCTCTTCTGGTTGCCATGTTATGGAATTGATGAGTGTTGGCGGTACAGAAATGGACAGACTTCTAAGGATGGCAAAATCGGGAAGGCTACAGTCGAATTGGAAATACCATTGCTTCTGGTTTCTCTGTTCTAGTGTTAGGTTCAATCTATCGAGATTTTCAGTCACACTCTCACAAATGAGCACCTGCAGATGCAATAGATGATCCACATTAATAAATCAATTTCCCTTTTTGGCTTATGAGAATATATACACTAGATGAATGTTTAGGGTGAAAGTATCTGTTCTATGCTGAGACAAGTCACCTCAGGGTTTTTTTCATGCTTCCTAAATTGTATCACAGAAGCTAACTTGTTGAGGCTAAGTTATATTTTTCCTTGGTTATACAAAATTGGATACCTTTAACTCTTCATTATTTCTATTGTCAATTTTCCCCATTATGGCATTTAATAGGATATAGAGAGGATATTTCAACTCAGCATGAAAGTTAAACAGCTAAAGCCAAGTTATTGTTTATAGTGAGGGATAGTTTCTCCACCTACTTGTCAAGTTAATTTTGGAAGATGTGTGATCAGGTGCTTTGGATACACTTTAGGAACAGATAAATGGAAAAACATAGTTTTTATGTGATTTAAAAATCCTTCATACATTCTTCATATGGTCTTAAATAAATTTCTAGGCCCCGAATCATCAGGGAGTCTTTGTTTGGGGAAGAGATGCCTTATAGCAATTTGAACATCAAGACTGGGGTGGGGGGGAGGTTTCAGTGTCCTCACTTAAAAGCTGGTTCCATGCCCCCGGTATTCATTCATTCCACAAATATCCATTAAGTATTTAATGTGTACAATGTATAGGGCAATGTGTTATAGAGGAGAGAGTTCTGGACTTGGGAATGAGGAAGACCTGGTTCAAATCTTGTCTCTGAAACTTCCTAGCTGTGTGACCTTGGGGAAGTCACTTAACCACTTTATGCCTGAAGGAACTTGCTACAGTTTATCTACAAAAATTCTAGACAGATTGGTATTTGTGGAGGGAATTCCTATGCTGTCAAAATCACAGAACTTTTAATGAATTTAGGAATGCACAATTTACTTCGTCAGGTGCTGAGAAGACACAAATATAAATAAAGCATGGTCCCTGATGTCAAGATATTTACAAACGCGTAGATCCCTCTGTGTGTGTAGTGATGGAGACTAAAATGAGGAGGGTAGCACAGAAGGAGCTCCAAAGAAGGTGGGTGTGCTGTTCCAAAAAAGTGACATGAAGGATCGTCTCCTGAATAATTATTTTGTGCATGCGAGAGCTGTGAGCCGGAGATAGGGAAGATGGAAATTTATTGGCCAAATTTCAACAAAAGTATCGTAGTCAGTAGACAAGATTGAAAAATAAGTAATGTAGTTTAGTATGCACAGACTATGAAAATATTAACTATCATGTACATAGTATCTAATATGTGTCAAGCATTCTGTTAAGCTCTACAAATATTATCTCATTGAATCCTCACAACAACCTTGGAAGGTTATTCCCATTTTATAGTTGAGGAAATAGAGGTAAGCAGAACTTAAGGTCACACAATTAGGAAATTTTGTAGGGCAGATTTGAATTCAGGTCTTCCTGATTCCAAGCCTCGCTCTCTACCCACTGTGCCATCCAGTTACCTTCTTCAATTTGAGTCTATGTATCTTTGAGAGGTATCTTTGATCAGCTATGAAAATCATTAAAACCAAATGTCTAAATTGAACTTAGAGTCAGACCTTCAATTCACTGTATCATTAAAACCAAATGTCTAAATTGAACTTAGAGTCAGACCTTCAATTCACTGTATCACAAAGTCAAGATTTTCAAAATAATGAAGAATATTTAATGACATTGCTCTGACTAAAAATATCAGTGTTGATATTTTAGTGAAAGCAAAAAGGGTTTTGTACCATTAAAAATAAAATATCATTTCAAAATATCACTTTAGCTTTATTTACTTTAATTTCAATTTTTGCAACTTCTATAATGTACCAATTAGCAGAGAAGAATATGTATATAATTTAAAAATAAGTAAATTTATATATAGATAGAGGCAGCTAGGTTGTAGCTAGAATGGAGAGCACCGTCTGGAGACAGGAAGACCTGAGTTCAAACCTGACCTCAGACACTTACCAACTGTGTGACTCTGGACAAATCCCTTGATCTCTGTTGTTTTGATTTTTCCCTCAGTTTCTTCATCTGTAAAATGGGGATAATAATAGCACCTACCTGTCTGGGTTGTTGTGAGGACTGAATGAGATCATAATTGTAAAGTCCTTAGCACAGTACCTGGCACATAGTAGGCATTATTATTGGCTACATTTGCCATTTCTTTCTCCAGCTCATTTTACAGATGAGGAAACTGAGGCAAACAGGGTTAAGTGACTTACCTAGGGTCACATAGCTAGTAATTATCTGAGCCTGGATTTCCAGACCCAGCACTCTATCCACTGTGCCACTACACCACTATATTATTATTGTATTATCATCATTATTATTATAGTGGAGGGTGCTCAAACATTTTTTGTTGCTAAGAGCACGTGCTTAAAGTAGTTTTGAGCAGTGGTGTCAAACTCAAACAGAAATGGGGCCATACAGAAGAATCCCTGTGGAGTTTACATTGATTTAGTTTTAAAATGTAATATTCTCTCTGTTTTATTATATGTTCATATTTATTTTGTCAAATATTTTCTGATTTCATTTTAATCCAGCTCTGATGGCACTCTGGCAGGCCACAGGCTGTGTGGATGACATACCTCTGATTTAGAAATCACTGTCCTACAAAGGAAAAGGGGTGCAGGGAGTAGCAGTGAAAGAGACAAAGTTTTGTGTTGTTGCTTTTTTAAATCATAGTAGTCGAGGTGAATGATAGTTAGCAAAAAGAGGTCAAAGGATAAGGATAATGAAGGCTACTTTTATCTGGGCTAGAACACACAAGTGTAAAAAGAAGATTATCAGAGCAAAAGCAAAATAAGGTAGATTCTCAGCACTTCTTGAACTGTGGGTGTCGACCCCATATGGGGAATAATTTGGTAACAGTAAAAGGTTTTGGAATGCACAATGAGCAAAAATTAAGCACGTAATGAATTTGAGATGTTTCTGGCAGCACTTACCCATGTTGTGTCACACAGCTTCACTGCAGCCTCTTGGTTCTGGACACAAAGCATGCGCACTTTGCGCTGCCACACAAGGCCAATGAACGCTGCCAAGACTGAAAAGAAGAGTTGCAAAAGGAAAAAGTTTAAGAAGCCCCAGATTAGAGAATGGGCTGGATAAGGGAAGAGGCATCTCTGAAGTCTGATGCTGGAGTTAGGAATTTATGCAAGTAAAACTGTGCCTAGCTACCTACGAGATCATTGCAAAAGATAAAGATGTAATAAGCTCTAGCATTTATTTAGCATTTGAGGTTTACCAAGCACTGGACGTTTGTTGATTCATTTGATAAAGAAAGATATGATCTGGGCCTGGGCCGGAAGGGATGAATCCGATTGTTTCAAGTAACTAAACTACAGGGACCTGGTGCAGAGATAGATAGATAGTTGACAGATAGGTTAGATAGGTTAGATAGAAAGATAGATAGATAGATAGATAGATAGATAGATAGATAGATAGATAGATAGATAGATAGATAGGTAGATAGATAGATAGATAGATAGATAGATAGATAGATAGATAGATAGATAGATAGATAGATAGATATGGGGCAGTGAGGTGGGGCAGTGGATAGAGTGGTAGGTCTGGACTCTGAAAGACTCACCTTCCTGAGCTCAAATCCAGCCTCAGATACTTAGTAGCTATGTGACCCTGGGTAAGTCACTTAACCCTCAGTTTCCTCAACTGTAAAATAACCTGGAGAAAGAAATGGCAAATCACACTACTATTTCTGCCAAGAAAATTCCAAATGGAGTCGTGAAGAGTTGGACTCAACTGAAAAAGACTCAACTACATATATGTATATACACATACATATCTACACATTACAATCATTTGATAGTATGATATTAAAGTTAACAATTTTTACTATTAACATTTATTAACATACTGTACAAACTGGTAAAGTAGAAGGTCACAGAATAGAACAGAATGAAACAAAAACAACTCTAACACTGTTGTATCCAAGGAATAAAGAATCCTACAGAGCTAAAATGAGGGGTTGGGGTAGAATTTCTTAAGCCTGAGGTGAATCAAAAAAACCCAAGAGTGACAATCATGACTTCAGACAAGACAACAGTAAAAAGAGATATTGTTGAAAAAGACAAACAGGAAAACTCCATCATGCTTAAAGGCAATGCATATATGAAACTATCACAGAATTAAGCATATACACCCTTATAGGCATTTTTATGGAATAATATCTAAAAGAAAAGCTAACTGAACTTCAGAAAGGCCCAGAGAGTGAGACAATAATTTTAAGTGACTTTGATATGCCTCTCGTCTTACTCAAATCTAAAAAAGATTCCAAGACGTAGAATAAGAAGAAAATTTCATATCTGATTATGTTGGATAAACAATGATAGATGTTTGGTGATTATTTACAAGGTCAAGTACACAGAGGCATTCAATATATTGTTTTCCCTACCACGATTTTGTTTAGATATTTGTTTAGAAAAACTGATCACATTCTAAGATATGTTGCCTTCTAATATTCCTGATATTCTTCCAAAGGACTTTAGCTTTTTGTCAGATTCTATAGGGTATTTCTTTGTTTGTGTAATTGACATATCATTACATATGTAATTTGGGCAGGCTGGTCATGGTTCCTCTTTTGGCATAACCCAGTCATGAATACAGGATTATCTTTCTTTTTGTTGACAATCAGTAACTTGTAAGAAGAAGGTGAATTATATTATCATTTGAAAACACACTATTTTTGTTTGACTGTTCTGGGGAACATAATTTGAAAAGAAATTTGTTTGAATGTGTGTGTTGGAAAGTATCTGTTGTATCAAAGCAAAATCTATCATCTATCTGTCTGTCTATCCATCTATTGATCTAATAATCTATTGATCAATCTATCTACTGATTTATCTATCCTGTGTATCAATCTATCCATCCATCCATCCGTCTGTTCATTCATCCATCCATCTATCCACCCATCCATTCATCCATCTATCTTTTCATCCATTTATCTATCATCTATCCATCATCCATCCATCTCTCTCTTTCTCTCTATCTATCTGTCCTGTCTGTGTCTGTCTGTCTTTAAATACTATTATCTCATAGGAGCAAAAGGTGTACATAAGAGCAGTGTAAGAGAACTCATTGAAGGCAAAAATGCTGTACAATAGCACAGAGATCCCTGGTGAAGGCTATTGGAGACCAACACTATTTAAAGCTCATAGTGGTGTGTGGGGTTACCATATCTTCCTTTCAAAGCCTAGGCCACTTTGGAGATTTTTCTTTTTCATCCAATACACTGCGGTCATTGTTCTTGTAAATGGGTAAAAGAAATAGAATGGAGGGATATAAACGCCTTGACAGTGGGAACCATCTCATTTTTGTATTTGTATTTCAGAATCTGGCACAATTCCTGGCACACAGCACATGTCTAAAAACTCTTGTTGTTGGAGTGCCTGAATGGGTGCCAACCTTCTGGTCTGCTGGGGTGGGTGGGGACTTTTTAAAGTTGCTGGGTGGGGACTCCAGACAAGGGAAGTGTTAACAGTCACTTTCATGCAGACACCCTTGGCACCAGATAATATTACCAAACCATCAGGAGAGCCAACTGATTCAGTTTTTTTCTTCTTCTTCTTTTCCTCCTCCTCTTCTTTCTTTCTTCTTCTTCTGTTTTTACTTGCTCCTCCTCCTTTTTTCCTTCTTCCTCTTCCTTATCTTCCTCCTCCTCTTCTTCCCACACATTAGGATTCGAACTCCCAGAAGGAGAACAGGTACATGAGTAATAAAAAGGAGATTAGGGAGAGGGAGCCAGAGGAAGGAGAGGATGCCCATGAAAGAGCATGTGAGAAGAAAGCCCAGACTTGCTCACTGGGCAGCTTAGTCTGTGGGGTCTATGTCACAGGGGTGGGGGATCTGTGGCCTTGAGGCCCTAGGAAGTATTAGAATGTCATGATTGGGGGCTGATTCTAAAAGACCAAAGGACTTGACACAGCTTTTTGGAAAGGCTGACATTTGATGGACTAAAAGTGAGCGGAGGGACCAACATTTTCTTTCTATCTTTGAAAACAGACTTAGTGAGACCACAGGCCAATTGACAGTCTTTTTTATACTTTGTTGCACGTATCTCTTAAGCAGCAATAATAACGCTTTCCACATCTTTGAGAATGTTAAAAAATAGGCCTTGAGGATGCTAAAAAATAGACTTATAAGGAATTCAAAGCTCTTAAAAAACAGCATTGCATAATTGAAAATATAATTCAGAAAGGAAATGCTTTTTTTCCCCTGGGATGAAGGACAAATTTTTGGACTTTTAAAATAAACTATGCTTAGGAGATGATAAAAAATATTATATACCCTCCCTTACAGTCAGATATATCAACACACACAGACACATAAATGTACAAACATATATACATACATGTAGGTATTTCTGTGTGTGTCTTGAAATATCTACCTGTATGTGTATATGCATTATGTATGCACATATGTACATATACTGTATATACGTATATCTGTGTCTTGAAATGTCTAGCTGTATACATGTGTGTAATACAAACACACATATGTACATATACTGCATATATGTGTATCTATGTGTGTCTTGAAATGTCTGCATATATATAATATACATACACTCTGCATATGTTATATGTAGTGTGTGTTTGTGTGTGTAATTCAACTCCTTAGCAATTAGCCAAATCCTAATTCTAATACAACGTAATTTTAGTAGAAAGAATAGGTAAGCCCTTGAAGAGATTTTTTCCTAGTGTTTCAATATTTTATAATATTTCAGTAATAGAAAGTGATTGCTTTGTGAGGTAGTGGATTTTTTCTTCTTCAAGGTCGTTAGAAAGAGTTGTCTTATATACAACAAACAGTAAGAAAGGGGTAAAGCAAGGAAATAAGCATTTAGATAGTGCCTATGTGCCATGCACTAGGCTAAATGCTTTATAAATAGTATTCCAGCTGATCTTTACAACAACTCTGTGAGAAAGGTGCTTTTATTATTCCCATTTTACAGGAGAGAAAAAGGAGGCAGGCAGAAGTTAAATGACTTCCGCAGGGTCGTACAGTATTGCTAACTGTCTGAGGTCAGACTTAAACTCAGGTCTTCCTGACTTTAGGCTCAAAACTCTGTCACCCTGTACAACTTTGGGGGGTTCCTTCATGTATAGGTTGGATTAGAATGCCACCAAAGTCCCTTCCACTCTGAAATTCTGTCATCCAATCTGATTACCGGATGTGTGCTCATTAAAAACATGTCTCAAATCTTGGCATATATGTATGTATGTGTGTGTGTGTGTGTGTGTGTGTGTATATATTATTCAATACAACTTTATAGAAGATTCAGTCAAAGAATCATAGAGTTTTTTCTACTGTATCTTAATTGTTGTAAGTATTAAATACAATTTTATATTAGAATTTTGTGGCTGGAAGGTAACTGGGAGTTCATCGAGTCTTACCTTCTCATTTTTACAGATAAGGAAACTGAAATGGAAGAAGTGAGCTGACTGCCTTGAGGGTATCTATTTAGTAAGTGGTAGAACTAGAAGATGAACTGAAATAAAATGTGTAAGATGCTTTTTAAAACTAAAAAACTATATACATATTATTATTATGACTACTGGGTAGCTAGGTGGCACAGTGGATAGAGTCACTCTATCGAAGACTCATCTTCCTGAGTTCAAATCCAGCCTCAGACACTTACTAGCTGTGTGATCCTTGGCAAATCACTTTACCCCATTTGCCTCAGTTTTCTCATCTGTAAAATGAACTAGAGAAGGAAATGGCAAACTACTCCAGTATATTCACCAAGGAAATCACAACTGGGGTCATGAAGAATCAGACATGACTGAAGAACAAAACTGATGATGACTATTACTGTTACTGTTATTTTTATCATCCTAACTTTCCTCACTCCTGTTTAGCGTACTTTCCTCTCCATCATACTGATGGTCACTACTTCATGCATACTGAAGTGTCTTGTTTTTCTATAATACTTCTTCCAGAAAGACTTCTTTTTTCCTGGAGAACTCATGTAAGGCAAACACTCACATGGTAGTCAGAAGAAGCGTTACAAGGACACTCTCATGCTCTCTCTAAAGAATTTTGGAACTGATTGCACCACACGGGAGACACTGGCACAGGATCATCTACTATGGCGTGCCCTCATCAGAGAAGGTGTTGTGCTCTATTAGCAAAGCAGAATTGAAATAGCTCAAAAGAAACATGAGATGTGCAAAGTTAGAGACTGTACCCCAAATGTTCACATGGACTATTTATGCCCAACCTGTGGTAGAACATTCTAGGCTTGTACTGGTCCCATGAGCCATAGTCAGATACACTATAAGTTGACTCTAACATAGTGATGTCATTTTGGTCCTCTTTGAGAATGAAGGACAACAACCAACCAACTAACCAAATATCCATAATTACCTAACAGCAAGGAATCATCATCGTCATCACCATCATTATCATTGCTAACATTTATATCAATTACATAGTTCCAGGCACCATGTTAAGCATCTTACAATTATATCTCACTTAATCCTCACAACAATCCTGGGATGTGGATGCTAGTGTGATCCCCATTTTACAGATGAGCAAACTGAGGCAGATTAAGTTTAAGTGACCTATCCAAGGTCACATATCCTAGTATCTGAGATCGCATTCGAAATTCAGCTCTTTCTGATTCCAAACCTGGCACTTTAGCCACAGCATCATGCACATAGGTTCCCAAAGTAGGCAATATCACCCCTGGGTGGCACTGAAATGATCCAGGAGGGCAGTAGTAGTCTCAGGTGTGATTGGGGGGCATTAAATAAAAATAAGGGGGTGGTGAAAGCATAAGGAAAGAAGAAAGGAAAATTTTGAAAAACTGTTTGGACATGTTTCATCTGCTTGTAACAGAGTTAGAGTTACAGTGATTACATTGTTTTCCAAATAAACACACAAAATGCAAATTTTAGCTGATCAGTGGTCAGCTTTCTGCAGGAAAGGTCTTAACAAGCGAATGTTGGTAGGCAAGTGTGTCATTTATTGTCGGGAAGTCCAGCACTCATTGGCAGGAATACATGCATGTAATGACTTATTTACAATATAATACTATGTAGTTACATGACATAATACTGTCATCAACATTTCAATGCAGGAAACAAATTTATAATAAATTATTAAATTAAGATGCATCATTTAAAAAATTTCATTTTTTTTGAAAGGACACAAATTTCAAAAAAAATTAAAGAAAATAGATTTCCAGGGTAGGGAGGAGCACTGAGTAATGCATTTTAAAGGGATCCAATAAGTTTGGGAACCTCTGACCATGTAGCTGCAACATTCACTCATCAAAAAAATATTTTTTTGCACCTACCACATGCAAAGGCTCAGTGAGGTAGTTTCAGAGGCGATGATGACACAGTTCTTAATTTCATGCAGCTTTATTGTCCGAGAGCTGCAATATCACTAATTGGACTAAAGAAGCAACTCCAAAAATCAAGGGAGTATGAGTTCTAATCCCAGCTCTGCTCTTGCCTGGGTGACATGAGACAAGCAGTCTAATTGTACTGTGCTTTGGTTCTCCAAACTTTAAAAACAGGGACAGTGATACTGACTCATAGGGTTGTTACAAGAAGTGGCAATAAGAATGGTCATAAAGTATGGAGCATATATGAGTGCTGTAGAAATGCTTAATAATAAAAAAGGAACTTGGCTGGCTGAGCTATATTTAGAAGTAGAAGTTATAGCCATCTCTGGTCATAATTAGGAGCACAGTGCTACCTATGGCAGGCTTCTGATTGCTACACAAGCTAATGAAGCTCCTCTGTTGTTGCAGACTTTTCTTGAGCTGTCACAATTAATTGTATTTTCTAATATGCCTTTATTTTTAACTAAGCAATGTATCAACAACAATGGCAGAGATGAAATTGGACTGTGAAGAGTGCCATTTGTCTCTAAAACAAGATATTCATTTAAAAAAAATTATATTTTAAAGATTTTGTGATGCCTTTTGTTTTTTTTTACACCAAAATCATTTCCCAGTAATTCCTCACCCCATCCCCCACAACACACAAACGTTGAACCTTCCTTTGTGACACAGAAAAACAGGTAAGCAAAGCTGGCTAACAAAAAGTCCACATCTGTGATTATATGCAACATTTTGTTCCTATAGTTCCCCACCTCTCTAAAAAGAGGAAAGAAATCAGGAACATGTGAGTCCAAATTCCACTGCTGATGGTTACTCCCTGTGTGACCATGGGCAAGTCACTTAATTTTTTCAAAGCCTCAGTTTCTTCATCTGTAAAATGAGGTAGTTGGGCTAAATGACCTCTGAAGTCCCCTTCTGGCTGGAGAGCTATGAATCTTTGAACTACAAGGTACCCCAATTAAAACTTAAAACCACACTAAGAATTTTGGGATACCTTTTATAATCTTTTGAGACCTGAGGCTTTCACTTTTTTAGGTAAACAGATTGAAATGGCACCAATTCAATTTATGATCCAATGAGAAATGATTACTAAATACATGTAATAATGGACATGAATCTCTTTAAATTTTGCAAACTGCTTTATTTGCATTGTCTTATTTAAGCCTCATAACATCTCTGTGAAGATGGATCTATGGGTATTATGATGTATATTTTTTACATGAGAAAATTGAGTCTTAGAGAAGTTAAATGATTTGCCCAGGGTTCCACAGAACTCAAATCCAGGTCTTTCTGACTTCAGCAACAGCACACACTCTACCAGTTTCCACTGACTCAGATTTAAAGTAAAATTCTAAGTATTGAATTCCCTTTAGAACTAACATACATAAGTCCTTCTGTTCATATTTAATCATTAGTGGCTAAAATTGCCTGACTGATCCAGTGAAGTTACCTGACTTAAAGTGACCTCTTAATAAACCAATCCATCAGGTAAAATCCTCTCCTTAGAGCCCAAAGGGACCTGAGGAAGGTAAATAGTATTTTCATCACACAGATAAAGCAACTGAAGTACATAGGGTGATCCTTCTATCTTGGTCTTTCAATTTCTCAACCAACCACCATCCTTAACCATGTTAGACTCACTTATCACATGAAATTGACATTGAAGTCAGGAATTTCCCCACTGACCATAGGATCATAGACTTAGAAGTAGAAAAGGACTACCAAAAGGTCATTTAATCCACTGTTGCCCTATCTGCTTCATTCATTTCAGTGGTGTGCAACTCTTTGTGACCCCGTTTGGGGTTTTGTTCGCAAACATGCTGGAGTGGTTTGCCATTTCTTTCTCCAGTTCATTTTACAGATAAGGAAACTGAGGCAAATAGGGTTAAGTGACTTGTCCATGGTCACACAACTAGTAAGTATCTGAGGCCAGATTTGAACTCAGGAAGATGGCTTTCTGACCCCAGGCCCAGCACTCTATCTACTGCACCATGTAGTTGGCATATAGTAGGAATTTAATAAATGTTTATTGATTACAAAAAGTATATTTAGCACTTACTATATGCAATACATTTTGCTTGACAATGACAAAAATGAAATAGTCCCTGTCCTCTAAGATTTTGTATTCTATCAGAATTTAATAGAATTAAGTAACTTACCTAGGGGCAGCTAGGTGGTACAATGGATAGAGTGTTGGTCCTGGAATCAGGAAGGCTCATCTGCCTGAGTTCAAATCTAGCCTTAGACACTTATTAGCTGCATGACCCTGGGCAGGTCACTTAATGCTGTTTGCCTCAGTTTCCTCATCTGTAAAATGAGTTGGAGGAAGAAATGGCAAACTACTCCAGTATCTTGGTCAAGAAAATTCCAAATGGAATCATGGAGAGTCAGATATGACTGAACAACAATAACAAAGAGTTATCTGGAAAACATTATGGCATAGTGGCTAGAGACTGAGGAATGAGAAGACCTCAGACAGAAGAAAATACTAGCTGTGTGACCCTGGAGAATTCACTTTACCTCTTATTGCCCCAGGCACTGATTTCAGAGTAGGCACTGATTCATATTGTTAGAGAGTTTTCTCATCTGGAACTCCACATACCAATGAAATCATGTCTAGTTTGGTTTCACCGCAGCTGATAATTTCTAAAGGAGGACCTGACCAAGGCATGCTGCCTCCTAGTACAATAAGGCCTTCCTGTCTTTCAATCACCCTCACTATATGTACTTGCAGATGCCAGGACTTCAGAGTTGGAAGTAGTTGGGCAGGATGGTCTTTTCTTAAAGTGATCTTAGGTCACCATTTTCATTTTTGGATTCCACATCTCTGCCTCAAATTTAACCAGCACTGCTTTCTGTGTTTAATTACTTTTTAATGGAAATACCATTTGCATTCAAATGAGCTCCTCGTTTCCACATCACGAGTATGCATGGAAGTTATTGTGTCGTTATAATGTCATGCTGTAATGGCTTCATAATGCAAGTCTCTACGGAGTTGAATTAGTTGTTTCCTATGGTAATCGCACATCACTATAATATCATAATCACATAAGCACAGTCCCCACACGCTTCCACTGCAATCATTCTGACATTGTAAGAGCATTTTAATAGTATTAGCATAGATTCTCTGGAGAAATCATCTCATTGTCACAGCATTACTGTATAAGATTAATTGCACTCGAGGTTGATACTGTTGTGAATGAAAGCATCGGAAAATGTTCAACACCTACCTGGCCTGTCTGCCTTTCATCTCTCAAATAAAGGTGTGCCAATACCCCCTTCACCAGAGCATGTGTATCCTCACAAGAAGCAGTTTTTCTCATTCAAGAATTATAAAACATGAGTAAATTAGATCAGTCACAGAACATAGAGGTATACAAAAATATGGTTACTCCTTCAGAAAGCTTACAATCTACTTGGGTAATCAAAATTTATACACTCGAGAAAAGTGAACATAAATTCATCCTGTCTTTGGGCACAGAGTAAATAGGACAAAAAAGTGTGTAAATACTCTGGGGAATTCAGGAGCTAGAGGTGGGTAATTAAAGGAAGGTATCATAAAGGACATGGATTTCTTGCATAAATGTTCTGTAATTAATTATTTAGAAAATTCATTAAGCACAGCACTTCGTTTGGCACCAGTAGCTATGTCAGCAGAGAGCAGATTTTGGCAGATTCTACCAAGCTGGAAAGATTTTGAATACGGACTTGGTGACAGCCTGCTGTCTGTTGTCCAAGGACTAGCCTTGTCAAGTACATCAAGGCTCATCACCAAAAAGTTGGCTACCAGGTAATGAATTTTTATTTGCCCATAGCAGTGAATGAAGGATGAAAGTATAACAACATCAAAATGCTTAAAAAGCATAAAACAAACATCAGTTGCATATACAAAGTATCGGTTAGTAGAGGACCATCCTATCCCCTCCTTTACACTCAGGTGCTCAGAAAGCTTGGTGCAGTATAAGGAATACTTATTTGGAGGACATGGGTTTAAATCATGACTGCTCTCCCATGTGGGACTGGGCACCTGGCCTCTCCTGAGTCTCAGTTTCCTTATCTGAAAAAAAGAAAGGGTTGGACTAGGTCACTAAAGTCACTTCTACCTCAAAATCACGTGATCTTCTTGTAAAAGTTGAGGTCATCTGAAGCAACCAACAATCATTCTATACCATTTAAACTAACAACCTAAGTCAGGTGAGAATACCTCTGTTGAAGCAATCAGTCAAGTAAAGGCATGAAAACAGGTGAAATAAGTCTTTAGTCAATTTGGAAGGAGTGAAAACCATTGGATGGAATTAAATGATGGAAAAAAGAAAGTTTATTGGGATAGGCTAAAAAGAATTACTGAGAGCTCATTGGTCTTGTATGAAATAGTAAGCCATTGTAGATTCCCAGTTTGAGTGGCAGAATTGCCCAGATGTTAGAGTAGATCGAACAGGACTGACTGGGGAATGGTTTGAGGGAAGAGAAGAATTTTGATTTCCCAACTCCTTTTACCAGAGGATGATTTTGTGGAACTTTGAAAGGTCAGAGATTTTGGACTTCCCATGAGTTTACGAACAATGTCTCAAGGATAGCAATGACTGACAGCAGTGTCTGCACTAGGAAGGAAGGGGGAGAGGAAGGAAATTGTGCTAAGTGTTTTACAGATATCTCATTTGATCTCTCCTTCTCTCTCTCTTTCTCTCCCTCTCCCATTTCCCTTTTTCTCTCTCTCCCTTTCCATCCCTCTCCTTTTATGCCTTTCTTCTTCCCTGTTCTCCCCCTTCTTCCCTGTCCCTCTCTCTCTCCCTCACTTCCCCCACCCCATCCCTTTCTTTCTATCTCCCTGTCCCTCTTCTCTTCTCCCTTTCTCCATCTCTCTCCTTCCCTGTCTCTCCCTTCCCTCCTCTCCCCCTTTTTCTGTCTCCCCCTTCCTCTCTCTGTCTCCTCCCCTTCCTTCCCATACTGGGTTTCCCTATCTCATCCAGGCTGCAAATAGAGTACCCACCCATGGACCCAATCCCATTACAGACTGGCATGGCAGTTTTGATCTGCTCTAATTCCAAATGAGGTGGTTTCTCCTCTCTCTTGGCTGCTTGGTTATCCCTTGCTCCCCAGGCTCACCATATTGGTGCCAGCCTTAGTGGGGCCACTCAATTGTAGCTCTGTAGTGTAGCTCAGAATTCTGGTGCTCAAGAGATCCACCAGCCTCAGTCTTCCCACATGAGTGGTGGCATTATAGGAACCCCACCACACCTGGTAATCAATGCTTGTCAACTGATTTATTGAGTGATGACAAGAAAAGGGAAGATAGTCAAAAATGCCTGGATGGGGAGGGGTTAATGGGGGTAGCCCTTGCTCACAGGAAGAATAGTGGAAAGCAGTTAGACTATCCAAGGAAGACATGAGAAGGAAGGCTTCTTGTGACTTCTCTTAGTTCTCATCCCCTCACCTCTCCCCCTCCTTTAAAGAAAAGCCAGAGGAGACCTGTGTTTTTTGTTATTACAATCCTGAAATAGCCAGGCTCCAATCAAGTCCATGTTACTTGGCCACCATGCTAGAATACAGCCTTTATAAGTATCCTCTTAGATTTTCTAATTTAAGTCACAACACAAAACCTTATGTTTAATCGAAGATATTTCTCATAGTCCATGGGGAGGAGAAGAGAATTCCCTACATCTGAGGTACCTTTCATTTCCTCGATATTTCCCTGGGACAATTATCCCTAACTTTCACATGATCATACTTTTCTCTGGGAATAATTATCAATTATTTTTTTAAAATGAGTCATATTGTACCCAGATTTAAATCTGACTAGAACTCAGAATTTTAGATTTACTTTCTTTAGGTGATTGGGAAGTGGGGAGGAAAGAGGAGGATTAAATAACTATGAAAAAGTTTTGAGACATGTCTTCCTGGAGGGCAGATGGCAACCTTTCCTGTACTATTAAATACCTGCAAGCGCTCCTAGTTTGGGTAAATCACACCATTCTGAAGCGTAATGAGATATAATGGCCGCTTATTTTTCCTTTCTGAACATTGAATGAGAACAACTTAGAAACTTCTTTCATAGTTCCAATCCCTTTTCTATAAAATAGGCAATATCGCTCCTTTCAATCGTTTAATTGGAACACAATAAAGATAAGACATTCCCTCTAAGTGCTTTTAGAACTGGATAGGAAGTAGTACCCCTATTACATAAACAGTACAAACTGTTCTCTCTTCAGTGGTTATTCTTAATTTTTCAGGTAGAGTGGTCCGCGATTTTTGATGTCAAGAAATTCCTGGTTCTCTCAGGTTCTTTGCAAAATTAAATTCCTCGTTACTGAATTTTTTTAATTGTCAGGATCACTTAAGTGTAGCCTCTTCTATAATGAATTGAGATTAATGGGTGTCGTTTATTTCATTTAGTCTTGGTAGGTTTGGCCACCAAATGTAGTCACAAATTGGAAACTAAGGCCTTGGAATATTGGTGCTTATTAGTATTCACCATAATTCTATCTTTTATGTAAAGTATGCGTTGAATTCATTTAGGAAAACCTTAGTCTTCTACCCTTTCTTCAGTTGTTTTCTGGATGGAAAGCTGTCCTGATAATATTTGATAAGTTAATTATTTAATAAAGTGATTGTTAACATGGAGACCATGAACTTTAAAAAATATTTTTGATAACTATTTCAATAGAATTTGTTTCCTTTGCAATCCTATATATTTTATTTCGGATATTTTAAAACATGTTTCTGAGGAAGGATTCATAGGCTTCATCAGACTGTTATATAAGAGTGCATGATACAGAAAAGGTTAAGAACCCTTGTAAAAGAAAGTTCAGGGCATAGTTACACAGTGTATATGATACATATGTATATGATATTTACCCAATATTTGTTTGATGAATCGATGTACCTTACATGAACAATCATTATCAACTTTTTATTAATAACCAACATTTAGATCATCAAGCTTAAAGGATAACAAAGTATTTTGCAAATATTATCTTACCTAATCCTCACAACAGCCCTGGGAGGTAGGTGTTATTACAGGAATACCTTGCCTTATTGCCCTTCACAGATATTCCTTTCTCACACCTCACCCTACTCCCCAAATACAAACTGAAGGTTTGTGGCAACCATGCATTGAGCAAATCTATCAGTGGTATTTTCCTAGCAGCATGTGCTCACGTCATGTCTCTGTGTCTCATTTTGGTAATTCTTGCAATATTTCAAACTTTTTCATTATTATTATACCTGCTATGGTGATCTGTGATCAGTGATTTTTTATGATAACTATCATTATTGTTTTGGGGTGCCATGAATCATGACCATATAAGATGGTGAATATGATCCATAAATGTTATATGTATTCTGACTCCTCCACCAACTAGCTGTTCCACCCATCTCTTTCCCTCTTCTCCAGCCTTCTTATTCCCTGAGACACAATGATATTGAAGAATACTACATAAACTTAGTTGATAAAGCAGCAGCAGGGTTTGAGAGGGTTGACTCCAATTTTGAAAGAAGTTCTACCCCGGGTAAAATGCTATCAAATAACATTGCATGCTACAGAAAAAAATCTTTCATAAAAAGAAAAGTCAGTTGATGTGGCAAACCTCATTGTTGTCTCTTTAAGAAATTATCATAACTGCACCAGCCTTCAGTAACCACCTCCCTCAACAGTCAGCAGTCATCAAAACTGAGTCAAGACTCTACACCACAGAGAAGATTATGACTTGTTGAAGGCTTAGTTGATGGTTAGCATTTTTTAGTGACAAAGTAGTTTTAAATGAAGGTGTGTGGGGTTTTTTTTTAGATATAACACTATGGCACATTTAATAGATTACAGTCTAGTGTAAGTATAACTTTTATATACACTGGGAAATCAAAAAATTTATGTGACTTGCTCTCTGTTGTGATATTTATCTTATTACAGTGATCTGGAACTGAACGCACAATATCTCCGAGGTATGCCTGTGGTATCCCCATTTTACAGTTGAGGAAACCGAGGCAGGCAGGGGTTAAGTGATTTGTCCAGGGTTACATAGCTAGTGCGTGTCTGAGGCTGAAGCAGAACTTGGGTGTTCCCAAATTCCAGTCTAGAACGCTATCCACTGATCTACCTGCTGCCCCAAGGAAGAGATGCTAGACCTTCACTAACTACAGATGTTTCAGACAGCTGATGTATATGAATATGGAGGATGGAAAGGTCTTGAATGACCCTCTGCTGCTTATTAATTCACTTTCTTTTGGTGGCAATGAGATCTCTACAAACAAATGGGAAAATAAGATAGGAGGAAAACAAGACAGAGCATTGCTATTTTTTTTTTTTTTTAGGAAAGTGAAACATTACTGAAAAAAATACTGACTACTTCAACTGTTCTTCCTACACTGGAGAATTTTAGTTCATTCTTTCCCAGATTCTCCATTTTTGCTGGTGTAGTACCTGTTTCAAAGTGTTATGGGGCTCAATGATATAATACACCTAAAGCACCTTGTAACTTCTCAGGTCATATATGGAGATGTAAGTTATTATTTCTTTCACAAATAGTAAATCTCTATACCGCATGTATAGAAAATGTATTTTGAAAATTGTTTGGAGGCACTTAATCTACTCATTTGATAAATGTTGATCTATTGCATGTTTTTAACCTGAAATCCATGAATTTTATATATTTTGATAACTATATGTCAATAAAATATATTAATATATTTGTGAAACTTTTTTTGGAGTTTTATGGGATTTCCATAAGCAACATAAAGGTAGATCACATGATGCAAATTTAATCAAAAAAGTTTTCCTTCAATTCATACTAATTCAAAAGTAAAAATGAACCAAGGAAAAATGGCTTGGATGTTTTGTTATGGATTATAGGCATAACATATAAATACCATCAGTTGTCATAAGACTCTGACTAAGTCTTGTCAAAAAGGAAAGATGTCCTGAAATGAATCCTTTTGACTCCTCTGGAACCTTAATAAATAGCGCAGGCTCAAAAAGTGCAGATCAAGCCAAAAGTTAGATTGCTTTCAATACAGTTATTAGTTTGAGATTCAACAGACTAAGAGAGAATCTAGAATTAGTGACAGAGTGAAATCATCAGAGGAATAAACTTTTAAACTCAGAACATCTGGCTTGGAATATATGTGGACACAAAATTATTGCTGGGCAGCAAATAGTCAACTAGGGGACATAGTGGAGTATTGGATGTTACAGTAAGGAAAACCTGAATTCAAATCCTGCCCCAGCCATTTACTAACTGAGTGATCTCAACAAGGTCACTTAACCCAGATCAGCTTCAGTTTCCTCTTCTGTAAAATAGGTTCAATAACAGCAGCTACCTCACTAGGTTGTTATAAGGTTCAAATGACCTAATGCATGTAAACCTCTTTGTTTGTAAACAAACCTTAAAGAGACCTGAGTAAAGGCTAGTTATTAAAATTTGTTAATATAGTATGTATTTTATATACTAAAATGATATTTTGTTCATAATTAGCCAAGATACTTTTGTTTTGCTTTTAATGGTTTTTCCATCAATATTGGTGATGGAAGGATGCACTTTCCATATTGTATAATGCAAAAATTAAAGCCCTAATTACCAAGTTAATGGCATTTATACGATGCTTTAGAATCTGCCAAGCCTTTTACATGTTTTCTCATTTGATCCTCCTAACTATCCTGTGAGTTAGGTGATATTTTTATCCCCATTTTACAGATGAGGAAAATGACGTTGAGGAGTTATGTGACTTGCCCAACTGTCACACTGCTAGGCTGGGGCAGAAATCGGCTTTAATGCCAAGTCTAGCACTGTTAGCCACTGCACTCCATTCAATGTAAGAATGCTTTCTGGGGAGACAGAGTGGTATAGAAGGAAGGATGTTGGAGAGAGAATCTTGGTTCCTATTGAGCCTTGCTGCGTGCTATCTACAAGGACCTGCAAAGCCCCTGAAATTCTGCTTGCTCATCAGTAAATGGCTTAGTATGGCCTACAATAGTGATATCAAACTGGAATAGAAATGGGGGTGGAGGGCCAGGGGCACTCATCCCTAATAAGGATCCTGCAGGCAGCATGTTGACTTAGTATTAGAATGAAATGTTATTTTTGTTTCACTGAATTTTGGAAATGGACCTTGTTCAGCGGTTTTCAGTCATATCCACCTCTTTGTGACCCCATTTAGGGTTTTCTTGGTAAACCGCAAATGGTATCATAAAGAGGTGGGCACAACTGAAAATGACTAAGCAAAAAAAAAATCGCATTTTTATTTATCCATTTATTTATGTTTATGTATTTTAATTTTTATATTTTGTTAAATATTTCCCAATTACATTTTACTTTGGTTGGGAGTGTTGTAGACAATGGCTTTGATCTCTCTTCTGTAAAGTCCCTTCCAGCTTTAAATTGATGAGCCTACAAGTTGTGAAACATAGCAAGAAGAGATGTGGAATTATATTGCCATTCTCCTACAATGGACACAATTTAACAGTAACAGGAAGCTGACATTCTTCCATTTTTACTATTGAGATGCCTCCTATAAAGATATACAACATGGAGCAGTGGAAAGAGGAGCTGCTTTAAATCCAGACTCAGTGACTTACCTTTGTGACCTTGGACAAGACTCTTCTGTTGGGGTCTTAGCTCCCTTAGCTAGAAAATGACAGGCATTAGATGACATGATCCCTAAGCTCCCTGCCAGTTTTAAATTCTGTGATATGTACCGATAAAAATGAGAGGCACAGGGTAGTCACATCCATGGCCTCCATTCCCTATTTTCTGTTTTTACTGCTGAAACAGAATGAACTCAGTGAAATACATAAGGGGTAGGGGTGTGGTTGGCAGAGGGGAAGCTTGCAATTAATGTCCATAACCAGTAAGGGGTTCTAGCAGGCCCATGGTGGAGGGCTTAGAGAGTTATCAAAAAGGGCGTCAAATCACAGAAGCAATCTTTAATCCCTTTGGGTAGCCCCAGTTTTGTGCCGAGACCAGTCCAGGGGATCCCTGAAGGGGCTGGCAAAGAAGCTACAGCCCAATACTACCTTGGGGGGAATAATTGTGTTGTGAGTATTTAATGAAAATATCAAAAGCACAATCTTCCTTTTCTCATATACATATATACACGCATACAATGTATATACATATATACACATTTATATACATGCATATATATATACATATGCATACACACATACGCTATCTACATAATATATTGTATATGTATATATACACATGTGTATATATGTACCATATTATATGTGCATGTATTATAGATGAATACTCAGATGGTGTGTATATGCCCATATATAATACACATGTGTATGTGTTCTATAGTAGAGCTAGTTCAAGTGTGATAAAGACAATCTTTGCCAGGTTGGTCAGTCTCTAGGCCATTTCTCAAGTCACTTTATCACACTGTCTCTCAATACACAAAATAAATACAAAGGATTGTTAGGTGAGGCGCTAGAAGTTTAGACAGGAAAGCCTTCATGTAGGAGGTGGCATCTCAGCTGAGCTTTGATAAGAATTAGGTCTTTCTGAGCCCAAGACCAGTCCTCCATCCACTACAATGGGCTGCAATTTACTTGAATAAATGCCTTCATAAATGCAAATGATTTCATTCTGAAAAAGCAGACTATGAAAAGGGACCAAGAAAGCAATCTTCGTTAGAAAACAGTAATAAAGAAGACTTAGCTGTGCCAGTGGACTGTAAATTATAGAGAATAACATTATTAACCACAATATTTACCAGCATTCTATTCTAAATAACTGTAAAACAGTAAATAATTATCCAATTAAGCTGTTGCAAGATAAGCAGTTATTATTCTATATTTTGTAGAAGGAGATGGTAATTACCATTTCAACAGCCTTGGTAAAAAGCTGGCTAAATGCTTGGCTATATACAACTTAGAAAAACAACCTCTGTAAATATGAGAGGACTAGGAAAAAAAATGCTGATAAGGAAGAGTTCCATGGATCATAGAGAGAATGAAGAACTAGGAAGCATGGACTGTGAAAAGTGACAATTGGAATTTAATATGCAGAGATGCAAGGTGGGAAAAAATGGCAGGTCATCTTTACAAGAAAAAAGTCTTTTTTTAAAAAGTGTTACAGATCAACTCTTTGGTTCTCAGTTACCCTAAGAACAACCAGAGTCATCACAACGGTACTGAATGCAGTAGCAGTCATGTCAAAGTGTCCAAACAATTTTGCCCTCCACACGTATTGGGGGAAAAAATCTCCCACAGTCCAAAAGATTTAACATCATCACACTATTCATCAGACTAAAAAGAGGTGAAAGCTCTGAACCCTAGCCTGGAGGGAGTCTGGGTTTTTTTTTTTTTTTTACTGTCAGTTTCCCCTAGGAGTCAACATGATTTTGCCCAAAGCAGAGCTTGCCTCATTGCATTCCTGTTTAAGTCACAGTAAAAGAATGAATATCATATCCCCAGGATGCTGAGGTACCCTTGGGTCCCACCCGGATACCCAGGAAAGTGGATTTTAAACCATCCTTTGCTGCAATGAGCATGTATAACTGTCCTCAAACATTCCTTGAAGACTAAAATTGTATTTGAAAAGCAGTTATTCAAAAATATCTGAGATGAATAACCTCTTAATAACTCATCCGTGAGTACCCATCTACATTGGCTGACTTGGTAAAGGGGAAAGCAGCACCGTCATTGGGAGTCTAAAAATAAAATCCCAAGCCCTAATTCTTGTTCATTCCTGGGTACTGAGCCTTTCTTTCTCCCATTCACTAACATTGTCTACTCTTTCAAAAGGTTATTAAACAATTGAGTGCCTTCGTTGCCATCTCTGGTTAAAATACGGAAGGAGAAGGCTCTGAAGGCAACATACTGGGAAATACTGCACTCGCTAACCACCAACCACAAAAAGAACGTTAACAGCAGCTGGCATCCACAGACAGCCTTCCATCCAAAAGCTCCAAAGTGTTGGACCAAGCAATGCAAACTATATGGCAATCTCAAGATGGTTTCTCTCTTGTTGAAATAGAGCCATCCTATACTTTGAGAACAAGGGGCTCTAAATAGTGATGCCTAGTGGAGAGACTCACCTTACCTACCTGGGCATATAAAGAGATTTATACCAGCCAGACACTTGGAATGAGTCCCCCACCCTTAAGTTATGTAGTACCATGTGGGGATGCCTATCAAAAAGTCATTTTGATATATGCTATCACAGGATTACTGATTTTGAATCAGCAGGAACCTCAAGGTCATCTGTTCCAAGTCATTCATATTATAGGTGAGGAAATAGCCCAGAAAAGTTGTGGCATGCCCAAAGTCTATTAGATAGGCAAGCTGGGATTTGAATTTGAGCCCTTTGACTTCAAATTCAATATTTCAAGTGACCATGTTGCAATGAGCAATTTATTTTCATATTTTATCAGCAATAAAAGAAGGCAATGTATGGAACTCATAGTTAGAAAAATCTGGATTCAGAACATCTCTGACAATTGTTGTATATGTACACATGCTTCCTTGATAACTATTTTTGAGGGCAGGATTTTTTGCTTTGTGTCTCTGGTACCTGCATAGTGCCTAACACATAGTAAGTACTTGATAAATGTTTCTTGATTGACTACTAGCTGTTGCCACCTAACTGTTGTATACCTTTAAGCAATTTCCCAAGACTTCTCTTTGATGTCATTAAGGGTTTGGGGAAGATTTTCCACCAGGAGTTTTCCACATTGATAAAATGATAAGTTTTTTATTAATCTTGTATTTGAGATTTATCTCCTCTAAAGTCCTACTCTGCTTGATGTCTTGTGATGTATTGGTAAGCCTGAGGTCTCAAAAGCCATGCCAATGGAGTACAAGATTTGGGCAGTGCCTACCAAGTGCCAAGGTTTTCATGTACCAGCTTGGTGAGAAATTGCACCTACCATCTATGTCCCATCCTACTTAAAGTCGAAGAGGATCATCTCTTGAAGGTTGGATTATAAATCATAGAATTTCACGCTGATAGGGACTTTAGAGATGGTCAAATTTAATCCCTTTATTTTAAGGATCTGGGATCAGATGTCAAGAAACTTGCCTAAGGCCACATAGATGGTGACATAGTTAGGATTTGAACCTAGGCCTTCTTGATTCCAAGACCAGCGCTTTACAACACTAAGTGAAGAAACTTTGGAAGGTACAAGTACTCATCATGATAGTCTACTAAGGCACAGAAGGGTTGTTATCACTGGTGGGAGGGCCTACTCACCCAGAAAAAATCACAGATTTCTGATATTTTGCACGGTTAGCAAAGCAGATATGATTGGCAGCAGAATAAAAAGAAGTGAATAGAGAACAGAAGGAACCTTTATGGGTTCCTTACAAGAACAAGGCAATCGTTAAGCAGCCTCAAGTTTTATGGGACTTCTGAATATTTACTCATCAGCTATATCAAACATCCCTGTATCAAACCTGCTGAATGCTTGAACATGTAGAGCCTAACAGATCTTTAAAGGGATAATCAACCAGTTACTCTAGTAACTTTTTCAGTTACCAAAGCAAAGGTGAACGCTTTCCTAAAGTCTTGATAAAGGTCAGCATTCTGAATCTAATATTCTCTCCTTGAGGCTGAGTCCTGTAATTCAAATAATTGAATGCTATCAGTATTATAATAAAATAAAAAATAGGTTAGAATAGCACTTGACAGTTTCAAAGTATTTCCATATATATGAACTTATCTGAGTTTTATCACAACCCCTGAATAACAACAATTAAAGTTTAGTTATAACAATGACCCTGCTGCTCTCAGGGACAGGCCCATTAGCATGAAGCTCAGATTCTCTCCTCAGCGTTGTCTAGTAAGATCTGAGGTAGACTGGGAGTCCACAGGCCTATGCTTTAGTCCTAGTTTGGTTAATAATTAGCTTTAGGATTATGAGCAAGTCACTATCTCTCTGCTCCTCAGTTTACACTTCTTCAAAGTAAAGGGATTGAACTGATTATCTCAAAGACCCTTTTGAGCTCCCATGTTTCATGACATGCAAAGTCTGCTGTTGGACTGGGCTAGTGGTGTAGGAGGGGGGAAGGGAGAGACAGAGAGAGGCAAGAACCCATGAGCAACCTCCATGTTGTATGGTTATTTTTAGTTGAGAGAACTAGAGGAAAATCTCAGTCATGTTGGGTGTGCCCCTTGGGGTGAATTTATGGAAGATCAGTGAGGAGAGTCCAATGGGTCTCATAGATGGGCTGTGATGTGCATGTTGGAGGGAATATCTTTGAGTATAACTGTATAGTTTTTCTTACCTTTTCACCTACTGATCCCTACCTTAGTACCTAATAATAACATCTGTATTGGATTGTACTATATTCAATTTTTGATTCACTTTCTCTTTCTGCCCTGGATGGAAGAGGATGCCTTAGGAGAGCTCAGTGTTTTGTCCCACCATCTTTCAGATTATTTACACCTAGATCCATCTTCATAATCCTACAGTCCTATTGTTAAATGGGACAAAAGTATCCTTAAACCATCATAGGATTTAGAATTGATGACAACTTGACAGATCATGGAGTCCAGTTCCCTCATTTCACAGATGGGGAAATTAAGGCTCAGAAGGTGAGTGGGTTTCTTAGTCATACAGGTAGTAATGAAGGAGAGATTGATTTGGAAGCTAAATCTTCTGACTTCAAGTTCAAAGGCTTCCTGCCACTTCCTATAAAAAACAGGGCCCTGTTTCTTTTCAAAGATTCTCCAGAATTTTAGAATTAGAAAGGACCTTAGAGATTCCTTCCCACTCCTCCATTTTACAACAGCCTTTTAAATTTTATAGATGAGAATATGGAGACCTACAAAGGCTAAATGATATCCAATTAAAACTGGGACTGTAACTCGGATCTCCTGACTCCTAATCCAAGGCTCTTTAAAAGGAAAGATAAACTTGTTTACCTAAATTAGAGGTAGCTAGGTGGCAAAGTGAATGGAGTATTTAGCTTGGAATCAGGAAGACTCATCTTCACCAGTTCAACTTCAGCCTCAGATACTCACTAGCTGTGTGACCCTGGGCAAGTCACTTAACCCTGTTTGCCACAGTTTTCTCATCTGTAAAATGAAATGGAGAAGGAAATGGCAAACATCTTCAAGTATCTTTGCCAAGAAAACCCCAAATGGGGTCCGAATGAGTCAGACATGACTGAACAACAAAGTTACCTAAATTAAAATGAAATTCTGGAAGGGAGGCAAGGCCACGTCCTAGGATTTTTTTTCCTTTCCCAGCTATCATTGTGTGTGACAAAGGGATCCAGTCATTCCTTCTAGAGAGAAGAATGAGTGTTTTTCATCTTCCTCCTTCCCAGAGGTGTTTCAAAGTTTGAAACAAGCCAGTGTTTCTTTAGATCTAAAAGTCTCATCCCCTCTCTCCTCCACTTTTCCTGAGCCTGAAGTACCTTTCCACTTGTTCCCACACGTGGCACAGCTGTAAACACCTTCCCGGTACTGAGACAAGAGATGCTAGCGACTCTGCGATGAGCTTTTCTTAATGGAAAATGGGCTGATAGAGCAGTGAAAATTCAAAGAAGGTTCCGGGGACTTTGGAGACCTCAGAGCAGGTGGGCAGGAGCTCCCGGCACCACCCACGGCTCCCACCGTGGGATGTGAGCGGGCAGGACCTGCTTCTCCAAGGCCATCCTCCTGCCCACTCCGCGCCTCCTCACCAGCTAGTTTCACCAGGCAGCAGGCATGGCTTTGTGGGACGTTTTGGAGTTGGCAGGGGTGCGACAGCAGCCTGCGTCCGGGCCAGTGCCCCCTGGAAAGCTCACGCCCTGGGATCATTATCGCACTTGGTTGCCCACCTCTCCACAGTGGCCTCCCTCCACATGGAGCCTCGGTGGGAGTCCCTGGCTGGAGAGAAGGATTGCATGCAGGTCTCTGCAGATTCCCCATGGCCACGGGATGTCCTCCCGTCCGTACCCAGGCTGAGCTCTGTCTCCGTCCCCTGACTCTTTTCTCCTGCTCTGCCCCAGAGTGCGGCCTGCAATGCGGGGTCCCAGTGCGGACGCCCCCCAGCTGCTTGCTCTGCAGGCGCTGGCACGGCCCGGGGCTTTTCCAGAGCAGAAGTCTGGGCCACTAGGGGCGGAGGGCAGCCTGGCCTTTCCCGGCCCAGACCCCAGGCACCCTCCAGGCACCAGGTGGTGCTTTGGCAGTAACTAGGCCCGGCCTTGCAGGACAGGACTGGGTAGGGAACATCCCTTTCCCCGCCCAGCAATAGTAACCACCACTGTGCTCCTGGCCTTGGCATTTGCCCTGCGGGTCACTGTAGCTCTCCTGGGCCAAGTTTTTTCATAGCTGAGGGTATGCCTTCTAAATATGGCAAAGAAGATGAGACCCTTTATGTGCCATTGCCTTGTGGACACCTTGACTAAAACAGACCAAGTTTTGCTTTGCTTTGGTAACTGTTTCTTTAAAAATCTTCAAACATTCAGTGAGTTTTGATGCAAGGATACTCGGAATTGCTGAGGTTTAATTGAGAAATAACTTTGGCTGGCTTTTTGGAAAGGGGAAACAAAGCTTAATTCCCTGCTGTCTTCTGTTGGAAACCGCTGAACAGCTATGCCCATTTCTCAGGACACAGTTCAGGTCCTCCTGAGCACAGGGGCTGACCTTCCCTGGTGACCTACAGTGATCTGTCGTTTACTTGGCCCAAGGTGCTTTTCTCCGAGGTTGCTTTTCTCCTCAATAGGGAGCGAAGGCTCTCAGTACCTCAACCCTACCCTGAGGTACTTCCCCAGCAGTGGTGGGGTGCAGAAAAAGTGAAAAGGTACTCGGAGTACAAACAACAAACGTTAAGGAGGTATGGAGCATGCACCTTTAATCCCAAACACATGCAAAAGTCCTGCTCATTAGCTACTTTTCATTTCACCTCGGTTGAGTTCAGCCCAATCAACTCCAAGAGAGACTTTTTTCTTTTTGGTGGTTTTTCTCTCTGTGGAAGATACTTTTCCTCTTGGCTAGTTGGTTTCTTGGTTATTACTTAACTGTGTGTATATTCTATAACTCTGATACTCCTTGGAGGCTGGGAGGATTTCATTTTTGTCATTAAATCCCAATGTTTTGCACAATGCCTGGAACATAGTAGGCACTTAATAAATGTGTCTTGATTGGTTGCATGAAGAATGTTCATCATTAGCTTAGTATAGGACAAAAATAATCAAAATAAACATAATAATAAATAAAATCAAAGTGTGTTTCATGAACACCTGAAGTGTTGTTAATAATAGCCTGATTCCCATAGAAGAACCTCTGGGAAAACAGAGCAACCTTTCGCACCTAGGGACAAGAGTGAGTTTAGACCGGAGGAAAAGCTAGGTTTAGGTTCATTCCTGAAAGGTTTTATATGAAGGCTAGACCCTGAGGTTCAGTTCCAATACTGAGTTCTAGTTCAAACCAGGGTGAGTAGTCAATATCCTTGAGGTTTTGAACTGAATATCTTTAAGGGTGAACTGAGTGATCCTAGGGACCTTTAACCCTCTATGGCTTAATATGAATCAACCCCAAGCCCCACTTTTATAGGTGCAGAAACTATTACCCAGAGAAATTCAGTGACTTGCCCCCACTAGTCTGATTCATTTTCAATCAGCACACATGTATCATTGAGCATCTGTGTTACCTTCAATACCATTTTAGGTCTTGGATTGGTATACGTCATAGTAGAAATAGGACTAGATTTGTAATCAAAGAACCTGAATTTGAACAGACTCCACTACTCTAGGATGTGTCTTAGCTTGGCTAATTGATAATCTCTGTGTCTCTGTATTAGTTTCTTTTTCTATAAAATGAGAAAAATGGTTTCATCAGGCCCTATTCATGAGTTGCTTTTCTTTTTAATTCCCAGAATGTCACTTTATTTTGTTTTTATTTTTCATTTATTTATTGTAAGTTTTCCACATTCATTTCCACAAAATTTTGAGTTCCAAATTTTCTCCCCATCTCTCCCCTCCCCCCACCCCAAAGTGCCAAGCATTCTAATTATCTCTACCACCAATCTGCCCTCCCTTCTAATATCCCTCCCTTCCCTTATCCCCATCTCCTCTTTTGTCCTGTAGGGCAAGATATATTTCTATAGCCCATAGAATTTCTTATTTCCCTGTATTTCTTATTTCCCAGTTGTATGCAAGAACAATACTGAATGGTTGTTCCTAAAACTTTGAGTTCCAACTTCTCCTCCTTCCTCCCTCTCCACCCATCCCCACTGGGAAGACAATCAATTCAATATAGGCTATATATGTGTAGTTTTGCAAATGACTTCCATAATACTCATGTTGTGTAAGACTAATTGTATTTCCCTCCATCCTATCCTGTCCCCCATTTCTTCTGTTCTCTCTTTTGACCTTGTCCCTGCCCAAGAGCATTGACATCTAATTGCTCCCTCCTCCCATTGTCCTCCCTTCCATCATCCCCCCACCCTGTTTATCTTATCTCCTTCTCCCCCACTTTCCTGTATCGTAAGATAGGTTTTCATACCAAAATGAGTGTGTATTTTATTCCTTCCTTGAGTCAAATGTGATGAGAGTAAGCTTCATGTTTTCTCTCTCACCTCCCCCCTTTTCCCCTCTATTGAAAAGTCTTTTTCTTGCCTCTTTTATGAGGGATAATTTGCCCCGTTCCATTTCTCCCCCCAATATATTCCTCTCTCACCCCTTAATTTCATTTTTTTAGATATGATTCCTTCCTATTCAACTCACCCTGTGCTGTGTGTGTGTGTGTGTGTGTGTGTGTTTGTGAAAAATTTGCAAGAGTTACAAATATTGTCTTTTCCATGTAGGAATGTAAACAGTTCAACTTTAGTAAGTCCCTTATGATTTCTCTTTCCTGTTTACCTTTTCATACTTCTCTCGATTTTTGTGTTTGAAAGTCAAATTTTCTTTTCAGCTCTGGTCTTTTCATCAAGAATGCTTGAAAATCCTCTATTTCATTGACAGACCATTTCCCCCCTGAAGTATTATACTCAGTTTTGCTGGGTTGGTGATTCTTGGTTTTAGTCCTAGTTCTTTTGGCTTCTGGAATATGATATTCTATGCCCTTTAATCCCTTAATGTAGAAGCTGCTAGATCTTGTGTTATCCTGATTGTGTTTCCACATTACTCCAATTGTTCCTTCTAGCTGCTTGCAATATTTTCTCCTTGACCTGATAACTCTGGAATTTGACTACAATGTTCCTAGGAGTTTCTCTTTTTAGATCTCTTTCAGGAGGTGACTGGTGGATTCTTTCAATATTTATTTTGCCCTCTGGTTCTAGAATGTCAGGGAAATTTTCCTTGATAATTTCATGAAAGATGATATCTAGGCTCTTTTTCTGGCCATGACTTTCAAGTAGTCCCATAATTTTTAAATTGTCTCTCCTGGATCTATTTTCCGGGTTAGTTGTTTTTCCAATGAGATATTTCACATTATCTTCCATTTTTTTCATTCTTTTGGTTTTGTTTTGTGATTTTTTTGGTTTCTCATAAAGTCATTAGCCTCCATCTGTTCCATTTTAATTTTGAAAGAACTATTTTCTTCAGTGAACCTCCTTTTGAACCTCCTTTTCCATTTGGCTAATTCTGCTTTAGAAAGCATTCATCTCCTCATTGGCTTTTTGAACCTCTTTTGCCAATTGAGTTAACCTATTTTTAAAGGTGTTATTTTCTTCAGCATTTTTTTTGGGTTTCCTTTAGCAAGTTGTTGACTTGCTTTTCATGATTTCCTTGCTTCTGTCTCATTTCTCTTCTCAATTTTTCCTCCACCTCTCTTACTTGATTGTCAAAATCTTTTTTGAGCTCTTCCATTGTCTGAGACCACTGAGTATTTATTTTGGATGTTTGGGATACGAAAGCCTTGACTTTTATGTCTTTCCCTGATGGTAAACATTGTTCTTCCTCATCAGAAAGGATGGGAGAAGATATCTGTTCACCAAGAAAGTAACCTTCTATAGTCTTATTTTTTTTCCCTTTTTTGATCATTTTCCCAACCAGTTACTTGACTTTTGGGTGCTTGGTCAAGAGTAGGGTATACTCTGGGGATCTGTAAGATCTCATTTCCTCCAAGGTGGCACAATCAAGTGTGTACACTGGTCTGGGAGCAACCAGAAACTTTTGTGCCCAGAATCTGTGAGTAGTAGTTTCCTCTCCACAACCACCTGGCCTCCAGTTCCACCAAGCTATCACTTGGGGGCTGAGATTCAGATAAGCTGCTCAATTCCCCCAGGTGCATTAGGTAGGGGCAGGACTGCCACACAGGGCTGAGGTAAAGATCAGCTGTTCAGTTCCCCCAGGGGCTTCATGATCCAACAATGGATGCAGGCTGCTATGAGAGCTGCTGCTCTCTGATGTGGCCTCTGCTGCCACCACCTGAGGCTGGAGCTATGGGAGATGCTGATCCCTTCTTGGCCAACTGAGAAAACCCTCTCACTGACCTTTGGTGCCTGTGGGTTGAGGGATCTGCCAACTGCCACTACTGTTACTGGGGATTCCACCTCTGAGGCCTGCTTGGGTCCTCCTCCCTGCTCTGTGCTGTGTGGCCAAGGCTGGGCTGAGCTCTGCTCCACATCTGATGTGACAGACCTTTCCTGTCATCCTTTCAGGTCACCCTGGGCTGGAAATCCCCTCCACTCTGTTGTTCTGTGGCTTCTGCTACTCTAGAATTTGTTGAGAGTCTTTCTTCACAGGTATTTTATGAGCTGTGGGGGTGGAACTAAAGTATGTGTATCTTTCTACTCCGCCATCTTGGCTGTGCCCTTGTTTAGGGGTTCTTAAACACACTCTGTGTGTGTATGTGTGTGTGTGTGTGTGTGTCTGTGTCTGTGTGATGGATCCCTTTGGCAGTCTGCTGAAGCTCACAGACTCTTCTTCCGAGTTATGTTTTTAAATGCATAAGATAAAATACACGAGATTGCAAAGGAAGCCAACACTTTTGAAATTCAGTTATCAAATTTTTAAAAAGTTGAAAACGTCTGACTAAGATGATCTCCAAGGCAGCTTCAAGCTTTAGATTCTCTGAACTTCTTTAGGATAACATAGGATGTTTAATTAATATTCTTAATTCTAAGAGAGTTGAAGAGATAGTGGAAGAGGGAAGAAGTCCGGCAAATGCTGTCTGAAAGGAGGTGATGTGAGAAAACAATGATAATATAACAGTGGTAGTAGTGGTCTGTTTTGAAATAAATTCAGACAAATCACACTTCTGGTTCAATATTTCAAAGGCTCTGTGATGTCTTTGATGTTGTTAGGTCCTCCAATGATTTAGACCAGTTAGTGCCACTTAGTGGTCCTCGGCCCTTGAGGGTTCACAATAATTGTCCAGAAGGTTCTTGCTAAAAATTCTTTAATGATACAATAAGTAGTAAATAATTGGAGGATGTTATGAGTAGTTTATTATATTACCTAAGAAGTCCATAACACATTTTTTATTGTTGATGAAAGGTGTTCATGGAATAGCACCACCACCACCACCAACAAAAAAAAACAAAAACACTGGGAACCAATGATTCATTGGTGTCTTCTGGTCTTCTTTTCCTATGTGATTCTTGCTCATTTCCTCTAATAAATGAAATATTCTAGAACCATTTTTTCCAGATCTTTTAACACTTAGTGTGGGCCCTACTGCCTTCCAAAGGCCACAGTATCCATCTGTTATTCCTCACCCATTGCCAGCCATTCCATCTCCTTTCTTGATCCATCTCCTTGATAGCTTTCACTCCTTTTCTCACATGCAAGTTATTGCTGACAATTTCTGCAGATCTATATCTGTATCCATATATATGTATAAGGACATATGTATATATGTGTGTATGCATGCATCCATGTCTGCCAGGCCTAGAGGCCTGTGGGCTACCCGAGTCTTCTTACCTCACCTCCCGAGGTCTTCGGTTGGCCAAACCAGATGCTCGTATGAGAGAAAGGACGTTCCAGAGTCGAACAAGGGTTGAGCTTTATTTCAGGGTCTAGTTACAAGTGCAGGGGAATTCTTCCTTAGGAGGGATAGAAGAATCTCCCAAGGAGGCAAAGATCTTACAATAAGGGATTGGAAGTAGAAGTACAAGTGGGGAGAGAGGGGGAGGGGAGAGAGGAGAGAGGAAAAGCGGAGCCTTGTGTCCTCTTTGGCTCCTCACGTGCTAAGAGAGCTTTCAGGCTTCCCTGATCCTACTTAACTCTCCAGTCGCATAGTTTGCATCTGAATACCGTGCTGTTAGATAACAATAGTGTGCCCAGATCCGGGACAATCTCGAGGGCGGGGAGATCTCTCTCCCATCACGTTTCTCACGGGAAGAGGCGGAAATACACGAGATAGCTCGGTTCACCTCGATTCCCAGCCATTTCCTGGGGGGGTCTCGTGAGAGCTCTAAGATTTAGAAGTTCCCACCTTTACCCACCCGAGACTGTCCACACGGAATTGAGCTTCCAACCCCAACACATGTCCATATATTTTTATATATATCCATTGCCTCTGGAGTCCAAATTTCCAAATACATGAATTCTTGCTGTTCAAACTATGACATGAAGTTTGATGGGTGGCCTATCGAGGTAGTTTATCCTCATAAATACCTTAGTCAGTCACTGCAGATAGACAAGCAACTGGTCCCAGAACTGAATAGAAGAAGGAGAACAGCCTGGATTATATTTTGGAAACTTTGCAACATTTCCAGCAATCCCAAGTCATTTCCTGACCAAAAAAATAGCCCATTTAATGCTAGTATTATTCTGGTGATGCTTTATGGCCGAGAATCACAGAATGCCACAATTTTCAAAGAACAATTTATGAAAGAAGAAAATCACAATAGGAAGAAAGTATGTGAGGAGACAAAGAATGATAACTAATGTCCTTAAGAAGTTATTGAAAAAGAGGCATGTGAAACCCAGAAATATATATATATATCCCTATGCCCCAAAGCAAAGGTTAATGGAAGAGGGATGGAGAAAAACTAGGAGAATACAGATCTAAAAGGTTCGTAAAGTTCATAAAGATAGTAGAAAGAAAGAGATTAGTTCATTGGAAAGGAGATAGAGGGGATAAAAGTAGAGCCAGACATATTACTAGGAATGATGAGAGCTCATGCTGGGGTTGTATAATGAAGAGATGGTTAGAGGTAGGCTTCTAGCAGGATATGTGTCTGTGCTGGGTAAGGCCTTCATTACCCATGTAACACCTGGGAAACCAGATGAATGCGAGGTCTGACAACGGTTGTTAAGGAGAGACCTAAAAGTCTATTATTTATAATGTGTATTTTACTCTGTTCATGCTGCTAAGTATCAAATTATGCACAATGCCTACGTTAAGAAATGACCATTTTTTTTAACAGAAGATACTGAATTCTTCACTGCTCAGGTTGTATGTAGCTGTCCTATTAGATGTTTGATGGATTTCATTAGGTGGACCTATATTTCTACAGTCCTTAGCCTTACTCTTTAAAAAGGAATGTTAAAGTGAAACTACTTTCAGTTCTTTTTCTGTTTGAAAGACATAGTTGCAAGGGAATTTCAAGCAGGCTATATTAATATGCAGCAATTTTATTGATAGAACTTTATCAGACTGCTGTGAACAGGTGTGTTCATTGCCTCCTCTAAGTCAACATACAGCAAAACTAATGGGAGGCAATTATGGTAGAGCTTTGTTGTTGGATAGTGTGCTGGGCCTGAAGCCAGGAAGATTCATCTTCCTGGTTTCAAATCTGGCCTCAGACACTTGTGACCCTGGCCAAGTCACTTAACCCTGCTTGCTTCAGTTCCTCATCTGTAAAATAATCTGGAGAAGGAAATGGCAGACTTTTCCTTTATTTTTGCAAGAAAACCCCAAATGGGTCACAAAGAGTTGTACCTGACTGAAAAAATGACTGGAAATTGTTGTTCAGTCCTGTCCAACTCTTTGTATATGCCAGTATGGTCCATGGGGTTTTCTTGGCAAAGATACTGGAATGGCTTGCCATTTCCTTCTTCAGTGGATTAAGGCAAAGACAGGTTAAGTGATTTGCCCAGCATCTCACAGCTACTGAGTGTCTGAGGCTAGTTTTGAACTCAGGTCTTTCTGACTCCAGACCAGGCATTATCCATTGAGTTATCTAGCTGCCTTTAAGGTAGAGCATAGAGGTCAACTTTGTATTCTTGGAATCACATGCTAGTTATATGACCCTGTGTAAATCCCTTAATCTCTACATTCTCTAGGAAACTTTGTATAACTAGAAAGTTAGAGAGTTGCAACAACACGACACATACATATAAGATAAACTCATAGGTCTCACTGACAAAATAGACAGACAAAAACCAAGAAGCTAGATGGTTCAGTAGACCTGGAGTCAGGAAGACCTGAGTTCAAATTTGGCCTCAGAGACTTACTGTTTGTGTGACCCTGAGCAAAGTTACTTCACCTTAAGTCTGCCTCAGTTTCATCATTCATACATTGGGAATAATAAAAGGATCTATATTCCATGAACATTCTGAAGACAAAATAAAACTAGCTATTGTTAAATAAAGAAAACTAACTATTGTTAAATATGATAGCTAATTGCATTTAGATATTTACTGGGTTTTCAGTAATAATCAACTGTGAGTAAAGTAACAAAAATCACGAGTCCCTCAAAGCTCTTTTTAAAAACTTTTCTGAAGCAGTACAAAACATACAAGGTCAGCACAAGCCCAGCAAATGTTGTTTTGGGTCCTGAAGCAGACAGATGAGTAGTAACTCTTTGCCAGACTAATTGAAACTGGCCTTTTAATAAAAATTCCTTCTGTTTGAAATATGAAAATCTGCTATAAGGTCTGGTGTCAAAACTTTATTCTTGGGCATATTTTATGCCTTGAGTAGTCTGGATTGGAAAGAATGTTGTGGTTTGAAATATCAGTATAATCTCACCTATTTGTAATGAAGTAGTGGAGTGAAAATGACATTATTCAGAAACCAAAGGTTTCTGAATCAATTCCTCAGTTAAAGGTTAGTTCAAATAGTCTCTCATTTTCTCAGAACCTGGATTTCATTTTCACAGTATCTTTGATTCTGATAACACCTCTACTAAGAGACACTAAATTGGCAGGTAGAGTAAAATCAAAACCCCAAATCCAGAAGCCCTCACTGTTTGGGTTCAACATTTGGAAATCACCCCATTTTTCCATAATCAAAACTTATTCTTTTAGAACCTCAACCAAAAATAGCTTGAAAAAGATCCATTAGGTAGTAATTGAGGCATTAGTAGTTAGATTTCATACTGGTAGCATGGGAATAATGAGAATTCAATAAACAGCATTGCTTTTTTGGTCACTAGTTTGTAACTGGAAGGAAGCTGAAATTTATAAAGGTGCTGTCATTGTCTTAGTCTTGAGTTTTGACAGGTGAGGATGATGTGTTATTCCTGTCATTTTTAGAAAATCAGTTAGATCCTAACTTCACAGCCATTGTGAGAATTTTAATGACTTGAGATAAGTACCTTCAACATATATTTGTCTATTCAATTCCTATTTTCTATCCCTCAGAGAATACAATTTACAAGTCAAGATGCTTTATTATTTCATGGAGAAGCAAAGGAAAACAACACATCCCATCTTCTACAAGCCAAGAATGAAAACACCTAATCCACCAAATTGAACTGATCTTTAAATGAGGGAAATGCTTTATAAGTGAATTATTATTACCCTTTGTAGATGTGTTATACTTTTCTCTCTGAAATATTTTGGCCTTCGAAGACTATTGCTGGTCAATCTGTGCAGATTTGGCAGAATATAAGAGACAGTCTGGCACTCTACAGAGCCTTAAAGCAATTTATAATTGGTAGGTTCTGGTGATAATTGCAAGGTAACCTTTTGGAAACCAGAATCATAATATTAAGTTACATTGCCTTTAATAAGGCTTCTTTTAAATGGTTCTCTTGCTTCAAACCTATGGGGTACCTTTTGGTATTTGGAACCATGAAAGTAGCCCTCAAATCATAACATGCAAATAATACAAGAAGTAATTAAGACAAATTCAGCTGAACAGGAGGGAGAACCAGTTATTATAGTAACTACGTTGGGTCTTCTAAATGTCAGTACCCTGGAGCAAAGACCTGTATCCTCACCCTAGTTGTGGTTCTGGTATTTGGGCTAGAATAACATTAGGTAGGTTTGAGTAGCTCTTTGAAAATAACTTGAGATAACCATTAACAATTAGCATTAGATTTGTAAGTTTCCAGGGCTATCACTTATACGTAAGAGAAACTCCTTGTCATGCAGTAGTTTTATTATTGATCTATGATAAAGAAGGTAGAACTGTTTGATTTTTTTTAAAACTAGTAAAAAACTTGCATCAGAAAACTATTCATCAGCTGCAGGCATAAGCATGTGTATCTGTGAAGTATACCAAATGGTAGTTTTCGCAGTGTTGAAAAACAGTACAATGTGGACTGGTACCAAACAGAAAAGGAATGCTTTGAATTGGTAATTGAAAAATGGGATTTTCTCTCCCCCCTCCTTTTTTACATGGAAAATGAAATCATGGGCATTTGTTCTTGTTTTTCATTTTTATGCATCATTCTCTGCTCCTAAAATCCTACTCTAATGCCTTTTTGTGCCTTGGAAGCACTCCTGACTTCTTAAAGGCTATGGCAAAAGCACGAGCTCTGCTAGGTCTTGCTAAAATGGAAAGACTTCCATTTCAAGACTTTGCATTTAAAATGGAAAGACTGGGCTGAAAGATGGGCTCTATGTTTACCTTCTGGGACTATTCTAAACTTTGCAAAGCTCATCACCATGAGTTGAGTGTTAGGTGACAATTTTTTTCCCCTCAATATGGAAAATTGTGAAATGCTTTTTATTAAGGCACAGAGATGTTTGATCTAATCTGTTGTAAATGGAGGAAGGCTTATCCCCAATAATGGTATAGATCATTGAACTCTTGAAGTGGATGGAACTGAGGTAGTATGGTTCAGTGGAAAGAATCCTAGACTTGGAGCCAGGAGACTCATGTTCAGCTTTCAGCTCTGCTGCTGACTGGTTCCCTGCTAAGCAAATCCCTTAATTTCTTCAAAAATCAATTTCCTTGTCTGTAAAATAGGAATAGGCAACAATAATACTTGGGCAGAGAAGTCTAATGGTTGGAAAGAGAATTTCTCTTTTTCAAAAGCTCAATGTATATGTAGTGACTGAATGGCCAGTCCTTAGAGTATGGCAGTGTGCCCTACCTGGTATCAATGACATATATACTGTAGAGTCCTGGCAAGCCTACTTATGGGGATGCATAACAGAGGTATTCTTCCTCCATCCACCCTCCCCGCCCCACTTGAGAGCATGTGCAGGCACACTTTGACTCTTTCCCTTTGGTTTACTGTGTGATAGTGAGAAACCTTTTAATTGACTGCTGAGTTGGAACTGATTGTGCATAGGAAAGTTCCAGTTAGCATCTCTCACTCTTTCCTGATGGCTTTCAAGGAAGAAGACCTGCTGTGAGTTGACCTTTAAGGGGAAGGGCAATGGTTGCAGCTACTGTGTTTCCCTATTTGACTGCCATGTGTCTCTGAATGCCTGACATCTCTATTTTTGGTATATCTTTTCTTTCTTGATTTTAGGTCAAAGAGAGCACCCAAGAGGATTGGTAAGACTTCATTAAAGTCAACCAAGTTCTCACCCCCAACCATGGCCCGATGGCATCAGTATCTATTTCTTGTGAGGAGAACTAAACAGCAGTCTTTGAGGAGGGATTTTCTTGACCCGCCCAGCTAAGCAAGTGAGTGACTGGTCCATTACCTATGCTATGCCCAGAAGTTAGCTTGGTGGGGACTCCTCAAAGAAAAAAATGAACCTCCAGGTCCAGGAAATACTCCTCTTTCTGATTGGGAGAGTATTTTGTAGTAGCTACTTTCAGTTTGAGTCTACCCTTCTTCAGATTGAGTAGAAGTATAGAGCAGAGTTTTGACTTCCCTTTCAGGGGGATGTTGTTGACTTTAGTCCTTGTTATACCTTCTCAAAAAACAATCCTTCGAGGCGGAGCCAAGATGGCGGAGTGAAAGCAACGACTCACCTAAGCTCCTGGAAAAACTCCTTTGGATAGCTCTGGGGGGAGAGTCTGACCAGACTTTGGAGGTGTAGAATCCAGTGGGAGACGGACTTTGACAGATTCGGAGCCCAGGCTGGACTGGAAGGTCCACGGGAGGGATCTGTTCCGCGGGGGTAAGACCCCGGTGCACAGCGCAGTGCGGTCGGCGCGGCAGGGCGGAGGCGACCCGAGGGGCCCGAGAGTGGCGGGCGAGACCAGCGGAGCAGGAGATAAGCCAGGCCGAGCCAACGATATCAGCGCAACAGCCTTTGAAATCTTCAGCCTAAAGACGGGACTTCAGTGGGTCACTACTTGAACATCCAGGAGCTGGGATGCCGGAGTGATCAGTAAGTGCTCTCCCCTCCCCCCCATGACCGTGAGGGAACCATAAAATTCTTCCCCAGATTAATCCTGGATCAGTGGGAACAGCAGAAGGGGGCGGGTGGTCTCATAACACCAGAGGCTGGAAAAGTGGCAAAGGGGGATTCTTCCCACCGTGGTGGAGGCTATCTGGAGGGACAGACGACCCAGGGCAGAGAAAATTTGCACTGAGACCCAAGCAAGCCTCAGCCTGCGAGAGGAGCCCCAGGAGGGGCGGGAACACGCATTAGCCTCTAGGCGTGCCCCAGCCCTCCAGGGGAAAGGGAAGACAATAGGGAAGCTGGGATCACCATCCCCGGACCTAGCCTTTGCCTCAGGCCAGCTGAGGAGATATCCTGAGACCAGACCACACCTCCCACACACCTATCAAGCTAACCCCAGGGTTGATCTGGGAAACAACAACAACAACAACAACAACAACAACAAAAAGCCTGCTTTTAGCCTAGACAAACATCAACTCAACTTAAAAGATCTGTATCTTCTGACTGAAAGAACCAAAAGCTACAACACTCAGCCAACATCATGAATCGGAAAAAGCAGACGAAAAGTGAAAAAACCATAGAATCTTTCTATGGGGATAAGGACCAAAACACAAACACCAAAGAGGTCAGAGCTGAGACTGTACTTCCATCTGAAACCTCAGATGGGACTATGAATTTCCCGCAAGCACAACTAGATTACCTGGAACATCTGAAGAAGGATATAAAAGAAAAACTGGCCAATGATTTTAAAATTATAAAAAAAGAATTCACTGATGAGAACATCACTCTGAAAAGGAAAATTGAACAAATGGAAAAGGAAGTTCAAAAATTAACTGGAGAGAATAATTCCCTAAAAGGAAGAGTTAATCAAACGGAAAAGGAAACTCAAAACCTAATAGGGAAAATTGATCAGATGGAAAAGGAAACCCAAAACCTAACTGGGAAAATTGGTCGAATGGAAAAAGAAGTACAAAAATTAAATGGAGAAAATAGCTCCTTAAAGGGAAAAATTGGCCAGATGGAAAAGGAGATGCGAAAGCTAACTGAAGAAAACAATACGATCAAGATTAGAATTGGGCAAGTAGAAACTAATGACTCAATGAGGCAACAAGAATCAGTCAAACAAAATCTAAAGAATGAAAAGATAGAAGAAAATCTAAAATATTTAATTGGAAAAACAACTGACCTGGAAAATAGATCCAGGAGAGAAAATCTAAGAATTATTGGCCTGCCAGAAACCCATGAGGAAGAAAAGAGTCTGGACAATATCTTCCAGGAAATCATCAAGGAAAACTGCCCAGAAGTACTAGACTCAGAGGGCAAAATAGTCATCGAAAGAATCCACCGTTCCGCACCGGAAAGGGATCCCAAACTCAAAACCCCAAGAAATATAGTTGCCAAATTCCAGAGCTATCAAGTGAAGGAGAAAATACTACAAGCAGCCAGAAAGAAACAATTTAAATATCAAGGTCACACAGTCAGGATCACACAGGACCTTGCAGCTTCTACATTAAAAGATCGAAAGAATTGGAACCCAATATTCCGTAAGGCAAAGGAGTTGGGACTCCAACCGAGGATCAACTACCCAGCAAAGTTCAGCATAACATTTCAGGCAAGGAGAAAGTCATTCAACGAAATAAAGGATTTCCAGAGCTTCCTGACCAAAACACCAGAACTCAATAGACAATTTGATCTTCAAATGCAGGTCTCCAGAGAATCATAAAAAGGTAAACAGAGGGGAAAAAACAAAAACAAAAACTTGCAACTCAATTAGGGCAATCTGTTTACCTCCCTATAAGGGAAGATGATACCTGTTAATCTTGAGAACTGTGCAGCTATTATGATAAAAGGGATATATGTAGAGGGAACGGGCATAAAGTAAATGATGTCATGTCAAAAATATGATTTAAGTATGAGAAGGGAATGTAATAGGAGGTGTGGAAAGGGGGAAGCAGAAAATGGCAAATTATATCACAGGAAGAAGTACAAAACTATAGTAGAGGGAAGGAGGGGAGGGAGATGAGCATTGTTTGAGAGGTACTCTCATCTGATTTGTTCAAAGGAGGGAACAATAATCTTAAGCAGATAATCCTAACTAGCTCTATAGGTAGTAGGAGGGGAAGGGGGAAGAAAGGGGAGGGTGGCTAAAAGGGAGGAAAGAAGCAATAAGAGTAAAGGGGACTAAAAGGGAGGGGGGCTAAAAGAAGGAGGGGAAGGCTGCAGGAGGAGGGGGAGAAAAGTGAATACTATTGAGGAGGGGAAGGGAGACGGGAGAGTTAAAAGCACAAATGGTGGGAAAGAGGGTGGAGGGAAATACACAGATTGTAATCATAACTGTGAATGTGAATGGGATGAACTCTCCCATAAAACGGAGACGGATAGCAGAATGGATTAAAAGCCATAATCCAACAATATGCTGCTTACAAGAAACACATTTGAAACGGGGGGATACACATAGGATAAAGGTCAAAGGATGGAGCAGAATATATTGTGCCTCAGCTCATGTAAGAAAGGCAGGAGTAGCAATCCTAATCTCAGACAAAGCAAAAGCAGAAATAGATCTAATCAAAAGGGATAAGGATGGAAACTATATCCTACTAAAAGGCACCATAGACAATGAAGCAATATCATTACTAAACATGTATGCTCCAAGTGGTATAGCATCCAGATTCTTAGAGGAGAGGTTGGGGGAGTTGAAGGAAGAAATTGATAGCAAAACTATACTAGTGGGGGACCTCAACCTCCCCCTCTCTGAACTAGATAAATCCAACCTCAAAATAAACAAGAAAGAGGTTAAGGAGGTAAATAAAACTCTGGATAAGGTAGATATGATAGATCTTTGGAGAAAATTAAATGGGAATAGAAAGGAATATACCTTTTTCTCAGCGGTACATGGAACATTTACAAAAATTGACCATGTACTAGGACATAAAAATCTCACAATCCAGTGCAGAAAGGTAGAGATAATCAATGCATCCTTTTCAGATCATAATGCATTAAAAATTACATGTAATAAAAGGCCATGGAAAGAGAAACCAAAAATCAATTGGAAACTAAATAATCTAATTCTAAAGAAGGATTGGGTTAAAGAAGAAATCATAGAAACAATCAACAACTTCATTCAAGAGAATGACAATAGTGAGACAACATACCAAAACTTATGGGACACTGCAAAAGCAGTTATTAGGGGAAGTTTTATATCTCTGAATGCTTACATAAATAAAATAGAGAAAGAGGAGATCAATGACTTAGGCTTGCAGTTGAAAAAGCTAGAAAAAGAACAAATTGAAAATCCCCAAGTAAATACCAAATTAGAAATACTGAAAACCAAAGGAGAGATTAATAAAATTGAAATAAAGAAAACTATTGAATTAATAAATAAAACCAATAGTTGGTTTTATGAAAAAACTAATAAAATTGATAAACCTTTGGTTAATCTGATCAAAAAAAAGAAAGAAGAAAACCAAATTACTAACATTAAAAATGAAAGGGGTGAACTCACCTCCAATGAGGAGGAAATTAAAACAATAATTAGAAACTACTTTGCCCAACTTTATGCCCACAAATTCGACAATCTAAATGAGATGGATGAATATTTTAAAAAATACAAATTGCCCAGATTAACAGAAGAGGAAGTTGAATACTTAAACAACCCCACCTCAGAAAAAGAAATTGAACAAGCCATCAATGAACTCCCTAGGAAAAAATCTCCAGGGCCAGATGGATTCACAAGTGAATTCTATCAAACATTTAAAGAACAGTTAATTCCAATACTACATACACTATTCTTGAAAATTGGGGAAGAAGGAGTCCTCCCAAATTCTTTCTATGATACAAATATGGTTTTGATACCCAAACCAGGAAGAGACAAAACAGAGAAAGAAAATTATAGACCAATTTCCCTAATGAATATAGATGCAAAAATTTTAAATAAGATTCTAGCAAAACGAATACAGCATCTTATCATGAGATTAATACATTATGATCAGGTAGGATTCATACCAGGACTACAGGGCTGGTTCAATATTAGGAAAACTATTAGCATTATCGATCACATCAACAACAAAGCTAACAAAAACCACATGATTATCTCAATAGATGCAGAAAAAGCTTTTGACAAAATACAACATCCATTCCTACTAAAAACATTGGAGAACGTAGGAATAAAGGGAACTTTCCATAAAATAATAAGCAGTATCTATCTAAAACCTTCAGCAAGCATTATATGCAATGGGGATAAGCTAGATGCATTCCCAATAAGATCAGGGGTGAAACAAGGTTGTCCATTATCACCACTATTATTCAATATGGTACTAGAAATGTTAGCTGTAGCAATTAGACAAGATAAAGATATTCAAGGAATTAGAATAGCCAAAGAAGAAACTAAGTTATCACTCTTTGCAGATGATATGATGATTTACCTAGAGAATCCCAGAAATTCAAGTAAAAAATTACTTGAATTAATAAACAACTTTGGCAAAGTTGCAGGGTACAAAATAAACCCACACAAATCTTCTGCATTCCTATATATTAGCAACAAAGTTCAACAGCAAGAGATAGAAAGAGAAATCCCATTTAAAGTTAAGGTAGACAGTATAAAATACTTAGGAGTCTACCTGCCAAAACAAACCCAGGGACTATATGAACACAATTACAAGACACTTTTTGCACAAATAAAGTCAGATTTAAGTAAGTGGAAAAACATTAGTTGCTCATGGGTAGGCCGTGCTAATATAATAAAAATGACAATTCTACCCAAATTAATATACTTATTTAGTGCCATACCAATTAAACTATCAGACAATTACTTTCTAGAGCTGGATAAAATAATATCAAAATTCATTTGGAAAAACAAAAGGTCCAGAATATCAAAGGGACTAATGAAAAGAAATGCCTGGGAAGGTGGCCTAGCGCTACCAGACCTTAAACTGTACTATAAAGCAGCAATTATCAAAACCACTTGGTATTGGCTAAGAAACAGAGAGGTAGACAAGTGGAATAGACTTGGCACTCAAGATGCAGTAGGCAAGGAATATAGCAACCTTCTGTTTGATAAACCCAAGGACCCCAGCTTCTGGGATAAGAACTCATTGTTTGATAAAAATTGCTGGGAAAACTGGATAACAGTGTGGCGGAAATTAGGCATAGACCCATACCTGACACCGTACACAAGAATAAAGTCCAAATGGGTACATGATTTAGGTATAAAGATTGATACCATGAATAAACTGGAGAAGCAAGGAATAGTGTATTTATCAGATCTATGGAGAAGGGAAGAATTCTTTACTAAAGGAGAGATAGAATGCATTATGAAATGCAAAATGGATAACTTTGATTACATTAAACTGAGAAGTTTTTGCACAACCAAACCCAATGCAACCAAAATCCGGAGGGATGTAGTAAATTGGGAAAAAATTTTTACAGCTAAGCTCGGGGATAAAGGCCTCATTTCTAGAATATATAGAGAACTGACCCAAATGTATAATCATACAAGTCATTCCCCAATTGATAAATGGTCAAAGGATATGAACAGGCAATTTTCAGAGGAAGAAATTAAAGCTATCTATAATCATATGAAAAAATGCTCTAAATCACTATTGGTTAGAGAGATGCAAATCAAAACAACTCTGAGGTACCACATCACACCTATAAGATTGGCAAACATGACAGAACAAGAAAATGATAAATGCTGGAGAGGATGTGGGATAGTTGGAACACTAATTCATTGTTGGTGGAGCTGTGAGCGCATCCAACCATTCTGGAGAGCAATTTGGAACTATGCCCAAAGGGCTACAAAAATGTGCATACCCTTTGACCCAGCAATATCGCTACTAGGACTATATCCCCAAGAGATCATAAAAATGGGAAAGGGTCCCACATGTACAAAAATATTTATAGCAGCACTCTATGTAGTTGCCAAAAACTGGAAGTCAAGGGGATGTCCATCAATTGGGGAATGGCTGAATAAATTATGGTATATGAATGTAATGGAGTACTATTGTGCCATAAGAAATGATGAACAAGAAGACTTCAGAGAGGCCTGGAAGGACTTATATGACCTGATGCTGAGTGAAAGGAGCAGAACCAGGAGAACTTTATGCACAGCAACAACCACAGTTTGTGAGAGTTTTTTCTGGTAGACTTAGATTTTTGTAATAACACAAGAACTTCTGAAAAAAAAAAAAATCCCAATGGTGGACCTCAAGGCAAAATGCCTTCCACACTCAGAGAGAGAAATATGGAAGTCACTCACATAATGTAGCAGATCATGTTTGTGTATGTGTATCTGTTTGTGTATCATGTTCTGATTTGTTATACGGATTCTTTCATTTATCTTAGTCTGACTACATAGCATGACTATAGTGAAAATATACTCAATAGGAAAGTATATGTAGAATCTATACAGAATTGTATGCAGTCGTGGGGAGGGAGGGAGGTAGTGGGGGGTGGGTGGGGAGGGATAAAATCGCAATTGTATGGCAGTGATTGTTAAACATTAAAAAAATTAAAAAAAAATAAAAAAATTAAAAAAAACAAAAAACAAAAAAACAATCCTTCCTAAAAGGTAATGTATCAGGACTACCAAGCAATAGTATTAGCACCCTCAACCTTTCAGGATGGCCTCTAAAACTCTGAGGGGAAAAGTAGGCAGGCCCCCATCTGGGAACCCAACCTGCCACTGCAAGAGAGGTCTGGGAGAGTCAGCTCTGAGTGAAGACTATGTGTAAAATTATCCCTTTGAGTTTGTTGAGAGTCTTGTCATAGGGAGATGGGGGGAGAGAATAGATTATGCTTTCAGTGTCAGGATTCCTTTGTGTCATGTGAGTATCTGGACAGCAAGAAAACAGAGTGGAGGATCAGATGGGGAGTTGTGGTAAATGGAAGGTGTAAGACTGATAGCTATCTTAAGTTAAATCAGTCAGTGGTCAGATTCAGAGAAGTTAGCAAAGAGGATGATTATTATAAAAGAATTGTGGGTTTATACCTGGAAGAGACTTTAGAAATCATATAATCTAGCCTTCTATTTATATACCTGAGGAAACTGAAGCCAGGAGAGATTAGGTGGCCCTAGTGACAGTACTAGGATTTGAGCTTAACTCTTGACTGGGTATATAAGTCAAAGTAGATAGGGGCCAAAAGCAATGGAGGTACCTATCTTTGTCCTTCTGATTTTCTGGTGTTAGAGTAGGGGCCAGCCAAATTACTAAAGAAATCCTTAGATTATTGTTGTATTTGTCCTTCCTTGCCAAAGAAGACCATGCCATCAGAGAAATGATGACGTGGCTTTCACTTGACTTTGTTTTGAGTGAGAGGGCTGTGCAGGGTCACCAGCCTTACTTCTCCTCCAGAACCATCTGAATCCAGTGATCAGATATTCCTCAGGATGACTGGAGATAGGGCAGGGATAGAGGAAGAATAAATAAGAATAAGTACACTGGGATGAAGGGAATGGGGATGCAAGAATCTGGTTCTTTTGGGAGAAAGGGTTTGGAGAAGGGTTTTTCTGTTCTGCCATATTCTTGGGTGTGTATGTGATTGTATGTGTTTACTGTGGACTCTCACAGTAGGTCAGCTAAGGCAGAAGAACCAATAGATAAAGTCTAGAGTCTGGGGATTTCAGTTTATAGAAATTAGGAACACAGATGAGAAGCCTGGGTAATAGAATCCAGGATTCTGATAAAAGGTCTGAGTACCAGGGTTCTGGAACCCTAACTAATAGCAACGAACTAAGCAATAGGGATGCCAAGATGTATCCAAGGGATCTGCATCAAACAAAGGCTTGGAATCATTTGCTGTAAGAATTATGTTCCATCCGCATTTGCCTTCACCTGCAGAATCAAGCCATTTCACACTAAAACTAGTTTTGATAATGAGAATAAGGCACTTAAGACCATTCAGTCAGTACTAGGACAGTTCTGATGCATTAATAACTACCTCCATATTTTCTACTACCTGCTTTAAAAAAAAAAAAGCAGTCACTGAAAACAGAGAAGTTAGAGAATTTCTTCTGTTTGATTATCTTGGAAGTAATCAAAGGACTCTTAATGGGGCAGTTAAAACAACTGGTTGTTAAAGAAAGAGCAAACTTATAGCGATTTTAAATTAAGTGCAGACACCCAGGGGCTGGTTTTGATTTCATGAAAAGACTGGAGGAGAAGAATGAAAGCAGTCAAACAAAGTATGTATAAGATTAGTTACAATGAATGAAATCAGTTAGCAGATTAGTGGACAAAGTACCAAATTGTACTTAGGCATTTACTTCTTTTAAAAGACATTTAAAGGGTTATTATGAAATGTAACATTTACTTGCTATGTTGTCTACTTAGCCATTTTAATACTTGGTACTTGGCTAATGCCAGTATTTGCTCTATCAGTACCCGTTACAACTCCTTACTCAATCAATAAATATTTATTAAGCACTGATTATGTTCCAGGTCTGGTGTTGGACACTGGGGAGAAAAAGGTGAAAATTAAGTAGTCCCTACTCTCTTGGAGATTGCATGCCATTGGGTTTGACACCATGAATTTGACTAATTACAAATAAAATAAATACAAGGCGATTCATTTTTTGGGGGGTATCTAAGGGAGTAGGCAAGGGGGAGCAGGAAGATATTGCTTCTGAGCAGAATTTTGAAGGAAGCCAGGTATTCTTTTTAAAAATTTTAAATAATATTTTATTTCCCCCAATTATATGTAAAAATAGCAAAAAGAAGTTTTGAGTTCCAAATTCTTTCTGTTTCTCCTTCCTTTTCCCTCTTCCTTAGACGGCAAGCAATGTGATATAGGTTGTACATGTATAATTATGTAAAACATTTCCAAATTAGTCATTTTGTACAAGAAGACAAAAAAACCCCAGAAAGAGTGAAAAATAGTATGCTTTGGTCTATATTCAGATGCCATCAGTTCTTTCTCTGGAGGGGGAGAGCATTTTTCATCATGAGTCCTTTGGAATTGTCTTGGATCATTATATTTCTGAAAATAGCCAAGTCATTCACAATTGTTTATCATACAGTATTGCCATTGCTTTGTATAGTGTTTTCTTGGTTCTACTCACTTCACTCTGTATCAGTTCATGTAAGTCTTTCTGAGTTTTTCTGAAATCATCTTGCTTGCAATTTCTTATAGCACAATAATATTCCATTATAATTATATATCACAACTTGTTCAGCCATTTTCCAAATGATGAGCATCCTTTCAATTTCCAATTCTTAGCTACCACAAAAAAAAAGCTGCAATAAATGTTTTTGTGCAAATAGGTCATTCCTTCCTTCCCATTTAAAAAAAATTATTTGGGATACAGACCTAGTTTGTTGTTTTGCTGGATCAAAGTGTATGCACAGTTTTATAGCCCTTTGGACATATTTCCAAATTTCTCTTCAGGATGGTTGGATCAGTTCACAACTCCCCCAACAGTACATTGGTGTCTTTTCCCATATCTCCTGCAGCATTTATGATTTTCCTTTTCTGTCATATTAGCTAATCTGATGTTGCATGAAGTGATACCTCAGAATTGTTTTAGTTTGCATTTCTCTAGTCATTGGTTCAGAGCATTTTTTCATATGACTACAGATAGTTTTGATTTCTTTCTTTGAAAACTGTCCATTAATATCCTTTGATCATTTATCAATTGGGGAATGACTTATATTCTTATAAATTTAACTCAATTCTCTGTATATTTGAGAAGTGAGATATTTATCAGAGATACTTGGTGTAAAAAATTTTTCCCTTAGTTTTCTGCTTTCCTTCTAAGTGTGCATGTGTGTGTGTGTGTGTGTGTGTGTGTGTGTGTGTGTGTATGTGTGTGTGATGTCAGGAATTCTAAGAGGTGGAGATGAGGTGGGAAGTTATTCTAGCGCCAGAGGATGGTTCAAGACACAGAGATGGATGATTAAATGTCATTCTAGTCAATTAATTCTTGTGCATGTCTCAATATAAATTCTGAATAGAGGATCTACTCAACATTGTACATCTTCCTTAAGTTATTTGAGTATTTTGTGGAAATCAGTGCAGCATTTAAGATAGCTGTCCTTTCATTTTGGTGCAGCTAGGTAACACAGTGAATAGAGTGCTTGGACTGAAATCAAGAAGACTCATCTCATGAGTTCAAATCTAGCCTTACACATTAGGTGTGTGACCCTGGGCAAGTCAATTAACCTTGTCTGCCACAGTTCCTCACCTGCAAAATGAACTGGAGAAGGAAATGGCAAACTACTCTGGTATCTTGGTCAAGAAAACCCCAAATGGGGTCATGAGAGTCAGACACTGACCCTGACATGGACACACTGAAGATGACTGAACAACAGTCCTTCCATTTTTCATCTTTGCTGCAAAACTGGCCAACTTTCTTTTCTAGACATTCAAATCTTTGAAGCTGTCTTTTCAGTCGTTCCTCTTCTGAGTCAATCTTTGGTCTATGTCATAGGCTATTTCCTTCTATCATATTTCTTTCCATTGCCCTCTAGATCATCTGCAAATTTGTTTCATTCTGAGGCAGAGGTGTTCCATATCTTCAGTCATAGCATCACTTGTACACTATTGGTGTTTTTAAAAGGTAACAACTATGGGGCCAGGACTGTAATGAACAATTTTGACATTTGGGGCAAACAGCATGAAACATTCCCTCCAATGAACCTGGGCTCCAGACCTGCCATTGACACAAACAGTCTGTGTGACTCTGAGTAAGTGACTTCTCAGTGCTCTGAGCCACTCTCTAAGACTAAAAGTTGCAGGGGAGGTTCTGAACTGCTATGGTAGAAGGAGTTTCTTCACTAGGGAGTTCACTAAACCAGTGAAATCTTTATTGCCAAAATAACATAAGAAATGGTACAAATTCACTTGAACAGGACAGGAGGCCATGGTTCCATGGGATAGAGACCCCAGAGCACCACCCCCATGAGAAGCAGATACACAGATACACAGCCTATTATATGTGTATATCTGTGTATTTGTGGGTGGGGGAAGTAGGACAATCAAGTTATGTCAACACAACAAGCATTTTTAAAATATTTATTATATGCCCAGCACTGTGCTAAGTGCTGAGTTTACAAAGAAGGGCGAAAACAAAAATATCAAAAACAAACCCTGCGTTTACCCTCAAAAAGTTAATTTTCTAATGGGGATAACAGCATGCAAATAACTATATCTGTGAGATATGCACAGGGTAGATGGAAGGCATCTTCCTCTTCAAAGGGAAGGCATTGGCAGCTTCAAGAACAGGAAAAGGTCCCGAGCAGAAGGTGGGATTGAGTATTCTTTTTGGGAGGAAGACAGAAAGGAGGGGAGAACTCTCTTGGGGGTAAAACTCATGGGGCCAGGAGGTGGGATATTTAAGAGATTCTGTTTTTAAACTCATTTTTCTTTTTCTTTTTTTTTTTTGGAGGGGGAAGGCAAGGAAATTGGGGTTAAGTGACTTGCTCAAGGTCGCACAGCTAGTAAGTTTGTCAGTTGTCTGAGGTTGGATTTGAACTCAGGTCCTCCTGACTCCGGGGCTGGTACTGTACTCACTGTGCTCCCTAGCTGCCCCTCAACTCATTTTTCTTGCTAAGTAAATACTGAGATCAATTGTTTCTGTGTTGCTGGAGTACAGGTACTATGTACATGTACATTAGTGAATTGTAAGATGCACAATCTTTAAAAATCATTATTTACCTTTTTTGTTTTCTAAGCTTTGGTGCCCTCAGTCAGAGCCCTGCTTACCTTATTAAAGTTATGGCTTTACTAAAAGCCCCGAACAATTTTCCAACATCTTTCAATTCATTTTCCTCCTATTTAATTTTGGTGCTAGTCCAATGTACATATGGAGCTATTTTAATAGTCTCTTTAAAAATAATTAAGATACACATTTTTTGACTGTAAATCTGTTAGAGAAAATTCACATAAAAATTTTAGGCAAGGGCAGAAACTCTAAGTCAGAGTTCATTTTATAGATGTATGAGCAGAGATATGATTCAACCGAGTCAAGTCAACAAGCATTTATTAAGTCAAGCTCTGCTAAGCACTGGAGTTACAAATATAAGCAAAAAGACAATCCCTGCCCTCAAAGTGCTTACTTTCTGATGGTGGAAGACTACCCATAAAAGGAGGGTGAGAGAATGGGGTGGAAGGGCTTAGAAAGTCAGGAATGGGGCCCAGAGAGGAAGGAACTGATATTTTTTGGTTTGATCACAGTGGTCTCCAGAAAGAAAAGCAGAAAAAGACCACTCAATTGGGTTTTAACCAAACCAGATTTCATCTATTGACCATAATTCTCTGGGCATCCTGACCTATTCATGGGACAGAATTATTCCAGCGTAGGGAACAGTACTCAACTTTGTTAATATGGTTTGTCAATTGATTATTATGTTCGTCCTTTGTTGATGAAGAAGATCATGCCATCAGAGAGAGAAGACATGACTTGCACTGGACTTTGTTTTGAGTGAGGGAGGGCTGTACAAGGTCACCAGCCTCACTTCTCCTCCAGAGCCATCTGAATCCAATGACCAGATATTGGAGTAGGATGGAGTGAGCTGATTCCCCTAGTATACACTGGTAGATGCTGCAGATACGTGTATTGTAAAATCATTATTTTAGTTGTCGTTATAGTCAGATTGATACACTTCTACCATTTGGTGGCAGTGTACCTAAATTACCACAAAAGTATCTAAGAAGGGGGGGGAAACCATTTCAAAATCTTAGGTACTAAAATTATAAATCAGAAATTATAAAGTAACAATAAATGACCTTACTGTTATTTTATTTTTATAAGTATACTTATCCCTTCTAAGTAACAATAAGTACAATTTAAAACAGTTTTGAGATGAGATAATAGTTTTCTACAAATAAAGAAATGTTATTACCCAACAGTTAAATTGGTCATCATAGTATAACATAAAAGATGTTAGATTTAGAATTAAGAGACCTGGGGGTTCAATAACCAGGTTTGCTGCTTATTAGTTGTGTGACACAGGCATGTCATTCTAAGACATCCCTAAGACTCAGTTTTCTCATTTGTAAAATATTAGACTAAGTGGTATCTACAATTCTCATTTAACCCCCAATCATTATTCCTTAATTAGAAGCAATTTTAGATTTCCTCCAAGTCTTACAAGTGCTGCTCAGTGTGGGGCATCGGAAGCATTACTGAAAGTGAAATGTATTGACTGGGGTTTCTCACAGTGTAAGTCTCAAGCAGATGGGACAGCTGCTTGTGTTTCCTTACCTGCTGGAAGCAGAGAAGAGGAGAAAGAAGAACATGGCAGTGACTATTCCAGGCTACTGGCAAGTTCCAGTTGACTTGTTTGGAAGACCTGCCCTTACCCAGGGCCTCATTGCATTTGACAGACTGCTTTTGTCAGCCTGATGTTTGGTGCTTTGGGGATGATGAAGCCCCTGGCTGCTTCTGCTTGATCAGATGTGATTCAATTTTGAGGATTCTGGTTATTTTGAGGAGGATGAAGTAATTCCTTTATTAATCACTGAGCTAGAAGAGTCAAAGACTCAGTGGACCTTTAAAAAGGGAGTAACTGCATCCCCTTACTCTCCTTCTTTTGACTCTGTATGGCAAGTCCGTGTTCCCCTTCACCCTACCAGATGTCCAAATTCTCATATATCACAGCTAAAGTATACACCCAACCAGTGTAAACCTGAGACTGGGCTTGGAGTTTCCTCTTCTGTGTTGGTTCTTTCCTGAGTATAGGTGACAAAATAGCAGTCCTGAGATGGACATGTCCATTTGGTAAACAATCTCATGAGTCTGGGAGGTTGAAGATTCTGGGTCCTTTGGTTGGAGGGAACTGATAACAGAGGAGTTTGTTCACTGGGAAAGATGACTACCAGCGATAAGATGAATTCTAAGCCTTGAGATCGCTTGTGTGAGAGGACATGGACTTAGAAGGAATTGTTCGGACAGCAGAGCTGAGAAAAAAAAAATTTTAGTCTCACAAACTGCTTCATGTTTTGATATTTGAGTCTTAACCCCCTGGTATAACTGTAATATTACTTGTATTTGTTTTAGTTTCTGTCAGTGTACATTAGTGAGAACCTTTTATGTTTAGCATTTCTTTTGTGTGTGGGGAATAAATGTACATTGAATACTCTTTCTTCTCTACTCTTTGGGGCAACGCTAGATTTGAGTGAAACTTTAGCTTTAAGGAATTTTCTCCAGTACAATAGGGAGAAATAATTAACCAAAGAGTGTGAGAAAAAGATTTTGGCCCTTCTTTTAGTTAGCCATGCACCCCAGGATTAAACCCACTTAGTGGATTCAGTGAGAGGGCCACTTTAGTAAAGAGGGAGAGGGTTTGGTACTGCAGTCCATTGGGTCCCTAAGTGGTTCCAGTTGTGAAGCAAGAATATATTCTTAGTACCAGCATTATTGACTGCATATGACTTTAGTATTATCCAATGGAAGTTGCCTTCATAAGATATAATCTCTGTTGAGACCCTGCTTAACTAGACATAGGTCATCACATGTTAAGACAAAGAGTATCACTGAGGTAGGGACCAGTGGCAATTGGAGACCCTGCAGTTGTTATCTTCCCAACAAGAAGTAGGCACTGTAATTTAATTTTTCTTAAAATAAAATTTTATTGATATTTTTGTTTTAGCATGACCAAAATTTTCCCCAATATCCCTTCTTCTCCCCTTCCTAGAGAGCCATCCCATACAACAAATATTTTTCTTAAAGAAGAAACAAGAAAAAAGAAAAGAAAAAATGAGAAAACTTATCAATACATTAAAAAATCTGAAAATATAGGCAGTATGCCACACTGCAGGACATCAAAACTCTGTCAATGGGTGGGATGAGCATGGGTGAGTGTAAATTATTTTACCAGTATAGGGAGCTTCCAGAGGGGAAACTTTCTCTGCCAATTCAGATTGTCAATTATTCTGCAACTAAGAGTTTTAGAATCACAGAATTTGAGCACTGGATATATCCTAATTGTTTTCATGGACTAATAAAGTCCACTATAACACCTGATGAGATCATCCAGACTCTGCCAGACCTCCATAGATGGGGTATTCAGCCCCTCTTGAGAATACCTATTATGTGAGGATAGCTCTTGTTGTTAAGCAGTTTTTCCTCAGTTTAGGCCTAAATTTGCCTCTTTGTAACTTCTACCTATTGCTCCTGGTTCTGCCCTATAGTACCAAACAAGGAGGTATACCACTTACCCCACGAGGGTGCAGTGGATTGGAGTTAGGAGTACCTCCATTTCAATTCAGTTTTTGCCTCAGAAACACTTATCAGTTTTGTGACCTTGGGCAAATCACTTAACCTCAGTTTCCTCATCTATAAAATGGGGATGATAATAGCACCTATTTCACAGGCTTATGGTGAGGACCAGATGAAATGATTTGTGTAAAATGCTTTGCATGTCTTAAAGTTTTATATAAATACGATCTATCTTTTGCATTGTCACCACTTAAGCACTAGGGAGAAATGGAGGAGGCAGGATCCTGACTGACTAGCAGTTCTCTGCTAAGATAGACCTGGGAGACAACTTACCAGATGCAATATGAGATGATTTCTCTTAGGATGAGGTTTCCCTATAAATGAAGCCTAAGGCCATTGGAGATGAAATACAAAAAGAAACTTCAGAAATGGAATCCCTTTGGTCTCGGAGTGCATTCTGAACAATAAACGTAGAAGCTGATGGTGAGATGGCAAGACGAGACGTAAGTAAAAGCGGATTTCTGGAGTGATCTGTTGGTACTGTTAAGAGTTGTAAGCTGAACGACAAAGGCTGTTAAAGGTGTCTGAGATTGGAGGATTTAGGATTTCTGCTGAGAAGGGCTGGAGGTGACAGCTGCAGATAAAAAGTAATGGTATAGCCATAGAAAGGGGTATCAACCTGTAAGAGTAACCTCCCAGTTCCCCTTGTTGGAGATCTTAGGGCAGAACTATAAGTGTGTGACCCTTCTATGGGGATGGCTCCTCCTTGGTGGCCATTGTTACTTTCCATGGAGCCCTGGCAAACATTTTACTGATTTCCCTTGATCTGAAAATATTTGTGAGCATGGACACCAATAAGGAGAGTTACTGATGTCACCCTGACGATAGTGATGTGATAATGGAGTTTTCAGATTATCTGGATGGGAGTAATGAACCAGATTAGTATCTCTAAAAATATCCAGCCCCTTTCCATTTGGAAAGAACCTCTGACAGAAGGGTTACCATGTATTTATAAAGGAGAGTAGCATAGGAGAGAGGAAGTAATAGAAGAATCAGTAGAAGTGCTGGTCTGGACTTTATTGAAGTAGAAGTTGCTAGTGATGTAACACAATAAATTTCAGTTTCAGAGGTCTGTGTCATGGTGCTGTAACACACATATTCCACTTGTTGCTGATTTTTATTTAGTTTCTTATTGGCACATTCCCATCTGTTTCTGGGTGCAAGATATGTCTTAATAATGACATTGGTAGAATTCTTAGAATTGAGATGTCAGTGGTTAATATTTCCATAATATGTAACACTTGTTTCTGTCATTTTTTTTAAAAGGCAGGTTTGTCATCAAGGTTACTCTCAGAGGTTTTTGTACCTCATTAGCTCATTAGTTCTGAGGTACCCTCACTTACTCTAAGAGGTTTCTTCCCTACACATTAAGCGCATACAAACCTGCTCCTTCGTCCCTCATCATTCAGAACCTATCCTTGTGTTCTAACCTGGATGAACTTTGGTAGCTTCCCACTGATCTATAATCCATGTGCTAAGATTTCATTTTAATAAATGGGGGATGGGGAAAGTGGAATAGAAAAAATAACCTAAGAAAAAAGACAGGGTTTGAGATGGATTAGATGTATATTAATAATGGCGTGCTAATATTACTCACACCATTCATTATCTTAATAGAGGACAACAACAGATTTTTCACACCAGGCTAACCCAGCATTTTAAAATAAATCACTTAGGTATCACAAGGCATTGTTTAAAGCCCTCAGAGCTCAGGTTATTACTTTCTTCCCAGTTCTGGGTGGAAAAGTCATAGAAGTCTTGATTTCCCAAACTTTTTTTCTCCCAATTGCCTGCCATCCCTTTCAGAAAAGAGGACAGTCTGACTTATCATCACAAAAAGCAAACATTTCTGTCAGCATCCTGAGAACATTGAGTAAGTGTAAAGAGAGAGCAGTGATGTCAGGCTGCACTTCTAACCTGCCTAGACATCTGAGAGTAGCACTGAATTTCAAAAAAATTTTTTCAGTTGCAAACTGTCATCATAATTAACAGTTGATAAGGAACAAATAACTTAACACATCATATATCAGGCACATTATGTCTTTTGACAGGCAGAAGGAAACGTGCATGAATATAGTTCCCATATATGAGTGCTCAGATGGAAAACCTGACTTCAGGTGAGGAGATAAAGGAAGCCCAGCCATGGTAACACAGATTTTCCTTCAGACAGAAAAGGATGCATTTCAAAGGAGCAATCCTAAGCAATACCCCAGCCTTCAGCTGGCTGCAGAACTAAAGTGATTCTCTTGCCTAAGTCCTAGGTTTCTGGATTAGAAATCCCCTAAAATGAACCTGTATGTTTTCCTTCAATTTCAGATTTTTTTCTTTTGAAATCTGCATGGTTAAAAATGTGTAGCTTGCCAGAGGAGACAACTCACTGCATTGAATGTCACCCTTTTAAGGATGCCTAAGAAAGTTACTTTTAAAAGAAAAATGGCTCTCATTTATAAATCAAGCATTCTGAGGTTTTTTTAAGCTATAGAATATTTAAACTGGAAATGAATATTAACTGGAGTGCAGACACACACTCCTCTCCCCTTCAAGTGTTTATTTAGAGGCAGTATGGGGAGCAAGAACATTGGAGAGATAGTTGGCCTTGTAAGTCAAGGAGACCTGGATTCACGCATTGGTTTAAACCTGTACTGGCTAGGTCAACACAAGGCAAATTGTGTAACCTCAGTGCCTCAGATAATGCCTTAATATTACAAAGGAATTACTAGTCTGCTTTAGGGAAAAGAATTTTTCATTGGGCTCTCCCTACCCAGATGAATCACAAGTTCATAGAGCAAAAAAAATGTTCATTAGAATATCATCATAACATAATCTTATCTTTTATTAATAATATTTTATTTTTCTCCTGATTGCATGTAAAAAGATTTTTAATATTTTTTTTAAAAAGTTTCTAATTCCAAATTCTATCCCTCTGTTCCTCTTTCCCCACCTCCCCCCCACTGAGATAGTAAGCAATCTAATACAGATTGCCATGTCAGTCATTTTGTGCAAGAAGACTGGAATTAAAAAAAAAGAAAGTGAAAAATGGTATGCTTCAGTCTGTATTCAGACAACATCAGTTCTTTCTCTGGAGGTGTATAGCATTTTTCATCCTGAGTCCTATGGGATTGTCTTGGATATCATTGTGTTGCTGAGTTATTCACAGTTGTTCATTGTACAATATTACTGTTACTGTGCACAGTGCTTTCTTGGTTCTGCTCATGTCAGCTTGTTATCAGTTCATTTCAGTCTTCCCAGGGTTTTTTTAAGCCATCCTGTTTGTTATTATAACACAATAATATTCCATTACAATCATATATCACAGCTTGTTAAGCCATTCCCCAATGGATGTGGGTCCCCTCATTTTCCAATTCTTAGTTACCACAAAGAGAGCTGCTATAAATATTTTTGTCCAAATAGGTTCTCTCTGTCTGTCGCATCTAGAATCTACCCTAGGATCAAAGGGTATGCACAATTTTATAGCTCCTAGACCATAGTTCTAATTTGCTCTCCAGTCACTTCATAACTCTAACAATAGTGCGTTAGTGTTCAAGTTTTTCCACATCCCCTCCAATGTTTACCATTTTCCATTTTGTTGTCATATTAGCCAATCTGCTAGGTATAAGGTGTTATCTTAGAATTGTTTAAATTTACATTTCTCTAATCAATAGTGACAGAGATTTTTTTTATATGACATTGCATTTTAAAAACACGATGAAAACTTGAATGGAGCTGAATGATAGTGTGAAAGTCAACTAATTTCCCAAGGAGGGAGGGAAGCTTAATCAAAATGGGGTTAGGTTAATGGATCTGGTTTTCAAATTTGATATTAATAACTTTGACTAATATGAATTAGTATTTATTAAGCACCTGCTGTGTACCAGGAATTTGTTAGGTGCTGGGGAATAGACAGACAAACATGAAAGAGTCCCTGTCCTCAAGGAACTTACATTCCATCAGTTTTATAGACCTTTGGAATATTTAACTTTCAAGACTTTGCTAGAAGCAAATCTAACATCCAGGAATCGACACTGGTTCCCCCAGGGATTGGCATAGTGTGCTAACTACCTTCTCCACCAAGGGGGTCTTTGACTCTGGATCCAGTCATTTGGTCAAGCGGTTTAGTCCTGGAGGAGTCCTCTAATGGGGAGGAGGAGGGTAGGTTCCCTTTTCCCCTTATTCTTTGGCTTTTTAACCTTCATCACAACACATTGGGAAAAATTAAAGGTTAGCTTTAAGCTTATAACCAGGATTTTCCAAAAAGGGAAAATTAAAAAATAATTATTATATAACATAAATCAGAAATGGGATAGGCATTCAGTCATTTCATGCAAAAGAAATGTAAAACAGATCATTCACAATTTCACATTTGACCAAAACAAACAAGCAAATAAATTTTAAAAAAGGAGTCAGTGACCTAACATAACTGCTATTAACGTTCTGCTGGGAGGCTCATACTTAAGGCTCTTTGGAAAGAACAGCAGTTTATGAGATAGCTGCTTAAGCATTTCATATCTCACTTTTGCTTTGCGCTGTCCAAATCACTTCTGGTACTTGTCTTCTGGTAAAATGTCCAGGCATGGGCCAATGTTCTAGTCAGTAGCCATGCTCTCAGATACGGAAGCTGCCTCTGCCAACACACAGCTTCAGTCATTTAACCTAGGACCTCTGCACTGCCAGATTGTGGGTGGGGAGGAGAAGGTCATGTCAAAGCCTGGACACATCCACCTCTGAGTTGTTGATATTCAGTCTTCTACTCAGAAAGGAAACACAAAGTCGAAAACGTAGTGAGGAGCCTGGTTGAGTCCATGCTCCATGTGAGAGCTATAGCAGGTCAGAAGAAGCCCATACTCTGACCTCTCTTGTGGTAAGTCTAGAAATGTGGGGAGGGGAATCCTATACTAACCACATGGGAGCCTTGAAACAAGTGCAGCAGAGGAAGAAGGGATTTCTTCTGTTAGTGGACAAAAACACTCTGATCCAATTGCTGCAGTCAAGAGGTAGGGAAGCTCCAAGGGCTTGCCACATCTTGTCAAATATCAGGTCCTTTCAATGCTCACCACAGGACCAGAAGCAGGTCCCAAAGCTCCCACTTGGATCATTGGAGTCAGGAAGAGCAACTCGGATCATATTCCAAGACGTGATTTTTCTTAAACTAGGTGGTACAATGGATGTAGCACTGGGCCGGGCATCAGAAACACCTACCTGCCCTAAGACACTAACTGTATAAGCCCAGGCAAGTCACTTTAACCTTTATTTGCCTCAGTTTCCTCATCTTTAAAATGGAAATAATAGCATCTACCTCCCAGGGTTGTTGTGAGGATCAAATGAAAAATAGTCTTAAAAAAAACATTCAGCACAAGGTCTGGCACATAGTAGGCAATTTGTAAGTGCTTAATCCATTCTAATCCATTCCAAAGAGCATCCGCGGTTAGCTAGCTTCAGAAACCCTAGAAATAAAAACTGGCATAAGAGGCTTTTGCCCAATAGAGCTCATCTTGGGGAAAATTATTACCTAGGAAAGTTAATTCATGCCATCTCCCCTGACTTCCACTTTTCACAAATTTCTGTGTGTTCAGTACTCTCCATCATGCTTCTGGGATTCCCAGGGTCCTCTCATATGAGGACTTGCCTGTCTGGCAATGTTAAGCTCCTCCCATAATCCTCCTTTTTTCCTCTCTCAAAACATATTTGACTCATTTTGACATCTGTACCATTTCCCTTTAAGGTTAGCTAATCTGAAAAACGAGCAACTAGGCAGCGCAGTGAGCTACGCTCATCTTCCTGAGTTTAAATCTGGCCTCAGACACTTCTTAGTTGGGTGAACCTGCGCAAGTCACTTAACCCTGTTTGCCTCAGATTTCTGGTCTGTAAAATGAGCTAGAGAAGGAGATGACAAACCACTCTAGTGTCTCTGCCAAGAATACCTTAAGCAGTGTCATGAAGAGTCAGACAGGACTGAAATATGTGCCAGGCACTCTATCAGGAAGTCAGGGCTGACTGCTTTCTTATGAATCAGATAACTGACTGAGCCCTACATGAAGAGGTGTGCTGGAAACAACTTGTGAGTGCTGAATGTTAAATTTTCAGTCTGAGCATCTGTACCTTCTCAGTCACCAAATGTTACAAATCAGGGTCTGATTTTTGTTGTTGTTGTTAATTGTCTAGACTAAAGAAAGTGATAGGGAAAATATTAATAAAGCAGATCAAGTTTAAAAGTGTGCTGTGGGTACATTCCCCCTCCATGGAGAGGCAGTTGTTAAATGTTTACCAGTGTACCTCTGTTTATAAGTCTGTGCATGTCTTCATAGGTCCTTGCACAGAAATAGTTATAAAAGCAGGTTTATTCAGGGGAGGACCAAGAGTCATTTCTCTCTGAACTGCATCCTTTGTCCCTGTTTCTGAAACAGGGACAAAGTTTCAGGTGGCTGTAGCTCATTTAGAACTCTTATTTTTCCATGTCTGAGATTGTAAATTGGTGCCACTGGCTAGATAGAATGAACTCTAACCACTTGAGGGTGGTTATAAACTCAATACACTTGAGAGATGAGACTTCTGGAATTATTTAGTAACTTAGAAAACCCACTTTGAAGTATGTTGGTTATTCTGATGTTATCTGAGATGGGTTAGCAATGGGCAGAATCTGAGCTATGTAAATGGAGGGAGGCAGAATGGCGTTGTGTTGTTTTTTGGTCGCGTCTGAGTCATTGTGACCCCAGTTAGGATTTTCTTGGCAAAGTTACTGGCATGGTTTGCCGTTTCCTCCTTCTGCTCATTTCATAGATGAGAAAACTGAGGCAAATGGAGTTAAGTGACGTGCCCAGGGTCACACAGCTAGTAAGTGTCTGAGGCTGGATTTGAATCACTAAGATAGTCTTTCTCTATCCAATGCCTCACTTAAGCAATGTGGACCTTGAACCAGTGGTCCTGCCAGCAGGTAGGTGGTATGGGTTCTGGGCTTGGAGTCAGGAAGAGCTGAATTCAAATCCAGCCTTTGATCTTTACTAGCTGTGTAACCACAGATACATCACTTAGCCAGTACCTTTCTTGGTTTCCTCACCTGTAACATGAGGATAATAACACCTATTTCTCAGGAGGATAAAATAAGATAATATTTCTAAAGTGTTTTGCTTTGCAAACATAAAACATTGTATTAATGTTAACTATTATTATTACTGTGTCACTTTCATAATTTACTACTTGTGTGGCCATGGGTGAATTGATTTAACTTTTTGGGTAACAGTTTCTTCATCAGTAAAATGAGGATTTTTATTTTTGGATTTTGTTTCCTTCTTTGGATTAGTTTGGATTAGTTTTCTTCTTTCTCTAAGTCCTAAAATCTTAAATAATAAATAAGCCCATAAAACATTGATATCTTTTGTTTTTATGTCATCTACATTTTCCATTAAATCCTTCCCTCTGCCCTCTCCCAGAAAGCTATTTCACACAGTAAACGGAAGAAAAAAGTTAACCAGAATGACTACATTGACAAAGTGTAAAGTTCTAAGCAATATTCCCTAATCCAGCAATAATCACAATCCCCTTGCACAGAAGCAGGGGAAGGTACTTTTTCATATCTCTTCTTTGGGGCCAAGTCTGGTCATAATGATTTTGCAACATTTAGTTTTGGTTGATTTATTGTTCTTGTCATTTTTCCTACCATTGTATGTATTACTTTCCTGGTTCTGCTTGCTTCATTTTGCATCAGTTCATTTACATCTTTCCAAACTTCTCTGTATTTATTATATCCATCGTTTCCTACAGCATAGGAATAATATTTTATTATATTCATGAGCCATAATTTCTTTAACCATTCTCCAATTGATGGCTATCTACTTTATTTCTAGTTCTTTACCATCATACAAAAGTACTTCTATGAACATTTTGGTGTATATGAGATTTCTTTCTTTTTGTAACTGAGTTTCATGGTGTGTGCACCTAATGGCATAATCTGTGTCTAAGGATTTGGATATTTTAGCCACTGTTCACATAAAACCAAATCAATTTCCAGAGCAGTTGTATCTATCCACCCACAATGCATTAGTTTGCTTCCTTTTCCACAACTTCTTCAACATTGACTATTTCCATTTTTTGTGACCCTTACCAATTTGTTGAGAATGTGATAGAACCTCAAACTTGTTTGGATTTGTATTTCTCTTATTATTAGTGAATTGGAGCATTTATATGTGGTTCTTGATAGTTTGCAGTTCTTTTGAGAACTGTTTGTTTATATCTTTTGGCCACTTATGTATTATAAAATGGTTTTTCCTTGTGTATTTCTATTAGTTGTCTCTGTAGTTTTTTTGTATGAGATCTGTGTGAGACCTATTTGATATGAAGTTTTTTTTAATGGGGCATGTTTTCTACTAGAAAAACTATGCTTGGCACTTCCAAAAGTAAATTAGATCAGATGGCAATTAAAGGAAGAGAGAATCAGATTTCTCAAGTCTAACAATATGCTGTTTAGTAACATGTTTTGAGAAAAACCCTCTGTTTTAAAGGAAGGTGCTAATAAAGAATGCAAATACTGAATTTGAAACTCTAACAGAGTAACTAATATACTTACATCCATACACATATATATATATTTACACACATACGTATACGTGTAAACTTTTAAGATTATCAATTTTTATTAGATAGCTATCCTCATTTCCTTGACCCGTATTTTTTTTATGTCTCATAACTTTCAGACAGTGATCTTTCCTTTCTCTAATCTATCTTACAAGCAGCTGACAAATTGATATTTCTAATCACAGGTAGGACCATGACCATTCCCTGCTTAAGAAATTGCCATGTTGCCTTCTTGCCTATAGGAAACTACAAACTGCTCTGTTTAGCATTTTATAATCTGGTTCCAACTTTTTTTTAAAATTAATTTTTATTAATGTTTTAAAAATAATATTCATTTCTAAATATATTACTTCTCACTTCTCTATACAGCAAGCATTTATCCCAAGTGACAAAGGATTTTAAGAAGAAGAGGACCAGCAGGAAGAGACAGGGAAATTCCATTTAAAATAACTGCAGAAAATTAAAATTCTTGGGAATCTACCTGGAGGCAAAATCAGGGACTATATGTACACAATTACAAAACACTCTTCATATCAGTATAGATCTAAACAGTTGGAGGAATATTAATGGCTTATGGGAAGGCTGAGCCAATATAATAAAAATGACAATTCTTTGTTAATTTACTCATTCAGTGCCACAGCAATCAAACTACCAAAGAATCATTTTATAGAGCTAGAAAAATAATGAAATTCATCTAGAAAAACAAAAGGTCAAGAGTATCAAGGGAACCAATGAAAAAAATTGTGGAGCCTAACAATACCAGATTTCAAACTGTTTTACAAAGTGGTAATCATGAAAATAATCTGATACTGGCTAACAAATAGAGTATTGGATTAGTGGAATAGATTAGGTACATAATATACTGGAGTAAATGACCATAGTAATCCAGTGTTTAATAAACCCAAAGATCCAAGTTTTTGAGGTAAGAACATACCATTTGATAAAAATTTCTGGGACAATTAGAAAGCAATTTGGAGGAAACTAGTCATCAATCATCATCTCACACTGTATACCAAGATGTCAAAATGGATAAATGATTTAGACATAAAGGGTGATATTAGAAGAAAATTAGGGGAGCATGGCAAAATTTACTTCTCAGATCTATGGATAAGGGAAGAGTTTATGACCAAATGAGAGAGAGGGGATCACTGGAAGTAAAATGGATAATTTTGATGACATGAAATTAAAGTTTTTCCACAAATAAAACTAATGTAGGCAAAATTAGAAGGAAATCAGGAAAATATTTTTATAGCCAATTTCTTTGATAAAGGCCAATATATAGGGAACTGAACCAAACTTATAAAAGTATGAGCCATCCTCCAGTTGACAAATGGTCAAAGGATATGAAACAGGCAGTTTTCAGAAAAATAAATCAAAGTTATCAATAATCACAGAGTCATTTTCCAGGATTATTGCAAACTCATCTCTGGTTCTAGCCAAACTATCCTCCTTACTCTTCCCCATATACATTTCACTTCTTATCTTGGTACCTTTGCACAAACTGTTCCTGATACCTAGAATGTATTCACTCATTGAATCCACCTTGGAGTTTCCTTTAAAACTCAGCTCAAATATTATCTTCTATAAGAAACCTGGCTTGATTTCTCTCTCCCCTCCCCCCATTGCTAGCATTTTCCCTTCAGGAATTACTCTGAATATATTTTGTATTTAATTTTCTAGGTACAAGATATTTTTCCCCCCAACAGAACTTGAAGATAGCTAGCTAACTCTCTGAAGGCAGGACATATCTCACTTTTGAGCAGTTAGCACCATACTGGGCATTTAATAGGTGCTTAATAAAGATTTGTTGATTGAATGAATTGACAATTTCAAGGGGAAAAAAGTTAATTCTAAGAAACCATTAATGGAAAATTTAAGTAAAATATTCAATTAGTTTCCAGTATTAGGAGAAAATGACAGTTTACAAGGAAACCAGCTAATATTAGATTTCATAAAACCAACTGAGGGGGAAAAATCAACAGTCTTCTAGGGAGGTTCTAGGAATGGTTTTTCCATCAGTGCAATCACTTTTACTATCTTCTTTGACTTTTGCAGAACTCGGCAATGAGAACTACTGTGTGAATAATGAGCCCCAAACTTGGCATGGTTTAGGATTATTTTATCAAAGAAAAATTAAATTATGTTCAGTGTCCTCTACTTATTAAAGCGGGAAAGGCACTAATATGTTTTGGAAGGATATTCAGCAACAAAGGTCGAATACATTTGTAGTTGATCAGAAATGTTAGTGACTCAGAGAAGCAAACTTTCTCCTCGTTGAGTGAGATTTTATTGTACTTTAATTTGATCGAATGCCTCTTTAATGACCATGTCAATTTTGAATTAATAAAGTAGCCTAAATCAGGACCTTGCAACAATTTGTTGACCTGCTTCCAGAACATGTGAGAAAAGAGAGAGATGACCCAGAGTGAGCAAGGGCCTTGGGAAAATCCCATCCCCTCTTCACTAGCCAGAAACTCTCTTGGGCTAAAAATGTCCCCATTTAAAATATTAATTTCCCTTAAGCCTAATCATCAGTCATACCCTAAAATGCATTATTTCATAGATTTCAAAGATTTTTAGAAACTAGACCTTAAAGAACCTGTAGTCCCACTACCTTCTTTTATTGGTGAGGAAATGAGGCCTCATTTAATCAGTCAACAATCTTTTATTTAGTGCTTTTTAAGTACTAGGCATTGTGCTAAGTTTTGAAGATACAGAGAAAGGTAAAAACATGGTCCTTGGTCACAAAGAGTTCACATTCTAACTTGTTCATTCATTCAGTCGCGTCTGACCCTTTGTGGTCCATGGACCATATCATGCCTCCTATCCTTCACTATCTCCTGAAGTCCAAACTTATGTTTGTTGTTCCTATGATAATATCCCACCCATCTCATTCTCTGTTCCCTTCTCCTTTTGCCTTCAATCTTTCCCAATATCAGGGTCTTTTCCAAAGAGTCCTGTCTTCTTATTATGAGGTCAAAGTATTTAAGCTTCAATATTTATTCTTCCATGTTGTGATGGGGGAGATGATACACAAATAACTATGTACAAGCCAGAAATATGCACAATGAATAGAAAGTAATTTCAAAGGAAAAGGACTGAGATGGGGTGGAAGGGGTAGGACTGAGAAGGAATTCCTGTAAGAGACTGGGATTTGAGTAGAATCTTATAGGAAGTCAGGAAAGCTAGGAGTCAGAAGTGAGAAGTGAAAGTGTTATAGAACATATCTTGATTTTTTAGGGTTGCCCTTGTGAAAATTAATTATTATACTGTAACTTAAAGGCGACCTGAATGAACAGAGAGCCAACTTGGAGTCAGGACAATTTGGATTCAAGTTGACTGGGGACACTTGTGTATTGGCTGTGTGACCTAGGGTAAGTCATTGAACATTTTAGAGTAATTGATGATCTTTACTGATAGAGGGACTTACTTCACCGGGAGCACCCTACACCAATGGAAAAACACATCAGGTCCTATATAGAGAGGATATAGGGCACACTATTGATGACAGCTGGCATGTATGTATGGCCTTTCAGGTTTGTAAAGTGATTTACACTCAGTACCACATATGAGGCATACATACCTTGTGAGATCAGTATTCTTATCCTCATTTTATAGATGAAAGCTCAGAGACTTTCAATGGCTTGTCCATGACAACACAACCCAGATGTTCCTGCCTCTCAGTACAGGTTGTCATACTGCCCATGTGCAGCTCTAACACTATGTAGTAGTAGCAAGCTATGCTTTTTGATTTCATATTTTTAGAACTGTGTTTATTTTGGTTTTCTGTCTTCCCATGCTTTCAGGCTATTATAAGTATGCTTATTTCTAACAGCTCCCCACTTTTACATTTCCTGCTTCTAATTTTCTTAGGCCTGAGAATCCAGAAGTAGAATTGAGCCTAGGTCATAGCTGACAGGCACAGTGAACTCCAGGCCCCAGGAAGCTGCCATCAAGTGGGTGATGTTTGGCCTTCAAAACCTGGTCCTCATAAAGAGCAACATCTGGAGGATGGGCCTCTCTGAGGAGGATGTAAGGGCTATTTGCCCTACAGGTCACTTTCCTTCTGGTTTATTGATTTGACCTTTGTAAAAATCAAAGAAAGTTGTGCTCACATAGCATGAAAGCAGTTCCTTGATTTGAATCTAGAACTCTCAAGTGTTTCACTTACATTAGATTAGAGAGAATACCTCCTCATACTACAAAGTTTGCTAGAATTGTACCTAAAAGGTCAATAAATAGACTCAACAAAGACCCAAGAAGATCTTTTATGAATAAAGACCAAGAGCTTCTGGGCATGGCCTTTATAACTAGTATTTGGCTTCTTAGTTACCTTTCTGGTTGGCTCCTTTGAAATGTGTTCTGGATAACTAAGGCTGGTAGATGAGTGAGATATCATTGTATGAAACAAGTTGTTCCTTATGAGAATGAAGGGAAGGGTGGTTCTAGAATTGCCATATCTTGGGGAGGGTGGAAAGTACAATAAACTAGAAGTAAAGAGACTTTGGTCCAGAAAATCATGGAGCTCCAAGGTATCTTAAAAGTCACCTAGTCCCATCCCTTCATTTAATAGATGAAGAATATGAGGCCCAGTGAGTTGTGATGTTCCCAAGGTCACAGGATTAATAAGTGACTTGGCCAACAAGGGACTTCTGATTCCAAATCCCTTCCTTTTGGCATGGCACTCTAGGCTTGACTCTGCCCACAAGTTAGCTAGGTGACCTTGGTCAAGTCATTTAATATTTCTTGGTCTCACTTTTCTTCTCTCTTTTATGAAGGGATTGGATCAGATTGTTTCTACGGTTCTTTTTAACTCTAACTGAGTCTATAACTATGCTTACCTTCCTAAGGGAATGCAAAGTTGAGTAAAGGAATGAAAAAGTGATCATAGTGAGGCATTACTTAAAGTCAAGATGTGATGGATTTGTGGCTGATAATTACCTGATTTCTCTTTCTCTTTTTCTTTTTTTTGACCACCATTTCTTGGTCACTCCTTCCATGTCATACCAACCTATCTTCTGTCTAATTTAAGTGGTAGGATCCTTGAACAGGAGCCATGCTCAATTAGGTGTTCCAGACAGCGCCTCAATGCTGCCTATTCTCAACAAAATAAAAAGAAAAGAGGAAAACAACACAAGGCAGGATAGATTCAACAAATATGTACCAGGTACGTGTTGCTATTTAGCTCTGTGGGAAATAGAAATGAGTAAACACAAATTGTGTTGTTCTGGACGTATTTCTACAAATATAGAAGATTGGTGCCAAATTCCTCTAAGTATTCAGTAACATCTCTAGAAGTATTAATAGCTATCTCCCTTTAGCTAGGTTTCTTCAGTGCTCCAAGGACCCATGATGGCATCAATGTGGGTCCCCTCTTCACTGAGGAAAATCATAGCCTGCTCTACCCCTTAATTTTTCTAATTGCTGAGGCCAAACATTCAATGCCTTCTGGTGATGTCTTTGAACATAAAGAACAATTCTTTTATGATCATAAATTCAATTTATTCATAAATATTATTTATGATAATATATATAAAATTTATGATCACAAATACAATTTATTCCTAAATATTAGGGATATCTTTATTTCTTGTTCTTTGATCATAAGTGCAAACAATATTAATTAATAATCATTATTAATAGTAATCATGTTATTTATCATTATTTTAAAAGTTCATGAATAGACTAACTTTTGAAACTGATTCTCCTGCCTGCAATCTTGGAGCTGCCAATCAGTACAACATCATCGACATCGTCACTAGCATTTATACAACACTTTAAAGTTCTCAAAGCACTTTGTATACGCAGTATCTTATCTCATTTGTCCATTTGATATATCAGTGATGCATCCTGTTTACACTGAGAAGGTAGATGAGACACCGAGCTAGAAACAACTACAATGAGTGACGAGGCATCCATGAGTAGTCCCTGATGTCAATGTTGTTGCTCTCCTCCTTGCCCTCCCTCTCATTCTCTCTCTGCTCTCCTGATTCCAAATCCTTTGCTTTCCCCAGTATTTCTTGCTGATACCTCTAACAAATTAACATAGAAGCAAAAATCAACCCAATGGTGTCACTGAAGTACATAGTTTAACACAAGAAGACTATACTAAAAATTAGAAAACAATGTGGTAAACTTGAAGTTCTGATCTATCCTTTTTTGAAATGGCTGGATACCTTTTAAAAAATACATGAAAAGACTCAAAGGAAGAGAAAACCATCCCCTTTTGCTATCTCCTGTTGCTATGAAATGTTTTACAATCTGGATATTCTTCCTAGTTTGTGAAAAGGGAAATAGACAACATAATAAAAAATAATATTCATTATTCTGCTTAACTTTTAAAGGAGAAGCAAAATTTGATTGGAAAATTTATAGGAAAAACTTTCCCTCAAACAACAACCAGAAAATGCAATTGTCTTCATCTGCCCTTTTTATAAGATGAGGGTATCTATGAGAAGCAGCTTTTGTGCTACCAGGAAAGAGGGTGATAAAACTGGATATCAACAGCTTATCACAGATAATGTACATGACACCTAAAATGGATGATGAGAGACATATAAATGACTGAATGGAAATGTGTGCAGAATACTGACTTGAAGAATCTTAGAACTCAGTGGATCTCAGCCAGATTAACATTTGCTTCAAATGAAATGAAAGTATGATACCATTTAAGTAGGAGGAAGAATTCAGTAAAGGAACTAACCTGATGTCCAGGGGAAGCTGAAAGGCCTCTGTGAACAACATTATCAGTCAATCAACCAATGAACATTTATTGAACACCTACCATGTGCCAGGCCCTTAGTAGGCATTGTGCTAAGTGTTATTGAAAGAGTTGGTAGCATTTCTAACAAAACTGAGATCTGGAAATATTAGAACTGTTTAGATGTCTTCTGTTCAGACTCCCAGAGAAAGAGCCTATTAAGTCAAAATAAATTGTACCAAGTACCTTAAAGTGGAGCCTGTCTGTTTTAATTTTACTGATATACCTAGCTGAGGCTTAGTGTAATAGTGATCTTACAGATCCATTAGGAATGCATCTGATAGAAAATGCAATGTTTTAGCTTCTATTTATTGTTGGGATGCTGTGCAACCATTTTTTCGTATGATTTTTATTATGGCAAAGGGATATATTGGTCTACTATCTCAGTTCCTAATTAAGCACTGCAAATGACATTTTCTATAAGTGTTGGATTTAAAAGATTGAAATGCATGTGTCTTAAAGCCCTACCTAATTACTGATAGTATACCATTCTTGAGGCAAAGAAATCCACTTCGCAATTGTATTCATTTATCATAATTCACTGCATTTTCTATTCTGCCCAAATTTAATTCTTTAAACTAGATGGGCTGTTTTTTTTAACCACTTCCCTTCTAAAAATATAGTACAGCATGCCATTTAGATGCTTCATAACATCTTAGTTATGTTTATGTATCAGGGAGACATTTGTGGTCCTTTGGGGCTTACCCACATGGGTATAAATCCCCCTAGAAGTGTCATTTTTAGTGAATAGGCAGAAACAGAGATGAATCTTAAGCAATAAACTAGTTCATAGTTACACACAGAATGTATCAAAGGAAAACAGAGGCCTCCTACAAACAGGTGACCATCGCTCGATAACCAAAATCAATGGGATGAAAATAGTCTGCTTATGAAAGTCACTGAAGAAGAAATGGAGAGATCAACAATCCGTTGCTTTCCTCATGTGTTGTTGCTTTAGAGCACCCTGCCAATTCTAGGTATGTCACACATTGTTTCTGAACCCCTGACATCCTTCTTTCTTCTCCAGACTTCTTCCGTTTGATTTTGCCATGTTCAGAGCACCTCAATCTTAAGACTGTCTTCAAATATATTAAGAAACTCATGCCTGTTATAAACTATCAGTCATATTCCTGCCAACCCCCAACCATTCATCTATTTCTCAACACTTCCCTGAAATTTTATGTCTGTCTTGGCAACCTTCCATAAAGCCTCCTAAAGATTGTTCCCACTTTAACTACCCTCCCATCATACCACTCATCTTATTGTTCCTGCCCCAATAGTATCTTACTATGTCTAGACTATGTGTACACACGTGATCATTCAATCATACTTAGGCTTCTGAACAAGAAGGGTCCTTGGAGTTCATTGAGATTTACCCTCTAATTTTATAGACAAAGAAACTGAGGCACAAAGAAATTAAGTGACAGCCTGGGTGTCTAATACATCTAATAAGTGTTTAATATAATGTTAAAGTGAGATCTGAATCTGCATCTTCCTGGCCACACTGCTGTGTCCACCACACTATGGCCACTTCTGGATGATTTAAAAGAGGCATCAGACAAGTGTGAAATGTGACTCTGAGCAGGAATAGTCTATGAGGATCAAAGAAAGGGCAATTATTGATTAAGGTTCTTAGTGATGGCTGGGGCAGTATCAGGTGAGCAGGGACATGTTTAGGTGTGTGAATATTTTGTATTGAAGGCAAACAAGTAATACAGTATATGGGATCTGTGTGGTGTCAGAGCAGGCAATGGAGAAATTAGAAATAAATCCAGGACTCTAGATGTATCAGTCTAGGAGTTGTATGGTTGGTTGGAAGAAAGAATTTGATTCCAATATGGCCCATAATTACTCTTGCTCATTTTTTCTTTGGGCAAACTTTCTTTGCCTTCACAATCCCTGTTACTAATGGGTTAGATTTCTTATGACATTTCAGACAGCAAAGCTGGGAAATATCTATATTCTAATATTACCTCGGATACCTACTGGCTCTGTGACCCTGAGCAAATCAACTTCTAGGCACTTCTGTAAGGCTACAAGTTTCAGGGACAGTCACAAGCTACATTGGTAGAGGGCATTTCCTCACCTGGGATTTATTTATACCAATGACTCACGGGTGAAGTTCCTAGCCCCATCCCATGTCAGAGTGAATGAAATATTTTTTTTTTTAGTGTTTTTCCACTTTCTGATAGACTAACATCTGATTATATCATCTGATGCCATACCTTCCCACAATATTCTCTAATGACTAACAGTGTTGAACTTAGACTGTAGCAAAGGGAACATCCTCACCCATCTCCAAACTGTTTTTAAGCTAGTAGTCAGAAAAGTTCTTTACCCTCCCATTGTCTCTCCACGCAATCCCATCCAAATCTGGGGTGGGGGGGATGTTGAGACATGACAAGAGAGAATCTCTCAGAAAAGTTTACCACATCCTCTGATTTCTAGGTGGGAGCATTGTCTTCATCATTCTCTGAAGGTTTTCCTTTGAGATATTGCATTCAAATCTTTCATTTTTTTTCTTTTGGAGAACAGCAATAGATAGATGGGAGTATTACTGGCTCAAGTATTCATCAGAGTTTTTAAAGATAAGGTTTCTCTATATCGAATATGAAAAGGCGTTTTGATGCTCTTTTCCAAATTATTCTCTCCTGCTCTTTTCTTTACACATCCCTGTTCTTCACAGAAATCCCTGCTTTTCGTCCTTTTGTAAAAAGTCGGGCTTTTCAACAGAGCTGGCCCCAGTGGAAATGATCAGGGAGGATTTCATAGAAATATTGCTCCCACAGCAGAGGTTGAGCTCTTGGCCTCCGAACACATTGAACAAAACAGTATTTGTCCTCTTTAAGCCTCACACCACTTAGAATGTTTACTGCTCTTCTTTTATCAGCATCTCCTGCCCCGGAGGATCTTGACAGATGAATCAGGAATAAAATATCTTTTTTTACTTCAGCATGAAAACATGATTATTGTGAGCTTTTCAGGGTTTGAACGTATTGATCATAATCTTGGGTGGAGAATAGTGAGCAAGGAGAGAAGGTTGGAGAATTTTCTTCATTTGCTGGTGCACCCACTGACAAATGCTATCTTGGACCAAGCTTTTCACCCATTCTCTTGGTGCCCGACTTCCTCATTTGCCAAATGGAAAAAAGTCATTCTAGGAAAATTTTTAGCCTCACAAAGTATTTGGAACTCTATGGAGAATGTGCTAACAGATAAAATAATAACAATAAACTGAGATTTGCAAGGCACTTTGTATATGTTATTTCATTTGGTCCTCACAACCATCCCTGTGAGGTAGGTGATATTATTATCCCCACTTTACAGATGAGGAAACTGAGGCACAGAGAAATTAATCAACTTGCCTAGGGTCGTAGAGCTGGTACTTCTCCAACAGCTACACTTCTTGGACATGGACTCCATCATCATCATGACTGCAGGAAACTTTTTCATGGGTGAACTGATCCTTCTGAGCATCACCTTTGGTAATCATATTTATTCCATACCCTCTGATTGGCAGAATGAGGAGCAGAGTGAAAAATTCCTCTGAAAGCGTCTGTTTAAAGAGGGCTCGCAGACCAGCCAACTCTTAATTTCTCACCAGCTGTGTTCCTTGGGTTGCATTCTACCATGCTTCCTCGTGGTTACTCTTCCCCTTTTCTCTTTGGTGTCTTTTGTGTGTTGTCTTTCCCTGTTAGATTACAAGCTTCTCGAGACCAGCAATGTTCTTCTTCTCGTTTGTGTCTCCAGTGCTTAGCACAGTAATTGGCACATAGTAGGAACTTAATAAAGATTTATTGACTACCTAGTAAGTGTATTGGATAAAACTGAACCCAGGTCTTCTTGACTCTAAGTTCCATATTCTATCCACTCTGCCATCTAGCTGTCCAGTTAATAAAATATAATTCATTTAACACTTATGTGGACCTTCATTCAAGGATCAATGAGCTTGAAAATATCAGTTTTTCTTCATCATCAATCATCATCATCATCATTCATTTCAACAACAAATATTTATTAAGTACCTACTTTGTATTAGGCACTATGCTAAGCACCAGAGGTACAAAAAAAGGTTAAAATGGTCCCAGCCTTCAAGGAGTTCATTCTGATTGGAAAGAACATTTAAGCAACTATGCACAAACAACATATATACGCTGTAAATGGAAGGTGGGCAACTAGGTGGCACAGTGGGTAGAGCACTGGGCTTGGAATTGGAAAGACTCATTCTCCTGAGTTCAAATCCAGCCTCAGACACTTACTAGCTGTGTGACCCTGGGCAAGTCACTTAACCCTGTTTGCGTCAGTTCCTCATCTGTAAAAATGAACTGGAGAAGGAAATGGCAAACTACTCCACCATCTTTGTCAAGAAAACCCAAAATAGGGTCACAAAGAGCCAGATGTGACTGTAACGATTAAACGATGACAACAAAATGGAAGGTAAATTATGAGTTCTATGTTTAACTATAACAATTCAATTAAATGGGCTTTTTTAAATTAAGTGCCCACTACGTGCCAGTCACTGTGGTAAATGCTAAGAATAGAAAGACAAAGTGAAAGTCTCTGCCCTCAAGGAGCCTAAGATACCTACAAAGAGATGAGAGTGGTTTGCCATTTCCTTCTCCAGCTCATTTTACAGATAAAGAAACTGAGGCAAACAGGATGAAGTGACTTTCTCAGAGTCACACAGCTACTAAGTGTCTGAGGCCAGATTTGAACTCAGGAAGATGAGTCTTCCTGACTCTTTACCCAGCACTCTATCCACTGTGCCATCTGGCTGACCTGCTAAGTGCATACAAAATAAATAATGGGAGGAGACATTAGCCTGTGTGTGTGTGTGTGTGTGTGTGTGTGTGTGTGTGTATGTGTGCGTATGCGCACGTGTGCCCACATGCACACACATCTCCATGCAGAAGGCAGCACTTGACCTGGGTCCTGAAGGAGAGAGACACCTTTGTCATCCTATGTCACCATCATGGTCTTTTTTTTCCTAACGTACAGTTCTGACCATAACAATCCCCAGCACAAAATGTCTCAGAGGCTGCCTACTGCCTCTAGGATAAAATACCACCTCTTCCACCTGGGCTTGAAGGCTGTTCTCAGTCTGGTCCCCACCTTCTTTATGGGTCAGTTAATTCATTGCTTTCTTCCATTTCCTGGTATAGGCTGCTTACATCTCGAACTCATCCCATTTTCCCTTCTGGAGGCAAATGCTGCCTCTGCCACTATGTATGTGAAGATGGGCAAGGCATGCCTCAGTTTTCTCATCCATCAGTTGGGAGCAATGATAGTAGGTCTATCACCCACCTCACGTAGTGACTATACTGTTCAAATACGATAACATGTCAAGTGATTTTGCCAACTTCAAATTCATCAATATATGCCAGATGAGCTGCAACCTACAAAGTGCTATGGGAATGCATTATTTTCTTATTATTATGCTTCATTTCCTGTAGGACTCAGTTCAGGGTTGTCTCCTAAGGGAAGCCTACCTTGACTTCCTCAGCTGTTAGTTCTCCTTTCCTCCTCAAATTGACTTCTCTGTGTATGTGGATTCCCTGGGAATGCAATCTCTTGCAGAGCAGAGAATGAAAAAAAGAATATTTTTTCTTTCTATTTCCAGCACCCTGCATGATGTTTTGTACAGGGGAGATATTTAATAAATGTTAGTTGTATTTTATTCTCTTTATACTTATGTATGTCCTTGTTGTCTCCTTGGTAGATATATAAACTCCTTGCATGTAGGGATTATTTTCCATTCATCTGCAACCTTTAACATTGTTCAGGGCACACTTAATCTATAGTTTTTGATTGATAAAAAGGAAGCATTTTAAAGCACTTACTTTGTGCCCAGCACTGTGTTAAGCGCTTTTCTAGTATTATTTCCCTTGATCCTCACAGCAACCCTGGGAGGTAAATGCTACTATGATTCCTATTTACAATTGAAAAAACTGAGGCAGAGGCTTAGTGACTAGCAGAGGGGAGCATAACTGGTATCTGAGGTGAGGTTTGAACTCGTGTCTTCCTGACTTCAAGTCCAGTGCTCTATCCAGAGCTGCCTTTAGGTAGGAAATACAAAGTCAAGTAAATAATGACTCTTCTGTCTTACCCTTCCTTTAGACATTCACTCCAGTGATGCAGATCACAACCTGTCCTGTGTCCTGTCCTATCATCCCCAAGTTTGCCAATGAAGGATCACCTGATGTGTTGGAGGCTCTCAGTGATTTTCCCTGCCATCACAACACAAAATAGATACATGGTCAATGTGAAATATAAACAAAGCAAAGAATGCTAATAACTGGGGGTGAGGAGGTGATGGACTAAATGTACAGAGTGAGATAAACATTGTAGACATGACCCATGTGTTTTGCCTGACTATGAATAGGTGTTGCAAGGTTGTTGTTACTGTTTGGTATTTTCTCCAGGGAGGGGAGAAAAAAAATGCTTGTTAATTGAAAAATCATTTAATTCTTTAAAAAAGAATTATTTTTCAGTATTTGCTTAAGAATGAGGATCTGTAGCCAAGCACTGCAGTGTTAGGTATGCTAAATATACCTGCAACTGAGTTCTTTAAAATGAGCTATTCTTTCCGCGATGAAGACTATGCAAATGACATAGATTAATTTTAGAAGTGTTTCCAACAAAATGACCCATTCTTTCCAGGTCATCCTGATTCCATGTTTATTACTCTATCCATGATATTGGTGATTCTCAGTCCTTTGGCCTCAGAACCCCTTTACAATCTCAAAATTTATTGAGAACCCCCTAAGAAGTTTAATTATGTGGATTACATCTATCAATATTTACCCTATTAGAAAGCAAAACATCATAGCATAATATTGAAAATAGTTTTGACTTCTTGACTCCCTGAAAAGATCTTGGGGATGCCCAGGGGATTTTGCAAGCAACATTTAGGAACCATCACACTGTATTTCAATTCTTCTACTTTTCTTGACATTATACAGACAGCAGAGGAACAGGAGGACTTTTTTTCGTCATACATTTTGGTGATGACATATGGAGCTAGAGTAAGTCAGGGCTCTACAGCACAAGGATCTGCTTGATTCAATGGAGAGCAAGTAGCCCATTTCCATACTAATATACTTAATATTCCTGCAATGGAGGGAAAACCCAGAAAAACAATCGTGACTCTTGATAATTACCCAGGCTCCCTGCTGTCCCTTTGTCACTAAGAGATAAAATAGGTAGTTGTCTTTGAACCCCCAAGATGTGTTTCAGTTTGGTTCAATAATTTATTTTAAAAGAAATTTAATAGGTTGTATATCAACATATCTGGTGTCTCTCATCTGCTTCCCTCCCCTACCCCCCATGAGGCTGAAAGGGAGGCCTTATTGCTTCACTCTCTGGGTTGCCAAAGAAATCTTTGCTCTGTATACTGGCTATGGAAGGCATTTATTTTTAAAAAGGAAGAAAGAAAAACAAGATTTGAATCTCAATGGAGTAATGCAGTAAATAAATAATTATACTTAAATGAATTTAAGAATAGCGAGACATAAAAAGTACCATTATAATATTTTCTACTTTGCTTAATTTGACGCCGAGCTGTGCGCCTTCCCTTACACGTAGTCCACATTCAGCACACCAGAAGGCTGGTAGTTAAGAAGCAAGCTGTTAAATATTAAAGCTGTATCTGTGTAATTGCATGTTTCGGGGCATGACTACATTCTAAATATACACTATTAAGATACTGTTCTGGGGAGGCTTTGATATCTGACATTGTACCATGTCACTGTGATTTCTTTAACAAACAAAGAAATGGTGAACAGGAAAGAAAGCAGTTTTCATTTGAATAGAGTGATGTTCCAATAATCCTAGGAATAAAGGACAGGAATAAAATCGTTTGGGAAACTTGTGAATTTGGAAATACTATGACATACATGGTTATGTTTAAGACACGTTCAAGCTTCCCACAAATAATCTATAGGCAATGACTTGCAATAATTTATTGTATCAAAATGAAATATGAATTACAAGATTCAGAAGGTCAATGAATGTTCATCGTTGTTTTGCATTTTTTCAAATATGAAGCACTATGATATTATCAAATGAAATAATTTTTGTAAAGTGTTTAGCACACAGTAGGTACTCTATAAATGCTAGCAATCATTATTATTTGGACAGGTAGGTGGCACAGTGGATAGAGTACCAAGAAGTCAGGAAGACTCATCTTTCTCAGTTCAAATCTGGCCTCAGATACATACTAGATGTGTGACCTTGGGCAAGTTACTTAATCCTGTTTGCCTTAGTTTCCTCATCTGTAAAATGAGCTGGAGAAGAAAATGGCAAACCCCACTAGTATCCTGGCCATGAAAACCCCACAGGGTCTTGTTGAGTTGGACGTACCTGAATAATAACAAATCATCATTATTACTATAGACATAAAGATTTTTGAATACTGTAGAAGGAAATGCATTAGCATGGTTTTAGGAAAGGCATGTGGAGGTAGTGGCTAGCTAATATAAAAATAGTGGAAGTAGTTGTGATTTCATCGTCTTAGGGAACTCCCAGGGAGAGTTGTTGTGGTTGGTACATCTTTCTCGAAGAGAACCAGTGATATCAGGAAGATGTCTGGACTTGCTTAGGAATTGGATATGAGTGGGCAGAGGGGTACAAAGTTCATCAGCCTCACTCTCTCCTCTAGAGTCATTGAAGTCCAGGGGCAAGACAAAGGTCTTGGCTATGGCCCAGGATGCAGAGGGTGACCTTTGCCTTCCTAAATTGAGGTCTTTTGCAAGTCTGAGTTTGTCTGAGGCCATGCCCATTCAATGACTAAGGCATAGGGAAGAGTTGGGACAAAAGATGGCTCAATTTACTATCAAATATACATCACTCTGGGAGGGGAAGAAAGCAAATGTTTCTTTCCTGGCTCAGTGTGAGTACTATCCACTGATACAGATCCAAACTAATCTATTTCATAAACAAATCATAGGCAGTTGCTCTCATTAAGTTTTTTAGGGTCATCCAGCTAATTAGGGTCATTGAGGGAGATTTGAACTAAGATCTTCCTGAGCCCCAGCCCAGCATTCTCCCCATTATTTCAGGTTCCCTCTGACTCGATAATAATACTCTGCTTTCCCATATTATATTATTATGTCAAGGATCCAATCATACTGGACTACTTGTTTCTTGCACGTGGTCCTCCATCTCCCAGTTCAGTGACTATAGGCAATCTGTCCCCAGTGCTTGGAATGCCCTCCATCATCACCTTCAACTCTTAAGAACTTAAGAATTCCTGCTTTCTGTCAAGATGGATTTCAAATGCCACTTTATGAAGGAATCCTTCCCTAGACTCCATCCCCAACCCCAGCTGCTACAGTCCTCCCCTGTAAGGCTGCTTTGTGTCTTCTTTGTACATATCTTACATACCAGCAAATGTACAGTCAGTTCTGCTACAACATTTGTTCTGCAAATGTGAATTTGTTCCAGTGTGATTGATACGTTGGGGAACAATTTCGTCATAACCCCAATTTTGTGTTTGCTTATGCCAAATTTTCTCCATGAGAAGCTGTGAGAATGCAGAAAACTGCATCACTTTAAAATAACCCAAAAGTTGCCATCCTTCCAACACCCACTTCCACAAGTAAACCAGGTCATTTGCAAGGTACAGAGCTATATTTATTATATATCTTCTGGTCAGTAGAGAGATGTGGGTGGAGGAGGACATATTTATATCCATACACTCCCCCTCTTTCCCTCACCCCAACTTCTGCCATGGCCAATCCTGCCCCAGAGTACCAGACGGGTGGCTCACAGCCCACCTGCTTTCTTGCCCTTAGTCTTTGACCTTGCCAGTCCAGGACCCTCAGGTACTGAGGCAGAGGCTAAGGAGCAGAGGAAGGTCATGAACACAGCCATTATTTATTGTAATATTTATATGTTTCTCAACTATTGAGTGTGTTTAAGCTGTGCAACTGTTTTTATTAAGTTCTTATCTTTTTATGTGACACTGATGAAATTTTTGAGTGTTGCTCCCAGCCCCATTTTCCCCATAAGCCCTATTGACTTTATCATATATTTTACACAATAGGGTGATTTTTAGGGATGCATATATGGAATTATAACAGAACTGACTGTGCTGCGATTGTTTCCACTAGTAGGATGGAAACTCCATAAGAGCAGGGGTAGGTTCATTTTATCTTTGTATCTATTGTCTGCCACGAGCATGATTGGTACCAGGCATATAATAGACACATGATTAAAGTTTGTCGAATGGTTGATCATTAGTGGCATTAATTTACAAAATACTTTTAAGGTTTATAAAGGGAAACTGAGTCCCAGAGAAGTAAATTAATTTGTCTAAGGTCACTTAGCTAGTAAAATAACAGAGTTGGATTCTGGTCCTTTGGCTCCAAACAAGTATTTGAAATATGGGAACCATTGCTATCCTCCATTTATAGATAGGATACACAACCCAGAGATGTTAACTGTTTTTTCCCAAGGACATACAGAAAAGTTAGTGGCAGAGTTGGAAGGTCTTTTAATTCCTTCCAGAAACCTATAATAATCTTTACTATTATAGCACCTGAACTGGATGGGTAAAAACATTGAAAATTATTTAGAAACCAGTTGAAATATAATATAGGTATCACTGATGTTCCATTTCATATATTTTAACTTAAAATGATATAGTTTAAAGAAAATGGCAAAATAGATTGATCTTTAGAAATTTTTATCAGTATAAAACACCGAAAAGTTTTTAATTCATTATTATCAGCAGTTATGCCTCCAGCTTAATGCATCATCAGTAATGGTGGTCTATAAAATCCATCTTGGTTAATAAGTCCTAATTTTGAAAAAGAAAAATTTTTTACAGTAATATCTAACATTTATTAAATAGTAATTTACTTATTACTGTATCATTTGATCCTCACTACCACTCTCTTAAGTAGGTAGTTCTACAGGTTTTGTCATTCCTGTTTTACAGAGGAGGAAACTGATTCTGAGGTGAGATTCAAGCCTGTGATTTTCTTGATGCCAGGGCTAACACACTTTCTGCTACACCACACTGTCTTCTTGTGGTTTCCTTTGTATGGTCAAGTTCAGGACTACGCTCTGGCATCTGAGTACCAGCATAACAAAGTTCAGAGAAGCTTGTCACCACATTGGGCAAAGGGTGATGAAGTCTTTGGTACAAAAGCTATTTAAAATCTAAGTTACAGAGGACTTGCTATCTGTTACCAGTGAAGTGAATAGCCACACCGATGAAACTTCAGATCTTTCAAGCATTAAACAATCTTATTATTTCTTCTCTTTAGTATGTTTGTTAATATACTTTTTTTCTATTGAGAAGCAAACAGAAGATCTTAGTTCAAAGCCCACTCCTGACACTTATTAGCTATTCAAACACAGAAAAATTCATAACTTTTCTGAGCATCGGTCTTCTAATCTGTGAAATTGAGCTGGAACAGATGACCTCTAAGTGCCTTTCCAACCTTAGCTCTATGAGTTTGTATTTGTAGTGCTAAAGCCCTGGAGTAACACATTCCTCAAGTATCTGCAGACATGGGTCAATAAGTTAGTAGTAAGACAAAAACAATGAATTCTTGAATATTGAAATAATAATTTAATGGAATCACTGGTACTTTTCAGGAAATTTTAGTCATGTCCATAGAGAGAATTAGGTGAGCTATTAGGCTGATGATCATTAATTGGGCATGTGAATAGTTCACTTTTTGGCATCATTAGGAAAACTAGGTATAACTGGACTCACAATCTGTTTCATTTATCTTAATATCTAGATATGTCAATTGCTTGTCAATCCGTAGATAAGTAGCTCATCACTTCAATTTGGTAGATCTAGTTTCCTGTACACTGCAAACTCAGATACAAACTTCCCTTATAATGTGGTCACTAGAGATTTGTAAATTTTAAATATTATTACTATTTAGTATTTGAGAGAGCTTTTCAAAACTTATATAAATGCTTCTTTCTCTTCCTCTTCTTCTTCCTCTCCAAAAATCATCCTTCCTCTGTTTTCTGTATCTGCATACATGCTGGGTAATTAATTGATGATGTAAGCTTAGGCAAGATGCCCCCATGTTAGTAAGGGTGGAATATCACTACGTCTCTTTCAAAGATGGGGCTTCAGAACAGAGTGCTTTCTCTTACTTGTCCCAGGCTTCCCGTTTGAGGAAGTCTTTTTTGTCTTTGAGTTTTATGACTGCTTCATATTAGCCTTTTGAACTCAGAACCCTTTTCTGCTTATCAGATCCCACAGGGAGTGAAAAGACTTAAGTCTGAGTAATAACTCTGACACAGGTATGACCTCATCTGTAATATTAGGGGTTGAACAAAGTGATTCCTAAGGCTCCTTGGTCATCTAAATCTACGATCAGTACAATTTAATTCAATATCTGTTGAGTATAAATATATGTAAGGTACTAAGAAAACAAAAATGAATGACATATTCTCTGCTCTCAAGTAGGTTACAATCAGTTATACATATATACACATACATACATACATACATACACATACATAACAATTTGAATTAGAGAACAACAGAGAACTGCCCAAATGAAATTCCGTAGAATGGCACGAGATATTTAAAGAGAGAGGGCATCAAAGGACTGCAGATTTATAGCTGGAAGGGGCCTTAGAGGTCACCTACTCCAACTTTTCTTTTCATTGTGTTTTTTTAGTTTTATATTTATTTTGATTCTTAAGCTCTCATTCAGATGAGGAAACTGAGGTTCAGAGAGGTTAAGAAATTTTCCCAACGTCATGTGGATTGCAAATGGCAGAACCAGGATTTTTTTTATAGATCTTCTGCTTCAAAATCCAGTGTGTCTCCCACTGTCCCTCACTACAGTTTTTAAGGATCAAGAATGTAGCATGGGAAAGGTAGAAAATAAGGTGGGCCTTGAAGGAGGAGGAACATTTCAGCAAGCAGAGATGTATCCCTTGAAAGCGTGGGGAAAGACACATCCAAATTTATGGAGGTGGAAAAGGGCAGAATGATATCAGGGAAAAGAATGTAGTTAATTGTAATTAGAATACTGAGTGTTGTGAAATAAAGTCCAAAAGTTGAGTCAGGAGCCAAATTAGGAAGGATTTTGAATGATCGACTAAGAAGTTTGTGTTTTATTCAGTAGACAAAAGAGAGCTTTTGAAACTTGTTGAGTAAGGATAATGTGATTGAAACTGTAGGAAGATTGTTTTCCAAATGAATCATTTGGAGAGGGAGAGAGATTGGAGTCAAGGAGACCAGTTGGTAAACTATTCCAATAGTTTAGGCAAGAGGTGATGGAGGACTAAACCAGGGTCTTGGTAATGTGAATGGAGTAGAGATGTGTATGAGTGACTTATCACAGGTTGAATCAATAGAACTTGGCAACTGATTGGGTATGATGGATGAGGGAGAAGAAAGAGTCAGCAATGTTTTCCAGATTTTCAGCCAGGATGCCTGGGAGAATAATAGTGCCATTAATTAAAACAGGTCAATTAGAGCAGCGGGTTTTTGAGAGAAAATGATGAGTAATGTTTTAGAGATATTCACTTTGAGTTGTCAGTGGGACATCCAGATGGAAATGTCTAGCAGGCAATAGGAAATGTCTTTTGGATATCAGGTGGAAGTGATGGATTTCAAACTGAAAAGGGCCTTAGAAGTCATCAAATATGACTGGAGATATAGATTTAGGAGTTCTTCACATAGAGATAATAAAGTTAGGAGAGTAAATGAGCTTGTGAGGGGGGATAGAATGGGGTTAAGAAGAAGGGAAGAGTATAGGTGGATAGCAACATTTAGGAGGTAAGTGGAAAAGCAGGATCTGGTAAAGGATGCAAAGTCTGGTCAGAAAGATGGAGGAAAACTAGGAGAGAACAATTTCATTGAATCCACAGGTGAATAAAATAATAAAAAGGCAGTGATCAGCAGTGTGATGTGCTACAAAAGGGTAAAAGATGATAAGAACTGACTTGCAACCATTAAATTTGGCAATTAGAGGTCACTGATGACAATAGAAAGAGCCATTTTAGCAAAATGATGGGGAAGAAAGTCAAAGGTTAAAAATTAAGTTGTAAGGAAGTGGAGGTAATGAGGTTAGATTATGCCTTCTAGAAGTTTTAACAGTTAAAGGTTGAGATATCTAGGATGTTATCTTTAGAGGAGCAGCAGAATCAAGGTTTTTGTTCTTTAAAGATTGTGGAGATCTGGTCACATTTGTAGACAAGGAAAATAATCAATGGAGAGGGAGAGACTGAAGATGAGAGAACAAAGCAGGATGGTTAATGGGACAAGGTCCCAGAAATGACTCTGAACTCTAGACCCAAAGTCAAAGAGAGAAGGGTGAGTTTTGTAGTGGAGAAGGTCATCTTTATGTGAGACAAAGAATGAAGGATAGGATGGAGGAAAATACAGAGAGTTTTTGAGATGTAGTTGAAGGGAATTTAGGTTGGCTGTTTTGAATTTGCTTAGTAAAGTATGAGGGAAGGTAATCTTTGGGTTTTGGGGGATGGAAGGAGGTAGGTTTGAAAGGAGAATTTTGGCAGTTGAGAAACTGATTCAGCTGCATCCCCTACCAGTTAGAACCTTACATGAAAAATCCTGGAACTGCAATTACAGAATCAAAAAAACATGGCAAAGGTTCCTCCCTGCTCAATTTCTCTATGAAGGACGACAGGGAGAAAACAGGAAAAATATGCCAAAAAACCAAAGGAGCAAAAGGAGAAAAGGCGGGGTCCAAGGATATTTTTAGAGCTACTTTCATGGCCAAGGCCAGAAGTTTGTTTATTTATTTAGTCATCTATTAAGCACCCTAGGAAGTACGCTGAGAACAGTCAAAATGGAACTCTAGCCAAATATCGATACCTTCTCCAATGATCAAGGAAACTTACAGCTTTGACCAAGTATTTATACTCCACAGAGGACATTATTTTCTCTGGTGAAAAGGCATATAAATATATTTATTATTATCATTATCTATAAATATTTGCATGTTAAAACATTGCTTGGAAACTTGACATGACTATGTCAATTAACATGTATTCATTTAACATTTGTTCATTTATCAACATATTCATATATATGCATATATGTATGTATATGTGAAATTCATACATGTAAAACACATGCATCAACCATAAGATCAGAAGAATAAGAACAGTATAGGACCAGGTCCTATCACTAAGGATTATTGTGCCATAGAATCATTTTACCCCACCCTCCCTTTCCCTTTCTCTCCATCTATTCATTCCTTAACTTCTATTTTCTCTCTTTCCTATCTCTTTCCTTCCTTCCTTCTTTCCTTCCTTTCTTCCTAGCCTACTAAGGAGGAGTGACTGTGATTGATTATAGTCTTTAGTGAATGAAAAAATGTTTCAATTTCCACAAGTCTTGCATCTCACAGCAGAGAACTCAACCTAGCAAATATATGTTCACATTTAAGCAGGTCTGATAATAGCAAAGCTTTGGGGCTACATCAGAGATGACAATGTGAATATCCTGCCCAATTTAATTAAAAACATTTTATCGAGTGCCTACATTGCAAGGCCCTGTCCCATAGGACCTTAGTCCCTTTGCCTGATTACATGCTGCAACTCATTTACCCCAGATCATGTTGGATTTCTTCTTAGCATTTGGTCTTCTTTTCGTTATAATGCCATCACTTCCCTTTCCTAGGTACTGGTGAAAAGGGGACACTGGGCTCAGGGTTCAGCAGAGCAATTCAATCCAACCTTCTGGTTAGATTATTGAAATTCTGATCCATTTCTCCATCTATGACTATGGGGGCAGGGAGGAAAGGAGGGAGGGATATCATATGGCTGAACTTGTAATAAGATTCAGTCGTTCTGATAAATGTAAATTATTTATCACTCACTCCCCATTTTATGGGCTTGATGGTATTTAGAATTATATTACCCAGCATCATAATGCCTCTTTCTCTACTTCTCACTAGGACAGAATGCCATTCCTAAAGGGAAAAGGAGGCAAATGCACCATGTGACTGATGGGTTATCGAACAGATGGATAGATGAGATGATTGTATAATTTAATCCTGGTTACTTACTGCACAGTGGCCTTTATGAAGAAGAAAACCACATTAGCCACTTTTCCCCCTCAAGGATATAAGCAAAGTGACATTAATCTGCCATGATTGAGATATTGGTTTGATTGGTTGGCAAGAATGAAGGAACTTTAACCAAAAGGGCCATCCAGCGTGAGATATGGGGGTTGTTAGTCTTCAATAACAACCTGATGAGGAACCCTGAACTATTTCAAATCAAAGAGTGCCCATGAAGAAGTCCCCAGGCAGACAGCTGTGCATCTAAGTCCTGGGAGAGAAATATAAGTGAGCACCAGGAAACTAAAGATCAATGTAGAGTGACTTGCTGAGGTTATTAACTCGGAAATTCTAACTGTTAACTTCTATTGCATAACAACTCCATCCCTGTGTAGGTGAGTGACATTCTTCTGCAGCCTGCAACAGAGACAGGGAAAGGAAGGGATTTCTCTGATTATTTTCATAGCTTATAGTAAAGCTGTCTTTGCTCCAGATATTTATGGTAAATGTAGACGGCCTACTTTAAGGAATACTAATGGACATTGACATGATCCAGAGGGTGTGACTTACAGGGACACTCAAGAGAGCATTGGAAAAGATGACCCTTCCTTCCCTTACTGTGAGTGGAAATCGCCTCTATTAGTATTAATGCAATAGATTTATTTTTCTATGATAAAATTGTAAAGGAGAGATAGTGTGGCATAATGGGTAGAGAGATGGCCTTGAAGACAGGAAAATCAAGTTCAAAACATGCTACTGACATGTATGGTACTGGCTGTGTGACTCTAGGCAAGCTGCTTAACCTCTCAGGGTCTTACGCAACTTTCTAAGAATGTAAATAGCAGGGTGGGTAGCAACCTGCATAGATAGAAGGACTTTCCACACCAGAAATTCCCTCAACCTTTGAATTTATTGGATTAGAACAACCAGTTCAGACAAAATGATAGTGATAAGATAAAATTCTGGGGGTCTACTTTTGGAGGGAGGGGGATATAGCCAAGGGCTGGGTTACCTAACACAGTTGTCTTCCTCACACAGGCATCTCCATCTCTCTTCTTTGTATGATGTCCCACTTAGACTGGTATGTATTCCCTCTTTACTTCTACTTCTTAGAATTCCTAGTTTCCTTCAGAACTCAGATCAAATGGCACCTTTTATTTGAAGATTTTCCTGAGTCTCACTTGCTAGCATTCCCTCTCCATTGCCCTGTGTTTCTTTTGCATATATTTACGTTTTATATAAATATATATTGGCATGTGCGTTAATATATATGTGTATATATACCTACACATATAGAAATTTTGGGGTATTTTGTTGTACATATTATCTCCTCCACAGAGTGTAAACTCTTTGAGAGCAAAGTCTGTTTCATTATGATCTTTGGATCATGGTGCTTGGTGCATAGTAGCTGCTTAATAAATGTCTGGGGATTGATCAGTCTGGGAAAGTGGGCAAAGCTGATATACTGAATTAGGAAGATGTGTTCACTCATTTGATTTAGGGCGTGTCAGTTATCTTAGCTCCATAAATGGTTTGAGAACTAGTGGCATCCCTTATGGTGGAATCATAAACTTGGTGGGAGATCAGTGAAAATGGCGAGGGTGTGAACTATGTGTACACGACAGGAAGAAGTAACATTTTGCTTCTGGTCTCTGAAGGACATGACTATTAGTGAAAGACTCCATTGAGGTACATGGTCTCTGAGGAAACTACACCCACATGCTAGCTTAGAACATAAGATGAAGAGACTGAGAGCTTCCCTACAAGGATAAGCTGGCAAGTGAATTGGCTTAAAGGAAATCATCTAAGCTAGAGAAGAATAGGAGAAGAGTGAGGGAAAACTTCCCAAAGAGATGGAGACATCAAAACTTCAAGAGATGTGAAATAAGCAACTTCCAAGTTCAGTACAAGATGCAAGAACACTAAAAGAAACTCTGGGGCCAGATAAGGAAATGTCTTCCTTAAGATAGGGTCCCAAACTCAAAGCCATATGTTTGAAAAGAGGATGAGAATCTTGGAAACCTGGCAAACTACATTCTACTTCAGCCTGAAGCTTGACAGTTTGATCTAGTATAATCTAAAAGAATGAGTCACAGAATAGGGGGAGCTAAGAAAAATCAAGACCTAATTCCATTTGCATTTTCTTCTAAAACCAAACTATTGGCTCTAAATATTGAGGTTTTAAACTTTGTTGCTTTCCTATGTTCATTGCTATTTTAAACCTCTGTATTTATAGGGTGTATTATTTAGTAATGTTCTAGATTCAGCTTGAAGTGGCTCATATGAGTTGATTGTTAAATTTTCACTGTTAGCATTTAGATCTCAGAAATTGACAAATGCTAGAAATCGAGGATTGATTTATTGTTTTATTGATTCCTAGATTTTAAAAAGTGACAAAGAATGTGAATAATGTAGATTAAACTTAAATGTGTATCATGGGTGTATCCCCCCCCCCCAATCCCAAAAGTTGGTTGTTAAACATTTACCAGAATACCACTGCCTGTATGTTTTTCCTCCAATGAAATTTCAGTTTGATGCCTCATTGTGGTGTACAGGTGATTCTTAAGCTTTTGAAGTCTCTGAAAGCAGAAAAAAACAATCATATCAAGATTGAACAGTTTCTAGAATGGTCTTACTGATAGACTATACCATATGTCTCTTGTTCAAAGACTGTCCAGGATAGGTTTGAAGAGGATTTTCACCAGATGGATTCCATGGTGATGAATATTTTGACCAAAAACATTTTTATAACATTTTTTTTGCTACCTTGTCCCTATTCCCCCTTGGTGCACAACTCTCTTCATACATTGGAAAAGAATATAGAAAAATAAAGCCCTTGTAACTAGTAAGTAAAACAAAATAAATTGTCATTGTATCTGAAAAATGTCTTATTCTCATCTTTTGTCCATTCCCTCTCTATCAAGAGATGAGAAGCATTATTAATCAAAAGTCCTTTATTATCATGGTATTCTTGTATGGTTCAGTTTTCAAGTCTTTCAAAGTTATTTTTCTTTATAATGTCACTATTATTATATAACTTGTTTCTTGGTTCTGCTCCCTTGAATCCACATCAGTTCAAACAGATCTTTCCATTTTTCTTTGAAATCATGCTTCTTTACATTTTGCATGGCTTGATAACATTCCATTACATGCATATATCACATATAGCCATTTCCTAATAGCTGGGCTCCCCCTTAGTTATCACTTCTTTGCTACTACTAAAAGAACTATTTAAATCTCTTTGTATATGTGGGTCATTTTTCTTTTCCTTTGATCTCTTTGGGGATATAGGTCTACTGGTAACATAACTGAGTCAAGGGGATATACAGAGTTTATTGACTTTTGGGACAGAGTTCCAAAGTGAGTTTTAGAATTGCTGGAGCAATTTACAAGTTGATCAATGATTCATTTAATGTGACGGTTTCTTTGCAGCCCTATAGCAATTGTCATTTTTCATTGTTGTCATCTTTGCCTCTCTGATGGGTATGAAGTGGAACCTCAGAGTTACTTTGATTTGCATTTCTTGAAAATTCTGAGGATTTGTGGCATTTTTTTCATATAGCTATTTAGAGCTTGGAATTTTTTCCTTTAAAAATCATCTTCCAATCCTTTGACCATTTATTTATTAAGGAAGGGTCTTTGCTCCTATACATTGAATCAATTTCTTATATATCCTGCATATGTCTTTAACAGAGAAACTTGCTTCAAAGATTTTTCCCCATCACTTATTCCCCTTCCAATTTTAATTGCATTAGTTTTGTACAAAACCTTTTACATTTTATATAATCAAAATTGTCTATTTTATTTTCTATTAGCCTCTCCCCTTTTTGATCATGAATTTCCCACTTATCTTTAGATCCAAAAAGTAATTTCTTTCTTGCTCCTATAATTGGTTTATGCTATTCTCTTTAAACTTGAGTTGTGTATCCATTTGGATCTTGGTGCATACTGAAGTATCTTGGTATGAAATTATTGGTCCATAGCTAACTTCTACCAGACTGCTCTTGAGATGCTTTTGTCAAATAGTGAATTCTTACCACAGTATCTGGGACATTTGGGTTTAACAAACAGCTTGCTACTGGATTTGTTTACTTCTGTATATTTAATACCTAATATTTTCCACTGATCAAACTCTCTGTTTTAAAACAGTACCAAATAATTTTGGTGATTACTGCTTTCTAATATAGATTGATAACTAATACTGCTAGACTCCCTTCTTTCCTACCTTTTTCCCTGAAGACACTTTCAAAGACTGCCTATAGGTGGCAATCTGTGTGGAGTAACAAATTACAAATTTGATGTACTATGTTTCTTTATAGAACCTACTAGGAAAAATACTAAGAAAACCTAAGGCAGTTTTGTGTGAATAATTCATGAAAAACTGAGTTTTCGCTAGGAATATCCCATTAATAGGTTCTTCTTGCCTCTATGAAGCTAATGGTAAAACAACATGGCAAAATCCTCTTCTTAGACATCTAGAGCAATAGAAAGGTCCAAAATGGTCAGGCTGGTAGAGGTGAGACAGGACACATCTAAGAACAATGTTACTGCTTATATAACTCAGGCAAGGGATGAGACATGAAGGGTATCAAAAAGTATATTTTGATAAACCTGGCAATATCATAATGAAATGGAAGGTTTTGGCCAGAGGGACAAGATAAATGATGTAATCGATATGTCAAGGAAGCTTGCTTGTGGTGATGGATGTAACATCTGGTTGGTGGTGACCTGTGTAAAGCTGTCAATATTGATGGATGTTAGATGGTAATAAGGGATATAGACAGGCGAGCCAAAGGGGCATCTTTCATAATACCAGGAGGCTGACATTGGGAAAGGAGGGATAAAATGATCATTGTCATACTTGGTCCCACAATGGAGGTAAGTATTTATTGAAGAGTAGACATTATTTACCATAGTCTTTGTCATGGAGGTAATGAAAAGTATTCAGGACTATTCTCAGGTATTTTTGTTTGAAGTATCAGTAGAGTTGAGATAAATTTCCTGCTTATATGCAAAGAAAGTTCTTTCAATCTAGCTGGATTAACAAGAACACGCACAAAAAAATCTTAATTTCTTTTAAACAAGCCTGAAGTTAGACCACCATTAATTCATGAAGGCAAATTCCTTTCTATACACAAGACCATCATCCTTACAATCAGCCTTTCCCTGCCCTTCTTCCTTTTCTTCCTTTTTTCTCAGAACAGAAACAAATTACAAACCATTCTTTCAAAGATTTTTCTTCATATTTTCCCCATTACTATCCTTCTCCCTCTCAACCGCCACTTCCCCATCTCATTGATCAGGGTCACTTCCCTGATTCAAGATGTTGCCACAGAAAACATCAATGCAGCCCTGAAATAAATGCTTATTGAATGAATAAATGAGTAAACCAACCCCATGAGAGGAATCTTAGACAATAGAGCTCAAGAGGATCTTGAAGGTCATCTATTGTAAAATCTTACATCGCAAGAATCTCTCTACAAATAGGGGGTGCATCTAGGCTCTGTTTGAATATTTCCAGTGATGAGGAATTCACTACCTTACTTTGCAGCTGATTCCATTTTTGGCCATTGTTGACAGCTGGCCCTTTGTTCATATTTTTAAATGAAATTTCTACTCACTGATTTTGACATCTGAAGCAACTAACATAGAATGTTTACTTTAAGTGGCAGCCTTTCAAATATTTGGACACAATTATCATGTCGTGTTTTTTTCCAGGTAAAAATACTCATTCTTTGTACTACATGATCAACAGACTCTTAAGTATCTTGTTTATTTTTCTCAGAATGGATTTGATTTGCCAATGTCCCTATGAAAGAGTGACCCTTGGAATTGAGCCTAAAACTCCAGATTTCGTTTGAACAACACAGTTTACAAAAGGATCACTTAGTACTTCCCGTAAGATGGATATTACATATTAATGAAATCTTGTATTAGTCTTTTCATTAAAAATTGAATTGACTCTTATGTGACAGCCACTGTATTAGGTGCTAGAAGAAATTAATATAAATAAGATATGGTCTTTACTCTCATAGATCTTTCAACACTAGCTTTTTTTTTTAAAGCAACTACACCATTCTCTTGGTTTATGATGATTGTGAACAACTAAACTCCATGTCTTTCAGGACTGTTTCCAAACCAAAGTTCCATTGTGATGCCTGTGAAATTGATTTTTTGAACCTAAATGTAGAATTTTACATTTATTCCTGCTAAATTTCATCTTGTAGGTTAAAACCCAATCTCTTTTTAATCTTGATTTTTTTTTTAATCAATGAAGTCATCGTTATCACTGCCAGCTTAATGTCGATTGTAAATTATGTAATATTAACTCTTTTGGGAAAAAATATCCTAACAAATCGAACTATCTGAAAAGTGAAATGGACTGCAAGGAGAGGTAGTGCCATGGTCATCTGCAAAAGTGCTATCTACTTCAATATTTGAAACTGGTCCTCTGATCTCCAGATTCAGTGCTCTGTTCACTCATTGCCCTCCAGTGCTTCTTTCAGTCACACACCCTGCAGTAGTTGACCAAAATATCTTTTCTCCTCAAGTCTGCAAATTCTCCTTTCTCCTACCAGGTATGCTGTGTCAGCAATGACTTTCCTTTTCTTTTTTGGGGAAAAAAAGCAAGGGCCATCCTGTTTCAGTGAGCCACATCTTCCCTATGCTTCAAATATCTCCAAATCCCATATGTTTTCCCATCCTGTCCTCCTTCCTTCTAGTCTGAGAGAAAGAACCGAATCTCTTCTGTTTCTGGTTTTTTTCATCTTTTACCATATATCAAAACTGACCTGTCCTGTGTCCCACTTCCTCCCTCTCCTCTCCTCTCCTCTCCTTTCCTTTTCCTTTTCCTTTCCTTTCCCTTTTCCTTTCTTCTCCTCCCCTCCCCTCTTCTCCCCTCCCTTTTCTCCTTTCCCTTCCTTTCCCCTACCCCTTCCCCTTCTAATGAGTGAAAACAGAGATTAACATGTTACCTTTTTGGGTAATAGAAGTCAAAGTTTCAGCTTATAGTTATGTGTTGTCAACTACTCCAGTAAACTTATAGAAGATGTTTTGGGGAGGGGGGGGGTAGTGGAGGTTGGGGGATTCTTAACCTCTCTTAAATTACCATTAGGCTACCAGGGACATATTTGGGATTTTAATGCTTGTGAATCTCTGAGAACATATGAACCATATAAAAAGGTAAGTAATGGAGAAGGTAATAAAGAAAACATCTAGCTGGGACCTTGAGCATCCCTAAATAGGGATGGCCCCAGAGATCCCAGGATAGTGACAGCCTTACTCTTGCTCCACCTACATTCTGGGTCTAGCCTTAATAGAGGCAGCTATGTGACACAGCAGATAGAACCATAAGCCTAAAGTCAGGAAAACTCAGATGCTAACTAACTGTTACACTGAGCAAGTCACCTACTATCTGTCTGCCTGAGTTTCCTCATCTGTATAATGAGATTAATCATATCACCTATCTCTCAGGGTTGTTGTGAGGATCAAATGAGATATAATAGTAAACTGCTTAGCACAGTGCCTGGAACATAGCAAGGAATTAATAAATATTTGGTTTTTTTTTTTCCTTCTTAATATATGGGTTAGGAGAGAGAAGAAGTGGACACCTTAGTTCTTAATCACCTCTGATACTGGTGTCATTTGCCTATATCAATCCTGCTTATTCTAAGTCAAAGACATGGGATAATGAAAATATATTGAAGGCTCCCAGCTCAAGACATATTAGCTTCTGTCTCAGCTGAGAGACAGACACCTCTTACTACAGGGTTCCAATGGGAGGAGTGATTGAAGAATAATCTTTCTCATACTTTAGATACACAACCTCTCAATGAGTGTGGTCACTGTGGGTTGGAGCCCAGGATCTGGATTTTTTTTACTAATTAACATTTTTATTTTTAAATCAATTTTGAAAGCTTGGAATTTCATTATAATGCAGACTGAGGAAAAGAAAAGATGAAAAAAAACAGATTTAATCCACAATATTTAGCACCTACTAGGTGCCAGAGATGGTAATGTCAGACACTGGGGATACAAAGACTTCAACGAGATGGCCCCTTGTCCTCAGGGAGCTCACCTTCTATAGGAGGGTACAACATTTCCATATATAAGTTCATACAAATGAAAGAAAAGGTAATTTGAATAGGAGGAACTAGCAACTGGGGAGATCAGGGCTTATGATTCTAGTATGCAGTGATATGGACATACTGGGGAGAAGATACTATTTATGATTAGGAGAACATCTGTGAAATTCTGTCAAAGTCACATTTATAACCAAATAAATTTATCATGGTATTATTTTTTCCTTAAAATAAAAACAACAGAGGGAAAGAAAAAGAAATTTTTGTTTCTTCAGATAAGTACTATTTGATCTGATTTATCCAACTGAGTAAAGCCTCTCTTGAAATTCTTTAATTGCAGTCTATTTAAGGAGGTTAAAAAGAAATTTGAAGGACCTATTAACACCCAGTACAAAAAGGTGACAAAAAAGTAAAAGAACAGACAATTCCAACTTCTAATTGTGAAATCATTCCATGCTTGGTTTCAGTGAGATTCCCAGCAAGCTCATTAAAGTCCTGCAAGGGACCATTTCTCTACTTGGAGCCAATTGCATGAAGCCCCATGAGACGCAATCTGACTGCTAGCCCATGTCCTTTCTGTCATGTGGGTCCATCAGTCAGCCTCTGACCTTACAAAAGGGGAGACTCTCAATGAGGGCTGAGGAAATTTTTTTCCTTTCCCTTGATTATCTTTAGAAAATTGTTGCTGGATTATTCTCAGCACTAAAGGAAAATAATGGATGTGAAGGCATGGTTTGAATATCTATTGGATGCACAGAGTAATAAAGAACCAACTACAGATATGTGTTTCCAGATGGGTAGCAATGAGTGCATACATTAACCTCTGCTGGGTGCTCTCCCAACATCCTTCAGTGAGCACATGCTGAGTTCATGCTATCACATGTGTGTGGTACGCTGGACCAGAGTCAAGTTAAAATGACAGATGCTTGCTGTTTTTCAAATTTCTTTTTAGCTATATTTTATTTATTTCTCACCTTTCTAGGAGAGAGAGACTTTTAAAATACATTCAGATAAGAGGTGAGGGAAAAGCCCCACAAAGTATATCTGTAGTGGCACCTTAATACTCTAAGGATATTTACAAATGTATAATGATGGTAATAGTGTTGGGTCTCTAAGAGTTTACGGCATTGTTCCAATGGACATTGCATAGAATGATATTTTGGGGATTTTTTTTTTGTTAGTCCATAAGCCTTGCCCTGATTTCAGTACAGGAAGTTTGGGTTTTGGTCATTTAGACCAGTTTATGACCTGTCTCATTCTGGGCAGGCTTTAAGTAAAGGCTTGTCTGTAGGGCCAAGGCAGGTTCGTGCTGGCACATTTTTCTTACATTAGGTTTTCAACCATAATGTTTCATGTTTGGAAAGATGCCCCAAATATGTGAGTAGAAATGTCTAAACAGGAAGTTGCAATCTAAGCAAAGCAGTAGAGTTGGGGCTGGGGGAGTTCATCTGAGAAAAATGTGATGTGTGAACCCAGGGGATATTTCCCTCATCCTCCTAAAGTAGGAGAGAGAACTGGAACCATCTCATGGATGACTGCAGTAAGGTCTCTGATTATTGCCATGGTGATGAATTTGTCCCTTAGGAACCAGCCAGAGACCATCGGCTGATTCTATGCAGGCCATTAGATGATGCTGAGACTCTTGGAGAGAATTGCATTTTTTTGTATGAAAGGAATCCCTGTGGATGGATCTGAGACACATTTAATTGGGCTGTATAGTTAATACTGACTAATACTGACTGCGTACAGACAAAAGGTTTGGGAAGATCATGATGAGAAGGTTACTGACTGATGGGTTAATCATATCTTGTGCCATTGTTGCCTTCCTTACTTTTTAGATATTTTGTAAAGACAAGCTGAACCCCAGTGTTTCAGGGCCAGAAGCAAAAGAATATTTGGCAAATAATGGACTTGCAGATAACACAGGCTGTGAAATTTTATAGAGTATAGCATGTTTTAGGTGTCTGCTTATGAGACACCTGAAAAGTAATTGTTGCTTCTTAGAGACCAATTACTAGAAATCAGCCCAGCTGGGAATCACATCCCCTTCCTTCTCACTCAGCTTTGACTGAGATTTTGCCAAGAGCAAGAAACTCAGTGGTTAGTACCACTCTGGCTCTTAGGTGTCTTTTATTCCTTATGTCTGGCAAGTCTTTTGCAGATAATCCTTTTCAATTTCTCTCATAACATAGACACACACATATACGCACACACCCTGATCAGTCCTTTTCTTATTTCTTAATGGGATGGGTGACCAAGAAAACAGATATTCAGTTTGATTCATTAATAATTTGGGAACTAGAAGACATTTTAATTTCATAGAGTACAACCTCCTCATTTTGTAGCAGAGTTTTGAAAATGAAGTACAGAGAGACCTTGTGAGTTATGAAATATAAACTCCTTGAGAAAAGGAATGCTTATTTATTTATTTATTTTTGGTTTTTGTGACCCCAGTGCATAGTGTGATGCACATAGAAAGCATTTAATAAATTCTTGATTGATTGGCTAAGTGGGTGATCCTAGGTTACACAGGTAGGAAGTGGCAGAATAGGTTAGGAACCAAGTCTTCTGTACTCACAGGTGGATCCTCTTTCTGCTTCCATAACGAGAAAACATTTTCCTGCTATTCTTTTCCATGTACAACTTCTAAAATTATCAGGTTGAAGGTCATGGGGGCTATTTTGATCTGATGGGTCCTTTATGAGTCAGTTTTCATGGTCAAATAAATGGTTTCCACTGAACTTTGCTTAAGGGAAAATTTATGTGGGCAGTACCTGAGATAATGACCACAATGCTCCAATTTTGACATGTGACCATGAGCAAGTCATTAAGATATAATTATTTTCCTATTAGGATATGTAGCAATACCTATAATACCAACCTCCCACGATTGTTGTAAGACTCAACTCAAATGGGGGATGCTGAAGAACTTTGCAAATCTCAATGCACTCTTTAAATGTCATCTATCATTACGATGATTGTGCTTGTTGCTGTTGCAGGTTTAGCTAGACTCTCACACACTCTATTATACCATTAATTTCTTTCAATTTCTTTCATGTTTTTGGAGGATATTATTTCTTCTTTAATATTCTTTCTCCTGAAAGGTCATTCTTTTCATTCTTCCTAATTTTCTGTTCCTTACTATTTATTCTCTGTTCCATGATTTAATTTCTGTTTCAGATTCATTTTCCCACAGCTTCTATATTTCCTGCACAAAGCTTTTCTCCCTCAGCAACATCCTTCCATCTTTGCTGTAGATTCTGGTTGCCATAGCATTCCCTCCCTGTACAGACCCATAAGGAACTGAGGGAAAAACAAATTCCTTGCTCATTAATCATTTTCCTTGACTCTGATCTGATTGAGTGCACTGCAAAGGTTAATCTTTATGCAGATGTCCACTAGGCAGAAAGCAATTCTCTTAAAAAAAGGACATCTATATATGAGTCTTTTCTTTCAATTGAGAACCTTCTATGGTGAATGAATCTAGTTTACTTTCATTAAGTGACTATCCACTTTCTCTTTGAGCCAATATAGTACAGTATAAAAGGACAGTGGACCCTGAATGGATGCCACCATTGGACAATGGCAAAAATACTGCATTTGAAATAAGAGGGTCTTAGTTCACATCCCAATTCTAACAGTAACTGTGAGACCTTTGGCAAGTCATTTAATGTTTGTGGGCCTCAGTTTCTTTATTTGTAAAATGAATGAGTTGCTTTAGATGGTCGTTGAGGCCACTTTCAGCTCTAAATATATGATTCTGTGAGTCTATAATACTAAGTCAGAGGACCCAGATAAATATCCTCCCTCTAATGCATGTGTGATCTTGGATAAGTTATTTAACTTCCTTGGGGATCAGTTTCCTCAACAATAAAATGAAAGTTAACAATGGTCTCTGTGGTCTCTCTTAGCACTAATTTTATAATCTTATAACCAACATTTAGATTGGACTGAGCCATTGGTTGAATTAACTCACAGAAAACAAGTTAAACAGAAAGCAAGTTAAAGAAATAGATTCTAAGTGGAATTCTAATTAAAGACCTTTCTAATTCTTATTACGTAGTTGTTTATTGTTTAGGTTAAATTTTTTAAAAATAGGGATTCTTGGTAACTTATTTATGTTTATTTTATCTATACATTAATTTTAAAAGGTTTAATTTTTAAAATCTATGTAGTATCTGGGACCTCTTCATCCATAGGTTCCCAGACTGCTCTCCCAGACTCTAGATAATTCATGGATAAGAATCCTGTCCACAGTTCACAGTTCCCTACAAAGTATTTGTTTTTGTGAGTCAGCCAGAGGATACACTGTGTTTAAAACAAAGTTACTTAATGTAACAGCATAATAGTAAAAATAACAATAAAACATCTCCCTTATAAACTTGGAGCTCACTCACTTTCCCACAAATACACATGCCTTCAGCAGGAAGAGTGGTTATGCATAGGAATCATGGTGAGGCTTTTACATGTGAAGTTCACCTATGACCTAGGTATGCCAGTGATAGGGAAACTCATACCTCCAATACTACAGGTTCTCAAAATAGGAAAAAAATATTAGCATTGGAAGGAATCTCATCAGGCAGCTAGTCCAATCTACACCTGGAAAAGAATCTCCACTACCACTGACTCAAGAAATGATTTTACAGTCTTAGTTTGAAGATTTCTGAAGAGGGGAAACCCACTTTCTCCAGAGACCATCCATTCTCTCTTTACTACAACTCTAAATTTAAGGAAGTTTTTCTTGACATCAAGCCTCAAATTTTCTTTTAGCAACAACTATGTGTTGCTCATAGATTTCAATGAGGATGAACACGGCATCAAGGTCAGCTACTGTACTGATGGTAAATTCTTCAATTTGAAAAGGCTACAAGCCAAGACAAAAGTAGAAGGAGTGTTGGTGCATGATTTCCTGTTTGCAGATGATTGTACACTCAGTGCAGCATCTGAAGCTGAGATGCAATAAAGTATGGATCAATTCTCTGCTGCTTGTGCTAATTTTAGTCTAATAATTAACACCAAGAAAACACAGGTACTCCATCAGCCACCACCACACCATCCATAAGTGGAACCATTGGTTACAACAAATGGAGAAGTTTTGAATGCTGTGGATAAATTCACTCACCTTGGTAGTGTACTTTCCAGGGATAAACCCATTGACAACAATGCTGATGCAAGCATTTTCAGGGCTAGCTCAGTGTTTGGGAGGCTCTGAAGAAAAGTATTGGAGAGAAGAGGTATTAGACTCATTACCAAACTGAAGGTCTGTTGGGGTGACCTCATTGTTGTATGCCTGTGAAACATGGACAGTCTACCAGCACCATGCCAGAAAACTGAATCATTTCCATTTGAACTGTCTTAGGAAGATTCTGAAGATCACCTGGCAGGATAAGGTGCCAGACACTGAGGTTCTTGCTCGAACTGAACTGCCAAACATTCAAACTAAACTTTAGAGAGCACAACTCCAATGAGCTGGCCACATTCTTCAAATGCAAAATGTATGCTTGCCAAAAAAGACTATTTTATGGAGAACTTGCATGAGGCAGGTGGTCAGAAGAAGTGATACAAGGACACTCTCAAGGTCTCTCTCAAGAACTTTGCATTCGATTGTGTGATATGGGAGACACTGGCACAGGACCACTCAGCATGACATGCCCGTATCAGAAAGGGTACTGTACCCCATGAGCCAAACAAAATTGAAACAACACAAAGGAAATATAGGATGCACAAATTTAGAGTAACCACCCCAAATGTACACTTGGACTATCTGTGCCCAATCTATGGTAGATCATTCTGAGCTCACATTGGTCTGATCAGCCACAGTTGGACACATTGAAACTTGACTTTATCATGGTGATGTCATTTTGGTCTTCTTTGAGAACGAAGGACAACAACCAAATTCAAGGAAGTTTTTCTTGATATTCAGCCTCAAATTTTCTTTTAACAACAACTACCCATTACTCCTTCTTCCACCCTCTGGGGTCAAACACAACAAAAACAAATTCTTATTTCATGACAAATACTTGAAAACAGCTGTTATATTTATCTGAGTCTTTTTTTTCCTGCTGGCTAAATGTCCCTAGTTCCTTCACTCGATCCTCACATAGCATGAGCTAAGGCCCTTTACTATTCTTTTTGCCCTTTTCTGAATGCTCTCCATCTCATCAAAGTCCTTCCTAAAATGTGGTGATCAAAACTGAGCAGGGTGCTCTAGATGTGGTCTGCCTGGGAAAGAGGAAGGAGTAATTATTACCAACTTATTTCTGGATGCATTATCTCTCTTAAAGTCACTAGAGAATGATTTTTTTTTTTTGGTTCCTGTAATGTTAATGCAAGGTTAATGGTGGATGGGGGGATGAGTTAAAAGATCCCCACCCATTAATAGGCCTCAGATACCTTTTGTTAATTTCTAATGAGGTACTGGATCACAAGGGTTGTGCCCTCCAGCTCTGAAAAGAATATATATACTCTCAGGTGAGGTTTTACTTTGGGGATTATTTTTTGGAAGAAAGTTCATGAGCTGGATGAGACTCTGGGCAGCTGCTAAGGAGCCCTTGACTTTAAAAATCCCAGATGTTGGTGCTTCTCTCTCTGATAAGGATGTATGTATTGTCTATGATCAGACAGTTCGAAGCCCTGTCTGTTGGTCTTGCTGTTTGTAATTTCTGTTTGTATTTTCTCTGAAGTTCAGGGTGCTGACTTTTCCCCCTGAACTAAGTGAATGATATATATGCTTGATTAAAGTAGATTGCTGACCCCTCAAAAGTTGCTTTTCTTTTAGAAAAGCAGACCTAAGAACCTGTACAGCAGGTCCTCCTGTGTATGCCAGAGTCCTTGCTATTACACTTCCATATCATATTACTGATTCAAATTGAACTTGCTTTCTACTAAAACCCCCAGACATTTTTCAGGTAAAATGCTATCTGCCAGTTACCATCCATCTTGTACTTGTGAAATTGATTTCTTGAACTCAACTATGACTTTACATTTATCTGCACAGAATTTTACTTTATTCAATCCAAGGTCCTATTTTGTCAAGGCCTTTTTTTGGTTTGTTTTTAAAATTTATTTTAAAAAGATAAAATGATGGTTTTTAATTGGCATTTTTTGGAGCTCAAGAAGACTTTTCCACTTCTTTTAAATCAAGGTCTTTTTGGATGCTGCCTATTGTCTAGTGTGCTAGTTATCTGTCTTTAGTTTTGTGTCATCATCTAATAAGCATGTAATCAATGCCTTTATCAGTAATAAAAATGCCAATATCAATAAGTAATTCCAGAATCGTTAATAAAGATATTTGAGATCCCAAGCACAGATCCACTGGTGGCTGTTAGAAGGTTTTTTTCTAAGTTGACCTTGACTATTCTTTGAGTTATGCCATTCATCAAGTTCCAAATCCATATCACATGTCTACCATTTAGTCTACATCTTTAATTATTTTCATAAGAAAATATTCTACCTTTGTCTTCTCATGAAGCTATTCCTTGTTTGACCTGATCACCCCTGAACATGCCCTTCAATGCTTTTCATTGGGCATCCCATCTCTGTTACTCCACACTAAATGTTCCTTCTCTGCTTCAACTTATCTTCAGGTATCCAGCTATCTTTAGAACCACTTAATCCTTTGTCCACTATCCCCTAGAGATGTAGTAGTTAGTAAGTCTCTCTAAAACAGGAGTCAATTATCGCTCTTTCAACCAATGACTATGGGTCACTTCCTCTTAGCCTCAAGATGGCAGATACTCATAGTCACTGACCTGCTATTTCCTTTGCTGTCTCTTCCAACTCCCTAATTTCAACTGCAATCTAACTTATGGTAAGAAACCCATTTTAGTTCTTAATTGTTAATATACTTTTGCTTTTGCAGGTACCCCAGGGCTTGAATTCCTCAGATGGAAAAGAATCTGAGTGAAGTTGTAAAGGGCATATTACTTTTTTTTTTAGTACTTATCACATTGCCTGGCACATAGCAGGTGCTTATGAAATACCAGTAGGCTGATTGACTGATTGCTATCAAACTCTCCCTGTAATTTTCCTCTGATTTGTGAAAGTCATGAGGACTATGCTAGTTGGATAAGTCTGAAAGGGTGATGATTTTTTTCTCCCTCTTCCTCTCAGCAAAAAATTACAGACTTGCCTATTACTAATATTAATCCTAATACTACTAATAGTAGCTGGAATTTATACAGTGCTCCAAGGTTTGCAAAGCAATTTAATATGTTACCTTATTTGACTCTCACAACAACCCTGGGACGTAGGTACTCTTATTTTCCCCATTTTACAGATGATAAAACTGTTTGAGAACTTAGGCGACTTGTCAGGATCACACTGGCAAGCTATTTGACTCAGCTTTTCTGATCTCTGATTCAAGCCACTCTATCTACTCTGCCATCTAACTAGCTCATTGTCTCTCTCTGGTCTTTCTTTAACAAGAACAATGTTAAAAAAAAAAAAAGAAAATTTATCACTTTCTCATTTGTGTTCCCTTGTGACTTTTATATATTCATATCTGTATAGATTCTTTATACATACACAATTCAGAATGTGCATATTGTTCTAATTATTCATTTGCGGAAAGGCTGAACAAATTGCCACATGTGAAGGTTATGGCACACTTTCACTCATTAAAATGACAATATGAGGAATGCAAAAAAATCTGAGAGATGTTTGAAATGTTGTGCTTATTTTTGCTTATGTATGAGATTGGTATAAGAAGACTGAATCATATTAATGATGATAACTTGCATGAGAGAGTATAAGTTAACAATTCACGTCACACATGACACATTGGGAGGTAACCCAATCACATAAGAAAGCTGAGGCATAACCAATGGACATCAGATGTGTTCCATGAAATATTACAAAACTTTGAAGGCATGTTGGATGGACCCTCTACAGATGATCTATGGAAAGCCATGGGCACTGCTTATTTGCTATTCATTCCATGTGACACTCAGTCTCCTAACTCTGTGGCCTTGCATTGACTGTTCCCCATGCCTGGAATATTTTCCATTTTTGCTTCTGCCTCAAAATATCCATGGATTCCATTAAGGCTAAACTCAGATTGCATCTTCTGTAGGAAACCTTTCCCAGTTCTTCCCCTCCTTCACATTCTCCCTTTCCCACTGCTAGCATCTTTTATCTGAGATTGCCTTCCATTTTCTCTGTATAACTCACAGGTGTCTAGTTAGTTACATGTTGTCTTCACTATTAGAATGAGAGATAGGGAGAGTCTTTTTTGCCCCTCTTTGTGTTTCTGGCACTTACCACAATGCTTGGCATATACCAAATATTTAATAAATGTGCACTGAGTGATTAACTGGTAGGATGAGAAAGTGTGGTGGCGTGGTGAATTTGTACTGCTACAGAAAGTCTACAAAATGATGAGATCACAGATTCTTCTATGAATTAGGCCTCATGAAATCAGTGTAACAACAGAGTATTTAGGGTCATTATTCCACTAGGAGATATGGCTCCAGCTATCCTCTGGCCCCTATAATGAGCAAAACATTCCTGCTGTGACTTTGGTTTAGATGAAAAGTTCGTGGCTCCAAATTTATAGGATTTAGTCCTGGAAGAGATCTTAGAAATATTTTCATTCAATTGTCTCATTTTACACATAAAGGAACTGAGATTTTCCCAAGGTCATATAGTTAGTAACTCAAGTAATTGATTCCAATAATTCTACATATCGTCTCCTAGACTTACAAGGAAGATAGATTAACTATTGTTCTGAAGTACTTCTATGAAGCACTTTATGGTTTTGTTTTAAATAACCTGGTTTATTCTGTTTAAATGTGTTTAAAATATTGTGGTCAGAAGTGAAAGATCACTGGAATTAGAAACAGAGTACTTGAGTTCACCTAGCTCTGCAACTATGTGACCTTAGAGAAACTACTGCATGTTTCTGGGAAACAATTTCCTGATCTGTACAAAGTGGAGGCTGGACTTGATGACCTCCCAAACCTCTTCCCATTCTAAGTCTATGATTTTATGATACTAAGCACTGTGGTCCAAAGACTATAGACTGTTAGATGCAGGGGAGCTGCAACTGTCATTTTTAATGGTTAACCTTAAGCTGTATTTTCAAATGAGAAATAACACAGGGTATAACTCTAAAGAGCAAAGAGGTGAGGAGGAAAAGTGGGTCAGGTGGGAGGAGATTCTTGATTTGAAAAGGGCAGTCACAGAAAATTACCATTAGCAAATATTATATAAATACTAAAGGTGAAAATGGAAAAAGGGGACAGCTCTCCAAGAGCTGATCAGCTTGCAGTCAATAGAAAACAATAATAGCTACAATCAGTGGTATGCTGGTAAATGTTTAACCACCAGCTCACGTCCCTGCTCCCCGCAAATGTATGCACAACATATTTTCAAGTTCAATCAGCATTATTAAAATTTTCCGCATACTTTCTCTAGTCTAGACAATCAGCACAACAATAAATCAAGCCCTGATTTTGTGTCATTTGCCAATTTCTGAGGGATAAAGCTCATACTGAAAATTTAATAATCAATAATCAGTTCTTATGAGATGGTGCAAGCTGGTACCAGCAACATAACCTGAATAAAACTCACTTCATGCCATGAGGTATTCTCAATGGGCCTTTAACTGAATGAAATCGATCTTAACCACACCAACAGTTATTAAGTACTTCCAGTATACAGGGCGAGGAGAATACAGAGAAAATAAAATTGCCCCTGCCCTCAAGGAGCTTATATTGAAGGGGAAGGGGATACAAAATATTCAAAGATAGACAGATGACACCAACCTGAAAAAGGTAGCTAACATGTTGGATCTAAAAAGTGAACCTGATATTGGACCAATGAACCTGCTATTGAGATGCAAAGTAATAGGGACAATTGCAAAGTATATGCTTATTTGTGGACATATGTGTTTGAAGACTGAGCTTTGTAAGTACATGGTAGGGGAGGTAGGTTTAGACAGACATTCTTCTGGAAGAAATATATGTATGTTTTCGTGGACTGCAAGCTGGTTATGAGTCACTTATGTAATGTCACTGCTAAGAAAAAAGGCTATGGTAAGACAAGCCAGGAATAGGGTGATAGGCAAACAGTACTGTGCTCTGATGAGATTACATCTAGAATATCGTATTCTGTTCTGGGGTCCTGATTTTTGGAAGGCCATTGATCAGCTAGAGAGAGTTCATGGGAAGGCAACCAACCTATGGCTGGTGAATGGCCTCCAGATCATGCCTTCTAAGCACTGGTCGAAGAACCTAGAAATGTTTAGCCTAGTGAGGAAAAGATGATAGTTGTGGTGGGGAGAGGTGGATGATAAATGCTTTCTGGTATTTGAAGAGCTGTTATCTGAAGGGGAGACTAATTCCAACTGTTTGGCGTCAGAAGGCAGAAATGAGAGAAGAGGGTGAAAGTTACAGAGATGCAAATTTAGGCTTGAAGTTAAGACACACTGTTCTTACTTTGAAAGTGAGATCAGTTGTCTTGGTAAGCAACGGATTTCCCTTCCCACGATGTCATCTTTGCAAAGACTCTTGAAATGATATAAAAGAGATTATTGTATAAGTATTGAATGGACTAGATTCAGTTCAATTAAATATGCACCTACTAAGGGCCTACTATGCTCAAAGCACTGTACGAGCGGCCATGGAAACAAAGACAAAATGAAAAATTACACTTGCCCACAAATAATTTGCATCTGAATAGAAACTACAATGACTTCAGTGAAACATAAAAGATAATTTGAGAGGGAGAGAACATCCAAGTATTACTGGAATCAAAAGGCTTCCCAGATAAGGTAGGACCTAGTAGAGTGGAGATAGCACTGGGTTTGGATTTACAAAGGCCTGGGTTGAAATCCGGCCTCAGACCCTTACTCATTGAGTGATCCTAGGTAGGTCAGTTAACCTTCATCTGCTCCAGTTTCCTCATCTGTAAAATGGGTATAATGATGGCACCTACCTTCTCAAGGTTGTTGTAAGCATCAAATCAGATAAATGAGTAAAGTGTTTTGAAAATCTCAGAGAACTATACCAAAAGGTATTATTATTATCATTATATGTAGATAGATTTTTGAAGCAAGAACTGAGTGACCATTTCTCTGGTATTCAGTAGAATGGATCCTTGTTCAAGCATGAATTGGGGCATTATACAAATGCTAGTTATTTGTTATTGCTATTATTGTTTAATCATTATTATCATCATCATGTTTGACCTAATAATTCTCTTAGATTAAGGGAAGCTAGGAATCCTAAATGTTTAAAAATAAAAAGGTGAAGAGGGAAAGCCTTCTAGGTATGGGGAGGCTACCTGTTCAAAGGCATAGAGATTGGAGAAGGAATATCCACTTTGGAGAACAGAAAGTGGACTGTTGTCCCTGGATCATGGTTTGAATGAAGGAGAGTTATGCTAATCCTGGAAAAGTAGGCTGAAGTCAGATTGTGAAGGGCTGTAAATACTAAAGTGAGGACTTTGTATTTTAACCGAGAGGGAAAAGTAATGACTGAAAATTCTTAAGCAAAGGAGTCACATTATTACACTTCTGTCAGGAAGGTTGTTGGGGGAGCTGTGTGAAAGACGGATAAAGGAGGCAAGAAACCGGGAGCAGGAACACCAGTGTTATTATTTTATTTTTTTTTCAATTTCAAAAACAACTTTTAACAGATTTTAAAAAAAATATTGAGTTCCAAATTCTCTCCCTTTCTCCCTCTCTAATAGGGCAAGCAATTTGATGTAAGTTATACATATGTAGTCATGCCAAACATATTCATTGTGATTGTTTAGGTGAGAGGTGATCCAGTCTCAGTCAAGGTTGTAGCTGCAACAAATGAGAGGAGATAGATGTGAGATATGATGGAGAGGAGAAATAGAAAAATTTGGCAACTGAGTGATTGTGAGGGATGAGGCAGAGTGAAAAGCTAAGGATGACTCGCAGATTGTAAAGCTGGATACGTAGAAGGATATTTTTGCTCTCCAAAGATCTAAGGGATGTTTGGAGGATGAGCAGGTTTAAGAGGGGAGATAATGAGTCCAATGGAGGCATGTTGGAGTTGAGATCTTAGGCTTTGCATCTAAGTGGAAATGTCCAGTAGGTGGTTTCTGAGCCAAGACTGAGACTAAAGAGAGAGACAGATTCTCTGTTCGTTGATTTGCATCTTCATTTTCAGAGAAATGCTCACTGAACCCATGAGAAGAGATCACTGAGAGAGAACACAGAATAAGAAAAGAGAAGAGGGCTGAGGACAGAGCCTTGGGGACTAAAGTTGTGTAGACATACTGCATCGCAGTAGAAAAGGAAATTAGAGGGTAGAATTAGTAACATAAGGATCCTTTTTTAAATAAGATCAGGATTGGCATCTTAGGGGGAAAAATTAGAAATGTTTTAGTTTTTTTTCCAAAAAGAATTTTTACATCTTGTGTTGTCTCAGGGATGAATAAATTTATGTGCAACTAATTTACACAAACTTTATGCACCTGCTTTGGTATTGATTTAAAGAGGAAGCGGTGGAAATGCATCAGCAACTGTCACATTTAGAAGATATGCAAGGTAATACTGATCACTATATTAGCTATGCACCAGACCCTGAAACTCAGATAAAAATATACTTCAAACTCATTTGGCCCCCCCATTTTATACCATGATTTCATTTCTATTTTCCCCTTGAAATAGTTTTTTTACCCTCTTTTAAACTAACATAGGAAATGAACCAGTGAAAATGTGAATGTGTCTTACCTTCTGTTGAAGTCAGTTTTGGTTTCAGACTTCACATCCAGAAACAAAACTCTCAGATGCCTTGATTTCTTATCCAATTTAAACCAACTTTGGAATTTCCATTGGGGAAGTGTCCATTTTTCTGCCAGACACCTGAACGTTGGTGGCATTCTTTCCCACTTTTTGGTCTCACCCCCCAGCTTAGTGGGTAATCCAGCTTTGAGAACTACTGAGTGTCTCCTGGGAGGAAGATAACCTCTGTGTCCAGCCTTTCCCTGAGCAATCTGTCTAAGAATGGTGACCCTTAATATAACTGATCCCCTGAACATACTAGGTCCCCTCACTGTAAAGTTTCCCTTGCATCCTACTCTCTAGTCTTATATATTATTCCCTTTCCATGATCCAGGCAAACTGGCTTTCTTATAGTTCCTCATAAATGTCTCTTCATCTCTCATTTCCATACCTTTGCAGTGACTGTGCCTATCTTATCACTGCTTCTTGTGAGCTGAAGTTTCCTTCAAGGCTCAACTCAAGCTCTACTTTCTCTATTAAGCCTTACTTACTTCCCCTGCCCCTCCCCTACCCCATTACTAGTGCCAAATTATCTTATATCTATTTTATATAAGTATCTATTTGTATATGTGCACATGCTGTCTCCTTGGCAAGATCATAAGGTCTATGAGGCAAGGACTATTTCAGTTCAATTTTTTTTAGTGCTGAAAACGGTGCCTAAAACAAAAGTAGGTGTTTAATAAGTGTTTATTAATTGAATGGTTGTCCTCAATACCCAGGTTCTCACCTCTAGACATTCTCTCAGGATATTCAAAACTGGGATCATCACAGTTTTCCTTTGTGATACTCAGGAATATTTCCAAGAGAAACTTCAAAGGTTATATATGGTGGGAGTTAGGGAAATGTTTTTCAGAAAGGTTGTGGTTTCCTTTAATATTTTAAAGCCTTTTTTCTATAATAACTCTATCTTTGTGCATGCCTAGCTTTTACTGAAGGGCCTACAACTGCCTATGGAATTGATGTCAAAATGGCATATATAGTAAATTGTCAATACCCATTTACCATCAATATAGGCAAACAATGTGAATGTGGAATGAAGGCATGGGCTGGTTATCATTTAACTTCTTTTTGCCTTTTTAGTATTTGTCTCCTTTGGATTCTAGCACACTCCTTGTCACAGAGCAGGTACTTAATGTTTTACATCTATTGAAATCTAGGGGATCATGGGATCACATTGTACACCTCTAGACATAAGGAGCAGTGTTGGCAGGTGGTCTGATGTGACTTCTGGACCTCCTAGGGCAGCAAAGAGGCACAGTGGATAGAATACCAGGTCTGGAGTTAGGAACACTTATGTTCAAATCTGGCCTCAGACACTAACTAGCTGGGTGTCTCTGGGCAAGTCACTTAATCCTGTTTGCCTCAGTTCCTCAGCTCTCAAATGAGCTGGAGAAAGAAATGGCAAACCACTCCAGTATCTTCTTCAGGAAAACCTCAAATGAGGCCACAAAGAGTCAGATATGACTAAGATGATTGAACAACCAAATGACAACGGACCTCCTGGGCTCATTCCAGAAATGCAACTAATGATTTTGAAATGAGAGAGAAGAGGAATTAGCTTGCTTGGCTACAGAGAGCTGAATTTGGGGCAATGAGAAGTTGAGAAGAGGTAAATGTAGGCTGAATGTCAGAAACAGGAAGAGTTGTCCAAAAGCAGAATGAGCTGCCTTGGAAGAGAGTGGTTTCCTTTTTAGATTCAAACTTGGCTTCAGATAATTTTTAGTTGTGTGATCATGGGCAAGTCACAACTCCAATTAGGCTGTTTTCTTATCTGTAAATGGGGATGTTAATAACACCTATCTCTGTTTGCCTCAGTTTCTCCCAGGTTCTCATGAGAATCAAATGAGATGATATTTGTAAAGTGCTTTAAAACTATAACAGTAATTATTCTTATTCTTATAATTACATGCAGATAGGTCTTCAAACAAAGGCTGGATGACCACTTGTCGAGTATGCTGTGGGAATGGATTCTCGTTCAAGTACCAATTAAATGGATACTGAAGTTCTTTCCCATTATAAGTTTCTGGGATTCTATTAGGTCAGGAGAAAGAAAGGGAGAGAAGACTAAGGAGAAAAGTGAGAAGTGAAGAAATGAGACTTCTCTTCCCACCTCTCTTATCATCAGTCTAGTCCATATGCAATTAGTTACTTGTGGGTTAGGATTGAGACTCTTTCACCCTTCCCCCTCAGGAAGAAATTCCACTCATTGAAAATTCCCACTGTCTAATTCTGTTGACAATTCTAGCTAAAATGCCAGAGCATTATCTGGGAGTGATAATATCTTCAACCTTTATCACTCATTAGAGTTTCAGCCCATTGTCAAACCAGACAGCCAGTCCAAGAATGGAGAACTTAGCTGAGGTGAGGCTGGTGTAGAGTGCCAGAGTTGTGTATTTGGAGGTGGGTGGGATGGGAAGTGGGCTGCTCAGGGATTGTAGAGTAGGGGGATGGTGAGCGTACTGGGGGTATAGGAAGAAAGTAGAGGCTACTGAAAGGTGAATGAAAGGTTTGGTAGACAGATTTGGCCTAAGGTTATCTTGCTTAATATAACCATCAGATCTTTCATGGTTGCTAGACACTAAGGCTGTCTCTCACCCACTAGCCTACTTTTAACAATGCAACAACCAGAGACACAGGCTGCCTCATATTTCATGGCTCAAGATAGCTTGAATTTATAGAGTTTTTTTTTGGTCTATCTCTTCTCACTTCTCTTGATAAAACTTTCCCTGATGATCCCACTCAATTGCAATGACTTCCCCAACCCAGCAGACCTCACATCCCACTTAGTCTGTATCTTCCTTATGTCTTTATCATGTGCCACAGCTAATTGTGTATGTTATGCTTCCTTATAATACAGTGAGTGCCATGAAGGGTAGGGGAACAAGAATTTATGTAGAATCTATGAACTAAATACTGTGAAAATACTTTTTCCAAATATCACATTTAATCTTCACAACAACCCTCTAAGATAAGTACTATTAGTAATCCCATTTAACAACTGGTGAAAACTAAGGCAAATGGAAGTTATGTTACTTGCCCAGGGCCACACAGCTAGGAAGTATCTGAGGCTGGATTTGAACTCAGATCTTCCGACTTTAGGCACACTGCCATGTCTGCTATACCAATTTGGATTCCATTGCAATAGTTCAAAGGGAGGGTCATAAGGACCTGATATCTAAGGTGGTCACCATGAGAAGAAAAAGAAAAAAAGATATAGGAGATAATGTGGGGCGCATCTAGAAGACTTGACTGTTATGTACAAGGTACTATGTGTCCTGAATTATGGAGGTGAGAAGGGGATTATGTGGAACCTTGGTCTATTCTTGCTCACCTTCCAAATATATAAGTACTATCGTTGTAAAGTAAGATAAACTAGAAGATCACTTTCCTGATGAGCTCTATTCCTGTTAAGTGTCTGGAACTGCCTTTGAATATGAGGAGTAAAGTCGAATGATCATCTGGGATTACTTTTCTGAGAAGAGTAACCAGTCAACATTTGCTGAGAGCCTTCTTTATGTTAGTCACCTTGCTAGGCACTAGTGATGCAAAGACAAATAGGCATTCATTTTAGCATTCAAAGAGCTTGTCTTATTATGAGAAATAGTGTGCACACACTTATGAAGAAAATAAATATGAAGTCATTTTAGGTTAGCGGAGACATTTGCAATTGAAGGGTATGGAAAGTATATAGGAGGTGATGAGTAAGCTCATTGGAGAGGAAATGATGCATTTTAAGAAAAAAAAGAAGTAAGTGGGGAACTAGATGTAGGGAGTAGATTAGGCAAAGCCACAGAGAAGGAAGAGAGAATGTCACACGTAAGGAATTGAAAGAAGTCAACAAGCTTTGTTAAGCATTTATTGCGTACTGTGGAATACAAATTGTTGTTCATTCTTCATTTTTGGGGAGTACCAATGACATTACCAGTGATGTTTTGACTTGAATATAAATTGGATTTAAGTGAGACAGATTTGAACAAAGCTGTCAATTTCACACTCTCTTGCAGAGTCATCAAAATCCAATGGCAAGAGAGAAGTCAAGATGATCTTCGATGACCTGGGATGCAGTGGATGACCTTGGCTTCTGTGATGTTTGGCCAAGCTCTAAGCACTCTACAAAACCTTCTTCAGCCACCTTCATGGCTATTGGAACCAGTTGTTTTCATCTACCCATTCCACAGGGGGAAGGTCTTCACCCACTTGGAGTAGACATCCCCCTAACTCATCAGCCAAGCCCATCTGTTGGGACAGTTTTCCTGGAGTGTTTTGTCTATGCATGCTACAGTTTCTTGGAGTCACAGGTGAATCTCTAACCTGTGAAATACAATTGCAAGTATAAAGAGAGACCATTTCTGCTCTCAAGGAGCTTCTAATGGAAGGCAGTACATAAAAGGAAGCTACCAGGAGAGGCTTGGGAGGTCTATAAGTTTAGGTAAGGGGGAGAGTCAGGAGATAGTTCAGAGAGAAGGAAGGAATAAACATGACTGCTGTGGGCCCTTTCTTAAAAATGGAGCTTTGGAGAGGAACTGACCAATCAGAAGAAGGGACAAAAAAGGTGAAGGGATCTTTCAGGTTGCAAAGATTGCTGGAGAAAAAGTCTGGAAAGTTGTGAAGTCTAGAAAAGAATAAGTCCAGACTGGCTGGATTAAAAAGTGTTAGAAGGAGATCTATGTGTATTGAATAACACTTTATATTAGTGTCAAGCCATTGATTTTCACTTTGAGAATGAGAATTTGTATATAAACATGTATATCAATAAGCATTAAGAGCCTACTATGCGCCAAGCATTGGGTATACCAAAAAAAAAAAAAAAAAGGCAAATGATTGTCCCTGTCCCCAAGGAGCTCACAGTCTAATGGAGACAACAAACAAAATAAATATATTCAAACAATCTCTCTCTCTCTCTCTCTCTCTCTCTCTCTCTCTCTCTCTCTCTCTGTCTGTCTCTGTCTCTGTCTCTCCGTGTGTGTGTGTGTGTGTGTGTGTGTGTGTGTGTGTATAAAATATGACAAATACAAACTAATCCACAGAGGGAAGGCCCTAGGATCAAGGGGGCTTGGCAAAGGCTTCTGGGAGAAAGAGAGGGATATTGATTTTATATAGCAGCTAGGTGGTGCAGTGGATAGAGTGCTGGGTCTGGAGTCAGGAATATTCAATTTTGTGAGTTCAAATTTGACTTCAGATACTTCCTAGATGTGTGGGCAAGTCATTTAACCCTGATTACCTTAGTTCCTTATCTATAACATGAGCTAGAGAAGGAAATGGCAAACCATTCCAATATCTCTGCCAAGAAGATCCTAAATGGGGTCACTAAGACTCAGACACAACTGAAGAGACTGAACAACGACAAAGAAGATGTTTAGTCATAGATGCATATATACACAAACATATGTATATATACGTTTACATAAAGAACCTATAAAGTTGGTTTTGGCTGTATTTAATCCAGGGTAAATATTTGTCATTTCTACCAATGGAACTTAACACTTTCCAGGGAAAAGTAAAAGAGGAGTACCTTGCTGCCTCAGTTTATAAATGTCCCAACAACGAAATGTTGTACGAACACTCCATAGTGGTCATTTTTTTTCAGGGTGATTTAATTTTCATTCATTCTTGGATTTATGAATTGACTATAGAGGGTTTTGATTTACATGTTAACTATCAATTAGGAAAAATAAAAATTCTACAGTGATCTGGAGAGAAGAAACACAGCAAGGAAGTAGTGTTCAAGAGTGGAAACAATGCTGGAGCCAGAACACCTGGATTGTTTGACTCAATCCCACTTCCAACCTGTATCACCTCGCTGAGTTATTTAGCCTCACTGGGACTTGGTTTTCTCATCTATAAAATGAGACAGTTGGACAAGATGGTCTGTAATGTCCCTTCTGGCTCTGAATCTGTGATCCTATGACCTTTATCTTCCAGAGTTGTAAGCCACAGAAATCATAATAGTGCACTTACTTATGGAATGCTTATTACCCAACGATGCTAATATGTCATCTGGGAGTGAGAGCATATTAAACCTTTGTTACTCATTAGCATTTCAGCACACTGTTAATCAGGTTAGCTGGCCAGCCTAAAGCATGAAGCTCTTCAGGGAGGGCAAGTGTGTGTGTGCGTGTTTCTTTGTGTGTTAAGGTTGGGGCAATGCTCAGATAGGGTACATAGCATGAGAACCACAAGTGTCCTGGGGAATGGGCATACATCCAAAATAGAGGCTATTAAAAAGGAAGTGAAGGGTTTAGAAGACATGTTTCATCTTTTCTGAAAAGCAGAAGGGCTTAGGGTTTGCTTTGCCGTTTGTAAAATATTAGAATTAATTGTTAATTATGCATATGCCTCTACCTGAAAGAAATCTAAGAAACAGGAGAAAGACCCATATGTACAAAAATACAAAGAACTAGAAAATAAGAGGGGGGCTTATCCATTGGTGAAGGGATAAACAAATTATGGTATGTGAATGTAATGGAATTTTATTTGCCATAAGAAAGATGAACTAGAGACAACTCTCAAGCCCAGCACTTGCTTAGTTCAGGTTCAATACTGGGATGAAATGGGGTACTAGAGTCATTGAACAGTTAAAATGAGATTTAATTTACTTTTGAAAGCAAGCATAGGCAAAAAAGATACAGTGTCTCTGGACGTAGGCCTCACTCTGAAACTCTTCTGGTTATCATGAGGAAGACATGGAAACTTGGCATGTTTTTCAGAAATCCACCAAATCCAAGGAGCCAAAACTCCATGTGGCTGGGATTTTTTTTTGCTCTTACATGACTAGGAAGCTGTATCAGGGAGGCCAGGGCCAGTCAGATTGTTCGGGTAGCTGTCTTTCTGGTGAAACTATATCAGAGAAACACAGGTCCTATCATATGTTGAAAAGCACCATTTCAGAGAAACCTAGGAAGACATAAAAACAGATGCAGAGTGAAGTAAGTAGAATCAGGACACCAATTTATACAATAACAACATTGTAATGACAAACAACTTGGAAGAACTTAAAAGCTCTAAACAACGCAATAACCAATAACAATTCTAAAAGACTAATGATAAGCCATATTATCCACTTCCTGAGAGAAAAGGGATGGACTCGGGGTCCAGAATGAGACAAGTGTTTTTGAACATGGTCAATGAAGGAATTTGTTTTACTTGGCTATGCATATTTATTATAAGAATTTTGGTTTTTCTTTTTCAAAGTGGGGGAGGTAGAAGGGAGAGAAAGTAAAATTTTGTTAAAAAGAATAAAAATATTAGAGGACAATAATTACTTGAGTACATTTAGTATTATTATTTATATGATCTGAGAGTATGGAAAACCTAGATCAGGTTATAGGATCATAGATATGTTTCCTAGTACAGGAAAAGAGGTCTAAACCACCTTTTCCCTTCCATATAAAGGTTGCCCTCATTCTGTTCCTTTGATTTGACAGCTACATCCTGTAAATATCTTGGGTTTATGTTGAGTGACAGGCCTTATTTTGTAAATATTATGCCTAGCATTGGTTACAAGCTGGAGAAATGCTATACTGGTTGAAGATAATGATCCGTCTAGGCTTCTTTTTTTCTGTCTGTGAAAGTGATGCCAAGAGATGTAGAGTAGAACATTTCTGCTGTCCATTATGTCAGTCCTGAAAGCTTAGGGATTTCCCCAAACATTCCTCTCTTCCCTAAATCTCCTGCTAGGCGGGTGTTATCTACGAATTCATCTACATCTTTCTGAATCTAGTTATGTTTCTATCCTTTATTACTTCTTAGGAGAATAGCATATATCATTTTTTTACCCAGCATAACAAATATTTTTTTAAATTAGAACTTCAACTAAAGTTCTTTCAAACTTAGACTCATAGATTTAAAGCTTGAAGAGACCTTAGAAATCACTGAGTCCAACTCCCTTAGCTTAAAGATGAGCAAACTAAGGCTAAAGTAGGGTATGTGAACTGTTCAGTGACTCAAAACTAGCAAGCACTTGTGTTAGAATTCTAACACAGGGTTTCCTGACTCAAAGACTATCCATTATGGCACACGACCATCAAGAGATCGTTGTTACTTTTAGTTTTCAGAGATCTGGTGAACAAACTTATTCATCTTGCTTAATATTTTTCATGACTTTAGAAAGTTTAGGTTATAACCAAATTTATTCTAAACTTGCACCTTTCCTTTTATTGAAAATGTTTAATGAGGATCCTTATCTTAGTATAGGCAAAATTAGCAAAATAAATGTGCACTATACATAAGCAAAGATGGTAACAATAAAAAGTAAGGTAAGTTCCAGACAAAATCCCTTTATTAATAGTGACCATTTAGCTACTTCTTTAGTGTTTAAGTAATCTGGATTTCTTTGGGATTTTTTGGATAACATTGTGGCTGAGTCTGAACCAAAGAAATACAATTCACTTGGAATTAAGTTAATTTCTTCTATTCCAAAATACTTCAGTTAAATGCATATAATTGATATTTATGTGAGAAGGAGGAGGCATTCATAGGTAATTTAATTTGACTATAAGAAAACATAGATCCTGCAGTGTAAGTGATATTTCACTTTTGGTAATAAATTGCCTTATAAAGGCAGGTGTGTCAAACAGGTGATAGCAATGACTACCAGTTGAGTTATTGCTCTACACCAGGGCTCTCAACCTAGGGTACACGAACTTGAAAAGAATAAATATAGATATATTTATTTCAATATAATTTTTCCTTTGTGATCCTATGTAATTTATTTTATGCATTTAAAAACAGTATTTTGAAAAGGAGTCCATAGATTTTACCAGATACTGCTGTAGGGGTCCATGCATGATACAAGAAAAGTGAAAAAAAATTCCTTATCTAAACCTAGAACATCATTCAAGAGGGTGGCACATTGACATTGAAGAGGAAGGGCAATGCTCTTATATTACACACTTTTGAACTTAATCTTTTATTATCATTGCATTCTATTCCACAGGAAACAAACATTTCATTCTTTGATTTGACAAAGTACTTTATAAGTTTTATATTATTACTTTTAAAAGAGGCAGGTAATAATATCTTATTCTGTGGCATTGTAATAATGCTAGTTTGTTGAAGTCTTTGGAAGAAGAAACAGAAGGTAACCTCTGGTTGGTCTACCCTACCACAGAGGCATTGGGTATGATACTGGAAGCAGATTTTCTTTGTTTTCTGAGGAACATCTTGCTGATGTACAAAGCAGATTGGTTGCTTGGTGATTAATAAGCTGGTGATAGTAACACAAAACCCACCACCAACAAAAATGCAAAATAGCCTTCATGGGCCTCTTCTGCCTTGCAGTGATGGGGACAAGATGGCAGAAAAATAGGGCAGGCAATGTTTAGAATCACACAGTCTTTAGACTAGCCATAAACATCAATAGCTTTTTGTTCTTTTAAATATGAAATCTTTGAAAAGTGATCAACAGGTTGACGTTTGTTTTGAAGAACAGAATTATCTCAAACTTGACCTTCTTTCCATAAATGAAATGATGAGGTAAAAGAAGTTGGACCTAAGAGGAAGGATGGTCCATGTCTTCTTGGAGAGACAAGTTAAAGGTGTTGGATTTCTTGTGTATCCAAAACAAACAGGAAACATTATTTCATGGGACATATAGTCATATTGTGTTATGGTGCTGATAAGTAAAAAAAAAGACTGTGAAGATAACTGCACCTTATTCACCAACATCTATTGTGGAGATTCAAAAACTACTATGAACAACCTGTTCACATCCTTTAAATAAATTAACATATTCTTTAATACTTGATGATTTCAATGCATTGTTGGACATGGAGGAGTATAGAAGGAAATATGTTGAAACGGGTAGTTCAGGAGCAAATTAGAGTGGCAAAGGGCTTTTAGACTACAAAAAACAAACCTACATAATCACAGATATTTTTTCTTTTTCTTTTCTGAACTTCATAAATATGAAGTTTAATATAAAATGAAGAATAGAAAAAGGAGTATATTTGTATACATGAAATATATACATACATATTAAAATGGGAATTTTGATTATTATTTTGAAAATATATGTTGAATTTACCATGATATGAAACCCATAGTGTTTGTGTACTCTTCTAGATTTCCTTCTACTTTCTTCTGTGTGTATGTTTAGTAAGTTAAGACACTTTTCTTTTTTTTTGCATAATTATCACTATTTGCCCATTCCTCTCCCACAACTCTATCCACTCACCCCCATACAAGGTTTCTAACAAGTAAAAATAGTAAAGCAAAACAAATTTATCCATTATCTTTGCCTGAATACCTAAGATTTATTTTGTATCTTTAGTTCATTACCTCTCTGTCAAGAGATGGGAAAATAAGCTTTATCATCAGTCTTCTGGAGTTAGGATTTGTCATTGACTTGATTAGAGTTTTTGAGTATTTCCAAGCTGCTGTCTTTTACAGTGTTGTAGTGATTGTACCAATTGTTCTTCTGATTTTTACTTCACTTTGTTTCAGTTCATAAAGTCTTCCCAGTTTTCTCTGAATCCATTCCTTTGACCGTTTCTTAAGAGACAGGAGTATCTTATTACGTTTGTACTCTGTTGTTTGGTCCTTCTCTAATTAAAGGAAGACATTTTGTTTCTAGTTATTTGTTACCATTTGTTGCTATGTTTTTGTACGTAGGAGTGTTTGACTTCTTTGTGGCATGAGCTTTGCAGAACAAGCAGTATACTAAAGCCTTACCTCATATAGGTACAAACTATCTTCTTTCCTTAAAAAATAATTGAAAGCATCCTTAAGAATTAATTGGCTCAAAGGACCAAAGGGGTAGACTGGTAACAAAGTTTCCTGATCACCCAAATACAGAATCCAGAGCACTAGGTGCTCTGCTCCCTAACTTCTGACCATCGTGGACAGCGTAAAGGCAAGAAAACTTCATTTAACTCAATCAAAATAATTTTCTTCATAAATTTCTTTTCACTGCTCTGAATATTCTTTCCCTGTCCTGGGTAAGTAAATCTACTTTTTGTTAAATACTACGTATTCCATGCATGTATCATTTTATTCCAATCTTGAACCTGAGGTACTATATAGCTTGGGGAGGCCTGGCCTCTTACCTGCCTGTGAGTGGTATTGCTGGGTCAAAGGGTATGTACAGAATAGTAATTTTTGAAATGTAGTTTAAATTGCTTTCCAGAATGTTTAGACCACTTCATAGTTCCATCAACAGTAAATTAGAGTATCTTCTGCCCACTGGTCCTCCAAGAATTGACATTTTTCTTTTTTATCTTCTTTGCCAATTTGATTTCTGCATGTCAGAACTTCAGAGTTTCATTTTTCTCTTATCGTTAGTGATTTACATTCAAGACAAAACTTTTACATATCAAAACATACATTCAAAACATTCAAAAATATGGCTATGGATAGCTTGGATTTGTTTTTCTTTTGAAGGCTGCCTATCCATATCCTCTGGTCATTTATCTATTGGGGAATGACTGTTGTTCTTCTATATTTGTATTAATTCCCTCTATATCCTGCTTATTAGACCTTTATCAGAGAAATTTTGCAGTAAAGGGTTTTCCCTATTTTCTTTTACTGTTTACCTTCTTATTCTGAGTATATTGATTTTGCTTGTGCAAGTGCTTTTCAATTTTGCATAACAAAAATTGTCCATTTTATCATAGTTTCTTTAAGAGGAGAGTCAGGAAGTACTAGATATGATGAATTTTAAACAACTTCACAAAAATGAGATTGATTACACTTTAATAGATTTGAAATTACCAATTTCATTTTTGGAAGTCATTTCCAAATCCACTGACTGTATGAAGTCAGACCATTGACTTGTTAAAGCAGAGGCACCAATACCCAATTAGTAGAATAAAAATTAGGAGACATAGCATGTAATTCAAGCAACTTCCAAATGGCCTATTTAAAAATTGTATTGATTCTGAAAGATGGGAAATGGTTGAAAAAAATATCCGGGAACTGACACAGACTATCACTATTTCCTTAGGAATTTTAAACAATCAATTGCCACAAGAAGGAAACCAAAAAAACCTGAGCCTATGTTAGTAGGCAAATACTTGCTGTTGGGCCAAGAAGAGATATGTTGAAACCAAGTCTAATACTAGTTTAGAATATAACATCACTTATAAAATTTCATGGAAGATGGTAGAAGATTATGAGCAGCATCATTTCATAAAACAACCAGAAGCAGTAGTGGAAAGGTTGGCAAGAGACCAAGATAAATAGCCAGTAGACATTTAAAAAGAAAACTACCAGGATAACAAGTTGATGAAAAATGGAGATCTGTTAACTATGTCTGTAGATTTAATCTCTTTTCTCTATCAGTCACAAAGGAACCACCACATATGAACTCATTTCACATACCTCATCATAAGGAAGTAGAAATGGTGCCAAAATGAAATAAGAAGGGGCTGAAGGAGATCAAATACGCATAGCAGAAGAGGTCTTTGCTGGAGGTGACATAATTTTGAAGGTTGTAAAGAGAGGAGGTTACCAAATACTTGGAAATAAATCACAGACATTGTTACAGAAGAAATGACCTTGGAAATATCAATAATTATTGATCAATTTGTCTACTTTCCTGTTGTTACAAAATATCTGAGAACAATTCATAGATGCACTAAGGGCATTCTTGATGAAGATACGTCAAGGGGCTTGATGAAGATATGTGAACAGGCTTTCTCAAATAATATTCTACAACAGATTATGACATTAGTCATAATGACAATAAAAAAGGATTTGACTTTGTAGAGCAAATTGTCGTATGAAAAGCTTTGCTCCATAATGGTCAATGCACTGATGATTTCATTAAGGTAGGAATGCTCTTACCTGGTATAGATTGCAACCCATTCACATTTTATCAATATGTGAGGTTTTTGTCAAATTCTTAGAAAAGTATTCCACAGAGATGTAAAAGCTACAGAGAGTCAGCTTTGGACTTGAAATAAGGAAGAACTTCTAGACATGATAGCCAATGCCTGTTGCCCTGCTGCTGGAGAGACCCAGGCTAGTGGATCTCTTGAGTCCAGAAGTTTTGAGCTACAGTAGGTGTCTATACCAAGACTGCAACTATGTGGTGATCCTCCAGGGGCAGAGGGTTACTGGAATGCTTTAAGGAAGTGAAAACTGACCCAGATTAGTGAAATAGATCAGGTTAAAATTTCTATGCTGATCAATAGTAGAACTTGGCTCATAAGTGACCTCTGCATTTTTAGCCTGAGTGAGATAGGAAGACCTATTCTCAACAAAAACCCTAACAAATCTGCTAAAGAAATAAGGAATAGCTACCACAGTTATCCAAATTTTGAATTAGTGACCTTAGGAGTTAGAGGCTTCCTTTGACTTGAGGTCTTTGTGCAAAAGCATAGTAATCACTTTATGGGGTTATCATAAAAAGAACTTCTGTCCATGGACATATTGAGCTAGATCTTCCCTGAGTTCACTTCTGACTCTACTGTGCTATGATTTTGTCTGATATGCAAATGTCAAAATCATACATGATTGCTTGAAAGATGTGATAATAGAGATAACTTTCTTTGATGTCACTATGGTTGTTAATAGCAAGTAAGACACACAACTGGGAGGTGTCTGCTCTCCAAAGGTGTTTGTCAAGAAGGATGATCAGTTCATAGTCCAAGTGGAGAGATTCCCTACAGATGGGAAGGTGTTCTAATATTGTTTGTAGATGACATTGTACTGATAGCATTGGGCTCTGAGATATTGCAGTGTTCCATGTGAAATCCATAATCATTGCAGGGTGATTACCTTAACTATCCACATATCAAAATCACACATGGAATGGAGATTGTTTATGGTCCAGTCTCAGACCTATAGTTGGTTGGTTGGATAACCCATAGAGTTGGTCCATTACCACATGTGTATTGGACAGATACTGAGGATAGACAAACTAAAATGAAAATTTTTTAGGAGGAAGTGAGCAGGAAAATGCTACGCTTAAGTCTTTCAGGTTGAGGCAGTTTCTTATCTCTGAATAATCCTTTTCTTGACCTATCCTCACCACTCTCTCTACAATCATATTTCTTTTCCTACTGAACAGTTATTCAGTTCAGATTAAGTACTATATTTTTGCCTTGGGTTTGAATTTTCCCAGGATTCATTTCTTTTTCCTAGCCTTTTATAGTTACTAATGGACTAATTATCTCTGGAATATTACAATTGAATTCTAACTTCTGGGTGTAAAACAAATAAACAGCAACAACCACGTGCAACAATAAATACATTAAATGACTGTCTAGTGATCACCTGTGGCCTTGTGTTATTCTACCTAATTATTAGGTATGTGATGCCTCTTATAAACACATACACACACACACACACATACATGGGAGGGCTTGACTTTTTCATCTTTCTCCCCACCTGGAACTATAGTATGCTGATTTCCTTTTGACACAAATTAGTTAATAGCTAAATCCATTCCAAATCAATTTGTAAATAAATAAGTTGTATTAAATTACATCACTTTCAAGGTGCAGGTTTTTGGCTTGAACTCACATCATCCAATCAGATCTGCCAATCCTAGTTTAAATTCGCTTCCGTCAAGTTTAAATGTTTTTATAGGTTGCTAGATCAGTTTGTAATTTAGCCATACCTGCTTTATGTTCTTGGATGTACAGCACATCACAGATAAATAAGATGTCCAAAAAGACATTTGTATTGGCTGTTCACTGTTGGTTTCTTCTCATCCTGCCCTCACACACAGAAGCTGCCCTGGGAGATGAATGTGCCAAGATAAGTTATCCGGGCCTCATAAAATCTTTTTTAGAAGATTGAAATAAAGTCAGAGCTTGCAGAAGACAAATCAATTGTGACATTTCTGAATAGAGTGCGATGCATTTAATTAGCACAAGACATACTGGCAAATGCTGAATTACCCAATAAATCACTGAATGCTGGAACCCTTACAGAGTGGGGAATCAGCTGTCTTGTGAGATGTACAGCAAGTGATAATAGGGAGATCTGGCCATTTGTATTGTCATTTTGCCCCATTTTCTGCTAAATCTTTTTCCATTTTGACATTTGTGCACTGAACCCCTTTAATTATTCCAAACCATCATCAGAACTTGTCCTACCTACATGAAGGATATTTCACAAACATTTGCATTCATAGAGAGCATTGACTATAGTTGACACTCAGTACAGTATGTGAGGGGCCATGGAGATAGGAGGGTGTGCAGGAAGGATATCTCTCAACATGAAATAAAGCAGAAAAGTGTCTATATAAAAAGGATATCATCCTTATGGACATAAAACTGGCAATATGATGGGAAAAAGAAGTGGCCTGGGTTCTGGGATAAAAGAGATGGAAAACCTAGAAGAGAGATTTTAGAATGTAGGATAAACACTTAGAGTCTAGAGGAAGGCATAGACAAGAACTATGAAGGATGAAAAAGGCGTAGTTGGGCTATGATCTACACTGAAGGTGGGAATAATCAGATTGATGGGATCATGGATGCATCTAAATATCAAAATACATAAACAGCTGGAAATGGCATTATATTATAGTGCACTGGGAAAATATGTGGAGGGTATTTTTTCTGTCATTTTAAAAACTTCACAATGATAACTTGCTTCCTTGAGGAGAAAAACAAATCCCACTTACAGGTTTCTATAGTGTTTCAGTTCTTTTTTTCCTGTTCTAATGACACTTTAGTCACTATTGATCACTTTGTCTCAAGGCATACCTAAGATGCAATGAGGTTTAATAAAATACCTTGCCTATTGAAAATCTACTAGGGCAAATTGATAGGGCAAATGCATGTTTAGAGTCTGTCTGATTCTGGGACAGAAGGGATAATCACTCCAGTGAGAGAGGTTTTTGGAAGTCTACAGATGTTCAACTGCACTAATATTAGGCTTTTAAAAACATTGAATAGCATTCTGGGACACTAACATTAAGATAGCATGACTTGATGGATTAAGTACCAGACTGACCATGTGCTGAACCCCAGTCTCTATTTTCATTCCATTACGGTCTCACTATGTGGAACTGACAAGTCAGTGAGCTTTCAAAAGTTCCTTCCGTGTTTAAGTGTGAATGAGGATGACTCAAAGAGCGGTTTTTTGTTTGAGAATAGTGTTGGTCAAATACGTTGAGCCTATCTGAGAGTATGAGAACTTTTTAGGTCATCTCTCCACCCTCCTTCCATTTATGTATATGTGTGTGTGTGTATACTCATACACACAGAGGCATATCTGTACATATACATATGTAATGTATTCATGTCTACACTATATATATATATGGCTGTGCAAATATGTGCAACATATACTTTCAGGGGATAAATGCTCTAGAATCCAGAGGAAGGCATAGACAAGAACTATGAAGGATGAAAAGGCATGGATGGGATATGACCTACAATGAGGGTGGGAATAATCTCTTTGATGGGATCATGGATGCAGTGGATTACATGCATGCATACACGTATACATGTAAGATTCCAGCTAAATCCAGGTTCTGCCTTTGGCATATATGTATACATACATATACCACATATACACACCACTACACATATAAACATACCTATACATACACACCACATCTATAATATATCGGCATTGCATGTGTATGTATATATAATATATATATATATAATACACATTTTATATATATTATACACACATGCAGACATACACATACATACACACACATACACACACACACATATATATATATATATATATACACACGGTCTAGGTGATGTATATATATATATGTGTGTGTGTATATATGTGTTTTTGTTTATATTCATACACATACACATACATACATATATACACACACACATATATATGTAAAATACACGCACATATGCAGAGAGAGATAGCATCTCCAAAGTCTTTGTGCATTTTTAAACTTTAAAGCCCAAATGTTTTGGAACATCATTTGTAGCTAGTTTCTCTGATTAAGGTTGATAGCCAAGATATACATAAGGCATTGAATCAGATATATAGCAAGAGCTATTCCCTAATAGATAAATGATCAAAAATATGAATAGATTGATTCTCAAAGAAATTCAATTGGTCAATAACATATCCTCAACTGCCTCAAAAATACTTCAAATTCCTAATAATTGAAAAAATTCAAATTAAGACAACTCTGAGGTTCTATGTAACATCTATAGGATTGCCATAAATGACCCAAATAGGAAAACGATTGCAGTTGGAAGGGTTGTAGGAAGGACAGGCATATTAACAAACTATTGGTGAAGGCATGAATTGGCTCATTAGTTCTGCAAAGCAATTGGAATTATAATAACCCCCCCCCCCACTAAACTATGTATACATTGACCCAGTAATACCATCACAAGATCCAAAACCCAAAGAAATCAAAGAAAGAAGTGACCCATATATACAAAATATTTATAGTAACTTTTTGTTGTAGCGAATAAATGGAAGCAAAGATGATACCATCAGTTGGAGGATGGGTAAAAAAGTCTAGTTTATGAATGTAGTATAATATTACTGTACCACAAAAAAAATGATGAGAGAAGAAGCATGGTGAGGTAGAAAGTTGGTCTTGGAGCTAAAAGATGTGAATTCAAGTCTTACCTCTGATCCATATTGACAATGTGATCTTGGACAAGTCATTCAAGTTCTTGGTGCTATCTAGGCAACTCCATGAATTCTGCAGAGAAGGCATTGACCTACATCACTTAAAGGTGTTTCCTCACTTAGGAGTTCTCTATATTAATGGAATTGTAGGTTCAGCCTCTATCATCCAAGAAATGATAAAGGGACGGTTTCAGAGAAACCTGACAGGGCTTGTATGATTTGTTGAGGTGGAGTAAATAGAACTAGAAAACAATCAACATTGTAAAAAAAAAATGCTTTTGAAAGACTTTAGATCAATGTAATAACCAAACACAACTCTAGGGGCCCAGCTATGAATTAAGGTACTTATCTTCTGACAGAAGGGTGGTAGACTCAAAGTACAGAACAAGACTTACATTTTTTGATATGGTGAATGTGTGCATGATATTATTACTTTTGCAAAATTAAGCTTATTTTTACAAGGTTTTTAAAATTTTATTACCCCCACCAAAGAAATTGGTCATTGAAATATTTATGAGAAAATGCACAAAAGAGAACAGAAGGAAATTGAAAAGGAAACACTGATGAGTGGATAGCTTTGAAAGTAATATACTGAATTTAGAAACATCTTTTCAATAAAGTAAGGTGTCTATATAATGTCCATACAATCACATTTTTTTTCTGTTCCACTTTATATAAAGAAATACTTGTCTTTGGCATGTTAAGTGTAGAAGAAAAGTAAAATTAAAATAGAAGATTGACAAGAGTGATATAAGATAGAGAAATCTTGAGGCATTGTGACTGACATAATGGAGTATCCACATTGATAATGCGCATGGTTCTGTTAAAGCATAGTAAAATAAGAGAAAGTGTAGGCACTATCTGAGATCCACATCTCTTGAGGTACATCATTCTATCAGATTCATAGTGCATTCTTATTTTTTTAATTTCCTAAAGACATTTGAAATACACAAGTCAGGTTAAAAAACCAGTCTCCTCTGTCATCTTCTATACTCTGTAGCAGTAGGTTAATAAAAAAAAGTCCCCTTTAATTCCCCTGTTCACTCATTCACTGTTAGATATTTTTCACCTACTCCTTGATTCTATACTGCACTTTCCCCCATAAAACAGGGCTAGAAAAGTTAGCAGTCGGAAGGAAAGTGAGAAACAGATAGCTAACGGCCAATTTGAAATAAAATGCCCATTTTGTTCACTAGCCCCATCTCTGCATGTCACCCGTCCTCCATTCTCCTTGTGATGAACCATATTGGAGCCACATCAAACCTTACCATATCCTTCTACTTGAAGCTTGTGTGTCAGTCAGATAGTGAATAAACATTCATGTAAACACGGGAGTCACAAAAAGAGGCAACAGACAGTTCCTTTCTTCAAGGAGCTCATCATCTAATGGGGGAGACAGCAAGTAAATATGTATAAAAAAACTGTGTACAGGATGAATAAAGAATAATGAACAGAGAGAAAACATTAGAATTAAGAGGGGTTGGAAATACTTCTTGTAGAAAAGGGATTTTAATTGATACTTGAAGGAATCCAGGGAAATGAATAGGTTGAGAAAGAAATACTGACAACTAGAATCACTTTGAAAATAGTATGTTAAATTTATAACATCCTTTTTAAAAAAAGCATGGTGTAGAGACTCATCCACACAATCACATTTTTCTGTTCCACTTCTTATAAAGAAGTGAGATGTTGAAAGGAGGAGGGGGGCATTCCAAGCAAGAGAATATGCCTGGAACTTAGAGATAGTGTTTATGTAATACCAAAGAGTCCAAGTCACTGGTTGGAAGAGTATGAGATGGGGAGTAAAGTCTAAAATTGGAAAGTAAGAAGGGGTGAGGTTATAAAGAGCTTTGAAAGCTGAAAAGATTTTGTATTTGATCCCAGAAGCAATATGGAGTCACTGGAGTTTATTGAATGAAAGTGTGTGTGTGTGTGTGTGTGTGTGTGTGTGTGAGAGAGAGAGAGAGAGAGAGAGAGAGAGAGAGAGAGAGAGAGAGAGAGAGAGAGAGAGAGAGATGGATAACCAGATCTGTGTTTGAGAAAAACCATTTTGGTGACTGAATGGAAGATGGATCACACTGGGACAGACCCACCAGAAGGCTACTGCAGTAATCCAGACACGATGTGGTGAGGGTTACCAGAATTCTGGTTGTGTCAGAGGAGAGAAGGGAGCATGTTTGAGAGATGTTACAAAGGTGAAATTAGCAGGTCTTACAACAGATTGGATATGTAGTAGAAGATGGGAGGATGTTGAGGATGATACCCAATTTACAAACCTGAGAAATTGAGAGGGTGCTATTAACCTATATATTAATAGGAAATAGGAATGTTTAGGGGGAATAATAATGAGTTCAGTTTTGCATATGATGAGTTTAAGATGTTTGGTGACCTTCCAGTAAGAGATGTTTGAAAAGCAGTTGGAGGGGAGGCGGAGCCAAGATGGCGGAGTGAAAGCAACGACTCACCTAAGCTCCTGGACAAACTCCTCTGGATATCTCTGAAAGGAGAATCTGACCAGACTTTGGAGGTGTAGAATCCAGTGGGTGACAGACTTTGACAGATTCGGAGCCCAGGTTGGACTGGAAGGTCCACGGGAAGGATCTGTTCCGTGGGGGTAAGCTCCCAGCGCACAGCGCAGCGCGGTCAGTGCAGCAGGGCGGAAGGGACCTGAGAAGCCTGAGAGTGGTGGGCGAAACCAGTGGAGCAGGAGACAAGCCAAACCGAACCGGTGAGAGCCGCTGAGCACCAGATATCAGCGCAGCAGCCCTTGAAAACTTCAGCCTGAAGACTAAAGTTCGGTAAGTCACCGACTTGAACTTCCGGGAGCCAGGATGGCGGAGTGATCAGTAAATGTTCTCTCCTCCCCCCTGATGACCGTGATAGAACCATAAAATACTTCCCCAGATAAATCCTGGATCAGCGGGAACAGCAGAAGGGGGCAAATAGTCTCATAACACCAGAGGCTAGAAAAATAGCAAAGGGGGATTCTTCCTACTGTGGCGGAGGCGATCTGGAAGGACAGACGACCCAGGGCAGAGAAAATTCGCACTGAGACCCAGGCAAGCCTCAGCGCCAGGAGACGAGCCCCAGGAGGGGCGGGAACACGCATTAGCTTCTAGGCGTGCCCCAGCCCTCCAGGGGAAAAGGGAAGACAATAGGGAAGCTGGGATCACCATCCCCTGACCTTGCCTTTGCCTCAGGTCAGCTGAGGAGATCTCCTGAGGACAGACCACCTCTTCCACATACCTAACAAGCTAACCCCAGGGTTGATCTGGGAAACAAAAACCAAAAGCCTGCTTTTAGCCTAGACACACATCAGCTCAACTTAAAGATCTGTATCTTTTGACTGAAAGAACCAGAAGCTACAACACTCAGCCAACATCATGAATCGGAAAAAGCAGACGAAAAGTGAAAAAACCATTGAATCTTTCTATGGGGATAAGGACCAAAACACAAACACCAAAGAGGTCAGAGCTGAGACTGTACTTCCATCTGAAACCTCAGAAGGGACTATGAATTTCTCGCAAGCACAATTAGATTACCTGGAAAAGCTGAAGAAGGAAATAAAAGAAAAACTGGCCAATGATTTTAAAATTATAAAAAAAGAATTCACTGATGAGAACATCACTCTGAAAAGGAAAATTGAACAAATGGAAAAGGAAGTTCAAAAATTAACTGGAGAGAATAATTCCCTAAAAGGAAGAGTTAATCAAACGGAAAAGGAAACCCAAAACCTAATTGGGAAAATTGATCAGATGGAAAAGGAAACCCAAAACCTAACTGGGAAAATTGGTCGAATGGAAAAAGAAGTACGAAAATTAAATGGAGAAAATAGCTCCTTAAAGGGAAAAATTGGTCAGATGGAAAAGGAGATGCAAAAGCTAACTGAAGAAAACAATACGATGAAGATTAGAATTGGGCAAGTAGAAACTAATGACTCAATGAGGCAACAAGAATCAGTCAAAAAAAATCTAAAGAATGAAAAGATAGAAGAAAATGTAAAATATTTAATTGGAAAAACAACTGACCTGGAAAATAGATCCAGGAGAGAAAATTTAAGAATTATTGGCCTGCCAGAAACCCATGATGAAGAAAAGAGTCTGGACAATATCTTCCAGGAAATCATCAAGGAAAATTGCCCAGAAGTACTAGACTCAGAGGGCAAAATAGTCATCGAAAGAATCCACTGTTCCCCTCCTGAAAGGGACCCCAAACTCAAAACCCCAAGAAATATAGTTGCCAAATTCCAGAGCTATCAAGTGAAGGAGAAAATACTACAAGCAGCCAGAAAGAAACAATTCAAATATCAAGGACACACAGTCAGGATCACACAAGACCTTGCAGCTTCTACATTAAAAGATCGAAAGAATTGGAACCCAACATTCTGTAAGGCAAAGGAGTTGGGACTTCAACCAAGGATCAACAACCCAGCAAAGTTCTGCATAACATTTCAGGCAAGGAGAAAGTCATTCAACGAAATAAGGGATTTCCAGAGCTTCCTGACCAAAACACCAGAACTCAATAGACAATTTGATCTTCAAATGCAAGTCTCCAGAGAATCATAAAAAGGTAAACAGAGGGGAAAAAACAAAAACAAAAACTTGCTACTCAATTAGGGCAAACTGTTTACCTCCCTATAAGGGAAGATGATACCTGTTAATCTTGAGAACTGTGCAGCTATTAGGATAAAAGGGATATATGTAGAGGGAACGGGCATAAAGTAAATGATGTCATGTCAAAAAATATGATTTAAGTATGAGAAGGGATTGTAATAGGAGGTGTGAAAAGGGGGAAGCAGAAAATGGCAAATTATATCACAGGAAGAAGTACAAAACTATAGTAGAGGGAAGGAGGGGAGGGAGATGAGCATTGTTTGAGAGGTACTCTCATCCGATTTGTTCAAAGGAGGGAACAATAATCTTAAGTAGATAATCCTAACTAGCTGTATAGGTAGTAGGAGGGGAAGGGGGAAGAAAGGGGAGGGTGGCTAAAAGGGAGGAAAGAAGCAATAAGAGTAAAGGGGAGCAAAAGGGAGGAGGGCTAAAAGAAGGAGGGGAAGGCTGCAGGAGGAGGGGGAGAAAAGTGAATACTATTGAGGAGGGGAAGGGAGACGGGAGAGTTAAAAGCACAAATGGTGGGAAAGAGGTTGGAGGGAAATACACAGATTGTAATCATAACTGTGAATGTGAATGGAATGAACTCTCCCATAAAACGGAGACGGATAGCAGAATGGATTAAAAGCCATAATCCAACAATATGCTGCTTACAAGAAACACATTTGAAATGGGGGGATACACATAGGATAAAGGTCAAAGGATGGAGCAGAATATATTGTGCTTCAGCTCATGTAAGAAAGGCAGGAGTAGCAATCCTAATCTCAGACAAAGCGAAAGCAGAAATAGATCTAATCAAAAGGGATAAGGATGGAAACTATATCCTGCTAAAAGGCACCATAGACAATGAAGCAATATCATTACTAAACAAGTATGCTCCAAGTGGTATAGCATCCAAATTCTTAGAGGAGAGATTGGGGGAGTTGAAGGAAGAAATTGATAGCAACACTATACTAGTGGAGGACCTCAACCTCCCCCTCTCTGAACTCGATAAATCCAACCTCAAAATAAACAAGAAAGAGGTTAAGGAGGTAAATAAAACTCTGGATAAGGTAGATATGATAGATCTTTGGAGAAAATTAAATGGGAATAGAAAGGAATATACCTTTTTCTCAGCGGTACATGGAACATTTACAAAAATTGATCATGTACTAGGACATAAAAATCTCACAATCCAGTGCAGAAAGGTAGAGATAATCAATGCATCCTTTTCAGATCATAATGCATTAAAAATTACATGTAATAAAAGGCCATGGAAAGAGAAACCAAAAATCAATTGGAAACTAAATAATCTAATTCTAAAGAAGGGTTGGGTTAAAGAAGAAATCATAGAAACAATCAACAATTTCATTCAAGAGAATGACAATAGTGAGACAACATACCAAAACTTATGGGATATTGCAAAAGCAGTTATTAGGGGAAGTTTTATATCTTTGAATGCTTACATAAATAAAATAGAGAAAGAGGAGATCAATGACTTAGGCTTGCAGTTGAAAAAGCTAGAAAAAGAACAAATTGAAAATCCCCAAGTAAATACCAAATTAGAAATACTGAAAACCAAAGGAGAGATTAATAAAATTGAAATTAAGAAAACTATTGATTTAATAAATAAAACCAATAGTTGGTTTTATGAAAAAACTAATAAAATTGATAAACCTTTGGTCAATCTGGTTAAAAAAAAGAAAGAAGAAAATCAAATTACTAATATTAAAAATGAAAGGGGTGAACTCACCTCCAATGAGGAGGAAATTAAAACAATAATTAGAAACTACTTTGCCCAACTTTATGCCCACAGATTTGATAATCTAAACGAGATGGATGAATATTTTAAAAAATACAAATTGCCCAGATTAACAGAAGAGGAAGTTGATTACTTAAACAACCCCATCTCAGAAAAAGAAATTGAACAAGCCATCAATGAACTCCCTAGGAAAAAATCTCCAGGGCCAGATGGATTCACAAGTGAATTCTATCAAACATTTAAAGAACAGTTAATTCCAATACTACACACACTATTTTTGAAAATTGGGGAAGAAGGAGTCCTCCCAAATTCTTTCTATGATACAAATATGGTTTTGATACCCAAACCAGGAAGAGACAAAACAGAGAAAGAAAATTATAGACCAATTTCCCTAATGAATATAGATGCAAAAATTTTAAATAAGATTTTAGCAAAACAAATACAGCATCTTATCACGAGATTAATACATTATGATCAGGTAGGATTCATACCAGGATTACAGGGCTGGTTCAATATTAGGAAAACTATTAGCATTATCGATGACATCAATAACAAAGCTAACAAAAACCACATGATTATCTCAATAGATGCAGAAAAAGCTTTTGACAAAATACAACACCCATTCCTACTAAAAACACTGGAGAACGTAGGAATAAAGGGAACTTTCCATAAAATAATAAGCAGTATCTATCTAAAACCTTCAGCAAGCATTATATGCAATGGGGATAATCTAGATGCATTCCCAATAAGATCAGGGGTGAAACAAGGTTGTCCATTATCACCACTATTATTCAATATGGTACTAGCAATGTTAGCTGTAGCAATTAGACAAGATAAAGATATTCAAGGAATAAGAATAGCTAAAGAAGAAACTAAGTTATCACTCTTTGCAGATGATATGATGATCTACCTAGAGAATCCCAGAGATTCAAGTAAAAAATTACTTGAATTAATAAACAACTTTGCCAAAGTTTCAGGTTACAAAATAAACCCACACAAATCTTCTGCGTTCCTATATATTAGCAACAAAGTCCAACAGCAAGAGATAGAAAGAGAAATCCCATTTAAAGCTAGGGTAGACAGTATAAAATACTTAGGAGTCTACCTGCCAAAACAAACCCAGGGATTATATGAACACAATTACAAGACACTTTTTGCACAAATAAAGTCAGATTTAAGTAAGTGGAAAAATATTAGTTGCTCATGGATAGGCCGTGCTAATATAATAAAAATGACAATTCTACCTAAATTAATATACTTATTTAGTGCCATACCAATTAAACTATCAGACAATTACTTTCTAGAGCTGGATAAAATAATATCAAAATTCATTTGGAAAAACAAAAGGTCCAGAATATCAAAGGGACTAATGAAAAGAAATGCTTGGGAAGGTGGCCTAGCACTACCAGACCTCAAACTGTACTATAAAGCAGCAATTATCAAAACCACTTGGTATTGGCTAAGAAACAGAGAGGTAGACAAGTGGAATAGACTTGGCACTCAAGATGCAGTAGGCAAGCAATATAGCAACCTTCTGTTTGATAAACCCAAAGACCCCAGCTTCTGGGATAAGAACTCATTGTTTGACAAAAATTGCTGGGAAAACTGGATAACAGTGCGGCGGAAATTAGGCATAGACCCATACCTGACACCGTACACAAGAATAAAGTCCAAATGGGTACATGATTTAGGTATAAAGATTGATACCATGAATAAACTGGAGAAGTAAGGAATAGTGTATTTATCAGATCTATGGAGAAGGGAAGAATTCTTTACTAAAGGAGAGACAGAAAGCATTATGAAATGCAAAATGGATAACTTTGATTACATTAAACTGAGAAGTTTTTGCACAACCAAACCCAATGCAACCAAAATCCGGAGGGATGTAGTAAATTGGGAAAAAATTTTTACAGCTAAGCTCGGGGATAAAGGCCTCATTTCTAGAATATATAGAGAACTTTCTCAAATGTATAATCATACAAGTCATTCCCCAATTGATAAATGGTCAAAGGATATGACCAGGCAATTTTCAGAGGAAGAAATTAAAGCTATCTATAATCATATGAAAAAATGCTCTAAATCACTATTGATTAGAGAGATGCAAATCAAAACAACTCTGAGGTACCACATCACACCTATAAGATTGGCAAACATGACAGAACAAGAAAATGATAAATGCTGGAGAGGATGTGGGAGAGTTGGAACACTAATTCATTGTTGGTGGAGCTGCGAGCGCATCCAACCATTCTGGAGAGCAATTTGGAACTATGCCCAAAGGGCTACAAAAATGTGCATACCCTTTGACCCAGCAATATTGCTACTAAGACTATATCCCCAAGAGATCATAAAAATGGGAAAGGGTCCCACATGTACAAAAATATTTATAGCAGCACTCTATGTAGTTGCCAAAAACTGGAAGTCAAGGGGATGTCCATCAATTGGGGAATGGCTGAATAAATTATGGTATATGAATGTAATGGAGTACTATTGTGCCATAAGAAATGATGAACAAGAAGACTTCAGAGAGGCCTGGAAGGACTTATATGACCTGATGCTGAGTGAAAGGAGCAGAACCAGGAGAACTTTGTGCACAGCAACGACCACAGTGTGTGAGAGTTTTTTCTGGTAGACTTGGAATTTTTTAATAACGCAAAAACTTCTTATAAAAAAAAAAATCCCAAAGGTGGTTCTCAAGGCAAAATGCCTTCCACACTCAGAGAAAGAAATATGGAAGTCACTCACAAAATGTAGCAGATCATGTTTGTATATGTGTATGTGTTTGTGTATCATGTTCTGATTTATTATACGATTTCTTTCATTTATTTTAGTCTGACTACATAGCATGACTATAGTGTAAATATACTCAATAGGAAAGTATATGTAGAATCTATACAGAATTGTATGCAGTCGTGGGGAGTGAGGGGGGTAGTGGGGGGTAGGTGTGGGGGGGATAAAATCTCAATTGTATGGCAGTGATTGTTAAACATTAAAAAATAATAATAAAAAAAAGAAATTAAAAAAAAAGCAGTTGGAGACATGAGATTAGAGGTCAGCAGAGAGGTTTGGGTAGGAAAGGTAGATCTGAGAATCATTACTATAAAGATGGTAATTAAATCCATGGGAGCTGATGAGATCACCAAATGAAGCAGCATGGAGGAAGAAAAGAAGAGTCCCATGACATAACACTGTGAGACAAGTGGGGGTGGGGGGAGACATGGCATAGCCCAGACGGCAGAGAGAAGACAGGAAGTTTCCTGAACTCTTCCCAGTTTCCCTCTGAAAGAATGTTAAATCAAGCCTCTAAACATATTCTGGAACAACAGAACAGATTAAACAGATTCTGGAGCAACATTAAAAGATGCAATGAAACAATTTTCCAGCTAAGGATAATTTAGATGGACTTCAAGAAAGGTCTGTCTGAATTGGGCAAAAGGGGAGTGCAGCATAGCACAAGCAGGGTCTGGGCAAGCCAGTGGGAGGCTCTTAGCCACAGCACAGATGAGTAAGCGAGGTCCCTTAGGTCCTTGCCCCACAGGCCAGCTATGAGACACCCAATGCAGAAAGCAAACTGCCAGCCCTGGAACCCTGGCACCACAGGAATGAGTAAGCCAGTCCATACCTGTGCAGCCAGCAAGCCTCCAGCATGTGAGGAACAGAAAGCCAATTACCAAGCCCCTGGCAAGAAGCTTGGAACAGTACTCCCTGTGCCCCAGGAGCAGAGCTCAACTTTGAAAGTCATGAAATAGACTAAAAATGATTTAAAAAAAAACAGAAAAGAGCCCTGATTATAGAAATCTACTAGGGCAACAGGGGAGATCAAAACATAGAACCCAAACTTAGAAGAGGACAACAATGTCAAAATGTCTAAAGGGAATATGAATTGGTCTCAAGCCCAAAAAACTTTCTTGGAAGAGCTCAAGGATTTAAAAAATCAAATGAGAGAGGCAGAAGAAAAATTGGGGAAAGAAATGACAGTTATGTAACAGCCCAGAAAAGGAAGGACAAAAATTGATTGTAGAAAACAACTCCTTAAAAAAGTAGAATTGGCCAAATGAGAAAGGAGATAACAAAAGCTAACTGAAGAAAATAATTCTTAAAAATTAGAATTGGTCAAGTGGAAGTTAATGACTCTATGAGAGCTCAAGAATCAGTCCATCAAAATAAAAAGTATGAATAAATAGAAGAAAATGTAAAGTACCTCAATGAAAAAACAACTGACCTGAAAAATAGATTCAGGAGAGAGAATTACTAGACTACCTGAAAGCCACAATAAAAAAAAAGAACCTGGATAGCATATTTCAAAAAATTATCAAGGAAAACTATCCTGATGTCCTTGAATGAGAGGGTAAAATAGTTATTGAAAGAATTCACCACTCACCTCCTGAGAAAGATCCGAAAACGAAAACTCAAGGAATACTGTAGCCAAATTCCAGAATTATCAGGTCAAGGAAAAAATATTGCAAGCATCCAAAAAGAAACAATTCAGATATCAAGGAGTTATAGTCAGAATTAAGCAGACCTTAGCAGATTCTACATTAAAGGATTGGAGGGCTTGGAATACAATATTCCAGAAGGCAAAGAAGCTTGGATTACAACCAAAAATCAACTACCCAGCAAAATTGAGCATAATCTTTCAGGAAAAAAGATGGGTGTCCAATGAAATAAGGCACTTTCAAACTTTCCTGATGAAAAGACCAGAGGTGAATAGAAAAATCGATCTTCAAATACAAGACTGAAGAGAATCACAAAAATGTATATGGAAAAAATTAGTTGGTTGGTTGTCGTCTGTCTTTGAAGAGGACCAAAATGACATCACCATTGTAAAGTGAAATTTCAGTGTATCCAGCTGTGGCTTATCAGACCAATACAAGCTCAGAACACTCTACCACAGGTTGGGTACAGAGAGTCCATGTGAATATTTGGGGTAGATATCTGAAATTTGTGCATCCTGCATTTACTTTGTGCTGTCTCAATTCTGCTTTCTCAAAAAGCACAGCACCTTTACTTATGTGGGCCTGCCATGCTGAGCAGTCCTGTGCCAGTGTTTTCCATGTTGCACAGTCAAATCCAGAGTTCTTGAGAGAGACCTTGAAAGTGTCCTTGTATCATTTCTTCTGGCCGCCATGTGATTGCCTGCCCCATGCAAGTTCTCCATAAAATAATCTTTTTGGCAAGCATACATTTTGCATTCAAACAATGTGGCCAGCCCATCAGAGTTGTGCTCTCTGAAGCACAGTTTGAATACTTGGCAGTTTAGCTCAAGCAAGGACTTCAGTGTCTGGTAGGCACTGAATCTTCCTAAGACAGTTCAAATGGAAGTGATTCAGTTTCCTGGTATGGTGCTGGTAGACTGTCCATGTTTCATAAGCATATAACAATGAGGTCAGCACAATGATTCTGTAGACCTTCAGTTTGGTAGTCAGTCTAATACCTCTTCTCTCCCAGACTTTTCTTTGGAGCCTCCCAAACAAAAAATCCACCATGTTATTCAGTAAGGTTAAACTGTTTATATTGCTACATGTGAAGATGGTATTTGTAACTGTTAAGAACTGTGTCTGTACTAGGGCAGTTAGAAGGAGTATACATAAACAGAGGGTGTGGGTTGACTGATGTGATGAGGTAAAAAGTTAAAGAGTGGAAAAAAGGGATTATACTGAGAGAAGAGGAAACGGGGAGGCAGAATAATGTAAATTCTATCAGGTGAAGAGAAACAAAAGACCTGTTATAGCAGAGGGGAAAAAAGGAAGGGGAAGAGCATTGTTTGAACCTTACTCTCATAGGATTTGGTTCAAAGAGGTAATTACATACACACTTAGTTGGGTATAGAAATTTTTCTTACCTTATAGAGAAGTAGAAGGAGAAAGAGGAAATAGAAGGGGGGATAATAGAAGGGAGGGCAGATTGAAAGAAGTGGTAGTCAGAAGCAAAACACTGGTGAAACATGACAGGGTGAGAGGAAAAAAAGTATAAAAAGGGGGAATAGGATGGAGGGAAATAATAGTTAGTAATCATAACTGTGAACGGATGAATTTTCCCATGAAATGGAAGCACACAGAGTGGATTAAAAAGCGAAATCCTATAATAGGTTGTTTGCAAGAAATACATTTGAAATGAGAGATACACACAGTGTAAAAGAAAAAGACTGGAGTACTCTTCAGCTGAAGTAAAAAAAAAAACAGGTGTAGTAATCCTGATCTCAGACAAAGCAAAAGCAAAAATAGATCTAATTAAAAGAAAGGAAACTACATCTTGCTAAAAGATACTATAGGCAATGAAGCAATATAAATACTAAACATATTTGCACCAAGTGGTATAGCATCCACATTCTTAGAGGAGAAATTAAGTGAGTTACAAGAAGAAATAGACAACAAAACTATACTAAGTGGGGGACCTCAATCTCCCCCTCTCAGAATTCAATAAATCTAATCACAAAATAAAAAGAAGTTAAGGAGGTGAATAGAATTTTAGAAAAATTAGATATGATAGATCTCTGGAGAAAATTGAATGGGGACAGAAAGGAATATAGTTTTTTCTCAGTGGTACATGGCACTACACAAAAATTTACCATGTATTGGGGCATTAAAAATGTTATAATTATTTGCAGAAAGGCGGAAATGTTAAATGCATACTTTTCAGATCATGATGCAATAAAATGTATGTGAAACAAAGGGCCATGGAAAGAGACTAAAAATTAATTGGAAACTAGATAATCTAATCCTAAAGAATGAGTGGGACAAACAACAAATCACAGAAACAATTGAAGGAGGGGAGAAGGAAGGGAAGAAAGAAGAAAAATTTGGAAATCAAAATCTTAAAAAAAATGAATTTGGAAACTATCTTTATACGTTTGGAAACTATCTTTATATGTAATTGGAAAAATTAAAATACTGCCTAGTAGGAAAAAAATAACATCTATGGCTAGTGTGAGTGATCTGGATGAGGATCTAACAAAGGAGATTAAGAAGGAATGGTAAGATAGGTGGGAGGAGAACCAGGAGAGAGGGGGTGTTCTGAAAGCTTAGAGAGAAGAGAGTATCAAAGAGGAAAGAGTGATCAACAATGGCAAAGGCTTGGCTGTATCTCTCTGTTGGTGACTTCTTATGGGTCCCAGCTTCCTCCAAAGCTCTCTCAGGGGTCTCTTCCTACATTAGGACTTTCCAGATTCTCTCTAATTGTTTTCACACGTATATTAATATTGTGAGGCAGATAGGTAGGATAGTGGCTTTAGCACTGGACTTGGAATAAAGAGGATTCAAGTTCAAATCCTGTCCTTGTCACTTTCTAGTTACATGACCTTGGACAAAGTTATTATTTTAAGCTTTACCCTCTCAGTCTCAGTTTCCCAATTTGTAAAACAAGAGTACCAATAATCTTTACTTCCCAGAGTTGTTATGAAGTTCAAATGAGATGATATATATATGTTTTGCAAACATTAAAGTGCCATGTAGATATTTGCTATTATTGGCTCTCACTATTGTTTTGTATTTCATCGTGCATAATTTTATTTATTCATGTTCATGTCCTATTCAGCAATAGAATGAGAGCTGATTCACAGGTAGCACTGGTTACTTCATATAAATACTGATTTCAACCTTATTACACAACCCATTAACTATAAGAACTTTTGTTCAGAGGGAATTTATGCTAAGGGACTAGGAAATAGGCTTGCTCTTTAGGAATGCCATTCACTTCAAAATTGAACAAATTCCAAGAGCTGCTCTCCAGTATTGCTCCACACTCAAATAACCATTTCAAAATGGCTGCCTCACTCTCATGTGCTATCACTCAAGGAGGACACAGTATTAAATGCAGGCCTCTTCACTGTGTGCTCCTAGCCTGCAAGAGTGCACAGTATGGGAAAGGCCCCAGCACAGTGGGGAGACTCTGGTTCAAAGCTTGGCTCTGTGAATTCCTGGTTATGAGGCTATGAGGTTATGAGGGAAAATCTTTTAACCTTTCTAGTTCTCAACAGTAAAGCAAATATGATAAAGCATGCATAACTTCCCCTGCTGGACTTTTAGTAGACAAGTGCTTTATAAATCATAAAATGCTATATAGTATAAGGGAGATGGTGTCCCCAAAGTCTTAGAGAGGTTTAATGCTTTGTAATTAAATCTTAAAACTACATTGAGACTTTTGGGATACTATGTATAGGTTGGTTGTCCTTGAAATTTCAGTGTGTCCAACTGTGGCTGATCAGACCAATACGAGCTCGGAATGCTCTACCTTCCACAGATTGGGCACAGATAGTCCTTGTGAATATTTGGGGTGGATACTCCAAATTTGTGAATCCTACATTAACTTTGTGCTATCTCAATTCTACTTTGCTCATAGGGCACAGCACCCTTTCTGATGTGGGCGTGCCATGCTGAGTGGTCCTGTGTCAGTATACAGAATGAATGTAAAGTCCAATATCCTAACCTCTGTGCTGCAATCTGACATGAATGGAGAGCCAGTTTTTAAGTCAGGAACCAAGCCTTTCCATAACAAAGTATTCATTAATTGGGTTGTTATTGATTATTAGCTAAAGATTATATAATTTCCTACCATTTTCAATCTCATATAAACCATTTGGTCCTATGCAGTAAAGTTCAGCTTTCCAGGAAGCTTTCCTTCATCCCCTGTTAATGCTCTTTCTGTGCTCAAATAACCTTATATTAGACTTATTTGTATCCTCATTAAGTTCCCTTAGAAGAATATACTCTTCTAGAGGGCAGACATTATTTTGTCTTGTCTGGTTTTTATCCTTGTATGACTGGGCCAGTGAGTCAGGTTGGGATAATGGATAGGGCCAGCCAGCTTCTGAGTCAGGAAAACCTTGGTTTAAGTTCATCCTCAGACAATTAATTGACGTGACCCTGGCAAGTCACTAACACCAAACCTCACAACCCCAGGGAACTCTCTTAATAGTAAAAGGTACAAGGCAAGGTCTATTATGTATTGGTAGAAGGGAGTTCCCTAAACCATTGAAATCTTAGGTAATAGTCCTCAAACTCATAGATAAAAGTGTTCAGGTTGTACCCCCATTCTTTGTACGCAGTAAGGGTTTAATATTTGTTGAGCTGAATTTATAGCTCTCTACATGGAATATGTAATAAGATGGGATACACAACACAAGGCAACAACAAAGCAAGCCATCCTTTCAATCAATGAATTAATAAGGATTTGTTAAGGATCTAACATATGCCAAGTTCAACGTTTGGCACTGGGAATACATGACCCAAAATGAAACAATTTCTGTCCTTAAGAAGCTTTCATTCAATCAGGGGCCATGTTTATACATACACATAGATGCAAAATTTATGCAAAATTGCCAGGCCTAGAGGCCTGTGTGGGCTACCCGAGTCTACTTACCTCACCTCCGAGGTCTTCGGTTGGCCAAAACCGGATGCTCATATGAGAGAAAGGACGTTCCAGAGTCGAACAAGGGTTGAGCTTTATTTCAGGATCTAGTTACAAGTGCAGGGAGGTCTTCCTTAGGAGGAAGAGGGGGAGATTTCCTAAGGAGGCTAAGATCTTAAGGGATTGGAAGTAGAAGTACAAGCGGGGAGAGAGGGGGAGGGGAGAGAGAAGAGAAGAGAAGCGGAGCCTACTGTCCTCTTGGCTCCTTACGTGCTAAGAGCTTTCAGGCTTCCTCAATCCTACTTAACTCTCCAGCAGCATAGTTTGCATCTAAATACCATGCTGTTAGATAACAATAGTGTGCCCAGATCTGGGACGACCTCGAGGGCAGGGAGACTCCACCCATCACGTATCTCCCGGGGAGAGGCGGAAATACCCGAGCTAGCCAAGCTAGCTCAGTCTGACCTTCTCGAATCCCCGCTGTTCATGGAGGGCCTCGTAAGACTCTAAGATTTAGAAGTCCCACTTTTACCCCCCGAGACTGTCCACACGGATTTGAGCTTCCAATCCCAACACAAAATAAATGCGAAGTGATTTTAATTGGAAGTTAATCTAAGAGAAGATCTTTGGAAAGCAGGCTGAGGATGTACCATTCTATTCTTCTGCTTGGATTCCTTTGGTCTCATTCAACGCTTTGCATATTATTGGTGCTCAACAAACAATTGTTGCATTTAAATTAGAATCTCCACTAGTAACTCTCAAGCAAATGGGTCAGGTGGTGAAGTTTCCCTACCTCTTTTCCCTCCTCTCTCTAAACCATCTTGAAATTCCGAAAGTCTAGATCTGGTCGAGTCAGTCCCCCCTACTCAAATATCTTTGGTAGCTCAAAATCATTATTGTAGTTGAGTTGTTTCAGTCGTCTGACTCCCCATGACCCCATTTGGGATTTTCTTGGCAAAGATCCTAGAGTGGTTTGCATTTCTTTCTCCAGCTCATTTTTATAGATGAGGGCACTGAGGCAAAGAGGGTTAAATGACTTGCCCAGGGTCACAATTAGTAAAGTGTCTGAGGCCAAATTTGAACTCAAGTCTTCCTGACTCTAGGCCCAACACTCTATCATGCCATCTAGCTGCCCAATAACTGCTCAATATTGCCTTTAGGATAAAAGAACAATGACAAATTTGGCATTTAAAGCACTTCACATTTGGCTTCCTATATCTTTTGCTTATCTTTTTTCATGTCAGTCTTCTCTGTAGACTCTCTTCTACTCACTCCACCTACCTTTGGTCTCCCACTTCTGTGGTCTTTGCAGAAGTGATCCACATCTGGAATGTGCCTTCTTCCCATGGAGCTTAGAATTCTGAGCTTCCTCAATGGTACAACGTTGGTAACCTCTTCTACATGATGATATATCACATATTAGTTGTTATAATTGTTCTGAGGCAGCTGGGTGAGATAGTGGGTAGAGCACTGGAATTGGAATCAAGAGCACTCAAGTTCAAATCCTGGCTCTGACACTTCCTAGTTTTCTGACCCTGGGCAAAGTCACTGAAACCCTCTTGGACTCAGTTTCCTCATCTGTAAAATGAGGTAGTAAGAGTCCCTACCTCCTTGGGATGTTGTGAGGATCAAGTAAGATAGTGTGTGTAAAATGCTTTGTAAATATAAGAGAGGTATATAAATGTTACCATTCTTGTCCCTTTTGACATTGCTTTGAATTTCATCATATTTAATTTGTACTTATATCCATGTCCTATTTACCAGTAGAAGGAAAGCTGCTTGAGAGAAAATACTGCTTTGTTTGCTCATTTTTTAGTCTTTGAAACCTCAGTGTATGGCACATAGTAGGCACTTAAATACTTTTTGAATTTAATTGAGAAGTCAGATAGAGGTGTTTATTAAGTAGTCTTAATGATCAATGTTTATAAATACGAAAAATATGAAAAAAATGTGGGAACCACCTCTGCGCTTCTCTTTTTAGACAGACAGACACACACACACACACACATACACACACCCCTGAGGCAAATACTGACTACTTTGTATGGTGACTTTTGCCTCTTCCTATATTTTCCCAAAGAGAATGGTTGTATTCAAAGCAATTATCAGTAAGAAAGTAATAAGTTGGAAGAGCATAGCCTTCTACTCTTCACAGGTATGATCTCATGCTAAATATCATTTAGCATCTGTTGAATATGAACAAGTACATGGTCCTAAGCTCCACCTTGGACACTCCTATGTCCTTGGCCTGCCTTCAATTCTGGCATCTGCTTAAACAAACAAAACAAAGAAATGCTATATCTTTACATCCATGGAATTGTCAAGATACTATGGGATAAGTACCATTGAGATACATACAAACATACCTACCTCACAGGGGAATTTGCTGAGAAAAGATTTTGTAAATTACAAATACTTCAGCAGACAAAGATCTGTAATTTCTTGAAAAGGGCACTCTCCCCCCATCCCCATGCACATTGCACCCTCTTGACAACTTGGTAGAAAGTCGCTCAGAATGGTCATGTCCTCAAATTCTATCACTAGGTGGTCAATTTGCTGATTAGCCACTTCAAACTTAACCAGTCTGGTTCTCAGATTGTGCTCATGTGATCTGTCACTGTCATCCACCGTGCAAGTCTTTCCAGGTGGTTTGAATTGCCAGGGTTTAAATAGCTATTAGGAAGCCAGGGTCTTCTCTATGCCATGCTGAGCTAATAGAGGAAGAATTAATTACAGGCAAACTCCATAAATATGGTTTAGAAATCTGGGCTATTATCGTTAAATGTGAGCTGAATATTTTGAGACAGAGACATACACACACAGAGACACAGAGAGAGAAGAGACACAGAGAGAGATTCAGAGACAGAGAGAGAAGAGGAGAAATTAGACTTTATACTATAAAGCAAGAGACAATATAGCATAACAGAGGAGTGAGCTTGGACTCAGAGTGGTCTGGGTTCAGATCCTACCTCTGATACGTAAAACCTGTGTGATCATGAGCAAATCCCTTAACCTCCTCTCTGTGCCCTAGCTGTTGCTCAGCTGTTTTTCAGTCATGTCTGAGTCTTTGTAACTCCATTTGGGATTTTCTTGGCAAAGATCCTAGAGTGGTTTACCATTTACTTCTCCAGCTCATTTGACAGATGAAGAAACTAAGGTCAGAGTTAAGTGACATGCCCAGAGTCACGCAGCTATGGAGTATGTGAGGCCAGATTTGAATACAAGAAGATGAGTCTTGTTGACTCCAGGTCCAGTGCTCTATGCTCTAGGTTTCACAACACCATAGATCTTTCCTGGTAGAGGCAGCATCCTCACTGGCAGCTACCTACACCCATGAAATCCAAGTCTCCCTCCACCTCCAACCCCAGTCAGACAACGTATCTTCTGAGTTTGGAAGGGTATTCCTGTCTCAGTGCTCCATTTTCTGACCTCCTTTCTCTTAAATATGCTTATGAGACCATTCAAGAAATAGGGAGATGTTCTAGGCTATGTAATTATCAGTTGATAATGTCTACCTTTTTATCTCCTTTCACTGGAGCTGGGTTTCTAATATCTGATCAATTCAGGGATTTAGATGAATGCTAAGACTCATGACTGACAAGTAGAATGTTATGTCTGGGGAACCCAGGAGTGATGCTAGCTATTTGGGGAGACTCTGGAACTTGAAAAAGAGGCCTCTTTTTCAATGGATGACAAGTCATCTTTCTGAGAGGTTTAGTTTTGTTTGAGTTTGTCTATAAAGATGTACTTCTCCCGGGGAAGATACATGACTTTAGATGAATTCACACTCTGGTCTTCTTCCCATTCCTTGCTAGGTCACACCAGAAATAAACACAGGAATAACCACATTTGATTTCCAAATTGGAGTCAGTACAACATTCATCTCTGCTTTTAAATCTACTGCTCCCCTTGTTGAGAGACAAAGCAACTTTATTGGGGGAAAAATAAGGAGGAAAATCCCTAGCCATTTCTTGACTAAGATATATTTACAAGTCATGAATTGTTTCCATGAATAACATTATACCTCTAATTTCCTATGCTAAAGAACCTTGACCAGGCTTCTCTAATTGACTCTGAGAACCTGTCCATGAGACCCTCTTGACAGGTTCCATGGTCAGTCTCCCACTGAGAATATTCTGCTGTTACATAGTTGAGGGAAGAAAAAGCTAGAATCATCTTGGAAAAGTATAGGGAAATACTTGAAAAATGTCCCTTAAATTATCTTCCCAATAAAATGAGAAAAGGACCCCAAAGTAGCAACTACATCATACCTCTCCTCTATTTCATTATCACCTTCATTTGGTATATATTGAACTGCCTGTGGGACAGAACATTCAGGGCTGGAAGGGACCTCAGAGGTTTACAGGTATGAAAACTGAGACATGACTCCAGTTGGATTAAGTGACCTGTCCATGGTTACCCAGTAACCTTGTATAACAGATTAGAATCCAGCTCCTACTTAGTGTTTTTCCCCATTGTTCTTAAAACATTTGTTTGGATATCTTGCCATCATCTCAGACTCGACCCACCTCACACCAATCCTCTCCTCCACCCAGTCCTTGGTTCCTGTAGGCTTGTTTTGCCAACTTTTTAAATAATGCCGGTAGCAAAGCAATTCTTCTAGTTTCCCAGGCTCAGAATCTGGGAGTCTACTTTTCATCTCCTTTATTTAATTGGCCACAAAGGCCTGTTAATTCTTCCTTCAAAGTATCTTTTAGCTTCCCATTGCCATCATCACCAATATGCCCAGACTACAACATTAGCATCCTACTCTTCCTGCTTTCAATCTTTCCATCTACTCTGAATTCATTACTTATAATATTTCCCTACTTCCTGAAGGGGGATTTCCTTAAATGTCTTTACATTCCCCACACCTGCCTAGCACAGTGCCTTACCGAGTATTATGTTATGTTTGTTGAATTGAATTAAATCACCAAACCTATAAAAGTATATACATTACGTACATCTCTTTATCACTTGCTCTCATTCATATTATCTCTTTTATTAGAATGTTAATGCATTGAAGGCAGTTTTCACATTTCCTACACCTATGGGGGCCACATAAGCCATCTTTTTCTTTCTCCAAGAAGTTTGTCATTCAAGAAATCCATTTCACTTTGTAGAGGACCAGGTCTTACAGGATACTGGGCAACTCTAGCGCAGCCATCCTAGAGAATCATGCATGGCTGCATGATTCTTGGGTAAGAAGGGAGGGAGGAGAATAAAAAAAAAACAAATCCTCTTCTTTACTGTCCCCTAAGCATGAAGGAAAGGTTATAGTAGGAGAAGAGCAGAGATCGTCACATAGTTGAGGGTCCTCCTCTGAACCTCCCAGACTCTTGACATGACATTGAACAGTATACTTTACTCAAGGTTTCTTTATGACTGCTTAGGATAATAGCTCTTATACATGAAGAAACTAATGGCCCTGGGATATTAAGTGCCTTGCCCCAGGTTACACTGTTAGTAAGTGGTGGGGACAGGATTCAAAAACCCAGGTCCCATGGCTCCCTCTACTTTTCTACTGTCAACCTTCCTATCAATCATCACAACCTTTGGGGAATAAGTAGCTGATTGATATTATTCTAGCTTTAGAAGTAAGGCAGTTAGGATGCAAAAAGAATGAAATGGCAATAGAATAAGAAAACTAAAGCAGATCCAGTTCGGTAGTTTATCCCCAAGTCTTCACTCCATGAAACCAAGCTCTCCATCCAACTCTTCTGCTAATAGCTGATTACATAAAATACAACATGAACAGAGCACAGCACAGAATGTCAGACTTTCAATATGTTGAGTAGTTTTGCTGAAATATTTTTTCCCCTCAGTTTCATTCTTTAATATGATATGCTTCAGAGAAGAAAGGATTTATTGAGAAATGTAAGCAGTATAAAACCAAAGATAATCAAAAAAATTCTTTGAAAATTAAAGTATTAAAATTCAATGTGAAATTGTGTTTCTCTGTTTACTGATGAATCCATTTTTTGAAAGTCTTCTACAGAGGCGACTGGTACAGTAGATAAGGACGGCAGTGGATCAGGAAAAAACTGCCTTCAAGCTTGTCTCAGACTATGTGGTTTTGGCTGCATGATTCTTGGGTAAGTTACTCAATACTGCAGTGCAGCAGGCAACTCTATAAGACTCCAAGTCAGGGCTTCTTAATCTTTGGCAGTCAAACGAAGCCTATTGGATCCTTCTCAGAAAAAGCTTGGTTGCCTACATTCATAATTCACTGAAAGAGTAAATTTCAATTCTAAGTCAATGAAAATAAAAATGTCATTTTCTTCCATCCATTTATATGCTCTTTGCATTCCATTCATGGGGATCTGCGGATCCCAAATTAAGAATATCTGCTCTAAATAACATGCGAGTTGTACCACAAACTGATGAAATGGTAGTTTTAGGCCATAAAACTCCCCAAAACAAATTTTAAAAAAACCGCATGCATATTTCTATAGCATCAAAGTTCGTTAAAATACATTTATCATGATTCTGCAGTATAAAGGGAGCGGGGGAAGGCGGGAGACAGCGCAGTTTGAATCGCGGTGCGCCAGAGCAGTAGCTGGCGGAATCTCTGCCTGAGTGTTCTCTTGGTCCACTCTTGGCCATGAGCGTGTGTGTGGGAGAGCTTCACACACACAACTCAAAATAGATGGCAGGAGGGCTGGGAAGGACTCCAGAAAGGCCAAGACAAAGGTGGTTTCTCGATCCCAGAGGGCTGGCTGGCAGTTTGCCATGGGCAGCATTCATGGGCATCTGAAGTTGCGGACAACGAGCCATGGGCGAGTGGGTGCCACAGCCACTGGGTACAGCGCAGCCATCCTGGAGTATCTGACTGCAGAGGTCCTGGAGCTGGCAGGAAATGCATCGAAAGACTTGAAAGTGAAGCGCATCACCCCTCACCACTAGCAGCTCGCCATCCCTGGGGACGAGGAATTGGACTAGTTGATTAAGGCCACCATTGCCAGGGATGGTGTGATTCCATACATCCATAAATCTCTAATTGGAAAGAAAGGAGAACAGAAGACTGTTTAAAGGATGCCTGGATTCCATGTTATCTTAGGTTTCTAAATACTCTTAACAACTGTTCATTGTTGGTGATTTCTAGTGGACTCTATCTCTGTGAAAATCACAATTTTGCCTTTTTGTAATTTTATTTTGATTAATTTGGAAAATGACTTAGCTTTCCAGTCAACTAAATTTTTGTGTTGAGATCTTAACCATATTCAAGTGTTATTGTGCCTTCAAAGAAGCTATTAATTTTGAAGTAGTGGGTTTTGATTGAGTTTACTGTTTTTAAAAATTTGTTTGGATATTAATTGCAATGCAGAAGTTATAGTAAAAAACATTTGGCTTTGTACAGACTTTTATTTCCACTCTGGTAGATAAGTTCAATAACGGTCATATACAAAAAAAAATACATTTATCATTATAGGCACAGTCACAAACATTTCAAGGAAAGCACTAATTTAGTTATTACTCTGAGTTAAGTGGTGCTTTATGATATAAAAGAAACATAGCTTTAGAATCAAACTATCCTAGATTGTAGGGTGGTTTGTAGTTGCATTGAGATGCATGTGAACTGAAGAACGTGAAAAAAATGTTCATTGCTAAAACAGTAATGATTTCTGTTTTGTTTTCAAACAGGAGTCTGGTGTTTCCCTGTACTTGGTAAAACAATGGACATAACACAGAGCTAGACCATTTGGTCTTCTTGACTTAAGTTTCCATGCCATTGAAATTTCTAGGGTCATCAAGGTCACAAATCATCCTAGAGTGGGTCTGATATTGACTGCTTAGGAGAAAATACCACACGTAGGGAGAAAGTACAGTTTGACGCATCACTCTTTAGTACTTGCTAGGAACTTGGAATCTGTGCACCAAAATAGAAAATATATGCTCACTAAATCATTGTAATTTGCATTAATAGACAACAGGGAGTAGTGAGTAGAGAGTCAGTTTTGGAGGTTGCAAGGCCTGGGTTCAAGCGCCACCACTAATATATACCGACTGTGTGATGCCAGGCAAATCCCTCAGTATTTGAGTGCTCTCTATAACTCAGACTACAAGGCGTAAAGAAAGTGATAATTTGCATTGACAAAAGGAGTTTCTACAATGGGAGTTTTCTCTTAATATCAATGAAGTTTCCATCTACTCCCTTTCTCTAGTAATACGGCAGAAAAGTAGAGTGGGCAGAGCACTGGCTTTGGTACTCACAAGACCTGAGTTTGAGTCCTAGTATTGCCTCATTATCTTTGTGACCTTAGATAGTGACTGAAATTTACTAATTTGAGGTGTGTGTGTGTGTGTGTGTGTGTGTGTGTGTGTGTGTGTGTGTGTGTGTATGGAAATGTAGAGGTCCTGGACTTGTGATTTCTTTGATGTGAATTCTTCCATTCACTGGTGCAAAATAACAACTTCTCTTTAACTTGGTACTTAGAGAAGTAGTCTATAAAATGAGAGATATAGACTGACCAGAAATGGCTTAGGATCCACCATTCCAGAGGATGGGAAGACAGAGCACATCCCACCTTCACAGTTGTAGCCAGTAGGACTTGACTCCAAAACAACCACACTCGCCTACATCTTCCAGTACCTCCCTTATCCTGTCCTCTCTCTCTTTGCAGGCTCTCCAAATCCCCACTTCTGACATATGTTGGTCCCTTAGGTCACATAATCTAGACTAATTTGCACTCCCCAGCTCCACAGGTGCCATTGGGAAAATTCTTTTCCTACCACCTTCCCTTCAGAGCACATTATGACTGGGGCAGGTACCCCAGCATATGAGAGTTGGCAGTATTGTCTTGTAGGTTTTGCTCTCCAGAGCAGTGATTGATAATTAAGACCCCTTCCTTTCTGCTTTTTCTTCTGGATTCACTAGGATGAGCAGGTAGATATGAATTGTGACTTGGATCATGGAACACAATACCTTATTTTTCCCTCCAAACTCAGAATTCTTCTAAACATCCTATCACTCAAAGATACCATTAAGCTTCCAATCGTCATGTTGGCAACCTTGATGGTATACTTGACTGAATTTTCCTTCATCCCACTTGTTCAATCTGTTGTCTAATGTTATTACTTCTACCTCATCTCTCACTTCTGTTCCTTTTTTCTTATCACCTCTCCCCTGGATTTTTGCAGTAGAATTTAAACTGGTCCCATTCCTCAAGTGTCCTTTTTCCAATCCATGCTCCATATAGCAGTCAAAATATTTCTAAAGTCCAAGTATGACCATGTCACTGCCTGAGTCAATAAACTCCAGTGGCTCCCTATGACCTTTAGGATCAAATATTTCCATTTTTTCCCCTCATCTTTTTAAAACCTTTCTTTTTCTTATTTTATAATGTATCAAGATTATTAGTGAGTACATGTAAATAATTTATAAATAAATATTCATATATCAAGAGTGCTTGCTCAAGAATTCTTATCGACAGGAGTACACATTCAAAAGAGGTTTCCTGACCATAGTGGTCTCCAAAGAGAGTTTTAGGCATCTCCAAGATTAAAATCAAACTTGGATCTCAGTAGAAAACAATCCTAAGTTATTTCTTGCAACAATTCATTGTATTTCTTTTTTGGGGGGGAGGGGGAGGCAAAGTTAAAATGCTTTAGCTCTTAATGCCATAGTATTTCACATCTTGGAACCCCTCTCTTGAACATCTTTGTTTTTTGACTGGATTCACTGATTGGCCTTTTGAGAGATATTATACAATTCCTTGGAGACTGCACATAGAATACAGCCTAGTCTTCTTTTCCCTAGATCTCAGATGAATCCATGCTGATCAGTTAGTTGCTCAAAGCATAAAGCAGTCCACTTAGGGTGGTGGGTACAGGAAGAAAATATTAAAACTTTTATTTATATTTAGTTTTTGTCTAAAATGTAAAGAAATTAAAAGTGGCTAGTGTTTAATATACAGAATGACACTAGCAAGTGTTAAAACAATGTACTGCTATAATAGAGCAAAGCGTAGTACGTAAAAGATGCACCTTAGACTCAAGAAAAGCTGGGCTCAAATTCTGCCCGCCAAATATGGCCGTGCGACCTTGGTCAAGTAATTACCCTCTTGGACAGCTGGTGGTCACCGAGCTCCTTTGGGCATGTAAACGTTTCTTTTAAAAATTAAGCATGTGCACTGTCTAAAATAGGTATATTCATTTCCTAATAAATAATATATTACTGTATGTTAAATAAATTTATTATTACCTGTGCTATGAAAAATACAAAACATTTCAAAGGCAATTAAAAAATAAGGTAAAGATGAAATAAACTTCATTTTAAATAATTATTATGAAACATTTATGTAACAAGTGTTAAAATAATTATTTTATTTATTAGGCACACACTTTTTGCTCTTGCTAAAAATTATTAGTATTAGTAAAAATAATTTAGTGAAATTCAAGTGGTGGAATATGATCCATTATTTATTATGAAAACCTCGTGTTTCAGCAATGGGAAGTTCTGCTTCACGTTGAATCAGACTATTTTCCACTTTGTTTTTTTCTACTTTTGTTCTGTTTCTTCTTTCACAACATGACTAATGTGGAAATATGCTGAACATAATTGCACATGTATAACCTGTATAAGATTGCTTGCTGTCTTGGGGAGGGGGGAGGAGAAGGAAGAAGGGAGAAGGGAGAAAAGATTGCAACTCAAAATCCCATAAAAATAAATGTTGAAACCTACCTTTACATGTAATTGAAAAAAATTTTTTTTACATAAAAAAGAAGGGGCCAGGTGACTAAGTAGCAGAGCAGTTAGAACAAATATGACCTTGGTCTCTACACTTGGGTTTGGCCCCCTGTTTTTCACTCTGCTTAGCCATTGGCATGAGGGAATGGAAGAGATCTAGGTTTAAAACAAACCAGCAACAAAGCTGGAGAACCCCAAACCCTCTGACTGCTAATTATTAGGCAAACAGCCATTACCTAGTTCATAATTTAACCTCTAGAGATGCAAATTGTGGAGCTACCATTAAACAACCATTGCTAGTCTCAAGAGTGTGGGATAGTGCACCTACTTCCTTCTCCTCTAAGGTGCCTCTCTCTGTTCTAGGTCCAGACATGAAGTCTGGACCATGTCCATTCTTGGGGAGTCTGGTCTTTAATGAGAGGGGAGAACTGGATGCCAGCTTGAATTGTCAGTGTATTACATATTGACCTTGAATTCTGCTTCAAACTCTTCAGTTGTTTGACCCTAAGCAAGTCACTTAACCTCTGTGTCTCAGCTTCCTCTTTTGTAAAATGGGAATAATAATAAACCTACCTTACAAGTTGTGAGGATCAAAGAAGATAGCGTCTATACTTTATAAACCCTAAGGCACAAATAAACACTAGTTATTATTGTTAAATGATAGATCAAACCCAAAACTAGGGTTAATAAAGAAGAAAAAGAATCCATGGGAAGATGTGACATCCACGAGTTAGGGAGAAGGAACTGAAAAGAGTTGATTTATATTTTAACTATCAGTACATGATTCTTTTCCATTTTCCATTTATCTGTAATCTATTTTCCCTGAAAATACATGAGATTAACAGAACAGGATTCATAGAACATTCTTTGTAGATATCCTCTATCATAAAGGGGAAAACATCTTTATTATCACAGTAGCCTTAAATATGGAAGCAAAATGATTCTGGCCAAAGCTCAGTAAGTGCTGTGTGTTAAGTTCTGCCCCATGGCAAAGACATGATTGGCTGGTTTTTCAAAATCTCTGGATGAACCATGCCACTTATTTAGACTTTTAACCATATCATAGCCCATTGGTTTGTGTGCTTCTGGTGTTCAGGATGAATGAAAATCAGTTGTTTTCTAATTGGCTTGATGCGGTTTGACTTCTTATATATTGGACTAACCTGTAAGTATGTGTATTTATAGTACCTTCATAACTTGCCAAATAGTCGCAACTTCAGAATACCTTTTCCTTTCAAAAATACTTCAACATTTGATAGTACAAATATTTTGGCAAAGAGGAAAGCATTTTACCAAGCTGGTGGCATTTAAATTATTTTATTGAGATGGCATGGGCCCAGAATGCTTGTTGGAATTTACAAATGTGAGTTGATTTATATTTTACTTTGTAAACTAGGCCCAAGAGAGTGACTAATTAGATCCATGACTCAAAGCCATAAAGGGTACTTATCAATTCAGCTCATGAAAAGACCAGAATGATCAAAGCTGAACATCCATCTTCTTCTTCATCCAAGGATCAGGGGGTTAAGTGCTGTTTGTCTCAAATCTTTGGCATTAGCTCCATCTTTGTAATGAGGAAGACAATTAACATCTACAGGCATTTGCTTTTAGTATGTACTGTATTAATTAGCAGGATCACTCAATTAAATAACATTTGGTGAACTAAACTTCCTCTCATTTTTTTCCTCTTTAGTCATATGTACAGAAAAAAAATCAAATTGAAGAATGCAGATGCACGTGTCACCTGTACTCTGTGCAAGGCTGAGGTCACTTTATCCACATGATCTCTTGATCCTTTCCAGTTTCATTATGAACCTGATTATTTGTGCATAAATTTCCCCTTTTAATAATGAACAGTTGTTATTTGGAAGCATCTAATTCTTCAACAAATATTTCCTACAATTCCTACTAAGTGGTATTCAGTGGTAGGTATTGTGAGACATAGACATGGTAAACTCAGTGTGTCCAAAACTGAACTCATCATCTTTCATTTCAAACTCTCCTTTTGTCCTTAACTTTCTTATTACTGTCAAAGACACCACTATCCTCCACGTCACCCAGGCTCATGATGCAGGGGTCATTTTGGACTCCTTACTATCACCTTCTCATATCCAATCAATTGCCAAGTCTTGGTGATTCTATGTTTGTAACATCTCTTGTCCATATCCCCTCTCTCCACCGACATTGCTAGAAGGTCCTCATCACCTCCGTCCTTGACAATTGCAATAGCCTTCTGGTTGGCTTCCCTGCCTCAAGTCTCTTCCTCTCTCTGGACAGAAGAGTGTGATACCAAGAGGGTACCATGAGAAGAACACAGGCTCCTCCTCAACTCCTTCACCCATCCCCTTCACATTCCTTTTGTGTGTTTTCTTCCTCCCTTAACGTATAAGTTCCTTGAAGACAGAGATTCTCTCCCTTCTTTACTTTTGTGTCCTCGGTGCTTAGGACAGTACCTAGCATGTGGTACATTTTAAATAAATGTCCTTTTCTTTCCTTCATTTCCTTTTCAAGGATTAAATGATCACTGAGATGGGTGAAGAATTTATAAACTGCTCTTCTTTTGGCTGAGAAAGCAGTTGTGACATAATCAGGGAATTAAGAGACAAAGAAGCTCTTTAGCAAAGCAGCTTGGCACCTTCTGTGCAATGTAGAGGTTTGGAGAGTGTTGGGATTGGAAGCTCAATTCCGTGTGGACAGTCTCGGGCGGGTAAAGGTGGGAGCTTCTAAATCTTAGAGCTCTCACGAGACCCCCCCAGGAAACGGCTGGGAATCGAGGTGAACCGAGCTATCTCGTGTATTTCCGCCTCTTCCCGTGAGAAACGTGATGGGAGAGAGATCTCCCCGCCCTCGAGATTGTCCCGGATCTGGGCACACCTAGTTACCTAACAGCACGGTATTCAGATGCAAACTATGCGGCTGAAGGTTAAGTAGGATTGAGGAAGCCTGAAAGCTCTCTTAGCACGTGAGAAGCCAAGAGGACAGTAGGCTCCGCTTTTCTTCTTTCCTCTCTTCCCTCCCCCTCTCTCCCCACTTGTACTTCTACTTCCAATCCCTTAAGATCCTAGCCTCCTTAGGAAATCTCCCCCTCTTCCTCCTAAGGAAGACTCCCCTGCACTTGTAACCGAGACCCTGAAATAAAGCTCAACCCTTGTTCGACTCTGGAACGTCCTTTCTCTCATATGAGCATCTGGTTTTGGCCAACCGAAGACCTTGGAGGTGAGGTAAGAAGACTCGGGTAGCCCACACAGGCCTCTAGGCCTGGCAGGAGAGTTGCCTCAAGCACTGAAAAGCTTAAGTCACTTGCCCAGGGTCACATAGCCAATATGTATAAGAAGCAAAAGTAGATCTTCCTGGCTTAGAGACCACTTCTCTACCACTAACTGTGGAAATGCCTTGAAGTTGAAGTTTATATCACTCTGTATTGGGAATTCCCCACCTTTTTGTCATGATCCTTTGAAAGTCTTATAAAGCCTATGGGCCCCTTCTCAGAATAATATTTTCTTAAATACATAACCACATATGATTGCAAAGAAAATAAATTATATCAAAACACAGTCATCAAAATATATTTTAAAAATCCAAATTTATAGACCCCAGGTTAAGATTTGCCCTTCTCCCCAGCTATGTATCATATATTTATGCGAGATTTTGCCATTTCCCAAATTCCTCATCTATTTCCCAGGTGTGTGTGTGTGTGTGTGTGTGTGTGTGTGTGTGTGTGTGTGTGTGTGTGTGTGTTTGAATCATTTGTCTCCAGATGAATCATCAGAAGTGGGTAGTGGTCAAATATGACAGGTATCTAGAGGATCTTTTCATATTCCAGATAAATGTCCTGGGAGGTTTTGGGGTATGTCTATTATTCAAGCTACCTGGTTGCCTTGGTACCCACCAGCAGGAAGTCACTGTTGATCTTTTTCCCCTATGACCATTAATAGACCCCCTTTTCCCTAGCATCCCTATGCATGCCCCTCTTTACTGCTTTAAGCACTAGAAGTTGCTTCCTCCTCTAGAAGCTGAGGTCTTCCCTCTATTTGAAGGTCCATAGCTTTAAATGTTCAATGGTTCTTTTCCATATGATCCAAAGTTCATAGGTCTAGAACTGGAAGAGATCCTGTAAATTATCTAGTCTAACTGCCTAATTTTAGAAATGAAGAAATTGAAGCACAGGGAGGTCAAATGACTTCCCCAAGGTCATACCAATGGAAAACTTCAGAGGTGAGATTAGAATCCAGGACTGAGTCCAGAGTCAGTGTTCTTCTCATGGTACCTTCCTGGTATCACAGTCTTCTGTCCACCCACCCTCCTATTACCACCATCACTAACAAAAACAAACATCCTCCTCCTCAGATAAGATTCCATTCTTCTTCAAATTTTTTTTTGTTTTTCTCTTTGAAGAGCAACTTTCATCCTTTCTTTGGGATCTCTGAAAAACTGAAAAAAAAAAACCCCACTTTCAAGAGAACCCATTTTAATTAGAGCTTCAATTCTCTCTTGCCTTCTCTGTATACATGTTGTTGATGATGATGATCCTTCATAGTCAAAGAGGACCCATCAGGAGGGTGTTGTCTTGACTTGTAAGTGAATTGGTTTTAAGTAAGGCAGAGCTGTGCAAAGTCATCAGCCTCACTCTCTTCTCCAGAGTCACAGTCCAGTAGCAAGACAGGTCAAGACAACTAGTGATGACCCCGGATGTTGTGGGAGACCTTGACCTTTTTAAACTAGCGTCTTTCTCAGGACTCCTTTTGTCTGAGGTGGCACTATTCAGCAATTAAAGGCTAGGTAAGAATGGAAGCACAAGATGATCTCATTTGCCTTCACAAAAGAATCCTATGTATAGGCACAGACTAAAGGGAGCAACCACTAGAGCTGTTTGTTCTACTGGTAACAGAAGACAATAATACCCACATCCTTTGGGACAATATCTGAGGCACTGACTTAGACAGAAACACAAACATACAGTAAAATGAATGACTTTACATCCAGAACTTCAGGGGTGGAGTTCCTTGGAGTACCAAGTGTGATATGAACTCCATTGCTTTCTGTGCCATGGACCCCTTTGAAAGATTTGAAGTTTATAGACCTTTTTCAGAATAATGTTTTTAAATACACAAAATACATAGGACTACAAAGGAAAATATTGAGATACAGTTATCAAAAGTATTTCTTTTTAAAATTTATGGATACCATATTAAGTACTCTTGCTGGGTGACAGAACCAAGAAGGCGGATTAGAGGCAACAACGCAGTTGAACTCTCCCAACATTCTCCTCCAAATAATTTTAAAATAACCAGGTAAATCAAGTTCTGGAGCAACAGAGTCAACACAAGGTCAAGGTGAGACATTTTTTCCAATCCAAGGTTGTTTAAGAGGTTGTCAGAAGAGGCCTGTGATAGAGGGGTAGGGGTTGACCTGGAGCACTCATGGGAGCACCAGCAGTGAGTGGACCTGTGGGAGTAGGAACTTCTGAAACTCACAGCCCAGAGATGGTAAAGGGGTTTGGTGACGGTCAGGCAATTGGTAAGAAAGAGATTACAGGGTACCCTGAGCTGGCAATGAACTCAGGACCTTGTTGTATTGGCCATATACAGTTGTAGGTAGCAGTTCCAGGGGAGAAAAGCACCAGCATTTGTGACCAAAGCTGATCAGGGACCCTGATTATACTTCCAAGTAAGAGAGAAGCTCTTATACTTGTGGATACAGAAAGAAAGGGGCTCTTTTCTAGGCAAAGGCTAGAATACAGACTAGGAGAACAGTGACCACAACTCTCCTCAGATCATAAGACTTTGGAAGCACTGAAAACTTACAGACCCACCCAAGACTAGATCTGAAAAACTAGACCTGAAGTTTGGGCCAGTCTCACTCCACTCCTTACCCCAGGAACATAGCCCAACTGTAACAAAGTTAAAAGTTGAGAAATAGGTTGAAAAAATGAACAAATAACAAAAAAGGAACCTGACCATATAAAAGGTACTATGGTGACAGGGAAGATGATGAAACAAACTCAGAAAAACAATAAAACAACAATCAGTAAAGCCTCAAAGGAGGAAAATGCATAAAAATGCATAAACCCAATAACAATTCCTGAAAGAGCTAAAGAAAGAGATTAAAATAGTAGAGAGGAAAAAATGGGAAAAGAATTGACAATAACACAAGAAAATTATAAAGAGAGAGTTAGTAGCTTGGTAATAGAGGCATTAAAAAATACTGAAGAAAATACACCTTAAAAAGCAGAATTGGCCAAATGGAAAATGAGGTACAAAAGCTTACTGAAGAAAATAATTCCTTAAAAATTAGAAATGGACAAGTGGAAGCTAATGATTCCATGAGACATCAAGAAACGGTAAAGCCAAGTCAAAAGAATGGAAAAAATATAGAAGATAATGTGACATATCTCATTGGAGAAACAACTGACCTGGAAAACAGATTCAGAAGAGATAATTTAAGATTTAATGGATTTCCTGGCAGTCATAATTAAAAAGAATCTAATCATCTATTTCAATAAATTATAAAGGGAAAACTGCTCAGATATCTTAGAACCAGAGGGAAAAATAGACATTGAAAAGTTCACTAATAACTTACTGAAATTCTATAATGAAAACTCCCAGGAAAATTATAGCTAAATTCCAGAGCTCCCAGGTCAAAGTGAAAATATTGTAACTAGCCAGAAAGAAACCATTCAGATACCAGGGAGCTACAGTCAGGATTATACAAGATTTAGCAGCTTCCACATTAAAGGAGCAGAAAGAATACTCTCTTCTGGAAACCAAAGGAGCTAGGATTACAGCCAAGAATAACCTACTCAGCACAACTTGATATAATCCTTCAAGAGGAAAAAATAAACATATTTAATGAAATAGAGAACTTTTGAGCATTCCTGATGAAAAGATCAGAGGCTGAACAGAAAATCTGACATTCAAACACAAGATTCAAGAGAAGCATATAAAGGTAAACATGAAAAAGAAGTCATAAGGGAATTTTAAAAGATTAAACTGTTTACCATACAGGAATGTAATGATACAAGTAATTCCTAAGAATTTTATCATTATTAAGGCAGTTAGAAGAAGTCTACATAGACAGAAGGCATGGGTACAAGTTGATTGTGTTGGGATGATCTCCAAAAAATAAAAAATAAAGGATTAAAAAGAAAAGGACGCATTGGGAGAAGGGGAAGGGAGAGGAAGAATGGGAGAAGCTATCCCACATAAAAGAAGCATATAAGGAAGAGATTTTGCACTGGAGGAGAAGATGGGGGATGGTGAACAATGCTTGAACCTTACTGTCATTGGAATTGGTTCAAAGATGGAAGAATATTTATACACATTCCACTGGGTATAGAAATCTATCTTACCCAACAGGGAAGTAGGAGGGGAAGGAGATAATAAAAAGAGAAAGGATGATAAAAGGGAGGATGAATTAAGGGAAACATTAGTCAAAAGCAAAAAAAAAAAAAAACTTTGGAGAAGGGACAGGGTAAAAAAAAAGAGAGGATTAAACATAAAAATAGAAGATAGAGGGAGATATTCCATTAGTAATCATAACTGTGAATGGGAAGAAATTATTCAAAAAAATGGGACCAGAGAGCAAAATCTAACAATATGTTGTTTAGAAGAAACACACAAAATAGAAAGACACACAAAGTTAAAGTAAGGGGCTGAACACATATATACCAAACTGAAGAGCATCCAAATTCTTAAGGGAAAAGTTCAATGAGTCATAGAAAGAAATAGATAGTAAAATTACACTAATGGGGGCACCTCAACTTTCTCCTCTCAGAACAAGATAAATCTAACTATAAAATAAATAAGAAGTTGAGGAGATGAATAAAATTTTAGAAGTGTATGACACATGTATGATCATTGGGGCAAGTGATGCGCATTTCACCTTTATAAAAATTGACCATATACTAGAGCGTAAAAACTTGACAACCAAATGCAGAAAAGAGGAAATATCAAATGCATCCTTTTTGATCGTAATACAATAGAAATTACATTCAATAAAGGGCTATGGAAATGTAGATTAAAAATCAATTGGAAACTAAATAATCTAATCCTAAAGAATGAATTGGTGAAAGGACAAATCATAGAAACAATCAACAGTTTCATTAAGGAGAATGGCAACAATGAGATAACATACCAAAATTTGTGGGATGCACCTAAACAATATTTAGAGGAAAATTTATATTTCTGAATACTTACATCAATATAAAAGAGAAAGAGCAGATCCATGAATTGCCCATGCAATTGAAAAAATAGGGGGGAAAAGACCCCTTGCTTTAGTTGCTTATTCTGTCCCTATTTAGTCTAGAAGGACACTAATCACACCATCCATACCAGATAATCCTTGACTTTGGCTTACATATCATCAGTCTTATTTTTTTGGTAAGAGGCATGGTAATATCTGGGACATAAGAAAGTTTTTTTTTTTCCTAGCACATCACCTGTTTTGAAATTAAATGCTAATCAGCTGAGACAGTCTCAAGCTAATGACATTAGTTTTTTAGTTTATTCAATTTACATTCATAGTTATGATTACTAATTGTATATTTCCCTTCATCCTATATTTTTCAGTTTATTCTAGTCTCTATTTTTACCCTGTACCTCCTCCAAAGTCTGTTTTGCTTCTGACTTTAATTCACCCTCCCATTTATTATACCCTTTCTTCCTTTCCTTACTCCTTTCCCCTTCTTCTTCCCTGTTGAGTAGCATAAACTTCTATACCCAACTGAATGTGTGTATACATATATGTAGGTAAACATGTATGGACATATCTCCATATGTATATATGTATTGTTGAATATATATACACATATGCAATATATCTGCACATATCTACATATACACACATATGCATGCATATATTCACATGTATATTATTTCCTCTTTGAACCAACTCCAGTAAGACTGAGGTTCAAACATTGCTCACCCCACCCCCATTTTCCCCTCCAGTGTAAAATCTCTTCCTTTTATGCCTCTTTTATGTGAGATAATTCTCTCCATTCTTCCTCTCCCTTTCGCCTTTTCCCAATGCATCCCACTACCTTGCCCCTTTATTTTTTTGAGATCATCCCAACTTAATCAATTCACATCCATGCCTTCTGTCCATGTAGACTCTTTCTAACTGCCTTAATAATGATAAAGTTCTTAGGAGTTACTTGTGTCATCTTCTCATATAGGAATGTAAGCAGTTTAACCTTTTTTAAGTCCCTTATGGCTTCTTTCATGTATACCTTTTTATACTTCTCTTGAGTCTTGTATTTGAATGTCAGATTTTCTATTCAGCTCTTATCTCTTCATCAGGAATGTCAGAAAGTCCTCTATTTTATTAAATATCCATCTCCCCCTAAAGGATTATATTACGTTTTGCTGGTAAGTTATTCTTGGTTGTAATCCTAGCTCCTTTGCCTTTTACAACACAATATTCTAAACCCTCTGCTCCTTTAACACGGAAGCTGTTAAATCTTATGTGATCCTGACTAGCTCCATGCTATCTGAATAGTTTCTTTCTGGCTTCTTTCTGTTGAGTGTCTCCATTTGTAAATAAGATGAATGGTTATCTTGTTATTTCTTACTTCTTTTTACTGTGCTTTATAGACAAATTCCCTTCATCTCAAACTTTTCTACCCACTCTTCTCTTTCTTATTTTGTTTTAACTGAAACTGCGGACTGCATTGAAAATTATTGAAACATTGAAAAGCTTCTCTCAGAGGACTTATCCTACACCTTAAGTCAATGATCAAGAAAGGCAGTCTCCTTCTTACTTCTCCTCTGCCTTCAAGTAGGCAAAAATCTTTTCTTGAGCATGATGGCCCAGGTCCTTTCTTGAACTAAAACTGTCAAAAATTCAAACTCTACTTCAGAGAGCACAACTCTGATGGGCTGGCCACATTGTTCGAATGTCAAATGTAAGCTTGCCTAAAAGACTATTTTTATGAAGAACTCACACAGGGCAAATGTTCACATGGTGGTCACAAGAAGTGATACAAAGACATTCTTAAGGTCTCTCTTGGGAACTGTGTGACATGAGAGACATTGGCATAGGACTGCTCAGCCTGGTGTGCCCACATCAGAGAAGGTGCTGAGCTCTATGAGCAAAGCAGACTTGAAACAGCTCAAAGGAAATGCAGGATGCACAAATTTAGAGTATCCACCCCAAATAATTCACATGGACATTCTGAGCTAGTATTGGTCTGATCAACCACAATTGGACACACTTTAACTTGGCTCTAGCATAATGATGTCATTTTGGTCCTCCTTGGGGATGAAGGACAATGAACAACAAATCAAATGAGATTATGCACGTAAAGTGCTTTACAAACTTTAGAATACTACATAAAAATGAGCGATTGTTATCGTAGTCTTATTTCTTTCTTTTTTATCACTTCCAGACTTCTCATGAGTGATCTACTTTCACCATCTCTGTTTATGCTATGTCCACTTGTCCCTCAGTGCTCTAAACTCTAACATCTATTCCTGTTCCTTTACTAAAAACAATAGCTAAGTTCCTCAAGATTTCCTTCTTGTTAAGTTTGATTCCTTTTTGTCACCATGCTCTTTAACCTCTATGCAGCATTAGATACCATTGATTATTCTGTCCTACCTGAAACTCCTTCCTTTCCTCTATGACACTTTTCTCTTAGCTATTGGACCACTTCTCTTTTTCCTTCTTTATCTTCCCATTGGATGGAAAAAGCATATTCCCAAAGCTTCATTATCTCCTTCTGTTCTTGTTCTTTCTTAAAGAGCTCACCCAATAACCCTGGATCATTTTCCTCTATTACTAAGTTACTGGAATTAGGAAAGTCACTTAAAATCACGTACAAAGTTATCAACATAGACTACATGATTGCTAAGGTCTTTTCCACATAAAATAGCATGTGACTATATCATTTCTTTCAATCATGAAGTTTGTCAGTGTTGTAGAAAAACACCTTACAGAAATTCTGCATGGTAAAATAGAAAGAGCTGGGTTTGGAGTTAGAGAATTTGTGTTCTCATCCTGACTCTGAATCTTACTACTTGGGTGACCTAAGTTTATTTTTAAATCAATTAAAAAAACATTCATTAATTGAAAGAAACTGTTCTAGGACTGTGGATACAAATGGGAAAGAATCCCAGCCCTCAAGGGGATTACAAATCAATAGGGTGGAGGATATAATTTTGAATATAGATAAATAAATACAGGGTATTAGATATGCATATTCATTACTGTATGTAGGTAAATCTAGGACATATATGTCCATATTATGTATTCATATATAATATATACATACAACATATAAGATAATGTATGATCATATGTATACATATATATGAATACTAAACATACATAAATATAGGGCTTATATATGTACATACAAATTAGATATAGAGTAAGTGGTTAAATTATTTTATACTCAAGTATAAAGAAATGAAACTTGTTTACAGATACACCTTTGCAAATGTACAACTCTAGGGTCAAAAGACCCCAGAAACATTACAATTACAAATCAATTACAAACTGGAAAAGTACATCCCATCCAGTGATGGGTAAAATTCATTAGTACTGGCTATTTCTACATGTCATATTCTGCTTTGTCCATATGGAGATACGGGCCTGGTCTTATAGCTTTTCAATTTTTCAGTATTCCTTCCTATCTATAAAGTGAGATTATTGAGTTAGATCTTTAATATTTTTTCAACTATGATCTCAGTTGATGAGAGGATTCCTTAAATGTTTCTATCTGAAAATAACCTTGAAACACAATAACCCTTTCCCTACCCCAGGCTAAGGCAATCCAAAGCAATGTAAAAGAGATTAGTCTGATCACCCACATTAGAAAAACAAAGTGGATGATAAAGGCATAATTTTCCACACTGAGACTTGCAGCTAGATAGCCAGTCTGCCACATTAGCCTATCAGTATTGTATGTCTTGGACATTTACTACAGAGGAATGATATGCTTCGCCCAGAATTGAGTAAGAGAGTGGGCTGGGAAGTTATGCGGCACATTCAATGATTTTAAATTGATGTCATAAAAGCCCACTTCTTTTATATTTGTACTTTCTTGATGCTATCTGGTATTAATTCATGGAATACTATAATCTTGGAAGAATTTAAGAGATAGCTCAAAAGGAAAATACTCTCCTATTGAGCCTAGATCTCTGATCTTGGTAGCCATGTTTTGTCATTTTTTTAAAGTAATAGCCCAAGTTTCCTTTAAGATATCAGTTTGGTCAATTGTTTTATTGTTAAATTATTCCTAGTTTAGCTACAAACTGCTCAGTTATGTTCAATTGAACAAATTATTATTTATGAAGTATTAAGTGTTTTCTAACCCTGGGTATTATGGTATTTTTCTCTATAATTATGTCCTGCCCTTAAGGATTTCCCTCTCAGGGAGGTAAATAAGAGGGGAGAGCACCTGTACGGTCACGTAGCACCGACTGAATGGATTCACTGCAAACTCTTACCACTGAACTGGTATTTTTTTTCCTTTCCGATTGACTCTCTCTCACACTTCCTAATGGAACTTTTCCAGACGTCTTCTCTCCTCAGTGCTCCCCTTCCCCAAGCACTGAGAAGAGAAGGTATAAGAATTTGTGGATTACCCTTCTTAGTGAAAACATTAAGGTCCAAAGAGGATAGAGTTATTGAAGCAGTATTTGGAAAAGGAAATGCAGACTTTGAAGAGAATAGAAAGGTTTTGTAAAGAGAAGGCAGAGGAGAGGAGGCCATATAGAAGAGGGATCCAACTTCTGTTTGACCTAAGAGGCAAGAAAGGGGAGCAGTGAGCAGAAGTGGTAGAGAGTTTGATTTAGGCTCCATCTAAGGAAAGGTTTCTTTGCAGATAAGATGGACCCCAAAGTAGAATGGATTGTCTTGGGAAATGGTAAATTGCCCTCCTGAAAAGCCTTTACTGAAGCCTAGATGACTACTTTGGAGGTAGTTATAATTTGTAGATAGGTTATAACTTCTAATCAGATTTGGATGGGATTAGTTGGCTCTAAGATAGTTTCCAAGGCATTTTTCATGTGTGTGTATTTCCATTCACATGCTTGTGTGCATGTGTATGAAGGCACGCAAACTATGTGAGGTGATGCAAGTGCCCAGATTCCATCCACAGCCCCTCAGATCAGGATTCAAAAGCAGAGGAGGAGCTAGGCAGCTGCAGACTTCCTCTGTGATGCAATGTCTCTCATACTATGCACTGAGACTTCGTATTGTGTCCTAACTCACTCTACTGTTCCCTTTCCTTGCTGTTCAAGGTACTATTCCCATCAACTCACTCAGCATATATGCTTGCTCTCTGCTACTCAAAGTCTCTAAGCTTTGCTCTGCAAAGATGTTGGCTCTCCCTCCAAGTCCCTTCTTTCACCTTACTCCCGGCAGCTTTCAACCACTCCACAACCAATACTAATCCTAAAGCGACTTCCTTATGCACTTCAATAGGCCCAGGAAATGAGTGGGGAATGACTGACAGATATTAGTCCCTGTAGCCTTGGACACACAGCTCTTTTTCCTTCCTCTGTCAATGACAACTGGAAGGTTAAAACTAGAAAGTCACAGAGGAAAGTTGCTGTACCAATGGAGACAGCAGCTATTGAGGGAGATATAGCAAGCCAAGGGTACATGCAAACACTATTACCCAGGCATCAGCAGATATGATTAAGGTTCTGGACCACAAATGATGTGATGAGACTAACCAGAGGTCCAGGAAAGTCAAGGAAACCAAATCAAGCCAGGAGCAGTGCAATCAACTGAAAGATAGATTTGTTATCATAGCAGTATTTCTCAATTGCCAGTTTAAGGATGGGCAGCTATTTACCACACTTTTAAAAACAGGTCTTTCAATTTGTAATCACTGTTACTCATTACCTCTTTCCCCCTTTACAACCAAAGGTTCTTACTTCTTACAATTGGAAAATCTTAAAAAAGATATCTGAGCACCTGGCTCCTGCCACACCAGTTCCCTCTGTCTTTGTGGCTCCCCATCCCATGAGGCAACAAGATTTGTCCTGATGAGACTGGAACAAAAATCACTGCAGCCAAGATTTTAGATATTTTACTGGTAGTTTAGTGCTACCACAATATCCTTTTATGTTTCTTTTTCTTTCTTAAAGGAACCAAGGTCTCAATAGCCAAGACCCAATTGGAGTATATATTTTATACTCCATCATCTCCACACATTCTGTTCCTATGCTAACATGTGATAGGCATACAGCACTTACTTCTGATTTGTTCTTGGTCCAGATATGTGATTTCACTCCTATTGGTTGATGTGGTGCAAAAACTCCCCTGGCCAATGCAGATCAGAAATCTTGCTGCAAGTTACAATCGGAAAGGGTTCCTGCGGTCATCTAGCTGAGGAAAATGAATATTATGTTGTATTATTTAAAAACCCACATTACCCTGAGATCCATCCTTTTCCTCATTTTGTCAGACTCCACTTCTGAAGGGCAGGAGGTTTCTGAAGGGCTTGATCAAATTATATATATATGATCACTCTCAGGCCTAAGGCATCTGCTCATTAGCCAGCTTGGGCTGGGCCCCTCCAAGTGGTACCCTCACTTCTATTTACTCCATAGAGAACCAGCAAGAGCTAGGTCCTCTCCAAGGGACAAGTTTCCTGTCTTTGTTTCCTAATCAAGGTTAAGGATGACTTGATCTCCAGAAAGAAGGCTAAAATTTTTTGGGGGGGGAAACCTCAAGGAAATAGTTTTTGTGTTTTTAGTCAAGATTGCTAGAGGCAGCTGGGTCTCATAAAGCAACTACTGTTCCTTAAGCATCAGAGAAGGACATAATCAGCCACAGCTGAAGGCCAGCCCATTTTCCCCAGCTCCAGACTAATCCTATCATCTGAAGATTAGTCCCACCCTTTCCTCTGCCCCATGGGGTAAGAGGGGGCCCGCCCCAATAATGAAGTAATAGGAGAAGCTGAGAATTCTCAACCCTTCTCCTCATTAAAATGTCTGCCAGTTGAGATTGCCTTGCCTTCACCAGTACATCCAAATGATATACGGTCATGCCAATCAGAAGGAAGGCATAACTAGGGTTAAAAGGTCTTTGGTCATCAAGAGAGGCCACTGACCCAATGTATTCATTACTGCTATCCTAACTAATAAACTGAATATGCTCAGAACTTAGTCTCACAATACAGAACATACCTACCTTGACATAGTTGTGTAAGAAACAGAACTGCATGGTACAGGGGAGAGAGTATTGGGTCTGGAGTTAGAGAGTCTGGCTTCAAGTCCTCCCTGGGTCTCAATTTCCTCAAAATAAGGACGTTGAACTACAATTCAGGGTTTCTTAAACTTTTCCCACTGGAAACCTCTTCAGCACTTCTTAAACTGTGAGTCATGACCCTAGATGACCACCTTGTACCTAGAGATCCTTGAACTAAATTATCTATGTAAAACATAAAGGTTTTTTGTTTGTTCAAAACTGAATCTGTGACTTACATTGTATAGGGTACTCATGAAGTGGAAACAGCCAGTATTAATGCAAATCAGCATCTGCTCTGCTACTTACAATCTTAAAGAGCTGTTTATAATAGTGAGAGGTTATGACTTGTCTAGAGTCACATAGTCAGGGGCAGGACTTGAACTAAGACATTCCTGATTCTAAGGTTGGCTCTCTACCTGTTGTGTGATGTGGCCTCTAAATATAGAATGTCCCAAAAGTCCCAGTGCAGCTTTAGGCCTAGTAAGATTTAAATGGGCACTAAGATACTCAGTACTGGGACTATCAAATGATAAAACCTTCTGCAAATTTTTGATATTATGATTCCTTAGAGGTTTTGTTTCTCCCTGTCAGTCTTGAGAAGACTTGAAAATTTCGCAGTTTGTGTTCCCAGAGGGACAATTATGACTCACTTTTCCAGGATTCTACTGGATAAACTTGAAGGGCTAGTACTGTTGATGCTGAGCCCTCACTGGTGTGCTTCTCAATGATTATCAGCCAGTAGTTTCAATTAGCTTTTAATAAATAAAAAGCATTTAATAAGAAGGTATAGAAGGAAGTTAGTCTAAAACGTTTTCTTCAAACCAGAGGCATGTTCTGCCCTTGAACATATAACATCCCTGGGAGAGAGGCTCAAACTTGTGGTAAAGTATTAGTAAGGTATACATGGAACAAAGGGATACCTCATAGTCACTAATGACTGAGAGTTCTTTTATTTCTTTGTGGAGTTTTTATATGGTTCCCCTTAGGGAATTCTCTGCTGGACTCTGAGAGTGGGTGCCATTTTGGGGTTTTTAGTTGGCATTTTTCTGTCATGAGGGTCAGAATTAATGAAGCTGCTACCATCCTCAGGTCTTTCCCATCTGACTGCAGAGACTTCCTCTGCCACCACCTCTGCTTACCAGTTGGGCCTCTCCCAAAAGGACACAGCCACCAGATGTCAGGGAGGGAGAAGAGGGAATTCCTCTGGGCAGCTTGGCTAGAGTTCTTTATTTACCACACTGGTTTACTTCTTGGCCTCGAGATCCCCACTTGGGTTGTTTTGTAAACTGCACCAGAGGTGTGTCTGATTCTTTCAGTCAATTTTGAGCTATTTCTTGTGTGATATCATTTGATTTTATCCGATGATCAAAGCATTTTATCTCTTTCAAATGTATGTTTACTCCTTCCTGACACTTTTGATAAATTCAATAGAACTATCTTGCCTTTCTGTTAACTGGGGGTGAGGTGGAATTACCCATCTTTACAAAGGCATTTCAGAGACCATCCAGCCCCATCTTTGTTTCAGTAGGAGTTCTCTTTACAACATCCTCCAAAGTTCTATTGGAACAGTGGTTGGCTTCCTCTTTACTGACAGAGACATCTGTCAGGACAGGGAGCTTTGAGAACTTTTCATTAATGTATTTCTGCATCAGTATGAATTTATTATAATAATGTGTCAGGTAAGAATAACAACTAATAATGATAGCGATTATTTATCCAGAGCTTACTGTGTGCTGGTGGGACAGGTCGGTTTCACAGTGAATAGAGTGCCAGGCCTGAAGTCAGGAAGATTCATCTTCCTGAGTTAAAATATGGGGTCAGACACTTACCAGCTGTGTGACCCTGGGCAAGTCATTTAACCCTGTTTGCCTCAGTTTCCTTACCTGGAAAATGATCTAGAGAAGAAAATGGCAAACCACTCCAAGTATCTCTGTCAAGAAAACTCCAAATGGAGTGATGAAGACTCTGACACTTCCAAAAACTGACTGAATAACAACAAATGTGCCAAGGACTGTGCTAAGCACTCTACAATTATTGTCTCATTGGACTCTTGCCATAACCATGGAGGCAGGTGCTCTTATTATCTCTATTTTATAGATGAAGAGATGGAGGCAAACAGAAGTTAGATGTCTTGTCCAGGGTTACATAGCTAGTTAGTGTCTGAGACTGGATTTGAATTCAGGTTTCCCTGACTCTAGACTTGGCTCTCTGTCTACTGCTCCACCTCACTGGAAACTAAAGTTTTACTTCTCTTTTCCTTCTGTTGCATCACTGTCTCTTCCCAATGACTTTTTTTTTTTTATTAAACTTTTAACATTTATTTTCACACAATTTTGGGTTACAAATTTTCTCCCCTTTTTTCCCCTCCCCCCCCAGACCCAAGCTTTCTAATTGCCCCTGTGACCTATCTGCTCTCTCCTCTATCCCAATGACTTTTTTTAAGCCAACAAAATTCTGTCTTATAACATAAACACATTCAAAACAACCATAACTATATCTAGCATTTAGGCAGTACTTTAAGGTTTGCAAAGCAACTTTATGAATATTTCATTTTATTTTCACAATAACCCTGGGAGGTAGCTACTCTTATTATCACCATTTTACAGATGAGGAAACTGAGGCAAACAGCCATTAAGTGATTTGCCTAATGTCACTCAGGTCTTCTTGACTCCAGGTCTAGCTCTCTATCCACTGTAAAAACTGGCTGCCAGTTTGGCCATTTATGAAAAGCATGCCTCATTCAGCCCTTTCGGTCTGCCTCCTCTCTACTGAGAAACAAAAGGTATGCTTCATCATCATTCTCTGAGGTCAGAATGGGTCAGTGTACTGACCAGAGTTCTGAGGTACAATGGTCTTATTTTCTTCTGCATTATTGTGGTCAATGTGTACATTGTTGTAGTTCTAACTACTTTGTCCTATGTGTGTTCATAAAAATCTTCTCAAGTTTCTCTGATAAGTTGTTTTTTTCTTCAAAACAAACTAATCAGCAAATAGGAAACTGCCATATACATTAACCAGAATGGCAATCCATATTTTCAAATAAAGGTGATTTTATGACACATAACCAATGGAAAGAAGCCTTGTCAGTCAAAGCCTCCCATTTCTCTTCCAGCTTTGGTCTACAATACAAATTTTTCATCTTTCTTTCTTGGAGTCACAGGAAGGCCCTCCAGGCCTTAGATTTAGGATCCTAAAACACTACAGGCTGAGTTCAAATTTCACCTGTGGCATCTGTACAAGTTGCCTCTCTCTGACCCTTTATTTCCTAATCTGTAAAGTGGTAGGGGTGGGGATGGGGTGGGGATGGCTGATTAGATGTATTCTAGACCCTCTAGGTCTAAATCGAAGATCTACTCTTCTACATCACTGATCACTTTTCCCCTCTGAATTCCCCTGACATCCATTTTCCTTTTCAAATCCTTAACTTTAAAACTTTTTCTCAAACAGCTGAGCAGCCTCATAGACATTATCTAGTTATGAATCTATGCCACATTCCTATGAGGCAGGAAAGCAGAAAGTATTTTCATGCTCATTTCATAGATGGAAGAACAGGTCTTGGAAGTGTAAAGAGACTTGCCTTGGGTTACTACCAAACCTTAGGGGCTTTGTCTCCAAATAACCTAGAAAGATGACTGGTATAGTAGAATATAAAGGACAGATAGAAGTTGGGGAAAAAGGAGTTAGAATAAATCCCATTGGGGCTCCTGTGCCAGTGTAGGCTGAAGGTAACGAACCTAAGGCTGAGGGTCTACAATAGGTGACACTGGGAAGAGAGATGAAGATTCAGATGTATGGAGATTCATTCATTCAGTCAACATTTACATTAATCTACCACATTGCAGCTAGGTGGTGCCACAGGGGATAAAGGGCCAGGCCTGGAGTCAGGAAGAAATTTTCCTGAGTCCGTATCTAGCCTCAGACATTTGTGTGACCTTGGACAAGTCACTTGACCCTGTTTGCCTCAGCTTCCTCATCTGTAAAATGAGTTGGAGAAGAGAATGTCAAACCACCCCGGCATCTCTGCCAAGAAAACCCCAGATGAGATCACGAAGAGTTAGACATGAGTGAAAAAACTGAAGAACACCCCCCTGGGGAGTGATATCAAATTCAAATATGAAACAGTCCTTGTTTTCACAAAGCTTAATTTAATGGAGAACCCACTTTGGATGTATTTATTTATCTGTGAATGTACTGCTTTCCACAATGGGATGCAAGTTCCCAGAGGATAATGCACCGTTTCAATTTTGTTTCTTGGTTAGAGGTAGTGTGGTAGAAAGAGTCCTGATTCTGGAGTTACAGGACCTGGATTCAAATCCTGCCTCTGAGACTTAGTACCTGTATGACTGGACAAATCATTTCCCTTTCCTAGGTCACCTGGTAAAGAGTAGCTAGACCGTGCAGTGCCTGGAGTCCTGGCTGGAATCAGGAATCCAGCCTCATGCACTAGCTGTGTGACTCTGGGCAAGTCACCCTCTTTTTTGCTTCAGTTTCTGTTAAATGGGGATAATTATAGTACCGACCTCCTCCGGTTGTTGTGAGGGTCGAAAGAGATAATAATGATAAAGTGCTTAGCACTTAGCAAGCAGTGTATGAGTGCCAGTGGTTATCATCATCATCGTTATCACTGTTATTACAGGACTGGACAAAATGACCCTAGGTCCCATCCAGCTGCAGCCCAAAGATTCTATACGTCTGGTACAGCGAATGGTTTATGCTGTTGTTCAGTCATTTCAGTTGTATCTGACTCTTTATGACCCCATTTGGGATTTTCTTAGCAAAGATACTGGAGGGGTTTACTATTTCTTCTCCAGGTCATTTTACAGATGAGGCAACTGAGGCAAACAGGGTTAAGTGACTTGCCCAGGGTCACACAACCTAATGCCATATTTGAACTCAGGAAGATGAGTCTTCCTGACTCCAGGTCTAGCACTCTATCCACTGCACCTACCCAATAAAGACTTATTGAATTATATTTTCACCAAACTGGTCTTTAATTTGACACTGATATTTCCTCTTTAGGTATTTCATATTGTTGATCTCTCCTTCCTCAGGAGGAGATTTAGAACAAAGAACTAAAAGAAAGCTAAAGTTGCTATAATTTGTTACAACAGACATAACAAGATGGTTTCATGCACATGTGAATGGATCAGTATCCACATCTGGTCTAATTTAAAATATTTCAGGGGGTTATACTTGGAGTGGTCTTTGGGCTGTCTTCCAACATAACTTGTGATTGACTAAAAATATTGGGTTGAGCACTGCTCACTCAGGAGTGACCATCTAAAGTTTCCAGTCTCAAGAAAGCATCTTCTGTAAAGATAGGCAATCTACTGTGGACTCTTTAGCAACAAATTGGCTCCCCAGATGAGTTTACTCTGCACCTAAAGCCTCAGGATTGGCATAAAAGTTTACAGTGGGAGAAGTTTTCAACATTCTTTGCACCATGGGTGAAGCTAGCCAAGTTTATCAGCATGTCACTTTGAAAAGCTTTTAACTGACCCACAGAATGGAAATTAAAGGGAAGCTAAATTTCTTTTAAAAGAAAATTTAATGTGATGGTTCATAAATGCTGACAAATTGAAAGTTAAATCTTTAGTGCTAATATTTTACCAAGATTTTATAAAGATTTTACTAAGCAGATGAAATGTCAAAGTTTTTCGTATCTGAAATCATGCCAATATGTGTGGGAGAAAGCGGAGATCCAAATGTCTGCAGAACACATTAATATTAACATCACCTAATACATTAATTACAAAAACACTTTTTTTTGGATCCTTTACTACATTGTGTATTTGGATAGGAATACCTTCTCCAAATATTTTGGCAAGGGGAAATGGATGCATTTTAGCAAGTATTAAATGTTATTTAGTAACATAACTTGGAAATTCATATTTTAAAAAAGTTTGTGACAGTATTTATTTGAGGAGAGAGTTCTAATAAGAAACAGTTTATATATAATACACATGATAAGAAACAGTATATATGTACATGTATACATATACTATGTATATATTATATGCATGTGTGTATATATATACACGCATGCATGTATGAGAGAGAGAGAGAGAGACAGAGAGAGAGAGAGAGAGAGAGAGACAGAGAGAGAGAGTGAGATCTAAATATTTAGAAACTAAGTATTTAGAATTTGCCTCCTGGAAATTTGGGAGTACATAATTTCATGCCCTTCATTTTTTTTTTTTTTTTTGCCCTGGACCAATTGCCTTTAGGGACCTTCAAAGTACCTTTGACAAGAACATCTAGTGAACACAATTAACATTAACTTTCAGATGTGAACTGGGGTGGAGGTGGGGGAAATGTACATATAACACACTTTTAAGTTTAATCCAAATTATTCACATTTTATCTATCACTAATCAGCAAAACAATAAATCGAGCCCTGGTTTGTAGTATTTGCTGATTTCTGAACAGTTCACATGGAAATTTAACAATCAACTCAAAGCAGGTTCCAGCACACATTTTGGTTTACCCTATGTCAGTGTTAACTACGCTCCCATCTCCTCTCCTTGGCATATTAGTTGAAGGGAAGATATTTGAATGGGAGAGACTCTAAACCAATGTCCACGGTGGATCAGTGTTTCTCTTCCATTGACTTCCACTCAAAAGTTCATTATAAAGTTGTCACCAGTCTACTTGTTTTGGACATAGTGTACGTATTGTCCCCCCTTTAAAATTCAAGCTCCTTGGAGGAAGCAGTTCTAGTTTTGACTTCGAATCCCACTGCCTGTACATGGCATAATTTAATAAACGCTTGTTAATCCAAGACTGCTTGAATTTAGCCCCTCAGTAAATGACACAAAACGTGCTAGGATGAAGTGTCCTGAAAAGTTGAAGAGCCCTGGGAACCCACAGACAGAGACTGAGAAGCTGCTGCTGTTTAGAGACTCCTCTGGGACAGGTTGGGCAGGGAGGTTCTCATCTGGGCTAGGTAGAACTTGTAGCTTCCTATTTTAATAAATTATTCTTACCAACTAAAGAACTGCACATTCAAGGCTTCAAGTTGTTTCTACCAACTAAAAGAGGACAAGTGCTTTCAGTGTCCTTTAAGTTTTGGCAAACCAGGAAGAAGTCTTGTTTGTACTGCACTCTAACAGTACTCCTTCAATCCACATGACAACACCACGGGACCCCCAGTCACCATGGTCCCAATGTGGCTGAGAACATTCAAATGCCACTCCATTTATGCTGAAGTTGACACTACTGCTCTGAGGTCTTTGATGACTTTTCTTGGGGAGGGATGGGAGAGAAAAGGGGCTGACCTGATCCAGAACTCAGCAGCAAAAACTTGCATTTGTGTGCCAAGCCAAGAAGGGAATCCTGATGATTGCTGTTGCCTCTCAGCATCCAAGCCCCGTGCCTCTGGAGTTAACTGAGTGGAAAGGGGTGACATGGCCAGACCTCATTTGATCTTGCAACTGCTCCCCAAGAAAGATATTTTAGGTATTGTTATTCTTATTTTATGGATGAGGAAATTAAGGTTCAGACAGATTGCCTGCCCATAGTCACACAGAGGCAGGATGTGCACTCAGGTCTACAAAGTCTGGAATGTGTTCTACTCCGCCATAATTCCTCATTCTGAAACCTTCAAATTTTCAAAATTCCCTCAAAGAGTCTAAGCTAATAGATTAGCACTCTATACTTGCAAAAAGGGCAGCTAGATGGCTCCATAGCCCCAGAGCCCCAGACCTGGAAGCAAGAAAATTCATCTTCCTGGGTTCAAATCTGACCTCAGACACTTACTAGCTGTGTGACCTTGGGCAAGTCGTTTATCCCTGTTTGTCTCAGTTTCCTCATCTATAAAATGAGCTGGAGAAGCAAATGGCAATCTACTTCAGTATCTGCCAAGAAAACTCCAAATGGGGTCATGAAAAGTTAGATACAACTGAAAAACAACTGTATAACAGCTTGCAAAAGAAGACAACTTAGCTGTCTCGGTGAAGTAAGAGAATTAATCCTGAAACTGTGGGATAAGATTCTGACCAGCTCCAGAAGTGGTTCACCCCTTGGCCTTGTGTAATCATCTCTACTTCTCAGATTCCCTATTTACAAAACAGGAATAATGGTGCCTACACCTAACTTCTAAGGATGTCACAGGGAAAATAAACCAAGCCCAGCATATTTTTAAGAGTTCCTTGGCAAGGAGGCATAACGTAAGGACTTAGAGACTCAAGAAATGCTGCCCTACTTCAGGTGAATTGTATAGCTATTCCAATATTTTTTCTCTACAGCGATACTGTGGGGCATTTAGCACAAAAGCAGGGCAAGACAAAGGATGTACTCCAAATATCCCTTGCTTCCCTTCACATAGTAGCATGTAGAAGCTTAATAAAGGTTTAATGTATTGATTTGACATAAGCTATAATGGAGCTATCATGATGAGCCATGAATTACACACAAATAGAAGCCATCACCCAGAAAGGTCTTTATCTAAACTGCCTGAAACTCCATTTCTAAACTTTAGTAACTTGGAGAGAGAGAGAAGGAGAGAGAGAGAGAGAGAGGGAGGGAGAGAGAGAGACTATACATTTCCCTTAGGCAAAGAAAAAAGGCTCTATTTTATTAAACAGATTAAATGAGACATGTGTAAAGTACTTTGCAAACCTAAAAGCTCTGTGTAAATGTTACCTAGTTATTATTATTATTGTCATTCAGCCACTCTTACAAGCAGAGGCAGAGGATATAAGGCTGATGGAGGCTATGGTTCCAATGTTTGTGCAGTGCTTTCGCACAGAGGGACAGCACACTATGCATTGCTAGCTCACAGAGACCTGGTACACAGTGGGGAGCAAGTCCATTCATGTGGCTGCCAGCAATCAGAGATTCTGACAAACTCCACCGTCAGCAAGAGGGCCACTCCCACAGTGATTTAGTGGCATCTCTTTATCCAGGAGGCAACATGACTAATGTTTCTCCTGGGTGGGAAGGAGAGACTCTCATTTGAAAGTGGTCATGGCAGAACTTGATAATGTATGCTTGTTACTGGTAAATCTTTTCCATTTTTATAGATAATGTATTTGTCATTCAGTCATTTTAGTCGTGTCTGACTCTGTGTGAACACATTTGGGGTTTTCTTGGTAAGGATACAGGAGTGAGTTGCCATCTCCTCCAGTTCATTTTGCAGATATGGAAACTAAGGCAAACATGGTTAAATAACGTGTCCAGGTTCACACAGCTAGTAAGTGTCTGAGGCCAGATCTGAACTCAGGAAGATGAGTCTTTCTGACTTCAGGCCTGGGATCCACCGAGCCACCTACCTGTGTCACAGACAATGTATATGATTGTGAAATCAATGTAATGGAAAAAGTACCATAGTCAGAAGGCCTATATTCTGGTCCTAGTTTTGTGGTTAATTAGTTGTATGATCTGGAACAAATCACATCTAACTTCTCTGGACTTGAGTTTACATTATCATGTAAAATGGAATAGGTGACATAACAGGCAAATAAGTATGGATAAATAAGATATAGACAGGATAAACTGGAGATGGCACTCCTAACAGTGCTAACCTCAACGCAGCCACTCCTAATTCTGTGCAATTCTTGTTCAGGCCAGCCAGTAAAATACATTACAGAAAGTCCAACCAACATGTTGGGGAATCTCATCTGGAACTTCTGTCATTTTGGGAGCACCAGTGGAACCCCAAACTTTCATCTACTCTTCACTCTTGCTGTATGATCTGCCTATCTCCTCTTTTACATTTCAATATTCTTTGATGAAGTCTTTGTTAGGTTTGCATCTTCATTAATGACATGCTACAACCTATTCAAACTCAGTATTTGCTTCTCCATAGTTCAGTAGATGACTTGCAATTTTAATTCTTCAGAATCTGTTGTATTATATGACTCACAGTCATGTAGCACCACTAAAAAATAAAAGGCATTAAAAATAATGGACCTTTGTTTCTGGGAGAAGTTTGGGACCATTCCAAATGCTGTTTAATTTCTCAAATGCAGTCAGGACTGTCTCTTTCTCCTATTCAGTTTTGACCCTAGCTCATTGTCCACTTATAGTATCTTTCATATATCTATACTGATACATATATGAAATATATGTATATATATTTTCACATATTTATATACCTAGATATAGATATTTGATCTACTGGTTATCTAACCAAAAACACATCTTCCTTTTTCCCTCAAAATTAAAAATAATTTTATTTAAAGTTTTGACTTTCAGATTCTGTCCCTACCCTCCACCCCTTTTCTTGAGATGGTAAGCAATCAGATATATGTTATACATACATAATTATGTAAAACATTTCCATATTAATCATTTTGTACAAGAAGAGTCAAATGAAAGAAAAAAGAAAATGAAATATAGCATGCTTCAGTCTGTATTCAATCAATACCAGTTCTTTCTCTGGAGGTAGATAGTATGCTTCATCATTATTGTTTTGGGATTATATAGGGCCATTGTATTGCTGAGAACAGCTAAGTCATACACAGTTGTTCATAGAACAATATTGCGGTTACTATGTACAACATTCTCCTGGTTCTGCTCACTTCACTTTGCATCAGTTCATGTAAGTCTTTCCAGGTTTTTCTGAAATCATCCTGCTTGCCATTTCTTATAGCTCAATAATATTCCATTGCAATCATATACCACAGCTTGTTTAGCCATTCCCCAATTGATGGACATCTCTTTTGATTTCCAATTTGTAGCCCCCGCAGAAGGAGCTGCTATAAAAGTTTTTGTACAAATAAGGCCTTTTCCCTTTTTTTATGTCTTTGTGATATAGACCTAACAGTGGTCTTGCTGGATCAAAGGGTATGCACAGTTTTATACCTTTGAGCATAGTTCCAAATTACTCTCTAGAATGGTTGGATCAGTTCACAAATCCACCAACAGTACATTAGTGTCCCAGTTTTCCCACATCCCCTCCAATATCCACCACTTTGCTTCTTAGTCATATTAACCAATTTGATATCAGAATGAGGTGGTGCCTCAGAGTTGTTTTAATTTGTATTTCTTTGATCCATAGTGATTTAGTGCACCATATCCTACCTTTCACAATAAAAATTCTTTATCCACTTTGTCTTTCCTATATGGATCTTCAGGTCAAATTATTTTGGTTATGAGTCTTGTTTGGAAGTTAGGCTTGATGTAATCAGCAGAGCCCAATTTCTAGGCTCCTTTGGCCTCCTCATTGTGGTTATTTACAATGGTAAAGCTTCCTTAGGAAATAGAGATAGACTCTCTTGGTGTCTATTCTTTTATATATTCTCTCCCTCCCCCCACCCTTTTTGGCATCAGTAGTTTGTCTTAATTGGTTAGAACTGTTTTCACTATGGGTTTCATCTTCTTATTTTAATTTTATTTTCTAATTTGTTATTGATTCTGATCTTTGCTCTGACCTGTTGGTGATCCAGCTACATAATGATTTAAAAATAAACCTTACTAATCATTTCCTGTCTGTTAAGAAATAGTCCCTTTCAATTCTGGGTGGTTTTCTTTGGTAGTCACTATGTCTAGCACCAACTAATTCTCTGTGTGATGGAAGTATTCACATTCCTGATATATAGGTGGAACATTTCTATGTAGTCTACAAGCTTTTGGCCTCTTTTTAAAGTTGAGCCATATTTTCCAACATATTTTTCCACTGTCCTCCCCCACTTTGCTTTGAACTCCCTGAGAAATAAAACATATTTCGCTTCAATTTGGAAGGTCTTACTGAGTTCTTTTTAGAATTTCTCTACTTTCTCATCCTCTGCAGTAAATTTTTAGCACATTAGCTTCAATTATCATCACAGTGCCTATTTTACAAATGCTTCTTGTGAATACTGCAATAGGAGATGACCAAGAGTCCCATGAAATGCTATTTCTTATTGCCTTTTGATGCGTGATGAAACCAACTCCTCTATTTATCTCTCTGAGGAAAACCAGTGAGTCAGCCTTCCATTTAGCTACAGCTTCCTTTTGTCTTCTGATTTCATTTATAGCAAAACTGTCAAGATGGATATGATTCAGTTTCTCCAGGAGTACATGGCTTTCATATTAAGTGTACCAGGATCCTAGTATCATGGAGTTAGAGCTGAAAAAGATCTTAGAGGTCATTGTGTCCAGTCCCCCATCTTACAGATCAAGAAACAGGCCCAGAGAAGCAAGGTGACTTGCCCAAAGTCATATAGCTGGTAAGTATCTGCAGCAGCATTTGAACCAAGATTTTTTTAATCCAAGTCTAGCATGCTTTCTACTAAACCATACTTCCTCTAAGACTTAAGTTAACATTTATATGGTCTAAAAAAGAACTAATTCTCAGTATACTTTGTGTTTCCTTTTCTGCCACTCAGTTTAAGTGGAAGGGTAAAGGTTCCAGACTGTAGACCTTCCTACTTAATTGAGATTAAGGCCCTCTTTATTGATCTCCTTCAACTTGCTTCTTTCACACTAAAAAAATCCTCTCTGCTTTGCCCTATTCTCTCATTCTTCCATCCTGTACTAGAGAATAAGGTTGCCTTCCCCCTTGCCAAAGCTAACACACACATATTCTCTGGAATCCATCCTTCCCCTACATCTTGGAGAATCTGTCTGTTAGGGGCCCACTTTCTCAGCTTCCCTTTCTTACTCTATACTGGCTCTTTTCCTGTGGCCTATAAAACATACTCAGGTCTTGTTTTACACTTTTTTTCTGAAAAAGGAAAGAAATCCTTCCCTTTGCACTATGACGAAATTAAGCAATTCTCCAATCTCTTTTCCCATTCACTACTAAACTTCTGTAGAAAATAATCTACCTTTCCAATTTTCACTACCTTACTCACCCATTTATTTTTCAGACCACTGAATTGGTTTTCTATCTCCATCACTCAAAACTGCCCTCCAAGATCACCAACGACATCCTCATTGCCAAATCCAATGACTTCTTCTCATTCCTTTACCTCCTTCACCTTTCTATAGCATTTGAAGCTATTTGCCATCCTTGCTCCCTGCCCCTAGTCTCCCCCACCTTGGTTTTCTGTGACAGTGCTCTGTTGAAATCTTCCTATTCTTATCGATGGTCCTTTTTTGTCTCTTCCATTGGCTCATTTTCTTCCTTGTGCCCTAGGTGTGATTGCTATTCCTTGCCCACACCTAATGTTGTATCTCCCTTTTCTTTCCTCTACTTTAATGGCTTTAACTATTATATCTATGCATATGACTCCCAAAGAAATATATCTAGATATTGACATAAAGCTCCAACCTTTCCTGTGAGCACTAATCCTGTATTTCTAAGAATATGCTGGACATAATTGACTTGGATGTTCCACTGATAATTGCAAATTCAATATGTCTAAAACTGAGCTCCTCCCTAAAACTCGTCCCTGCTTCTAATATAACCTTTTCTTTTGTCGGCAATAACAAATCACCTATCCTCATAATCCGAGTCTTTCAAAAATATTTCAGTCTTCTTTATTCCCCACATCGAATTAGTTACTGAGTCGTATCATTATCTCTCATGTCCATCCGCTGCTTTTCACTTACACAGCAACCACCCTAGATAATCTTCTAATGATTATTTCTCATAGAAGCCTTGTTTTTTGTTTCCTTGGGGAGGGGAGGAGTTTGAGATGAGAAAAGGGTGCAGAAGAGGGATTCCTTCTCTTTACCCCCTTCGGGGCTGTTAGCTTCCTATCTGACCTCCATTCTTCACATGACTGACAAAGTAATTTTCCTTAACTACTGGTTTGCCCATTTCACTTTGCAATTCCTAATCTTCATTAGCTTTCCATAAGCTACCGAACATAATACAAGCCTTAGTTCGGCATTCAAGACCTTCCACAGTGTATCTTCAGGACACTTTTCTGACCTTGTTTCTCAATTCTTCTCTTCATCCAATCTGTGCTTCAGCTAAACTACTATTTATCAGCTAACATTGCCCTAGTCTCTTGTACCTCTAGCCACCTTTATAATGCTGTCTCTCCAGAATATAATGTACTTTTGCTCTTAACACCCCTGTCTCTGTCTATTGACATTCTTCCTTGTCTTCCAACTCTGAATTGATTCACAAAGACCTTGACAGAAAGAAAGTGGAATCCTGGTATTTGCTAACACCAGAAAGTATTGCTGCAATGGGAAACCATTTTTTGGCTTGGTGTGGGGGGAAGGGAGCCATGTTCTCTGCTGGCTTTCCCCAAGCTGTTCATCCTTTTCTCATCTCCAACTTCTCCTAGGAGGAACCAGAAAGCAATGTTTCAGTGAGAAATTAATAAGGAAAAAACAATCCCAGAGGAACCCAGGAAGATGTGAAAAGTATTTTCCAATTCTTTTTGCACATCATATGTGACTAGGATGACATGACATTAAGGCTGCTGACACACAGCGAGCTGGGAAGCCTCCTCCCTGTGCAATGAAATTCTGGACCATATTTTCAGAACTAAGGAAGTTGTTAAAAGTTTGGAATTTTTTTTCAAAAAAATTTCTATCACTTTTATTTCTCCAACCATATATTTTCTCTTCCAAAAACCATAGTAATAACCTTTTCTAACTATAAAAAAACCTGGCATGCATGCCAGAGAATTCCAACAACATATGCTAATTCAACACAGTAGTAACTTCTTGATTCCACATTTCTTTAGAAATGGAGACAGCTGTGAATTAGGATTTGAATCCGACCCTCTGAGCAAATGATGACCAGGAAACTAAGCAGTATTGCCCCAAGTCAAAGCCTCAGGACTCCATCTCCTGGTCAGTTGCGGATGAGCATCCATGCAATCCTCACACCGTAAAGAAGCAAGAAGCTAAGGGGGAAAGTAAACAGTAGCATAACACATGCCTTTGTCGATATGGTGACTAATAGGTTTGATAAGTGGGCCAGGGACAGCCTAGGCATTCTAGAATGAAGGTGGAACTGCGCAATCTTTTCATTGCCCATTGTTTAACATTAGATGGGTTATCAGAGAAAGTTATACAACCTGCTTCTCTATCTTTGGAAGGGGTAGGTCAAGGCTCATCAGTCTAATATGCTTTAATTAAATATAATCCCATCTGTAGTCATGGAATTGAGTAGGAGGGTCAGGGATGATGAACTGGGAACTCTTCCAAAATGTCTTCCAGTGCAAAGAATTTCTGATTGTGTAAAATTCTAAGCTGTAAAGCATCCTATTTGCCAACAAGGACTTGCTGAGCACTCACTGTATGGTTAGCACTATACTAGGAGCTATCGGTAATACCCATGTCTAAAGTATGGTCTTGGTCATCATAGAGCTGGAGAAAACCAGTTGGGGAGTTATACTTCGTATCTTTTTATATACTCAAAAAAAGATAACTAAATGATGAGAGATGGGGAAAAAGGTAAAAATATGTTGATGACATTATGTAGTGGCTCGAACACTGGCCCTACAGTCAGGAAGAAATGCTTTTAAATCCTGTCTCAGTTTTTTGAGTTGTGTGATTTGGGATAAACTGATGAAACTCTGGATCTCAGTCCCCTCATCTATGAAATGAAAGATCTCAATGACCTCTAAAGTCTCTTCTAAATCTAAATCTATGATCCTATGATAATTACCAATAGGGGAGGGGAAGGAGAGAGAAAGAGATAGAAACAGACAGAGAGACAAAAATAGATGGATAGAAAGACAGAAAGGATCATGAATTACATTTTTAAGAAAAATTCACAGAAGAATGAACACAAGGAGAGACACAAATAGGTAGGTCAGATTCATAGCTAATATGTTGAATTTTTATATACTTTTGAAAATAAATTCAACCTGTACTTAATGGAGATTTGTGATTTTATGTGAAGCCTCTTTTCTGTTCTTCTTTCTATATGGACATTTTCATGTTTGTCAAATTCTGAAAAGCAAAAAAAACAATTTAAAAGAAGAGATTCATAGAATAAAAACAGAGTAGAAGAAAGTAAAGTAGAATAGAAGAGAAAGGACAGAAGGGAGTAAAGGAGGGAAGGGAAGAGAAAGAAAGGGGAGGGAGGAAAGAGAAGAGAAAAGAAATAAAGTTCCTTGAGGCCAGGGACTCATTTCAGTTTCCACATGGTACCTGCCATTTAGCGTATAGGGGGTATTTAATGAATGCTTTTTGACTGAATGATTCCTGCTTTAGTGGGGGGTGGGGAGGGCGAGGCCCCTTCCAGCTCAGAGGGTCTATGACTAGCATGGCTCCTTACACACAAGAAGCACTAAATACACTCTTGTTAAGTTACTGCACTTCATTTAAACTTTTGCTCAAGACCAAAGATAGTTCTGGATACTTAAAAGATTTGCAAGCTGGGTATAAGTTCTGGACAGGCCTACTCCATTGTGAGTATAGGTCTTATGAAATCTGCCATTTTAGGATTAGCCTCAATGAGAGGCCCATCTCCCAGGGTGACTGCAAAGTGACGAACTCTTCAGCCACCAAACTCTCAAAAACTCTAACTGAGTCACAGAGGCAATGCAATCTGGACTGATTGAGAAAATCCGCATATTGCCAAAATCACCAGCTATCAAAGCTTTGAAGGAATGGAGAATGAATGGTTAAATAAATATTGGCTCTTTCCCTTACTGTCCATGTATCCTTGGCAAATCAATTTGCCTCTCTGGGCCTCAATTTCCTCATTGTTAAAATGAGGGATCTGAGCCAGATGGTCTCCTTACCTTGCTCCAACTCTAAAATTATGTAAGTTGTAAAGATGGGTCAGTATTACAGGCATTTAGAGGAAAGAGAACACTGTGGTTGGAGTAATTAGACAAGAGGTTGATGTGGGAATCAATTCCCTTTCTTATTCCCTTTGAGAGCTGGTTTCTGCTAATGAGTCTTCTCCAAAGTCAACCAGGCTCCTGAAGGAGCATGCTATGGAAAGGCAAAGAGACTCACACAGATTTGTAAAAAAATCACCAAGTCAAAAAATAAATTAAAAAGCAAGATGAGAACATCAAAGATTTCAAGCTTGAAGATACCTGATCCAACTCTTCATTTTGTAGTTGAAAAAACTGAGATTTGGGAATATTAAGTGGTAAGCATGAGAGGCAAAATTTGAACACAGATCCTACAATTTCAGAACCAGCGTACCATCCTATGGTACCATGCCAAGCAAGTATGAGGCCTGACATATCCTTGTCAAAGTGATTTCTTGGTCAAAATTTCTTCATTAGATAAAGAAGAGATGCATAGGGCAGAATAAACAAAGGTGTCTATTCTGTTACCTATTTCCCCACTTAAAAATAGATTTGTTGGTTTCAAATCTGATTGCCTCAAAGCAAAATCTTCTTTCAGTCTGTCTTTCACCTGAAAGGCACCTGGGCTTCCAAAGCTGCCCAAACTCTGTGGGGTGTTTGATGGTATGAGAGAGATCTTTCCATTTTTTCCCCCAGCATCACTTCAATCCTTGCTTCGTTTTTACATTAACACATTCTTTGGCGTTATATATAAACGCAAAGAACTAAATTAAATGCTTTTTGTGCCTCCTGATTGGACAGACCAGATGGAATGATTCCTGAACTAGTGTTGAAATTCAGACATTTTCAACTGCTTTTGAAAGAGGGGGAAGATTAGAAATGAGCTGTTCACAGCAAACTTTAAGAAAAAAAATGATTCTAATTCAGGCTGTGGTTTGTTTGTTTGTTCTAATGATACCTTTGGCAGTTTCATTCTGGAGACTCTTCTCTGCCAACTACCTGTGGGATGCGTATTTATTGCAACCTGAAAGCAAGCTTAAAATATGAGTGCATCTCCCATTTTGAGCATGTGCAGCGAGATGCACATGTGCAGAAAAATGTAACATTACCACATTTATTACTGCATTTATAGTACTGACTGGTGTAAGTTATTTGTTGTCATTTCTGGGCCTGCTATAAAAACCAGATGATGCAAAGTGGTTTTTATTCAATAATTTTTATGTGGTTTGCTTCATGAACCAATCAAAAAATATGAGCTAAAACCAGTTCATGAATGGGATAAAGAAAAGAGCTTTGGATAATCAACTGCCTATTGGATACCTCCAAAGGTATGTCCCATAGGCACCTCAAACTCAATATGTCCAAAACCATTGATTGTCTTCTTGATAAAGACAATCAGATCAGATAGGAAAACTGATTATTTTTCTCTCCCTTCTTCCTAACTTCTCTATTTCTACTGAAGGTATCACCATCTGTCTAGACACCCAGGCTTGCAAGTACATATTCATCCTCAATCCTTCTTTCCCTTATTCCTCATATTTAATCTGGTGCCAAGTTCCATCAATCTATTGCCATAACCTATTACACACCCATCTCTTCTCAATTCATATAACTAAAACACTGGTTTAGGTCCTCACCAAATAGATGTCTCTGCATCTCATCTCTCCTCTTTACATGGCTGCCAAAGTCATCATCCTAGAGCAGACATTTAACCATGTCTCTATTTACTTCAAGAAGATCCAGTGTCTCTCTCTGGTCCCTATGATCAAATAACAACTCTTGTTTGACTTGAAGTTCTTCATAATATGACTCTAGTCTACCAGAAGTTTTTGGCCCTGGCATGGTGGACCTTGATAGGGGAGCTTTCACTTTGTTTTGTTTGGAACCAAGCCTCCACATCACTTCATGATAATTTCCACATCATGTCACTGGTAGCCTCTTCTATCCCTTCCTTGTTCTTTTCAGATGCTATCTTTCTTATCAGAATGGGAGCTCCTTGAAGGAAGGGACTGTCTTGCTTGTATTTGTCTCCCCAGAGTTCAGTACATTGCTTTGCACCCAAGTGCTTAATATATGTTTTTACTTTGATACGTTCATAGCACATGCATCTCCTTTTCATTCATAATACACCAATCTACTTCATGTAGTCTATGTACCAGTCAAATGGACCTGCTTCTGCTCCCCTTACATGACATTCCAGGATGTTCTCTGTCCCTTTGCACATGCCATCACCCTTGCTTACAACTCTTCCCTCTTCACCTCCATTCCTTAGGAGCCCAAGTTTTCTTTAAAGTCCAGCTTAGTGAACCTGCCTATCTCACTCCCCCAGGTCATGAGGTGCTAGTATCCTCCTCTTGAAATGACCTTGGATTGATTTTGTATCCACCTTCCCCAAGGACTCCTCAAGGACAGGGAGGATTTCATTTTTGTCTCTGTATCCATCATACAAAGCCTGGTGCCTAAGCCATAGAAAGTACTTAATAAATGCTTTGGAATTGAATTGACTGGATATTCAAATCTCTCCTTTTATATTACTAGCTCTGTGACCATGAACAGTATATAATTTCCTTTAAGTTTTGTATCCTCACAGGTTGTTGTGAAGAAAACACTTGGGAAACTAATGAGCTCCATAACTCCTGATGATCATGATGATTATTGCCAAGACTGTCTTGTTAGACTTGTTAGATTGGAGCCTTTAGAAGGAAATCTATTTCTGACTTCCAGATCATAATGGAGATTTGTCCCTAGATTACAGATGGAAGTTATAAAGTCAGGGTGTTGGCATACCTGAATATTATGGTCTCCACCCGTAGAGTATTAAGATCCCAAAATGTCAGAAAATGATTACAGGTTTTAAAGATCAGCTAGAACAACAGATGAGAAAAACAAGGACTAGAGAAGATTTCAGTTTGCCCAGCGTCACATGGCAAATAACTTGGTAGACTGGGGTCTAACTATTTTAAGGCCAGAGTTCTTTTTACTGTACTGTGCTACTTCTACAGTAACATGAATAGACAGTTCAGAATATATTTTAAAGTTAGAAGGCTATATTGTTATTATTATGTATTGACTCTAGAGAAATCCCTACATTTATAATATTAATATCAAAGAATCCTAGAACTAGATGAAATCCTAGATATCTCTAGTCTAAACAAACCCCAGATTTTACAGATGTGAGGAAACTGAGACCCAGAGAGGTTAAATGACTTTTTCTAAGATGATGACAAGTTAATAATATCAGAGACAGATCTAGAACCTGGATCTCTTGACTTCCAACCCATTGCTGCTATGCTTGTTTCATTGTTAACTTATTCAGACCCCAGACCAATTATGCAATGGTGCACAAGGACAACTGTCAATTTAATATAAGTAGGGATTAGTACTTAAGTCAGAGGAATATAATTCAACAAGATTAGTGTTCTTTGAGATATGTCTTTTCAAGAGTCAATAAGACTTCAAAGAACATGGCACAGAAAGATTAAGAGAGTTGATACCTAAAAGATGTCATTGTGCAAGATGTAAAAATACATAAAGATGCCAAAAGAGATCAAGGATCTCAAACACTTATAATAACTATGATCTCTTAAAGATGTGCTTTATTAAAGTTTTAAATCAGGCGCCATTTTTAGAAGTCCATTTTGTGAGAGCTCTATCAATAAAGACCTCATGGAGACTTAACGAGTGTCTGTGTCTGGTGCCAGTGTAACCTCTAGTACAAATTAGCTTAACACATTAGCTAGCTACCCCTAAGAGATAGTGAGCTATGGATAAAAGGGGATGTGGTTTGATTAAAACTGATTGGAAGTTCTGATTAATTTTATTACCTAGGAGAATTGGCTTGTGTAGGATAAGCAATAGAGTCAGGCAGTAAACATCTATTAAATGCATACTACGTGCCAGTCACTGTACAAAGCACTGAGGATGCTCAAAGAGGTAAAAAGGACTCACAGTCTAATGGAGAAGACAACAAGCAAAGACATATGTACAAACAAGCTACATACTGGATAAATAGGAAATTATTAAGAGAATTAACAAGGATTGATTGGGAAGGTTTCTTGTAGAAGATGGCCTTTTAGTTGGGAACTGAAAGAAGCCAGAAAATAAGGCAGAGATAAGAAGGAAGAGCATTCTAGGCATGAGAAACAGGTAGAGAAAATGTCCAGAGAAATAAAATATTAAGGGGATGGGGAGGGAGGTGAGGATAAGGGAGGGATCTTTAGAGGGGAGGGTGAAGGAACAGGATGAAGGAGAGTACAAAAGTGTGTTTAGATATCTGGAAATGAGAGGATAAGGGGGGAATTCTGGCGAAGGGGAGTAGATTAAATAATAGGAGGGGAAGGTTGAGTAGAAATAAAGTATAGGAGTCAGGAGGGATAGGAAATAAGAGATATGCACAAACATAAAAACAAAATTAGGTGTAGAATCTGTTAGGGAAAGCATATGTTTATATAGGTACTGTATGTATGTATGTATATATATATGTACATTTATATGTATATCTCTATGAATATAACCATGCTTAATTGTAGTCTCTTGGGGGAGGGGGGAAGAAAAGGGGAAAAAGAACAAAGTAAAAAGTACACAGAAAAGAACAAAAGAAAACCTACAAGGGAGCAAAGATGGATAGCTTTCAACACAACTTGTAGTATTTAATATATAGGCTTTCATGAAATGGAAATTTATTGCTATATATTTGAATCTTCTCTTACATTCTGCTGTGCACACAACATGCTTTTTTCTTTCTTATTTTATATTTAAGTTTTAATATATATGCTCATAATTAAAAAATCAATAAAAACAAAAGAAAATTCCCAAAGTTGAGAGATAGAGGGTCTTATCTATAGAATAGCTAGGAGATCAATTTCACTGGATAGAATGATACATGGTGGGGAGTAAAGTGTAAGAAGACTGGAAAAGTAGGAAGGGGTAGGCTGTGAAAGCTTTGGATGTTGGAGGATTTTATATTTGATCCTAGACTAGGGAGTCACTGGAGTTTCTTGAGTAGGAAAGGGTAACATGATCAGACGTGTACTTCAGGAAAATTACTTTGGTGTGTGAATGGCTCCAGAAGAGGAGCACTCCTGGTAGCCAGGATGGGGTCTCTGTTTAAGGATGTGAGTAGGTGAAACACAACAAGAATGGTGAGTGACTGGAAATATAGGTGAGGGTACAAAGGCAGGGTGAGGGGACTCTGAAGACGCAAACTTGTTCTAGTTCATAAATTTGCTGTCAGCCCTCCTGGGGGATGGAGTAAACAATGTAATTAATATGTATCTTATAAGAGGGAAAGGCAAGGGTCAAAGATGAATCCAAGGCTGAAAATGTGAGTAAGCAGAATGATAGTGATGCTTCAGTAGAAGTTGAGAACTTTAAAATAGGGGAGGGGCAGCTATGGCAATGAAATGAATTGAGTTTTTGGACATGTTGGGTTCGAGATGCCTATGAAACACATTTGGAGTTGTGTAATAAGTGATATAATAGGTGATGCAAAAGCGTGGTTGAGGAAGGAAGCTGTGGTCCATTGTGTTCACAAATGCAGTTGGGATCACTTAGCATTTGTACTAAATGCAACTTGGGCTCTGTATTACCAGATTGCCTTAGAGTAATTAATTACACAATTACTCAAATTGAAAATATGCCTCTTAGGAAAATGTATAAAAAATAATGATAAAAAACACAGTTCTAATTAAGAACTATTAGTCCAGGAATGACAAACTTGGTCTTGCCTTATGGAAAGCAAAGATGTGACTTAGTGCTGAGTCACAATAAATGGCTCATGACATACAGTACTCTTTCAGATTTGCAGTGACTAGTAAGATAAAAGATGATCTGCAGATGGCATGCTGAACAAATGAATTGATTGAACCTAGTGTTGCTACATAGCAACGGTATTAGGATTTGTTTGTTGGAATGATGGGATGGAAAATTTCACTTTGGGAAAGGATTTGCAGCCTGGTCTTTGTGCACCTAAATAACCACTAATCACAAAGAATGAAGGAGGCTATATGGTAAGGTCTGAAATCAAAGGACTTCAGTTCAGAGCTTGCCTTTGATACTTATTACCTGTGTAAACTTGAGTACGTTACTAATCTTGCTAGACTGCTAGATTTGCTATACTAGCTGACTTTTGAGATCTCTTAGAGACTTATGAGTCCATGAAGGAGTTGAAAAAAATAGGTAAATAGGGGAAAAGTTAAAACGTCCAAAATGATTAAACTTGGATTAGTATGAAAGGTCATTTAGATATGAATAAGACTATATTGTTGATGGTATCCAGCTATTTTTATCTCTATATAATATAGAATTAAAAAGTGCCCTTTAATTATAGGAAGAGTGATTTAGGTGATATATATATATATATATATATATATATATATATATATATATATATATATATATATATATATATATATATGGATTCTTTCCCTGAATGACTTCATGGTGAATGAGAAATCTCATTCCCTAAAGTTTGCTTCAAGGACTTGAAAAACTTAATCTTGAATGATGATGGATCTGTGTATGATAGTGCGGAGGGTAATGGGATTGTGAAAAGACTTTTTGAAGATTTCTTTCTGTACTATGAGTCTATAATCAGGACTGTTTTTTGTATGGTTATGGAAAAGATACAATATTATTAAGGGAAAAAAAGACACTTGGCTTGAGTTCAAAATACTTGATATTGAATCCTAACTTTGCTACATAACAATTGTGTGACTTTGGGTAAGGCATGGGACCGTTGAATTTAGAGATAGAAGAAACCTTATAGATGATCAATCCATTTTCTTTAATGTAGAGTGATTCTTCATGATCACACAATGATGTCAACTTTCTGTTTCCTCATTTCCAAAAATAAGCATAATGATGTTTGCATATCTTGCCTTAAAAAGTTGTGATCAAATGGCATCATGGGATCTGGAAGGAGACTTAGCGATTATCTAATGTGGCCCACTAATTTCAGAGGAAGAAATTGAGGTCTTGAGAAGCTGAGCGACTTACCAGAGATCATATCAGTAGAAACTAGGATAACCATGACTTGAACCTCAATCTTTGGATTCTAAATCCAATATTCTTTCCATGATATCATACCAAATCAACCATAATGTGTATGTAAAGCAACTGGAAAATCTCAAAGCGCTGCATTAATGTAAACTATCAGTGCTTATTCTCTCTGTCACCAAGATAAAAAATTAGAAGCTGGAATGTAACAAGTAGAGGTTTGCTATGAAAGCGGAAAAGAATTAAAAACCAAACTTAAAAAAAAACTATTTTGGGGCTAAGAGGAGGAACAAGAAAAAGAGAGAACTCTTGAAACTCATGAAGTAGATGGATGAATAGTAACAGATTTTTTTTTTCTTAGTTAAGGAAAAAAGGTCTTTATAATGGGAAAGATGGTAGAAAAACAGTTGATAAAGAATCAAAACCAGCGATAGGTGAGGAGAAAGAAAAAGAGCATGTAAGTGAGCCCAAAGAGTTCAAAGCATCTGTGCTTTATGAATTTCATCCAAGTAGATCAACATAACTGACAGACGTAATCACTGAATAGCTGTTAGTGATCATGTAGAAAATAAGAGGAACAGAAATGGTGTCATGGACAGGCAATTGAAGACACTAGAAGTACAGGGTGGTGGTTTAAAAAAAATCACTGCTGCTGATCAAAGGAAAAAGGTCTAAAATATTTGGGACATAAACAGCTGGTTAAGAAGCAGACATTTGAAAATATATTTGCATCTCTGGATCATGTCTTAAAGTATATGAATGACAGGTTGCTGATCAGGGGTGGAGAGTACCTAATAAATCCTGGTAAGAATGGAGGGGAGCTAGTGGGTACAATGGATAGAGTGCCAGGCCTGAAGACAGGAAGACTTATCTTCCTGAGTTCAGATCTAGGCTTACACACTTACTAGCTGTGTGACCCTGGGTAAGTCACTTAACTATGTTTGCCTCAGTTCCCTCATCTGTAAAAATGAGTTAGAGAAGAAAATGACAAACCAATCCAGTATCTCTGACAAGAAAACCCCAGATGGAGTCACTAAGAATCAGATATGACTGAAAAATGACTCAATAGCAACAAAGATTATATTTTACTGGGATCTGTTGACTCTAATTGAAACAGCTTTGAGCTGAGAAGGAAGAGGGAGGGTAAAAACAGCTGAGGTATATCTATCATGCTAGACAGAGAGCAACTACACGGTAGAAGAGCAATAGCAGTAGAGATGCCCAGAAATTCATGGGAGACAGCAATAAAACAGGTACCTTCAGCTGTCTAGACACAAATACACAAAGAGTGGGTAACAAGAAAAGTGAACTAGAGTGCTTCATGAAAGGAGAAAATGAATTTCTTAGTTATTGCTGACTCTTGGAAGGATGGAGCCCATACCTATAATATGTCCTTGAGAAGGCATAGCCCTTATTGAAAAGAACAGGGTGGGTAAAGGGGTGGAGTGGTGGTAGAATAGCATTGTACCTTAAAGAAGAATTTCACTGATGTCAAGAAATTCAGAGGGAAAGCATGGTGGAGCACTTGGGTGAAGATCAGTCAGGGCAAAGGCAGAAATGATACCAAACACTACAGAATTCTACTTTGCCACATCCCTCTCTTATGGGACATCATGACATGGAAGTGATCCTGGACTCCTGAAGACTGAAAGCAGAGCAGAAGCTCTGGGCAGCTCTATTGAATGGTAGAGACTTCAATATCATCCTGGCAACAGACTAAGCTGTTTTCCTGGGATCAGATGATCTGAGCATAGGGAAGCACAACACTAATTAATCTGACAACTAAAGGATGAATTCTTCCACCATAGCAACCCATGGAACAAAGAAAAATACCACATGTTCCTCAGTCCTCTGTGCTTTGGCAGTGATGGTGACAGAACAGTGGAAAGGGAAGCAGAGGATGCTAAGAATCACAGACCTTTTAGACCATATATAAACTTTGACAATGGTTGGTCCTTTAATTATGAGATCCTTGAGCCATCTACCTTGCTTTGTGCTAAGCACTAGGGATATAGATACAAAAGTAAGACATTACTGCTGTTAAGGAATTGACATTCTAGTATGGGGAGTTAGCACATACAAGGTAGTGGTGTCCAGAGAAGAGTGTTTTGGATTGAGAAATGACAGGGATGGTAACTAGAACCACAGGGGAGTCAAATGACACAAACTCTCCAGAGACAATGACAGTGTTAATTTGATTATTTTTTCCAGAGAAAGAGGTGGAAAGTGTGTGGAGGAAAATGGGATTTGAATCATGATTGGTAGCCTCCTAAAATAGCAGGTCATGTGTGTTAGGGCTGGCTGACTGGCCAGCCTGTTGCAGGGCAGTGGTTACAAAGCTGAATAGATTAAGTCACCATGGCATGGTTTCAAGAGGGTCAGGGGTCCAGAGGGTACAGTGGGAAAGTAAATAACAAGAAGATGGTGAGGGTAGATAACAAGCTGGAATAGATACCAAAGCTAGAAATGCTGAACTGAACCTAATAAAACAAAACATTACATCTGTAAATTTAAAACCTTACATAGATTTAAAAATCAATTTCAGAAATACAAGGAGAATATAAGGCTCATTATCAATTATTTATGAAAAATAATCTGTTGGTTTTAATGATCTTAATCTTCATGAAGCAAGTTCATGACTGGAGAAGTAATGGTTCAGCTATATATTCTACCAATCTGTGTCCAGACCACACTTGGAGAATTGTGTCCGGTTGTGGGTACCACATAATAAATTGAAGAATATCCAGAGAAGGGAATTATCTACCAGGAATGTATGACTCAGGGAGGCTAAGAGGCTTTTAACATTACATGACAACAAATGTAGGAGGTTGGATTCAATCCCAGGTATCATTCATGACTCCAGGTCTAGCTCCCATTCCCATACCAACAGCCTCTCTGACAACCAATGGATTCATTGGCCTCACAGTATGGTGATTGATGGATTGTCAGCCTGCAGGGAGATGGGGAGATGTCTATTACAAAGGAAGCCCCTATTCTTGGTCTAGTTCTGGTCACCATTTTTATCATTGATTCAAATGAAGGAATAGATATCATCATTATCAAATTTCCTGATAACATGCACTGAATGACAGAACCACGATCCCAAAAGATCTCTATGCTAGAGCAACGGGCTATAAATAAACAGAAGAAATTGAAATAGGGACAACTATGAAGTCATACATTTGGGTTTTTAAAAAATCAACCATGCAAATACAAACTGAGGATCAAGTATAAAGACTTCTGGTCTCAGTAGTCTGCAAGATCAATATAAGTCAACGGTTTGATATAAGAAGACAAAAAAAAAAAAAGAATGAACGTTTAGGGAACAAAATAAAGGAAAGAAAAAGAAAAAAGATCATTTGATGTGAGGATGCACTAACAGAAGCATAGTGCTTTAAATGTGTAAGGTGTCATTTCTATTTTATCATGTCTTGGTTAGACTCTCACATTTAGAGGATTGTGTTCAAGTCTGGAGATCACAGTTGAGAAAGTACATTTGAAGACTAGAGAGTAACCAAGATGTTGAAAGTTTCTAAGATGGTCTGGACATGGCACTTGGGTTCAGGAAAAACTGATTTCAAATTATCCCTCTGACCCTTACTATCTATGGGGCCCTAGGTAAGTTATTTACCCTTTCCTAGCTACAGTTTTCTTTTCTAGAAAATGGGAATAATATAGTGCATCTCTCCTGGGATTGTTTGTGAAACAAACAATTGAGATAACGTATAAAACAAGCATGCTACAAAGCTTAAAACACTGTATAAATGCTAACCTTTACTATTATTATGGGACAGCTAGGTGGTTCAGTGGATAGATTGCATGAATTCAAATCTGGCCTCAAATACTTACTAGCTGTGTGACCATGTGCAAGTCAATCTTATTTACCTCAGTTTCCTCATTTGTAAAATGAGCTGGAGAAGGAGATGGTAAACTATTCCATTACCTTTGCCAAGAAAATTCCAAATTAGGTAACAAAGAGTTGGATGTGACCGAAAAATGATTAAACAATAAAATTATTTTTATGAAACTATGTTGAAGGAACTGGGAAAGAGATGATGTCGGGAGAGCATGATTACAGTAGAAGGGATTCTTACAATTATAGATTTCAAGCTGTCATGGACCTCATTTTAGAAATGACTAGGTGAAGGTCAACCAAGTAATCAGGTAACCAAGAAATGGCACCATTACCCTCTTAATTGGAAACTTTTCTTGTGGAAGAGAGATTTGACTTGTTCTGTCTGGCCACAAGAGCAAGACTTGTAGCAATGGGCTAAGGTAACTGGGATTTTTTTTGTTCCAGGTCAAGCTTCCCAAAGCTGGCCTTCAACTGAAGGAAATGGGATGTGGGGGGTGGGGAAGGGAAGGAGGGTAAAGAAAGAACTCACTCTGGTAGTTTCTAATTGGAGGAGTTTTTGCTAACTTGGTGCTAACCTTGTTTCTATGAGTTGAAGGACTGAAAATACTTATACAACTGAACAATAATAACATAATATTCACATGTGATCACATGTTACATTATGAGACCTTTGTCCCTCAACTCCCTACTGAAAGAAGGGAGATACGTTTCATTATCTTCTCTCTGGGATTGGTTATAGAAAACAGTTTAGCCTTCTTTTAGTAAACTTTTCATATTCATTATTATACTCCATTTTATATTGTTTTCTTAATTCTGTTTAACTTATTCTACATTATAAAAATAATTTCATATTTCTTCAAATTCTCCATATTTGCAGTTTCTTTGAGCACAGCATTCCATTACAGTCATATTCCATAATTTGTTTAACCTTTCCCCAAATGATCAGCAGCCATTTTGGTTGTTGTATTTTTGGCATCATAAAAAGTGTTATGAATATTTGGATATATTTATGTCTTTAAGCTCCCTTGGAATCAGTTATGAAGTTGTGGGATGAAAGGTAATGAATGGCTTGGTGTCTTTTCTCATTTATTCCCAATTATTTCCTGGAACAGGTCAATCAATTCCCAGCTTCATGAAAAATGTATTATTGGGAGTGGAGCCAAGATGGCAGGGTGGGAAGACATATATACAGAGGTTCTCCCCACACAACCCATGAAATACCTGTAGAGAAGGACTCTCAACAAATTTTGGAGCAGCAGAAGTGGAGAACAACAGAGTGGAGGAGATTTCCAGCCCAGGGTGACCTGAAAAGCCCATGAGAAACATCAGTTGCATGGGACCTGGAGCTGAGCCCAGCCCAGCCTTGGCCACGTGGCACAGCAAGACTCTGAGAGGACACCTTGGGGGCGGAATCTCCAGTTGCAGTAGCAGCGAATTCCCAGTCCCAGCAGCAGCAGTCTGCAGATCTCTCAACCCACAGGTACCAAAGGTCAGTGATGGGGTTTTTTCAGCTGTCTGGGAAGGGAGAAGGGCCTTCCCATAGCTCTGGCCTCAGGCAGTGGCTGCAGAGGCCACATTAGGTGGGCAGTGAAGGTTCCTACCTCAGCCCCTACAGCAGTCTGCATCCATTGTTGGATCCTAAAACCACTGGGGGCACTGAGGAGCTAATTATTACTTTTGCCCTGTGTAGAGGTCCTGAGGGAGCTGGTCTTTGTCTTGCACTGAATGGCGGCTCTGACTCTACAGGTTAACTGAAAATCAGCCCCCAGTACTGACTTGGCGGAACTGGAGACCAGGTGGCTGTGGAGAAGTAACTGCTAAGATTCTGGGAACAACAAAAAAAAAATCTCTCCCTGCTCCCAGACCAGTGTACACACTTGATTGTGCCACCTTGGAGGAACTGAGACCTTACAGATTCCCAGAGTATACCCTACTCTTGACAAAGGACCCAAAAGTCAAATAACTGGTTGGGAAAATGCCCAAAAAAGGGAAAAAAATAAGACTATAAGAAAAAAATAAGTCACTTTTTTGGTGAACAGATATCTTCTCCCATCCTTTCAGATGAGAAAGAACAATGCTTACCATCTGGCAAAGACATAAAAGTCAAGGCATCTGTATCCCAAATATCCAAAATAAATATGCAATAGTCTCAGGCCATGGAAGAGCTCAAAAAGGATTTTGAAAATCAAGTAAGAGAGGTAGAGGAAAAAATGGGAAGAGAAATGAGAGAGATGCAAGAAAAGCATGAAAATCAGGTCAACACCTTACTAAAGGAGACCCCAAAAAATGCTGAAGAAAATAACACCTTGAAAAATAGGCTAACTCAATTGGCAAAAGAGGGTCAAAAAACCAATGAGGCGAAGAATGCTTTCAAAAGCAGAATTAGCCAAATGGAAAAGGAGGTTCAAAAGCTCACTGAAGAAAATACTTCTTTCAAAATTAGAATGGAACAGATGGAGGCTAATGACTTTATGAGAAACCAAGAAATCACAAAACAAAACCAAAAGAATGAAAAAATGGAAGATAATGTGAAATATCTCATTGGAAAAACAACTGACCTGGAAAATAGATCCAGGAGAGACAGTTTAAAAATTATGGCACTACCTGAAAGCCATGATCAAAAAAAGAGCCTAGACATCATTTTTCATGAAATTATCAAGGAAAACTACCCTGATATTCTAGAACCAGAGGGCAAAATAAATATTGAAAGAATCCGCCAATCCCCTCCTGAAAGAGATCCAAAAAAGAGAAACTCCTAGGAACATTGTGGCCAAATTCCAGAGTTCCCAGGTCAAGGAGAAAATATTGCAAGCAGCTAGAAAGAAACAATTCAAGTACTGTGGAAATATAATCAGGATAACACAAGATCTAGCAGCTTCTATATTAAGGGAAAGAAGGGCATGGAATATGATATTCCAGAAGTCAAAGGAACTAGGACTAAAACCAAGAATCACCTACCCAGCAAAACTGAGTATAATATTTCAGGGGAAAAAATTGTCTTTTAATGAAATAGAGGACTTCCAAGCATTCTTGATGAAAAGACTAGAGCTGAAAAGGAAATTTGACTTTCAAACACAAGAATGAAGAGAAGCATGAAAAGGTAAACAGGAAAGAAAAACCATAAGGGACTTACTAAAGTTGAACTGTTTACATTCCTACATGGAAAGACAATATTTGTAACTCTTGAAACTTTTCAGTATCTGGATAGTTGGTGGAATTACACAGACACACACATAGAGCACAGAATGAATTGAATAGGATGGGATCATATCTTAAAAAAATGAAATTAAGCAGTGAGAGAGAGAAATACATTGGGAGGAGAAGAGAGAAATGGAATGGGGCAAATTATCTCTCATAAAAGGGGCAAGCAAAAGACTTTTTAGTGGAGGGAAAAAGAGGGGAGGGGAGAGAAAAACATGAAGTTTACTCCCATCACAGTCAACTAAAGGAAGGAATAAAATGCACACTCATTTTAGTATGAAAACCTATCTTACAATACAGGAAAGTGGGGAAGAAGGGGATAAGCAGGGTGCAGGGGATGATGGAAAGGAGGGCAATGGGAGGAGGGAGCAATTAGAAGTCAACACTCTTGGGGAGGGACAGGATGAAAAGAGAGAGCAGAAGAAATGGGGGGCAGGATAGGATGGAGGGAAATATAGTTAGTTTTATATAACATGACTATTATGGAAGTCATTTGCAAAACTACATAGATATGGCCTATATTGAATTGCTTGCCTTCCCAAAGGAAGTGGGTGGGGAGGGAGGGAGGAAGAGAAGTTGAAACTCAAAGTTTTAGGAACAACTGTTGAGTATTGTTCTTGCAACTAGGAAATAAGAAATATAGGTAAAGGGGTATAGAAAGTTATCTTGCCCTACAGGACAAAAGAGAAGATAGGGATAATGGAAGGGAAAGATGTTAGAAGGGAGGGCAGATTGATGATAGGGATAAATTAGAATGTTTGGCATTTTGGGGTGGGGGAAGGGAGAAATGGGGAGAAAATTTGGAACCAAAATTTTGTGGAAATGAATGTTGAAAACTTAAATAAATTAATTTTTTAAAAAAGTGTATTATTATGACTGACTTTCCAAAGTCCTTCCAACATTGACTATTTCCAGAGCTTTTCATCTTTGCTAATTTGGTGTATGAGAGGTGAAACCTCAGGGTCATTTGTTTAAATGCATATTTCTTTTGTTATTAGTGTCTGGAGCATTTTTCATATGATTGAAGATAGTTTGTAGTTATTTAGAAAACTTCTAATCTTTTTGCTACTCAGCTATCAGGATGGCCAACTGGGCCATTGTTGGGATGTTACAGAGGGGATCCCTGCTCAGGTGCAGGGTCTCCTAAGAGCCCTTCTGACTTGGAGACTGTAAGATTCTATGACTTCCCTCCTGGTTAGTATAAAGACAGTGTCCTCACCCAAGAACACCAGCATGCATCCACGGAATAGTCGTATCATTTTGGAAGTGGAAGGAATGTATGATGCAAAAATAGCACTGACAGGTGTTACTTGAAAAATTGTATGTAGATGGATAATAAACACTCTACAGGAAGAGAAGCAGTACTGTATCATGTACCTTAATGACTGTATTATGACTAATGGTAGAAAGTGTCCATCAGTTCTAGAAGTGGGAAGCAACATACTTCCCGCTCCCTCCTAGAGCTCTGTAGTAACTACAACACTATACCACTAAGCACTCAACTTAAATCAATAATAACAAATGACTTTAAATTTTGTAGAACCCTAGACATTCTCCTTTTAGTGACTGGCATATTTCTCTCAATTGTGGTTTTCAGAAGATACCTTTGTTAGCTGCTTCAGGACACGTTGTTTAACCTCTCAGAATCTGCTTCCTCATCTGTAACAACAATGATGATGGTAATAATAGAAAAGTATCATGGCGTAGTCCATGGAGAATCTCCATAGGATTTAGCAAGAATCAGGTACAAGCCCTCCATCTGACCCACACTGGCAATGTGACTGGGCAAGTTTCACCCTCTCAGTGCGTCATGGCAACTTTCTCAAACTATAAGTTGTAGAGTAATTGACGATTTTCATTGAGAGAGGGCATTTTCCACAAGAAGGTCCCTATGCCAATGAAATCCTGGGTCCAGATCAAATAATAGCTGACATTTATATAACACTTTCTAAAATCTTGTAATCCATGCTACATATATTATCATATTTCCTTCTGATACCAATCTTTTGAGTTAGGGGTAATAGTATCATTATTTCTAATTTATTGATGAGGAAGCTGGGGCTGAAAAGTGATTTGTTTAGCCAGCAAGATTTGAACCCAGTCCTTTCTAATTCCAAGTCTAATGTATTTTCTATTATGGTATGCTGCCTGTATAAATAATATTTCCACTATTCACCTCATTGGAGTATTGTTTTTATTATTATAATTGTTTCCATGTGGTCAGAATACAGGATATTGTTTCTGAGCTACTCTTACTATAACTTCTGGCAAACTAGTCTGCAGCAACTCTCTCAGGGGAAAGGAAAGGTTTAATGATCTACTCACTAGAGAAATACTAAAGTCTGTAAGGTCTGAAAGACAATATTGTCTCTTGGCATTGGACTGGTAATCTTGAAAGACAGCAAAGTGCTAATGTCTCGATGTGTAAAATTGATCTTCAGCAAGACTAACCTCTGACAATGGCTCTGTTGGATCAGATCTCTTCTCTCATCTCAGAAGATCAGACTGCTGGCCTCCCTTGGACCACATATGCTGGAACTTGGTTTCTCCACTGCGTGGGCCCACATCTTCAGTCTCATCTACATGCTGCTACCATTTCTTCTCATGCCCACTGCTTTCTCTACAATTATTTCCAGATTTGTCACTCTTCATTCCAAAACCTTCTGTTTCAAAGATATCCCCATGCCACGTGCATATACACAATCTTCCCCTTCATGAGTGAGTGTTTCTGGTCCCAAAGCATCATGGGTATGTACATGGTAGTTAAGAGAAGCCTCATATAAAAATAAATTACAGAAATTCAGAGTGGTGAGCAAAGTTGGTTGGGAATGAGTTTCAGAAACATTCCTTCTGCGCAAACTCATGTGTGATTTTTCTTGTCTGTTACAGTGTATGATTATGAAAGAGTAATTTTCTGTGTTGAAAATTTGTAGTCTTGCATGAATCATTGAAATATCTAGCCTATCAAAGGGCTGTTTGTTTTTATAATTTCTTCTTGAATTCAAGATTTTCCTTTTAAATTAGGGGTGCTTTTCTAACACATTTATTAACTATTAAATCCTAAGAGAAGGTACACTTTCATTATATTAATTTTACCTCAAGGGCTATAACTTTTAATCTTTTAATGTCCTCTTCCCCTCCCCCCCCATTTTCCCAGGTTAAAATTTATTTTATACACTATTAAGCCTTCATTTAATTTAACTCTTTATGTTTGTCAATGATAACACTCAAGCGAAATAGTAAGTCTTTTATCAAAACTTTAGCACATTTACTTCTGATAAAACTTTGATTAGTTTAGCAAATTTGTTGTTGTTTAGTTGGTTCAGTTGTGTCTGACTCTTTGTGACCTCTTTTGGGTTCTCTTGGTAAAGATACTAGAGTAGTTTGCCATTTCCTTCTCCTACTCATTTTAATAGATTAGGTAACTGAGGCAAACAGGGTTAAGTGACTTGCCCAGGGTAACACAGCCAGTATGTATCTGAGAACAGATTTGAACTCAAGAAGAAGAATCTTCCTGACTCCAGGCTCAGTGCTCCATCCTCTATGCCACCTAGCTCCCCCAGCTCAACAAATAAGTATCCAGTATGACACAGTTGAGCATAGTTCTCTCAGTGATCATTTCAGAATAGTTCTTTCAGTACAGTTTGATGAAAGACACAAAACAAAGTTAGATTCAACCGAAGTGTTTTTATCTTCCTCCTCTTTCTTTTTAACTCCACAATTTCTTGAAATATATACAGATAGCTTCACGATCCTTTCCAGGTCACTTAATGCAACTTTTGCAGATAATAAAATACTTCCCCTATAATTATCATACTCCAAAACTTACTACTAATACAAAGCTAATTACTACATTTATCTCCCCAATCAACAACTAAGCTCTAATTTTTTTAATCACCTCCCCTGGAAGAATATCTACATTTTAGGTTACTTTCCACCACCTTTGCCATAATGATGGAAAAGTGTTTCTCATATAGATTTGCAATTACAGTGGGCAGCAGTTACCAAGCAGAGCCATCCAAAAAGGCCAAGGGAGTGGTTTTGGAAATCTCCTCAAGAAAGAATACACATTAAAAAAAACTGAAATAGAAAAATAGAGAGTCTAGGAGTGAAAGTCAGACAACTAAAAGCTGAGGTGAAGAAATCTGGGAGAGAGAACTCTATGAGAAGACTAATGCAAAAAAAAAAAAAGAGATAATGGAAATGGAGATGAAAATAAAGACACCAAAATTCAGTGAAACCCGGCTGAGTCACTAAGAATATGCTTGTTAGCAGAAGCAACAGGTGTTTTCATTACTCTCTTTTCAAATGGGAAATATTCTCATTGCTCTAGTAGGGGGCTGTGTCTTAGCAATGGCCGTTCTATGTCTAGGAAACAAATAATGCTTAAAAAGGGAAGAAGGTTTTTAAGAGGGTAAATATCACCTATGAAAGAATAGCAACTCACATTTCCACCAAATGCTTTCCTTATAATGACTCTGTGGGTTAATGAGATGATTGAAAACCCGAGAGACAGAGTTTCTGGATAATTAAAAATTAATTTATTAATTAGGTTAGTTGATAATCAATAAATTGATTCAGTAACCAAAGACACCTAACTGGACACTGAATGCCTTAAATATTTTTTTTTTTGAAAAGGAATGCCCTGACAAGAGAAATCAGCTCTGACTGGTGAATAATGAATGAGAGGGAGGCATTTAAATGAGGAGGTGGGCTAAAAGTCTTCAGCTCTTCCTGCTGAGAACTTGACTTGATCACCTTCAGCAATTTGAACAAGAGAATCCATCTCTACCCAGACCACTCTGGTTGGTTTTCCCCATGAGCTGGGTTACCCTAAACTCCAGTAGAGGAGTACAATCATTTGAGGCTGGAATTCTCTTAGATTAGATCTTGTTTATACTCTGAACAGAGGGGCAGCTAGGTGGTACAGTGGATAGAGCACCAGTGCAGGAGTCATGAGGACACCTGAGTTCAAATCTCACCTCAGACACTTGACACTCACTAGCTGTGTGACCTTGGGCAAGTCACTTAACCCCAATTGCCTCATCCTGGGTCATCTCCAGTCATTCTGATGAATATCTGGTCACTGGATTCATATGGCTTGCAGGAGAAGTGAGGCTGGTGACCTACACAGCCCTCCCTCACTCAAAAACAAAAGTCAAGTGCAAGTCATGTCATTATTTCTCCGATGGCATGGTCTTCTTCAGCAACGAAGGACGAAAACACACACTCTAAACATAAGTAAGGCCTTCTGGTTAGGTGAGATCCTGCTCAAGATTAAGGAGCATGCTTCTGGAGGATTTGGGCAATCTCATCTATCAGTCATGACCTTCAGAGATTAGCTGACCTACAGGGGTACCTGAATGAGGAAATAAAGAGAAAAAGCCTTAATCCTAATTTAATAATTGGTTATTAATATAATAGACAAATAATTTCCCTCAGTACCTAGGGCAAGAGTAGTTATCTCTCTTTTACAGCTCACAGGTGTAGAGTGGGAGGGAATCTCAGAGGCTACTGGGTCAGCCTCTTATGTTACAGATGAGGAAGCTGAAAGAAGTAAAAGAACTTGCCCAAGGTCACACAGACAGTAAGGGACTGAGCCTGTGGTCCATGACAAGTTCAGTACTCTTTCCACTGAACTGTTCTGCCTCTCTGGATGAGGAAATTAAGTCTCAGGAAGGGAAAATGACTTACTCAGCCATGGTCCTATGAGCACACATTTCTCTACTTCTAAATCCAATACAACATGCTGGTTCCAGCTAAATTTATGTATTCTTTGAAGCTACTAAACAAAGCTAGAAATAAGCAGGATAGAGCGCTATGCATGGAGTCAGGAAGAACTGAATTCAAATCTAGGCTCAGACACTTACTAGCTGCGTGACTATGGACAAGTTGCTTAAGCACTGCCTGCCTCAGTTTCCTTAATTGTAAAATGGGGATAATAATAGCACCTGCTTCCCAGGGTTGTCATGAGGATCAAATGAGATAATGTCTGTAAAGTGCTTAGCACAGTGCCTGGCATACCGTAGGCACCTAATGTATGGTGGTTCCCTCCTCTCCAGAAATCAAGGTAGTTCAAGAGTATACTCTTTCCCAAGAGGGCTCAAGGGAGAGAGCACTGGACTTGGAGTTGGCAAGATCAAGGTTCAAATTCTGTCTCAGATGATTACAAGCTGAGTGACTTTGGACAAGTGGCTTAATCTCAGCCTCATTTTCTTCATCTGTAAAATGAAGACAATCCAACGAGATAATATGCACAAACCACTCTGCGAAACTTAGTGTTCTATGAATCCAACTATAGCTGCTACGACCGTTATTGTTATCCTCCCTACCCACCCCCACATAAAGACAAAGCCAAATCACTCACGAGAGTGCGTTGCATTTCGCTTTTCTAACGATTTTGACCAGAGCATTGGTAATGATAATAAAGATGTTTAGCAGCAAGTGATAGAACATATTATTGAAATAAAGCTAGGTTATGGAAGGAGATATAAATGTAGAATTCAGAGAAAACCTTTGAACATGTATAGATCTTAACGTCCACTGTCCTTTTCTCAGTGGCCTCGATAATGGTCTTCTTACACTTGACTCCTCAAGTTCAGCACTCTGACTCCCCTCTCTGCTTTTTCATTGGCTGGTCCCCAACCTGGGATGCTCTGCCCCCTCACAAGTAACTCCTGGTTTCTCTGGCTTCCCACAAGCCTTCATTCTAGCCCTTTGTCATGCAAGAGAGTGCCTCACCTCCTCCAACTGCTCTCAGACCTTTTGTCTAGTCTGTACAGTTCTTAGATGTGCCTCGTTATTTACACATCGTCTCCCCCATTAGAATGGAGGCTCATTGAGAACAGGGACTATATTCATCTGTCTTTGTATCTGTAGCACTTAGTACAATGTACACACACACACACACACACACACACACATACACACACACACATACCTTTTGTGATTTTGGGGTTATTTAACCAGAATTAGCTATTATCATTAATTATTATTATCGTTCAACACTTTGTAATCACAAAAGATGGTTGCTTCTGAGCAGTGTGTCCTGTTTGACTTGGTGTTTTCATTCATTCATTCAATGTGTAACTAGTTATAGCAGCTCATTTTAAGGCCCAGCTCACTCGTTACTGTCAACTCCAAAGTTCCTTCTTGAGCTTTGCTTCTAAGATGGAGCCAGGAAGGTTGTTTTGCTGGGGATTCCTAGGAGTGCCTCTTATTCCCACTTTACCTGCCTATTCTGATCTTATTCTCAGCTATTGTGTTTCTCAAAGTTCACCAAGAGGGAATAATTCTCTGAATGTGACATTTTTGAGATTGGATGTTCTAACATTTTAGGAATTTCTTCAAATACTATTTATTATGTCATTTGTTAACAACTCTCAGGGACTTATTCACAGCAGGGGGGAGGGCAACCACAATGAGGACCTTTTAAGAAATTCCACTGTGAAAAATGATAGAATTCTGCAGACTCTCCCAAGGGAGGCTATGAAACTTCGTGTGTTCATTTGGACAGATGCTCCATCAGCACCTCTAAGCACATGTACTCAGGCACACAGCACTTGGTTGGCTCAATACAATAGCTGAAACTTCAAATAAGAGACTTTTATTTAGAGCAACATCCTGATTGAGAGAAGCTCCTGTATAACATTTATTCCCCAAATGGGAAGAATTTCATGGATCATACTGACTGGCCCTCCCCTTCCTACATGAGACTGTTCTATATGTTCCAGCTGCTGTCCCCTCACCCCAATTACCTAGCATTTATTTCGTACGTATTTTATAGAGAAACACTGGCAAATTGAATAGAAAGTTGGCTTCAGAACCAGAAGGCTCCAGTTCAAATCCAACCACTGACGTATGCTGGTTGTGTTATCCTGGACAAGTCATTCCATGTCTCCCTGCCCTAGGCAAATATCTAAGACTATAAGTTGCAAAGAAGATGCTGACCTGCAGTGGTAGAGAATGTCCTTGTTCAGAGCATTCCAAAGAAATCACTGTGGAAATCAAAGGTCTGGTCCCTAGCTCATAATTTGTGTACACACACACATGCACACACACACACATTTCTGTATATATATTTCTATATATGTACATATATCTCCACATATATGTACATATATACTTCTCTCCATATAATTCTGTAACCTGTAGGTTACAGTCCCTGTAGGGGCTCAGAGAGACATAATCCTCTCCTGCTGCTTATTCTCTGGGGAGAGCAGGATGCAGAGAGGTATCAGAGGCCTCTGGGACTCATCTCCTTTGTGATTTTCATTCTTCCAGAAATCAAAGTTTTCTTTTAGAGAAGGATATGTGGAATTGATTCTAGAGATATCTATCTATTGATGCCTCCCTGCGAGCCACAGTTAGATAGACCCAAAGGAGCACAAATAAACTATGTACACACACACACACACACACACACACACACACACTCAATAAGTAAACATTTATAAAGGCAGCTAGGTGGCCCAGTGGATAGAGTGCTGGGCTTGGAGTCAGCAAGACTCATCTTCTTGAATTCCAGTCTGGCCTCAGACACTCACTAGCTCTGCGACCCTGGACAAGTCATTTAACCCTGTTTGCCTCAATTTCCTCATCTGTAAAATATGCTGGAGAAGGAAATGGAAAACCACTCCAGTATCACCACCAAGAAAATCCCAAACAGTGTTATGAAGTCAGACATGACTGAAACAATTGGAAAGCAAATGTGCCAGAAGGAGAGCGTGTGCACGTGCGCACCCATACATACACACACACACACACACACACACACACACACACACACACACCATTTCTAGTGTACAGGCTGTCCTTCTGTTTGGAAGTTTGCTTCTGGAGGTCAGAGTGCATTTGTATTCACCACCGCCTTGATTGATTACTACTTAGCATTTCATGAATGTTTGCTTATTGACTGAACCTCTGATCACAATGATCCTAAGGGATGCTCTAATTTTTCTATTTCTTTGGCTCTGAGCACCAATTTAACCTGGATCTGCTTATAAGAATACTAGCAAACAGAGGGATCCTCTATGGAATGTATATACTAACATCTTTTCAGAGCTTTGAATAAGAAACTTCCTTCCCTTGCTCCTGCTGAGGCCATTAAAATTTATCTGACTTTAACAATTACATTTTACCCACATGAATTTGACAGTAGCCTGGGGGCCTTCCATTGTATTCTGTTGCTCATTCAATTTGTTGAATCTTATGCTTGGGAAGGTTGAGTATGTGAAGATATTTCTTGTGTGTTTCTTACTATCATTTTTGGATTAAGGTTTCCTTGTCAATGTCAGAAGTCTCTAACTTGGTGACTTTAATGTGAACATCAGATTTATAATATTTCTGTTTATCCCTTTGACTACAGGTCCCTGTGGAAAGCAGTGTACCAAATGAACACAAAACCCCCTCAGGAGTCAATTATCCATCCCTGTTGTTGGTGTCTTTCAGTGATTTAGCCATGTCTGACTCTCCATGACCCCATTTAGAGTTTTCTTGGCAAAAGATACTGGAGTGGTTTGCCATTTCCTTCTCCAGTTCATTTTATGGACGAGGACACTAAGGCAAACAGGTGTAAGTGACTGCCCAGGGTCACACAATTAGTAAGTGTCTGAAGCTGGATTTGAACTAGGAAGTTGAGTCTTCCTGACTCCACTCTGTGCCCTATAGGGTCTGCTGGCAACGTCTAAAATAATTTGACCTGAATTAACAGTAGGATACCAGATCAGAAAAGGAATTTTAAAAGGAAAATATTTGGTCAGCACTAAAAAAAAAAATTAGCAAACAAATAGAGAAACTCAACTTCTCATCCTAGGATTTAGGGTCTTATCCCTGAGCAAATAATTTGGTAAACAATTTACTTCAAATCTCACAGTCTAGTGTGGGGCAGAACTTGGCAAATGTTTTGCATGGGACCAGACTAAGGTTGGAGCAAAGTCCACTCATCTAATGCCATAACCCTCCTCTGCAAACGACTAATTTAAATCACATCTCAGATATTGCCCAATGGGTAAGAGCTCTGGACCTGGGGTCAGGAAGATGGAATTCAAATCCAGGCACACACGCTTATTAGCTATGTGACCCTAGGCAAGTCACTTAACCTCCCACTCCCTAAGTTTTCTGAGCTATAAAATAGTTCTATAACTATAAAACTGAACTATAAACTAATAATACCTAATTCTCAACCTTGTTGTGAATATTGCTACTAATCACTTAAAAATCACTTGTTCCCCTCCCCTTCCCTCTTTAGTAATAGCATGAGACCCTTTCCGTCTCCCCTCAGCTTGTTCTCAGTAGCTAGAAAGCAGGTGGTTCTGTTGCTCCCCTCCTTCCTTAACTATGTACTGCAATGGCTTCTTCACATAGCTCTCCTCCTCAGAAATCTCTATTTCTGCTGCTGACATAGTCCCCTTGGATCTCATACACATTCTCAAAGGAAATGGAGACATGTGCTTACTATACCATTATTGCTGTAGCAACTGGGTTCTTGTTATGTCCAATGCCTTCTAATTCTTTTTATGAAGAAAGAATTTGTGGAAACTAGGTGTTAAGGTATTGAATAATCGCCAAACCTTGGAACTCTCATTTCTTGATATGGAACCAAATTTTCCAAAATTTTCCACTATCCTTTCATGTGTTGATATTTGCATTGAATTCACAAAATATTAAGCCAACATGCTAACAAATATTAATTAAGAGCTTACTGTGTACCAGGTACAATGTGCTAAATGCTGCTCAGAAAAACACAAGCAGGAAAAAAAGATGGGCTTTGCCTTTAAGAATCATCCTAAAAGGGCAAGATAACACATGAAAGAAGCTAAAAATGAAGGAGATGAAGGTACCCAACATGGGAGGCAGGGTAGAGAAAGTCTGGAGAGTCAGGAGTGCAGTATAGAGAGGAATAAAGATGTGGTTTTCAGAGTATTCCCCTTAAAATGGAGGTCCTAGGGTGGGAAACCAGTTTATCAGAGAGAAAGAGTATCTCCAATGTGAAAAGTAGTCCAGGACTAGAATGAGTTTTCAGGCTGAAGAGATTTCTACATCATGGTAGAGAAACTACCATGGACAGATCATAATGACACCTGAAGATCTATGTATCAAGATATATTTTGACTCAATTGTCTGGTTCTTCATATAATTTTCTATTTCATCCTAGGCAATGATTATTGGCAATTAACTGAACTCATTATCATGTTGGTCCACTAGACCATGTTCCTTAAGAGCAGTGCAATGTAATAAGACCAAATAGTCTATGAAATCATTTTTCTTCTTGCCTTTGGGAACAGAAGGAAACTAATTCCTCTAAACCCTTTATTTACCTGTCTATAGAGAGTCTGTGAGCCATCCATTAGCTGTGATTATTTTATGATTTCTGGATTTGTTTATATTCAGAATATTAACATGACTATGTGGTTGTGGTTTGTCTTTCCTTCTCTAAAAGGATCATGGCTTCAGGGAGATGATGACATGACTTGCAACTGACTTTGATTTGAGTGAGGGAGGGCTGTGCAAAGTCATCAGCCTCACTTTCTCCTTAAGAGCCATCTAGATCCAGTGGCCAAATATTGATCAGGACTTCTTGAAGAGGCCTGTTCACTGTGTGGGTGATGACTCATTCTAAGTAAGAACCTGATAAGACCCTAGCTTAAAGGGGCCAAGGTCTCCTACAGCACCCTGGGCCACCTCTAGTCATCCTAACATGACTAGTTCATTTCCATCAATATGATTTCAATTTGTTGATCTCTGGACAAAGATCATATAATCAGTTCCCATTGCTCATTATGGTCCAGGAACTGCATAATTGTAAGTAAACTCCTAAAATGCCTCCATTTTAGCCACCCCACCACCATAAAGAAAAAGAAAAGGGATGTATAGTAATGAAATCCATTTCATGGATCTCTGCTATCAAAAGGTAAATCACCTGCTGGTAAGACTTCTAGGGATGAGCCTCTCTATACTTAGCTCTGATGGTCTTCAGATAGTATCCTGGATCTTGTGTTCAAAGCTTTTCCAGCTTGGTCACATGTACTGATTAGAACTTGTGTTCCAATTGAAAAGCCTTCAGTGTGAACTCAAAGCCACCTCCAGGACAAAGGAAGCATTAGAGTATTGCTATATTAGATTCAACCAGCCATATGCCTCAGAGTCTTATAAAACAAGTAAAAGGCAATTTCTTTGCTGGGGCATCATCTTTCCTCTGCTTTGAAATATCCACTTTAGGAAACAGACATACATTGTTACTTTAAACTAATAACCTTGTTAAGAAATTAAGCAACACCTAAGAAGGTGCCTGAATGCACAGCACAGACACATCTGCTGTTTAAATCCAAATAATCACACAGACACACACAGACACACACACATCCACGAAAAGACACATCTAATCAACTAACTCTAAAACTCCACGTCTTTGGCGGGGGCACAACACAAAATGGCATGTGCCCCTTTTGCTTCTGACACTCTCCCAGTCACTTCCTATGCCCTGAATCTGTTGGCATGCCCTTTGGCTCTTTCTTCTCCTGAGGGAAGATTTCGGGGTACTCAAAATAGTGACATCCAGATATACTATGTCAGGGATTATTATCACTGTTTTCAAAAGCTAGGATTGCCTTATATAGAAGGACTAGGAACAGTATGATCTTAACCTTGATGTCAGTGCCTCTGATGCCACCTCGATCTTCATTTTTCCATATTTCTGAAGTAAAGGTTGGTCCTCAGGGTGAACCCAGCCCTTCTGGAGATCCATACCAGAATCATTACTCACAAACTGCCTTGTGCTTTGTACTTTCACATCCAGAGAATGGAAGGAAGCAAAAGGGGAAAGGAATGATCATTTATAAAGACTCTACTATGTGCCAGGAACTGTGCAAACTAGAGAATGACTTCCTCTGGCCACATGTAACCCACTTATCACCAACATCAGAAAAAATGCCTGAACCTTCCTTTATAAACAACAAGGGGAGGGGTGATAAGTGGGAGTCTATTAACCAATCACTACCAACAACTGGAAACTTTCAAGTTAGGTACCCAACTGCTCCCTGGAGGAGGTAGAGATAGAATGCTGACCTTGGAAATAGAGAAGACGAATTCTGCCTTAGCTACTTATTCTCATGGACAAGTCCTGCCTGACCTCTCTCAGTCTCAGTTTTCTTGCATGTAAAATGGGCACAGATAATAATAGCAACTTTCTTACCTGGTTGTTTTAATGATAAATGCAAGAATATACATAAAGGACTTCGCAAACCTCGAAGTCCTTATATCCATGTGAGCTATTATTATTAGCCAGTCCATACCCTGTTTGACTGCTGATTTGATTATGAGGTATCCTCATTTCTCCAGGCTGTGATTAAGAACTAGACACAGAGCTCATGGGCTCTGATTGTCTGAGTACTTTTTCAGTCATGTCTGACTCTTTGTGACCACATTTGAGGTTCTCTTGGCATTGCCATTTCCTTCTCCAGCTCATTTTATCGGTGAGAAAACTGAGGCAAAACAGGGTTAAGTGACTTGCCCAGGGTCACACAGCTAGTAAATGTCTGAGGCTGGATTTGAACTCAGGAAGATGTCTTCCTGACTCCGGCACCCAGCATTCTATTCACCCCACTACATAGTTGCCCAGGGTTCTGACTGGAAAGGATCAAATCTGTTTTCATGATCAATAGTCAAAACCTTTGTCTAAGTCAGAACTAGTCATATATTTCCCCTCCTTAAAACTCGAAACATTACAACCTGTATAATTTTAAACTAATTTTGATTAATAAATATATTCTTCATGAATACAAGAAAATGTTCTTATGCCCATGTCTTTTTCTTTATCAATTCCCATATATTTATATTTTGACTTACTTACATGATTTTTTCCTTTTTTCTCAGACTTTCCCCCCTCCTAGTTAAATGTCATTGCATTTAAAAATTTCCCTTTATTGCATTTTCTTGGCTATATTCATGTTATGAGGAAGACTTACAAAAAACTAAAACAAAACAAAACAAAACAAAAAAACCTGCTACCACTGGCAGCTACACATTTTCACATACTTGGTAACGCTGTTTTTATTTGTACCATTTCTCTGAGTTTTTATGCTTTCAGAATTCTATGTAAAGGATTATATGTGTGTATGTGTGTGTGTGTGTGTGTGTGTGTGTGTGTGTGTGTGTGTGTGTATTGTTTCTTATTGCAGTGCATTTTTCCATGGATACTAAAATCCTAGGACAGAGCTGGGGAACCTGCCACATCCAGGCCACATGAGGACCTCTAGGTCCTCAAGTGTAGACCTTTTACTGAATTCAAACTTCACAGAACAAATCCCCTTAATAAACAGATTTGTTCTAGAAAACTTGGACTCGGTCAAAATGCTACACCTGAGGATCTAGAAGGCCACATGTGGCCTAAAGGCTGCATGTTCACCATCCCTGCCCTAGGATATCATAGTGCCCATGTCTTGCTGCTGACATTCTCAGTAGGATTGATTTTACCTTTCTGTTTGCATTTCATTGGACAGAATTCCACTAAGAGCCATTTTGGGAGAGAGATGGACATGCATGCTTGCCACATTAACTATGTGTACCCACGTTCTTTTCCAGAACATCTTCGCTCATCTGTACATCTATTGATTATGAAAAAAAAGTTCCTATTTGGTCACACTGTTTCATGAATTTATTGACATTATTGGGATTTATTGCTGTTAAAGGATTATGTACAGTGAGCTCTTCTTTACTAACTTTATTTACATTTCCTATAGGTATATGAATTTATTTTACTGTGTACAATGTTATAAATTACATGAATTTGTTGTCCTTTGTTTCCCCAAATTTTGGTATAAAATTCTTCTAAATTAGATTTGTGACTAATAATTGAAATGATAGTAGTAGCTGGATTTGGTTTGAGTTCTTGTTAGCAATTGTATTGTCAAATCACCACCCACTCTTTTGTTTTTTCCTTCTGATCTCAGAAGAAAAAACCTTGCTTAGTCTTTGTTATGAATATGCAGTACTTGCATATCCTTGATTGGATTTCTTGCTGACTTTTCTAGAGCCAAACTCCTCAAATTGTCCACCTATCAGGCATCTTCTATCTCTCTCTTGCCACAAATGCCTTTCCATTATTGAGTCTTCAGAGATATTGTTCTACCTAGTTGTCTTCCTACCTCTCTAACTACCCCTCTGTCTCTTTTCTTGGTCACTCAGCCTCTTTCCATCTGTTTAAAATGGTCATTCCACCAGGTTCCACCCTGGGTCCCTGTTCCCTTCTCTCTTTGCCTTCTCTCCTTTGGCAACCTGGGACTCTCATCCCTTTCATGACCACCTCTCTGTTGGTAACGCTCAAATTTCTGTCTCCTGCCTTGCCTTTCCTCTGAGTGCCAGAGCCATGTATCCAACACATTCTAGATGTCACACCAGAATTTCAAAAATGATTTGCCCCAGACTGAGTTTATTATCTTTTCATCAAAACTTGTTCATCCTTTTGATTTTTTCTTGCCAGTAATGATCATCCTTCATTCAATTTTCCATTAGGAATTTTGGCATTATCTATGAATTTTCTCCTCTCTCATAGTGGATCATTTCTGCCATAGTTTTGCTATTTCCCCTCTTGCAATAATTTTCCCAAGCCTTTTTTCCTCAGTTCTTCTTGCTGTCCACCTTAGAGTGTGCCCTCATTATAACCAGACTGGCTCTTTTTGTTTACTCTCTTTACACTAGTTAATTAATCCTTCACACCAAAGCCAGATTACTCTTGCCTAAGCGGACTTAGTCATGACACTCTTCTGTTCAAAAACCTTCAGTGACTCCCTATTGTCATCCATGGAAAGTACAAAATTCTTTGCTGGTCATGCCCAGCCCTCCGCAATCTGGTCCTGGTACTTTCTCAGTAACATCTTACCACTTAACTAACTGGCACTGCCATCTTCCAATCATGTCATTATGCTTCTCCACTACTCATCCTCCCTTTCCTTCTCTTGTTCTGGTAATAATAATCAAATAAACTCTATTTGCTCCTGGAAAGGAAATTGTTCATTGATTTCACTATGGCTCCGCTCTCCATCCCTGTGATTTCCCATCCCCCAAATCTTTCATTGGCCACCACTTCCTTATATGTGTTCTCATCCCCCACTGGAATGGAATATCTTAATATATTGCTTTTGCATTTATTCCCCCAGTGCTTTTCATAGTGCCTGCCAGGTAGTATATACTCAAAAATGCTTTTCATTCATTCATTCATTCATTCTTTCATTCATTCATTCTTTCATTCATATACATTATATTCCATCCAAACTCAGGGACTCTACCTCATTACTATGCTGTCAGTTTGCCCAGCCACGTGGTTTTGCTCACATGTTCCCCTGTGCTGGGCCTGACTTTCTTGCCCCTTCTCACCTCCTGAGCTACAATGCAGCCTTTAAAATCTAATTCAAATGCCACCTTCTACACAAATACTTCATTCCCCTTGTTGGTAGCAATCCTCCCTCTATCACCCTCTTAAAACTTTGTTCTGCACCTCTCTAATGACTTCATCAAGTGATGTTTTTATTAGTTATTTTTGTCTATGCCTTATCTTCCTACTAGACTGTCAGCTTTGTAAATGCAGGGATTATGACTTAGCTAAACTTCCTGTGTTTTCCGTTCTTATTACTGTATTCTAAAATGAAGTAGGTACTTAATGAATTTTGGTTCCATTTTAATGTCATCCCACTTTTTCATTTTTTTTCCTGTTGGTGCCTCCTAGTTTTTCTCCCTCTTTCTTTCTTTCTTCCTTTCTTTCTTTCTTTCTTTCTTTCTTTCTTTCTTTCTTTCTTTCTTTCTTTCTTTCTTTCTTTCTTTTTTTTTGCAGATACACACATACGCTTTCTGTGTATTTTCATATTACTCTAATATTCAATTATTTATGACATATTACCTCTCAGTTACTTGCTTAATATTGTTAAAGTTATTTCCTTTAACCACTTTGAACCCATAGATGTTGATTTTTATAAGCTAAAGTGATTTCTCATAACATTTGTTCAGTTTACTTAATAAATTAGAAGTGTACCTATATGTATATATCGTTTAATTCCATGCATCATATGATCTAGTAGAACATATGTTCCATTGGAGCAGCAATGTCTTTTTTGCTTGTTTTGAATCCATAGGGAGCAGAGCATCTTGCACTTAATACATTTTTGAAGAGGTGAATTGAACTGAATGACTAACGTTAAAGTGGCACCACATGTTCCTCAGCCTGATTTTTTTGTGAGTTTTGTGCTGTTTTTTCCCCTTTCTAATGATAGTTCATCTATACACAAAATCAACCACAAGCTCCCCTTCAGCACAATGAACAAGCAATGGTATCAGTGATGCTCTGCTGTCCACAGATATAACAGAACTTTCAAAGGTGTTTTCTCTTCTCCTTTTTATTATTTAAAATGCTTTATTGATGCCTTTTTTCTTTCTATCACAGGGATTCCCCCCCCCCCCTCCTTCTTTCCACCTTATTCTCCACCCAGCCTCAGGGAATACATGACATCAGAGGAATCAGCTCAATAGACAACTATTATGGCAGATCCCACAAAGAGTTTTTTAATATGGATTATACCTCTCAGTCTTTACTATATTAGAAATGTAAATGTCTTAATATTATTCTGAGAGTAGTTTTGAGCTCTCAGACTACCCGAAAGAGTCTTGGACACCCTCAGGGCTCCCTGGACCACCCTTTGAGAATCACTGATATAAAGCAACCTTATTGGCGGCATCTCTCTCTTAAAGTAAACATTTTGATGTCACATTGCTTCCACATATATGCTCGGTTTTTTTCCTCTGGGTATTATAGTGTCATCATTCCCTTTTGCTTTTATTACCAGTTCATTATAAATCTTAGAGCATCAGCTTATTCCCAACAGTAACTTCCAGGTAGCGTTTTAAGGAGAGCTAATCAATAGCTGTTGTGCCCCTCTCCCCCTCCCCCCCCCCCCCCCCCCGATAGTTCTATACAATTTCAATAGCTTCATATGAGTTTTATGACCTGGTTAAAACTGACCAGGTTTACGAACCTGGTTAACTGGTTAAAAATCTACAGGCTAAAGGAATGAAATTTTGTTCTCTTTATAACAACTAGGATCAATGCAGCCCATTTCTACACAAGAAATACTGACCAGAAGGAAAATCATAGATCTGAAAATAGGACTAGGAGTTAGTTATTCTCCAAACTCAACATTCCATCTCCCACCTTTGAGCAATTGCAGATGCTATTTTCCATGACTAGAATGCATTCCCTTCACACTTCTACCTCCCAGAGTTTTTATCTTCTGTAACTCGAGCCTCAAACCTCATTTTCATAACACTCTCCTCATTGGTAGAGATTGATTACTCAATGATCCCTGCCTGCATGAGGGGTGGAGTTGGCTAGAACTTGGGAGAAGAGTGATCTTGATCCTCTTGTGGCCTTCTAGCTTTAAGGAAAAAGACATGAAGTTCCAGATTCTTTTATCTAGGCAGAAAATGACAATGTAGAGAACCTGGGACATCAATGAGGTCTTAGAGTATTAAGGCTCAGTTCATATTCTACCTCCTCTGTGAAACTTTCCCTGGTCCTCTCAAATTTTAGTGTTAGATCCTCAGGTTAGATCATCATATATTTTCTTATCTGTGGACATGATGTATCCCTGCCTCTTCCTCCCAACAGAACACAAGCTGGAATCATATTATCGTAGATCTAGAGATACAAGGGACCTCAAAGATCTTCTATCCAAATCCTTCAATTTACAGATGAGGAAACTGAGAATGAGAGAATTTACCTATGTCTTGCCCAAGGTCCCACAAGTAGCAAATGTCAGAGTCAGAATTTGAGCCCAGGTCCTCTGATTCCAAGGCTGGAATTTCCCATTATAATGTCTCCTTTAGAGAGCTTCTTGAGCACAGGACTTTGGAGAGTTTTTATTTGCTTATCAATAAAATGGGGATATCGATAGTCACAGAATTGTGGTGAAGATCAAATGAAATAATATTTGTAAGAAGCTTCATAAATCTGAAAACACAATATTGTCCTAGATATTAGTTTTTTATTTCCTTACTCATTTATAAGTTATGTACTGAGCTCTGATCTTGATGAGCTTAGAAAAGACTGATGATCCACTCGTGAAGAAGAAAGGAGAAATATTGTAAAACAAGGACAAAATAATACTTTGGAGTCTTTGGAACTGTCACATTGTCATTTTACCCCAATCTTCAATTTGCCAAAGGAAGAAATTAAACACTTCTTCTCTCCCCACTTTGAGCATTAATTGCCTATGAGTCATGTATTTATATGAGCATTTGAGCATTCATTATTCAATTATTTATTCAGCACTCAATATTTAGTACTATGCAGAGCAAATGTTGAAAATGTTTTGTTTTCATTCATGTACACTTTCCTAAGACACTGTGCTAGGCATTATTTTAGACATGAAAATATAGATGAAATGGTCCCTGTCCTCGAAGGTCTTATAACTTAGTAAGGAGATACAAGATAGGAACACAAATAACTACCACGTGTAGGGAAGTAGATGATAAGAGTCAAATTCCATCAGAAGATTTATTACCAGAAAGGACATGAGAGACCACTCCCTTTACAGATTAGGAAACTGAGGCCAAGAAAGAAGAAAGGGGTTTGACTTTGGGGAGTTCAGTGGTCATTTAAAGAAGGGAGAAAGTGCTTCCATCTGGTAACGATCAGTGAAAGCTTTGTGAAGAAATCATATAATTTAGAACCACTCTTGGAATGAGATACTCACATCTTTATTTTCATAAAGATGAAATCTGGGAAAGGAATTTTAGATTCAGTGATCCTCATCTGTTACTGCCACAAGAGAGGGCAACCTTATTCAAAAGGCACAGGACTGTGATATGGGGAGATGAATAAGAGAAGCCGAGAGATGAAAGGACTGTTGCAGATGAGGTGAGGATGGGGAATCGAGATTGCGAGGCTGTAGGCTTGAAATTGTATGCAGCATTCCCAAAGGACAAGTATGCATATAAAGTTTAAGAAATTTTTGTGTAAAAATAAATAGAATCTGATTGAAAATGAAAACACTCAAAAGACTGGTATTGTAACAAGACAAGAACAGATTTCTGTGCAAACTCCTTCTTTTTATATCACTCCATATGAATCTTTACAATAAAAGGCCTGTGAGGCTAGAGACTTGGATGTGAAAAAAATGTTCTGAGCCTTTTGGGAGGATGTTCTCAGATAAAATGAAGGTGTTAGTGGAGATTGCATTGCCTTGGTGTTTTAATGTGAAAAAACAAACATAAGAATGAATCTTTAAGGAGATACAACAGGAACAGTCACATAATAGGCTACTTATAATGCTAGATGACCACAAAATTCAGTAAATTTACCAATTTATTACAGCAAAATTCAAATGAAGATGATTGTTGTCATGGCAAGAAAACATGATTTAAAAAAAAATAGGACACAATTCTGTAAAAAGATTTATTCTGTACATTTGTTACAAGCCTAGGCAGGGAGAAGCACCAAGTCTCTAAGGAGCAGATGTACTTTTGAAGATGAGTTGTTTCTCGTAGGTACTTAAGAGTGTGTGGAAAACCCACAATCATGTCATGCTGAATTCACAAGTCACCAACCACTAATGACTAGTAGTCTGTGATGCTTTAGGGGAGGAGATTAAGAGACTTTCTAATCTGCTGTTCTAGTCAATTGGTCTCAGGGGTCAGAAAAAGGATGAACTGTTATACTTGCTTAAAAATGGTGATAAAGGAAGGAAAAACTAGTATTAAATATGACTGCCCAATTACACTTGAAATGGAGGCTTTTTTTCTAAAAGAGACAATACTGTACCCAACCTCCTTCTCATCCTACTTTACCTTGCGAATCTGTTCAAGTCACTATACTAGAGTATAGGTTTTTGGAGTTAGAGGATGCTATTGGTGATCAGTCATTTCAGTTGTGTCTTACTCTTTGTGACCACATTTAGGGTTTTCTTGGTGAAGATACTGCAGTGGTTTGTTATTTCCTTCTCCAGGTCATTTTTAAAATGAGGAAACTGAGGCAAACAAGGTTAAGGGACTTGCCCAGGGTCACACAGCTAGTAAATATCTAAAGCTGGATTTGAACTCAGGTCTTTCTGAGTCCGATGCCAGTGCTCTATCCATTGTGCCACCTAGCTGTCCAGGTGTAGGAGTTTCAAATCCTGGATCTATTGCTTGCCTCCAGTATGACTTCAAATAAGTCAGCTTATATCTCTGGGTCTTAGTTTTGGCAATTCTAAATTGAGAAAAGGGGAGCTTCTAAGGCCCTTCCAGATCAAAACCTATGATCCTATAAATCTTTGCTAAAAATCAGTTAGTAACAATTATAGGATGAGAAGTGCTGTGGTGTAGTGAATACAGGAGATGTGACCTTGGAGCCAGGATGAACTAGGTTTGGGTTTGACCTTTGACATATACCCTGGGTAAGTCACTTAATTTCTTATGCTCCCTCTAGGGGAGTCTGTAAGCCTGTCCGTTGCAGAGAAGGTTACCAGCTGCTTTTGTAGCGATGGTGTTCTCATTTGGGAGTTTCCTATATAAATGAAATCACAAGACCAGGCCCTATCCCTGTGGGTTTTAATGCCACAGAATGATGCTCCAACCTTACCCCTTCATACTTCAGTGCCAATCTTCTCTCTTCCCTTTCTACCCCTTCCTTTTCTATTCTCTTCTGTTCCTTTTTAACTCCTTTTCTCTCCCTTCCTCTTTTGCCATCCCTTTTCTTTCCCTTTCCATCCTACTCTGTCCTCTCCTCCTTTCCCTTTCCTTGAAAGAACTATTTTCTTCAGTGAGCTTTTGAACCTCCTTTTCCATTTGGCTAATTCTGCTTTTGAAAGCATTCTTCTCCTCATTGGCTTTTTCAACCTCTTTTGCCAATTGAGTTAGCCTATTTTTCAAGGTGTTATTTTCTTCAGCATTTTTTTGGGTCTCCTTTAGCAGGGTGCTGACCTGCTGTTCATGCTTCCCTTGCATGTCTCTCATTGCTCTTCCCAGCTTTTCCTCCACCTCTCTAACTTGATTTTCAAAATCCTTTTTGAGCTCTTCCATGGCCTGAGCCCATTGGGTGGGCTGGGATACAGAAGACTTGACTTCTGTGTCTTTCCCTGATGGTAAGCATTGTTCTTCCTCATCAGAAAGGAAGGGAGGAAATGCCTGTTCACCAAGAAAGTAACCTTCTATAGTCTTATTTCTTTTCCCTTTTTTGGGCATTTTCCCAGCCAGTGACTTGACTTCTGAATATTCTCTTCATACCCACTTCACCTCCGGATCCTCCCAGCCAGCGCTTGGAGTCTGAGATTCAAATGCTGCTTCCCAGCCTCTGGGCTTTGGGTGGGGGCAGGGCTGCTAGTCAGTGTGAGATTAAGTTCAGGTGCTCAGGTGGGGGCAGGGCTGGGCGGCTCTGGGTCTGGGGCGCAACGGACCTTTTGTGAGAGGTTTGCAGGGCTCTCTGGAACAGAAATCTCGTCTACTCTGCTGTTCTGTGGCTTCTGCTGCTCCAGAATTCACTGGGGGTTCTTTTTTACAGATATTCTATGGGTTGTGGGTTCAGAGCTAGTGTATGTGCATCTTTCTACTCCGCCATCTTGGCTCTGCCCCCACCCTTTCCTTTACATTAAAAAAAAGACTTTGCTTTAATTTTGTTTAATCTGGAGACCCTCTCTGGCTTGTCATTAAGTGACATCAAGAAACAGTCACAATGGTTCTGTGCCCAGTGAGCCCACAGAGTTAGGAATGCAGTATTATGAATACAGATGTTACCCTTCCTGCTGCTGATCACGTGGGGAGAAGGCCCAGGAGAGGGAGGAACAGCTTTTGACATGGCAGGATCAACGTGATGCCATGGCTTGTGAGAAGGGGCACCAGCCAAAGATGCCAGTGTGATCCACATGACCCAGAAGAGGCAGTCGGAGTTCCGGCCCCAGGGGCTTCCTCCCCGTCGCACCCTGTGGCCCTGTTCTGATCAGCTAAAGCCTGAAAGGGTCTAGGACAGATTCTGGCGTCTCATGGCCACCAAAGTTCCCAAAGTATCTCTTCCTCTGCTGCTGTTAAACACCTCCTACACTCCCAGATGCCATGCTAACCATCCTACACACACACACACACACACACACACACACACACACACACACACACACTACTCCCTCTGTGTGTGTACATATGAGCTCCTGGATTCTCCTGTCTGAGGCGCAGGTCCTTCATTCAACTCCAGGTAAGAAATGATAAGTATAAAACACTTCATTCTCCTTATCTTATTCACAAGCTTCTTGCAACGTTTTCCTCTGCCATCACCTAAATGCCCCTGCCTTTGTTTATTTTTTCATTTTAAAATAAGGTTTATTGAAGCTTTTTGTACTAAAATTACTGCCACTTCTAGACAAAAATCCCTACACTTCACCTTTGAACTTTTCCTTATAAAAAATTAACTAAGGAAAAACACTTAATTATAGAGTCCGTGTCTGAAAATATACACACCATTCCATTGTGGTAGTGTCCCACATCTTTACTAGGAGAATGGGTACATTTTTCCCATTTTCTCTTCACCCAAATCCTGCTTTAGAAAGTATTCAGAATTACCCTTCCTTCTTGACATCTTTTCATTTAGATTGTAGATTGTGTCTATATTGATTTTTTTGGTTCTGTCTCACTCAGTATTCATTCATATAAATCTCACTTTTCCCCCGAATTCCTCATATCCTTTTTGTATAATAATGCTCTATTGTATTCATATGCTCAAGTTTTTCTCTTTTTTTTTTCAGACATCCCTCCATTGATGGGCATCCAGTTTGCTTCCAGGTCTTGTTACCACCAAGAGAGTTGCTATTAATATTTTGGCATATGATGAACCTGTGTTTCTGACTTGAACCTCTTTGGGAGGAGAAGCCATGTAGCTGATTCCTAGACAAAAGGTATGAACAATCCAGCAACTTTTCTCAAGATTCTAAATTGACATTCTGAATAGTCGAATGAATTCACAGTTCTACCAATAACAGATCCATCAAAGTCTTTATTTTCCTCCATTGACTCCTCCACTGACTTCCCTTTTTTATCACTCTGATATTTTCTAGGTTGAAAGGTAAATTTTTTAAAAATTTTCATTTCTCTTATAATTAGTCATTTAAGGCATATTTTGATATAAACATTTATAGTTTACAATTCTTTTGGAAACTGCTCACATTCATTCACTGTTTACCTATTGGAGAATATTTCCTGGTATTACAATTTGTCAATTTCTTATATGTCTTGGACACCATATCTTGATCAGTGATGCTTCCAAACTCCGCTGAAGGTTTACAAATTCCCCTTATGCTCCATCATGGCGCCATTCTTCAGAAAGTCCCATGGATGATGTCTTCCTTCTTATCTGGACCTACGCAATACTTTTTGGTTATGATGTTAATCTGAGCTGAAGGGGAAGGCCTGCAAAGTTAGGGCCCATCTCTCCTCAGATGTGGGTTTACATTTCTAAGTCTCTTTCAGACTCAGCTTGGAATAAAGAAGACTGAGTTGGGCAAAGAACTAGAAGACTGGAGATGTAGTGCTAGTTCTACCGTTATCTGTGTGACATTTTTATGTCACCATAAAAAATTTACTTCAAATGACTAATTATAAGAGAGATGCAAATATTAAAAACTTTGATTTCACCTTGTACCCTAAAAATTGGTACCTAACCTCTCCATGTCTCAATGTTCTCATCTTTAAAATAAACAAGATGACAAATACTTATATACCCTTTAAGGATTACAATTTACTTTTCTTACAAGGATATCTGTGAGGCAGATAAGGAAACTGAGGTACAGAGAAGCAAAGTAACTTGCTCAAGGTTACAATCACAGCTACTCGTGGACTATTTGTGGTAGAGCCTTCAGAGCTCATATTGGCATAATCAACCATAGTGAGAAGCCATGTACCTTGACTCCAACATAGTGATGTCATTTTGGTCTCCTTCAAAAATGAAGGACAGCAACCAACCTATTACTCAGCACTAGATTTGAGATTTGACCCCAAGTCTTGTAAATCCCAATCTATTCTGTAACTGCCTCTACACCAGCTATGAGAAGATCTCTAAGGTTCCTCACATGGCTCTATAATTTTCTCCTCTCTTTATGCCCCACATATTTTGCTTTCCTATTCTTCCATCATGCCTCTGAATTAGAGGTACGTAATGAAGAACCATAAATGTTTTGAATATAGGAGCACCATGGTATCATGGAAAGAACAATGACTCTCGAATTAGGTCCCTGGATTCACATTCAATCCCGTGTGTGACACCGAGTGCAAGTTACCTGGTTTCTCATATGCAAAATGAGGGGATTAGGTTATATGTGGCCTCTAAAGTCCCATTCTAAATCTACTATTTTATAAACTACTCATACCATAAATCATTTGATAGATTTATTCCTGGGGTGTGACTAGATGGTTTTTTACCAGTTCCCCTTCTTCATTCTTCCTCTGTTAATTCTTGATGTTCTTCTTAGATTCTGCTTTGAGGCACCTGCCCAAGTTGGCCAGTCACAAAGACACTCATTAGAATGGAGAATGGTTGCTAGTCTTTAACATTTTGCTGAAAGTAGGAAACACATTGATTAGGTCTTGGGGATTATCTAGAAACATTTCCAGTGTTTTTGTTCGTGGTTGGGTATATGTTTCATGCACATACATCATTAGACATTAATCAATAATGTGTTTGCTAGATTATTTCTTTTCTAAAGTATGCTCTGTCCAGCAGCCTTGAAGGTTAAAGAGTTGCCCAAGCATCCCTGGTGCCTTGGATGTCTTCTGAGGAAGGGTCAGGAAGGGAGCAAACAGGGAAGTTGCAGAAGTAGACTAGCAAGGGCTTCCCCACACTGGCAGGCTACATAGTCTCTGATGCACAGAGATCTCTGGTCTGCAAAATTCACATTGCTGGTAATGCATCCCTATTAGAGGGGGCTTTAGGAAACATCCTTTGAGTGCTTGAGTTGTGTGCTTCTAGAAAGTACTTATCCTCAGAATCTGTAAACTCTCAGAAGATCCATAATAAGGAGCATCCAAGTGGGTTCTTAGCATGATACAGATGTTGGCCAATGCTACTAGGAAAGTCAGAGAACTGTTTCACGATACTCTATCTCCCAAGTGACTGGCTCCTAGCATTCATTTTACACAATACCGGCAATATTTGTCCATGAGGAAACATGGCATAGATGCCAGAGCATTGGCCCTGAAACCAGGAAGACCTGGGTTCAAATTCCATTTCTTGTGACTCATGGGCTGTCTGACTCTAGGCAAATCATTAACTTCTCTGAGCTTCAGATACCTCCAGGAGCCATACCTGGAGTTGCCATCTGTCTTCATGAAGGAAAACTCTCACCTTTTTATCTAACACCTGCCTTCCTTCTAAGACTTCATGGTAGAAATTCTATCTTACTTCTTTACTGAAATCCTCAGAAGTGTGTAGGATACAGGTGTTACTAATATTTTCTGGCTCTTTCTTTACCATAAATGGGGAAAACAAGGTGTTAAATGATTTTTCCTGAGGTCACATGGCTATTAGATGGCAAAGGAAGATACAGAAATCAAACTTTCTCCTTGCCACGTACATTACTTTGCTTAGTTATTCTGGAATATTATAAGGGCAATTTGAAGGTTGACAGTTGTCAACAGATTTGAGATATAGCTCTGCTTTTCAGAATTCCAAGATTATGCTTTGTAATGAGATCAAATTGATCTGCATTTGAGGACTAAGGGTGGAATGTTCTCAGCCCTCATCCTGGTGGATGTATATCCTCATATCATAGGTTACATCTCTGATTTTAATGGAAACTGATTGTTCCTGCAGTTTCCCAAGATAGTATACTCAGGCGAGGTGAGGAGACACTGAACTTGGCCTTAGGGCTGCTAATACTCAGAGAACCCAGACAGTCTGTTGTGTTCAATTCAGTGCCAGTAAAGTCTCACTGTAGATTCCATTAATTTGTGATGATTCAGGGAGCATTTGTTTCTGATTATAGTGGAGCTGGAGAGTGTTTGCTAAACAAGCTAATAGTCTAAGTATGAAATATGAAAGTGAAATGCTTAATCCACTAATGAGGTCTTACTTATCTAGAATTTTGTGAGCCCTTACTTAGACATAATTGGTAGGCTGTTTGGAAATCATCTTTACCTGTCGATTAAAAGAGATCGCCAAGAGACTTTTCTGAAAAAGACTAATCTTGGAGTGGTGATATGCATTTGCAAATAATAAAAATGTGTCCTATTTTGAAATAAGACACGTCTTCTGTGAATGCTAAGGGTTTGCTATATATGCTACCTCTCTAACTGGTTTGCTAAATGTATGATCTCTAACACAAATGGAAGCTATTTAAGGCCACAGAGAATGCTTTATAGGCTTTTGTAATCCCAGTACCTATCAAAATAGCTTGCCCAGGGTAGGTTCTCTCTCTGTCTCTGTCTCTCTCTGTCTCTGTCTGTCTGTTTGTCTCTGTCTCTCTTTCTCTCTGTCTGTCTCTGTCTCTCTCTGTCTCTGTCTCTCTCTCTCTGTGTCTCTCTCTTTCTCTCCCCTCCCCATGTATCTATTTGCTGTTGATAATAATCTCTTATTTAGACTTTTCATTAATCCAGTCTGGTCTTCTAGTTAGTTATAAAGAGAGGTAAAGGCCTACAAGAGGCCTCCTAAAGACCAGAAATAAATGTTACGGGGATTATTCTTGCCCTTGCCCTTTTTGATTTGTTGAATAATCAAGAGTTAAATGTATTGTCATATTTTTCACATTTACTCCATCCTTACACTATAGTAATACAGATGTCCATCTAGTACTTTACCATCTCTTGTTGGGGTAAAAATCTGGTGATATGATTGATACTCACACAGATACACCAACTCCTGAACTGATATCAATGTGCTATATAAAATCTTTAAGATATTGAAACTGTGTATTTGTGTACTCACCCCATCTACCAATACAATAATTGTCTCAATTTTGAAATGATTCATTCCTTACATTTATTTCCATTTCTCCACGATAGCACAACACTGAATTTTCTTATCTCTTTCCTTGAGATACTTCTTAGTAGAACAGAATTATCAATGAATGGATTCATTTTTATCAAATATTAAACAAAAACAACAGCAGCAGACCTCTAGAGGATCTATATGATGCTCTAAGGTATAGATGGCTTATAAAAAGATATGGATAAGAGTTATAAAGGATTTGAAAGCACAGTCAGATTTTAATCTCACCTAGGAAAGTGAGTGCTCATGTTCGCACTATTAGGGATTCATATAGAAGTATCAGAGTGTCAAACTTCGAGAGAAGTATGGGAGTATTAAATAATAGAATACCTTGACCCAATAGCAATAAATGGGATTATAACCCGAAAGTTATTAGAAACAAAAAAATAAAGCTACCCACTCAAAAGCAGCATCATATATAATTAAAAAAAACCAGAAACAAGCTAAGTGTCCATAAATATGGGAGTGATTAAGTAAGATGTGATATGTTAGTATAGTGCACTATTAGAATAATACATATGTATAATGCATATTGCTTATTATATGTGAGAGCATAAGGTAATGGAACAATGTAATGTGATATAATGCAGTAATGAAAAGTAATATATTACTATAATATTATATATCATGGTACAATATGCTATGTTATCTTGTTAACATAACACAACAAAATATGACATACTATGATATGATCTGATGTGATATGATATAATGCAATTAATATAATGTAATACATAGTAATACAATTCGACATATTTAAAATATTATTCTAAGAAAGGGCCCATGGGCCCATATTATGTATGTAATACATAATAATAAAATAGGTTAAGAATCTCTGCCCTTTGACACATTATCTGTCTGAGCATCAGAAGGTTTAGAGCTGTAAGGAACTTGAGAATCGTCTGATGCAACTTGCCACTGATATTCCTGAGTTCAAATCCAATCTCAGACAATTATTAGTTGTAGGACGCTGGGGAGGTTACTTAACCCTGTTCCTCATCTATAAATGAGTTGGAAGAAGGAAATGGCAATCCCCAAATGGGATTACAAAGAATCAGACATGATTAAAACAACTGAACAAATAACAAAGATTAAGGAATAAGTAGGGGAATAGTAGAATTTCAGGTTCTATGGGAATAGGAAAGGGAAGGGACTTTCAGCACCACTCAAATCCTTTCAGATTAGTATCCACATATTCAATCATACAGCTATGGTGAGGGATTGTTGTCTATACTGTTTAGTTTTAGCACAAACTTTTATCCCCACAAAGAGAAAAGTCCACAGAGGCAAATTGAGGAAACTTAGACAAAATGGGAGAGAAAAGAATTACTCAATGCACTAATTGACAGTGCTACTAAACTATTTTTTTCATGCTGAAATTTCGTCAGTTTTGGAAACTCTCTATGTGGAAACTTCATCCACTAATGGAGATCAAATGAGATAATGTAGGGCAAACGTATCAAACTCAAATAGAAACCGAGGCCATTAAACCATACATAAAGATTCCTGCCGGCCTCATAGTGACTGAAAAAACCAGGTTAACATTATTTTATTTATTTTGTAAAATTTTTCCTAGTTACACTTTTATCTTTCTTGAAACCCTGTGTTTGACACTTGGAGGTAGATTATCTTTAGAAGATTATCCGCTTGATAATCATCCACTGGTGCTGTTCAAATAAGATAATAGGGCAGCCAGTGTTGGCAATGAATAGGACATTGGACTTGGAGCCAGTAAGAGCTGAATTCAAATCCTGTCTCATAGACTTACTAGTTCTGTGATGCAGGCAAGTCATTTCATCTCTGTCTGCCTCATCTGTAAAATAAGGATAATAATTACACCTACCTCTCAGGGTTGTTGTGCAGATCTGTTGAGATAATAATTGCAAAGTACTTAGCACAGTGCTTGGCACATAGTAGACACTATATAAATACTTATTTCCCTCCCCTCTTCTGCCCTCTCTTTCCCTTCTTTTCCCTCCTATTCTTTGATATGCTAAGCTAAAACCAGCCAACCAAGCAAGCAATAACAAAAAAAAACAAACTGTTGCCCTAAGAGGACATAGGATAGAACTGTCTGCTTCTCATTCTCGAAGACACATGATGTCCCACTACTGGCCAGCATCTCGTGCTTCCCTGGGCAGGGAAATTTCCCAAGCTCCTTACAGACAGATTTAGTAAAGTTGCCCTATTAGTGGCATTAAACACATTCCAGGGAACTTATGTGTCCCAAAGAGCTTTCTCTTTTAACTTGATTTTTTAAAAATAAATTCATTTATTTCATTTGCATTTCCAAATTATCCCTCCTAATTCCCCCCAAAAAAACAAACAAAAAAATGAAATTCTAATTGTAAGCATGCAAAGGCTAGCATAACAAATTCCTACATTGGCTATACCCCAAAATGGATGTTTCTTTTCCACATTTCCCCAAAGTATTTTCAACTTTAATTGGGATGGTGAATTTGAGAGTAAAGGAGAGGAAAGAATGCTGCCTCTCTTGCCTGGAGAAAATATTAATTGTACTCATTTGAGGAGAGGGGTTAGAAAGTGGCAGTAGTAGTATTAGTAGTAGTAGTTGACGTTATTGTCATTATCTTACATGTTTTTTAACAATAGGATTCTTGTAGGATGTGTGGATGCAAGTTACAGAACACACAAGTCTCCAAAGCATTAAAGTTGGGTGTCACCCAAACGACAATGGAGAGACGTGTCATGGATATGAGTAGACTAAAACAGGTAACCAATGAGGAACTGAACAGGAGAAATAGTATAAAGAACTTCATTGAAGAAATATATAACCAAGAAATAAATGGGCTGCTTACATCAACAGCGTAAGAGATAACTGAAAGTCAACTCTAAGGACATGTGCATCAGGAGAACTAGGGGAAGACCACCTGCTTGTGCACTAGATCTCTTGGTGGATTTGCAGGAGAACGTTAATAAGTCACACAGGATGGTCAATCCTATAGGATAGTTTGTATCCCTCATAGGTCTTACCTCCCTTAGAAATCACCATTTTTTATTTCTTTATCTCTAGAATATATTATTTTTCCTCAACAGAAGTAAACTATCTTGAGGTAAAAATTGCTTGCTTTTTTTCTTTCTGTTTCCAATACCTTGAAGATAGTAGGAACTTATTAAATACTTTTTTGAGGCAATTGGCATTAAGTGACTAGCCCAGGGTCATATAGCTAGAAAGTGTCTAAGGCTGGATTTGAACTGAGGTCCTCCTAACTCCAGGGTCAGTGCTCCATCCACTGTACCACTCAGCTGCCCTGTCCTTATCTTTGAATATATTAATTTCCCTCAATAGAAGTAAACTTCTTGAGGACAAAAACATTTTCACTTTTTTGTCTTCATGTCTCCAATACCTTGAATATAGTACTTACTTAACAAATTATTGGATAAATAAATGAGTGAATATTTCAAATGAATAATAATGGTTATTATTGTTAGTAATACTATTATTTCTTTCTGTTTTGGTCTCTGCCTCTTAAGAAAATCCCCATATTCTCTCCAGAGGAGGGAAAAGTCTACAACAATTCAGCTGGTCTTGTTGCCCTGTGAGAACTCTATTCCAAAGAACTCAGTGTATGGTGTTCACACACTCTGGATGCCTGACCCACTGATTAGGAAAGAAAGATGGAGAAGACTAGTAGCATCCAATGCCTGAATCATCACTAACTTATTTGCAGTCTTAGGGCAAATCAATTAAATCCCATTTTTCTCTGGGACCAGTTGGTAACATGGGAATGACCTGATCCCCCACCCTTCTTTCCTTGGAAAGCTGCAGTACTGATAATATTTGACTCCAAAGGGTCTCTCACTTGGATACCCTGAAATAGAAGCACATGAAAGATAGTGGTTGTATTATTTTTTTAATCAGAACTGTTATTGACAAGTTTTTAAAAAGTGCCATTTCTCTCTGTTCTTGTTTCTAACAGGACAAGTTGAAATTCCAAGGGCATTCATCCCGATTCCTCTACCTCCTCATTGACCTCCAGATTTATATAAGCAACTTCCAAGCACAGTACATTGCCTCTTAATTCTCAAGGAGCATTGTGAAAGGGGGTAATTAAAGCAGTCTGTTTCTCCAGCACGTTCTGTCTGTTTCGTCTTTTCATTATTAGATGTGATGACACATTTGCCTGTGTGGCTTCCCACAGATGGCACAGAAATTTTGTGATCAAATGGTAAGAGTAAACCAACTGTCATCTCTGATCACAGCTTTCCATATTGCTCCCCCTGTGTAGGAATCTCACTTTAATAATATGCTCACTTCTTTTAAAGTGATATTACCTTGCAAAAATGGAAACTTGTGAACTAAGTTGTTAATTGGAGGGAGCCAGTGAAACCCTGCATTTGGAATCTGACGTAAAAGCCGAAAAACTTTAAAAAAAATATTGCAATTGAGAATAAAGGAAGTAGGAAAGATGATAGAAAAAAGGCAAATCTGTTCTTTTGTTAACATGTAACGTAGTCTCTACATAATATTGAAGGAATGGATGAATGAATGAATAAAACATCTTTATAATGTGCACAGCACTATGCTAAATATCCCATTAAGTGGTGAAGATATTTAAAAGCTTTTTTGTTATATTTAAAATATGTTTAAGTTATTCAGTAAGCATAATTTTTGATATTATTTTTGATAATAATAAATAGTAAAGAAATAACAACAGTGTTAAATAATGAAATGACCACTGACATTTACATGGTGCTTTACAAGTTTCATGCTTTGAATACATGGTTTCATTTACACCTCATAGAAAACCCTGGGAGACAGGTTCTTGAGGTAGTATTATCCCCAATTTATAGATGTCAAAACCGAGGCATAGTGAGGTTAAGTAGGTTTCAAATGGCCGCATAAACCAGTAGTATCTGAGGGGGCACCTGAATCCAGGTCTTTCGGATTTCAAATCTAGAAATCTATTCTATTACAGTGTAATAACAGAAAGCTGATTGTATGAAAAAAAGACTTTAGAGGATGAAGAGCCTTGGTACAATGTATTATTTAGTATTTATTGAAAATAAACTTTTACATTAACTTTGATGCTCAAAAAAAAGTGTTAAGTCACTATCCCCCTAGGATCACCTCCTCCTGATTGGAAGAAAGAAGTCAAAACTTTGATAAACTTAGCGACATTTTCTTTCTTTTTTTTAGCAGCTGTAAGGACAAGTAAAAGAGGCCCAAATCAGAGTCAGTCAGGATGGATTTTCTCCTTTCTGCTTTGGACAGATAATTAGAGTCAGCAATAGAAGACAATATGGATAGCCATTGTCTCATATGGCAAGTAAAATAAAAGGACGTTTGGTTGCCCTGACAGGTCTTGAACAAGCCCACCAAAATGTGTAGGGTAGGGAAAGAGAAGGATAGGTCGCAACAACAGGTTCAACAATGCTGAACTAGAAAGTTTAGAGTAAATACTGTTGAGACAGTTTAAAATTTGAATTACATTAAACAATGATAGATAATCATCTGGGTACCAGGGAGAAAAGATATCACATTGGACTTAAATCTTGCCAAGCCTAATTCTAACCCTAACTAACCCTAAATTCTTGTTAAGAACTAATTATTATGGTAAGATATGTAATATTTATGCTTGGAATTATAGAATGTAAATGACCTTAGAAATTATGAATTCCAATCCTTTAGTTTATAGATGAAAAATTAAAGCTTAGAACTAAGTGATTTATTTTAATAGAAACATTATATTTATAGAAAAAGTGATACTGGTAAGATATTAAATCATCTAATGTTCAGTGACTAGGCTTAGGGAAAAGTTTAATTGGTTGACCTTTGCTGTCTTAAGTAGTCAGCACTGCTACCTAGTAGCAGCTACTAAAATTTTAGACATGGTACTATGAGGAAATAACTTCTATAGGATTTGATTTACATTTCAAAATTGATTTTGTAGAAGAGAATCCATTAGAAGCAAGGGCATTAGAAAATGGGTTATAGGATTGGGTAGCCAAGATGGCAGAGTACAGGCAGCAACCCAGCTGACCTCTCAGCATTCTCTTCTAAACAACTTTAACATATTGCTTCAGGTCAAATTTTGGAGCAGCAGAGCCAACAAAAAGTCAGAGTTAGACATTTTTCCAGCCTGAGACAACTTAGGAGGTTGGCAGGAAAGGCCTGTGACATTGGGATAGGTGCCAGCCCAGAGCACAGTGCAGCAGTACCATTGGAGGGTCTTGGAGATAGCCATGGTAATGGCACTGGGAGCTACAATTTAAAGAGCTCTCATCCCAGAGATGGTAAGGGGGTCAGAAAGAGATTATAGGGGATCATTTGCAGATCCTGGGTGCAGCTGCAGTTGATTGGCAACTCTATTGCCATATCCATTTCTGGATCACAGTTCCAGAGGCAAAGAGGAGCTACTATGGTTGGGCACAAGGGAGTGGGAGCCTTAGCTGCAGTTCCAAAGTAGACACTAATACTGGCACTTGTGGCTAGAGAAAAGCAGGCAACCTGGTCACAACTCCAGGACCAACAGGAGCACTAGCACTTGCAGCTACAGGAGAATAAGGACAATAAGGACCCTTCCTGGGTAAAGAGCAGAGAACAGACCATGAGAGCAGTTACTACATCTTCCATTTGATCACAGGACTTTGGAGACACCAAAAACTTGTGGACCCCAAGAACTAATTCTGAAAGCTGCAGTATGAAAAAATTTGGAGCTTGGTACAGCATCTCCCCACCCTAGATGGGCAGAGCACAAGCTTTAACATAAAGTTCAAAGTTAAGAAATAGCTTGGAAAAATAAGCAAGCAAAGAAACCAAAAAACCCAACAACTTGACCATGAAAAGATACTATGGTGGCAGGGAAAATCAAGACATAAACTCAGAAGAAAACAGTGCAGAATCATATACAACCAGGACCTCAAAGAAAAATACTAATTGAACCCAAACCCAATGAGATTTCCTGAAAGAGTTAAAGAGATAAGAATAGTAGAGGAACAACTGGAAAAAGAAATGAGTGATGCAAGAAAATTATGAAAAGAGACTCAAAGTCTTGGTAAAAGAGGTACACACACACACACACACACACACACACACACACACACAACAACTCTGAAAAAATAGCACCTTAAAAAACAGTATTGGCTTAATGGCAAAAGACAAACAATAATTAAATGACAGCAAGAACTCCAAATGAAAAAGAAATGCAAGCAGTCATTGAAGAAAATAATTCCTTAAAAGTTAGAAATGGGCCAATGGAAGCTAATAACTTCATGAGAAATAAAAAAAAAAAAACCCAAGAAATTAAGTCAAAAGAATGAAAAAGATGGAAGAAATTTTGAAATATTTAATTGGAAAATAATTGACCTGGGCTGATAATTTAGGAATTATTGGACTACATTAAAGTCACGATCAAAGAAAGAGTCTAGATGTTATATTTCAAGAAATTATAAGGGAAAACTGCCCAGATAAAAACTTTGAAGTGCAAACATAGGAGTAAAAAGAAACGTAAAAAAGATAAAGATTAGAAGTCAATGATAAGAAATCAAAAAAAGATGAAATGTTTGCATTTTAATAAGGAAAATGGAACATGTGTCCCTTCAGAATGAATTATCATCAGGTGTCTTAGAGTGGGTCGAATAAGACAAAAGAGCTGGGAGTTGTTTTGTTGTTTCTTAATGATTCCAAAAGAAAAAAGGAGAGCAAAGGGAAAAAAAAAGGGCACACAAGATATGATAAGACTATTGGTGAGGAAAAAGGATTTTTTCCCAGGGGAGGAGAAGAAATAAATTAAGTCAGATTAAGCAGAAGAATCAGTAGAGCAGAAGTAGATTAAATCAAAAATAGAGTGCCGAGTTCACTTCTCCTTCACCACTCTCTTCTTTACAAAGAAGGAGTAGGAAACAAAGAGAATGGAAAATATAAAATAATAAAATTGAGGGAAATAGACAATTTATTGTAACTGTATATATGGATGGGATAAAGTCACCCATAAGATAGAACAGGGTAGGAGAATGGATTAGAAAGCAGAATCTAATAACATGTTGTTTATAAGAAGCACACTTGAAATGATCCACACAGAGGCAAAGTAAGGGACTATTGCAAAATGTATTCATTTCATCTAAAGTAAGAAGAGGCAGGGGTAGCAATATTGATCTCAGACAAGACAGCAGCAAAAATAGACTTGATTAAAAGAAATTAGAAGGAAACTACATTTTGCTGAAAGGTGTCTTAGACAATGAATTGGTATCCATGCTAAACACAGATACACTGAATGGCATAGCATCTAAATATTAAAAGCACAAGGTAAATTAATTATTTGGAGAAATAGGCAGTAAAACTACAGTAGTGAGGAAAACTCAATATATCCCCTTTAGACCTAAACGAATCTAACAAAAAATAAACAAAAAAGAGGTTAAGGACCTAAATAGAATTTTAGAAAAGATGTCTAGAGATTAATGATGAAACTGAAAAAAACATATACCTAGCTCTTACTAGCATGACACCTTTGCAAAAAATGTCCATGTGTAATTGACCACAAACCAATTCAGGAACACAGCAATATTCAATATATCTTTTATAAACCAAAAAGCAATTAAAATTACATTCAGTAAAGGTGTTCTGAAGAAACAGTTGACAATTTGTTGAAGACTAAATAATTTAATCCTAAAAAACAGGTGGGCCAAAGAACACATTATAGATAACTTCATTAGATAAAATGACAATAATAAGACATGACAAAAATTTTGAGATGTAGCCAAGCAATCCTTAGGGAAAATATTATACGTTTCGAGACATTCATCAGTAAAAGAAAAGACAACAGATAAATGAATTGAGCACGTAACTTAAAAATACTAGAAACCCAACAAATTTTAAACACAAAAATAAAAATCCTTCAAACTAAGGAAAAGCCTAACAAAATTGAAAAAAACCACCCTTGGAACTGATAAAATTAAGAGCTGTTTTTAAAAACAAACAATAAAACAGTTAATATGTACAATAGTTAATAATGAGTTAATAATTAGCTATTTTTATTAAGAATAATGAAGGAAAACCAAATTACCAGTATCAAAAATGAAAAAAGGTGAATTTACAACAAATAAAAAGGGTATAAAGGAAACTATTTGAAACTATTTTTGCCCAATTATATGTCATTAAAAGTGACAATCTAAATGAAATGGATGAATATTTATTAAAATATCAGTTGCCCAGATTAGCAGAACAAGGAGTAGAGAATTTAATCCAATCTCCAATGTGAAATTGAACAAGCCATAAATGAACTCACAAAGGGGAGGGGGAACCCTGTAGCATTTGATGGTTTTACAAGAACAATTAATTCCAATATTACATAAGCTTTTTGAAAAATATAGGAAGACAAGTCTTGCCAATTTCCTTCTACAATACAAATATTACCTTTATACATCTAAACCAAAGTGAGTCAAAAGAGAAAGACAATGAGAGACTGACATCTGTAATAAATATTGATGTGTGCAGTAACATGTCAAAAAATAACTGGGTTGAATTTATACCAGGAATTAAGAGTTGGCTCAATATTAGGAAAATGATAACTTTTCCCAGATGATATCATGGTGTTCTTAGAGAACCCTAGAGAGTCAACTAAAAAAAAGTAATTGAAACAATAACCTGAGAAAATCTGCAGGATACAAATAAACCCACAAATAAATCATAAGTATTTTCTACTTTACAAATGAAAATGAGTAGGAAGAGAAAGAAATAGAAATTGTACTTCAAATAACTGTAGTTTGCATAAAATACTTCAGAGCTTACCTGCCAAGATGCACACAAGAATTATATTAATACAAACTACAAAACACTCCTTACACACAAATAAAGGCAGATCTAAGTAACTGAAGCAATATTAATTTCTCATGGATAGACTGAGCCAATATTACAAAATAACAATACTACCTAAATTGATTCACTTATTCAGTGCCATATCATACTAACAAATGATTACCTTACAGAACTAGAAAAAAATAACAACATTCATTTGGAATTCCAAAATGGCAAGAAGCTCAAAGGAAATAATGGGATAAAAGAGAGTAGGAACTAGAAGACAGTTTAGCAGTACAAGGTCCCAAACTATACTATAAAGCAATTATCATCAAAACAGTCAGTCCTGGTTAAGAAATGGAGAGGTTAATCAGTGGAAGAGGGTATGTGTGAATAAATCCAAAGATTCTAATGATTTGACAAAAACCATTGGGAAAATTAGACATCAATCTAGTAGAAACTAGGTATAGACTAATGTCTTATACCAAGATAGGATCTAAATGGGTTCATGAATTAAATATAAAGGATGACATCGTAAACAAACTAGAGAAGCAAGGAAAAAATACATTCCAGATATATGTATAAAAGAAAGAGTTTATGACCAAGTGAAGGATAGAGAGGATCACAGAAGATAATACGGACAGTTTTGATTATATAAAATTTAAAAGGCTTTTTTTTTGATACAGATAAAACCCAATGCAGCTACAGTCTGAAGAGAAATAGTAAAATGAGGAAAAATATTTGTAGCAAGTTTCTCTGATAAAGGCTCACTTCCAAGATTATAGGGAACTGATTCAAATTTATAAAAATAAGGTCCATTCCCTCATTTTCAAATAATCATCTGCAGTCGTCCTCATCTATATCTTGCCACTGGACCCAGATGGCTCCAGAGGAGAAAGTGAGGCTGGCGACTTTGTACAGCCCTCCCTCAGTTAAATTAATTCATTTGCAAGTCATGGCATCACCTTCCTGATGTCACGGTCATCTTCAAGAATGAAGGACAAATACAACACAAGTGGCCAACGGGATGTAAAGTTGTAAGGAAATTTTCAGAGGAAAAAATTCAAACTACCTATTGCCATAAATTGCTCCATTGCTTTAGTTAGGTCCGACCTCATAGGATCCCTTTTCTATGTTTTTAAGGCAATGATACTGGAGTGGTTCACCATTTCCTTCTCCAGTTCATTTTACAGATGAGAAAACTGAAGCAAACAGAGTTAAATGACTTGCTCAGCTAGCATGTGCCTAAGGTCCAGCATGCTATCCACTGTGGCACTTAGTTGCCCAAAGCCATAAATAAAATGTTCCAAATTAAATTTATTCAAGAAATAAAAATTAAAACAAGTCTGAGGGTTGTTCTCACGTATATTAGATTGTCAAAGTTGACAAACAAGGAAAATGACAAGTACTGGAGGGGTTGTGAGAAAACAGGTTTATTAATGCATTGTTAATGGAAATACGAACTGGTCTAGGGAAGACCTGTAGGAATTTGTTCAAAATGAAGTGAGGAGAACCAGTAGAATAATTTATACCATAACAACATTATAAAAACAGTTTTGAGAAAATTAATATCTCTGATTAATTTAATGATCAAGCACAGTTCCAGAGGATTTGTGATGAAAAATGCTACCTAGTTCCTTTTTCTTTTCTATGCATATTTATTACAAGGGTTTTTTTCTTTTTCAATGAGGAAGACTAAGTGGGAGGGACAGAAAATGAGCTTTTCTTCATTAACAATTTTAATTTAAAAAAGAAAAAGAGAATGAGTTATAAACTAGCCAGAAAAATATGAATAAAATACCAAAAAGTCTAGAAAGGTAATAGTCCATTGGAAATTAATTTTCTTTAAAATATTTTAAGAAACAGGGAGGTTTTCATAAATTACATAGACATTTTTTTAAAAGTACATTCTCTAGCAACATTTCAGTCCCAGATTATTTGTGACAATGGATGATAGTTAACATATATAACTACAATCTATAGACAATTCCAAATTTCCACTTACCCATTAGTTTCAACTTTTTCCCTATAAAACCTTTCCATAGATTTGCTAACAATTAGAAGGGATACTTACGAGTACTGTTACTTATTTTCTATTTCCTCTTGCAGTAAAGGTGCTAAAGAGCAAAAAATGGAAGGTAAAGAAATAATCTACAAAGTCCCAGAACTTCAATAACATCACCAAAATTTACTCCCTCAGTAAAAGTGGTAGCTTTTCATTTTTCCATTAGGTAGTTGTCACCAATTTCATTTTCACTCCTCCTTGTCATGCATACCATTTTCCACATGTTCTTTAAACAAAAGGTACAATGGTAATGCCAAATAAGAATCATATTATATAGTGCTGCAATAGCAAAAAATAGAGAATTGTACGATAGTGGCATATAGAGAAAATAAAGTATTTTCCCATCAATCTTTAAAAGAATCCTGACCTTGTTGAGGTCTAGGCTTTGAGGTTTTGAGCTTTGGCACTGGACCATTTAGCACTTGCCTTAGAGATTTTGCTTATTTTAAGAAGAGAAAGGAGGTCTGATAAACTGGGAAATGTCACAATATATATCAATATGACATCAGAATTTATCACATTGTTAGAGGGTGGGATGAATCACAGTGGTGTGGTCAGTTCTTTTGACTCCCCATCGGATACAAAGCAACGTCCCAAATTATTTTTCAAGATGGAAGATGGGAGGAGTTAGTAAATTTCAAGAGTAAAAATGAATGACTAATTGTGTGACCTTGAAGGAGTTCTTTCAGTTCTCTGGTCATGATGAGGCTAAACACGATCATCTCAAAGATCCTCTCACATTTTATCATTACTTTGAATAAGTAATATGGAACTTGTTCACCTCAGGCTGAGAAACAGTATACCCAGAGCTGCTGGCTGAACCCCCCCCAGTTGCCTGGCAAACTACAAGGTTCAAGGGACATTGGGTTAAATGAGGATGCATCTTTATTCTTCCATCCTCATTGCAGAAGAGCGACTCCAATTGTGCACTTTTGCGATCACTCATTAACATCAACCAGGTCAACAAAGGCCAGTACATTAATGCATAGATTTTGTTCTCTACACAACAAAAACAGATGCAAGGGAACTGGAAGTAGTCCAAAGGAATCTAACCCTGTGAGATGAAATTTAAAAGGAATAAATGACAATTGTATACTAAAGATAAGAAGGCATGACTAGACAATAGGCTATGAGAAAAAGATCTGGGGATTTAACAGATTGGAAATGTAAGGGGAGCCATGGGTAGAGTTTGAACAAAGGCAGATTTGTGGTTTGAAGAATGGTTAGAAATGCTCAGAAGTAGAAAGGATTTCTTTATGGGGTAACAGGTTTAGTTTTCAAGCAGATGTTGGATGACCACTCATTAGTAATACTATAGACTAGATCCTTGTCTAAGAATGGGTTGACCTACGTGAGCCCCTTTTCTGCCATCTCTCATATTCTATTTTCTGTGATTCCATAACTGTAAAACATTATAAAGAAGTTGGGGTGGGGTGGGAGTAGTCACCTGGACTGAAAAATCATGAGCCCATGAAGTTTTGAATGTTTTATCCTTAAGCTTCCAAAGAAGTTACCAAGAAACCTAGAGTAGAACTTTAGACTGATGGTTAACAACAACTAACCTTTATAAAGAATCTACTGAGAGCAGAAAACTGAGATAATAATAACAAAAACAACAATAAATAGCTAGCATTTTATTTAGAGTTTTAAGATATGTAAAACATTTTACTTATGTAATCTCATTTATCCTCACAACAACCCTGTGAGTGAGGTAAGTGTTATCATTATGCCCATTTTTGTAGATGAGGAAGCTGAAGCTGAGAGATAAATGATTTGATCAGTCACATAGTTGACTAAGTATTTTAGGCATTTTTTGAACTCAGATATTCCTGACAGACAGCAAAGTATAAAAACAGATAATCCAAGCTTTTAGGAAAGTTTCACTCTTATGGGAATGTAAGATAGCTATAATATATGCTCTGACAAGAGTGGTTATTGGAAAGTTACAAAACAAGGTGCTGTTTAAGATCTGAGAAGAAAGATTATTCTTGGCAAGAAGGATCAAGAAAGGCTTGTGGAGGCAGTACCATTCAAGCTGAATTTTAAAGAATGATATGGTATCACCACCTGCTTGATAAGGATGACCCAGGACCGAGCCTGACTGAATTGTGATAAAGCAACATTGAGCTCAGCAAAAGCCAGATACATATCAGGTAGATATTGATTGATACAGAGGTCTTGGCATTGTACCCACTGTGCCTTTCTATGAGGCATTCAGTCATATTAGAATAGCAAGCAAGGATCAATTTAGTCTAACCATCTGGATGGAGCCTCTGGATTGGGGACTATTGGCCAATATGGTGTTCCATTGAAAGGTTGGATGTGTCAGTGTTTTTATGTGTTGGCCATATAGAACTGCCAACACCCTCTGTGCTTCTCCTATTTCATTTTCACGTGTCTCATCTCCCTTCTTAGAAGATGGTCAGGGCTGAATCTTATTCCTCTTCGTATTCCCCAGTAAATATTTGTTCAACAAATTAATCCATTCAAGGTGACTAAAAGGCTCTTGGCCCACTTAATACTTTTGCATTTATCAAATGTAAAAATCAGAATACCTTACTGAGAAGGATGAAAATGAGAACTGGAATAAAGGATCCATTAAAAGAAATGGTATTTAACAGAGATTTTAAATCAAAAAATTAAAATGCTGAGGGCGGTAAGATCCACTTTCAGAGCTCTGAAAGGCTAACATAGGGATAAGAGAACAGGTTTTTCTGTTGACATAGATCTCTCAAAATGGAACTGACTGAAGTCAGGGTGATAGTGAGGCAAGGGCAATGGAGGAGACAGTGTGATCAGCCCTGAGGCCAAGGAAAGGTTGTAGAATTCCCTTTCAGTAATAGAAGAGTCCATGAATGTTACGCTCCTGGTATGATTTCTTGGCAACTGATCAATGTAGGGTTCTTACCCTTTCCTCCTCCCCTGACCCCCACTTTTTTAAGCTCATTCACAATGATGGAAGTACTCAGATGGTTCTAGGAAATGTCTCTACTGATGTGGCCCCATACTTCTAACCATCCCTCAACTGGCAAAGAGGAGAGGTCCAGTCATTGACTTCCTTGTCTTCCTTTTTACATATGAAATAAAATCACTGGCATTGATAATCCTTGCTTGGTCTGTGCTAAGTAATTTTTACTTGGGGGCTTGGAGGATGATTCTGAGTTTCCAGCTTTTAAAACGCAATTGACAATTTAACTCTTCCATAACTTTATTTTAGATTACTCCTTATGGGTTTCCAAAAGAACATATGCTTTCCTTTCATGCATATACCAAATCAACAGAATTTTCATTTTGAAATTTCTATCACACATGACACAACAACTCTAATTTTAAAAAAAGTAATTTGTACGTGAAGTGACTGATTCATTTTGTTATAAAGCATGATTTATGCTTTGGACTCGGAGCTTTTTCTGCCCTTGTGACAGAAAAAATGGCTTGCAAGGCTGAAAAGAAAGCTTTTCTTACATGTATAGCAAGATTATTTGGGAAAAAATTATTATTTTAAAAATATATAGAAAGCACTGAATTCTCAGTGATTTTCATGAGTAATTGATATTTATTCACCAATATATAAATATTCGAAGACTTAAAATTTATATTAATCTCAGCCTTTCATTTGTGTATGTTATTGTTAGCATTCATTCATTTCAGTCACTTCTGACTCTTTGTGACCCTATTTGGGGTTTTCTTGGCAAAGATACTGGTTTGCCTTTTCCAGCATATTTTATAGTTGAGGAAACTGAGGCAAACAGGGTTAAGTGACTTGCCCAGGGTCACACAGCTAGGAAGTACCTGAGGCTGGATTTGAACTCAGGTATTCCTGACATGAGGCCTGGCACTCTCTCCACTGTGCCACCTAATTTAACCAATGACCTCATTTATTTATTTATTTTTTTAAAGACTAGTAAAAATAGATGGCCTTTTTATAGTGCTTTACATAGCACGTTAAAGTTTGTAAAGAGCTTTATAGACATTAACTACTTTGACAGTTCGTGGTAGTATACTGTTCTCCTTTCTATCTTTTCTTCTCTTGTATAATTTTTATTCATATTTAATCAAATCATCATCTTGCATCTGAAAAATAGTCAAAGGCTTCTATTTGACATTCCAAACAAAGGCATTTAGTACCGGCTTTCCTCTGGCTATAATGCTATTATTGGGAATAAATTCTATGCTTGTGTGAAATTTCAGAGTCTACATGGCATGAAATAGTGTATCATATTTACATAATAGACAGCAAAGAATAGTTCCTCCATTCTATAGACAGTTCAAGTAAAAATTATGATATCAGCGAATACAATGAGAAGACATAAGGGATGACTAAGAGGAAGTTTTTTAATAGAATGCTGACCAGAAGACATATTTATGAAGTATGTGTGAGTGTGTGTGTGTGTGTGTGTGTGTGTGCATGTGTGTGTGAGCATGCCTGATTTCAAGCCCCACAATACTGATCTACAGTAAATGGTACAAATGAGTAACAAGGCAATTTGTATGGATTTTGTCTTTATTAAGAACTTTGTCTTTATTACCCAGTTCAATGCTATGTCTTTAAAATTATTCTAGAGGTGTGGGAAATGGTTTTAAAGAGAAAGGGTGGGTCTGGACAGACCATTTGTACCATTTTCATAGGTAACTGATGAGTTGTGCAGATTGACAAGATAAAGAAGCTGGAACCAATGTGGTCTAACAGAAAGAGCTCTGGCTCTGCCATTCTAAGGTCCGGGGCTCAAATCCCAGCTCTGCTATCTTACTATGTGACATTGGGCAAGGCATTTCATTTCTCTGAGCCTTCGTTCTTCTCTCGTATACCTGCAATCTAAGAAGAGGACTCTCCACAGACTATGAACCAATTCAGAAAGCCTGAAGAGAGAGCAAGGATTTTTGTGGGGGGTGGGGTATAGAGTTTTATATTGACATAAACAAAGGGAACCAGAGCAGGGAGGAAGCCTATTGCAGTGGAATGAGCATTTGCTCTAGAGTCTAGGGTCATAGGTTCCAATCATACTTCTTAACTCTAATGTTTACTACTGGTATGAGAATGGACAAGTCATTTCATCTCTCTAGGCCTGTTTCCTCATCTGTAAAATGACCTCTAGGGATTCCTTCTTATCCTAGATCTACAATCTTCCACACTAATCTAGGGCTAAGCAGACCTTAGATATATTAGTTATGACTAAATCAGATAAGGAGTTGGTAGGATTCCTTACATTCAAAGTCATTCTGACTATTTTTGTTTACAAGATCCCTTTTTCCTGTAGGGCAAGAATTCTTAACCTGGGGTCTGAGAATTGTGTGGTCTTTTTTTCCAAATTATGATGACTGAATTTCAATATAATTCTTTTTTTTGGTAATCTTACGTATTTTATCTTGTACATTTAAAAACACTGTTCTGAGAAGGGATTTAAGGGCTTTACCAGACTGCCCAAAGCATCCATGACACAAAAATAGTTAACAATCCCTGCTGTAGGGGAAAAAGTCTGGAGCACCAGCTGAATCACCTATATATCACCTTTCTAACCTTTGACACCTCCTCATCCCACCTATCCTTCTCTGCACCAAAATGTTATTTCTCTCTACCATGGGTTTTGTGGGGCATCTCCAGATGGCAAACCTACCTTGTCCATCCTTCCATATAAGTCTGAAAAAGAGGCCTTATGAAACGTATACCAAGGAAGACCCAATGCTTTTGGCAGAGAAGCAGGGACCTTACATATTGTCAGACAAAATAACTTAGCTAATTCCTTTAGTTTAATTTATTGTAAACCTAGATGTGTAAGGGACTTCGGAGGCAATCTACTCTAACCCCGTCATTTTAGAATTGAGGAAACTGAGGATGACAGAGGTTAAGTGATTAACTCCAGGCTGGCTCATGAGTTGTTGTCCTTCATTCTTGAAGAGGGTCAAAATGACAACACTATGCCAGGGTCAAGGTGTGTTATGTCCAAGTGTGGTTGATCAGAACAGTATGAGCTCAGAAGGCTCTACCAGAATTTGGACACAAATAGACCTCAGGTTACACAAGTAGTAATTATCAGAGGTGGGCTACGAACTCTGATCCTCTAGCACCCACACTCTTCCACTGTACCACATGGGAGGATTTGGTTTTGGCCTAGAGCAGAGGAGAGAGCACTATATACAGAAATGACAATGATGCAAAAAATAAAATATATCAATAAAATGTTTTAAAAGGGAAAATTTGGTTTTGCCACTAAGATTCTGATATCGGTACAAAGAGTATTGCAGTTAGGAGATTTGGGTTCCTAACTCCAGCTCTGCCACTATCTAAATAAACTGCTTAACAAAGGTCTCCTCAGACCCCAGTTTTGTCATCTGTAAAGTGAAGGGGTTGGACCTGATCGTCCCTAAGGTTCCGTGTGGCTTTAAAACTTCAGGCTTTTTTGTCTCCATGAATCCATTTTGCTCCTCTCAGCAAACTGTCTTCATGCCTTGGCAAGGCATGGCCACACTCTTCAACAAAAAATGGCTACCTGTTTGGTAAATGTCTCCCCTTATAGTCTATATTTATAGAAGGGGGACTAAAACCCATTGAAAAGTCTATTTTGGGGGAAGATGAGAAGTGGGGCATGCCAGTTTCTGCCAGATGCTGTTGGTAACACCAATTCACACAGTATAGGAGTCTGTAGCATCCTAACAGCCAGCTGGAATGACAAGGGAAATGATGAAAAAAGGCAAGATTTGTGTGAGCTCTGTGTAGTGATCTTGAGAAGAATATTTTAAATACATGAACATCAGATGAAAGATATAGGGAACACTGTTAGTAGAGTTGGTTGCCTGTGTTCTAACTGATAGCCAAATTAAGATGAATCCTTCCCAGAACCTTTTAATTCAGAAACTTGCTGAAACGATTTGATTCTTCCTTTAGGGAAAAAAATCACACTTTGTTAGATTTTTCATTCTTGCCACTTTTAAAATCCTGCCCTTTTATTTCTTTTCCAGGCTAATAGATTCATATATTTGGCCAGAAACATGTATGTGTGTATGTGGGTGTGTTATAGTGATTGAATTGTGTAATATCTATGTGTATACACACACACACACATATCCCATTCTGGAGTTATTGTAAGTGAATTTTTTAAATTGTGTGATTTCTAAGCATATGACACAAAAGTCTAGTTTCCATCACCCACAGAAACAAACAGCTTGTTTTAATAATCAAATATGTTTCCTAAGGGTCTTGTTAAATTGCTGAATGTAAATTGCAATTGGAATTGACTATTAAAGATCTTGGTAGAGTAGGTTAAACATCTGCTCAATTTATTACAATTTTATTTGTACTTCATCTGTAACTGGGGCAATTAAGCCAATCAGAGCCAGCGAATCAAATCTAATTTACACTCTAATGGGCCAAAAATGAATGGATAAACACTGCACTACTGGATCCAAATGATTAAACATGTCTCCAAGGATCTTTTTTTTTCCCTATTTCTGCCTACGAAATCATGGTGTTTATAGTATAATTAACCACTTAAGAGTAATGTAAACTGGCCTGAGCATTCATTCATTTATTCATATCCTCATCAAGAATCCTAGAGTGAAGCTCTCAGATAGAATGAATTGCATTCCTTCTTCACATGGATAAATTTACTTTAAAAAATCATTCACTTCATTACATCTAAGCTTAGACTCTATCAGAAAGACTGATATTTAAATGGAATTGAGAGACATATTGAGAATTTTTATGTTTCTTTTTAATGAAATTTTAAAATTCAATTGTTGTCCATCCCTGTGGATGGCAGCAATTAAGAATTGTAATGGTGAATTGAGTTATCCATTTTTAGGAGGCTTTATCCATCAGCACCATGTAGGATGGATATCGTACAGTAAAGATTAGCAATCCAAATACAAAAGAATTAGGCTTTTAGCGTAACGCAGAGACAAATCTCATAGGAACTCTGTGTCTCTAAAGGTAAAACAAGTACCAGAGGCATTGTCCCTGGTATCAGTCCCCCAGTGTGCTGTTTTTGTAGACTGTACATCCTGGGAACACAGCAAATAAGCAACCACTATCATTTCTGTGGAACATGCCATGCAGCGGGACCGCCAGTGCCAATGAGGTAAATCAGTTCTTGAAAAGGTAGCAAGCTCCACTTTCCTATCCACAGAGCAAAACCAGCAGAGACCATGGCTTATTTTAGCTCATTATTGGGAGGCACACTAAGAAATATTCTGTCTAGAGTGAGCAAAGTGGTAGCTTTTGCAAAACTTTATTGGGTACCATGGGGCATAGAGAAACCCCAAGAGGTCTGCTAGGAAGCAGGTCCGCAGTGAAAATGCCTTTGGAATCTTACCCGGCTAAAGTAACTATCTACAAGGAAAGCCTTTCGGGGCTTTGGTAGCTTCTCCAATAAGAGTGATAAGAAATTTCTCCTTCAGTCTACTCTAACCCCTTAGTCAAGCACTGAATTTGAATTCTGCTTGAATAGGAAAGGGGTACAACACACAGGGCAGCAAAGTGGACCAGTGGATTAAGCACTGGATTTGAAGTCAGGAAGACCTGAGTTCAAAAATGGCCTCAGACATTTACTAGCTATGTGACTGTGGACAACTCATTTAGCCTCTGTTTGCCTCAGTTTCCTCAACTGTAAAAAGGAGAAAACAATACTACCTATTTCCCAGGACTGCTGAGAGGATCAAACGAAAATGTTTGGCACAGTGTTTGACTCATTGTAGACACTGTTTGTTTCCTTACTTCCTGACTTTAGCCCTTAAGCACCTTACAGTATGGCTGAGGAACAATTCAACAGCCATTCAAGGTAACAAATAAACAAATGCCAAGTGAAAGAGAACTGACCCTTTGTTCAAATAGAATGCAAGTACATAAGGTCAGGTACTGCTTTATTTTTGGTTTTATATGCCCAGCATTTAGAACAGTGGCTTGCATATAAGGATAGCGACAGGGACAGGGACAGGGATAAGGACAGGACTAGGAATAGAGGTGAAAGTAAGGGAAGGATAAGGATATGCACAGAGACAGGGACAAAGACAAAGACAGGGATAGGAATTGGGATAGAAATAGTGGTAGGGAAGGGCATGGGGATATAGACAGGGACATGGATAGAGACAGGGACAGGGACATGGGTAGAGGTAGGGACAGGGATAAGGACAGGACTAGGAATAGAGGGGAGAGTAGGGAGAGGATAGGGATAGAGACAGGAACAAGGATAGGGACAGAGATAGGGACAGGGGTAGGGACAGATAAAAAGATAAGGATGGGTAGGGGTAAAGATAGGGGATAGGGATCAGGAAAGGGACAGAGAAAGGGTTCATAATAGACATAGCCATAGGGATAGAGAGAAGGATTAGGTCTATACTTTTTCAATATTAAAAAATAAACCAAAACTCCCAGTTGAGGTAACTCCCTCTACCTAGATGAATTAGCACCTTCTCTGCAATTTATAAAGGGATCTGGGGTGCTTGCACAAACCTTGTGCAAGGCAGGTCAGAGTTGATAATATTATCATAGGGAAAATCATATCTTGGCTTTGAAAGAGGTATGTGCTTTTTCTATGTAAGAGCCACTAGAGAGTATTGCAGTTTGGGGGAACGATCTGGGTGTGGGGTAGGAGGTAAAGTGAGGGGGTGCTCCTGAAGAAGGGTATTAGCCTGATATGTCTGGGGACAAGGAAGAGCTGAATCTGTCCAGAGCACTCCAGTTCATCCATCAACTTTCAAGGATTTCTAAATTGATCAAGAACTTTTCAAATCTTGTATCAAGTCTTTCACTCAATAGAGGTTTTCTCACTTGGGGAAAGTATCAGAATATAGGGTTGGTTAGTTATTTTAAGTGAGGTGGATGATCAAGTAATTGATTGATTAACTCAATGATGACTCCTCTGCCCTTCCCTAATGACACCTACTTTTGTGGAAATAACACTTTGACTTTATTTCAATTCAAAATGCATTTATTAAGCATCTTCTAAGAGGCAGTCACTGTACATTTAAGCAAATAATGACAGACTAGATCCTACAAGGAACTCAAATTCCATTAGCCTGTTTCTTATCTCCTATGGCCACATTATTCTTTGAGGTAGAGAGTCTTATTTATTTTTTAAATTCATTTTTTTCACATGCTTTCAATGCTCAATCATCAAAAACATTTATTAAGCATCTACATATCAGGCACTGTGCTAATCTCTGGGGACTCAAACAGGCAAAAAAGGAAAAACAATATGTCCTCAAAGAGTTTACCAATGGGGGAAGATAATATACAAACACTGAAAAGGGGAGAGAAGGTATGTTGGGGGGACAGTGTAGGGTGTAGGGAAGTTGGAAAAGTTCCAGGGTCCTATTGCCTGGTAAGACATGAGGAGCTGCCTCAGCTGAGCTCTCTCCTTAAATGGAGGTCCTGGAGTTCCTGGCTCCCCCCTCCAAGCAGGGGGCCCTGGGTAATGATGAGGTGGAGCACCAAGGCTGATGACATCTTACCCAATGATAAGGTTTTCCCTAATGAGCTTTGGGGGATGGGTGGGGGGAAGAGGGAAGAGTTAGGACACTTCCAGTCTTGCTGCTGTCTCTTCCCCCATTGCTCTTTCTGTCAGACATCTTGTACATGGTAGGCACTTTAATACTGAATATATCTGAAGTGGCATTTCAATTGAATAGTCTTTTAGAGTGGGGGAAAGGGTGGGATTAAGCATGAAATATAATACTTCAGGCACCCACTTCTTGACAAGATCCTCATTAAACCTGAATAAAACAAAGTTTCTGAATCTTAAGAGTGTTTTCCAGTGTTGTTTTCAAGTAGATGAAACCAGCTTGTAATAAGCAAAATAGGATTTTCACCAGGATAATGCTATTGAAAGAAGAGGAGGTGTAAATGGGAAAGGAGCCACCATCCTCTCCTAATTTTATATGATGTAATCAGGAACAATCGACAGCTCAGTTATGTTGAAAATTCGAATCAGTCAGAAATTCTAAAAGCAATTCTGTTTTATTAACATGTAAATAAGTATCTGAAGTTTCACTTTCTCCCAGGATATCACTTAGACCCCCTCGGCCTCAGTCTTTTCAACCATGACATTCAAATGTTAAGGGAAAACCATTGTTTCAAAGAATCCTACTGGCTCTTTCGGTCTGGTGGCCTCAGAGAAGAACACTAGGGCATGACAATACTTCTTTTAAAGCTCTTTTTGCTTATCTTACCTAGAAACAACATATTGCCCTCTTCTTTCACTCTCCCAGCCCCAAAGACAGAAACCAGTTTTCAAATAAACTTGTGGTCTTGACATAACACTAGCATTTTGATAAGGTTGGACAGTTCCCAGTTCATTCTCTCTTGCACAGCCATTACATCTCAGGTGATTCGTGCTATAGACCAGTGTTGCCATTGATTTCCCAGGAGAGTTGAAAAGGACAGCCTCATGCTAAGAAGTTATTTATGAGCAGATTCTTGATATTCAAAATGTTACCTTGAAATTCAATAACAAGGCTTTGAACACAAGTTCCCTTGTTCATATTTCCCAAAAGGAAGAATGGATTCTTTCCTCATTGATCAACAGGCAAGGGGGATAAGCCATCAGAGAGGAAAGCAGTACAAACTCTTGAACAAGGTAAGCTTCTAGAAGGCAAAGATCACATCTTTAGGTTTTTTTGCCTCCCCAATAAAACTCACATATTGTAGAATTGTCATAGAGATGTCCCCCCAAAATGAATAATGATGATGATGATTGCAGCAACTGGAATCTTTGAATCTCAATATTTTGCATTTTAAAAGAACTCAGCAAGATGGAAATTACTTTCAGATCTCAAAGAATAAAGTTATAATGATGGATATGATATTGGGGGGAAGGGGCTCCTAGATGACATCCTCTCAAATCATATCATTTACTTGTAAATTTTAGAAGGTCAACAATTGTTAAGCACCCATTGTGTGTGAGATCTCCTTCACAAAGTCCCACATCAGTGCCAGATGTGGGTTCTTGGAGGCTATGCCTATGCAGTACAAGCTCTGAGAGGTTCTGCTATGCTGGAAAGGCTTTTTATAGAATCCCAGGAGTAGATTGGGACTGTTTACTGAGAGAAGCCTAGCTAAGAGAGAAATTCATTGCCTCTGACCTCCCTTCTAGTCCTACATCTGTGGTCCTATGAACAGCAGTTTGACCATTTGGGAATAAATTGTTTGGCCCTAAAAAGTCATGAAAAAATGCCAAATGACCTTCAGTCACACGTGGCCCTTTTCTGCTTTTGTAATCACGTTAGCAAAATGGTGGAAAGGGGGACATGTAGTGCTAAGAATCAAAGAGTTTTTAGACCATTTATAAACAATAACTTCAGCAGCTAAGTGATACAGTTGATAGAGTGCTGGGCCTGGAGTTAGGAAGACCTGAGTTTAAATATGGCCTTAGACACTCGCTGTGTGACCCTGGGCAGGTCACTTACCTTGTTTGCCTTAGTTTCCTCATCTATAAAAATGAGCCGGAGAAAACGCAAACCACTCCAGTATCTCTGTCAAGAATGAAGAGTTGGACACAACTGAAACTTCTGAATAAAATAACAGCAACAACAAAACCCATTGGAAAACATTGTATCTAAATGAAGGATGTTTATAGGTTCAAAATCAGTGAAGTTACCCATTGGAAAATATTGTATCTAAATGAAGGATGCTTATAGGTTCAAAACCAGTCAACCAACAAGCATTTATTAAGCGTGGCAGCTAGGTGGCACAATGGGTAGATTGATGAATATGAAACCAGGAAGACCTAAATTTAAATCTTACCTCACAAAATTGTTTTCTGCATGACCTTAGTCAAGTCATTTAACTTCTCCTAGTTGCTTAATCTCAGTTTCCTCATCTGTAAAAATGTAGCAATAGCACTCACTTCACAGGTTGTTTTGAAAATGAAATGAAGCAACATGTGTAAAGTGCTTTGCAAACCTAAAAGTGCTATATAAATGCTAGCTCTTTTTAAGCACCAGGTACTCTGCTAGGTGCTAGGGATACAAGTACAAAGACTGAAACAGTCCCTAACTCTGGAAAGGCAAAGGAAAGTTAACTTTGTCATTCATCCAGAGATAACAAGAAATATCATTTCATAGGCTATTCAGTCTTCTTGTATTTCAATGTTTATGATTTACCATGAGCACCATAAAAATATGTATATGGTATGTACCAAGAGCTATTGCTGAGTACAAAGTATGAATTCTATGAGATCTTCCAAATTGAATCAACAACTTCAATGAAAGCCAGCCAAGGGGTCAAGAAGACTTGGGTGGAGTCCTACCTCTAATAAATACCTTGGCCTATTACCCATGACCCAGGGCAGGTCACTTATACTCTCAGTAACCCAGGAAACTTTCTAATACCTAAAACTGCATAAAAGTAATAATTTGCATTTGTAGAGACAAAAAGATACGTCTCCTCTCCTGGAGAGCTTCATGACAATGAAATCACAGATCTAGACCGAAAAAACAAAAACAAAACCAGCTTTTGATACTCAATCATTTCTATGTGAATATAGATATAGGTGAAAATTGTTGGAAAAGTATTTTGGAAAATAAAATATGGTTAAAGAGTAAAGGACAAGAAAAGGGAATCTATCCACTCCAAGCATGTTTCTCATTTCCCTCTTGACATCTATTGGCTGTCCACCTTGCTGCTGAATGTGTGCCCCTTTTCCATTTCCACCTTCATCTCTGGGAACTTTAGTTCAATCAATATGACTGGAAAGACTGTGTCAAGTAAATTTCCTGTGGCTCAAACTCATCTCCAGGACTTCCCAAACCAAACCAGTATTTAGCACAATGCCTGGAACGTAGAACTTACTGTATGACTTTCATTTACACATTCATCATACTCAGAAACCTTATACTTAAACACAGTCAAACTTTCTTTAAGGAAATTCATAATGAACCAACCACTGAATATGGAGAACATCCAAATAACATAAAACCGTAAATGAGGCAGAATCTGTTTTAATAGACAAGAAACTATTAGTTTCTGATCTGGTTAGTCTTCAGTAAACTGTTTGTGTACAGTCAGACCAGTGAGTTATTAGCATAAGGATCAAAAGAATGGCGAGATAGCTAGGACATAGAAAAAAGAAACCACTGACCTTATTATTACAAGAAAAAAATAATGTAGATGGAAGAACATCATAATGGTAAACCATGTGCCTACTTCCTCAACCATATAAAATTGTTAAAATTAACCTAAATATTCATCTAGGGCATCCTTAGCGATGATATAAGAAAGGAACAGGCATGCCTTTACAAGACACATTCTTGCAGAAAACCACAACTTTATTGTCACACAAATGCTTGAAAATACAGAAATATATAAAATTCCACTCTGCTTACTGGTTGGTGATATTTAAAAATTTTTTTTTGATTTGATAGAGAAATACACCATCTTAACATCTGTCCAACAAGTTGTCTCCCATGCACATATTAAAATTATAAAAGATTCCCTGAAAGGCACAATAGCAGAGACAACCCTGGTCAATGATCCTCTGATCTTCAATACCAAATGAGGCTGCCAAAATTTGCTGCCAAAATTCACCATTATCTTATAAGAAATCTGGTTCAGAGTCAAAGTTGAGGAAAGATTCTTTATAGGTATTGAGAACCTCCTGTTTCCTCATGAAATGGTGCTGACTGCATCAAGACCATAATCATTCTTAAGAGTTTGGCCTAACTATCCACACAGGCAAAACCAGATTGATAGACTATCAATTATCCAGGCTATGATGTGCAATTGAGTGGACATCTGATAGAACTGATCCATCATGATACGATATTGGATAGACTGCAAACAATGAATTAAGCCTGGGATTGAAAAGGAGGAGAACTGGACTTCTTTGGGGAAATTTCAAAGTTCTTTTAGTGACCTCAAACTTCTCCCTGGAAGTTTTAATATCATTACTCTTCCACTGCTGTTGTAAGTCATGGAACATTACAGCCTCTAAAGAGCTTAAACTGAGAATCACCCAAAGGACAATGTAGCAGAATATGGTGAGTATGACCAGGCTGAAACATATTGCAAACAAGCAATTATGAAGAAGATGCCGTCAAGTAAATATATGAATGAATAAGAAAACAAGCTTGTCATGTGGTGGGAATAAGAGATAACCAATGGGTAATCTGGTTGCTTGATAGTGTTTCTATGTACAGGGCACTAGGCTAAGTTTTGAAGATACAATTACAAGCAAAAACACATCAATAAAAGTGAGCGACCAAAAAAATTTGCATAAGATAGTCCCTGTTCTTAAAGAGTATATACTAACGGGAGAAGACAATACAGAAAAGAGTAGAAGTAGAGATGGTTGAGTCCCTTCTCTTAAAGAGTGTACAGTCTGAAGTAGAGATGACTGAGAAGGTTGTGGAGGCCTAGTTCCAATGAGACAAGGCCAAAGCTCACTTGTCAGAGCTGTGTGATCCAGGGTCGGAGTCCAAAGTTATAAGGGATTCTTGGGGTGGGTGGAGTAGTAGTGGTGGTAGAATGAGGATGATGGTCTGAGTGCAGACAGCTTGGTGAGGACATGACCAGAAAGTGAGGACACCTTTGGCATTCTTGCCATCTCTACAGAAAGTGAGGAGTCCCCAGTCCAAATGATGTGCTATTTCTAGGCACAATACATATCTGTAGCTCAATCAATTATGATGGAAATAATGGGAAATTTTTATTTTTCCTTATACAATTCTATAAGAACATCCGATTTAGAGCTGATAGGGTCCTTAGGGGTCTCCTGGTTCAACTCTTTGTTTTGCAGGTGAAAAATGTGAGACCTAGACAGAGGAAGTGACTTGTTTATCCTTAAAAACAGTAAACAACAATGCTAAGATCTGAACCCAAATCCTCTGATTCCAAATCCAGGACTCTTTACAATACACCATGATGAGATAATGAGTGAAGCCACATTTTAAAAATAACAAAATATTCTAATACCAAATCCTGGTTGGTTTTATCTTAATTATTTCTAAATGAATTCGTCATGTTTTAGGACCTACATATAGGCCATAAATGGAGGTTGTTGTTTTTTTATAGACCTTTCACTGCTTTTTTTTTTTTTTATAATATTTGTTTCAAAAGGCACTGATATCAAGGAAATTAAACATTACTCATCAACTTATCCATGTATCGCCATTAATGCTCCCACACCATTAGAGAAAGTATCTTGTGGGCAAAGGCCCAGACTCTCCAATGTTGCACCATAAATGCCAAAGGAGCAGGAAGCCACTAGTTGGAACTGGAGTGAATGATAGAAATCTTGGTTCAGATGGCAGCTATATTTTTTTCAAAGAGAAGATTTCAGTTTCAATGCCAAAGGAGACAGGGAGCCAAAACAGTGTCTACAGAAATTTGTCTTTTCAATTTTATTCAGATTTACAGCTGGGCGTTAAGTGAAGCATTGCTTGAGAACACATGTCGGGGATAAACCAAGATGCTTATTTTCCTCAGAAGCAGACCATATTGAACCCACAACAAATAGTTCAATTAACATGATTACTAATATACGAATTAATTTAGTTTATGAAAAAATGGAAATAGTCTGTGAGTATGGGCTGGCAGATGCAGCAGAGGTTGAAGGGCTGGGTTTACATGAACGGTACTGGATCTACACCGGGGCATGGCAACCAGGGAAGTCACCACAAACATGTTGTCAGGGTGGATTCTTTTACCCGGCTCTGTGCATGAATATTCAACCTCTCTTTTCCCCTTCCCACTGGCAGCTTTCAGCCCTCACCACTATTCACTCCAGCCAGGTGCACAGTCCTAGGTTGGTGAAGGAAAATAATAGTAACGATTAACAATTATTTTGGTGAGGGATTTTCCAAATTTTCTCACATGGGATTCTCTACAGATATGAAATAAAAATAACAATAGTAGCTCCCATTTATGTATTGCATTCAGGTTTACAAAGCAGATTATACATAATATTTTGTCCTCACAATAACTCTGTGAGATAGATGCTATTAATTATCCCCATTTTAGATTGAGTGATTTGCCTTATCTAGGGTCACACAGGAAGGAAGGAAGGAAAAAAGGAAGGAAGGAAGGAAGGAAGAAAGAAGGGAAGGAGGAAAGGAAGAAAGAAGGGAGGGAGGAAAGGAAAGAGAGAAGGAAGAATTTATTAAGTGCCTACTCTGTGCTAGAAGCTGTGCGTTTTATTCTCATAACCACCCTGGGAACTAGATGCCATTATTTATCCCTATTTTACAGTTGGATAAACTGAGGCAGGCAGAGGATAAGTGACTTTCCCAAGGTCACATAGCTAATAAATCTCTGAGCCAGATTTAATTTTAGATCTTCCTGACTTCAGGTCTCTTACTCTATCCACTTTGCCATATATTTTCTAAGGCAGAATTCAAACATAGACCCTCCTGATATTAAGTTCAGTGCTATCTCTATCCACCAGACAACAGCATTCTCTCTCTGGGTGGGACCAGAGAGCAGAACCAGAAGCAATTGGTGGAGGTACATGTTTGGAGAAGGCCATAGAATCTTAAGTTACAAGAGTGATTCCTGTTCAGATAGCAAAGGCTAGAAGATGGCTTCAGATGTGATGAGATGATGCATCCAGAGTTGGAAGCCACCTCCGAGGCCAAGCCCATCATTTTACAGATGACAAAATTAAGGTCCAGTTTCTAGCACACAGAAGGCACTTAATAAATGTTTATCAACTGACTCCCAAAATGACCTTTTATTACTTTATGTATGCCCTCTATTTATATGTATTATATACATCTTGTCTTTCTGATAGAAGTTCCCTGAGAGTGCAAGGGTTTCACTTTTGTCTTTCTGTCCCCAGATACTAGCCCAGTACCTGGCACATAATAAATGTTTCATGATTTCTTGTTGATTGATCATTGATTGATGAAGAAACTAAGGATGACAGCTTAATTGTCATGTACATGGTTGCGTAGCTAGTAAATGTTTGGAAATAGAACACGTATTTCACTTGACTGCAAGTCTTCCTTCTTCCCATCATACAATACCACCAAGAAACAAGATAAGCCACAAGCATGATATTTCTTTTTTATGGAGGGGTCAGGTAGTAATAAAGAAGCTTCTCCCAAAGTCAACATTCTGAAGCTTCCTTTGAATTTTAATGTCTGTATGGCATGAGCAAAACTTAAGTATCATCCTAATTATGACCAAGAACCAGGGATTTTGTGAGGCTCAGGTGACACACTGGATATAGAGTACTCTGCATACTTTAAAACACTATATAAATACCATCTATTATTATTATTGCCATTCTAGTTATCAGCCTCCTGTCACCATCTGGTCATGACTTCACTCCCTGAGCCTTCTACTACACTCTTGCTGAACCAAGCAATGTTTACAGGCCAATTTAGAGATCTGATGGTAAATGTTTAACAAGCAGGCTCTACTCCTCCAAAAAAAATTTAAGATTAATCTGCATTATTAAGTCTTTCTTAAGTCTATATATTCAATAAAACAATCTATCAAGCCCTTATTTGTAGTTTTAATTTATACTGAGAATTTAGCAATCAGTTTTCTGAAGCTGGTTAGAGCTGACTTTAGCAAACCCTGGGTTAGCACCTTGAAAGAACATTTTAGAAGAATTCTTAAGATTGGGGAGGTGGAGGATTCATTTCAAGCATATAGACTGAAGGCCTCTGCAAACACGCTTCCTTGGAAATGGTGGCCAGAGCTGAGCAATATATTTGGGAACAACGTATTTGCTACAGCTTTTCTATCATGATGCACTCTCTTTGCCAACGAATCTGAAAGAGCAGAGGTAAGTTTTCTTTCTGTTTTTACTACAGATGCTCATTAATTTAATTCCTTGAATAATTAAATTCACCTACCAGAGTAATGAAGGGGAAGCATGGGATTTGGAGCAATGGGCCTGCATTTAAATCTTGACTCTGCTGTTTATTCATATGATTTAGAACTGTAAGCTCCTAGAGGGCAGGGACTATTTTTTCCCCTTTGCACATGGTTAATGATTAATAAATGCTTGTTAATTGATCACTTCCCTGAGTTCTCTTATTTGTAAAGTGAAGATGTAAAGATCTACCATCTCGAGGGTTCTTCTGCTTTTAATTCATAGGAACAACCAATGCTTAAGTTCCCATGCTATATGTAAGGCCTTTGATACAAAGATGAAAAGTATCAGCCTCAGTCCTCGAAAAGCTTCTGGTCTATTAAAGGAATATGGTATGCACGCTGATACAAAGTGTCTGAAGACTGAGTGTTCAGTTTCAGCTGGTGGAATCAAGGAAGTTTTCATGGAAGGGTGGTATCTTGGATAGTCCTTCGAAAAAGAGAAGGATTTAAACAGGTAGAAATAGGGAGGGAGTTTCAGTCATGGGGTTCACTATGTTTGAAGGCATGAAGGTGGTAGATTACAGAATGGAATCAATGGAACCAGTAGTAGTCTAGTTTGGCTAAAACATGGAGTTCCTAAAGGGGAAAGGTAAATTGTGGAGAGCCAGACTGTAGCAAGTCAGACTGAGGAATTTATGTTTTACCTTAGAACCACTAAGGAGCCACTGAAGATTTTAGAGAAGGGGAGAGATGAGGTCAAATGTATATTATGGGAATTATTCTGGTAATTGTGTAAATGATGCATTAGAAAGGGGAGAGACTAGAAGCAGGAAAATTAGTAAGGCAAGTATTAGTTTAGTTTAGCTTAAACAAGATGTGATGAAAATGTGAGCTAGGATGGCAGCAGTATGTAGGAAAAGGAGAGGAGAAATGTGAAAGGTATTTTGAAGGTAGAATCAACAGAGTGATTGGAAGTGAACAATGTGAGAGAGTGACTTGGAGTAGGGTGCTGCCATTGATAGAAATCGGGAAGTTGGGAGGAGTAAGATTTTGGGGGGTAGCGATGAGTTTACTTTTAGGTAGATTGAGTTTGAGATGCCAGGAAGACATTTATGGGAGGTGTCCAGGAGGAAGTTAGAGATATATGATCAAAGTTCAGGGACTTGGTTATCCTAATAGCATGGGTTCTCCCCCACTCTCCCTTGAGTAGTCATCTGAATTTGGTGTGATCATTGAACTCATGAGAGCAAGATGACATCATCAAGGAAGATGGAAAAAGAAAGAAAAATGTTTTGTTTTGTTTTCATAAAAAGGGCCAAGAACAGGGCTTTGAGGTATGCTCATACTTAGAGTAATAGACAGAGCGGGAATACACAGAGAGTGGTTAGATAAGGTTGGAAAGCACTAGAGAGAAGCAGCATCATGGGAGAAACCCAGAGAATTGAATACATTGAGAAGGAAGGGATGATTAATATTTTCAAATGCTACTAAGAGATCAAAGAGGATAAGGCTGAGAAAAGAATTTAGAATTTAGCAATTAATAGGTTAACTGTAACCTTGGAAGAAGCAGCTATAGTAAAAGGGAGGGATTAAAAGCCAAAATCTGAGGGTGGAGGAGTGAGTTGGTGATGAGACATTGCAAGCAGCAGGTGTGGACCACTCTTTCTCGATGTTTATCAGTGAATGGAAGGAGAGGCACGATAATAGGCTGACTAGGTGGTTAGTTCATGGGAGGCGTTTTTGCTTTTGATGTGTGTGTGTGTGTGTGTGTGTGTGTGTGTGTGTTAGGATAGAAGAGATATGAATACATTTATAGACAATGGGGAGAGCAAAGAGGGAGAGATTGAATACATAACGCCTTAGTGGAAGAAATAATCCCTAATGAACTGGTAATAAGATTTGAAAACCAGATTTTATGAGAGCAAAACTGAAAGCAGATTATCCTAATAAGATTTTTTAAAAGTTTTTTTGCATCTCTGTTGTCTTTCATATGGTCTCTTGCTTCTTTGCTAAATACAAAAGATATTTATGCTTAAACAAATGTCGCCTTCCTCAGCCCCTCCTCTCCTTCTGGCAGTGAAGTCATCATGCTGAATTGGTGACACTCTCCATGGCAACAGACTGTGATGTCACAAATGCTGTGCCAAACAGTGGATTTTGTACGGCGGGCATCGTTGTTGGAAACCGTAAACCCAATTATGGCCAGGAGACAAGTCACAATGGATCATATTGGTGTCTCTAAAGCATTTATTCAAAGGCTAGTTGCTGAAGAAGGGACATATTGAAGGCACTCAGGGAATGGAGAGGGAAGGCAAAATTTTTCAACATGAGATTTCAGAGATGTGCGATGATGGGGGAGATTTACCAAAAGACTCTTCCAGATGGCTGGTGCTCCAGAGTGTTCAGCTGCTCTGACAAATGCTTCACAGGTGCCCTGCGTCCTCATAGGTATTGAAGGGAAAAGTGTCAGAATTGAAAAATGTGAGAGAAGAGCCACTGGTCCTTCTGTCTCTGACCCCATGATGGTGACCAATCCAACACACACTGACGAAGCACCTACTATGTGCTAGTCTGTGTTGCAGGCACAGGGTATCGATACAAAGACACAGCAATCAAACAAACAAAAAACCCCAGTCTCTGCCCCCAGGAGTAGAATTCTACAGGGGGAAGGGGACATAAAATATGGAAACATAACAGTTTTATACATGCTAAAACTTGAGGTGCAAGAGAACCCTAGCAACCAAGGGAATCGGGCATCCATCCTTAAGACCTGATACATAAGCTGAACCACAGAGGAAGCTAAAGTCAAGCTAAGGAAGGCATTTCAGGCAGATGCAAAAAGCAGAAACACAGGGCTTGATCAGAACACTAAGAGGGATGGACATTGTAGAAATAAATGTAGAAAAGTGGGCTGGAGCTAGATCACAATAGATTTTTAACTCCAACAGAAGGAGGTTATATATTATCTCAGAGGTTCTAGAAATCAATGAAGGTTCTTGGAGAGGCAACACTGCTTCCTTTACTCATCCTGCTTCTGTTACAGGGAGAATAGGCTTTTTAGAGACCCTGGGTTGACTTGCTTTATCAGTTACAAGCTTAGGTAATTCATACCATCTCTTGGAACCTCAGTTCAGTCATCCATAAAATGGGGGTAATAATAATTACACTACCTACCGTATAGGGGTATGACACTTGTATGGTTTATGAAAAAAAGGGCCTTGCAGTTTTTCAAGTATGACATGATCACTATTATTATTCAAGGAGCAGGGGGATTTTTAGATGAAGTATTTTGTTTCTGGTAAAAAATATATGAAGTTTGAAGTCATTTGGAAGGTCAGGGATGTTGGGTAAAGAAGGGCTTTTGAATCAGGCAAGATCTTCAGGAACTTCTACAAATGCTTACGTTGATTCTGTAACGGGGAAGAAATCCCTAATGACTAACCAAATCTAATTTAAAAATTCTACACCTGAGATTTTAGGATTATAAGATTTAAAACTGGAAGCGACTTCTGAAATCATTCTTTTCCATTTCAAGAAATCTTTATTTAAGGCCCTGCTAGAAGACCAGCCTCAGAGAGAGGAAGACTTGAGTTCAAATCCTACCTCTGACACAAATTGGACCTGTAACTCCAGGCAAGTCATTCAACTTCTCAGCTCCATAGGCCAGTAGTGTTAAACTCAAATAGAAAAGGGGGGGGGTGGGGACTAAATTTTACATAAGGATCCCTACCAGTGGTATTAGAAAACCACAAATTAACATCTAAATTTAGTATATTTAATTTATTCTGTCAAAGATTTCCTAGTTACGTTTTAATCTGGTTCTGTCAGCACTTGAAAATGTGGCCATAGCCAGATGACATCTCAGCCCTAGGCAGTTCTCTGAGACTTGGACTTGCCAAGGAGGTATCAAGTTGAATTGGTAGAAAGAGGCCTTCACCCAGGAAGTCTCTCTGTCTGTGAAATCACAAGCCCAGTCTGTATTCCTGTCATTCTTTCATCACTGTAGTAAGTCTTGCAGTTACAAAGATAAGAAAGTAAACCATTCCCTGCTCTCTGGGTGTCTTAATTCTACTAAACAGGGACAAGGCATGGGGTAAGGAACTCCATCATTTTATAGACAAGGTGCTACAGCAGAGTCAGCAATGCCCAAGGTTAAATGCTTCTGATTCTTACTGTCTAGACAATGCTGGGCAAGTCACTTAATTTCTGTCTGCCTCAGTTTCCTCATCTATAAAATGAGAATAAGAATAGCCCCTGCTTCACAGTGTTGTATTATATAAGTTAATGTATGCACAGTGCTTTGCAAGCTAAAGCTGTATGTAAATGCTAGCTTGCTATTATGAGGAAAATGAGGCCCTGAGAGATTACAGTACAGGTTTAGGTGTTTTATTGTTGTTGAGTCATTTCCGTCATTCCCAACTCTTTGTGACCCCATTTGGGGTTTTCTTGGCAAAGACACTGGAGTGGTTTGCTTCTCCAGCTCATTTTACAAATGAGTAAACTGAGGTAAAAAGCGTTAAATGACTTACCCAGAGTCACAGAGCTAACAAGGAAGAAGCTGGATTTGAACTCAGGTCTTCCTGATTCCCGACTGGTAGGCACTGTATCCACTGCACCACCTCACCGCCCTAGGTCTAATACACCGTGAGTAACAGAGCTAGGGTCTGAACTCAGCTCTGCTGATTCTAAATTCAGGCCTGTACTACTATACTACAATACTATATAATACTGTAACACTACAGTACTACTAAGCTCAGAATTATGTTGTAGCACCTTCCTGGTTAACCTTATCCAGCTCTTTGGGGTTTTTGTCAATCCTTTTCCCTGGTTAAGGGTGAGAAATAGGTACCCAGCAACTGCAGAGATACCATGGATTAAGTTTTTCAAAACCTCATTTCAATGATACAGTATGGATAAATTTGGGCTACATATGGCTTCTTATGTAAAGGAAACATTCTTCTCCTTTTAGTAACACATTGTCTGCTGCCTGGGCTTAGCACCCCCTACCATATGCTCCTTAAAACAAGATGCTGCAATTCAAGAACTGGCCCTAGTAATGAAGATCAGATGAGCCAGATGAAGACAGTGAGCTGAGGCCTGAAGGGGAGGGACAATCTCAGGCGCTGTGTTCCTTCAACCGAGCCAGACTCAAAGCAAAGGGAAAGTATCTGCCATCACAGCTCCATTGAGGTGACTGGTTTGGTTTTGTTTCCTTGAACCTTTGAACAGAATTGGTTTGTGATTCCTTGTCTCAGGATTTCAGTTAGCATTTATGCCATTCTAATTAATTAGTTTTTGTTGATGAACTCCATAGAAATATGTGTGTGTGTGTATATGTACATGTATATATATCATGCATATATATGTATATGTATACACACACATATGGATGTGTAGCTGTTGAATCCTTGTTCAGCCTGCAGAAAATAGATACATTTAACACCACAAGCATAAGCTCTTTTAAAGCTTGCACAATTATCTCACAATAATCTTATGAAACAGAGAATGAAAATATTATTAGCCCCATTTTATTGACAGAACACTGGAGCTTGGAAATTTAAGTGACTTTATTGTCATGAAACTCATAAGGTCTAAAGCAGCAAGAACGTTCTTGCTACCAAAGTCCTTGGAGTCTTCAAATATCATTCAAATCTTCAACCTCAGAAACCAAGACTGATGATTCCATCAGCACCAGTGATGTTAAAGAAGCATTATCATGTGTTTTGTCAATGAACCCTAAAGACCCTGAGTCCTTTCTTTCTGACTTATACCTGAAACTTGTATCCAAAACCACAGCATTTGAACTCTGTGATGAATGAAAAATTTCTGGTAATTAATAATCAATTTATTAATTATGGCTAACAAATGATTAATAGATTGAGGTCAGAGACTTTCATAAACCAAAGATTCCCCTTGTGAGATATGCATCGTATAGGAGATGGACTTCAGACTGAGACATTTCTAAACTCCAGTACCCTTGGAGAGTGTGTTCCCAATAGGAAATCAACTCTGACTGGTTAACAATGAATAAGAAAATGAATATTATAATGAAAGGGGGACCTGTTCTAATGAGGGGCTGGGGAACATGACTCTCATATTGTCACTTTTGGACAAAGGGATTCACCTCCTCCCAGACCACTTGTACAGTTGAACAATGGAAGAGAATTTGTTTAAATTAGACTCTCTTTACCCTTTAATCAGAAATAACTTTTCCTATCTGGGTGGGGCCCCATTGAAGATTAAGGAGAACGTTAACCTAATTTCATCATCAACCTGTCTTTCAGAGGCTGACTGAATAACCTACAGGGATTGCTTTCTGAATGAGGAAGTAGAGGAAAAACCCTGTTTCCCTTTCCCTATATTAACTGGTTATTATCATTTCTTTCAGCTCCTTGAGAGGAGGTCTTACTTTTCCGTTTGTATCCCCAGTACTTAGCACAGTAAGTTTAGTATACAGTAAGGTGTTAATAAATGCTTTATTCATTTATTCACTCAAGTGGAATTGAACTAAAGCCCTAACTGCCTCCTGACAGAATCATCTATGAACTCCCAGGAAGCCACAGGATCATAGATTTAGAGCGAACTGGGATATTAAGGGTCATCTAGTCTAACCCCTCATTTTATAGAGGAGGAAATGAAGTTCCAGACAGGCCTAGCTGAAAGACCTGAGGCCAAAGGTCGCAAATAGTTTATAAATAGCAGAGACAACATTCACACTCAGGTTTTCTGGTTCTAGAACCAAATACTTGTTATGCCATACCAGCTTTCAGATTACTGATAACATAACAGGGCAAGTCAGAGGAACACAAAACATGAAAGATGGAAGGGACCTTAGAGGTCAGTTTATTATAGACTTAGAACCTGAAGCCCATAGTAGCTAAGTGTCTTGCCCAATGTCCTATACTGAATTAGTTGCAGTATTGAAATAATACTGATAATTAATAATACACATCTGTATAGTACTTTAAAAGTTGCAAAACATTATATATAAAACATCTCACTTGAGACTCATAATCATGCCATGAGGTAGGCTTTACAGGCATTCTCTTCCATATTATATAGATGAAGAAGATGAATTGGTTTAAAATTCATATATCAAGACTTCGATGTTAACATTTAAGCAATTCCAAAAAACTTTTGACTGATGAATTCTATAGAAACGTATACGTATGCTGCTGGGTCCTTGTTCAGCCTATGGAAAATGAGCACACATAATATTACACGCCTATGGTCCTTTGAGGTCTTCAGAACACTTTCTGCATAGAAATCCCGTGATGAAAATAGCCTAAATGTTATTATCTCCATTTTATGTGTGAGAAAGGTGAGCCTCAGAGAAGTTTGGGGACTTAGCTATTGTCATAAAGCTAATAAGGTTCTGAAGCCCATAGGGGTGATGTACCCAAGTCATACCATTAGTGTAAGAGATAGACTTCAATCTGACATCTTTCGAATCGCCAGCTTCTGCACATGATCAACTACTAGACCATATGTAGTGCTAAATATCTGACTCCAAGTCTGACAATCTTTCCATCATGTCATCAGATATTTTCATTAAAATTTTAGATATTTGCAAGGAGAAAAAAGATGGTTTTCTAAAGGGACCCTGTTGCCTGAGAAAGTGAGCATCTTCATAAAGCTTCACTAGGAACACACAGAGCTGCTACAGAGAACGGCTGAGCTAGCATCACAGGGAGTTGATGGCTCCTTTGCAAAATTCTCACTGGTAGCACAGGTAACCTATAATGCACACACCTTTCATGTACTCTTTCATAAAAGCAGACCAACAATCTGGCTGGGCTCATGAACAGACTCTTGCTCACAGGCAGACAGAGAGATTATTTCATTCTTTATTGTTCTATCCATGGTACCTGGCACTGTTCTGGGTACATAGAAGTACTTAATAAATAATTGTTGGTTGATGTCAAAAAGGATGCTCTTTGTCTGTTTTTATTGGGTCTTAGTCACAGCTTGTCTAGTCCACCCTCCAGGTCTTCTATAAGATAGTAAAGTCATCTTTGTAGCCCTTCAGAGCCTTCACTTTAAGGGTATACCACATGGTTCTATGACTTAATATGAAATGGCATTCCTCTGTGGACATCCTGTACATTCTGACAGAAGCTACTTTGCTGCCCACCTAGATTAGTGTCCTAGACAGCCAATGTGGATAAAGACACTAGGACCTGGCTCACTCCATTGGTCCAAATAAGAGATGGTTGGCATCAATCACTATGCCTGTCATTAGCAATGAAGGATAGTGAGAATAATAGTGGAACCTTTGTTCCATTTTATGGAACACCTCAGCCACTATTTAAATTCTACCATCAAATGAGATTGCTATGTGTCTCTAATTCTATTTCTTGGTATTCACCAACCTGGCTGTTCCAATCCATGCAAGCTAAGTGTGTGTGTGTGTGCATGCGTGCGTGCGTGTGTGTGTATTCAATTCTATTTGGCAAACATTTATTAATATGCTAGATTCCGGGGACACAGAGACAAAAATTAAATACCAACTGCCTTTGAGGAACACAGATGAATAAATATCACACACACACACACACACACACACACACACACACACACACACACACACAATGTACAAAGGGAGAGGCAGCATGTTGTGGTAGATGGAGAATAGCCTTGGGAGACAGGAAGACTAGAGATCAGTTCCTTAGGCACATACTGACTGTGTGATCCTGGGCAACCACCTATGCCCCAGGCACCATTATAGAACACATTGATCTGCATTGGTAATGGGAGTTTCCTCACCAGGAATTTCCCCTCAAAATGAAATTACAGGTGTCCAACCCACACCAAAAACTAAAATAAACAAAACCCATGCATTTTAAAGTTGGAACTTGAACCAGTCTTCCTGGCTCTGAGGGCAACTCTCTTCTCTCCTATATGGGAGGTGCCAAACACAGGTCGAAGACTTCATTCTCCCTACAACACTCCAGAATATTCCAAAAGAAATTACATGTGTAATTGGGAAATACTTAACAAATAAAAATACTACAGAACATAGACAATCTTAATATGTGGTTTTCTAAGCCAATATGAAGTGGCAGGGATTTGTTTAGTGGATGCTGTTTCTCTCTGAGTTTGACACCACTGGTCTAGACCACAGCTGTTTCTCCTTCAAAACCTAACTAAAAATGCATCTTCTCCAAACTTCCTACACAATACAAGTTCTTTGAGGGTAGAATCTGTTTGGTTTTTATTTGCTACAAGCTAATGAAATCATGCTAGCTCATATTTGCTTAGCTCTTTAATATTTACAAAACACTTCACATATATTATCTCATTTGATCCTCTCCAAAAGCTTTGTGAAACAGGTGCTATTATTATCCTCATTTTGTTGCTGAGTAAACTGACACTGAGAGAGTTTAGGTACCCAGGGCCACACAGCTAAGTATCAAAGGCAGGATGTGAATCTGGGTCTTCCAGATTCTAAGATACTCTATCCATTGGGCTGCCTAGCCATCTCTTATTAAAGGAAATTGAATTGAATGATTTCTCTGATCCTTGAATCACTTAGTACTTCCCTCTCCCATCACTATTTTATCATTCTATACTTGGGGATACTGTCATTATATAATATGTAACTATTGTAAAATAATTTCATACATGCGTGTGTGCACACATATGCAAAAAAAATTGGTTCACTGACAAGAGACTTGTAAAAAAAAATGATTTGGCATTTTACCATTTAGCATCAAACATGCCACACATGTTGGGTACTCATTGCTATTTTGTTAACTATTTGAGGCAGAAAGAAGTAATGATGCTAGTCTTCTAGCTACTCAATAGGGAAACCTGCTGGCACCTGCAAGCACCTCCTTCATAATAATTAATCAGGTACAAACCATAAACTCAAGAAAAATCATTATTATCCAACAATCTGGAACCATCATGGGAAAATGGCCACTTCACAGCAGCTCTGATTGCTTGGTGGCTATGGTTTCAGTGAGCCTCCCACACTATCCTTTTCTTTTTTTCAAACAGCAGAAACTGTAAATAACATTCTCTTCATTTCTAACAGGAAAATGTTTGCTGTAATTGAGCAGACTCTTCATGTCCAAAAATTCCAAAACAGAAAATCCCTATAATGTGTAACCTTTTTTTCTTCATGGAGATACTAAATATAGAACTTCTTAGCTTTCCTACTCAGGTCTTGAAATGTGTATTAGCTATGGGTGGGTTGTAGACCAAATAGAAACATAGCTAGACCTGTGCCTAGTCCTTTTTTAAGCAAAAACATTTTAGAAGTGGAGAAATGATCAGTGTTCAGGTGTTGTCCTTACTTTTCTTTGCAGAGGCAATGGAAATGTATGTGGTGGGAGAAATAAGGGAGAAGTCCTACAAGAAGCGGGTATGAAGTCATGTAGTATAATGAGAAGAACCCTAGACTAGGAATCTAGAGACCTGGGTCATCATTAGCAGCAACACCAACAGACAAGTTACACAGCCTCTCTATATCTCAACCTCTTGATGAGAAAGAAAAACTACAAACGTTGGAGAGGCAGCAAGAAAATAGGCATATTAAGGTACGGATGGCAGAGTGGTGATTTGGTATAACCACTTGCAAAGCATTTTCAAACTATGCCCCCAAAGACATTTAACTTTGACCCAGGAATATCACTACTAGCCTATACACATCAAAGAGATCAAAGGAAGAGGAAAAGGCTCCATATGTACATAAATATTTATAGCTGATTTTTTTTGCAGTAGCAAAAAACCTGAAGCCAAAGGAGTGCTCATCAGTTGGGGAATGGTTGAACAACTTATAGTATGTGAACGTGATGGAATACTACTGTGCCATAACAAATAATGAGATTGGAAACTGGGAGTATTTCTCTGAACTGATTCACGATAAAGTGAGAAGAAATAGAACAATTTAGACAACTTAAAAATTCTTTGGCATTTTGCCATTTAGCAACAACTGAACATGCCGCACACAATAAACATTCTTTAAAACCTTGTTAGCTAACTAAGGCAAAAAGAAGTAACAACGATAGTCATCTAATGCTCAAGGGGGAAAGTGACTGGCACCTGTAAGCACCTCACTCATGATAAATGCCAATTAATCAGGTACACAATCATAAACTCAAGAAAAATAAGTATTATATAACCCAAGACCTATTGCATCAAGGGAAAATGATCCCTTTTGACAGCAGCTGTGTACTAGGTTGACAAAAACACTGTAAAAACAAAGAACTTGGAAGGAACTCAATGACAAGTCTTGATTCCAGAACACCAATGATGAAGTATGATACTTACCTCCTGATAGAGAGGTGATAGATTATGGGTGCAGAATGAGATATATGATTTTGACATGGTCAATGTGAGAATTTGTTTTGCTTGTTACAAATGTTTTTTTTAAAAAAACTTTTCAGTGGTGAGGAGTAGAGCAGAAGGGAGAAAAATCAATTTTTATTTATTAAAAAAGAAAAATAATTTGAAAACTAAAATGAGAATGTTTGACTGGTTGACTACTTTTCTTTTAAAGAAAATAGGAGATTGGACTAGATATTTTCAAAGAACCAACTTTAAAATTACATTTTCTAGGCTTTTCCTCCCTACTCTTATTTTCTTTGGGCAGCAGAGCAAAAGCCCCATTCCTATACCTTAGAAAAATGAAAGAAGAGAATGAAACCACTGTAACTTTTGGAATAACTTTAATGTGTTCTCTCCCAAGTGCCCTACCGTATCCTGGAGTGGTTTTTCTGATCTGATATAAATGACACTTCCAATGACATTTGCCAGGGACGGTCAGTGACGAGTTGACCAAGAATCCTGCTGTCAGAATTTGAAACAATGAAAATGCTTCCACTCTGAAAGGAGTGGGCATGCACTCATGTTCTGTGCAAAAATTCCCTTGCAGAAGTGATTGAATCACATTCTTTAGAGAGGGAAGATGGCATGGGTCTCCTGCTTGTTCAATCAGACTGAAGATGCCTTTCTCCTTTTCCTGAAACCACCTTTGGCATTTCCCTAAATAGAACAAGGACCTCTTCCTTCCTCAGTATTGAAAGACAGCTGATTTTCTCTATTGATTCAGGCACCAAGAGGAGGAAAAAAGACCTGCACAAGTTTCCATTATGGAAAACTTGATTCTGTGAAGACCACCTTTAATTTGAAATTGTCTTTAAAAACTGTTTAAAGGATGAAGCAAGAGAATCAGAGACTCCATATTAATTCTTCTGGTAGGATAGACATGACACTATCAGCAGCCCAGACCTAGCAAAAGATGGAGAGAAATTTCTTCCTTAATTGAACTTGATAACATTCTTTTGCATAACCTCTAGAAAGAAAGGTGAGATGTTCTGTTATGGAACATAGGCACATTCTGTTTGCCACTGAGGCTTGAGTAGATTACAAAGAAAGGACAGTGAATTTGAGTGAATTCAGAAGCTGGCGAGAGTATTTTCTTGTGTCAATTTTCTCCAAATATAATGTTGCAAGGTCTTATTTGTAGAAAATAGCCTAATGGTGATATACATGTCTGTCCATGTATGCATATATGTGTGTGTGATTATACACATTAGTCTTATATTTTTAGTGCATGATACTACATACAGTACTCAACCCATTTATGCTCCCAAAATTCATTCTCCACACCAACAACATGGTGAGGATACATTCACTATTATAACCTGCAAGCCATTGCTTATCCCCTCCTCTTCCTAAGCAGTTTTGGTAAGCTCCAACGTATATAACTTCTTTGCATTTCCCCACAGATGAATACATACTAACAGCCTTCCCCAGAGAGCTTGAATTTTGCAGGGCAAGCATACATGAGTCAGACCATCCTGAAGTTCAACATGAATAATAAGGAGCCCAGGAACACAGAGACTTAAAAGAAAGTTCACACAAACACAAAGTTGGATGAGACTTTCAGACAAATATGAAAGAATCCATACGGTTGAAGGTCTTATGTAACTATAAAGTTTTTCAGACATAGAGTATACCTGGGGCTATGAGGGACTGGTCTCAGCTCATTAGCAGAGATAGGAATCTTCATTCAACTTCATTCTCTGTTGTTAATTCATTTGCATAAGAAAGGCATGAAAAACTAAGTTTGTAGCTATGGGGCTACTTCAAATTTTGCCTATTTCATCTATTTTTAATGTTTCTAAGGATCCTTAGAAATCATGTATATAATTGAATCCCCTAATTTTAAAAATAAGGAAACTGAGGCCCAGAGAACTCAAGGGATTTGTCCAAAGTTACAAGCTAGCTTGTGACAGGGCTGGAATTTTGCACCAGGACTTCTGATTTTAAGCCAATACTGTTAAGCGTTGCACCTGGACTTCAAGAAAAGCTGAGTTCAAATCCTATCTCCATCATTTGATGGTTATATGGTCCTGGACAAGCCATTGTCACTTGGTCAGCTTCTGTTTCCTCATCTTTAATGTGAGGATAATCCTATCACTTACCTTGCTGGGCTATTGTGAGGATCAGAGGAGATAACATTTAAAGTTCTTTGCAAACCTTCAAGTGCTGTATAAATGATAGTATTTTAATTAGCTAGCTATCCTAAATGGTCAGAAGTAACTGTTTTCCAATGATGCAATATTCTTTTGCCTTAGTTGTGTTCATTTCCTGGTTATGGTATATATAGCTCATCTATAGTGACACCTGCTACCAATCAACCGATAAGTTGACAACCATCTATTAAGGGCTTAAATTTTATGCGTCAGGCACTGTGCTAAGTTGTGGGGCTACAAAGAAAATACAAAAATAGACCTTGACCTGAGGAGATGATTTCAGGATTGAGGGATAACTGCTGCAAAGGTGTGGAGATAAGAGATCGACAATCGTGAGGGAAAGAACAATTAAGGCAACATGATTGGACCTCAGAGTGTGTGGAGAGAACTAAAATGTAGGAAGCCTGGAAAGACAGGAAGGGACCAGATTGTGAAGAGTTTTAAATGACAATTGAAGAGGTTTCTATTTGATTCTGGAGGTAATAGGGAGCCGCCGGAGTGATATGATTAGATGTGCAAGTCAGGGACATCTCTTAGGCAGCTGGATGAAGGCTGATGGTGTGTGATGGTGTGGGGAGAGACTTGAGACAAGCAGATCAATTAAGAAGCCAATGCAATGGTCCTGGTAAGGGGAGATGAGGGCTCGAGTGAGGATAGTGCCTGCATGAATGGAGAGAAGGGACTATGTGTAAGTGATGAAACAGAGAAACAAGATTTGATGACTGATGTGGAGTGAACAAGAGTGGAGAATTGAGATCACATGGATTTTGAAGCTCAGAGACTGAAGGATGGTGCCTACCGTCAATATTTATAGAAAATATAAGGATGTATTTGGAAGAGAATATAATATATTGCTTTTTTTTTTTGGAAACTGGGCTCACAACTTAGATGTCATGTTCAACTCCTCCCCCCTCCATATCTGTCTCTCTGTATCTATCTCCCCGTCTTTTTGTCTCTGTCTCTTTCTCATTTCTCCCCGATGCCCCCCTCCATAGCTGTCTCTATCTCTGTCTCTCTGTCTTTTTATCTCTGTCTCTGTCTGTCTCTGTCTCTCTGTCTCTCTGTCTCCCCACCTCATATGTAATCAGTCACCAAACCTTTGTGACATCTATTACATACACACCACTGCCTGTTGTCCTCTGACGCTGTCCCCACCTTGGTAGGCCCTTAGCTCCTCATGCTTGGAGGATTGTTCTCCTTGCCCTGTCTCTCCATACACCAGTCCATCTTCTGTCTACTTTCCAACTGACCATGTCACTGCCCTTCCAACTCCAGTGGCTCCCTAGTGCCTCCAGGATCAAATATAAAAATCCTGTTTGGCTTACAAAGATCCCCAGGTCCAGGGGCACCAACCTCCTTGCTGTTCCTCACACATGACCATCCATCTTCTGACCTGATTCTTTTGCTGGCTGCCCCAATGCCTGGAGCTCTCTCTTTCCTCCTTTATTCCTCCGCACTCCTTGAATTTAATTAAATCTCAGCTAATTAGAAGTCCCACCTTCTACAAGAAACCCAACTATATCCCCCTTAGTGAAAGTGCCTTGCCTTGCTGATTGTATCCAATTTATTTTGTGTATATTCCATTTGTACAAAGTCATTTTCGTGTTGTCTCTCTCATTAGAAAAGAAGCTTCTTGAGAGCAGGGACTGCCTTTTTACCTTTCTATATACTTCCCATATCTAACACAGCGCTGGGTGCATTGCATGTGCTTATTATAGTTGCGTGACTGATATGCTGAGATGCCTATAGGACATCCAGCTCAAAATGTTCAAAAGGCACTTGGTACAGATAATAGAGATCTGGGAAGAATAAAGCTGTGTGTATAGAACTGAATACAGACAGTAACTGAACCTGTGAGCTCTGATGAGATCACCAATGAGAGAGACTAGAGGGAAAAGAGGAAAGACCAAGACAAAGCCTAGGGGTTCACCCCCATTTAGTGGACCTAGCATGGAGGAAGATCTAGCAAAGGACATCGACACTGAATAATCAGACACGCAGGAAAAGACAGGAGGAGAGAGTGGTCAGCAGTGACAAGTGCTGCAGGACAATCTTTAAAGGGTCATTGGGTCTTGCAAGGAAGAGATGAATGGTAACTTTGGAGACAGCAATTTCAATGGAATGATGAGTCTGGAAACCAGAGGGCAGAAGTTTTAGATTAGAAGGAGGCAAGGATAAGTGGAGGTGCCAAGTGTGGATAGCCTTCTTGAGAAGTTTAGCTGAACAAAGGAGGAGAGATGCAGTTTGATCTCTAGTAGGATAGGCAACTCCCTACACCGGGTGATTTGAGAAAGCTGTAAGAGCTTCCTGCATCAACATAACTCCCCCATGGAAGCTTCTCTAGTGTCTGAAATTCCAGCACTGCCAGTGTCATTCACTTGGGTTTAATGTCTCGGTACAAATGTGATTAGGGGAGGGTAACACATGTAGCTATTATCAGCTATTAACACCTTAAATCGCAGAATCACAGAATCTCAGTGCTGAAAAGGAGATAACAGGCAGTTTACTGCAACCTATGCCTTGAACAACAATGCCCTCAATGAAATCTACAACATTTCCATTTAGTTTTTACTAGGAGATGTCCAATGTGGGGGATGGGGAACCCACTGTTTCCCAGTCATCCCATTACACTTTGGGATAGTCCCATTCCTTAGCAGATTCTTTTTCTCCCTTTTACATGAAGTAAAAAATAGATCTCTCTCAAACTTCTACCTAAATAGAAAAAAAATGCCTCTACTAGATAATTAGGGTGTAGAGGAAATGGAAGGGCAGCTAGGTGGCACCATAGTGCACAGAAAGCTGGAGTCAGGAGGACTCATCTTCCTGAGTTCAAATCTGGCCTCAGACATTTACTGTGTGAGCCTGGGCAAGTCATTTGCCCCTGTTTGCCTCAGTTTCTTCATCTGTAAAATGAGCTGGAGAAGGAAATGGCAAACCACTCCAGTCTCTTTGCCAAGAAAACTCCAAATAGGGTCAAGAAACACAAAGGAAACTCTGGTCAAAGGTAGAAGTCCTAGTAGAGACTTCTAAAATCCCAGAAAAGGTCATGAAAATATCTGGAGACTCAATGGAAGCTGTTCTCAAAGTTATACCTCTCTGCAAGAAGAAGCCTGAAGTGAAAGAAATCCTTTGTTGAAGAAGTTCTCAGTCCCACTGAGGATTCTCTCTGATTTCTGAACCCCAGAGAGAAAAGTCACCATAAAATAGGGAGCCCATGAAAGGCGGGATAAAACTGAGATCTTTATGCACAGACCCTTTCTTTCCCCTTTTGAATGAACAGGACTTTGGAACATTCATCACTGGTCCTGCACCCTTAGATTTTACTTCTTTGCCTGGCCTCAGATACCATGAATTATCTGTCAGACTGATTGGAAGTATGGCCACTGACATTAGTTTGCCAGCTTTCAGGAGGGGGAGACAAGAAACTGAATGAACCAGCTGAGCTGGACAAGGATAAGATGCTCATGTGTTCTGAACATCTCTGTGTGTGGAGTAGTGCATGTGTATTTTAAAAGGACCTGTCCAATCAAGGCGACAGAACTGCATCTGCAAAACATCTCTCACATAGGACATGGTGGTACCGCTTTCTGTCTTGTTAAGGATTTACTTCAAGGACTTACTTTTAAAAAGTCATGCTTTAAATCTTTAGCACTCTGTATCCAAAATAAAAACAAATCAAATGGGGGCGTTGCAAAGGAAAGTGGCAGTGGGTGGAAAGGATGTTGAGCTGTGAATATCATAAATAAAATGGACTGACACTTCTTGAAACACAGATAATAGGAATGCATTAATAAATCCTCTCTTCTCCCCACCTTATGATTTTTCCCTCTTCTCCTAACCCTGTCTCCTGAAGGAACAAGATAGGAATGTGTCCAGAGATGAAGGCATTCTGATTTTTGCATCACTCCATGCTGTTCCTCAAAAATTCTTTTATTTGACCCTTTCAGAAAATGTAGAACTTAAGAGGGAATATGGCTTGCCCTTTCCTTATGGTGCTATCATAGAGACATAAAGCTATAAAGAGTTTTAAGCTGTCTTCTTCCAGGCAAAGCCACACTCAAACTCTATGGGCTGAGGAAGGCAGATCCTGTTTTTAAAAATCTTTCTTGTAGCTAACTCCATGCGGCTGGTTGGACTTTTCTGGTTCAATGTCCCATCATTACCTCAACAGCTTAACAGCTCTAAAACTAAGCTTATCCCCTCCCTTGACCCCCAGGCAGCTCCCCTTTGTGGTTTCATTGATGCTAATGGTTCTATCCTTTCCTTAAATCACCAAATTCAGCACCTCCAGAGTAATCCTTGATTCTTTCTTCCTTCTCATGCTCTATAAACAGTCACTTAAGCTGTGTTGAATTTTCCTTTGAAATGTCTTTCAAATTCATTCCTTCTTTTTTATTTGTGGAACCACTCTAGTCCAGCCCCTTGTAATTTCACCCCCATCTTACTGCAATAATTGAGAAACTAGCTGTCCTATTTCAGGTCCTCCCAGCTTCCCCCTGTTTTGTCTATTATTAGCAGAGTAATCGAATTTTGACTTCATAACTAGAAGGGAGTTTTGTTGCTGTTCAGTTGTTTCAGTCAGGTCTGACTCTTTGTGACCCCATTTAGGGTTTTCTTGGCAAGGATACTAAAATGCTTTGCCATTTCCATCTCCAGGTCATTTTACAGATGAGGAAGCTGAGGGAAACAAGGTCAAGTGATTTGCACAGGGTCACAGAGCTAGTGTCAGAGACTGGATTTGAATTCTGATCTTCCTGACTCTAGGCTGGGGCTCTATCCACTGTATTACCTACCTTAGAGATCATTTAATTCACCCTCTATCCATTTTATAGAAAGGGAAGAAGTTACTTGCTCAAGCCTCACTGGTAACAGATTGCAGATGCAGGATTTAAGCCTGTGTGCTCTGAGCCAAATCCAGTGTTTTTTCTAATACACCAGAGGTTCTTAATTTTTTGTGTCATGGACCCCTCTACAAGTCTGGTGAAGTCTATGGACTCATCCTTAGTAGAAAAATATTTAACTGAATAAGTATAATACATAAGATCAGCAAGGAAACCCAATAATATTGAAATAGCTATCGATTATAAAATAGAGATTCTAGTTCAAAAACTCCTAGACTACACCATGCTATGTGTCTGACAAAATACATTTTCCAAAATATAACTTTCAACATACTATGCTATGACTAACAACTTCAGTGACTCCATTTTGTATATGAGATGAAGCCCCAGTTCTTTGACTTAGCATTCAAGGGCCTCCCTAAACAAGTTTGTACTTTATTTTGCAGACAATGGGAAGACAAGGAAGTATTTGAGTAGAGGAGAAATGACAAAACTTTTCTCAGCCTCATTTTTCTCATCTGCAGAATGGGATAACAATAACACCTATTTCATAGGGTTGTTATGAGGACAAATGATATAATAACTGTAAAGCACTTAGTACAGTGTCTGTCACATAGTAGGTGCTATGTAAATGTTAGTTACTATTGTGTCATCTTTATTATCTGCAGAATGGGTTAATAGTAAGGGACACCTACTCCACAGAGTTGATGGGAGGACAAAGATGAGAATAATTATGAAGCACTTTTGTCAACTTTAAGGCATTATAAAAGTACTTCTAATTTTATTACTATTGCTTTTAATATCCCTTTTTTATATATAAGAAAACTGAAACTCTGAGATATTAAATCATTTATTCAATTAAATGAAACTAGAACCCTAGTTATTAGGACACTAGCAAGTTTTTGAGGCAGCTAGGTATTGCAGTATATAGAGTTCTGAGCCTGGAGCTTGAGCAAGTCACTTAACCTCTGTTTGCCTCAGTTTCCTCATCTGTAAAATGGAGATAATTATAGCACCTTCCAGGGCTGTTGTGAAGATCAAATGAGATATTTATAAAGAGCTTAGTATAGTGTGTGGCATGTAGCAAGATGTCAGCTATTATTATTATCAAGTTTGCTAGAGAATGATGAGCTAGTTCATTTTTGGACATGTTGAATTCGAGGCCGGACATCTAAGTGGATAGGTCCAGGAAGCAGTTTCAAATGTAGGGCTGGAACTCAATGGACATGTAAGGGCTAGAAATATAGATGGAGGAGTCATTTGCACAGTTGTGATCACTAGAGCTGTGGGAGTGAGAGTGTCCACATTCTTCTCATCTATGATTTTCCTTGTATAGAAGAACAGAGGGTAGAGATCTGACTCTTAGCAAATGCTTACCACGATGAGGTGGAAGGAAGTAGAGGAATCAGAGAAGTAAGAGAAAAATCAGAATGATGAAATGCCTACAATTTCAAAAACAAGCAAACCTTTGGAATCAACAGTGTCAAGAGAGGCAGAGAGGTAAAATACAGAGAAGGTTGAGAAAAGCTTGTTGGATACAGTCATTAGGAAATCAGCAGTGACATTTTTAATGCAGCCCCCCTCCCCTGCCAAAGTGGCACTCACCTGAAAGTAAGATTTCAGGGATTTAAATTATGCAAGGGAAATGAGGAAATGGAGGTTTGAAGATTAGAATTCTTATTTGAGAAATTAACAGTACAAGAAGTACATTGATGTTTATGCATCCCAGGGCCAATAAAAGCTTCCCCCTCAGACATGAGTGCATTTCGAAGACAGTAGGAGAACAAGGAGAAGGGAGGACATGATGGAGGAGGCTGAAGACAAGGATGATAAGCAAGTGACCAAAATACCTGAGCCAGCCAGAGGAATGTTAGTTCTTTGAGGTCAGTTACTGGAGTTTGTTTTGTCTTTGTAACCCCAGTGCCTAGCATTGTGCCTTCCACATCCTAAACACTGAATTAAATGCTTATGGGATTGGCTGGATTGGGATCAATAGGAAGTGGGATCAAGAACACAGACGGTATTTCAATATCCTGAAAAATAGTATGGAAAAGATGCTAGTGGCCATAGTGAATAAAGTACAGGCCATGGAGTCAGGAAAACCTAAATTCAAATCCTGCCTCAGACACTTCATAGCTATGTGACACTCAGCAAATCACTTAACTTCTGTCAGACTGAGTTTCCCCATCTATAAAATGGAGATAATAGCATTCATTTCACAGGGTTGTTGTGAGAATCAAATGAGATAACATGCAAAGTGTCTTATAAACCTTAATGAGCTATATAAATACCTATTATTATTGTCATTTGTAGTAATAGTAGAAGTTGTAGTAGTAGTAGCAGAAATTGTGGTAGCAGCAGTAGTAGTAGTAGTGGTAGTGGTAGTAGTAGCAGTAGTGGTAGTGGTAGTAGTAGTAGTAGCAGTAGTGGTAGTGGTAGTAGTAGCAGTAGTAGTAGCAGTAGTAGTAGTAGTAGTAGTAGTAGTGGTAGTGGTAGTGGTAGTGGTAGTAGTAGTGGTAGTAGTAGTAGTAGTAGTGGTGGTAGTGGTAGTGGTAGTGGTAGTGGTAGTGGTAGTAGTAGTGGTAGTGGTAGTAGTAGTAGTAATAGAAATTGTAGTAGTACTGTCCTACTCCATTCCTCCTGATGGATCAAATACTCTGTCTTTTTCTCTCCGTGTCTGTGTCTGTGTCTCTATCTCTATCTATCTATCTATCTATCTATCTATCTATCTATCTATCTGTCTGTCTGTCTGTCTGTCTGTCTGTCTGTCTGTCTGTCTGTCTATCTATGTCTGTCTGTCTATCTATCTATCTTTCTATCTATCGTCTATCTATCTCTATCTCTCCCTTTCTCCAAAGGTGAAACCTATCCAAACTGATCTAAGGTAGGAGAAAATCAACAATATAGATGAAGGAATTAGCTGGGAAAGAAGAGGATGGTTTCCTTTGCAGGAATGATGAGGATTGGGGATGGAGATGTGCTTTGAGAAAGAAGAGGAGTGAAATTGGAGCCCACACAAAGTGACTTCAATCTTCTTGGAAAAGTTATCTCCTGAGAGTGAAAGGATTAGGGGTGAGCTTAAGAGAAGTGAAAGATCTGTTTTTCATTCAAATCACTGCAGGTTAAGCACCAAGAAATAAATCAAAGATAACATAGAAGAATTGCTGGTCACAGTCAAAGTCTGAACTTGTAGGTGGTGAGCATCATGACAAGGCCACAGAGGAGCAATACATAAACATCGACTGGTATGGAGGCACTTGTCACTAGCTAATTAATTCACAAGATCAATGGGGATTAAATTGAGAGATTGAGATACTGGAAAATTTTGTTTCCTGATCCTACGCACTTATATACAACAGAATGAGCCAAAAGCCATGGTTGTCAATGGTTACACCAGTCACGGTGATTCAGGAGAAAGCTGTTCCACATTAAGTAATTAGATTAAAAACACATTGTTACTTTCAATATTAGCAAAAGCCACATGGCAAATTGCAACACAGCAGAGGGTGAGAGAATATAAAATCTTTCCAAATCAAGCAAGATGGTGGTGAAAAAGGTATTAAGAGTCAGGCAAAATTCGCATCTACTTGGGATTCTGAATTTAAAGACTCCTTTCTCCTGCTTCAAATGCAAGCTGACTAGCTCAGTCCTGTTGGACATAGCAGGTTCTTTTGGGGCAGCTAGATGGTGCAGTGTTTATTCACTGCACCAGTGCAGGAGTCAGGAGGACCTGAGTTCAAATCTCACCTCAGACACTTGACACTCACTAGCTGTGTGACCTTGGGCAAGTCACTTAACCCCAATTGCTTCATCCTGGGTCATCTTCAGCCATCCTGATGAATATCTGGTCACTGGATTCAGACAGCTCTGGAGGAGAAGTGAAGCTGGTGATCTGCTCAGCCCTCCCTCACTCTAAAAAAAGTCAAGTGCAAGTCATGTCATTATTTCTCTGATGGCACGATCTTCTTTGGCAATGAAGGACGAACACACCGGAGTTTCTTTTATTCAAAGGGCAGAGGAAAGAGGCTCCTTAAGATTGAACAAATGTTCCCCAAGGCTCTCTGCAAAGTTCTGGGGATGTGAAGAGAGAAATGAAAGAAAACTGTCTCTTCTCCTCAAGGATCTTACTAAAGTCCATAAAGGGGAGACACCTTGAAGGACAATAAGGGATGTTCACTATTCTATGTGACTTTGGACAAAGCACTTCACTTTCCTATACCTCAGTTTCCTCATCTGTGAAGTGAATGGATTGGAGGTCTCTGAGGTTCCTTCTAGCCCTCATTCCAAGAACCCACAAACCTACTGTAGGTCAGGGAATGGTCAGTGAGGGGGTGGCAAGGAGAGATCAGATAAAGAGCTCTTGAAGGAAGCTGGAAATAGAAAAGAGCATTGAACAACTGGGAGGAATCAGGAAAGTCTCCTGGGAGTTAGTGCCTGAGTTGAGCCTTGATGGGATTTTCTCAAATGTGCTATATCCATAATGAAATGGATAAAAATTCGCTATTATGTAATATTTTAAGATATGCAAAACACTTTACAGATTTGATTACCATACTCTGCTGGGGAAATCTTCCTGGTCAGCAGGTAGAATGTTGCCTATCCCCCTGCCCCAAGCTTACCCAGCCCCTGACTGTCCAGGACCAAAAGGTAGGCTACATATGTGTTATCTCATTTCATCCTTATGACAGTGCCGTGAGGTAGGTGCTATTGCTATCCCCATTTTAGAGATGACAAAAAAAGGCTCAGAGATGGTATGTGGCATAGTCAGGAAAAAACATGTTGGAAGGAGATTCAAATCAAGGTCTTCCCAACTGTGCAATGCTCTCTTTGGACAATTTGTCTCACCAATATTAAGGAATAGAAGGCTTTCTTGGGTGATGATGATGAAAACTAGAATTTATGTAGTGCTCTAAGGTTTGTAAAGTACTCTACGAGTATCTAAATTTATTCTCAGAACTCTGAGAAGTAGGCACTACGATTACCTTTATTTTACAGATGAGGAAAGTGAGATTGACGGAGGTTAAATGACTTTCCAGGGTCACACAGTTTGTAAGTGTCTGAATCCAAATTTGAACTCAGGACTTCCTGAGTGTATATCTAGTGCTTTATTTGTCCTGATCTATATCTTGCCACTGGACCCAAATCGCTCCAGAGAAGAAAGTGAGACAGGTGACTTTGCATAGCCCTCCCTCACTTAAATTCAATTCACTTGCATATCATGGCATGACCTCCCAGATGTCATGGTCCTCTTCAAGAACAAAGGACAAGCACCAACAATGTAAGAAGAGGCACAGTATTCAAATTCTCTATTAAGTCTACAGCTTTGTGTGAACACTGTGCTCAGGAAGGCAAGATGGAGAGAGAGCGCACTTAATGACCTTCAGCACTGGACCCCAGTCGACCATTCTAGAAATAGATGGTGTTGTAAATAACAGGAAAAAGGTTAAGAGGGAGTAAATGGCTCATACCAAGGTCATCCCCACCATGGACAAACAACCCCAAGTGAACGACCAACAGAGCAGACAAAAAAGCACAGAACATTCTATGCAGCATGTAGCTGTCACAAAGAGCAAATGTTCCCGGCTTCTCCACTGCCACCTATCCCTCCGTCTGCTCTAGACACTGTTACTAGATTTTTGTTATTTAAAGGCCATAGAGGGAGCATTCAGGTGGAAAAGATCCAGATAATCTAACTACCCAAATGTCTGTTCAAATTCCTTTTCCATCCACTGATCAATAATTGACAAGAAAATACTAGGTCTATAAGTAACTAATACCCTTCAGGCTACCATGTAATTCTATCCAGAATGTGCTGTCATGTAGAATGATAATTCTGCACATTTAATCTCAGGGTACATCTACATGGACAAAACAAAGGCAAGTATCTAATTAACTCAAGTCAACAACCTATTACTGAAAGAAAGGATTCTCTTTTTTGGGGGGAGAGGGAGAGACTGAACTGTCTACAACAAACAAATCAATCAAAAACCATCTATTAAGTGTTTCCTTTATACTAGGTACTGTGCCAGCCAATGGAAATAGAAAGAAAAAAAGAAATAGTCCTTGCATGCAAAAACCACATATCAAGAGAAACATGTTTGATGTTATGCAACTTATATGTGACTAAATAAATAACAAAATTTATTAATATACAATATACCTTACAACTTGTTATATTTTTAAAAAAACATTTAACGTGCAATATTCTTTTGGTGCAATAACTTGTATCATATAACTCAGCATTGAGTTAATTTTTTCGATACATATTCTTTCATTCTTTATCAAGCCACTTATATAATAGATGTTATGTATAACTTTGGTGAATAGTCCATTTTTCCTAAGTTTAGCCTTGTTCATAGCACACAGGTTATTTAATGAGGTTGAAATCAGCCCTCATCTTACAGCTTCACCTGGATTTCTTCTGAAAACAGTTCGGGTATAGCTATGAATGAAAAAATGATTGTCATCAGTAAAAATTACCTTTTCTCCAATCTCAAGCACCTCGATCTTTGTGCTTTCTCACCCATGACATGCATCGTTTTCTTCATAGCTGTGGTTAGCAGTTGCTTTCAATGTTCTTCCAATGTTGCTCTTTGCTGGTCTCGATATTCTTTTTGGTATCAATGCTCCGAAGAGCAAAAAGCACTTCCCTTAGCTGCTATGACCTTCTGAATAGCCTTGCTTGTTCTCTAAGGAGTAATTAGGCTTTTGTAGTAATAGTTATCAATTCCTGGACAATCACCCTTTCATTTGTTCTTTGATGAGGCTGATCCTGTTTCATTGTGGGCTTGAATGATTCTTCAAATGTTTAACTTTCCCAAAGCAATACCTATTGTACTACCTTTAACAGTCATTGAAATATGCCTTTTAAGAGCTAAATCTTTTTCATGTTACATTGGAAAAATACACATCCTTAAAAGTCACAGAATTCAAAATGTGTGTGTGTGTGAGTGCATGCATGCATGAAAGAGAGAGATAAAGAGAGGGAAGAGAAAGAGAGAAAGATAGAGAGAGAGAGAGAAAGAGAGAGAGAGAGAGAGAGAAAGAGAGAGAGAGAGAGACGAAACACATGTATGGCACAAATCTGGGGCTCAATTGATAGAGAATCTAGTAAAGGAGGAGAAACTAGATCAGTTTTACTTGATCAAAGTAAGACCTGCTTAGTGTAGATAGAAGTATACATGCATAACCAGTGATTACAAAATCTAAAAATATCAAAATAATTTCTTGTCCCAAGTAATGTGTACTTCTCTGTTCACAGATAAGTGTTTACAGGATGCACAAAGCAGACACAAGGTTACCTTAGATGGAAAGGCACTAACAACTGACAAGAATAACAAGGGCCTTATCACTTAATTTCTTTTGGATAAAAGCTCAACTATTCATTCCACTGGATGAAACTAAGGAGATATTTTTCTTGTTTCAATTACATTCCATTCAAAACATTTATGAAATGCCTTCTATGTAAAAGGTGCTAGGGATAATAATAGCAACAATGATGATGATGGCAATGATGATGATGGTGATGAGGATGATGATACAAAAACAGTGCATGCAAGACTAAGTATAATGCAAAGTAGGGCATAAATCAAGCAAAGGAGAAATATGCCATGGTGTTCTAGGAATTTGACAATCAGTTCATGATTGGTTGGTTAATTTTTGAAGCAGAACTAAAGGCCTTCAATTTCCAAAATACTTTTCTCAGCAACTTTTATATTTAAACACCTGATACTCAAGGCTGGAGTAGGTGGTAGACGGAGGGATAGGGTTCACTTGCCCTTGGCAAAGAACCTAAAAAACTCTATTGACCTCATGAAAAGAAGTGTTTACAAGTTATTCCATTCTTGGAAGATTTGGAATTTCAGTATTTTTATCTATATATTATTCTCCTATTCAAAACAATTTTTGAGATCTTTCATAACTGAACATTCAATAGGCAACCACAAGTCATCTCAGGACTGGATCTCTGATGTACCCACCCTATACACACAATTAGCTCTGTTTATTCCATGAGCTATAGTAAAGGACTGATAAGCCAGAATTTGAGAGGAGCAAGGGGATAGATAGTGGGTGGAGGCCAATGAGTTCACAGAGAAGTTATTTCATTAGTTCTTTCCACCAGCTGCCATGTCTTCCCAAAAGTTCTATTGTAATCTTTCCATTTTTAGTAGGCATCCCATCTTTCTTTGTTTATACTGGCTGTGATTTTCCCTTTGGCATCTGGATATTTATGGTGATTGGAGCACTTCTGAATTTAATTCTGGTCCCAAGGAACCCAATATCCACTTGGGGACTATCAACTATCATCACACCCCATGGTCAAGATACTACCCTCCAAATCTCTGGAAGTGTCAGCCATGGAGAGTAGTATATGATAAGATTTAGAATTTGTAAATGAGAAGCAATGAGTAGACTGATGTAGAATTAACTGACTTTGTGTGAAATTCTATGTCCATTCTGACTTTAGGGAAGGTAAACTAATATGGGATATGTTAATGAAAAGTTATATTTGTTATTATGAAGATAATTTATATCCACATTTGTACTTAGCCAATGAATATTTAACAATTTTGTTAATTCTGAAATTGGGGAGCTATAAAATAATGTGCAACTTGAAGGGGAGGGATTGACCTGGCACCCAAACGAATAGATAGAGAAGGCTGGGGGAGGAGACTCACTACCATTCCTCAAGGGAAAGATTGATCAAAACTATACTTTGCCAATTAAACAAGACTCTACATGCTACAGCATCTAGGACAAAGGGATCCAACATATCTGAGTCCTATAAGTTGAGGAATAAATACCATCTCCCTTATTTTAATGAAGTCACCAACAAAAATGTCAGTGCTTCTGTTTAAGGTGCTAGAGATATATAAATGAAAAAAGAACTACCATCCCTAAGGAACTTGTATTGTAAGAGAAAATGAGTTGTAATCTTCACCCAGACAAAGAAATACAAGATAATTTGAGGAAGGAACAAGGACAAATATCTTCGGAAAATCCAGAAAGCCTTCTTACAGGAGATGTCACCTGAGTTTAGCTTTGAAATAAAGAAGTTTAGGTTTTCAAGAGGTAGAATCAATCAGGAAATGCATCCCAGGTACAGAGGCACACTTGTGAAGGCATAGGAATATACCTAGTTTGGGGCTCATCTAGTGGTCCAGTTTAGCTATAATTTGGGGAAGACTAAAAAAACTGAACCACTAATATGTGAATACACTAGGGTCATGCTATAATGCTATCTCAAGGTACAAGGCACAGAACTGGATTATAAGTGAACACATTCTATCTCCTAGTCCATCCAGGACAAATAGTAATTAAAGTCCCTTGGATAGGGCCCAAGACAGACCTGTGCTATTTTGGAATCTGGGCTATATGAGTCAGCAACATTCAGCTGGGTCTTGGGAAAATGTGATCTACTTGATTGGTTGTAGATGTCATCTGCTTAGATCACATGGCCTTTCTTGGTGAAGATGGATCAGAATTTTCCACATTCAGTAATCTCCTGGCTCATTGCTCACAAGGGTTACTGGGGAAGGAGGGGAAGTAATAGGTGACAATACAAAATATGATCTCTTCTTCTCCCTGCTATTAATACATAATGTTTTGCTCAAAATAAGGTCTTTAAAAACTTTTAAAAATGGAACTCAATTATATTAAATAAAAAAGAATTTTTCTTTTTTCTTATCAGAAGTCTATAAATTCTTCAGATTTTACCAAGTCCCCTGGTACAATGCTATAGTTCAACAAGTAAATATCTAAGTTAGACCAGAGCTGAATAAGTTGGTCCCTTGAGCAAGGTGAATCCATTACAATGAAGAAAGACTAACTTTTCATCTCATTCAGGAACCTGCCCTAGGACTTCCAAGAAAAAAACCCCCATATGTATATATATATATATATATACATATACATATATATATATTTATACACACACACATATATATATACCATGTCTAATTAAAATCACTTTTTTCCAGGAAGGTAGTGCTTTGCTAAAATTGCTTTCTTTATTTTGTTTCACCTTCTTGGAGGTCTAAATTAAGCCATTAATACATATTCCTTGACAGGTAAATTGCATGTATTGTTTTAATTCTGAGTAGAACATCAAAAATGAAGTTTATAGTGGATGTCTGATTGTCTTTCTTTCTATTATGAGGTTTGCTTTCCTAGAGAAGCCTGCAATCCAAATGCATGGTGATAAAGAAATTGAATAAGGTTATAATTATCCTTTGATTAATCATACTAATTAAAACCCTCCTCCCCAACTCCTTTGCTCTTTGGAAGCTTTCTATGGAAGCTTTCCTTTTTTAATCTTGCCCTTTGGAGAAAAAGCAATGGGAAAAAAAATTGAGTGATGCTTACGCACCTAGAAACTTCCAACGTCCAAGATATTTGTAAATAACAAGGTGGAAAACTTATGAGGAAAAGGAATTCATTAGACATCTAGTCAATCTCTATTACTAATCTCTCCATAGTTAATACAATGCTATGTCTGTTATTCTTATTGGTGATTTGGCCTCAGGGCTAATTTATGGAAGTTCCATGCTATCACTGAACGAATTTTTCCTGATTTCTAGCTGCTTCACTATCGTAACATCCTTAATAGCCTGTAGAATCAAGATCTGGTGGGTATCTCCACTGTGGTGGTGAGTATACTTAGAAACAGCCCAGTTAAACTCAATTTTCATTCATGGTTAACCTGAGTATTGAGCAGTACATTGGAGATGTGGGAAAGCTGATTGTCTGCTCTGCTCAGCTGTCAAGCTGCTATTTTGCTAAAAAGATGTTTAGTAGAATACATCTTTTATGCAGCATCTAATTTCACCTAGAAAGGAAGGTAGAAATACCTGAGCAGATGTTTAGCCTCCTAGGGAAGGAGTTCACAGGATGCCAACTTAAGTTAAATGGAGGTTCAATCATTCCTTTGTAAGGGATCTAAAGATAACAGGAGAATGGACAAGAAGGGCAAAACTGAAGCAAAAGAAAGGACACTCACAACATGAAAAATAACCAAATGGCAAGCAGAGGACTTTCCATGCTTTACTTATAGTATCTTTACCAGGAGCAATGGGATGGTGGCTCACAGCTTGGGCTATAGAGGTTTAGAATTAATAGAATTGGAGCGAGTTTTGGTCCTAAAAAGGAAAAATGATTTCAAATAGAGGGCACATTTCTTTCAGCTTGAGCCATTACCAGTTGTTTTGACTTTTGTCTTTCCATTGGACTTTGATGACTCTGGAAGACAAAGAGAAGCTGACCCCTGTATGACTTTGCCTCACTTAAATCCAATCACAGGGAAGTCAAGGCATTATCCTCATGATGTCATTGGTCCTCTGATAATGAAAGATGAACAATAACAGCATTCTTTCCAATGTCTTAATCACCAAGAACCAGGATAGGCACATGCCAGACAAAGTATACTTTCTCTCTTGACAGTGCTCCCAGACTGTCACTGATATAGTATGGGCAGCAGTCCCTTCCACCTAGTCTGTGTGTATCTCAGACGTACTAATTTATGCATGTGCTATCTCTGTCATTAGAATATGTGCCCCTTGGGGGTAAGAACTGTTTTTACTTTTACTCTATTTCACCAGCCCATAGAACAGACTAAGAGTTTAATACATGCTTATTGACTGATTTATTACTGGAATTCAGTAATAAATATCTACCATATTTAGATTCAGGCACAATGTATGTGGTGTCTGAGTAGATGCAGCCTGTTCTCCATGTCTGAAATATAGTCCTCTCCCTCTTAGAATTCCTGCTTTCCCTCAACTCTTAGCTGAAATACCAACTTTTACACAAAGCCTCTTCACATCCTTTCATATCCCAAAATATTATAATTATTTTCATGTATCTTATACATACTGATATACCTACATATTATCTTCTCCAACAGAATATTTGTAAACTCCATGGAGGCTATTTCATTCCTCTGTATTCATATTATCTAACAATCCCTGAAAAAAACAGGTCCCTTACTGATTGTTTGGAAGAGGGTAGAATCAGGTGGATTTGGAGCCAGTTGAAGGACAGGGCCCACAGAGTGCTGATTAGTGGACCAGTGTCAACATGAAAGGAAGTATCTTATAAAGTAACCCGGGGAGCTGACCCTGGCCTTTTCTGTTCAGCATTTTTGTAACTGTCTTGGATGGAGGCATTAATGGGATCCTTAACCAATTTGAGAATTCCACACAAAGCTGGTAGATAGAGATTCAAAAAGTTTTTGACAAGCTATAACATTAGATCAAATATAAGAGTTTTAAGAATATGTAAAAATTTAATAGACATAAATGTGAAGTCCAACACATGTTCAATAAATATAAATTTTTTGCATAATTATAGGATAGGGAAAGGCAAGATAAAAATTCCTAGGGGAAAAACTTAGATTTTAAAATATATCACTCAATATAAATCCAAAACGTGACAGGGGAGCAAAAGTGCTAATAAAATAGTATACTACTTTAAAAAGAGTGTCCTAAATGAAAGAGACGATAATCCTACAGTACTATGCCCTGGTCTACTAAGAGTATTTTGTTCATTTTTGAGTGATATATTATAAAAGGACCTTGATAAGTATCCAATGAACCAAGGTGGTGAGTTGGCTTGAAATCACACAAACAATTGGATCAGTTGAAGGAACTGAGAATCATTTGCTTATAGAGGAGAAAACTTTGAGGCACATAATAGCTATTTCATGTACTTGCAGAGTTGTACCATACACTTATTTTGTTTGCCACTTGAGGGCAGAACTAATTGCAGAGACAGCTTTTGGCTTGATGGAAGGAACAATTTCCTAACAATGACAAGCTGTCCACCAGGCACAGTGATGCGAACTTGTACTCACTGCTTCTAGGGGAAGCCGGTAGTTTGGTTAAATTTGACAGTTCTGAGTTATAGCAGGGTTAAAGTCAGTTGGGTGACTATACAAAATCTAGCACCAATATAGTGAGCCCCTGGAAGGGAAGGAAGAGTGAACCAGCCTAGGCTGGAAACAGAGAAGGTCAAAACTTCCGTGCCAATCAGTGGCATCCATGAGTGGCCACTGTACTCCCATTCTGGCTGATAGAGAGAGACCTGCTCTTCTAAGTGGAATGATTTGCCCTGGAAAGTCATAAAAAGTTTCCTCCCAATCACTGTGTGTGTTCAGGTAAAGGGTGGGTGTCTTCTCATCAGAGATTCTGTAGAAAGGATTCCTGTTCTCACATGATTTGGATTAGATGGTCTCCAAGATGCCTTCCAACCCTAAATCTACATTCCAGGGAACGCAACATAGAGCTAGAAAAACTATCAGAACACTCTAGAGGCCTTTTTGTGGGTAGAAGAGAGAACATTCTCCATTTTAGTCTGTGTCTAATATTTGTTCATTCTGTAGGTCTGTCCCACCTACGCAGCATCCTTATCTTCAGCGTGATTCCTGCCTCCATCCTGTACAATTCCCATAAATGTCCCAGTCCCAGTCTGAAAGGCCCCTTTATTCCCCTTCAGAGGTGGGTTGCTCACCTGCTATTTCTAAAACCACTAATAATAGAGCCCATGAAGCACTCCTGTCTGCTAAAGCCAGTTGCAAAAATAGTAACATGCTGCAATCTGCCGTGGAAACTTGTCAATTCAAATAATGACTCTTTAGTCACAAACTGCTACCTAATTTTGACAAAAAAGTGAAAGGGTGAAGTTTGGTAGGGTGATGGGCCATGGAAGAGACAAAGCAGACAAATTTGCCCAGGTGATTGAGGAATCAGCTGATTTCCTGGGAGGACTAGCTAGGTGGGTAACTAATACATAGTACAAGAAATCAGAGTCTTAAAGAGAAAATTTGTGGAAAAGGGTAAAACAGCTTTTAGGCCTAATGGAACGCACCTGTGTGTGACCTCAGTCAAGTCAAGCCATTGCATCAACAAGTTCTTACTATGTGCCAGATACTGTGCTGAGGGCTGAAGGACACAAATAAAGAACCAATTTTTTGTCCCCCAGCAGTTTAGATCCAAATGTGAGAGACAATGGGTAAATAATTAAGTACACTCATGATAGATACAGAGTAGATGACAGATTATCTGAGAGGAGAAAGCACTATAGTGATGCCTTTATCTTAGAGATCATCTTTCTTGTTTTAAATATATTTTATTTTTCCCCAAATTGCATTCTAAAACAATTACTAACCTTTTAAAAAAGTTTTGAGTTCCAAATTCTATCCCTCCTTTCCTCCCCTTCCACCTCCCTAAGATAGAAAATAAGCAGTCAGATACAGCATATACATATACAGTGTTGGAAAACATTTCCATATTAGTTCTTTTGTACAAGAAGACTCAAATAAAAAAAAGAAAGAAAATGAAAAATAGCATACTTTGGTCTGTATTCAAATAATATCAATTATTTCCCTGGAGGTGGATAGGCTATGTCATCATTAGTCTTTTGGGAATTTCTTGGATCATTGTATTGCTGAGAATAGTTAAGTCCTTCACAGTTCTTCATTGTACAATATTGCTGTTGCTGTGTATAACATTCTCCTGGTTCTGTTCCCCTCACTTTGTGTCAGTTCATGTAAATCTTTCCAGGTTTTTCTGAAATCATCTTGCTTGTCATTTCTTATAGCACAATAATATTCCATCTCAATCATATACCACAGCTCATTTAGACATTCCTCAGTTGATGGGCATCCCTTATATTTCCCATTCTTAGCCACCACAAAAAGAGCTGCCATAAGTATTTTTGTACAAATAGGTCCTTTTCCCTTTTCTCTGGATGTCTTTGGGATATAGACCTAGAAGTATATTGGTGAATCAAAGGGTATAGTTCCAAAGCACTCTCCAGAATGGTTGGATCAGTTCACAACTCCACCAACAGTGCATTAGTGTCCCTTTCCCCCCTCCAACATCCATCATTTTCTTTTTCTGTCATATTAGCCAATCTGGAGATCACATTTTTACAACAGAATTCTCATTTGTATAATAAAAGTCTCTCCTCCAAAGTTGACTCTGGACATAATTAGATTGCCCATTTCTTAAAGGGGGAATGGCTAGGTGTGTTCCCAACCAGAATGCAAAGTAACACCTTGAGATGGAACTAGGGCCTCTTTTCACCTCCCTTCTCCATATGGATGTTCTAGGTCACTCCTATCCTCCTTATGAGGAGCACATCTCTCATAGCATCCCTGTGATTTATACAAAGGGGAAGGCATTATTATCCTTCCTCATTTTTTTTAATAAATGAAGAAACATAGGAACAGAGAGGTCAAATGATTGATCTAAGGTCATCAGTCAATGAGAAAGCCAGAAATAGAATTCCATTTTCCAAGACACAACATAGTAGTTTCTTTCTTACCACCTAGACTGGAGGTGGGGAACCTGTGGCCTCAAGGTGATATGTGACCCTCTAGGTCTTCAAGTGCATCCCTTTGACTGAATCCAAACTTCACAGAACAAATCCCCTTAATAAAAACATCTGTAAAACTTGGACTCAGTCAAAGGATTGCACTTAAGGACTGTGATGGCAAGCAAATTAGGATTTTTTGCTGTTTTTGTTTTAGTATAATCAAGTGCCTCTGATTAAATCTTGCCTTTATCAGTCAGGAGTCTTTACTGGAAATAAAGTACAGAAACAAGAGTTTCTTTAACTAGAAACAGTATATGTATTTGTAAAGTTAATTATTTTAATGTGATTAAAGATCTTCCCCACCCATTAATGGGCCTGCCCATTAAGGGGAGTTTGATTAGGGAAAATCTGTGGGAAGGCCCAAGCCTTTTGTTAATGAGGCACTGTTTCTCAAAGGTTGTGTTGCCCTCTGACTCTAAAAAAGGTATAAATACTCTGAGTTGAGGTTTTACTTGAAGGGGCTTACTGAAAGTGTTTTTTTGGCCAGACAAGGACTCTGAAAAGCTGCAAAGGAACACCTCCCCCCAGCTTGGAAAATTCAGATGTCTGTGCTTCCCTCTGGTAACTATGGTCAGATAGTTGGACCTGTCTATTGATGGTCAGGTAGAGGAAGCCATGTCTGTTGATCTTTGATTCCTCTACATTTTCTTTGAAGTTCAGGGTGCTGACTCTCCTGAACTAGGTGAATGATACATGTGTTTGATTAAAGTGATTGTTAACCTCTCAAAAGCTGCCTTTCCTTTTATGGATGCAGATTTAAGAACTTGTGATAACAGCTCCCCCCATGTATGTTGGGGTGCTTACTGATACAAGGACCTAGAAGGCCACATGTGGCCTCAAGGCTGCAAGTTCCCCACCCTTGCCCTAGACTCTGTTGCCTAACAGGATGTCCATTACACACAGAATGAAAGAATCACACCATCTGAGAGATGGAAAAGTCCTCAATGTCCATTTGATCCCACCTACACATGAAAAGATGTACCTGATTGGTGGTCTTCCAGCTTCTGCTTGACTTCCAAGCAGAGAGATCCTACTACCTCCAGAGGCTGCCCATAGCACTTTGGGACAACACTAATTGTTGGGAAGTTTTCCTTGAAATCAAGCCCACATTACTGGTTCTGCCCTCTGGGACAAAACACAGCAAGTCAATAACTCCTCTACATGATGGCTGTTCAAATAAATACTTTCTTTTTTGAAAGCTACTAAAGCAAATCCTTTGCCATCTCAAACACCTGAAAATTACTGATTTTCTACAACTGCCTCAGGCTAAACATGCCTAGTTCCTTTAATCAATGAGAGGAACGCTTTCACAAAATTGTTTTTGGACTCCTACGTAGAGTTGGAAAGGGCCTTTTTATTTTTTTTCTCCCAAGAGTCAACCTACTCGATTTTATATTTTACATTAAATATATGCACGTATATATGTATAGCTAGCTAGCTCGATGTGTTTGTGAACCTGCTCCATAACAATACTTGGTTCTAAGGTTCTTAGGGGCAGCACGTAACACAGAACAGTTTATCTTCAATGTTGTTGTTCAGTCATGTCTGACTATTTGTGACCTCATGAAGCGTAGTATGCCAATGCTGTTCCTGGCATTTTCTTGGCAAAGATACTAGAGTGCTTTGCCACTTCTTTCTCCAAGTTTCCTTCTCCTTCTTCAGTTTAACATAGCTGCTATTAAATAAATACTGCTGAATGAGTGATTCTATGAAGTGGGATGACTTAGTACCCAGAGTAGAAGGAGGGAAGAAGAGGGAAGAAAAGAATCCTGGAGAGGGAGGGCAGTGATCATTGCTGTCTGCAAGTATTTCAAGGGCCAGAATGAGGAGTAAGGATTCCACTTGCTCCACTTGCCTCTGGAGGGTAGAAACAGCTGGAGAAAGTTCCTGTGAGGTAGATTCTAGCTTATTCTAAAGGAAGAGCTTTCTAACTACTGGATCTATTCAAAATTGGAAAGGATGACTTGAGGAAATGTCACTAGAGATGTTTAAGTAGCAGCTAGATGAGCATTTGCCAGGAATGCTATAAAAACTGGCTCCTCCTCAGGAAAGGCTGGGACTAGACAACATCTCTGATTTAGTTCTGAGAGTTTGTGATTCAGGAAGTGAATGTACCTCACAGCTCTGGACAATTATCAACAGGAGCATGTCACACAGGCCTAAATCAATAGCAATCCCACTGATTCCTCTCTCTGGTACCCCTCTTAGTTGATTGCTTTGATAAGAGATTTCTGGAAGGGATGAGGAAGTCATTTTTTTTTTATTTTTGAAAGCCACTAAAGCATGTCTTTTGCCATTTCAAACACCTGAAACTTAGCAATTTTCTGCAGTTGTCTCAGGCTGGGATCAATTATTCCTGGATATGGTGTGAGCACAAGAGAAGCAGTACGTCATCATCTTTAGAGGACTGGCCTTGAAGTTAGGAAGATGTGAGTTCAGATTATGCTTCTCACACAGACTCATTTTGTGATCCAGGACAAGTCTCTCTCTCAATGCCTTAGGTGACTCTCTAAAACTACAGGTGAAATTTACATAGTGCTTTGTGTTACGCAAAATTCTTTACATATGTTATTCACTCCTCACAATTCTGTGAAATAGGTGCTATTATTTTCTCCATTTTATGAAACTGAAAGGGTTACGTGGTTTGCCAAGTGTCCTTACAGCTAGTAAGCTTCTGAGTCAAGATTTGCATTCTTTGGTCTCCAACACCATCCACTGAACACCTGGCTGCTTCATATACACAGGTACAGAGTATTTCCTGTACTGATTAAGTTACAAGTTCAGACCTCACCGCCTCCCCCCACCAAATACATAGCAAATACATAGCTAAGCAAAACCTACTATGTATTCACTAAAGAATGACGCAGGATAAAAGAAACTAAATAAGAAAATAGTGTATCAGGGCTGTGGAAAATGGACATTTTCCCACAAGACTATAAGATAAACTTTAACCATTCCTTCCTTTTCTATTCCCATTTCTAATTATTACCATTAACTCTTGACTTATGTACATAGATCTTCTTTACCATACATTATTTTTCAAGCAATACATTATGGGATCTTCTAGAGATGAGGAAAAGAAATATTTTGAGACTAACAATGTCACATGTACATAAAGCTATTCAGTCTACAAAACCCTTTCATCACAAGACATTTTAGAGGTGGAGGGGGTAAAAAGTGTTTTCATTATTTCTCTGATAAGGAAGCAGAGGTTATAAAGCAGGACTGTCCATAGTTATACAGTTAGCAGGGGCAGAAATGTAACTTTCACCCAGGTTTCCTGACTCTAAATCCGGGGCTCTTTTCACTTTACTATCTCATATATCATCATACATATACATATCACCTTAAAATGGCCCATATCTTTAGTTTTGGTTCTGATGAACAGGATGTTGAGATAGACTATGGATATTCTACATATCAGCATACAATTATGACTTTTTTTAATCATAAAATCTGAAGACTGGGAGAGACTTTGAAAAGTTATCTATCCAAGTAGGAGATAAAGCTTCATTTAGCAATCTTCAAAACACAAGTTCACCATTTTATTGTGAAATTTCAGACAAGGCAATTCCTGACACTCCCTCGGGAACCCATTAAAGACTGACAGTAAGGAGGTTGCACTTCACACAAGTTCCTGATGCTGAAATTAAAACTCTTCTCTTTTGGCCAGTCCTGGAAAGACAGAGATTTCCCTTCGAATTCCCCCAAATCTGTTGTTTAAGGATGTATATGTCATTCTTAAATGTACCTACTCAGCCTTGACTCAAAACCAAATAACCCTTCAATGCCTTGCTACCCTTTGCAGAGACTGGCCTGGGAACTGAGGACGCACCAACCTGCCTTCTGTTCTCACATTTAGGGCATTTCTCCGCCCCTCTCTCACTTACAGAATCCCTGATGCAAAGGTAGACGCTTTGCTTGTCGCCACTTGAATAGCAAATGCAGAGGTGTTGGAAACACTGTCATAGTTGTCTGAAGAAGACTCTGTCAGCGTTTTCCAGAAGAAGAAAACAGCAGGAGCTTTTTATAATGTAACTTTAATTACAATGGCCAAGAAACTTGGCACAGGCAGAGGCTCAGTCCCTCCCTCCCCCTTTATGCTGCACCTGCCAAGAGTAATTTGAGATGCCTCAAGGTGTATGTCTCATAAGTGGTGTCACCCCCCTGTGGGCACCAGTCAGTAGTTCTTTGCCTTTCTTTCCCTCTCTCTCTTCCCCTTGTTCATTTTTAGCAGCCAATTTCTAAATTAATAGCATAATCAATGAGATAAGATAAACAAGACACTTAATAAAGCAGTTCCAGTGGCATAGCTAAATACCCCAATTTACAAGTTGAAGTCAAGAAATGCGCAGAATGGATCATTTCCTATCTTCTCACACTGAGTTGATTTATGGCTATTTCTATTTTGAACATGACCTTCAAATTTCTAAACAAAGCCAGGAAAATAATAGAAAACCAACCAGCAGGTGGCAACACGTAAACTTCCATAATTTTCTTTTGGGTGTCTGGTTTCTATGAGAGAGCATGACAGTGGTTTGTGGATTAATTATTTTGACATACATAGTGAGAAGAAGTCTAGGATTTAGAGGTGGAAGGGACTTTACAGGTCATCTGGCCTAACCCTTTCCTTTCAAGATGAGGAAGTTTAGTGTTAGAGAGGTGACATGACTTGCCCAAAGGCACACAGGTGGTGAATGTGGAATTGAAACCAGGTCGTTAGCCTAGGTACAATCCAGTGCTCTTTTCTCTGTACTACATTGGAAAACATTAGTTGAGTTGATATGTGCAAAAGAGAGCAAGCAAATTTCATCCAGCAGCATTTCCAGTGAATGAGGAGGATAATTTTAGGACTTTTCTAAGCACCTGATGACTATCTCTTAAGCAAAGGACTTATTACCAGGTATTTTTCCCTCTAACAAAATCCTTCTTCCTTTTTTGAATGTACTTTCAGGAAAGTATGCTAAAAACTTTTTAGTTTGGATGTTCTGAGAAGATTGTAGTATGTAGGAAATCAGTAAATATTTAAGGACAAAGGTTATGAATGACTAGCATGTAGAAGAATAATGAGATGATCTGCTTTAGACTCAGAGACAAGTGAGAATAGTTCTAAAACCCGGGAGTGCAAATCATTGAGAAACAGATTCTGGTTTATTATAAGGGAAATCTTAACGATCTGAATGTCTGAGGACTGACTGAATGGACTGCTTTGGGGGTTATTGAGTCCCTCCTCTTTGGAGATCTTTTAATGGAGAGTGGATTAATTTCAATTTAACAAAAATTTGTTAAATGTCTACTCTCTATGAGGTACTGGGGATAATCTAAACCTGTTAGCTTTTGTTTTTTTTAAATAAATACATGAAAATCCTGGTGCAGGAAAATCCCTTCACCAACACAGATAAACAATTTATCTTTAGCTTAAAGTATTAGAGTATGGCTGCTAAAGCAAATAGAAAAGGATTTTGGTGGCCACAAACCGACTTAAAAAACCCTAAATTAACATTTCTACATTGTATTGTATTTTTATTTTTTTATTATACATTTCTCAACAACATTTTAATCTGGGTTCTGAACAAAATTTTGCGGGACACTAATTTTCTGACCCCAAGTTTGACACCTCTGGGTTAGAGAATTTCTTGGGGCACATGAGAAGCTAAATGACTTACTCAGGGTCACACACAACCTGTCTTAGAGATAAGAGTTGAGCCGTGGTCTTTCCACCAGTCTTCTGTCTGCTACACTATACCATGATGTCTCTTTCTGGAGATACAGAGACAACAACAAAGCAATCCCTGCCCTCCACACACTTTTACTCAGACAATTTGCATCTTCTAGGATGTCAGAGGAGTGAGTGATAGTATTCATGTTAGACTGCCTCAAACAGGGAGGTAGAAAGGAATGATCCCAAACTGGTGAGTGGTCAATTCTTTCCATGTTGTTAGCACCATTTGCCCATAGGAGCAGACATATTAGCGTAGCTCAATAGAATGTGTTCTAATTTTATAAGCATTGTTCCTCCCCCTTTCCTATTCTGCTAAGTCATGCATGAAAAGGGAACATGGGGGGATTGGGATCAGAAGTAGAGGAATGATGGAAGAATCGTAATTGGAGGGGATGTTGGTTTATTTAATTAGTTTATTTGACTCCTCTAAAAATGTCTAGAAACTGTGCAAAATTAATATGTACAAGAATATTTAGCTGCCCAATTAGGGAAACATAAATTAGACAAATCATCTACACTGTTCAAACCACAACTGCCGAAGGAAACTAAATGAATGGAAGGCAAATAAAAATAAATGCCTTTCAGTGAAATTTGCACAGCCCCTAAATAGAGGCACAAGACTACCAAGAGAATTACCCTAAATTTCTAAAGTAAAGGCTGTCTCTAAAGCAAGATTGAATATCTCTTCCTAGAGCTCTATATTAAGATTAGGTTGCGGGAGGATGCAATTTCCTTTTGGCTGTTTTGGTGGTAAAATGTACTCAGTGGAACTGTAAAATCCCAGAACACATAGAGCAGCTGGGTGGTTCAGTGGATAAAGGGCCTGGCCTGCACTAAGGAAGATTCAACTTCCTGATTTGAAATCTGGCCTCAGACATTTACTCGCTGTGTGACCCTGTGCAAGTCACTTAACACTATTTTCCTCAGTTTCCTCATGTGTAAAATAAGCTAGAGAGGGAAATGGCAAACCAGGCCAGTATCTTTTCCAAGAAAACTCCAAAAGGGGTCACAAAAAGTTGGACATGACTGAAAAATAACTGATCAAAGACAACGAGAAACCCATGGAAAGCATCAACATCTTGAGACATTTGGAAAAAGTAGGATTGTGGTTAGGGCACATTCCTTTTCAACAGGAGCATGTCTCTTTCCTACATAGTTTGTAAATGTTATTCTACCTGAAGGTTTCTATAACAAATAACAGACAGATAACAGACCTCCTCAGTTCCTATTTTGTTTCTGTCCTGCTTATTAAGGAGAAATATGGCTAATGAAATTGAAATTCTAGGTCAGAGAGGTGAAAGGAAAAGAAGACCAGAAGTACTACATGCCTATATACTTCAGGAACATGAAGATGTCATTGATGAACCCTTCCCACAGTCTTCCAAACATTGTGACAAATGGGAATGGAGATACAGGACTGGAGATGGGCACATTTGTTGATGTTCAGAAAGGGGAAGATAGCTGATAATTATTGCTATGGTGAGTTTCATATTCATTTCTGGTGAAGCCCTAGAAGAAGTTATTAAAGGGATGGTTTGTGAGCCCTTAGAACAGGAAGTGATGATCACCAGGACTCAGCAGAAGTTCAGGAAGAGAAAGTCCTGCCAAGTGAATCTGGTTTCTTTTATTGTTTGATTATTTGTTTGATAGGGTTGCTAGATCATGGGAATACTATAGACCAAGTATACTTGGATTTCAGCCAAACTGACATTCACAATAATTCTTCTGGACCAGATAGAAAGAGTTACTTGAATAGTTCACGTGTCAGCTCCAGAAAATGTTGGTTGAGATCAATTAGTAAAACTCCAGTAGAGTGTATAGTATGCTCTCTCGGACTCTGTTATGTTTGAAAATTTTATTAATATCTTAGATGAAGGTGTATGTAATAATAACTTCAGTAACAACAATAATAGCATCTATGTAGGGCTTTAAGGTTTTCATGTTTTTAAGTTTACCAATGACACAAGTCTTAGATACATGCATAGCCAACAGTTTTATGAACTGGAATCTAATAATAATAGTAGCAACAGTAATAATAGTAGCTATAAGTGTTTCCATAGTATTGCAAAATTTACAAAGTCACTTAAAATATCATCTTCTTTTATCTATCACATCCTTGGAAAATGGTGTTGAAAGAAACTGAGGCAGATAGCAGTTAAGTCACTTGACCAAGGATTCAACCTCAGGTCTTCCTGATTCCAAATCCAGTACTCTTATCTACTGTGCTACCCAGCTGCCACAGCTGGTTAGAATCAAAGGCAAAGGTGATAAGATAAAATTTATTAGAGATCATTACTTGGATTTAAAAAAAAGGACTTGAAGTAAAAAAAAAAAATCACCTGCGTAAGCATAGGATGATATAGATATAGCAAGACAACAGTTTGTGTGAAAAGGACCTGAGGGTTTTTATCAACTGCAAGCTGAGTATGAGTCAATAATGTGATATAGCTAAAAAAGCCAATGAAATCTTAGTGTGTATTAATAGCAGCATTGTTTCCAGCATAAAGAAAATGGTCACTCCGTTGCATTCTGCCCTAGTCAGATATCTCCAATATTGTGCTTGTTTCTAGGCATTATGTTCTGGGAAAGATTTTGAAAAGGCACCTAGCTTGGTGAAGGGATTCTAAACCACACCGCATGCGGTTAAGGGTTATGGAATTTGGGATATTCAGCCTAAGGTCTAGAAAATGTAAGCTAACGGAGTGCTTTTCCTAATAAATGCTTGTTGAATGGAAACAAAGTAACACGATCACAGCACGTTTGTATTTGAAGCATTTTGTATTTGAAGAAATAGCCTCTGGAAATAGAGAAGTGATATGATAGAAAGAAAGAGATTGACTGAAAACCAGGAAGACCAGCATTCGAGTCCCACCTGTGACACATACTAACCACATGACCTTGGGGCAAGTCACTTAACCTCCCAACGCTCCAAGAAACTCTTTGGGACTATCCATTGCACAGAAGGTGTTGACCTGCATCGGTAGATGAAGTTTTCAGGTACAAGAGTTCCCTATCAGACCTGCTCCCTATCCCTGTCATTTGAGAGAAATATTAGGCTTATTTCCCTTCTCTCCAGAAGGCAGTGATAGGACGGATGCATGGAAAATAGAGAGTGAGGCAGATTTGGACTTGATATAAAAGGAAACTTCTAACAACTTGAGCTATACAAAAGTGGAATGTGCTGCCTTAGGAGGATATAAGTCCTTAGTTATTGGAGGCCTTCAAGCAAAGGCAACATTAAAGAGGTAAATCCTGTTCACTTGTACGTTGGACTACGTGACCCTCAGATCCTTCCTGGTCTCTAAACATTACCCTAGAGATAAAGTGCCCCAAGTCAAATACTTTGAGCTTTATCTTCCCCTGATTGTGGGTTCTTCTGTTCTTTCTCAGAAATTGCTTTGTACATGTGTACAAAATAAGCTCCTTACAGGTAAGAGCCCTTCATATTTGTCTTTAGGTTGCTGGTATCTAGCACAGTACCCAGTAAATAAAGGGTACTTAATAATTGCAGATCCTAGAATACTTTTCTGGACATACTCCATTTTTTCCTCAGAGTTCTTGATGTCTCCAGAGTCAAAATTCTTTCAGCCTTGTGTGAAAAGCTGACTCACGGACACATCAGAGATATATATTTAATGGTAGTCTCCTTTCCCCAAATGATATACATGGTCTGAAGTCATGGCATACACGAAGTAAATCTGGGATCCAATTCTTGAATATATGGCAAGTCCATCCAGCCCAGAAGATCCTACACTTTTTAGGACAGAAGCTGTAGTAGAGTGGACAGCTTGCCTCATTGTTTCCCACCTTTATTATAATCTCAAAAGAGGAAGACTTGTCTTAAAAAGGTCTCATTTCTGATTAGCTCATTGCTTGCAGTGATTATTTTTGGTCAGCCCACAAGACACCCCCATCTGAACTACATGATTCCCATGCCTACTGTCTCATTGGTTAATAACTGGAATATACAGTAATCTTCAGGCCAATTAGATGTGTACACTTTTCTCTCTTTCTTCTGGATGGTGAGATGAGTATTTTCGTGAATCAACAATTCTTACTATCTATTTTCAAGCAGTAGGATGAGGGGAGTAGCTATTGTTAAGTAACAGGGATATAGGCACTAACTACTATAGAGAATGTGTTTTATATATTGTGCTAATTTTATATATTGTGTTATTCAATATAAGTATTTACTGGCCACTTCTTGACTAAGATGAGTAGCAAGTCTGCTCCTGACCTGCTTTACAGGTCACTCCATTCTGAAAATGTAGCTCTAAAATTTAAATATGGTACTGAAGATTTGGTCTGAGTAGAGCACAGTGTATAGTAGGAGTATCACCTTCCTTGTTTTGGACATTATGCTCTCAATATAGTTTAAGACTCCATCAGATTTATTGGTGGCCAGTGTTTGCCTTCTTGATCTGATACTGAGCTTGAGGAGTTCCAAAATTGTTTCACATGTGCTCTTGTCCATTGAATCACAGAACTCTGTGATCTTTAAGCAATCAAAATCAAAAGACAATGAATAGATATATAGTACACAGGAGTTAGCTGTTTCATATTGTCAATGATAACTTGATTATCAAATATTTGTTTGAGGTTTTCAACATTTTTTTCCACAAGTTTTAAATTCCACCCCCCCCCCCTCCTTCCCCAAGACAACATGCAATCTTGTATGGGCTCTACACATACATCCCTATTAATCACATTTTCACATTATTCATGTTACATAAAGGAATTGTAATGAATGGGAGAAACCAGGAGAAAAACAAAACATAACAAAAGAGAAAATAGCCTGCTTCATTCTGCATTCCGACTCCATAGATCTTTCCCTGGATGTAGGTGGCATTTTGTATCATGAGTCCTTAGGAAATGTTTTAGGTCCTTGCATTACTGTGAAGGGCTACATCTGTCACAAATGAGTCCTCTCACACTGTGGCTGTTGCTGTGTATGATGTTTTCTTGGTTTTGCTCATTTCACTCAGCATCCGTTCGTACAAGTCTTTCCAGGTTTTTCTGAAGTCCGCCTGCTCATCATTTCTTATAGCACAATAGTATTCCATTACAAAATATGGCATTCTTAACATGGAATCTCACTATCATTTAGGATTAGAACAACTTAACTCTTCTATAGTCTAATTCCTAGTACTAGGACCAATTTGGTCCCTGTACAGAGGAAATATAAGGAAACATAGATCCATAACTCAGCAACTGAATATCAAGGTTTTCTCCCTGCTGGTTGCTTTCTGATCTTATAGTTCACATTCCAATAACTGTACCTTTACTTGTTCTCTGTGATCAAGTCACCACCATGTATGCCAATTATATTAGCTGGGTACCTACTAATCATTATAACAATTAGTATTTATATAGCGTCTACTCTGAGTCAAGCATTGTACTAAGTGCTTTACAAATATTATCATATTTGATCCTAATAACAAACCTGGAAAGTAGGTGTTACTATTATGCCCATTTTACAGTTCAGTAAACCTAGGTAAGCAGGTTAACAGATTTGCCTAACGTCACTCAATGAGTGTCTGAAGTCAGATTTGAACTCAGGTCTTTCTGACTCCCCACTTGGTGCTCTCTTTACTGCACTGCCTAGATTTCTGTTTTACTCCCTGTGCCTACATCTAAGCCTTTGACTCCTGCCTGTAAATCAAGTTCCACTGGGACTGAGGACCTGCCTTTCTTCAAATCCCAGTCCTTTTAAGATATGGATTTCTCTGTCTCCTATAACCAGAGTTGGTTGTGTGCTACCTATTCACAGAAGAGCCTCCTAGTGACTGACAGACTGCCTACTATAAGACTCCCCTTATATTTTACCTTATCTTTCTGCCAGCCATCTGGAATATTCACCTGTAGCACCCCAGTGGACCTTCCTGATGTCACAATTTCCTTCTCTGTAAAATGAAGGTGTTGGGCGAGCTAATCCCTAAGGTTTCTAAATCCTCTGATCTTATGATGCCTCTCCATTGTCCTTGACTAATATTGGGATCCCCAGATGAAATTTCTGCCTATTTATCTTGCTTCTGTTAACTGCTTCTGGGACCTTGCCAAGAGTTTTGACCTAACGCCATCAAATCTCTATGTCCTGGATATCCCCATGTCTGTGCAGTCCCACCATCGTGTAAAACCTCATTCTGACAAGAGACTCTATCAGATTTGAAAAGTGCTTTGCCATACCAACAAATCTCACTCATTTCTATCAAGTATATAACCAATGAAATTTGAGCTTGAAAAAAGAGAAAGATAAAGATCCATGCACCAGACTTAATCATATAGGAACAATGGAAATTCAGTGAGCAATACGACCTACCCCAAATTTGTTTGTTCATAATGGAAATTGACTTTGTGGTTATCTAGAGATGATGAAAACAACATGGAAAACTTCCTTGTTCATATTGATAAACAAAAGACTGTTATTCATTTAAATATAACCTTTGTTTTGAAATCAAGTATAATGTGCATTTTTTTTGCTTATTCTTATGATTTTCCTGCGTGGAAAACTCCTAGTATGAAAATTACTTCCTTCTATTAATGTAATATAGTTTAGCAACTCATCTGTTATTACAGTCTTTAAATGTTTCCTGGGCACTGAGAAATTATGTGTCTTGCCTATGGTCATACACCTAGTATATATCTGAGGCAGGTTAAGAATCCATGTCCTGAAAGCAAAAATACCTTCTGTGCAACATAAATGTATGTGTGCATAATTCATAAAATTACATGATTAGCAGAAGAAACATTCGTTGTTCCCACTGTATCAGGCTAATTAATCATTTTGTCCAAAAATTACAAAGGAAATCTTGCCTCAGATACTTATTAGCTGTATTACTGTGTGAAAGTCACTCATACTCGTTGTATCTCAGTTTTCTTGTGTGTAAAATAAAAGTGTACCTTCCTATCAAGTTCAAAGACCTCTTAGACTCAACTTAAATGTTTCACATTGTAGAATAGTACAGGGAACTCGTTCAGTCTCTCACTAATGCTGGATGATTTTCTAAGCTTCATAATTAGAAGATGTACTAGTTTTCTCCAAAATATCTAATGAACTGATGCACCTGTCTCACACAGAGCAGCTCTGCTCTGGTTTGCCACATCCTGGTCCTTCACAATCACATCTGACGTTTCTGCTGATGGCAACTGGTGTTTTTTTAGCCATATCAACAATTGGTAGCTGGAAGGAGAATCCAATTTGGCAGTAATTCTGCCATTGCCCTGTGCCACGAGTGAATAAATGAGCTCCTCATATCCTATGCCAGGCTAGAGTTCAGCTAACCCTCCTTTCCTGAGATGTGTAGCACCAACATTTCAGGCCAGAGTGAGTCACTGTCTAAGACAAACTCGAATCAATTAAGTGAGAATATAAAGTAAATGATGCTGTCCTCTTCCAAGACTAGGCTCTATGTGATTTTCCCTCATCCTATTGGCCGCAGACCAGTATCTGGAGAAATGTGCTGAATGCCATAAACTTAGGACCTTTATTGTATAAATAGAAGAGTGAACTCTTCATTAGTGAGCAGCCCCACCCCATCTTCAGTGATAATAAAGCATTTATTTCCATTCCAAGAATAGGGTGAGGCAATGTCCATAAATACTGTAATACTTAGTAACTTTCAAAAAACGATCTTGACACCTTTTATACAAAACCTTTGCTGGGAATGATCAGTTTCATGTTTACTGAAGGAGAAATTCATCCAAAATAATAGCAAATGTGTCTATTGTAGAAATAGGAATGGAAATGACTTCTACCTCTTTTCACGAAGTTCCATTTTTTGAAAGTAACCTTCACTTTCATCAAGCCTTATGACCATAGGTGTGCACAATATATAACTATTCTTTAGTATTATTATAAAGGACAGATACAGAAATCCAAGTGTTGTGAAGTGAAATATTAAGTACTAAAAGTCCATACTGGCCTAGGACTGACAGTATCTGGCCAAAGGAACACCATGCTGGTGACTGGTCCTGTTCAGAGTACAACACAACATTCTTGAGATAAATAGATTTGAGGTGGCTCCTGCCAGTGCTTCTGATACTGTCTACACTTTCTCCACCAACTATGTTTGCATTTTAAATTTACCTTTAAATCTCAACCATTCAGGAAACATTGAGTAAATTACATTTTAATGTTACTACTTTGGTTTAATAATGGGTCCCCAACAATCTGAAAAAGTTAATGGAGTTTCCAAAGGGTCCAACTTATAGCCAGGAAAGAGGAGGGTATAGCTAGCTCAGTTTCTATTTTCTGCATCAATTTGTTCTTGATCTTTTCTATCAACATGAATAATGACTCAATAAACTCCATTTTAAAGATTGTTTATCTTTGTAGGTAGTACTTTAGTCCTCCATAAAGTCCTCTTCTGACTCCTTTTCATAGCATGGAGGAAACTCTGGTTATTGAAAGTAATGCTTCCAGGGCACAAGATTTGGATGGTTTGCCAAACCAGAAAATTTTTGAGCATCTTCTCAGCATTAGATTGTGTCTGTTTTTTGGAGAGCAACCTAGGTAAAGATGGAGCTTTTTAACACCAGTAGGCTGGTCACATGGTGATGAATTCTTTCGCTATAATTACCTACGAAACAGAGATGAGTACAAACTAGCCCTTCACCTTGCATATCCCCGCTCTGCTTTTCTAGTGACAGTGGGTAGAGAGGCAGAAAAAAGGAGAAAACCACAATAAGAATCACATAGTTTTTTAGTTGTTATACACAGATTAACTTAGTGGTTGTTATTCCAAATATGAAATTCTTATACAGTGGTCAGTGGATGGACATGCAATTAGAAGACTGGAATCGTATCAGTCAACATTCTTGCCATATATAGAAGCATAAAACAGAAGTAAACTACACCAAGTAGAACTCACAAGTTCTCCTTAGAAAGGAAAATAATAAATGAATTTGGTTTTATTCAAAGGCAACAGGAAATATCATTTCATGGAATATTTGACCATCATATAACGTGATCCTCAAGATAAATATTTGCAAAAAAATCATGAAAATAACTATATCATATACTAATATCTGTTGTAGAGGATTAAAAAGGTAGAAAAATTCTATGAAAAATGTGGTAAGAGCCTCCAAATAAAAAAAACAACATATAATTTTCTACTAGGTAACTTCAAAGCAAAATTGAGACTATTCAAGAAAATATATGGTGAAAAATATAGTTCAGGAGTCAAAGAATGAGGATTTCTAGTCTATACAGAAGTTTCATACTTATACATCATGATTACTTTGATAAAAATAACTGGAAAGCATCAAACATAGTAATAACATGTCACAAAAATGAAATTCATTATATTTAACAGACAGGAAATGACTCATAATCATTCTGGAATCAAGTGTCTATGTAAGTCAGACCCTCTACTTATTAGAGCAAAGTTCAAAATTACTACAAAGCTAAAAGAAAGAATAAAAAATGAGAAAACAACTCCAAACTGACTTACTTAAGCAACTTATTCTAAGGGCATGAAAGAAAGGTGGTGACCCAGGTTACGATGATTTCAGATCTACGACAAGGATGAGGAGACAAAAAGACCCCAAACCTATTTTAAGTAGGAAGGATTTTACTTACATGTCCACTTGAGCTATGTGAGAGACAAAGGCTATACAGGTATGGAGTGTGAATGCCATTGCAAAATCTTACAGAGAATGATGATGGGAGATGTTGAGTAGCATCACCTTATAAAACAATGAGAAGCTATGGGGGGGGGGGGGAAGCAGTTTAAAGCAAGTTTGGTAAAACATTCATTGAAGCAAAATCAACCTATGGGCATTTAAGGATGAACCTGAAAGAAGGACAGCATCCATATTCTGGATGGAAAGATGGAATGTATCCACAAAGATTTTTTATAAAAAATACTTTTTTTCATCAAGTATAGTGGAATCAGTACATAGATTTGGGGTACATCATTATAGTATGGTGAACTTTTAGAGGAAGTGGACCACATCTTTGCCACAATGCCAGAGCCCACCAACAGCCCACCAGAGTAGAGGTGGGGATTCTCTTACCCAAATGGCCTTTGGCCTAACTCTTCCTTCCCAGAGTTCACCAGGATTTCTCCTTTGTGAGTGATATGACCACTCATACTCTTTTTGTGTATAGGGAGCCACCAACTACAGCCCTGTAAGAGGGAGGAATATCCGCCCTGCCACCAGGCCCTCATGGACCAATGGGCCTTATCATGTACCCTGAAGACCCATATACCTTGTCATATACCCTGACGCTAAATCATAAAGTTCCTTCCATTGGCTCTGCAACTGAATTTTATATATATTGTCTCCTCCATTAGAATATTTTTGAGCATAGAAATTGTCTCATTTTTCTATTTGTATTGTCAGTGACTGGCACTGTGCTATACAAAGTAGGCACTCCATTGCATTTCTTCACACAACCACACAAATGACTGAAGGATGTAGAGAATATAGGATCTCACTGTGTTTATTGTTTGTTGATTATTTTTTTTAAAAAAAATTCATTCAGTAAAGCAAACAGCCTCTTTAAAGACTTTCCTTTTGCATTCTGTCTCTCAAGCATATGTCAGAATTACTCAGTTCCTCAAATGGCACAACAACAGAGACATCTTTGTTTGATGATCCTCTGATATCCAGTGAGGCATGAAACAGTCAATTAAGCAACAAGCATTTAATATGCACCTATTATATACAAACTACTGTGTGAGAGGAAGATATATATTCACTAAAGATAGAATAATATCATGGAGGAGATATGACACAAAGTCCGAATTGAGGAGAGAGTCCTTCTAGAGGGTGAGATCATCCAGATGTTCCTATCTGTGGATGCCTTAGAAAATAAAATCTTTCACCACTTTCAGCTAATTTGACTTAACTATCAATATGGAAAAAGCTATGTGAAGAAGAAGGTCAATTGCCCAGATGACTGAACAACCAACATACACACATCTACATGCTCACATGTACAAGCACTATAGTTATATAAATATATGTGTGTGTGAATGTGTGTGTGTATTATATGTGTGTGTATACAAAATAAAAATGAATTGGTTGCAGAATTGAAAAGGTTTTTAGGAAAACTACAAAATTCTTTTAAAGACTACAAGGTTGTCCCTGAAACAAGAACCCATTATTATAGTACTGGTATCATTCCAGTGCCATTGTGTAGTTGAAAATCATGGTACGCTACTGTCTTCGGTGAAGTTGAAGATCAACCAAAGGCCAATGAAGTGATGAGTGTCAGCAATCATGATATGCTACAAATAGGGAATTATGAAATGTGGCATAAAGGACGTCATCCATGAAATTCATGAGCAAAAGTAAGGAGGGGCTGGTCCTCCAGTAAGAGTAAAGGCCAGTCAATGAAGAATCCGCATCCTCCACCGTGTATCTTTGTGGAGTCAAGAGACAGAGAGGCTCCCTTCCCCCAACACAGAGAGATGGACTCCCTACGTTGAACTTGAGAGGACTTGGACAAAGCTGGAAAGGATGGGCTGTGATATATATTTTTGAAAGGAATGTCCACATTGCCAAGACCACAGACCCACTGGGGAATTGGAACATTGTTTTGATGTTTCTGTGCTGTAGATATATTTATTACAATAACATCCCATGAGCTGGTAGTATTGCTGAAAATAAGTCAGAATTAAGTTAAAGATCTATTATTAAGTTACAAGGAAATGCTACTTTGCCAATAACAAGGTACTGAGTTGCCTGTATACACAAAATTTTCAACCTGTTCACATCTCAAAATAGCAAAAATATTCACACACAGCTGTCAGCACAAACAAAACTGTGTTCTCTGCATCACATGCAGAGTGTTTGAAAGACCCAAAACACAAATGTAGCTGAGGCTTCATGCGTACAGTGTCAAAATTGTGATCGTTTGTGTACTTTTCTGCAGTATAGACACAAGTGTTTGAAACTTGAAACAGGACAGCATTATGGGGAAATGTGGTTTGAACTGAAAACCCTAGGCACCTTTCCAAATAAGCACTATGTCTGTTTGAATATAAAAAATGTATGATGCTATCACTATGTAGCCCAGAAGTTGCTAGGAGGAGCCCTCTGGTGAACCCTAAAGCAGCAGGAAGGAACTTTCTGTCCTAAAAGTATATTTACTGATGGTAAAAGACCAAAAAGTCATCTGAAAATAGGACTCTCAGGATGCTGGTCTGTCAAAACATCTGTGTATTGACAAAAACTATGGTCTAAGGATAGGTATGACTCTAGCTTCTAAGAAATAAGGAAGAGAAATTTACTTCCATTATGGATTCTGAGAGAGCCTGAGGGGAACAGAGATTATAGTAACAATAATTCACCTTTCATCATTTTCAGTGAGGTTTGAGGGACCTTTTACCCCATAATGGCCAATCACCAAAAAAACAGAAGGAAAGAAAAAAAATAAAACATCAAGGGACACATGTAAAAATAAACCTAATTTAGTGGGTTTCTAAAAATTAAAAAAATATAAGTTCAACCCCTTTGCTCCTTAAATTCAGAACAGAAAACACAAAGTGATATTCACTAATACATTTCATTTTCACACTGAGGTCCAGTAGAGAGGAGAACTTAGAGGAGCACCCTTGAAGAGGACTAGAAGGGAGAAGAGACGAGAAGGATGTGGGAGAGGTAGGGAGAAGAGAAAGAAGCAAGATGGGTAGAAATACAGTGGGAAGGAGAGAAATGGGAAAAAAAAAAGGATTGTAGCTATATTATAGCTGGTAGCCATGGCACTGATAGCATTCTGAGGTCAAAGTAGAGTGTAAAAGTGAAAGGAAGGAGCTCTCCTTCTCCTCCTCTCCTTCTCAGTGTGGGTGTTTTCACTCTTAATACCTCCCTTTAGCTAAAGTGTGTGACCTTCCCTTAGTCTAGAGGCACGAAACATATTGCCAGAGGGTGCATGTGGCCCACAACAATCCAAAGTATGACCAGCATCAAATTGAAATGCAGTTTCTATCTGATTTTAATGTGTTCATGCATTCATTTAAAAAGAAGTATGTAAACTTATGTGGTTTTCTAAGTTAACGTCCTCTTTATGTAAAGTATAATGGCCCTCATTTTTGTTTGAGTGTGACATCAATGCCAGTACATCCACTCTGCCCCTCACCAGAGACAATCTTTGAAAGAAAGGAGAGAATTGAAATGCTTCTTAGGTCTTCTTGCTGGTTTTCAGTCATGTTCAACTCTTCATTACCCCAATTAGGGTTTTCTTGGCAAGGATACTGGAGTGGTTTGCCACTTTCTTCTCCAGCTCATTTTATAGATGAGGATTTGAGGCAAACAGGGTTAAGTGACTTGCCCAGGGTCACACAGCTAGGTAGTGTTTGAGGCAGGAAAAGTAGTCTTCTTGACTTCAAGCTCAGTGCTCTATCTAATAGGCCACTTAGCTGAGGTCTTATTCTTACTAAATCTCCTTAAACCAACTATATCTGTTCACTCTTGAATTCCTTCCTAGCCTAGGGCAGCATTCTCAAACCTCCTGGTTCTCAGTACTCTTTATTTATACTCTTCAAAATTATTGGTGACTCTCCCTACCCCCACCAAGAGGGGTTTGTTTAGGTTGTATCTACTGTACCCCATCTGAAATTTAAATGTCACTAATGTTCTTGAAATACTTTTGACCTCACAATCTTCTAAGAATCTAGGGGATCCCTAGAGGTCCCCAAACCATGCTTAGAGAATTGTTTGTCTAGGGTAATAGTTGGTTCTGAGTGACATTGCTAATTTTTCTCTTTTTTGAAGAAGTTATAAATGATTAATTTTGCAAAAAAAACCCCACAAGAATTTCTTTTAATCAAGACCCTGATCAAAGTTCAGGGAGAATCATCTTTCTACTGCCCCAACAAATCAGCCAGAAATTGTTCATGCTTATCCCCTTGCTGAATCCCAGATACCCTATACCTCTAGAGTTTCTCTGATTTGCCAATTTAGTAACTCCATTAAAAAGTAGCAACAGAAATAAGGTTAGTGTGACATCATTTATAAGACCATAGATTAGGACCAGAAGGGCTCTTAGAGGCCAGAGTCCAGCCACTTTATTTTACAGATGGGGAAACCAAGGCATAGAGGTTACCTGACTTGTTTAGGATCACAAAGCTAGTAAATGTCTGAAGTAAGACTTGAAGTGTCTATCTGATGCCAACCCCAGTTCCTCGTGCACTACCTACTATCTTTTTAGTATCTATATCTTTTGGGTATCTCCCATTGATGAGTGATTCCTTTTTTGAGTGCTCACAAGTCATCTATTCTAGAAACACTTTGAGAATTTCCTTGATGAACTGTGTCAAACTCACTAGTTTGTAGTTTCCAGACTCCATCTCCTTACTTTTTTCTAAAAGTACAACCTTACCCTGTGTCCACGCTTCTGGTTCTTTGCCTCTTCATTATTTCTCAAAGTTTGTAGACCATTTTCATCATCAGGTTTGGAAGTTCTTTCACTATTCTAGTTTAAACATTTTTTGGGCACATAAATTTGAATTTCTTTAAAGAAACTTGATTTCTTTTTCTTTTTCTTCTTCCTTTCTCAGGCTGCATTCCATCTTATCTGTGCGTATTTTACTTCTTCTAGTTTGAAGATAGCTTTAAAATCCCTGGCAACTTCTCATCAAGTGTTTTCAAGAGCATTAACTCTTGCAGCCAAACAAATCCCCATGACACTGGAAAAAGTTGAGGTTCACTGGCCTTGTGAAATCTCTTCACTCAGTAGCACCATGTGTGCCATTTCAATGTTGCTATGAAACAGTTGTTTCTTGTTACTGTGCTTCTAACACTTTATGTAAGCACTAGAAGGCACCTCTCTGACAACTTTCAGATCGGAGTTCAGAAATCTGTCACCTTCTGAAGAAACTGAGGCTGAGGTGAAGTGACTTCTCCAGTGTCACACAGCTAGTAAGTGTCTGAGGCTATCAGGTCTTCCTGACCCCACACCTAGAGCTCTCTGCTCTGTGCCACCAAACTGCCTCTATGGCTAAGATGGCTTGTGTGAACTCAAGAAGGTGATGAGGATGAGGATGAGGATGATGATGATAAAAATAGCAGCCAGCATTGATATAGCAATTTGAGGTTTGCAAAATGCTTTACATATTTTATCACATTTGATCCTCATGGTAATTCTTTAACATAGAAGTTTTTATTATCTCCAACCAATTTTAGAGGTTTTTAAAAATCTTTTGTTCCTATATAAATCAAAAGTTACATAATTTATTATTATTGTTTTCCTATTATCACTGATACTAGCATTTCTATAGTACTTTATGGTTTGCAAAGTCTTTTATAAATATCATTTCACTTTATCTTCACAACAACCCTGAGAAGCAGGTACTATGGTTACCATATTTATTCCTCCTTTATGGATGAGGAAACTGAGTGACTTGTAAAGGGTCAGACAATTAGGAAGTGTTTAGGGTTGGATTTGAACTCAGATCTCCCTTACTCCAAGTTCAGCACTCTATTTACTGAGACACTATGCTTCCTCTAACATAGTACATTTTACAGATGTATCCCTTGAGAAATACCAATGATATTGTATCATGGTCATTTCCATTCGCTGACTAAGGAGTGAATATAAAGATTTCAGCAGAAAAAATTTCCCCCAATTCAAATACTCCCTTTCGTGGTACTATCTTCAGCAAAATACAGCAAGGGACATCTGATTCTGGCCCATGTGTGCTTATCAGTGATGGAGATGATGGATAGCAAAGAAAGAATTCTCACTAATTCTACCAATGAGACTTCTTAGGAATACAATTCCAAATAGTCTTAGGGAATTAGAGAAACAGAAACATTAAATGAAATTTAATAGGATCAAAGACCCATTGAAGGGAAAAGTACTAGATGGCTACACAAGTGGTGGAGAAAGATTCAAGAGTTGGAAAAGACCACCATTTTTCAATAAAGCAACACTGCTGTTAACTGAAACAAGCCCAGTAATGGGCCCCATATGGAGAAGCAAACATAACATGAAGGAACCATAAATAATCCTTTTATCATCTTCAGCTAATGCTCAGCAGAGTGCTTAGCACATGGTAGGTACTTGTTGTGCAGTCATTTTCCAGTGGTTTCTGACTCTTCTTGACTCCATTTGGGGTTTTCTTGGCAAAGATATTAGAGTGGCTTGCCATTTCCTTCCCCAGCTCATTTTACAGATGAGGAAATTGAGGCAAATGGCTAGGTGACTTTGCCCAGGGTTACACAGCTTGTAAGTATGAGGTCAGACTTGAACTCAGGAAGATGAGCCTTCCTGACTTCAGGTCAGGCACTCTATCCACTGTACCACCTGGCTACCCTGGTGCTTAATAAGTGTTAATTGATTGTTGATTGTTCATATCAGTATTAAAGTACTCTCTATGAATCATCTGTAAAACAAAAGAAGGATGTGGAAACCTTGGAGAGAATTTCAAGGTATGTCACCAAAGATGTTTAGAGAGTTTAAAAAATCAGATTGGAGGAAAAACAGAGTTACAATTATTTCTTTTTAATAGGAGAAGATGGTGTTATGAGCAACTGCTCAGTCATCCTTGGCAATATAGGAGTTAACAATGGGCACCTAATTGGGCATGTGAGGAGAGTGGAATAACTCACCCCTCCCTCCCTCAGCTGAAGCCAAGGCAAAAGGCTCAGGAAAGAATACTCCCCTATAGGTCACAGATCAAGTGGCTTTTTTTAAATTCAATGTCAAGTCTCACCTTGATTCAAATTGTGCTTCTCAGTTGTGAGGATTGGGTTTAAGAACCCAGTTTTCTATTTGTTTATGCATTGGGATCCTCTTAATTCAAATCTGACTTTTTCTTTGGAAAAAGAAGTCTACCACCGCTCACCTTCAAGGCTAGTAGGGTTTAGAATTCAGAAAATATGACATTGTTTCACTTGGAGGAGAGGAGGGGAAAAGCAGACCCAGACCAGAAATAGCAGGTTAGATTTTAAGGCAAAGGTCTCCTCACTCTTTTTCTTGACCCCTTTCTTTTCTTTCCTATAATTGAGCAGAACACCAGAGCTTGACTGTGTTTATTTTCAATCTCTCCTAAACCCGGGGGCCAAGAAATAAGCACCTTTTTGACTCTGCTTTCTTTGCCCAGACTCTTCTTCTTTAGAGAACAGCTCCTCAGTTTCTTTGCAGGTGTTGGAGGATAGAAAGCTACTCTGCAGGAAGGAGAAACAGTGGCCAGCAGTCTCTTTCTTCCCTTCCCTTTTTTCTTTTTCTATCTCTACTAAGAATTGGGAAGTTTACATGGTCATATGTTAAATTCAGTTAAACTCAGAAGAGACAATTCATTGCCATCTTTCTTTCAGAAATAATGTAGGCTTAACATTTTTATAATTGTTAAGAATTACACATTCTGTGAAAGACTTAAGAATTCTGACCATCACAATGACTAATCCACAACTTCAGAAGACTGGTGTTGGAATGTATTTCCCCTTTTGTTGGAAAAGAGGTGGTAGATAAAAGGAGCAGAATAAGGTATACATCTTCAGATGGCCAATTATGGATTTGTTTTGCTTAATTGTACTTACTTGTTACAAGGGAGAGTTTTAAGAGGGAAGGAGAGAATTATAGGGCAAGGGGAAAGATATGAATGCAGAAAGAAAAAATTAAAAAGTGTAAATAAAACATATAAAAATACACAAAATAGAGCTGGAGGAAATTTGGAAAGTATCTCAGACCTGCAGGACAGTTTTGGAACTGTTGTATTAAATTTATTGTACTCTTTTTTAAAAAAAAAAGCTATACAAAACAGAGATTCATGGTTTCATATAAAATCCATTTTCTCGCTTGTATATGGAGAGTTCACATTTATTGATATCTATCAAGTTAATAAGAAGAAGAAAATTTCATTTTAAAAAGGAATAATATTTTCATTTATTTTTGATGGATTTGTATATTTGTAGTAAGCTAGGATTTTCCCTGGATAGTCCATTTGTTTGATTGGTCTCAATTTATACTAAGCTTATATGGTCGTTATTGGGCTAAGAATATGCCTGTAGTTCATATGGCTTATAATTCCTACTAAACATCTCTCTTTTTCCCTCAAGAAAAATTCAGTCTTTATTTTGTGGCATTCAGTTCCCCAAATGCTTTTCTGGGCCGATGCCTAAAATATCCCAAGAATACCAGCCCTCAGCAGATTTAGGCTGTAGCAGGCTTGATAAGTGGTGGAAGATATGGTTATAGCATTTATTAAATACTTCCCCTTCATTTTTTATCAGATGATAGGAAATGAAGGCAGTATTCTTCCCAAATTCCCCACTTATAGTCTTTATAAAAATGGAAGCCTACTTAATAATGGTCATTGAGGTACATTATTCAAAGGATGATGACCTGTTATTCACCACCACCACTTCAATGAAAACTAGTTTGAGCTGCAAACAGAAATATAATGAAGACTTTCTTGACATTGAGGGGTGTTAGAAACTGACATGAGTTTACATTATGGACGTCCGCCTGAGTGACTTTAACAACAGAATGATTTTTTCTTCCCTGAAAAAATATCTAGGGACAGGATGAACTCAATGACCTGTGGAAGTCCTTTCCAACCAGAGGCCTTTGGCAGATACCAGTGTATACTTACTACTAAGCTCTAACTCAAGAGGTGTTGAATGAGCGGGAGGATCAGTTCAATATTTTCTAGACACAAAGGCTGCAAGCTTAAGGGTGAACCCAGTTCCCACAGGATGCCCTAAAGTTAAAAAAGTGACCTTTTTCCTTCTATAAATTGGACTGTGTGGGCCACCCTGCCCTTGAGCTAGTGAGAGAAGAGTGTGGGTGCTAAAATGGAAGATGTGCATGTTTTGTTTTGTTTTGTTTGCTTCTACATAGATGTGTGTTTTCAGTGAACTTTGGGAGCAGACTTCTTAGAGAACAGACAGTAGCTTTCTAAGACAACTAGGCTCCAGAGAAAAAAGTCTCAGAAGTAAAAATGCATGAAGAAATATGAAAATACTGATGGGAGATGATTTGAGAATGGTGTGTGCCCTCAGGCTGGGTTAAGATTTCCTGTCAGTACCTTGGAGAGCTGTACCAGCCTAGAAATGGAAAAGACCTGCTAAAGTCTTCCAGACTAACTGCTTCATTATATAAATATAGATCTTGATGCCCAGGGATGATATCTGACTTATCCAAGGTCACAGAGCTAGTTCTTGGAGCATCTAGGATGAGCATCTAAGCTTCTGACTCCCAGTCTCTAGGACTCTTTCCATTTTACCACTAGTCTCAAATTCAAAATAACTATTTTAAGTTTACAATATAAATTTATTTGTGCCATTGCTATGTGAATTTTTGTCTCTTCTGGAAAAGAATTACTCATTCCATTACATACTGTTCTGAATAGACAGGCAAGGGGCTACATAGTAAAATGGGGAGCAAGGAGGGGGAATGTGGACTGAACAACATAATGCTGTCTATTGGTTTTGAGAACATTTCGGTGTACATTGCTATGATTGCCCTCTGATGTTAGAGGAAGACAAGTTCAAAATTTGCATTAGCTGCTTGCTAGTTCTGTGAATCTGGGTAAGTCATTTAAACCTCTCTGTGCCTCAGTTTTCTCATCTTTAAAATGAGGATAATAATGGTACTTGGCTCAATGAGGTGTTGTGAGGATCAGATGAGATAACATTTATAAAACTCTGCAAGCCTTAGAACACTACAAGAATGCTTGCCATTATTATTGTTAAGTTTCTATATCCCAAAGGATAAGATCTAATTGCATCTCTCCCTTTTTAAAATTAGGTAAATTAATGTGCTTGGAAAAAATAGGTACTTAGGTGGCATGGTGGATAGGGTATTGTACTTGGAATCAGGAAGACCTAAGTTTAAATCATTCCTTAGATACTTATTTGTGTGACCCTGAGCAAGTCACTTAACCTCTGCCTCATTTTCTTCATCTGAAAAATGGAGCTAATGATGATAGCACCTACCTTCCAGTGTTGTTATAAGGATCAAATGAAATATGTAAAGCACTTAAATTTTTTTAAAATATAGCATGTAAATGTTTGTCATTATTATCATCATATGCCTCTTGTCAAGCAAAAAGTAAGTCTCTGGAATAAAAAATGAAAAAGGCAGCTGGAATTAGAACCTAACAAAGCAGGGAGTAAAATCTTCTGTCAGCCTCTAAGAAGTAGATGGGCAAATATGTTTGTAAGAATAATCACATATTTATTTTTCTCTCTGTGTACAGGTGTTTCAGGCCTCAGTGCTCTCAGTTAATTATAGGAGTTCTGACTGTTTCTTTTGATGTGTTGTACATAAGTTGATCCCTATTTGTTATTCTTGGGCATAACTCATGCAGGAGACGCATACACTCTGGGAGGTTACTGAGAAAACCATTTTTAGTTAGTATGTAGAACAGTCCAGGAAAGGTCTCATTTCCTTTACAGATGTGCATATGTTAGTCAAGTCAGCCTGGCAGAGAGAGAATTAGCAGGAACAGTCAGTTGATGCATCTTCATAGAGGATTCTGAAAGGGAGGAGGCAGCATGGCTTAATGGACAGAGCAGGATCAGTCAGGAAGCCCTGAGTTCAAGTTCAGCTTCTGAGATATAAGGTCTGTGGAACTACGGGTAAGCCAATTCAGCTCTCAGTGTCTCCAGGCAACTCTCCATAAGTGGGAGAATGAAAGAATGAATGGGTGGATATGTGAACAAATGCAAAAGCCTTTATTAAGCTTGTGCCATGCAGCAGAAAAACTGAAAAAATCCCTACCCTGAGTGAGTTGATATTTGCTGATCTGTATTGGTAAAGGTAGCTTCCTAACTAAGAGTTCTTCAGACCAATGAAATCACAAGTCTGGACCAAAAAAGTCCTCCGGCAGCCCATATATGTTGCTGCTCCCATTTGGGACACACAATGCACCTGAGACACTGCTGTGTGAAGACGTAGCACTACATATTCTATCTTTAGTTCTCCAGAGAGGAGATGAATTTGGCTTTAATCAGGATGGTCGAGAAAATCAAAGTGACCTCTACAGTGTCATGAGTAATGTCAACCAATTCCCCAGTTGAGGTGAAGTGTGATCATCAAGCTACCTGTCTCTTGACTCAGAGTTTCCTCAAATGAAATATCCAGGAGAATCTTTCACGTCTGCAACATGACCTGTAAATATGCCATTGGGGTTGATGTTCTCACCAGCAATCCCTGCCTAATCAGTAGAGCTCAGCCCAGAAATCCTTCAAGAATCTTTAGAAAGGTAGGGGCTTTTCGATGACTGCAGGATAGATAGTTTCAGTGACATCCTCTCCTGGTAGATAACACAAGAGAAGTGGGAAGCTGCGGTAGTGAGGGACTAAGACGAGACCAATGGCCATCACTTTCTAACACCTTTTGTCTCTCTCATGGCCCTTATCAGTGTCTCTTTTGTCCTAGAGTTAGTTGTCAATTTGTCTTACATTTCTAGTTACCTCTAACTGGGTGATTTGTATTTCTATCACCTCAAAGCTCCTTGAAAGCCTAAACTTGGACTTGTTTTTCTTCACCAAATGAAATAATCTATGCAACAGTCAGCCAACTGGCACAGTAGATAGAATATAAACTAGGAATTATGATGAAATAAGTTAAAATTTTGACTTACAGTCATTTCCTACATATCTGACTCTGAACACATCATTTCACCTCCGTCTGTCTCAGATACCTCATATGTTAAGTGGGAATAATAATGGCACCTACTTCACAGGGTTGTTGTGAAGATCCAACTAGATATCTATATCTACATCTGTATCAACCATATACATGTCCCTAGCTATTCTTAAATCTTAAAGAGCTATTACATTTTTCTTATTGTTATGAAATCATCCTGCAAATTGTAAAGCACTATTGTTAATATTGTCACATTATTACTATTAAGTGTCTGTCCTACATTCCTTTTCTATCTCCTTCACTGACTTCTTCCTCCTCAGCCTCTGCCCTTGGTCAGCCCTCTAAAACATAGGAATTATCCCAGAATCTACTTTTATTTCTCATCTTTTCCTATACTGTCTCTCCTGCTAATGCCAGACATTTCCATAACTTTGAGGATCAACTCTGTGCATGACTTTCAAATATTTGTCTTTCTCATTTTTCCTGAATCTCAGTCCTATGTTTCCAGTTGCCTGCCAGCCACCCTTTCCTAGGTGTCCTACAAGAAACTGAAATTTTAACACATTCAAAACCCACCTCATTTTGCCCCCCAAAGCATCTTCCCTATTATTTGTGCTTTAAACAATCATTCCTGACTGCTCTTCTTCACCTCCATCCAAATAGTTACCAAGACCTGTAGATTCCACCTCCACAATATGTCTCAGATTCTTTCTCCTAGTTCAGACCCTCCTGAACTACTTAGATTATTGCAATAGTCTTCTAATTCCCCCATTGAACTCCTCCACTTTCATTTCTCTGTAAACATCACGGCCAAATCAATTTTCCTTTGTCATTTCTCTGATTATGTCATTTCCTTGCTTTAAAACTTTTAGTGATTCTGTTACCAATGAAATTCAGTCCATATCCCTTGGCCTGGCATTCAAAAGCTCTGTGTAATCTGTTTCCAGTCTGTCTTTCCTGCTTTATCTTACACTGTTCCCCCCTTCCCCATGTATTTTATGCCCCCAATCTAATTGGGCTACTTACTATCTAATGCCTGGTCCATAATAGGCACTTAATAAATATTTTTTGATTGATCTCTAACTATTCTTAAAGTCCCTGGTCCACAGCCACCTCTGTCTTTAAAGAATACTTCATGGATCACTTAACCATATATTGCCCTCCATTGCTTCATGTAGTTAAGTCCTCTGCCCACTAAGATCATAAATTCTTTTGGGAGCAGGCACCATTTCTCAGACTTCTTCCAAAATGGTCTACTACAGTGCAAGAACTACATAATCACTCAATAAATACTTGTCAGACGAAATTGAATTTCGTTGAATTCTTGACAAAGTTAAACTCTGAAATGGGCCTTTAAAAATGGATTCCTCCAACCATGTGGGCTTTCTCTGTGCTGTAACTCCTCTCCCACGTCCAGACTCAGTACTCTCTATCTCTCAGCCTAAGCACATTCTCCTTTGTCTTATTTATGGCTCTATTTTAACCCCTTACTAGACTATAAGCTCCTTCAGGACAGAGATCAACTCTTATATGTCTAGTCCAGTGCTTTATATAGAACAGATGTTCAACATATATTTGTTGAATTGAAGTAAAGGTCAATCAATTCAGAAGCACTGCTGAGATTCATCCCTTTCCATATGTGCATGAATTAGAAACGGGCTGCATCTTCCTTTCTCCCATGAGATATATTCTCCTCTGAAGCATGCCCCTCCCTCCCATTAGTATTGTGGGAATGAGCCTTCTGTAATAATAATGAGACTCAGGGAGAGAGACCTTTCCTTTCTAATCCATGGGGATATAGTCTTCCCTTGATGTACCCATAACTCCCGTCACAGCTAATGGGTGTTATAAACTGACATCCAGAAGGCAGTCAATCCCATTGTGGGAAAGAAAGGAAAGGTCTCCCTCACTGAGCCTCATTATCATTCAAACTGATCTTTTCTTGCTCCATCATTTCTCAAACTCTGTGCCTTTCTCTTGGGGCACCTGGATGAAGGGGGAGCCTCAGGAATTAGAAACCACATAAACAGAATAGAGTTTAATAGTTGCGTTCTTTGTGGATTTGAATCTGTTTTCTTAGACATCAAAGAATAATTTTATGCCCATCAAAAGCATTTTTCTTTCAAGGAAATGCATTTATATTTAGTCTGAGGTATAGTATTCCCAAAATGTATAGGATCACAAACTGCTGGAAGATCATGAAACAATACCATATGGATTTACTGACATAGCCAGTCTAGATGACTTAGTTGTCAATCAGGAATCTTAGGGTCCCAAGCATCTAGGCTGACCTTATCTAGAGAGCAAATGGACTTGAGAATTCATTGATCTTTATTTTGTGATTATGTGACACACTTAGTCTGCACACTAAAGGAGTAAGAGGAACACAGTGCAGTACAATGGAAAGTGAGCTACATTTAAAGGCAAGAGACCTGTGTTGAAATCCAGGCTTTGATACTTATTGCTTGAGTGATCAGAAATCACATCACCTTTCTGTGCCTCAGTTTTCTCATCTGTGTTACAAAAGGGTTAGAGTGCATGTTCTGTAAGGTCGCCTGTAAATGGCCCAGTGCACAAAGTGCTGGGCCTGGAGTCAGGAAGACTCAACTTCCTGAGTTTAAATCTGGCCTCAGACACTTACAAGCTTTGTGACTCTGGGCAAGTCACTTAACTATATTTGCCTCAATTCCCTCCTCTGATACATGGGTTGGAGAAGGAAATAGCAAACCACTCCAGTATTGTTGCCAAGAAAACCCCAAATGGGCCCACAAAGAGCCAAATATTACTAAAAATGACTGAACAACAAAGGTCCCCTACAGTCTTAAGTCTACAATAACCTACGTTACCTTTAGTGAGAGCCTTCGTCTATCTGGGCCCGAGTTTCATCATTTATTAAATGATGTGTTTAGCCTAAAAGGTCTCTAGGGTCTCCTCCAGTCCTAAAATTATCATGTTGTTATTCTATGAGCAAGAAGTCTAAGGGGATTGAATGGAAAATCTGTTTTGGGTGGTATCACCTTTCAGACACTTTAACCATACACTGCTTTGCAGTGTTTCATAGATTTTGGTTGAAAGAGCCAAGATGGAGGAGAAAAGAACCCTCACATGAGTGGTCCCAAATTTCCCTCAGAATAACTTTAAAATAACACCTCAAAATGAATCCTGGGACAGCAGAACACACAAAACAATGAGGTGAAATGATTTTACAGTTCAAAGCAACCCAGAAGGCTGGCAGAAAAGGTCTGTCTCACTTGGGCAGGAGTGGAGTGCTGTCCAGCACAATCAACTCCCAGCAAGACAGAATCAAGCCATACCTCTGCAAACCAACAGCAGTCCTTGGGGGCAACTGAGTCGGCATCAATGGCTTCTGGAGCTCTCAGCTGACAGACAGTAAGGAGGCTGGACAAATGGTCAGGAGGAGATTACATGGGCTCATTTGCTGATACTGGGTGAGGACTCTGTGGCATTGCCTTTACTCAGATCCAGTTCACAGTTCTGGGTCAGAGTTCCAAGTTGAAGAGGGGTACTAGCACACAAGAGCTTATAGACATGGAAGAACAATGACATTGATCATCATGGAAAAGAGTGTTTGTGGTCCCTCACAGACCAAAGCATAGGCCAGGAGAATAGTAAATATATCTATACTTAGATCATACCATGTTGGAACAGCTGAAAACTTATAGACTCCCAGAACTAGCTCTTAAAACAACTGCACAAAACACTTGAAGCTTGGGAAAATGCTTCCTCCATCCCAGGAGCAGAGACCAACTTTAACATAAAGTTAAAAGTCAAGAAATGCTGGAAAATGAAAAAAAAGGACCTGATGATAGAGAATTAGTATGGTGACAGGGAAGATCAAAACACAGATTCAGAAGAAGACAGATAAGTCAAAACTGCTGTATCCAAAGTCTCAAAGAAACTTCTCTTTTTGGATCTTGGGCCCAAACAAATTCCTGGAAAAGCTCAAAAAGGATTCTAAAAATCAAATAGAAGAGACAGAGGACAAATAATGACAATGATGCAAGAAAATCATGAAAAAAGGATCAAAAGCTTGATAAAGGAGACACAAAAATAGTGAAGAAAATAACACCTCAAAAAAACAGAATAGGCCAAATGGTAAAAGAGGGACAAAAATCAACTGAAAAGAAGAACTCATTAAAAAGTGGAACTGGCCAAATGGGAAGATATTACAAAAATTCACTGAAGAGAATAGCTCCTTAAAAAAAAAGAATTAGCCAAATAGAAAAAGAAGGACAAAACCTCACTGAAGAAAATAATTCTTTTAAAAATCAGAATTGGCAAGCAGATCTTAGTGACTCCATGAGGCATCAAGAAACAATGAAAACAATAGAACAAAATCTGAAATCTCATTAAAGAAAAAACAATACCTGACCTGGAAAATGGATTGAGAAATAATTTAAGAATCAGACTACCTGAAAGTCATGATCACAAAAGAGCATTGACATTATATTTCAAGAAATCATCAAGGAAAACTGCCCAGATAGCCTAGAACCAGAGGGCAGAACAAAAAGTGAAAGAATCCACAGATCACCTTCTGAAAGAGATCCCAAAATGAAAACTTCTAGGAATATTATAGCCAAATTCCAGAGCTCCCAGATTAAGAAGAAAATATTGCAAGCAACTAGAAAGAAACAATTCAAATATTATGAAGCTACAATCAGGATAACAGAAGATTTAGCAGCTTCCACATTAGAGCATCATGAGACTTGGAATATGATATCCTGGAGGGCCAAGGGGCTAGGATAACAACCAAGAATCACCTAATCAAGAAAAAATAGTAATAATTACTAGCATTTATATTCTGCCTTAAGGTTTTTTTATCCTCACATCAGTCCTGAGGGGTAGATGCTATTCTGATGCTAAATTTGAACTCTGGTCTTCCTGACTGGAAGCACGGTGCTCTGTGAACTGTGGCACCCATAGCTGCTTTGCCAGGTGTGTTTCAGGAGGTTTACTAAAGGTATAGTCCTTTCAAGACTCTTTCTGAACTCATCAGTCTTAGTTTCTGAAGGTCCTGGGAATTCCCTGGTTTTGACTTCAGGCAATGTGACCCCTGCCTCTCTGCCCTGCCCTATTTAGTTCTACATGTGTGGAGTTGGAGATGTCTTATAAGTCATCCTGTCCAACCCCCTCATTTTACATATGAGGCCACTGAGGAAAAGATAAGTTAAGTGACTTTGTCCAGAGCCATACAACTAATAAGTGTCCTTGGAGAGATCTGAAACCAGGTTTTCCTGACTCTAAGCTATTCATCATATCATTCATAAACACTGGAGATAGAGGATGTTGCTATACTATATTTCTTTCAAAATGGATTTAGAGGAGGTTAGTCTTGACATTAAATTCGAACTGGGCATGGAAATTTGGGTCTTCTATATAGTGTATGTTTAACAAATGCTTATTGTCATACTACTGTATGTATTGTCATAGCTACATCAACAAACAAAATAAGTTTGTTGACATAGCTATTAAAGTGCAATTCCAGATCTGGTCATAGAGATGTAGATCTAGAAGGGACCTCAGGCATTGCTACGTGCATGTCTAGTATCACAATTCACCTTGTATCAAATTTAAGAATGTCCAAGTCATGTCCTTCCTATCAGATTGTAAGCTCCTGGGGATAGAGGCTTTGGTTTTCATCTTTGAATCCTCAGCACTTAACTTAGCGGTCCGTTCACAAGAGGTGTTTAATGAATGTTTCTTGAACTGAATAGATACAGCCATAGAGAAAAAGAAAAAAATGAAATAACAAAGGAAACACAAATTATTTCTACCATGTAGAAATTTCTATTTCTACCATTCCCAATGTCTTTTGATTATGGGTAGGGGGAAAGGTGCAAAGAGATAATTAATACAGAGAGTGACTAGAAAGTCTTACTGTGAACATCTTCAATTGAGCAGAGGGGAAACCTTGACAATTTTATTGTCTATTCTACTAAAGATTGAAGTAAGGGAGAAAAATGAGAGTTGAGTGATTTAGAAATTCTGCGCATATGTTAAACAAAAGTCTTCTTTTTCAACTTTCAATTTTTTTTCAATTATCAAAGACTGATTGCTCTCCTTTCCTCTTCTCTACCCTCTTGAAAACAAGAAGTAGAAAAAACAAAGCCCTGGTAATAGATATACGTAGCCAAGAAAAATAAGGTCCCACATTGGCCACATCCAAAACTGTATGTCTTGTTCTGTATCTTGAGTCCATTAGTGCTTTGTCAGGAGGTTGGTAGCATTTATCATCATCAGTCCTCTGAAACCCTGGTTAGTCACTGCTTTGATCAGTGCTGTTTGTCAATCAAAATTGTTTTTACAATGTTTTTTTGCTATTGTACAAATTTTTTTTTGGTACTATTAAACAAGAGTCTTGAAAGGACTATGTATGTACACATATACATATATGTATGTATATGTACATGTATATATATATACATGTGTGTGTGTATATATATGTATATATATACATATACATATGCATATATATGTATATATATATATATGAAAAACATAGTTCTCCAATAATTACTTGGTCTTATTGTGGCTTAGAGATGACATTTATTAACTTGGGCAGACTGTGGTTGCTCCAGAACTATGACACTATAAGTGTTATAGAGTCCAGAGCTTCTCATGGAAATATGCCTTCAGATATATAGGGAAGAGAAAATAAGGACATAACTCACAATCTATGCTCAATGACAAGCATGTATCCAAAATACAGTTTTTATAAAATTATCCCTGGCAAAAGGATTATGTTTGCAAATGTTATCAAATCACGTCAATGTCTTCATCCATGATCTCAATATCAAGGTATAATCATTTTCATTTTTAGCAAAGTGAGTGTCCACACAAGGAACTCAAGAATCCCCAAACCTCAACAGAAAGGAAGGGGATGAGGAAAAAATAGGGTGATGGCAGACGGGTGGGGCAGGCACATCTATAAATACCTACAACTGACTTCATTTTTTATGCTGGATTTCCTAAGCTGGCAGCAGTATTTGAGATCCACAGGCATACTTTACATAGTAAAACAACAATAATAGTGATACATACAGAATTGTCTGTTTATTCTTTGAGACTTCGTTTTTTCTGCATAACATTTTCACTGACTTTTTTGGAGCCTGTGAGAAGAATCAAATTATGCTTATTAAAATTTGTGTATTTCTGGAGGGATACACGTTCCTATAACCTTCATTATGATGCTCTTAATTAACCAATATGCCTCACAATAAAGTATCTAGCTGTCACCAAAATCAACACTTTTCAGTTATTAATAGATTAAGGAAAGAATGTTAATTTCTTCAAGCTCCATTTCATTTGGTCTCATTACTTCAGGAGCCAGATGGTTACAGGGCTAGACCTGTCAACAGTTATTGTGAGGAAGAATACATTCAGAAACCCTAAGCTGAAGCATGAATAACAGGGGAAAAATGAATTCCAAGGTAGCAGTGCATAACACACAAGGCAGGGCAGAAAGTTATTTTGCAGACAAAAGAAGACAACATGAATCAAAATCATTTTAATTAATTTTTTATGCTCTCCATCAAATCTTCTCTCTGACCAACTTGCCCCCTTAAAAAATTTTCTTTAAATCACTTTGGAACTATGTCCTGGACTTACCAATTTATAAATACTCTTTGATTAAACAATACCAATATTAGGCTAATATAAAGAAATCAACGAATGGGGAAAAGATCTTACATTTACAAAAATATTCATAGCAGTTCCTTTTGTGTTAACAAAGAACTAGAAATTATGGGGTGCCCATCAATTGGGGAATGGATGAACAAATCATGGGCTATGAATGTGATGGAATATTATTGCATTGTAAAAAATGACCAGGGAAACAGTTTCTGAAAACCCTGGTAAGACTTGAATGAACTGATGTAAAGTGAAGTGAGCAGAACCAGCAGAATTCATACTTCAACAATATTGTAAAGAGCAACTTTGAAAGACTTAAGAACTCTGATCAATGCAATGACCAATCACAATTTCAGAAGATTCACCTTCTGACAGAGGGTGATGTACATTGCAGAATGAAATATATATATAGATAGATAGATAGATATAGATATATATGCACATACACACTCACATACATATATATACACACATATGTATGTATATGATGTTTATATATGTATATGTATATATGAATGTAGGTATATATATGTGTGTGTGTGTGTGTGTGTGTGTGTGTGTGTGTGTGTGTGTGTGTGTGTGTGTATACATGAGATGTGACCAAGTCAAGAATTTGTTTTGTTTGACTATGCATTTTTGCTATGAGAGTTTTTTCTTTTTCTTTTTTTTTCAGTTGGAGGGAGATAGATGGGAAAAAAAATAAAATATTTATCATTGCAAAAAGTAAAACGTTGTCACAATATTATGAGTGTGTGCTCCGGATTATTTCTCTTGCCCTCAATGATCCCTGGATTTAGCAATTCTCTTCATCTTTCCTTAAAGTTGGTTAACTGATGACATTAACCTAGAAGAGATGGTAGTATTACTAGTGCCCAATTTTCTAGAGATCTCTCCCTCTATTGTGTTAGGAATCCCTTCTCAGCCCCTTCCAAAGGAAGCCACCCTGAATAAGGGTCTCCTCTAAACTGCTTTTCCAATTATGTTTTGGAAATGTCTTCCACTTGCCTTCTAGTAGTCAAGGCTGAGAACCAGCAGGATGGAATCTTTGTACTTGGGGATATTTCTGTCTAGTCCTATCCCTCAGGAAGGTTATTTGTTCCTTGTAACTCTCAGTTTTGATAATTTACCAAGTTCCAAAAAAAGAAAAAAAAAGTTTATGATGCTTCAGTGATCAAGACAGTTTTATTGTTAAGATCATAGAAGTAGAACTTGAAGGGACCTTTGGGGTCATCCAGTGTAACACTCTCCACTTAAGATCAGGGATTTGAGGACCAGAGAGGTGACATGATTGGTGTTCCATGGCAAAGTCAAGATTGGAACTCTGACACCAAATGCCAATATCTTATACATGTGACATGAACATGGTTATGTTGATTATTTGGAGTCATAAACAGATGCTTCTGAATATCTGTTGGCAAGGAAGCCTTGAATGATATACAATACACATTTTATTTTTAAAGAAAGCTCTGAATTGGATTTTATATGTATCACATGAAAGCCTACTAAAATGGAATATTAATAGAATTAATATTGAGATCTTACATATATATATATATATATATATATATAGCTGGAAAGGACCTTAAGGGATAAAACAGCATAATTATTTATTTATATAAGTGAAAAGTACATTGTGAAGAGTAGAAACCTAAAATCAACCTTCCAATATTATGGTTAATAACAGGTTTGGGATTAGAATCCAAGTTCCCTGACTTCCCAGGCTAGTACTCTTTCCATTATAATACAAGCATAGTTTTTTTAAAGTAGCAATATTTTAGGCAGCAAGGGGGAACAGAAGATATAGAGCAGAAGGCCTAAAATCAGGAAAATCTAAGTTGAAATCTTGCCTCTGGCACTTACTAGCCATGTGACCATGAACATGTCCCTTAACAACAACAACTTTTATATATATGTGTGTGTGTGTGTGTGTGTGTGTGTGTGTGTGTGTGTGTGTGTGTGTATGTATGTATGTATTGTGCTCACTAGGTGCCAGACACTGTGCTACATAATTATTATTTCATTTAATCCTCATAACTACTCTGGGAGGTAGGCGCTATTATTATTTCCATTTCGCAGAGGAGGAAAGTGAGTCAGACAGAAGTTGGGATTTGCCCAGGGTCACACGGTTAGTAAGTGTTTGCGTCTGATTTTGCACTCAAGTCTTCCTGACTCCCAGCCAGCAGCTCCATGCATTGCCCTACCTAGTTTTCTCATCTATAAAATGAAGATAATAATCACACCTCCTCACACAATTGTTGTGAGGATCAAAGGAGATAATGTAAGTAAAGGCCTTTGCAAATCTTCAAGTTCTACGTAAATGCTACCTCGTTGTCTTAGCTTTGTTCTTTCCCGTTACAATAATAACTGATATTCACATAGCACTTTTAAAATGGACAAAACTTTAGAGATTCTCTTACTTGAGCCTTTCAGTAACCCTGTTAGACAGAATTACCCCCATTTTTTAGATAAGAAAGCAGACTCAGAAAGATTGTGACCAAGCAGGGTCACACAGCTGATAAATGTCACTGCTGATATTTGAATCCAGTTCTATCTGATCCAATATTAAGTATCCATTCAATGCACCACACCATATCTCATAGAATATCAGTTAGTAGCTAAAAAGCATTCAGTATATAATCTTTAGCCAGAAGAGGGCCTTTAGAATGTAGATTTTCTATAGTCAAGAATGTCATAGGACAAGAAAGTCAGGATATACTGCATTTTCGCATCCATGCCATAGTGGTAGAGGGGATGGGAAGGAATACCCACGTTTATGAGATCATAGGCCCATTTAACAGAAGACAGAACTTCAACAACTTAGATGTTTTTGTTGGAGGTGTTACAATCTGCAGCAACACCTCCTGACTATTAAAAAAAAATCATTTCATATGACAGTTGCTTGCCCTAGAACAGCAGGAAATATTAGTAGGTTGGGAGGAATACGCTGACTTGTAGCTTAACAGGTATGAGAATACAGTGAGTGTTGCCTTTCTTTTTCTTCCTTCTATGGCTGACCTTGCAAATTATTCACCACATCTAAATGGGGGCCTGCTCTCATGGCCTTGCCTATGGAATGTCCTTCCCTATGCATTCCAAGAATGGATAGGAAATAAAGACTAGACTTGTGATTTCTTTGGTCTAAGATATTCCCTGGTGAGGAAACTCCCTCTTCTAATGCAGGTCAGCATCTTCTCTGCAACTGTAGAGTCCTACAGAGTAGCCTAGGGCACTGGAAAATTAAGAGATTTGCTCTGTATGTACCAGAAACAGAGCTTGAACCCATGACTTCCTGGTCTTCAGACCAGCTCTGGAGCTTAGCAAATAGCAACAAAGAAATTTATAAAGTTAATATTAAATCTGTCCATGGACTAAATTTTTGTCTTAACTCCTAATTTCTCAGGCCATTCTCCAGACTCATAGGATCCTCATGCCAGAGCCAGAAGAGAAGTCAAAGGACATCTAGTTTAACTCTCTCAATTTACATATGAGGAAACCGAGGCCAAAAGTGACTTGCCCAAGGTGAAACAAGTCATTGTTGTCAGCATGAGATCTAAAGAATGTTAATAAGATATAATAAACATGTGCTTCACTTTTCTCTTTTAGTGCTTCATATTATAGTGTCTTGTACATACTCCAGGAGATGGACTGGTAAATAGATACTTGTATTTATATGTATATATACACACATATATGTGTATATATATACACATATACATATATAATATATGTTGCATAATATCTATATTGTAAATACTACATAGAGCTTACCCTCACGCTATTTTTTCCTCTATGCCCTCTCCTCTCACTCCTTTCTATCCCTAGTCCAATCTCACTTCTGAAATGTTCTTTTGTTCTAATAGTTCTTATCTCATTCTCTTTTCCAGTGTTTTCATTACTTGGCTATAAATTATATGATGACATTGATATTCAAGGAGAGGTGATTGGGTGCAGTTCATGGAATACCTGAATAGAATCAGAAATGAGTTCAGATCTCACTTCCATCACTTATCAGCTATGGTTTGTATTTTTATAAGATCTCTTACATTTGTCCTCTTCTCTCCTCTGACCTTGCCACCATCCCGGTGCATGAACTCATCACCTCACTCCTAGACAAAAGCAATGGCCTGCTAGTCTTCCTTTCTTGAGTCTCTCATGACTCTAATATATCCTCCACTTAGCCTTGATGGGCTAAATCATTGGACTAAATGTGATAAGATGAAATTCAATCAGGATAAATGTGAAGTCTTATATTTGGCTACAATCAATTAGCTCCTAAAAAAATAAGGGAGAAATGGTTAGGCAGCAGTTTGTCTGGAAAAAATATCAGGGTTTTATTTGACTGAAAGTTCTGTATGAGCCAACAGTATGATATGGCAGCCAAAAAAAATCTAATTCCAACTTGAGCTCCATTTAGAGTAGCCTCGCTTCCAGGAATAAGGAGGTGAAAGTCTCAGTGTGCTCTGCCCTCATCAGACCTCGTCTAGAGCTTTATGTTTAGTTCTGGGGGCCATGGTATAAGAAAAATATTGATAAGCTCAAGAGAGCATATCGCATAACCATATAGCATACTCATATAGCATAATTAATATGCTAGATGGTATGCAGAGGAGGGAAACTATAATGATAAGTCAGTCAGAAAACATGTATGAAGTATGTGCCAGGTACTGTGCTAATCATTGAGGACACAAAGAAAGACAAGACAGTCCCTGCTCTCAAGAAGCTCACAGTCTCATGGGGGAGATGACATGAAAACAGTATGTACAAATAAGCTCTATCAAGGATAAATTGGAAATAATCAACAGAGAGAAGAACTAGAATTAAGAAAGACTGGGAAATGCTTTATCTAAAAGGTAGATTTTAGCCGGGACTTGAAGGAAGTCAGGGAATCCAGGAGGTGAAGATAATGAATGAGAACATCTCAGGCATGGGAGCAACCAATGAAAATGCAGAGTCAGGAGATGGAGCATCTTGGGTCAAGGGACAGTAGGAAGGTCAGTATCACTGGGTTGTAGAGCACTTGGGTGGGTGTAAGAAGACTGGACAGACTGGAGGTGAGGAGGTCAGATTATGAAGGACTTTGAATGTCAAACAGAGGATTTTGCCTTTGATTGTGAAAGTGATTAGGATTCTCCATTGGAGAATGGTGAGGGACCTTGATTCCATGTCATATGACTATCAGTTGAAGGAATTAGAGAAGTTCATAACAGCTTCCTTCAAGAATCTGAAAAACTCTCACATAAAGAGTAATTTCTTTGGGTTGAGTGGCTCCAGAGGACAGAACCAAGGGCAAATGGAAATGGAAAAGTGGTCAACTGAGGCTGGACATCAGGAAAAAATTGCTAAAATTAGAGCTGTCCCTAAATGGAATGAGCTGCCTTGAGATTTCCAGAGTTCTCCCTTCTGGTAGCTCTTCAGTCAAAGGCTGAATGACAACTCTGGGGTATGCCATGGTGAATTTTCCTGTCAGATATAGATTACAACAGATGGCTCTTCAGGTCTCTTCCACTTCTCAAATTCTGTGATTCTGTGGTTGTCTAGCAGGCATCTGAAATTTGATGTGTCCAAAACAGAGCTCACTATCTGTTCCTTCAAAAATACTCCTCTTCTGATCTTTCTGTTTCTGTTGAGTATTTAATCATTCTTGCTGTCACCTAGGTTCAAAACTTGGGATCATCTATAACTTTATTCTCCCTCACCCATATAGTCAATCAGTTGCTAAATCTTGTTGATTCTACCTCCATAACATACTCCACATCTGTCCCAGTCTCTTGACTCATATAGTCAACACCCTACTTCAGGCTCCCATCACTTCTTACTGGAATTATTGTAACAGCCTTCTTGTTTGCCTTTCTGCTTGAAGTCTCTTCATTCTCCAATTCACCATCCATAAAGCTGACAGAGCTACACTCCTAAAGAACAGGCCGCATTCAATCTTATCTTAAAAAATTCCAGTTGTTCCCTATTGCTTTCAGGAAAAAAATACAAATTCTTCTGCTTGGCATTCAAAGCCTTGCACTATCTGATTCTAGCCTATCTTCCCAGAGTTTTCACACAGTATTTCTCTTCACACAATCTCCTTTTTGGCCAAGCTGATCTACTTGTTTGTTTGTTTTTTAAATACACAGCATTCCACCTACCATTCTTTTCACAGATTGGATCCCAAGCCTGGAATGCTAATTCTCCTCATAGCCACTTCCTTGCCTGGCCTTTCCTGACCTTCCCCCCTTCTCTCTCCCACAACTGCTAATGACCCCTAAATTATTTTGTAAATAAAGTATGAAGTTTTACATATATGGATACATATTGTCCTCCCCCACCCCCATAAGACATAAGCTCCTTGAGGATATGAATGCCTTTGATTTTTGGATCATGAAACCAGTGAGAAGCACATAGTATTTTTCAAACAGAGGCATTAATTAATGTCCTTTTGAATTTCTAAAAATCAAGACTTCCCAGCTATGTCCTGAAAGTTAGTTTACAAAACATATTGATTTGATCTCTAGGATGATGGTAATAATTTTAGCTAACAGCAACAGAATGCTTTAAGGTTTGTGAAGCAGTTGGTATTGGATTATCTTACTTGGTCCTCACAATAACTCTGTGAAATAGGTACTGTTCTCATATCCATTTGGTAGACAAAGTAATTGAGGTTCAGAGAGTTTCAATGACTTTCTCAGGTTCACGCAACTAATAACTGTGATAGAATTTGAAATCAGTTTATCTAGATATGAACTCTGTCAGAGAGGTCCTCCCAGATCCTACATTTACAGAAGGTGCTCTGGTCAGTCATTTCATCATTTCCCATTCTGACTGTAGGACTTCATCTTCCTGCCCCTACCCCATGCAGGGCATCTTTCTCCATCACGATTGCTTTTCAGCTTCTTTTTACATGTCGTCTTCCCCCTTAGACTGTGAACTCCTTGAGGGCAGGGAATGTCTTTTGCCTTTCTTTATATCCCCTGCACTTAGCACAATGCCTGACAGGCACTTAATAAACGTTTACTGACCAATGACTATTATTTGACTCTATCTACTGTTTCATGCAGCCACATGAGATACCTTTGCAATGTGCTCAAAGAATGGCAATTATGGGAGGTTAAATGCAGTTATACTCTAAAGGGGGTTATATTGCTTTGTGGTGAATATTTGGGCTATTTTTTAAAAAGAAATAACAAACATTTGCAAGGAAATGTTAAATGTACTGGTGATAATACATAGTCTTACTTTAGATCTAACTTAAATACTTTGATAACTTTTAGGAGAATGGCTATCTTAAAAAAAATATCTATCCCTTCAACATTTGTACTTGTTTTTCGTAAAAGGCATTTTTCCTTAGCATCTGCTAATTTCATTCTCTAACATTTATGCTCCTACACATTTATACTAACATTTATTTTGATGCTTTCCTGCTTAACATCCCATTTTCCTATAAAGAATTCTGTTTTGCAGAATATAATATTCACGCTTAAGAGTCCCAGGTGAAAACCAATAAAATGACAGTAGACCAAAATGGAAATTTCTTGTACATACTTAAATGTAGGAAGTCAGAGCTGTGCAGCTCATATAAAAAAGACTGAGCAAACTTTCAGGATGTTAGGCCACTAGGTAGTCTTACAACATAGGGCCTACACCTGCCCTCATCAGACTTTATCTGGAATATTATTTTTAGTTCTGGGCACAACAGTTTAAGAAAGATTATCCATAAACTGAAGGGTGTTCAGAGAAGGGTGACCGGGAGAGTGAAGGACCTTGAGTCCATGTCATAAGACAGGCAGGTGAAAGAATTAGGGATAGTTAGCCTGGAGAAGACAAGGCATTGAGGGACATAAAAGATGTCTTCAAGAAGGTGAAAAAAACTCTCATGCAGAAAAAAGTTAATCTTCCTACTCTCTCTTATCACTAGAACAATGTCATGCAAATTCGTCTCTTCTTTGTTCTTTCTATATAATCTAACCCCAGAGAAATCCTGCCAGACAGCAATTTCTGTGTTCTCCCCCAAATAAATGCCATAGCCAACCTTACCTTTCACATTTTTACAGGATTAGAATTGACTCGAAAAAAAAAAGTAGAACATGGTCCCTTGCAAAGAGGATAGGAGAGTCAAGAAATCAAGGGCCAGAGTCATGAGTTCTTCCATGGAATAGTGAACCTTGGAAAGGTTACGCTCTATTTTTCAGTTTCTTAATGATGCAAATATATGTCATGATTAACAAAAATCTTAGACCAACATCCAGGTTGTAGTATCACTAGAATGAAAGTTTTTAAAATTGGAAGGGTCCTCATTGTTAAGGTTGAGAAGTTTAAGGGAAAACAAACTAGGCAGGGACAGATTGGGACAGATACTACCAATTGTTAACTATCTCTCCCTGACTATTTAAATGGCATCAGCTCATTCCTTTGGCACTGGTGTTCAATTAATGTTAGGAATGATGGTGAGAGATAGGAGTCCTTAGAACATGCTATTGCACCCATGAAATGGAATCCTCCTGTGTTTATATTTGACCATGGAGTGAATACTGAGTGAGTAAAATAGAACAGGAGGAGACAGAAAGAGAATGAAATTTGGGATAGACTGCTGAATGTGCACAGATCAGGACTAGAGCACGGGTGAATGAATGTAAGCAATGAAGGCTATCAAAGTACAGTCCTGTAGAGCCAAGTTCATAGTGGATGCATGGGGAATGAGTTTTAGGGAGAAGGAGGGACAGGTGATCTCTTCTTGTGCAACTGGTCAGAAAAGTTGTAGACTTTGGATAGAGAGCATTTGTACTTTGGGTCAATGCGCCGATCCCATAGATGTTAATGGCATTTGGAGGGGTAATGGTGATAATCAAGCTCTGGTATATATAAACATTTGATTTGGATGGTTCTGAGTAGGAGTAACCTCCACATAGGACAAGTGAGTGTTTGAAGAACTGCCAATAGACTTTCAAGGCTGAATGTGTTGGTGAGTTAGTTCTTATATTTCCTCAGACATTCCAAATACAGGATGACCTTCATGGCTCTGAGCTAACATATTACCTTACAGTGACTTTGTGCCACTGTGGAAGGTTTAAACAATTATTTTAAAATATTATTTACTGTGAATTTAATCATCAAAACTTTTAAAAATACAATTATTAAAAGATTAAGAAACCAAACTTTTGTTACGTACAGTTTTTTTAAAGAAGTGTAGGTTAATTGTGATGAGGTAGTAATAAAACTTCATTGGCCCTTTCCTATACTTCTTTTTCTCTACTATGTATTTTTAAAAGTATTTCATTGATTTTCTCCCCATATTTATCACTACTCACTAATCTACCCTCTCCTCCCTCCCCTTAAATAGAGGCCCTCAACTAGTAGCATATACATATATATAATATATATGTATATACACATATAGTATAATAAGACTTATCAACACATTGATCATGTCCATATAAGCTTCTGGGGGGAAGTTAGGTGGTGCAGTGCATAGAGCACCAGTGCAGGAGTCAGGAGGACCTAGGTTCAAATCTCACCTCAGACACTTGACACTCACTAGCTGTGTGACCTTGGGCAAGTCACTTAACCCCAATTGCCTTATCCTGGGTTATCTCCAGTCATCCTGATGACTATCTGGTCACTGGATTCAGATGGCTCTGGAGGAGAAGTGAGGCTGGTGACCTGCACAGCCCTCCCTCACTCAAAAACAAAAGTCAAGTGCAAGTCATGTCATTGCTTCTCTGATGGCATGGTCTTCTTTGGCAACGAAGGACAAACATGCACGATAAGCTTCTGTGATTCCCTTGGATTCACACATTCAAAGTTATTTTGTTTTCATATTTTCAAGTAGAATCAAAAAGCTTTTGTTAAGTACCTACTATGTTCTAGGTATTGGGCTAAATGCAGGGATAAAAAGAAAGGCAAAAAACAGCCCCTTCTCTCGAGTAGTTCACAGTCTAATGGGGAGATGACATGCCAACAACTCTGTGCAAATAAGAAATATACAGCGTAAATTGGAGATAATCCCCAGGAGATTGGGGGTTCTTGGATAGAAACCATACAAAAAAATCTGTGCTTATCTTCAGATGATGGAAAAGAACAGAAGAACTGGTCTGGATTAATCAGATCGCTATAGATAGCAGCTGCTGATGAGACTTGGCCTCAGGCTAGGCAAATTCAGCTCAAATCTGAGAATGTGGCTCTAAAGCTCCCTCTGTCTGCATTTGCAAGAATGGTACAGAAAATGAAGCAGTATCTTCCTATTATGCATGAATCATGAACAATTAATTAGTTCTGTTTTTTCTTTAAGCTGTTACTGAAAAGGTCCATCACTCCCTCCCATTTTTCCCTAGGAAAATCCAGGATTAGGTTGAAGAGATAGGCTCAATATCTCTGAATAAGACAGAAAAGGTCATTTCCATTACATTCTCTATCAAAGGCGTGCTGGTTATCGTTAGCAAAGTTCAAAATAATCTTATAGACAAGTGAAAATAAAAATCAAGTCCATAAAGATATTTTGCCAGCTTGAAAAGCCAGAAATGACCCCATTCATACTGACCTAACTTCCTGCTTCCCAAATCACTAAGCTAAGAAAACATGAGCTCTGGCCTACAGAAAATATACTCAGGGATCCCAAAGACAGAAATTTCTATTAGAAACGAGGAATAAAGTTAATTGAATGAAATCAGTTTTGCTTGGTTTAGTGCCTGATACTCTCCTCCTTGACCCCTACCTCCAGGCTCTGAAGGATTTACTCTAGACTTGCTTGAATTTTCTTTTAGCCTTGAATACAATGAAATCTGAGTTTTCCTATATTTCACAGGGACAATCAGCGTGTCCAAAGTTAATGCCAAGTGATGCCTACTTGATGAGTTTTACGGTTTTTCTTGTTAGGATTATTTTATAGAAGCAAATATATCATAAGACTTATATGTTCATATCAACTATGCATCATCTGGAACTTCAAAATAAGAAAAGGGAGCTATTCCCATCAGTCCTAGTAAACAATCGAACGTTCAGAGATTGCAAATGGTTTTAAATCTACATGTATTTTAAAGTTTCTCACTTCAAAAGGAACCTTTGCTGCCTTTCATAGGAACAAGGGACAAAATTAAATGCAAAAGAGCCTGCTAATACAAGATTAAGATTCTCAGAGGAACATCAATTTCTGCACATTCTACTGATTCTGAATATTAACGTCTCATATTGAAGAGCCCAGCTATCTCTGAAAAACACAACATTTGAAGCATAATGAATCCAAGTGAAGGGACTTTCACTGACTCTCACATTTTCAGCATGTCTGACAACCATGCAGCCCACTGGATTATCAAGGGTCTAATTATTCAATTTGGGGATCAGCCTTCCTCCTGGCTTTCCTTCCTTCCCTCTACTCCTCATTTTATCTCCATTTCAAGTTAGCATCTCCTCCAGGAGACAGACAGGGTCAGGGAGCAAAAGTGAAACCCAAACTAGACAACTTCAGCTGGAGTAGATTAAAATTCCCAACTGTTAGTGACATACTTGTTGATTATTTAATTGTCAGGAATTCATTTATTTGTGCTTCACCTGGCAGGCTCCTAAGTCAAGGAGACCTGGGTTCCAGTCCTGCCTCTAAGAGTACTTATTAGCTTTTTGAGATGAGCCAGTAAATTGATCTGTTCCTGTTGTCTCCCACATTAGACTAAACTCCTCAAGAGCAGGTACTGTCCCTAACACTTAGCATGGTGCTTGGCACAAAGTTGGTACTTAATTCTAGCTGGCTGACTGACAGTGCTCCCAAAACTCTAAGAGTCGATGTGACAGATGAATTCTGGAACTGCCTTGGTGGAGAATGTTTCAGAACATCCTAAGATCAAAGCTCTAGCACAGGAAAGAAACTGAGAGGCCATTGAGCCCAACACCCTTATTTTGTAGATGAAAAAATAAGGTCTTAGAGAGGTTAAGCAACTTATCCAAGGTTACACAGATAACAGGAGTCAAGTGGGATTTGAACCCACAAGGCTTTGATTTCTCTTTCCACTATAGCACATGAGCTACCCATAGTAATTAGCTCCTTGACCTGGTATAAACCAAAAAAATCCCAGCACTGTTAGATGCAATGGGAAATACACAGTCTCCATCCTTGAGTGGTTACATAAGAGTGTGGGGTATAACGTTATATTTTCACAGGATAATAGACTTAGAGGTAAAAGTTACCTTGTAGGTGACCTAGTCCAACCCCAAAATTGGACAGATGAGGGCCTGGGGCCTGGAGAGATAAAGTAGATTCTCAAGGTCACATAGGTACTAGAAAAAGGATTTGAATTCAGAGCCTCTCATTCTATATGCAATGTCCTTTCATTTCACCTTGCTTACTGTCAGTCCCTTAGCCCTGTCATCCCTGTGCCCTAGGTTCAGAAATCAGCAAGAAGTAGCTAGACCCCAATCACCTTTTGTCCACTTTTAAACAGTGGAAAAATGCAAAAGTTGGCATTAGTCATTTTTGGGCTGTTTAAAAATTTTCACCATAGCATCTGTTTCTGTTTCTGCAATGACAAGAAATGTGAACAGAGGGGATCGGATGCACAGTGTACTAGGGATAGAGGCAGGTGGCTTTTCTGAGAATTCATAGATATGAACGTCAAAGCTCAAACCAGATCCACCCATCTGGGATGGAGAGATGTGCTTGTGAGCATGAGAAACATATGAGGAATTCAGCTAATGCAGTGTTGTTGAATAACAATAACAACACTTGTGTTTGTGTGGCGCCTTTCTCCTAAAGAGCTCAGCCTACTTTACAAACAGTATCTCATTAAGCTTCACAACTTCCCTATATGGAAGGCACTTTCAAATATCATTACTCACATCTTTATCAACAGGGAAACACAAGCCAGGAGAACAGAGAAACAACTCGTTCAAGGTCATCTAGGGAGTGAATGGCAGCGGCAGGAACAAGACCCAGGGTTCTGACTTTCTGTTTAGTTAATAGAGTACACTAAAGCTTCATCAAACTTGTAGCCAGTCTAGGATGAATGGTGCTTTAGCCCAATGTACTCACATGGGAAGACATTTTTCTCTTGGGGCAGGACAGAGCAAAAGAAGAAGCTCTTTCTCTAGGAGAAACTTTTCCGAAAATAATACAAGCCCAGATACAAACAGGGTCTGTCAACCTCCCACTTGCAGGTTCATATTTCAAGGGCTCAATTTCTTCACCAATCCACAGGGCTGGACCTTTGCCATTCCCAGGGTGATTTCACCCTGGTTGGAAGGACTATCTTTTGTACAACCCCACAAACACCAACCGTTTTGATCCAAGTGAAAACATTCGAAGATTCAGCTCCAATGTTGAACCATTATTTTCTTGTCTAAGAAGAAAAGTTATACCCGCTGGTTGGTTGTCTTTTAACTGGCCAGATTCTGGCAGGACAGAAACTCCTTGAGAGTAGTGGCTACTTTCATTTTTATCTGGGTATCCCTGACTTCTAACACAAAGACTGAACACATGAGGTACTTAATAAGTAAAAGATGAATTGAATTGAAACTCTTTTGATTATAGTCAAGGGATAAATATACAAAGTGCAAAGAGAAGTAATAGAAGGAAATACTCCTCAGTTCAAAAAATATCCGGAGTGAATTCGAAAATAATCTATTCCAATATTCTATTTTTGGGGGCGGCGGATTGGGGAGAGATGGCTGTGTGTTCAGACCTGTTATCAGTGTGGAGAACAACCAGTGTGGAATCTCTCCCTACTGATGTTAATTACCAATTCATCTGTAACTTACAGTCTTAGAAGCCAGCCTGGGCACTGAGAGGATAAGCAGCTCTCTTGTGATCATACAGACATCTCAGAGGCAGGATTTAAACCCAGGGCTTCCTGATTCTCAGGCTGATCATTTATCAGTTATGCCATGCTGCATCTCCTCCTAAATTTTATAGATACAGAAACAGAAAATGGGTTCCCAGGCACCCATATTGATGTGGACAAAGACTCGTTGTGGAGCAGTATGTATGTAAAGTGCCCTCCATCTTCATCCCATCCCAGCTGTAGCCATTTCCAAGTTCAATGCACCACAAGGAAGATGGTTTGCTGGTAAAATGATTATAGCTATCTACAGACCTTTTCCAACTCACCACACCCTCTTTCCTGATTTTATGACAGTTTCACAACCACTGGTTTCCATTTTATGAAGGAGGATGCATTCCCTTATGTACGTAAGGCCAAGAAAAGTCCTTGAGTTCTAGCTCTTGCCTGAAGTACTCCATTGGTTAGCCTGAAAAATCCCATGGGCTGTGACTATAGAGAGGTGCTACTACGAGGCTAGCTATCTCTAGACTGGGCCTCGTTTGTCATTTCCTGTGCTCTTTCTGATCATTCTCTCTTACCCTGTGCCTGCAAAAACATGTTTCAAAACTCACTTTTTTATGGCTCATGAGATAAATATTACTTTCTAAGATTATTTTAGAACTTGGCAAGGGAAAAAATGCTAGATTCCATGTCCAAGGTGGCAGTTTAACCCATAGATCTCTACCTCTGAGGTTTCCTACACTCCACTTAACCAGTTGGATAGAGAGTATATGAGCAGTTAGCGCCCCATTGGGCAAAGTGAATCCCGTGGAGCTGGCAGTGGCCAGACAGACACTGAGCCTCTTCCTTCAGGCACTAACTATTCATCATCTCCCCAGGGCCACAGCAGCCAGTTTCCTTCAGGATCAATTGCCACTGATGTGTTCTTTGATCACAACATAGTGGAAGATAGAGTTACCCTGGAAAATCGGATTAAAAAAAAAGAAAGAAAACAGTTGGTCTCCCATGTAGATATGCATACCCATACATATGGAAGCCATGGTTTTCCTGTTTCGGATTGTTTTCCAAGAACATAGACTGAAATATGATAAGGAGGCTCCCTAACTTTCCGGTCTTGTCTCTCTGCTCCTGTTAAATAACTATAGAGAAGCTCTCTGTCTCTTTCTCTGACACAGGCTGATTTTTTCTTAAAGCAATCCACAATTTCTGCCAAAATATGTTCAGGAAATATGAGCTGTTGCATCTGGTGACCCCTTTAGTTAACCACAAACTGAATCATGGGATACAGTTCAGCTGAGTAATAAAATATAATCCAATTGAGGGGTGGCATTAGAGTGGGCCACATCCTTATAGATCTTCTTTTAACCCAGTTTAACAAGTTGCTCTCAAGAAGTTATTTATTCCGCCTGTCAACATCCTGTTGTGGAGATGACAGCCGTCAAACCTCTTTTGGATCCTAATCCTATTCTTCTCCCTCCAGCCTCAGGTAGTGGAAGGCCTCATAGAAGCAATATCCTTTTGAGTCAGCTAAGTGATTTGTTTGACACTGATCATTTGTTCCAAAGAACAGACATCAGTTTTTTTTAAAAAAGGAAGACAATATAATCTCACTCATCATTAACCATGAAGCAAATTCAAAATAAATATCAACTACTATAAGTTACTGTGAATTTCAGTATGAACTGGATCACCATAAAGGTCCCACTAGTGGTCTGTAGTCATTCTGCACCAAATAGTATAGAATTTATTAAGTGCCTACTATGTGTTAAGTAGTGTATAAGGCACTGGAGATGAAGTAAAACAGTAAAGTAAAGTAAAGTAAAACAGTCCTTGTCTGCAAGGAACTTACATTCTATCAAGGGAGATAACTGTGCAGATATATTAGTATATACAGCATACACACACATACACACACACACGTAGGTTCAAAGAAACCCTGGGTAGGAGGGCACTAGTAGCTGAGGGGACCAAGAAAGGGCTTGTAAAGAACATGATGTTTGAGTCTTAAAGGAATTCAGGGAATCCACGAGGCAGATGTGAAAAGAGAACACATTCTAGGCATGGGAGAATGTCCAGGGAAAAGGCAGGGAGATATAGAGCCTAAGTTTATTACCCTTGACAGTTCCAGTCTATCAAGGATACCAAGTATTTTCTATGAAGGCTTCCAGGTTTGTTGGGGCTTCCTCATTGTGGCAAGTGATTCATATCAGTTAAACTTCCCTGAGTGTTGTTAGTCTGTGTAAATAATTCTCTTTACTCTTTTAACAATTTTTAAAAATCATCAATAGCATTTTAAAATTAGCTTGGAATTGTTTTATCTGCATGGAATTTTTTTCTCCACTTTTTCCTGTATCTTAGATTTGTATTAGTATAAGCAAAGAGAGTGAGCAATCCCCAGGTAGATTGGGGAACCTGCTCCCAGAATGGTGTGGTGAAGTGTTCTAGAAGTGCCCTGCTCCAAGATTGGGCACATGCACAGGCATTCTATAACTAGTTGCAGGATGCTAACCCTATGGTAAGGAGAAGTCTTTCTGATTGGCTGCATTCAGAAGACTCCTCTTCTTCACATGCTCCAAACTGGGAAAGAAAGACATTTCCATTATAGTTCATTATACCCTTTCAGAAGCAGTCTCCCCAGACCCTTCCATGTGGGGATTAGAAACCCCTCCATCTACACACACACTTCACAAATCCTGATTTTGCTAATAAGTTAGTGGTCTGACAGTATGCAGACAACTGATTTGGGAGGTGTTAATAAGTAATTTCTTCTCTGTTAAAGTATAATCAATTTTATCCTTTTGTGATGCTAACAACATCAATTCTGACTTTTCTTGTATTCATGATACATAGAAGTGAGGCTTCTGTATAGTTTAGAGCCCTTCAGCCACTTAGTTCTTACTCTGCAACCATATTTTCCAGCACATTTTTGGGGGCAGATATTCCCCTCTCCATTGATGTCTACATTTGCACCAAAGTCATCAATTATTAAAGTGCATGTTGATTTAATTGAGGCCCCTTTCAAGTCACAGAATTCTTCTGTCTCCTCAACATCTAATTGCAAACAACTGCATTTACACTCAGGGTGGCATTTTTGCAAGTGCTCATCATGAAGACTGCATTACAAAATGGGAAGTACCATGGAATGATATTGAATATTACCCCTTGGATACATGAAAAAGCTCAACTATTTTGTTTGTATCCAAAGTACTTAAGCTTCAGCTTCAGTATTTGACCATAAAGTGAATAGTCTGAATTAATTTTTTGAAGTATTGACTGATTTGATCTCCTTGCTGTCCAAGGGACTCTCAAAATCCTCTCCAGCACCACGATTTGAAAATATCCACTCCGTGGCGTTCAGTTTTCCTTACAATCCAACTCTCACGGCCATACATTGCTACTGAAAAATACCATAGCTTTGACTATGAGGATCTTTGTCAGCAAGGTGATATCTCTGCTTTTTAGTATTCTGTCTAGATTTGCCATGTATTTCCTTCCAAGAAGCAAGCATCATTTAATCCCCATGAGTGCAGTCATCATCTGTAGTGATCTTTGAGCCCAGGGATATAAAATTTGACACTGTTCCCATTTCTTCTCCCTTCCCTTGCCAAGACATAATGGGACCAAGATCTTAGTTTTCTTTTTTTTACATTAAGCTTCAAGCCAGCTTTTAAACTCTCCTCTTTCACCCTCATCAAGAGGCTTCTTAATTCCTCTTCACTTTCTGCCATCAGAGCGGTATCAGTATATATCTGGAATTGTTGATATTTCTCCCAGCAACTTTAATTCTGGTTTTGATTCATTTGCCCTGGTATTTCATATGATGTACTTGGATGTAAGCTAAATAAGTAATTTGACAAGATACAACCTTGTTGTACTCCTTTTCCAATCTTAAGTCAATCAGGTATTTCATGTTTATTTCTAACTTTTACTTGGCCTGCATACAGGTTCCTAAGCAAACAAGTAAAGTTATCTGGTACTCACATCTCTTTGAGGACTTGAAACATTTTGTTGTGATCCACATAGTCAAAGGCTTTAGTGTAGTCAGCGAAGCAGAAGTAGATGTTTTTTTCTGGAACTCCTTTGCTTTTTCCACAATCCAGTGAACGTTGGAAATTTGGTCTCTAGTTCATCTGCCTCTTTGAAAAGTAGTTTGCTCCTCTGGTAATTCTTGGTTCACACATTGCTGAAGCCTAGCTTGTAGAGTCTTAAGCATAACATTGCTGGCATGTGAAATGAGCACAACTGTTCAGTAATTTAAACAATCTTTGGCAATCTCCTCCTTTTTTAGAATTGGGATGTAAACTGATCTTTTGCAATCCAGTGGCCACAGTTGAGTTTTCCAAATCTGCAGGTATATTGAATGTAGCACCATAAGAACATCATTCTTTAGGATTGTAAATAGCTCGGCTAGAATTTCGTCACCTCCACTAGCCTTATTGTTAGTAATGCTTCCTAATTCTTCAGGATGTCTGGTTCTAGATCAGTAACCATACCATCATGGTTATCAGAGGTGGTAAGATCTTTCTTGTAGGGTTCTCTGTAATTCTGTATTCAGTTGGGTATATCTGTTCCTTTCTCCCTTCCCTTTTACTTTCCTTCTTTCCTCAGTTTGTAATGCCTCCTTTGTAAATCCTCATTAGGCAGCCATTTTGCTTTCTTGACCTTTCCCTTTTGGAATTTTTTTTTTGGTGTTGTTGCTGCCTCCTATATAGTATTCAAACCTGTCTATAGTTCTTCAGGCACTCTATTTGCCAGCTGTGATCCCTTAAATCTCTTCATCATTTCCATTACATATTTATAATAGTTGTTATTTAGGTCATAATTATATGGTCTGATGATCTTCCCTAATTTCTTCAATTTAAGTCTGAATTTTACAATAAGACTTTCATGATCTTAGTCATAGTCAGCTCTAGGTCTTGTTTTAACCGACTGTATAGAGCTTGTTTATCTTTGGCTGAAAAATATGTAATCAATTTGATTTTGCTATTGACCATCTGGTGATGTCCGTGTGTAGAGTCACATTTTGGGTTGTTGAAAAAGAGTGCTTGCTATGACTAGAAAGTTATCTTCACAAAACTCTATTAGTCTCTGCCTTGCTTCATTTTGTCCTCCAAGCTCAAACTTACTTGTTATTCTAACTATCTTTCGATGTCCTACTTTAGCATTCCAATCTTCTATGATGAGTGTAACATCTTTTTTGGGGGGTATTATTTCTAGAAAATCTTGTAGGTCTTCATAGAACTGATAAACTTTGTCTTCTTTGGTATCAGTGTTGGAACATAGACATGTACTTCTCTGATGCTAGACGTTGGATTCAAATAGATATAATTCTGACATTTTTTGAAATTACACGCCGGTACTGCTTTTTATTAACTATGTGGCCTACTCCACTTCTTCTAAGGGATTCTTGTCTTATAGTAATAGATATAATGATCACTTGAATTAAATTCCTGTCCATTTAAGCTCACTGACAATCAAGATGTCAATGTTTAATCTTTCCATTTCCTGTTGGCCCACATCCAGCTAACTGTAGTTCATACATCTTATGTTCCAGATTCCTATGCCATATTGATCTTTACAGCCCTAGACTTCTGTTCACCACCAGATGAATCCACAGCTAAGCTTCCTTTCCTATTGTTATTGCTGCTTCATTAGTAATGGAGTTACTTTACAATTGTCCTTCACTCTTCCTCATTAGTATTTTTGGCCTTCTGAGCAGAGGGGCTCATCTTCTTATATCACACCTTTTCTCATTTTGATACTGTTTATGAAGTTTTTCTGTCAAAGATATCAAAGTGGTTTGTTATTTCCTTCTCTAATGGATTACTTTTTGTCAGAACTCTCCACTATAACCTGTCCATCTTGGGTAACTCTGCATGGCATAGCTCAAAGTTTCATTGAGCTATGTATGTAAGCCTCTCTGCCACAATAAGACTGTAATTCAGAAGAAAATATTTAGAGTACTAATCACATATACTACTGAAAGAGATGGACTTTTTGAACAGCCTGTACACTTGATAATATTTAGAGTACTTATTGTTCAATTGATAGGCTATCTGAAAATTGTCCATCTCTTGCAGGAGAGTGTCACTGGCAAATATATTTAGAGTACTGATTGTTAAGTTCATGTTTATGGACCTTCTTAAACTCCATACCCTTCTAGGCTGATATCAAGAAGAATGAATCATCCTGGAATGCCTTCCTTCCTGAAGAACAATTCCTATTACTCTAAAGTGCCCCTATGAGCCTTGTTATTGATGAAAGAGCTGGGAGGCATATGAAAGCTGACAACTGTGGTGATACTGATGAAGGTGATAATGGTGGTGGGTGAAGAGGACCCAAACATCTGGATGTAAATTCACCACAGCTTGGGGAGAGGTATTTTATTTAATCTTGGGAATAAATTTAAATGATGAGTTACTATGAGTCCCCTGCTGATCCTAACTCTTTGTTTTTGATAACTTTTTATTTTCCCCAGACTTACCAAACTTCCAAAGGCTGGGGTTCCACAATTTGTTCTGACCACAGGAATCTTCTTTAATCCTACAAGTTGTGTCTGAATCCCTAGATTTGCTTTGGATCTGATGGATCATCTCTGTGATCTGACAGGCCCAGAAACCTGCAAACTAAAAAATAAACGTCTAATGTATGGAAGAGATGGGACAGTACTACAGGAAGTCACTGCAGAGGTGTTTGGGGGTAGGGGTTGGGTAAGTCTAAACCCAATAGCAAGTGCAAAGGAACTACCAGAAGTGATGACAAGTGGGATGTCATCCTACCTTGAGAAAGTTAATGTGAGAATCCTTTCCTTAAAATCTATAAAACCTAGAGAAATAGTCTGAAGGGAAACCTATTCATCACTATGTTGACTCTGGGTGCTTAGAGAAAGCTGACAAAATTGGGAAAAGGGAGACTCTCCAAAGAAAAACATCTACTTGACAATCATGTCTAAGGAGAGTACAGATAAAGAAGCTTGAAATTATGAAGTGCTATTCAGTAGTGGGAGAGAAAATTCATGGCCAGAAAATATGGCAGTAAATTTTGCATTAATGTAATGTTTCCACAATGTGGAATGGAGAGAACGATCTAGTGCTCCTGTTTACATCACACTTGCAAAATAATAGCTTTCCAAATCTTCAATAATTCAAGTTATCTAATTAAACTTGACATCTTTTTTGAGGTGGTAGATAGAAGGGGAAGGAGAATCATATACCCCAGATAAAATTAGCACTGATCCATTCCAGAGGACTCCAGAGGACAATCCAATCCTTTGGCCCAGAGGACTGTAGATAATGTTTAGCTCAGGCGTTGATAAGGAAAAGGGTGGTGGTGGAGGAATCAGTTACAGTGGGCTGAAGTGATTTTGGAAGCTGTTATCTGGAAGCTATACATACTAGGAAGACCTTAACTCCACCTGGATTTCTTATTTCCTGATTTTAGCTATTATTGGAATTTATCTCACAGGAGAATGCAAACTCACTGAGGGCAGTGACAGGGATTTTTATTATTGTCTTTATAGTGCCTTGGACATAGCAGGTGTTTAAATAAATATTAATCAAATTAAATCAACCTACTCACTCACCCCAAACAACCACCAATTTAGAATCATAGGAGGGATATGAATAATTTTTTTCCTGTGGTCTGACTGCAAGATAATTTCTGTTTGTTAGGAAGTTATGATAAGTGTTGTTGTTTTTTCAGTCACATCTGACTCTGATCTCATTTGGGATTTTCTTGGCAAAGATACTGGAGTAATCTGCCATTTCCTTCTCCAGCTCATTTGACAGATGAGGAAACTAAGGCAAACAGGGTTGAGTGGCTTGCACAGGGTCACACATCTATTAATTGACTGAAGCTGGATTTGAACTCAAAAAGATGAATCTTTCTGACTCTAGGCCTTGCACTCTATCCACTATATCGCGTAGATACTAACCAGCTGCTACCAAGTGGGCCTAGATAATAGGTCAGATGTCAGTAAAAGCTAATGAACTCTTATGTACTAAGATAGTTTTCTTTTTTAAGTCTACCTTTTTAGGTTCTACTGTATTTTTATGTATTTTATTAAATATTCTTCAATTAAATTTTTAAAATTTATTTATTTTTAACATTTTTTCTTTTTAGATTTTGAGTAGCAAAATCTCTTCCTCCCTCTCACCATTCCCCCACCCACTGAGAAGACAGACAAATGATGTCAGTTATACATGTGAAATTATGCAAAATATATTTCCATATTAGTCATATCACACCAAAAAATCCAAAAAATAATTAAAGTGAGAAAATCATCCTTCGATTTGCACTTAGAATTTATTAGTTCTCTCTTAGGAGGTGGATCACATTTTTTTCCATTATTAGACCTTTAGAATTGTCTTGGTTCATTGTATTGATCAAAGTAGCCAAGTCATTACAGTTGATGTTACTGTGCACAAGAATCTCCCAGTTTTTCTCACTTTACTTTTTATCAGTCCATATAGGTCTTGCCATTTTTTTTGAAACCACCTCTCATCATTTCTTATAACACAATTGTACTCCATCACAATCATATGCCATAGCTTGTTCAGTCATTCTCCAATTGATGGACATCCCATCAATTTCCAATTCTTTGCCATCACAAAAAGAGCAGCTACAAATATTTTTGTATACATCGATTCTTTTTATTTTTCTTTGCTCTTTTTAGAATACAGGCCCAGGACCAAAAGGCATGCACAGTTTTATACCTTTTTGTGCATAGTTCTAAATTGTTCTCCAGAATGGTTAGACCAGTTCACAACTCTACCAAATAGTTTATCAGTGTGACTGTTTTCCCCTCTTCTCTCCAGCATTTGTCATTTCTGATAGGTGCATAGTGTTTCCTCAGAGTTGTTCTAATTTGCATTTCTCCAATCAATAGTGATTTAAAGAATTTTTTATATGAATATAGTTAGCTTTGATTTCTTCTTCTGAAAATTGTCTGTTCATATTTTTGACCATTTGTCATTAGAGAATGGCTCTTATTTTTATAAATTTGACTCACTTCCCTATATATTTGACACACGAGGTCTTTATCAGAGAAATGGATGTAAATTTTTTATATTATTTCATTGTCTATGGTACATTTTAGCAAAATTCATCTTTCCAACTTATCTCTGCTTATTTCTTTTAATCAATTAGATCTATTTTTGCTTTTGCTTTGTCTGAGATCATGTTGACTACCCCTGCCTTTTTTTCTTTTTAGCTGAAGCATAGTAGATTTTGCTTTAGCCCTTTATCTTAACTCTGTGTGTGTCTTTCTGTTTCTTGGATTCTGAAGCTAGTCTTCCTTTCTGCCTTGGCACTGTGACCCTGAACTATATATGGGCAATAAAGGTGCCAATCAGCGCTAGCTGCACCTAGGGCCAGCTGAACTGCTGCCCAACCCCCTTCTCATTTGTGGCCTGAGAATTCCTGAAGCAGCTGTCACTATCATAGCTGCCTCTAAGGCCTACTGCACTCTGATCCAACCCCCACAGGGGTATCACAGACCTCTCCTGCCCACCTCCTAAGTTGTCTTAGCCTGGAAAAATGTCCCACCCTGACCTTTTGCTCATTCTGCCACTCCAAAACTTGATTCGAAGTGTTATTTTAAAGTTTGGAGGGGAATGTTGGGAGAGTCCAGCTGTGTTGTTGCTTCTACTCTGCTATGCTGGCTTCTCATCTCTCCAGGACAGTTTTCATAAACTACCTTTAATTATTGCTACTGCTCTTGGGGAAAACTGGGAGAGTATAATTGAATCAGTACATGTTGATTACAACCACTAGAAAATATCTTTTTTTTCTTTTTAACTATTAAAACTGAAGTCAGTTAGCTACCAAAATGGGTGTGTTGCGATATTTTCTTAAACAAAAGTGAAGTTGTCTTTCAAAAGTATAGAATTTGGGGCCTGCTCTAAATGGAGCAAGTAGGAACTAAGGTGATCCTCTGCACATTAGCTAGATGGCTCTTCTCTAGTGTATACGTGTAGTAACTTCAAAGTTGTATTAAGTATTCATTCTTTCTGCCATGGAAGTCTGCCTTATGCAATTCTTATTGCTTCAGATTTTGTGGGATTCTCGTGATTATTATCATTAACAAGTATCAGTGACAATCAAATAGGAATACACTGACTATAGAATTGTTCAACAAGTTGTGGTTAGGTAAATGAAGCAGAGCATTCCTGAATCATAAGAAATAATGCATGTGAAGTATCCAAAGAAACAATGGAGGATTTGTATAAGCTGGTGCAATGTAAAGAAAATATTGGAGAATAGTAAAATTTGGTAAAATACTATTTTGAGAATAGTAAAATTGTGTTTCTGTTGCGGTTTCATGATGTGCTGTGGTGGAACCACCTCAAAAAATTCAGTTAGACCATCTTTAATTCAAACATAGGTACTTATTGAGAATTACGCCTCTCATGAAGGGACTAAGCTCCAAGAGGAACCAGAAACTTCAGAGAGAGCAAGGTGGATTTTTATAGGGTAAAGATATAATAACATAACAGAAATTATGAATATTAAAATGCAGGAGAGGTTTGTTAAGGGATTAGGTAACAGGGTGGGGTCCCAGCATGCAATTACCCAGAACGCATAGAGAAAAACCCATTGGGGGTATGTATGTATTTTAATACAATTATAATAAACCTCTCTATGTCAGAAATTTATCTAAAGGACAGCTCTTGTTATTACTGTTGGTACATATTTAGGAAAAGTCCCTTCCATTGTTTTGGGGTCCATATCCTGCTTGGGTATCCTGGTGGTATTAATTTCTGATTGACTCGGTATTGTGGTCCTGCCTGAAATTAGATGGATGTAGTTGTGGTTGAGTGCCTGGACACAGCTGTTGTTCTAGTGAGCAGTGAGGTATATATATGAAGAAGTTAGGATACTGAGTGGGGGAAGGGAGGAGGGAGGGGCAAGGTAGGGGCTATGGCTCTGCTCTTCAGGAGGGCCTACAAGGAAGTTAGAATACTGGGGCTGGGGGTAGCTTTATTCCATTAGTTCCAATAATGCGAATGTACGTAATACTTAACAAAACAGCTAAAATTAATTGTAGTGATCAGGTTTGGTCCCTGAGGACAGATGATGAAGCTTATTACCCTCATATAGAGAGGGGAGTGATTATGGGTATGTAATTTTACGTACACTCTGAAATGCAGTAGCTGTGTCTATTGGTTTTGTTTAGCTTTTTTTTTTCTTTTCCCATTGTAAAGAGGAAAGTTTTAAGGGTATGATATCTTGGGAAATGATTATGGTCTTAGAAATAAAAATAATTAAATAAAGAAAATCTTTTAAAACTGCAGAAGTGTTCAGAGGACTATTTAAGGCTCTATCACGGTAAGGGCAGGGTATCACATGCTCTAAGTTTGAAAAATGACATAAATCTTCATTGGGACGTTGTGATCTCTATTCTTTACTTTCCACTGGAGACCTTAAACTTTCACTGTAGTTTATTCCCAAATAAATTCCTATATACCATAGTAATTAGAATTTTCTGGCATTAAGAGAAATACATTCATAAAAAGCAGTACATAAAAAATTTGCCCCCTGTATATTATGCCCTAGGGAGCCATTACCCAATTTGCCTGCTTATAGTAGTATGACAGAAAAACTCCTGGCCTTTAGAAACTTAAAATAAGGACATAATATTAAAGAAGACAGACATGAAGACATTCAGAGAATTGAGTAAATATGTTAAACTATTACATGAAAAGGGAATGAAGATCATTAATCTTCAAAAGGAAAATTTAATGTAGGCATCAGCTAACAGGCAAGGTAATTGGGCAAAGATCAAGGGATGATTTTTGAGCAAGAAGCTTAACTTGGGGGTTGAGTGTGCAGAATTAGCTTTGTCATTATGGATGGAATTGAGAACATTATGAAGGGTAAGCCAGATTGGTTTATTTTTCTTTCAATCCCAGTAGGGCAGGAAGCCAAGAATCATTCTCAAGAGTTTTACTGATTATTGAGTTCATCCCAAAATATAGTTTTAAAAAATTTAAAAAATTAGTGAAAAAATTTTGGCCTTTATTTCCCATTCCACATCCAACCTAAGAGAAACCTGATGAGCTACGCAAACTTTTGTTACTTTCAAGAGTGTCTAAGTGAAAATGACAGGTACATTTCCTGGGAGAAGCTCAATTTGTCAATTGAGTGCTTGCACAGAATTATACTGCTTATGCCATAGAAAGGATCTTCTCATACTTCATTTCCTGTGATGCTGATTCATTGGTTCTATTTTGGAATCTCACAATTTAGAGACTGACACTTACATGCAAAGGGAGAATTCATTCCCCTCTGATTTCCTTTGCTTTCTTGAGCTTTATACAACAACATATAAATAAGGCATTTATTATGTATATATTTGTAAAAATCCATACTGTCTTTTTCAAATGTTCCTCATTAGTGAAGACAGGCCCATACCTTGGATATTAATTCCCTCTTTCCTTAGGATGAATCAATGGTGTCACACTTATTGTTAGTGTTATTTATAACCTTGTAAAACCCTTGAAAATGAAATTCACAAAAACCTGATTTGCCATAAAGTAATGATTCTTGTAGCATGATATTAAGAGTTTTCTTGACTCACTAAGTTATCTTGCAATTTTATTCTGCTACTGCCACATGACTGGCTGTTCTTGTAGTCAACTAGGTCACAAAGCATGACTCCTCTTTCTACAGAACTGTTTGTTGAACAACGCAAATGAATGTAACAAATAATTGGGCTTAATGTGTAGAAAGAAAGTGCCATATGGTGAGTTAGTAGGTAGTTGGAGAAGAAGTTGCATTGAAATCAAACATCTTGTTGAGATTTTTCATGGGAAGAGTAATTTGTGGGCAGAAAATCTTTACCTTTGACAACTTCCATTATTTTCCCCTAAAACTCAAATTTGGAAAATTTTGTTCACTTACTTTTAAAAATCAGATTCAAAACAAGAAAGAATAAGATATCTGGTAAAAATGGCTAAATAAAGAACTACATTTTTGTAGCATACTGTGGTTCAAATAGAAGAGGGTAAATACCAAGAAATTGATGAAAAGCTTACGAAGGCATTGGGATTTATTGGCTAAAACAGAATGCAACTGAGGTTTAAAATGCGTAGACTGGATACTCAGAATTAGATTGCTTAAAGCATTTAACAAGATTCAAGGTGGAAACTGTACCTTTCCCAAAAATAGTAAGTTAGATGAACTACATACAATACTATCTTACATGGTCAAGCATTTAGAAGTGGAAGGGGCCTTATAGGTTGTCTGCTTCAACTTTCTCATTCTACAAATGAACAAATTGAAATCTAGAAAGGTGAGGTGATATGCTAAAAGGTCAAACACTGAAAGGTCAAACATTGAAAACTTAAACAAAAGGTCAGATTTGAATAACCAGGAACTCAGATTCTAAATTCAGGTTTCTTTTCTCTGTACCACACTGTCTTTTCTGATAATCAAGCATATTGCTCTACAGGAATCATTCTCAGAGTATAGTTTGTGGACCACTAGGGATTCCTGAGACTCTTTCATGGAGTTTACAAGATAAAAAATATTTTTGTTATTGATCTGTTATTGATCTTTTAAAATATTCTGCCCTTTTCCAACTACATATCTGCGTGAAGCTACACTTTCTCCTTATGCTTCAACCAAAACAATATACATCAATATATTGAAGGCAGAAGAAGATATGAGAGTTGAGCTGCTTTCTATGAAGCCATATACTAAAGAGGTTTGCAAAGATATGTCAAATAATGACACTTTTATCACTGAATATTTTTGCTTTTTAAAATGGTTATTTTTTTATAACAAAGTTCAAAGTAAAAAAAACAGGCTGAGAAAAATAAACAAACAACAAAAAAGAATTTGACCACAAAAAACTACTAGAGAGGACCAAGACACAAACTCAGAAGAAGACAACAATGTAAAAACAGTACAAGGAAAGCCTCAGAGTAAAAATGTCAGTGGATCCAAGCCCAATAAGAATTCCCAGAAGTTTAAAAAAGAGAGAGAGATGAGTAATAGAGGTAAAAATAGGGGGAAATGAGAGGGATGGAAGAAAATTACGAAAAGAGTATTAATAGCTTGGTAAAAGGAGCACAAAAATACTGAGGAAAATAAAACCTTTAAAAACAGAATTGGCAAGATGGTGGGTAGAAACCAAAAAGTTGTTTGAACTCTCCCCAGTTTCCCCAGAAACAACATTGAATCAAGCTTCTAAAAGAATTGTGGAGTGACAGAATCCAAAAAAAAGATGGAGTTAAACAAATTACCAGCCTGAGATAACTTAGAAGGACTTCAGGAAAGGTCTGTCTTACTTGCATAAAAGGGGAGTAGAACCTAGCACATACAGAGCCTGGGCACACCAGTGGGAGGCTCTCAACACAGATCAGTAAACAAGGTCCTGTGGTCCTGGATCAGCATGTCACTGGCACAGCAGGGCAGCTAGGAGGTCTCTAACCCCAGGACAGCAGGCAAACTGCCAGTCCCAGAGCCTGGGCCACAACAAGTGTGACTTGATTGGGACTTCCTAGTGTAGTGGGTAAGCCACCCATCCCAGAGGCCCTGGTGCAGAAAGCCAGTGAGCAGATTCCTGATTTGAGTACAAGAAGCTTAGGACCTTGTATTCCATGAGCAGAGCAAAAAAAGAGCCCTGACCATAGAAGACTACTAAAGTGATAGGGAAGATTAAAACAAAACTTATAAGAAGACAACAATGTCAAAATGCCTACATGGAAAGCCTCAAAGGGGAATATGGGTTGGTCTTAAGCCCAAAAAGTGCCCTTGAAAGACCTCAAAAAGGATTTTAAAAATCAAGTAAGAGAGGTAGAAGATAATTTGGGAAAAGAAATGAGAGTTATGCAAGAGAATTATGAAAAAAGAATCCCTAGCTTGGAAGAGGAAGTATAAAAATTGACTGAAGAAAACAGCTCCTTTAAAAGTAGAACTGGCCAAATGAAAAAGGCACAAAAGCTAATTGGAGGAAATAATTCCTTAGAAATTAGAATTGGAAAAGCTCTTACAATGGAGGGGAAGGTGGAGGGAGAGGTGAGAGGGAATGAGTAAACCTTACTCTCACTGGATTTGGCTTAGAGAGGGAATAACATGCACACTCAATTAGGCATGAAAATCTATCACCCTCTAGGGGAGTGGGAGAAAGGGAATAAGAAAGGGAGAATGATAGAAGGGAGGGCAAATGGGAGGAGGGGGTAATTATATAATGGGAGGTGGGATAGGATGGAGGGAAATAGAGTTAGTCTTTCACAACATGACTGTTAGGGAAGTGTTTTGCATGACTACACATGTATAACCTATATTGAATTGTTTGCCTTCTCAATTAGGGTGGGTGGGGAGGTAGGAAGGGAGAGAACTCAAAGTTTTAAAAAGAAATGTTAAAAATTATTTTTCCATGCAACTGGGAAATAAGATATACAGGCAATGGAGTATAGAAATCTTATCCTACAAGAAAATAGAAAAGAAAGGAAGAAGAAGAAGAAGAAGAAGAAGAAGAAGAAGAAGAAGAAGAAGAAGAAGAAGAAGAAGAAAGAAGAGAGGAGATATAAGGGAGGGTATATTGGTGGAAAGGATAACCAGAATGCATGCCATCTTGGGGCAGGAGGAGGACAGAGATGGTGAAAAAATTTGTAACTCAAAATCTTGTGGAAGTGAATGTTGAAAAGTCAAAATAAATTAATAAAAAGAAAAAAAGAAAAATTAGAATTGGGCAAGTAGAAGCTAATGACTCTACTAGACATCAAGAATCAGTCCAAGAAAATCAAAAGAATGGAAAAAATAGAAGAAAGTATAAAATACCTCACTGAAAAAACAACTGACCTGGAACATAGATCCAAGAGAGATCATTTAAGAATTATTGCACTATTGAAAGCCACAATCAAATAAAGAGGCTGGACAGCATCTTTCAAGAAATGATCAAGGAAATCTGTCCTGATATCCTAAAACTGGAATGTAACATAGTTACTGAAAGAATCCACCAATCACCTCCTGAAAGAGATGTCAAAATGGAAACTCCAAGGAATATTGTAAACAAATTCCAGAACTATCAGATCAAGAAGAAAATACTGCAAGCAGCCAGAAAGAAACAATTCAAATATCAAGGAGTCACAGTCAGGATTACACAGAACTTAGCAACTTCTATATTAAAGGACTGAAAAGTTTGGAATATGAAATTCCATAAGGCAAAGGAACTTAGATTATAGCCAAGAATCAACTACCCAGAAAAACTGAGCATAATCTTTCCAGGGGAACATTCAATGACATAGGGGACTTTCAAACTTTCCTGATGAAAAGATCAGAGCTGAACAGAAAATTTGATCCTGAAATACAAGATTCAAGAGAAGTGTAAAAAGATAAACAGGAAAGAAAAAAAACTACATGATATTCAATAAGGTTAGACTGTTTACATCTACCTGTGAAGATGATACTTGTAACTCTGAAGAACTGCATCTTTATTAGGGCAGTTAGAAAGAATACACTTATACAAAGGGTGTGGGTATAAGTTGACTTTGATGTGTTGATAAAAAATTAATTAGGGGGTGACAAAAAGGATTGTAGTGGGAGAAGAGGAAGAGGGAAGGCAGAATGGGATAAATTATATCATATGGAGAGACATGAAAGACTTATTACAGTAAAGGAAAAGAAGGGAGGGGGCATTGTTTGAACCTTATTCTCATCACTATTGGCTCAAAGATGGAATAACATACACTCAGTTGGGTAAAAAAAATCTGTCATCCTAAAATATAGGGAAGTAGAAGGGAAAGAGGAAAAGAAATGGGAAAGTGATAGAAGGCAGGGCAGATTGAAGGAGGCAGTGGTCAGAAACAAAATACCAGTTAGGAGGTACAAGGCGAAAAGGGAGAAAGAGAAAAGAATAAACAAGAGAAAAACAGGATGGGGGCAAATATATAGTAATCATAACTGTGACTGTGAATGAGATGAACTCTCCCATAAAATGGAAGTTGATAGCAGAGTGGATTAAAAACCAGAATCCTACAATATGTTGTTTACAAGAAACACGTTTGAAGCCTGGAGACATGCACAAAGTCAAGATAAAAGGCTGGAGCAGAATCTATTATGCTTTAGCTGAAATAAAAAAGCAGGGGTCGTAGTCCTTAAGACAAAGTAAAAGTAAAAATAGATCTAATTAAAAGGACAAGGAAGGAAATTACGTCTACTAAAAGTTACCATACACAATGAGGTAATATCAATACTAAACATATATGCATCAAATGATTTAGTATCCAAATTTTTAGAGAAGTTAAAGGAGTTACAGGAATAAACAGACAAAAAAACTATACTACTGGGCGACCTCCCCCTCCCCCTCTCAGAACTCAATAAATATGAACATAAAATAAACAAAAAAGAAGCTAAGGAGATGAATAGAATTTTAGAGAAGTTGGATATGATAGATGTCTGGAAAAAACTGAATGGGGATAAAAAGGAATATACCTTTCTCTCAGTGGTACACAGTAGATTGACATTGTATGAGGGCCTAAAAACCTCACAATCAAATGCAGGAAGGCAGTAGTACTAATTGAATCTTTTTCAGATAATGATGCAATAAAAATTACATGTAATAAAAGGCCATGGAAATAGAGATTAAAAATTAATTGGAAACTAAAAAATCTAATCCTAAAGAATAAGTGGGTCAAAGAACAAGTCATAGAAAAAAATCAATAATTTCCTCAAAGAGAATGACAATAATGAGGCAACATACCAAAAGTTATGGTGTATCACCAAAGTAGTACTAAGGAGAAGTATTATATTTGTAAATGCTTATACGAATAAAACTGAGGAAGAGCAGATCAGTGAATTGGGCATGCATTAATTACTAGAAAAAGGATAAATTTAAAACCCCTAAATAAACACCAAATTAGAAATTCTGAAAAGCAAAGGACAGATTAATAAAATTTAAAGTAATACAAGTATTGAACTAATAAATAAAACAAAGAGTCAGTTTTATTAGAAAAAAAGTCACAATCAAATAGACAAGCCTTTGGTTCATTTGATTAAAAAAAATAAAGAAGTAAACCAAATTACCAGCATCAAAAATGAAAAGGATGCATTCACTACCAATGAAGAAGAAATTAAAGCAATAATTAGGAACTATTTTGACCAAATGTATGCCAATAAATCTGATGATGTAAGTAAAATGGTCGAATATTTACAAAAACATAAATTTCACAGATTAACAGAAGAAGAAATAAAATATCTAACCACATTATTTTCATTTATTTATTTTTAGATTTCAACATTCATTTCCACAAAATTTTGAGTTCCAATTTTTCTCCTCACCTCTCCCCTCCCCCCACCCCATAACACCTTGCATTCTGACTACCTCTTCCTTCAATGTGCCCTCCCTTCTATCACACCTCACCCTTCCCTTATCCCCATCTTCTCTCTTTTCTTGTAGGACAAGATAAATTTCCATACCCCATTACTTGTATTTCTTATTTCCCAGTTATATGCAATAACAATTCTCAACATTGGTTTCTAATACTTTGAATTCTAACTTCTCTCCCTTCCTCTCTCCTCACCTATCCCCACTGAGAAGACAAGCAATTCAATACAGATTACATATGAGTCATTTTGCAAAAGACTTCCATAATAGTCATGTTCTATAAGACTAATTATACTTCCCTCCATTCTACTATGTCCCCCATTTATTGTACTCTGTCATTTGACCTTGTCTCTTCCCAAAAGTGTTAAATTCTAATTGCTCCCTTTTCCCATTTGCCCTTCTTTCTATCATCAAGTAACCCCACTTGTCCCCTTCTTCCCTACTTTCATGTAGTGTAAGCTAGATTTTCATACCAAATTTAGTGAGCATGTTATTCCCTCCTTAAACCATAAGTGAAGAGGGTAAGCTTCCCTTTTCCCCTCTCACCTCCTCCCTTATCTCCTCCATTGAAAAAGATTTTTCTTATTGCTTTTATGAGTGATAATTTGCCGCATTACCTTTCTCCCTTTCTCCTCCCAATATATTCCTTTCTCACCCCTTAATTTTTTTTATAGATATCATCCCTTCTGATTTAAAGCAATCTGTGTTCACTGTGTGTGTGTGTGTGTGTGTGTATAATCCCTCCACCTACTCAAATTCTGAGAAAAGTCTCAAGAGTTAAAAATATTTTCTTTCCATGTAGGAATATAAACAGTTCAGCTTTAGAAAGTCCTTTCTGATTTCTCTTTCCTGTTTACCTTTTCATACTTCTCTTGATTCTTGTGTTTGAAAGTCAAATTTTCTCTTCAGTTCTGGTCTTTTCATCAAGAACGCTTGAAAGTCCTCTATATTATTGAATGGCCATTTTCCCCCTGAAGTATTATACTCAGTTTTGCTGGGTAGGTGATTCTTGGTTTTAATCCCAGTTCCTTTGACTTCTGGAATATCCTATTCCAAGCTCTTTGATCCCTTAATGTAGAAGCTGCCAGATTCTCTGTTATCCTGATTGTATTTCCACAATACTTGAATTGGTTCTTTCTAGCTGCTTGCAATATTTTCTCCTTGACCTGAGAACTCTGAAATTTGGCCACAATATTCCTAGGAGTTTCTCTTTTTGGGTTTATCTTAGGAGGTGATCAGTGAATTCTTTCAATATTTATTTTGCCCTCTGGTTCTAGAATATCAGGGCAGTTTTCCTTGATAATTTCATGAAAGAAAATGTCTAGGCTCTTTTTCCGACCATGGCTTTCAGGTAGTCCCATAATTTTTAAATTGTCTATCCTGCATCTGTTATCCAGGTCAGTTGTTTTCCCAAAGAGATATTTCACATTAGCTTCTATTTTTTAGTTTTGTTTTGTAATTTCTTGGTTTATCATAAAGTCATTAACTTCCCTCAGCTCCACTCTCATTTTTAAAGAACTATTTTGTTCAATGAGCTTTTGAACCTCCTTTTCCAATTGACTAATTCTACTTTTTAAAGTCTTCTTCTCCTCATTGGCTTTTTGGACCTCTTTTTCCAAGTGAGTTAGCCTATTTTTAAAGGTGTTATTCTCTTCACTATTTTTTTGGGTCTCCTTTAGCAAGCTATTGATTTGCTTTTCAAGCTCTTCCATGGCCTGAGCCCATTGCATATTCATTTTGGAGGTACTGGATGCAGAAGCCTCAACTTCCTCTGACAGCATGCATTGTTCTTCCTCATCTGAAAGGATGGAAGGAAATACCTGTTCACCATAGAAGAAAGTAACCTTCTATGGTCTTATTTTTTTCCTTTTTTGGGGTATTTTCCCAGCCAGTTACTTGACTTCTGAATCCTTTGTCAAGAGGAGGGTTCCAGTGCTCCTCCTCCCCCCAGGACAGTTCTCAGGGCTGAGATTCAGATCTTCTGCTCAATTCCTCCAGGGGCTTTAAGCAGGGGTGGGGCCACCACTCAGAGCTGAGGTTCAGATCAGCTGCTCAATTCCTCCAGTGTTTTTAGGTGGGGGCAGGGCCTCCACTCAGGTCTGAGGTTCAGCTCAGCTGCTCAGTTCCCCTAGGGGCTTTAGGCCAAGTGCTTCACAAATGGACACCCACTGCTGAAGCCACAATTGCTGGTGCTGCTACCACTGCCTGGAGCCAGTGCTGGGGAGGACCCTGCTCCCCTCCTGTTCAGCCAGGAAAATCCTCTTACTGACCTTTAAAGCTTTCTTTGGCACTTGTGGGTAGAGGAATCTGAGACCCTCTGTGCTGGGGATTCTGCCCCAGAGGCCTGTTCAGGTCCTGTTCCTCCTGGTGTTGCGTAGCCAGGGCTGGGTTCTGCTCCACTTAGCATCTCATGGGATAGACCTTTCCTGTCGACCTTCCAGGTTACCTTTGACTGGAAATCTCTTTCACTCTGTCGTTCTGTGGCTTCTGCTGCTCTAGAGTTTGTTGAGAGTCATTTTTTACAGGTATTTTATGTGCTGTGGGGGAAGAGCTAGAGTACATGCATCTTCCTACTCCACCATTTTGGCTCCACCCCCTAATCACATTTTAGAAAAAGAAATTGAACAAACCATCAATGAGCTCCCTAAGATAAAATCTACAGGGCTAGATGTATTTACAAATCAATTCTACCAAACATTTAAAGAATAATTAATTCCAAATACTATATAAATTATTTGGAAAAACAGGCAAAGGAATCCTACAAAATTCCTTTAATGACACAAATATGGTGCTGATACCCAAAATAGGAAGAGCCAAAACAAAGAAAGAAATTATAGACCAATTTTCCTAATAAATATTGAGGCAAAAGTTTTAAATAAGATACCAGCAAAGAGATTACAACAATTTATCATGAGGATAATACATTATGACCAGGTGGGATTTATATCAGGAATGCAAAACTGGTTCAATATTAAGAAAATTATTAACATAATTGACAATATCAATAACAAAATCAATAGAAATCATATGATTGTCTCTATAGATGCAGAAAAAATTTGACAAAATACAACAATCATTCCTATTAAAACACTAGATAACATAGGAATAAATGGAGCTTTCCTTAAAATGATAAGTAGGATTCATCTATAACCATCATCAAACATTATCTGAAATGGTAATAAGCTAAAAGCCTTCCCAGTAACATCAGAGATGAAACAAGGATGCTCACTATCACCAATACTATTTCAAATTGTAGTAGAAATGTTAGCTTTAGCAATAAGAGAAGAAAAAGAAATGGAAGGAATTAGAATAGGCAGTGAGGAAACAAAACTATTTCTCTTTGCAGATGGAATGATGTACTTAGAAAACACTAGAGAATCAATTAAAATACTACTTAAATAATTAGCAACTTTAGCTAAATTGCAAGATATAAAATAAACCTCATATAAATCATCAGCATTTCTATGTATTACCAACCAAGTCCAGCAACAAGAGGTAGACAGAGAAATTCCATGTAAAATAATGGCAGACAATATAAAACATGTGGGAATCTTCTTACTAAAGCAAACCTAGGAACTATATGAACACAACTACAAAACACTTTTCATACAAATAAAGTCAGATCTAAACATTTGGAAAAATATCTGTCAATTGCTCATGGATAGGCCGAGCTAATATAATAAAAATGACAATTTTAGGTAAATTATTATACTTATTTAGTGCTGTACTAATCAAATTACTAAAATTATTTTATAGGGCTAGAAAAAATAATGACAAAATTCCTCTAGAAGAACAAAAGGTCCAGAATATAAAAGGAATTAATTGAAAAATCACAAAGGAAGGTGGCCTACCCGTACCAGATAGAAAACTATATTATAAAGCTGCAATCATCAAAACTGTTTTGTACTGGCTAAGAAACAGAGTGATCAATCAGTGGAATAGGTAAGTACACAAGATACAATAGTAATTGACTATAGTAATTTAATGTTTGATAAATCTAAAGGCTCTAGTTTTGTGGTAAGAACTCACTATTTGACAAAAACTGTTGGGAAAACTGGGAAATAACATGGCAGAAACTAGGTATAGACAAACATCTCACATCATATACCAAGATAAGGCCAAAATGAGTGCATGATTTAGACATAAAGAGTGATATCGTAAGCAAATTAATAGTGCAAGGAATAGTTTATCTGGCAGAGCTATGGAGATGGGAAGAATTTATGACCAAACAAGAAATGGAGAGCACTATGAAATACAAAATAGATAATTTTGATTATATTAAAATAAATTAAATATTAAAAAATTAGTTTTGTTCAAACAAAGCCAATGCAACCATGATTAAAAGGAAAGCAAAAAGGCTGGGAAACAATTTTTACAGCTAGTATTTCTGACAAAGGCCTCATTTCTCAAATATATAGAGAACTGAGTCAAATTTATAAGGATATGGTCATTCCCCAATGGATAAATGGTCAAAGGATATGAACAGGCCATTTTCAGAGTAAGAAATTAAAGCTATCTATGCCCTAGCTCACTATTGATTAGAAAAATGCATAATGACTTTGAGATCCCACATTACACCTATTGGATTAGCTAATATGACAGAAAAAGAAAATGACAAATGTTAGAGATGTGGGAAAATTAGAACACCAATGCATTGTTGGTGGGTTTGTGAACTGATTCAGACTGATTGAAATATTCTGGAGAGTAATTTGGAACTATGTCCAAAGGGTTAAAAAACTATGCATACCCTTTGATCCAGCAATAACATTACTAGGTCTGTATACTAAAGATATCATAAAAAAAGAGAAAGGACCCACATGTACAAAAAGATAGCACCTCTTTTTGTGGTGGCTAAGAATTAGAAATTGAGGGGCTGCCCATCAATTAGGGAATGGCTAAACAAGATGTGGTATAGGAATTTAATGGAATATTATTGTGCTATAAGAAATAATGAGTAGGCAGATTTCACAAAAACCTGGAAAGACTTACATGATACTGAGTGAAATGAGCAGAACCAGAACATTGTACACAGTAATAGCAACATTGTACAATGATCAACTATGATTGACTTAGTTCTTTTCAGGCACAATGATCCAAGATAATTCCAAAAGATTCATGATAGAAAATGCTATCCACATCCACAGAAAGAACTATGAAGTCTGAATGCAGATTGAAGCATACTATTTTTACATTGTGTTTGTTTGGGGTTTTTTGTTTTTCATGGCTTTTCTTCTTTGTTCTGTTTCTTCTTTCACAACATGACTAATATGGAAATATATTTACATGGTTGCACATGTATAACCTATATCAGATTGCTTGCCATCTTGGGGAGAGAGGATAGAAGGGATAGAGGGAGGAAACTCAAAGTCTTATAAGAAAATGAATATTGAAAACTATCTGTACATGTAATTGGAAAAAATAAAATGCTATTTACAAAATAAATAAACAAACCAGAATTTAAATGGTAAGAGAGGCACAAAAACCCACTGAAGAAAAACTCCCTAAAAAGCAAAATTGGTCAAATAGAAAAGGAGATATAAAAATTCACTGAAGAAAGTAATTCCTTAAAAATGAGAATTGGGCAAGTGAAAGATAATGACTCTACAAGATACAAAGAAATGATAAGACAAAATCAAAAGAATTGGAAAAAATAGAGGGAAATTTGAAGTATTTCACTGGAAAAACTTGGAAAAATAGATTGAGGAGAGATAATTTAAGAATTCTTTGACTATCTGGAAGCCATGATAAATAAAAGAACCTAGACATTATATTTCAAGAAGTCACAAAGGAAAACTATTTAGATATATTAGATCTAAAGTGTAAAATAGACATTCAAATAAACCACCAATAACTTCCTGAAATATATCCCCCCCAACCTCCTAGGAATATTATAGCCAAATTTCAGAGCTCCCAGGTCAAGGAAAATATATTAAAAGCTGCCAGAAAGAAACAATTCAAATACCATGGAGTCACAGTGAATATCACATACGACTTAGCAGCTTTCATGTTAAAGGAGTCAAAGGCTTAGAATATGATATTTTGGAAAGCAAGGAAGGGGCCTAGAATTACAATCAAGAATAACCTACCTCATAAAACTGACTATAATCCTTCAGGGGATAAATGGATATTTAATAAAACAGTGGACTTTCAAGGATGAAAAGATCAGAGCTTGACATTCAAACACAAGATGTAAGAGAAACATAAAAAGGTAAACATGGAAGAGAAATCATAAGAAACTCAATAAGATTAAACTGTTTACATTCATATGCGGGAACTGCTAAGAACTTTATCATTATTGAGACAGTTAGAAGGATCCTACATAGAAAGTAGGTGATAGAACTGATCAGAACCCAGAATTCAACAGTATATCATTTATAAGAAATACACTTGAAACAGAAAGACATATACGGAGTTAAAATAAAGTGCTAGAGCAGAATCTATTGTGCTTCTGATGGAGTAAAAAAAGCAGGGGTAGCAATCATGACCTTAGACAAAGCAAAGGCAAAAATAGATCTAATTAGAAGAGATAAGCAGGAAAGGCATATTTTGCCTAAAAAGGTGCCATAGACAATGAAATAATTTCCAAAAATTTTACATGAAGTTTTTCTGAAAGACTAATAATGAAAAAGATGCTATCCTCTGGAGAGAAAACTGATAAACTATATGTTAAAGTATAATTTTCTTGCTTCCCTTTTATGGCCTTTTTTGTGACATAGCTAATATGGAAATACATCTTGCATTATTTCACACATATGACATCATTTTGTATGCCTTCTCAGTGGGTAGGAGAGGGTTGGGAAAGGAAAAGATTTGTAACTCAAAATTTAAAAACAAAAAAACTGTTAAAATGAATAATGTTAACATAAAATATTAAATATGATAACCTTTCCAGTGACCAAGTGGACACACTACAAGAAGTCATGACATTTGTGTCATAAATGAAACTAGAAGACCACAGGTAGTATCAACTAAGGGGAAGGATGGTTCATGGGTTTTTCTTTGACAGGTAAATATTGGAGTTTGCAGAGTTATTCTTATCAGATGTTCAAAGGCAAAAAGTAATATCTTGTGGAATATTTGTTAATCTTATAGAACTCACAAAGTGTACTTACAAAAAGATCTCCATTGAGATGTTTGAAGTTTATGCATCAGTATCTTTTGCAGACAATGAAAATGTAGAGAAATTCTTTCAAAAAGATTATCCAAATTAAGTCAACATATACTTTAGTATTTGGTTGTTTCAATAAAAAGGTGTACATTTGTCAGAACAATAAAAAATACATTGGCAATTGTAACTCAGAAATAAAAAATGAGAGTAGATCAAATGTTTATAGATCTTCACAGCTATATATCATGAATACTATCTGTATATAATCAGTTCACCTACATCAGTTAGCAAAATATTAAAAATCAATATGAAATTAGAATACAATTAAATAAGAAGATAAGTCATACAATTAGCTAACTCCAAATCCTACTTAACCAAGCTATTGAGATTGGTTTTTGCAATGGGAAGCTGATTAAGAAATAGATGTTTACATGGGCCACGATCATTTCCTAAAGAAGTTTAACAAATATAAATCAATAAACACAATGAGGAGATCAAAAAAAAGAGCCTAAAATTTGATATAGAAAGCAACACTTTATGTCCTTGACAAGCATAGTTTAGTTTAGAATATAAACTCACACCTAAGATTTTATGGGAAAGGATGATAGAAGATCATGGATAGTGTCCTCTCATAAAATATTGAGAATCAGTGAAGGGAAAAACAAATGGATAAACAACCTAGCAAGAGACCCAACTACCCTATGTCATCCTAAGGATGAACTTGGAAGATGAGCAAAAAGAAAAAATGAAAAAGATATGTCTAGATTTCTATAACAACTGATTTTCTATCAATGACAAGGGAGACAAAACAAACAGGTTCTATTGTCATAGTTGTTGGGAATTACTTTTAAGCTTGATTTAGCTAGATTTTTTCCCCCCAATTTGCCTCAATTATCATAACTTTATACTTTTGATCATAGTTTTTTTCAGGAAATGTGGCAGAATTAATCATTTTGAAAATAAAATTCTGATAAAACATTTCAAGGGTAAGAACCAAATTAATATCTTTAAAATAATCAATATCCAGATTAATTTTTTTCTGAACATTTATATTGGGGATGGTGAATACTGCCTAAAAACACATTATACCTTCTTCCTTATAATTTTGATTCTCCACTACTCTAATTTTTTGTCTTGCCATGACCTTTAAGGTTCATTTAGTTCTAAATCTATGATTCTATGAATAAAAATGAAGGAAACAGATTTTATTTTAAAGGCTACTCTCCAAATTGCAGAGAAGGTACTTATTTTCATGGGTAGAGGAAGTGCCACTTCCCTTCCCTGGGAGATTCCTAAACTGATGAAATTACAGATCGAGTGAAACAGTAAATCAATAAACTAAAAATGTTTTAGTATGTGTTTTTAAATTCATTTTTAATCATCTATTCTAAGGCCCCATGAGTAAAGCTACATTATTTCAGCTCCGGATGCCAGAAAAATAAAAATGAGGCAGGGAGAAGGTACAAGTTGTCAGTTTTGCAGAATTCCTGAGGACACTATGTAAAGGCAGCAGACAGAAGGCAAAACTATCTTTTTTACATTGGTCCGTGTCATCTGTTGCAGTTAGGTGGTGCAGTGGATAGATTGATGGCTTTGGACTCAAAAAGACAAATTCAAATCCAGCCTCTGCCACTTACTAACTGTGTGACCCTGGGCAAGTCACTTAAACTCTGTTTGCTGGTTTCCTGAACTACAAAATGGGGATAATAATAGCACCTAGCTCCCAGAGGTATTGTGAGAATCAAATGAGGTAATATTGGCAAAGTGCCTAGCATAGTGCCTGGCAGAGAGCTGACACTATATAAATGTTTATTCCCTCCTTCCCCTCCCAAAGGAGTGTGATGGGTTGCGTTCATCTTCTGTTCTACACTCTCTACAATGCAGATCATGTGGATTATTATCCTAAGAACACTTATGAACAAATTTTTACTTTGTTTTGTTTTTTCCTTCTCATTGAGTTATTTGGTCACCAAAGTCAATTGCTAATCTGACCCCAGAAAAAATTGTGGAGTTGTGCCTGTACGTTATTCTCCCTTTGTTAATTGTCTTCTGAAATTTTAGAGGTATTAAAACAAAAGGGGGAGAGTTAGAGCAAAGAGGCAAATTACTAGACTACAACTGACTTCTCAATGCCCAATAAGGTCCCAACTTTTGCACTGCTTTCCTTTATGGTGGTTAGGGATAAGTTCATTATGATTTACAATTTATCAGTGTTAACTGAAACATCATCTTTATTGTGATAGAGTTCAATTTGTTTCACTCCAAAGCTTAGTAAAGAAATTTTTTAATGAAAAATTTAAAGACCAGGACTAACTAGAAATAACCCTTTAGAAACTGGGGAGAAAATATTGAGATGAAATAGTCCAACACATTCACTTTGCAGATGAGCAAACTGAGGTCTAAGAGATAAAAATAATTTCCCTAGGATCAGGCTGCTTAAAAAGCAGTGGCAAAGACCAGCTCAGGACATTGGACCCCAGATTCAAATCCTGGTACTGCTTAGTCTTGGTAAGCTCAATACCTACCATAGTGCCTGGCACATAGTAGGTACTTAATAAGTACTAGTTGATTACACAGGAAAAGCTGAAAACTGCCTTTTCAAACAAAAGATTGTGAAGATGCAAGTTTTCCTTCTTTTAGATCAAGGTCCCTTAGTGAAGTAGCGTAAAATAATTGGTTCAGCTTCCCTGGAGTCACTAAAATATCAATAAACTGAGTTAAGCTCCCTCTAGACATCTATGCAAAACAAACAAGAAGTTTACTTAACGAAAGCACAACTACTTCCCCTATTAGTTTTGATCAATTGCTTTGTGGTCACTTTCATTAGACTGTCTAATTTGAACCACAATTAGATTTTATCCTTTTTAACAGATAAAGCAGATTCCCCAGCCATTAATTAAAGAGTCTGAGTAAAGGTGGTTACAAGATGGATGTTATATCCCCTCTACTGATGACCCAACTCAGCAAAATAGAACACTTTTGTTTTGAGAAGCAAATACTGTATCACTAATTGAATGAAAACTTTGGCTTCTATATGAAGCTGGTGGGAGGTGTACACACACACACACACACACACACACACACACTCACAAACTATTTCAGGTGTACTAAGGTAGCATTTGCTATTTTGGGACTCCCAGAAAAAGAAAGTATGCATGTGAATAAAATATATTAATTAAAGCAAATTCTTTGTAATAATATTTCAAAGAGATCTTTAATGCTATCCATTTTAGCACTAGAGGCAGGTAGGTAGCACAGTAGATATAATGCAGGACTTGGCATTAAGAAATGCTGAGTTTAAATCTTGCCTCAGAGACTTACTAGCTGCAGGACCTTAGGCAAGTTGATTGACCTCTTAGCTTTAGTTCCTGATCTATAAAAGGAGAATAATAATAGCATCTTCCTTGCAGAGTTATAGTGAAACTCAAATAAGATAATTATGTAAAGTACTTTGTAAACATATAAATGTCATCGTCGTCATCATCAATCATCATCAGTCATCATCATCACCATTATCATCCTATGTGACTCTTATCCTGTTCATGTCCTTCCATAAATCTTCCACAAGAAGTTTAACCACTATGCCAGGGGCCTTCCTCTTCATTTCTTAATATTATGTACATAGCAGTAGAGTATTCTACCTGTCTATTAACTATCATTGGCTCTCACATGATCCTGAGATCATCTCACCTTCTTTTCTGATCACTTACCACTGAAGACATCTTTTTTGCCACTTCTCTAACACCATCCTTGATTAGAAATGTGTTATGTCTTATTTGCAACCCATCATGCTTCCTTCACTTGTTCCTTTGGGTGGCCTCAACTTAAGAGTCTTTGGTATTCCATGTCTCATCCTTTAGAGTCTATAGTATTCCATATCTCATCACTATAGAGCATCACCAAGAGAATATTAATGTTAAACAAATATGGTTCTTTGTTTCACAGAGATCTTGGGAGTCATTAAAAGCACAGCACAACTTCCCAAAGGCAATCCAGCCCCATCTCTGTCTCCTGCTCAATTCTAGGCCCAGATAACTCTCTCCACAATATTTGTCCAAGGTGGACGTACTGTTAAATTCATCTTATGAGTTATCCACTCAACCGCATCTTACATTCTAGACAGTAGACACTCTTCATTCAATTGACTTTTCTTATGGAAAAATAGGCTAAATTATTTTAAGTGCTTATGGATCTGATTTTAGGAGACTCTCAGTCCTCTAGGGATTAACTCAATTAACAGAATGATATCTACAAAGAGAAGTGTCTAGAGGACCTCACCATTTATAAAGAATTCCTCTCCCATTTGGTTTATGTACTAGATATTCTGCATGGTAGCAGTGAACTCCTCTAGCCAGCACATCTCCTTATTAGTGGTAATAATCAAAGGAGCATCAGTTATCTCTGCTGTTCTATCTTGTAAGGAATCTTGGATGAACTTGCTACATGTAGGGCAGACTTTTAGTTGAAGGAGAACCTTTATGTCAGTAGCTTTCTGTATTGTGTCAAGTACTTTTAATAGTCATAAAAATAATCATTCTATTAATATTTATATGAATTATATATATATGCATACACATATACATCTGTGCATACACACATATAAAGCAGCTAGGTAGCTCAGTGAATACAGCACTGGGCCTGGAGTTAGGAGAACTGGAGTTCAAATATAGCCTCAGACACTTACTAGTTGTGTGACCCTGGGAAAGTCACTTAACCTTGTTTGCCTTAATCCGCTAAAGAAGAAAATGACAAACCACTCTACAATCTTTGCCAAGAAAACCTTATAGATAATAATGGTGTGCCGTAAATGGTTCATGGGATCACAAAGTTGGACATGACTGAATGACTGAACAACTATAACACATGCGTACATGGTACATATATATATATATATATATATATATATACATACATACATATATAGATAGCTAGATATACATATATACACATCCATACATATAAATATACATATTTATGTAAAATGCTTGCAAATTGTCAGTGAGGTAATATGCCATAGAGGGATGACCCTTAAAGTCACAATGACCTAGTTTAAATCCTGGATCTGACACACATTAAGTATATGGCCATGAGCAAACTGCTTAACCTTTCAGAGTTTCAGACAACTCTTTTTTAAAAATAGTTTTATTTATTTATTTTTAGATTTCAACATTCATTTCCACAAAATTTTGAATTCCAATTTATCTCCTCACCTTTCCCCTCCCCCCACCCCATAACAACTTGCATTTTGATTGCCCCTTCCCTCAACATACCCTCCCTTCCCTTATCCCCATCTTCTCTCTTTTCTTGTAGGACAAGATAAATTTCCATACCCCATTACCTGTTTCTTATTTCCCAGTTACGTGCAATAACAATTCGCAACATTTGTATCTACTACTTTGAATTCCAACTTCTCTCCCTTCCTCCCTCCTCACCCATTCCCACTGAGAAGGCAAGCAATTTAATACAGGTTATATATGTATTGTTTTGCAAAAGACATCCATAATAGTTATGTTGTATAAGACTAACTATATTTCCCTCCATCCTACCCTGCCCCCCTTTTTTCTATTGTCTCATTTGACCTTGCTCCTTCCCAAAAGTGTTAACTTCTAGTTACTACCTTCTCCCATTTGCCCTCCCTTCTATCATCACCCTCACCCCACTTGTCCCCTTCTCCCCTACTTTCCTGTAGTGTAAGACAGATTTTCATACCAAATTGAGTGAGCATGTTATTTCCTCCTTAAGCCATATGTGAAGAGAGTAAGCTTCACTTTTCCCCTCTCACCTCTCCCCTTTTCTCCTCCATTGAAAAAGATTTTTCTTTATCTCTTTTATGAGTGATAGTCTGCCCCATTCTATTTCTCCCTTTCTCCCAATATTTTCCACTCTCACCTCTTAATTTTACTTTATTTTTTTATAGATATCATGCCTTCTGATTCAACTCAACCTGTGCTCTCTGTCTATATGTGTGTGTATGTGTATACATATGTATGTATGTATACAATCCCTCCACCTACCCAAATACTAAGAAAAGTCTCAAGAGTTACAAATATTTATCTTTCCATGTAGGAATGCAAACAGTTTGGCTTGAGAAAGTCCTTTATGATTTCTCTTTCCTGTTTATATTTTCATGCTTCTCATGATTTTTGTGTTTGAAAATCAAATTTTCTCTTCAGTTCTGGTCTTTTCATCAAGAATGCTTGAAAGTCCTCTACATCATTGAATTACCATTTTTCCCCCTTGAAGTATTATAGTCAGTTTTACTGGGTAGGTGATTCTTGGTTTTAATCCCAGTTCCTTTGACCTTTGGAATATCCTGTTCCAAGCCCTTCTATACCTTAATGTAGAAGCTGCCAGATCCTATGTTATCCTGATTGTATTTCCAAAATACTTGAATTATTTCTTTCTAGCTGCTTGCAATATTTTTTCCTTGACCTGGGAACTCTGAAATTTGGCCACAATATTCCTAGGAGTTTCTCTTTTTGGGTTTATCTTAGGAGGTGGTCAGTGAATTCTTTCAATATTTATTTTGCCCTCTGGTTCTAGAATATTAGGGCAGTTTTCCTTGATAATTTCATGAAAGAAAAGGTCTAGGCTCTTTTTTTGATCATGGCTTTCAGGTAGTCCTGTAATTTTTAAATTTTCTCCCCTGGATCTATTTTCCAGGCCAGTTGTTAGGAGCCCAATGGCAACTTATTGCTCTCTTGTTCTCATGGCCTGTGGCTCAGGGTGCTGACTCAGCTGCAAAGAAATGCAGACTGAGTGAGGGGTCAGTGTAATTAGTGTATTATTCATTATTAATCCGGATCTCAAATTAAACAAACCAGCACAAACTGTATACAAAGCAACGGACTTGGTCTTTTTTGTTATGAAGGGAGGAAATAAAAGACCACCACCTGGTTAAAACATAGCCAGATATGTGTATGCATACATACGCATATACACACACATATATATGTACGCATATACATACAAATATTTATGTATGTATATATACATACAAATATATGTATGTATATGCATACATATATATGTGTGTGTATGTTTGTGTATACTCATTTCCAAAAGATGGTCCACATTTTTATGGATTTGCTTTCTCTATGGTTAGAAAATCCCTGACAGGACTATGAATGAGACATTGATTTACTAAGGTATATAGAACTATAAGTAAAGACATTAAGGATCAAGTTGTTTGCTTTGAGAGGTGTAGTATGGGGAACTAGATTTGCAGTAAGAAAGGCCTGAGTTTTAATCCCACCTCAAACATATACTGTGTGACCCTGGGAAAATTGCTTAACCTTTCTTAGTCTCAGTTTCCTCATTAATAAGATAAGGGTGATAGTCTTAACACTCTTTAGAATTCCTTCCAGCTCTAAAACTACAACCCTATGATTCTACTCTTGGTGGGGATTTTTGGTTGAAGGACTGATGTCACAGAGGAGACAAGAAAGACAGTTCATGTATCACAAAGATTACCACACTGGTTTTTAGGGGGCAGTGTGGAATAAAGGATGGAGGTCCAGCTTTAGAGTCAGGAAGACCTAAAAGTTCAGGTCCTGACTGACATATACCAGCTGTGGAACTACTTCAGTTCTCAGTTCACCCTCAATTTCCCTAAGACATTAAGTTACAGACAGGTTACCTGTTTACATTGATGGAGAGGTTCCACAGGTAGAACAGTCTCTGACCTCAAGAAACTTTCATTCTGTTAGGAGAAACAACACAAACACACACACAGAAACACACAGAATTAACACTTCTTTTTCCAGTATCTGGAATCAACGATTATGTTTTTCTTGTTGAACTAATATCTTTTTAATACGAAAAAATGAACTTTGGGAAAGGACAACAATAAGAACTCTTTCTTTGCCTCAGATTTTCATTTTTTGTACTTCTGAAGGCAATTGCACAATTTCAAATAAAGAAGAATGAAATGGGAAAATCTTGCGCTTGGGTTTTATTTTGTTTTATTAGTCTTTTAGCAACTGAGACGGAGAAAAAAATAATCCTTGATACCCTCTATCCTCTAAAATCACAATAATGAAAAACCCATCTTCATTCATTCTTCCAAATGTGCAAAGTTCCCACAAAGAAGAAATCAGACCTATATTTTATTTAATCTTACCTCTTGTGAAAGCAAGGTAGACAAGAGAAATCAATACTTTTAAATTCCTAAAAGTATATGATCAATGTCTCTCCAAATTAATAGTCTACCAGGCTGATGCGTTATAGAGGACTCTACTCTTCACAGTGCAGTTAAATGGCCTCTTGTGCCAAAACAGAATCATTTTCCCCCATTGTCTTCTGTGTAGATGTATCACGAGATGACTGAAGAGCAACTTCTTCAGTTTTTCTACATACAGCTTTTGCTGAAAGTCTTCCCCGCAAACTACTCTTTGGTTTAGGTCTTCAAAATATAGAAGAAAGAAATCTGTGAATCAGGATGCTGTTGTGGCTATCAGATTGGCCTCAGATTCAATAAATCAACAAATTCAACAATTGGGTTCAGATCCCATTTCTTCCATTCATAGCTATGCGACCTTTGGCAAATCTCTTAGCCTCTCAGTGCCCCAGGAAACTGTCTAAGGCTTTGAGTTACGAACAGTTGCTGATCTGCCTCGAGAGAGGAGAATTTCATTATTGGGAGTTCTTTATATCAATGAAATTACAAAGTAAGATTTTTATATAGTCCCATGATTTTTTGACATAGGGAACTTCAAGGCTACTTGGGGGAAAACTACTTCCATGGGTGTAGATCATAAGTTCACATATAACTTAGAATCTTAGAAAGTTGCCTGGGGCACTGAAAAGTTAAATGAGTTGCTCAGGCTCACACAGCTTATCAGAGGTAGAACTTGAACCCAGGCCTCCTTGATTCTTAAATCAGCAATCTGTTTATCAGGACTGCCTTTAGAAAACTTCAAGTTCTTTTACTGATCTCAACTTTTCCCCAAAACAAAGGCCCATACTTTTAATACTAATGTTCTTCTAGTGATATAGAATGGCTAAAGTGAAAGAATACTGCAGTCTCTAAGGAAATGAAGTTGAAGAGCAACCAAGAGGCACAGAGAAGCACATGGGGAATATGAGCAAGTTGCAACAGGTCACAAGCAAGGAATTAGGAAGAAGCAGTGAAAAGCATAATTTCAAAGAAATGTACATTTGAAAAATTCCAGAAAAAGTTTTTCACAAACAACCAATGCAGCTAAAGTTAGAAGGAAAGTTGGCAACTGGAGAAAAAATGTTTGCAATGAGTTCCTGCGATAAAGATTTTATTTCCAGCATATGTAAGAAGCAGATTTGAATTTATAAGAATAAGAAACATTCTGACATTGACAAATGACCAAAGGATATGTGCAGATAGTTTTCAGTTACAATCAATAGACATATGAAATCAACCAAATCTTTAATAATGAGAAAAAATGACAATTAAAGCAATCCAGTTTCCTCTCACATCCATTAGATTGGCAAAGTTAAGGAAAAAAAACAAAAAATGACAATTGTTGGAAGGGCTCTGGGAAACTTGTGCACTGCACTGTTGATGGAGCTGTGAATTAGTCCAGACATTCTGGAAAGCAATTTGCCTGGAAATTATTCAAAAGTTACTAAATTGTGTATATTTTTTGACCCCTATAATACCACTACTAAGTCTGTACTCTCAAAAAATAAAAAAAAGGATCTTCAAAGAGGAAAAGAACCCATTTGTGCAAGACATTTATAATATCTCTTTTTGTGGTATAAAGAACTGGAAAGTCCGAGATTGTGGATTAGAGGCTGACACCCAGCTGAATTCTCCTAATATTATTCTCAAACAACATTAAAATAACATCTGAAATCAAATTTAGGAGTAACAGAGCCAATAAAAGATTGGGGTGAGACATTTTTCTAGCCTAAAAAATCTTAAGAGGTGAGCAGGAAAATTCTGTAGCACTGGGGTAGAGGTCTATGTAGAACCCACCCTGGTTGAGGCAGTAATAGTAGCCACAGCAGCAGCTTCAGAAGCTCTCAGACAGGAGACAGTAAGGGCATCAGACAACTGGTCAGAAAGAGATTACAGAGTTTCCTTTGCTGACTCTTGGTACATCTGGCACTGATTGGCAACTCTCTTTCCTGTATGCAGTTCTGGGTCACAATTCCAGGGCACAGGGGAGCACTGGGGGTCTGTTACACAAGGGAGCAAGGCTCTGGTCAGTGAAGAAAATCATGCTTTAAAAATTATAATCAGGCAAGTAGAAGCTAATGACTGTATGAGACACCAAGAAACAATAAAACAAAGTCAAAAGAATGAAAAAAATAGAAGAAAATATGAAATATTTCATTGAAAAAACAAATGATCTTGAAAGTAGATCAAGGAGTAACAGTTTAAGAATGACTGGACTGCTTGAAAATCACAGTCAAAGAAAGAGCCTAGATATCATATTTCAGGATATCACAAAGGAAAACTGTCCTGGTATCTTAGATCTAGAGGGAAAATCAGCTTTGAAAGAATTTACTGATCACCTCTTGAAAGATCCCAAAATGAAAACTCCACTATAAAGATAAACAACTTTGAGAGACTTAAGAATTCTGATCAACAAAATTAGCAAGCAGTATTTCAGATGATGAAGTATATTACCCACATCCTAAGAGAGAGGTGATGGACTAAAAGTCCATTAAGACTTTTTTATTTTTTTTGGATATGGCCATTGCAAGAATTTGCTTTCTTCTACTGTGCATAGTTATAGCAACGTTTTCTTGTTGTGACTGTTGTTGTCATGGTTGTTCTTTGTTTACTTGTTTTTTTTCAATGGGGAGGGAGAAACAAGAGTTTTTTTGTTAGTTAAAAAACTATAAAAGACAATTTTTTTTTAAAGAAATAAAAAGAATCTGGGTTGATCATATGGTGAGATGAGAAACAGATAGAAAATGTATTAAGTGTTTCCTCTTGTCAGGCATTGTGCAAAAGGTGACAAAAATACAAAAAGTAGACAGTCTCTGTCTATCCTCTAGGAGGTTACATTCTTATAGAGTAAGATAACAAGAGGAAAACTGGAAAGGAGGAAGAGAACCACATCGGAGGAAAGAGCTGGGAAGTGACTGAAAGGTCTGGTTCCCAGAAAGATAAGACAAAAGCTTGCCTTTCAGAACTGTGGGACTCAGGGATTGAGCCCAAATTTTCAGTAGGCAAGTAGTGAGGATGATGGCTACTGAGCAGATGGCATGGCGAACAGAGTACTCGTTGGTGACTATTTGGTATCCTCCAGTTTTCAAAAGAACTTGAAGGAGGTACCTGGGTAGAACCTGATGATAGGGCATAGACAACATAAGCATAGGATGGCCAGGAATGGCAGGGCTGAGATTTGTACATTGGAGAGAGCACCTACATTGAGGAAATCACCGAAATCCATTGGAGAATTGAATAAGTATAATTTGTATGACTTGCCAAGTGATTGGATACAAGGAAAATAAAGAGCTAAGGATGACTCTGAGATTATAAAACTGAGAAGATGCAGTGCCCTTATCAGAATATGGAAGTTAAGAAGAGTATGGGCTTTGGGGAAAAGATAACAAGTTTTGTTTTGACACGTTAAATTTGAGATCCTTGTTGGATATCTGCATGGAGATGTCTAATAAGGTAAGCGGTGCCTCATTGGGTTATTATGGAGAATATTTTATAAATCTCAAAGCTTTATTAAATTAAAATTACATTTAAAAATAACAAGTGCAATTTTGTTATTTTTGTATATGAAAGAAGCAATATTTCTTCATTAAAATAAATTTGATATATTGCAAATACAAATAAAAGATAGTTATCAGCAATCAGATAATTTTATTAGAAAGCAACAATTTTAATGCTAGAAATTAAGATAATATCTCAAAATATATTTTCCCTATTGCTTTTAGAAGATGTTTAGACTTAATTAAGAATATGCTAAATGAAATAGCTATTAGCAATGCCATGAGTCCTGCAGATAGTCCAGAATTGCCAACTTTTCTTTCCCTGTAAAACTCTCAAGTCACAGCAGGGTTGTTTGAAGTTAATGTTAGAATTTTCAAAATGGCCCAGAGTTTATGGCAAATGAAATTATCTTACAGTGAAAACACTCCTTTAAAAAAAATGCTATTTAAATTGCAATAGATTGTAGTAAGGTTACCTGAAATAAGATCAGATCACAAGGGAGAACCAACTTTTGCTTAAACACCAAAAAGCACACTGCCACTCCAAACCCCTGGGAACATGAAGTGGGTGATGGCAGATTTGACCAATCCTCCTGGAAACCAAGTCATCCTTTACCTGAATAATCAAGACAGGAAAGGAGATGGGTTTTCTGTTGATTTTAACTTAGTGGCTGCTTACTTGCTGATGAGACAAACCTCCTTTTCTCAATTTATCACTTTAATCTAACATTACATACTTTAACCTTACACAAACAAGTGGCCTATACAAGACCCTCATCATTACAGTGATGTACCCCACTCCAGATTCCCAATGACGCTGACCAGCTCTCAGAATGCAAGTGTAAGCAGAGGGCTAGGCCTTCCATTTATCACCATTTGCTTGGAGAGGGAGGCATTCTCTCCATTTATTATTCTTCATGAGGATGGAGTCCAATCAGCACAATTGGTTTGTCTGAAAGTTTCCAGGAAACCCCTAAAGGGGCACAGTGATTGTCCTTGCTTAAAGGAAAATTCAGTCCCAGAAATGTGTCTAGAAAAGGTGTTTCCTTTTCTGATAGCTTTGAAGATGAAATGTTAAAGTATTTGAGGAAATCATCAAGGAAACATGGTTTAATAATAATAGCTAAAATTTGCATAGTGCTTTCAGGTTTGTGCCCAACGTTTCCTGACCCCATTTGGGGTTTTCTGGGCAAAGATACTAGAGTAGTTTGACGTTTCCTTCTCCAGCTCATTTTACAGACAAGGAAAATGAGGCAAACAGGTTTAAGTGACTTGCCCAGGGTCACACAGCTAGTGTCTGAAGTCAGATTTGAACTCAGGAAAATGAATCTTTCTGATTTCAGGCCCAGCACACTATCCACAGTGCCACCTAGCTGCCCATAGTAATACTATTACTATCCTTGGTTTACAGAAGAAAAAAATGAGGCCTAGAGAGGTTAAGTAAAAGCCTAAGTCTTTTTGACTATAGATTCAGCATCTTCTTGCCTACATCAAAAAGGTATTTTTTTAGTCTTTGCCATTTATTTAAAATAAAATTTAAAAGAAGTTCCCTTTCTAAAAGTGGAAACATAAAGCAAAATATTACTGACTTGGAACATGAGAACTGGGTTTATAACAGTTCTATATAATCTAATACTGACGTTCTGTGATCCTGGAAAAACTATTTAGCCTCTGTGAGCCTTAATTTCCTCATCTGTAAGATTTATATATACTAACATTTATACAGAGTTTTATGTTTTATAAAATGCTTTACAAATATTATCTCATTTTATCTTCATAACAACTCTGGTAAAGTACTATCATTATTTCCATTTTCTAGCTGAGGAAACTGAGGCAGAGTGACTTACCCAGGAGAACGCAGTTAGTGTATCAGGTCTTCTAGACACCAGGCCCAGGGCTTTCTCCACTGTGTCACTTAACTGTTGTGATGAATAAAGAAGGATTTTATATATATATATATATATATATATATATATATATATATATATACACATATATGTATATATGTATGTATGTATGTATGTATATGTATGTACACACATAGCACTGTGCAAATGTCAGCTAGTGTTATTACTGAAAGGCCTGAACATGTGGGTTTCCTGTCCTATTTCTGACAAATACTGGCTGAGTGACGCTGGGCAAGTCATTCTACTTCCAATTCCTAGACAGTTCTCTAAGACTATTAATTACAGATGTATTGCTAATCCTCATTGGTGGAGAGGGTTTCCACAGGGGTGAAACCACACATCCAAATTCCTTTCTCCATCCCCCTCACAAAATTAAAATTATTCTTAATAGCTATTGTGTTTGATTATGAAATGAAAGTAATTCATTAGGTGGCAGCTTATAGCAAGTTAAGAATTTGTGGTCCTGTTATTATTAATAATAATATCTTAACACATTTCAAACCTGTAAAATAGATACTATTAGTATTACTCTCTTTAAAAATAAGGAAACTTGTAAGAAAACATGTAAGAAAACTGAAGTCCAGAGCATTTCCCTGACTTAATAAGGACACATGGGTCCTTGAAAGAAAGGGAATTCAAACTCATGATTCACTATTACTATATCACCTAACTTACTCTTTGTAAATTCATCCATAAAATTGGAAACCAAACAATCCACTCCAATCTGATATGCATTTATTAAATGCCTACTATGTACAAGGGGGCAGCTAGGTGGTGCAGTGGATAGAACACCAGTGTAGGAGTCAGGAGGACCTGAGTTCAAATCTCATCTCAGACACTTGACACTCACTAGCTGTGAGAACTTGGGCAAGTCATTTAACCCCAGTTGCCTTATCCTGGGTCATCTCCAGTCATCCTGATGAATATCTGGTCACTGGATTCAGATGGCTCTGGAGAAGTGAGGCTGGTGACCTGCACAGCCCTACCTCACTCAAAACAAAGTCAAGTGCAAGTCATGTCATCATTTCTCTGATGGCATGGTCTTCTTTGGCAACGAAGGACAAACACACACACTGTGTATAAGGCTCTGGAGATACAAAGATAAAATGATACCCCCTGCCTACATTCTACTAGATGAAGGAGTAGGGGTACAACTTGTATGAAGATAAATATAAAAGAATAGGCATGATAATTAGGGAGGGGGTCAGGAAAAGTATCCTATAGGAGATAGCACATAAGCTGAGCCTTAGGGAAAGAGACAGATTCTGAGACCCAGTGGTGCAGAAAAATCACAATTCTATTCCATTACTCAATTCAAATAGTACTTAACACTGTGCCAGGCACTAGGGAAAAAAAGATTTAAAAAAAACACCAGTCCCTGTTCTAAAGGAGTTTATGTTCTATTTCAGGTTTGGGAACCAGCCTGTGAAAAAGCCCATTGGAAGGAGATGGGATGCTGAGCTCAGGAAACAGCAGGTGGGACTGTTTGGCTGGAACACGGAGTGCATGACGGGGAGTGGCATGCAATAAGCCTGAAAAAGTGATGTTTATGTTTGTTGGTAACTGTAAAAATTCAAAACAAAAGAAAATTTATTGTTTTTAGAAAGTCTGAGGGAGCAGAGTAAGCCATAGTCAAATTGTGAAATGCCAAGCTAAAGACAGTATATTTTATACAATGAAAAGCCATTGACGCTTCTTGGTCAGGACTTGTGCTTTAGGAACATTACTTTGGCAGCTGTGTATAGGAAGGATTAGAGAAGGGAGAAAATGGAAACAGGGAGTCCAGGTCTAGTAGGAAGTTGTTATGATAGTCTAGGGGAGAGGTGATAAGAGTCTGAACTAAGATGGTGACTACATGTAGGTGAAAGCAAAGAGTTGGATGAGAAAGACATTCTGGAAGCAGAACCATAAAGATTTGGCCACTGATATGATACTGGGCTGGTTATAAGGGCCCTAGAGGGGGAGAGCAAGGATGACTCTGGGCTTGTGAACCTGGGTGAATGAGAGGGCAGTGGTTCCCCTTATCAGGAATAAATAAATTTGAAGAAGGATTAGGTTTAAAGGGAAAGATAGTGGATTCTGTTTTAGATATGTTCAATCTGAAATACCTACAACACACCCTGTTGGAGACATCCAAAAGGCAGTTAGTAATGCTAGACTAAGGCTGGATGTATAGCTTTAGGTAGTCATATGCAGAGAGAGGAAAATGGAACCCATAAGAGTTGAGATTGGCTAAACAGACAGAAAAGAATCATCATTAGGTCCTGATTAGTGCAAATAATGAACCCTCTGAGGTGGTCTCATTGGTCAAATTTGCATTGCCTATTTCCAATGGACTCTATGAAACCAGTTACCATAGTGGACATTATTATAACTCTGAATGGTGCAAACTGAAATACATACAGCCACTTCACAGAAGTCATTATTGTACTACCTGGGACCTGTGATAGTTATATTCTCTGATTCTTGAATTCTACCACTCTTTTGATAGCTTCTCTTTTCTAATGTTATTTTCATGTTAAATGCATGTGTTCCCCCTTCAACAGAATTCAAAGTTAGAATGCTTTCTTTTGTCTTCTCATATGGTACTGACCATGGAAACACAATAAAAGTAGGACCGAAGCAGTTACAGTCATGGACTAGAAATCTGAAGACTGATTCTAGTTGAGGCTGGGCTCCTGACTACTTCTGTAACCTTGGGCAGATCACTTAACTTTCTTGGGTCCTAGTTTTCTCATCTGTAAAATGAGGGTAATGGACTGAATGACCTCTCACATTCCCTCTGGCTCTAACAGTCTCTGATTGAGACTGCTCATTGAAAACAGGCCTGCACATCAACAGTTTCAACTCACTCAACAATGTCCAGACTCCATGTTCTCAGAATCAGTTGTATGAGTGCCAGACCTGAACCTAATTAAAAGTGTTTCAGGTCTGTAAAGCTCTTGGGCTTTCCGTGGAAGCCCTTTTAGCTGAAATCACACCCTTTCTTTAAGTGGCTAGGGACTGCCATGGCAACACTTGGAGAAATAGGGTGTTTGCCTCTTTGAAAATGAAGGGGACTTGTAAAAGAGCTTTGCCTTGACTGAGATAAGCTAAATGGGCTAATTAAACAGAATCAAGGCATTTTAGAAAAAATAATTTCTCTGAAACATCAACTTAATATGCATCTCAAGGGGAAATGAAGGTAAGGTCCAGAATGCTAAGAGGATAGAGGAGGGGAAACCTAACCTAGGCCTGGGAAGCTTATGTTTATGGGCCAAAATATGGGGGTGAGAGGACAGGAATCTATTTAAGGATAATTGTCACGGATCTTGAGTTTAAAGTAATAGGACCTAGAGTCAGCTTTAACACACAGCAGTTGTTCTTAATCAGCATAAGTTGCCCTGTGAAATGAGATAAATTTGAACCGCCTGAGTAAGAGGAAAGAAAGCAAGAATTGAGATAGGACTGGTTAATTGAAATGCCACTCATTAGTTATTGGTTACGAGCAGAACCCAGAAATGAAGCCACTGGCTTTCTGAAACAAGCACACCACACAGTGGAGTCATTAGCAACAGCAAGATATGGCCAAGATAGGACTTTTTATAGAGCTGTGAAAGTGGGCCAATCTAAAATCCAATACAAGAAGTGAAAGAAAGAGAGCTGAGTTTCTCATTAAGTTCCCCCATATTTATAGCCTCGGCCTGAATCCATGCCATGGAGTTGAATTAAAGCAGCACTTTCCATTGCCCCATTAGGTTTCTAATGACCCCTCTGGACCTTGATGGTGCCAAGTGGGGCTGGCCCTGAGTATGTGCCAGATCAGGACAAAGGGGTGTTCCTGGAACATTGTCATTGAGGAATGGAGAAGCAACAAAGCTTGGTAGGAAAATATACAGCCACCCAACTCTGGAATTTCCCTCCTGCCCTCCTGGAAGCACTCAATGTAGTCAAATGAATCTGGACATTTGTCTTGAGTTCTGGCTTCCTTAAATCTGGGCTTCCTTGATTTTTCTCTCTGTCAGACTCATCTTCCTTTCTCAGACCTTCCTCCACCTCCATTCCCAAATCAAAACTATTTAAACTTTTCAAAGGTCCCAACTTCATCAACTTTTTTCCTGGCTTTGAGCACCTCATTATCTGGCCTCACCATAGCTCTCTGCATTATATTACACTATGCCCCAATACTATATTCTAGTCACATCAGTTTCCTTACTATCGAACAAACAGGACATGCCCATTCCTGCTTTAGTATGATACAATGGCAAGAACACTGGCTCTGGAGTCCGTGGTCTTGTATTCAAATTCTGCTATGGGCAATTACTGTGGTTGTGCCTTTGGCAAGTCACTTAAAACCTCCCTCAGCTTCAATTTCCTCATTTATACAATGAGGCTGTTGATCTTCTAGGTGGCCTCTGAGTTAGCTATTTCTGAGTTGACAGTTATATATTGATGATCTTCTGTTTCCTTCATGAGAATTCAGTTGCCTGGAATGTTGATCTATCTTTCTATAAAGCCTCTCTAGCAGATCTACTCAACATTCTGAAGGCCATCCATTGGTTCTTTTGCCATTCTGTGAATGCCAGTACAAGCCTTATACTTATTCCTTGCCCTGGGTACATAAATAACCTTCCTTGATGCTCCACGCTTTTTACAGTTGAGCACAACTGTAGCCTATTCATACTTAACCAAATTTCTTTTTATTCTTCTCTGATTCTTCTGAGATAATGGTGTTCTATGATTCACAAAAAATAATATTGCCAGGGAAACATTGGTGTGAAAAAAACTAATGTGCTTTTTGCAACAAGGAAGGTGCCATTTTCCAAATGTGATTCAGCTCTTGAGGAGCTCTCCTCCTCCTATTCAACTCTGGGCCTACTTCATTGTCTATGAGTGCAGCCTGTCTGGTCTTAGAACTAAGAATTCTTGTCCTTATTTTCTCCTTTTTATTGAATATGTAAGCATCAACCAAAGAATTTGAACATACAAAAACCAGAAGGGCTATATGAGAAACTTAATTTATATTATATTCAGATTTTTTTAAAGTATATATTTAGTTCAACAGAATAGTAACAAAAATGTCCTCTTTGTGTCCCCTTCAGAACTTTCTGAACTGAGATTTTTATGTAACACCAGACCTTCCAATTTTTTTTCTGAAACTTACTAAATTAGAATCAACCTTATACCCTTCCTCATCTCTCGCATCTCTTTTCTTGATCCCCAGATCATTAAACTAAACCTTTAAATGTCTGCTTGTAGCAAGCACATTGTAATGAGTTCCAGACATATGAAGTAAAATAGGATCATTGAATTAAAGACTTTTCTAACTAGAAAGAATCTTTGAGACAGTCTAGTCCATTTCCATTATCTTTCAGAGAAAAAAGTGAAGCCTAGACAGGTTAGTGATACAGGGTAGTTTGCTTTGGTGGAGAAAATATTAGACTTGGAGTCAGAAAATCTGATTTTGATCCCCTACTGAATTTGTTTACAAACCATTTGACTGTGAGCAAATCAGTTAACATATTGAATCTCAGTTTTCTAGTGTGCCCTGCCCATCCTCAGCTCAATGCATGTCAATCTAACCAGTCTTTACAAGGAAAGCCCCTATATTGGGTCAGATGCTGTCCTGAAATAATTCTTTCTTTTTCTCTAAAAGCCAGGATATGGACTTTGACTTAACCACTCCTCAATTCCTTTTCTTCTTCTGATGTACAGTCCGTTCTGACACGTGCAGTTTGGGATCTATTTCATCAGTACATCCAGAAAATGCCCAGGTAGAGGGGAAAATGCCAAAGAAATGCCCAAGTGCAAATTAATAAACCCTAAAACACTGGCTCCATAAAAACTGGAAAAGCATCATTAATGTTGCAGATTAGTGAAAGAGTAATTATCCCCAAGGTGTGCAGATACTTGCTACATCTTGCTTGCAAAGGACTGCCATAATGTGATGAATAGGTAAAAATGTCAGCTCTCACATGCTGGGGAGGGGACTGAGAGAGGCAGACAGAAGGAAGGGGAGGAGGAGGATGGCTAATGAGGCTAAACTAGCAGTGCTGAACAAAACATAAAAAAATTAAAATTGGACAGTATTGTTGGATGGTGTGTGTGTGTGTGTCTGTGTGTGTGCGTGTGTAGGTGTCCGTGTGTGCTTGAGATGGGTGTCTCAGAATGTGTGGCACAGGTGACCTTGGATAGCTTTATTGGATGAAAAAGAAGATTAAAATTTCCCTGCCAGATACTGTCATGACTTACTTTTAATGAATAGTGGAAAAGTCCACATGATTGCCTAGGCTTTCTCATTTGTGGAAATGCTGCTGTGTCTGGCTCTCATCATTTAGAAGGAGAGGTTTTTAACCAGTTTTTATGGGCATTGGACCATGCTGATTTTAGGTCACCAGGAGGACTTACCAGAACATCAACATTAGAGACAGCCTGGCACCATTCCATATGCTGACACTTTGACTCAGGGCATGCAGTGGAGAGCTCCCTTGGCAGCTAGGTGATTTGGTGGCAGCAAAGAGCAAGGGAGCTATCGACAGACTGTGCCAGTGCCTTTTGTCTCATGAACCATCATGGGCAGGAAAAGGTAAAATGGGGTGAACACTAAATTTTGAGGGCAGTCATACCTTGAACCAGGTTCTTTCCACTGCCAGAGCTCTTCCTGTCTGTTAGCTAAGAAAATCTTCCAAATCCAGCCATAGTATTGAGAGCAGTTCTTTGTGTATGACAGTAACCAGCTAAATCATTACTTAGTTCAGATCCTTCTAGGTTGGAAGAACCCAGACTTTAAATCTGGTAGGACTTAAGCAACGGGGAAAAACCAGACTTTTCTGTTGACTAAAGGTAAGTCTACTTAAATGAATTATTTTTCAAAGGTAAAGTACAACTTGGAACAAAGCATACCTATCCCCAAACCCCCGACCAATGCAGTTAATTGGCATCATGTTTCCTGGCTTCTTCACAAGCTTTGACACTGTTGCTCACCCTTTTCACACTGACACTTTTCTCTCTAGGTTTTCAGAACATCCCTCTCTCGGTTCTCCTCCCCCCCATCAAACCATACCTCAACTTCTTTTACTGGATCATCATCCAGATCATGCCCTTTAACCTTAGATGTCTCATGGTGTTCTGTCCTGGTTCTCCTTCCCTTCTCCCTCTACACTACTTCCCTTAATGATCTCATCATCTCCCATGATTTAATTACCATCTCTATGCAAACATTTTTAAAATCTATTTATCTTGCCCAAACCTCTCTGCTGACCTCCAATCTCCTGTCTCCAACTACCTAACTGGATGTCCAGCAGACATCTTAAATTCAACGTATCCAAAATTGAACTCATTATCTTTTCCCCTAACTCCTTTCCCACTCCTACCTTACCTGTTGCTGTCCAGGGCAATACTATCTTCTCAGCTCCTCAGACTCACAGACCAAGTGTTATCCTTGACTTCTCTCTCTCTCTCATCCTCCATATCCAATTTGTTGTAAAGGTCTTTCAACTTCATCTTTGCAATATCTTGCTCCCTTCTGTCCTCTGACACAGTCACCCCCTTGGTACAGGCCCTCATCACCTCATGCCTGGATTATGATAATGGTCTTCAGGTGAGTCTGCCTGCCTCAAGTATCTCCCCACTCCAATCAATCCTCAACTCAGCCACTAAAGTGATTTTCCTAAAGTGAAGGTTTGACCATGTTACCCTGCCTCTGACTCAATAAACTCTAGTGTCTCCCTATCACCTCTAGGATCAAATATAAAATATTCTGTTTGATGTTCAAGCCCTTTATAATCTAGTCCCCTCACGCCTTTCCAGTCTTCTTACACCTTACTCTGCCATGTCCACTCTGATCCAAGGACATTGGCCTCTTGCTGTTCCGTGAACAAGACATTCTATCTCTTGGCTCCAGGCATTTCCTCGGGCTGTCCTTTATGCCTGTAATGCTCTCCCTCTTTGTCACTAGCTTCCCTAACTGCCAACTAAAATCTCATTTTTCTACAGGAAGCCTTTCCAAACCCCTTGTTGATTCCAGTGCCCTCACCTCGTGATATTTTCTATTTATCCTATATATAACTTGTTTGTACATATTCATTTGCTTGTTGTCTCCTTCCTTAGATTGTGAGCTCCTTGAAGGCAAGGATTGTCTTTTCCCTCTTTTCTTATCTCCCATGTTTAGCACAGTGCCTGGAACAGAACAGGAATTAGTAAATGTTTATTGATTAACTGATCAATCATTCTGGGAGCACACGGTAGGCCTGAGGGAATTTCCTAGATGGTAAATATAGACTTCTGCAGTTAAATGGGCATAACAAATTATAACAATCTAGGATTGTAAATTTAAAGCTCTAAGGGACTTCATAGCCAGTGAATCCAATTCTTCCATTTTAAGGAGACAATCAAGGCACAAATGTTTCACAGAATCATATATCAATAGCTGGAAGGGCCTCAGGACCTATTGAATCTAACTCATTTTGCAAATGAGAATAGTGAGGCACAGAAAGTTGACATGACTTGTATAGATTCACACAGCTGATAAGTATATAAGGGAGGGATTTGAACCCAGGTCTTCCAAATCTAATGCCTTAATGACTATATACGGCCTAATGTTAGAAAGATGTACTATACCTGTGACTTCATAGCACTGGGAACTCCCCAGTGACACCTTCTCTGAAACTCTTAAACATGTATCTAGGTGACTGAGAAGCTGGTATGGGTCAATATGTGTCAGAGGCAGGACTTCATCCCAGGTCTCCCTGTGTTCAAGGCCATTTCTTTTTTTCCATTATGTTTCACTGCCTCTATATAAGTCAAGTGAGACAGTGCTGACCTTTTGGCCACTTATTCTTTGGCTCCATTCTCTCTCCTGCTTCTTCACCTTTGTACAAGTTGTATCCCCCCTACCTGGTATAGTCTCCTCCCACCACTGCCTCTTATTACTCTTAGTTTTCTTTGCCTTAGCTCCTAGAGAAGGTCTTTTCTTAGGCCTCCCACTTCTTCCTTTCTCACATACTTTGAGTTTACTTAGTACGTTGCATTTACTTATGTATCCACATTTCATGTAGGTGGAAGACTAGCCTTAGAATCAATAAAATCTGGGTTCAAGTTCTATCTCCAAAACTTATTAGCCATGTGACCTGAGAAAGTCACTTAGCCTCTTACTGCCCTAGACAAATTTCTAAGATGGTAAAATAGAGGAGTTGTTAGTCTGCATCAAAAGAGAAATAACAAAAAAAAAAAAAAACTAAGTTAAGAAGAGGTGCCAACCTCTATCAGTTAAGGGAATGTCCACAGACCCTGAAAGGTCCTACAGCAAACAAATGATAGGCTGTAATGTTAATTAGAGTTAAAGATCTCCCCCCATTAATAGGCCTTACCTGGAGCCCATTAAGGGGAGTTTGATTAGGGTAAGCTTGTTTTGTAGGAATACACACATCTTTTGTTAATTAATTAGGCACTGGGTCAGGAGGGTCTTGCCCTCCTGCTCTGTAAAGCATATATATACTCTAAGGTGAGGTTTTCCTTTGGGGGCTTGGAAGAAGGTTCTTGTGTCAGGTAAGACTCTGGGTAGCTGTGCCCCCCTGACCTGGCTTTTAAAACCCAGATATTGGTGCTTCTCTCTCTGGTAACTATGTACGTAATGGTCAAACAGCTGGACCTGTGTGTTGATCTGTGATCTATGTATTACTTATGGTCAGACAGAATCCCTGTCTGTTGGTCTTTATTTCTCTGCTTGTATTTTCTCTGTTGGTGAATGTGATTAAAGAAGATTGTTGATCCCTCAAAAGTTGTCTTCCTTTTAGAAAAGTAGATCTAAGAACCTGTGCAGCAGGCCCTCCTGTGTATGCCAGGGTGCTTGCTGCCATACAAGTCTGGACTATTTCCTACCCCCTGCAAGAAAATAATAGCTGTTGTATCCCTGCCTCTCCTTCCCCCTCAGTCCATGGTAAGCTATAGGCTCCTGGAGGGCCAGGGCTGTTTCATTTTTGTCTTCATATCATTGTTGCCTGGCATGGCATCTTGTGCTTGCTATGTCACGTTGAACTGACAACTTTGATGGTAAAGGAGAAACGATAAGGAAGAAAATGCATGTTTGCACTGTGAGTCATAGGCTCGCTTGGGATCGTTTGTTGCTATTGTTGAATTGATTCACTAGAATCCAACTCTTCATGACTCTCTATGGAGTTTTCTTGGTAGAGATACCAGAGTGGTTTGACTCCAGGCCCTATGCTCTAACCCAGGGATGGGGAACCTACAGCCTGGAGGGCACCTGTGGCCCTCTAGGTCCTTGGGTGTGGTCTTTTACTGAGTCCAAGTTTTACAGAACAAATTCTTTTATTAAGGGCATTTGTTCTATGAAATTTGGATTCAGCCAAAGAGTTGCACTTGGGGACCTTGAGGGCCATATGTGGCCTCCAGGCTGCAGGTTCCCCACCCCTGATCTATCCACTGTGCCATCTAGTTGACCCACAGGAGCATAGATTTAGAATTGGAAGGAATCCAGGAGATCACATAGATCAACCCCTTCATTTTGTAAGTGAGGAAAAGAAAAGGAAAAGACCCAGAGAAGTGAGCTGTCTTGCTCCAAACTAGCCAGGCAGGAGTCCATGTTCCTAGACTCCAGTGTTCTTTCTACTACCTGAAAATATTTGAAAACTAGCAGCCTCAAGAGACTCAGAGAGGAAGTAAAATTGCCATCAATTGGGACCCTGACTAGCTAGGACTGATTTAATAACCCAATGAGAAACAAATTCAGAGGCTTTAGATTGGAGAACTCTTCTTAATCAGGAAGAAATAAACACTATTGAGAGCAAAGTTTTAATGAAACATTTCATGAGCTGGAAACAGTTCAAATATTAGGGCATCAACATGTGCACCCATGAGCCTTGGTTTTCTCTCTAACATCTATGAGCTATCTCTTGCTTGTCTGAGACTTGGACAGTGGCAGATCCAAGGAAGGAAGCCAGATACAACTACTTTTCAGGGCAGAAACACTGAGGGAGTGAAATGATCTGTCCCTCCCCAGCAAACAAACAAAGAGGGGAAAAAAATACTTTGCAAGTTGTTCCATTTCACATTGTGATAAAATATGACATTTAGACTTAAGTACTTTGCACAGTCCCCAGGGTTATGATCAGGGCACAGAACAGCTGTATGTGTAATTAAATAAAGCTAATTTAAATAAATTAGACTTACTAAAAATCACTCCAAGTTTTCATTTGTCAAAGTAGTTCTTTTATGTGAGTTGTTATGACTTTTTTCTTAAATCTATATATTTTAGGATATGATGGGTTCTAAGACATGTCAAATTATAAAATGGAAAGTTTTCCCCCAGTCTTCGATTTGAAGGAGTAGTTGTATTTCTCTTTTGCACAGATGCTCTGCAGGTGAACATTTGTGATATTTGTCCTTCAGGGAACCAAGAAAGAAAGAGTGAAATAATGCCAAACTGGGCTTTTTGAACTTCTAATAGGCTTTCCTTCTCTGTCATACAAAACATCTGTATCTCTGAAGGAAGCACAAGGACTCTCCTTGCCAAGGAGGATACCTGCCTGATTCACATTTGTGTGGGTATTTAAATGGGAATCAATAGTCAAGAAGTCGCTCAAGTGGCCCTGTTTGTGCCCAGACTTGAAAAAGGGGGAGGTACCTCAATAAAGCTAAGCATTATTTGAATGGAAATGAGCCCATAACTAACTTTAATGGGCCTGACTTTATGGTTGTTATGATATGATTATCATGGGCCCTGGAATTGTTTTTGTAAAAGGAAAGTATTTCTGGAAACCAAGGTGAGTTGAGGTTTGACCTTTTCTTTCCATGCTGTGTCTCTCTCAAGACGTTTTCTTTCTTACATACTTGTTTGTAGGTTTCAGGAATGAACTGCATTGATCTTGCTTTTAGAAATCAGTTATAGAAGTAAACAGGAGCCTCCTTGATTTATGACTAGGCCACCTGATCATTCCTTAGAGATGCTTCTGTCTGTGCAGAAAGAGGACAGTTAAGAAGTGGGCTTACAGATATTTTAAGTTAAATAACCTAATTCCTTCGCCCCTCCTTCCCCTGCAAGAGAAAGTGAGTCTAAATTTGAAGTGATGGAAGGAAGGAAAGAAAGGAGGGAGGAAGGGAAGACATTTGTATCTGCTATCCATAATAAATTTTTCTGGAATTAATGTTCAATACTCAAATTCTATTTTCTTCCCAAACCACTAACAATCCCTAATTTGTTTCTCTTCTCCCCAACCTCTATACCCCATTCTAATTTGCACACAGTACTGGGAAAGTAGAGGGCGCCCTGAACTACTCCAAAATCCCATCCTTATGCTGACATTGGAGACGACAGATATTTCATTATTGGCTAGGGAGAATAAGTCTAGTAAAGAAGGCTTGTGGGATGAAACTATTTGATATTAATAGTATGAAAGAGACTGATAATGACTTCATTTCCCCAGAGTGCCAACATTTAAGCTTTTATTTTATCAGATACAATTGAACTCATTAGTTCATAATTAATAGGGCACTAGGCCAGTTATAGAGCTTGCCCATAATTGATCCCGTACTTCTTACGGACACAATATTCTATCTTTTTAGGGCTCAATGACAATAATAATTACCTGTGAATCACACATGTCATGGCAAATATGCAAATAAACTGACAAGAGGAAACTAAATGGCACAGTGGTTATAGCAGTAGGCCTGAGTTCAAATTCTGCCTCACACTTACCAGTTACGTGACTGAGCAAGTCACTTAACATTGGTTGGCCTTAGTTTCTCCATCTGTAAAAAGGGGGTAATAGCACCTGCCTCCCAGAATTGTTCTGAGGATCAAGTGAGATATTTGTAAATTGAATTGCAAACTTTAAAGTGTAAAGCAAATGCTACCTATTATGTTATTAGTTCCATGGTCAAAATCAATAAATGGGGCATAACATATCTGGAGTATGTGTTCACCAACTTCTCGTTTCTAAACCTTTTGTAATCATAAATTTTCAGTAAGTGAAAAACACATTTTAATTCAACTGAGCTTTAAATGATTCCAGCACTTTAGAACATTTCCTACCTAATACATGGCAAACACTAAATGCTATCATTGACTTATTTTCATTAAAAATTAAATCAATAAACAAAACCATTTTATGATTATATCATGTTTATGTATATACTCATCAAGTCAATATCTAAGGGAAACATTGTGCTGTTGTGTGTGAGGGGGTGTGTGTGTGAAATGTCCTAAATTCTACTCTAATGTACATATTCTTTGAGTAATGTGAGGATATAATGGGAAGTCCACTGGTTTTACAGTCAGAGCTAACTCAGACTTCCTAGCCGTGTGGCCATGAGAAAATTACTTAATCTCTCTTAACCTTAGCATCCTCATTTATGATTCTTGCATTGTGCTGGTTATAAGGCTAACCATATAAATCTTCAAGCACTATATAATGACGATGACTTAGCTCAATTGGTTCAAGACCATTGTTAAGGGACCTGGTTAAATCTCCATATGGGTCAACATTATAAAAGACCTATGTATGAACCATAGACCTATTAGCTGTGTTACTCTGCACAAATCGCTTAACCACTCTGAGCTTTAGTCTGTTTACCTGTACAACTAAGGGGTTAGACTACATGGCTTCTAAGGTTCCCTTCAATTTTAAATCGATGATTCTATGCTCATATAATCACCTATCACATATGATACAAATGCCAGAAGTTTATATTTATAAAATATTTCACAATTTTAAAGGGACCTTCCTCATAACAAACCTAAGAAATCAATTAGCTCTGCTTGGGGATGGGGAGGAAACATGCCATGAATTCTCTTCTTTCCTTCCCTCCTTCCTTCCCTCTTTCCTTCCTTTCTTCCTTCTGAAACACCTTGCCCTCTTTCCAAGTCTTTAAAATAGTTTTTCTCCAAAGTTCTGTCCTTAACATTCTTCTGCTACGCTCTTTCCCTTTCCAACTTTTCATAGGATAGCCCACATTCATATATCCCCAGTTCCTCATACTCAGTATATCCAAAAGTAAGCATATTATCCTTCCACTAAATCTTTTCTTCCTTATGATTTCACTATTTCCACTAATACATTACCATTCATTTTGTCTCCCATGTCCAAAATTATTTGTTTTTAATATTCTTCATCTCTCATATCCATTTACTCATTCTTCTGTAACATTCTCTCCCTTCTATTCCCATTGCCACTATCCTAAGACAGGCTTTCACTATCGTTTATCTGGACTATTGCAAAAAAAAGTCCTAACAGAAAATTTTGTCCATTCCACCCCTTTCCCATTCCAATGCATTCTTCAGATTAGTGTTTTTATAGATCAGATTATTTCTCCACTCAAAAAATCTTCATGGTTTTCTATTGACTACTGAGTAAAGTTCCTTTACCTGGCGTTCAAGGCCCTGAACTCAAAGAAATTACAAGAAAAAGTAGCATAGGTAAACATGGAGAGCTTCGAAAGGAGTATAGCTTTTTTAGGGGCAAATTTAAGGGATTGGTGTTGCTAGAGTGAAGAATTCATGTTGATGCATAGTAGGAGATAAGTCTGCATAGATAAAATTGGTGAGAGCCCATGATAAGTAGCATTATCTGGACCCTACTCACCATACTTCTTCACATTGGACATTTTCCACCATTCTGCTATGTACATTCCTCTCTCTCCTCGCTTTCCTCCTCTTGCTCTAAGAGAACTATAAACTCTAAACTATGGAAGATTTTGAGTTATAGGCTAATAAGTTTGGGAATCATCTCATAGGCAGTTACTAGAGATTTTTTGAGAGGGGGGAAGATTACAAAATTAATATTTTAGAAATAATCTAATGAAATTGTGTAAGAAGTTTGTTCTTTGCAAGATTTTAACATTAACCAGACCTCTCTTCCTAAAATTAGCTAACTCTTACATTGATATCAAAGTATGGATTTTAGCTGTAACATATGTTTTGGGGAATCTGTTGCATATTTGCATCTTATTATCAGTCACTCAGAGAAGTCATCAAAAATATCTATATACCTTTAGATTCCACATAAGAAAAGAAAGAAGGGAAGAAATTTGTTGCTTCTTTTCCAATTCTCACTTTTGCTCTCTACCTCTTTTTTCTCACCTTTTTTATCATTCACTATAAGTATCTCAATTATTCTTTACCCAATACAGCCTGTTTTCCCAAATCCTGTTAGTCTTGCCCACAGTCACTATTGAACTTTCACCATTCATAAAAATAATACCTTTTTACTGGATTATATCCACAGTTTGCCATTTTTCTGATGAACTTCTCTGAAATGTGATAGTCCATCCAGAATATATCTCAATGTCTCACTCTTACCAATGGACTTGGGTTTTATCTACACAAAATCAAGTGAAAACAATCATCCAATTCTCCTGTGATCTTATTGCCAGCATCATAACCTATAAACTTTGTCCTGATTACCTCCATGTGTGTGAGCTCCTGAATAATCTGGAGATTCCTATTTTCAGTTTCTGTCCTACTTTGCCACTATCTTTCTCCCTCTGCTTGCTACTTGAAAATCTCATGAGGTCTGATCATTTCCAGAATTAAGTGCCAGGTAAACAAACTTCACCTTTTGTCAAGAGCTAGATGTATTTTTAAGTCAAAAAGAGGAAAAGTAGAGAGGAAGAACTCTTTAAACTTATACCTTGTCACACTAACAGGTTCCATTTATTAATCTTCTTAGTAGGAAATAGGGGCTGTTTTGGATAAATTAATGTAATCAATACAATATGTTGCCAGCAGAACTGCCATATGATACTGCAGTGTTGTTTGAATGCCAAAGGGGTAGAAGTATAATAAATAAGATTGTTTTTATTCCTGGAGTAAAATGGGTCAGTATGCATTGAGAAAAGTAAGCCCAGGGAAAGTTCATTCATTTTGACCATCTATGGCGCTTACACAAATCAATATACCTCACGAGTAGATGATGCACTTACTCACATAATATGATTTCAAGGGAACTGCTTGACCCCAAACTTGAGCCCCCAAATTTCTCATTTCCTGTCATTTATTCTTCTTTACTCTGGCTATCTTCCTTACTAATTCACTGCTTGCCCTATTGCCCCACCTTAGAACCACACTGTCCTCAGTGATGAAAGTCATAAGTAGCATTCTACTTAGCTCCCTACTACACTTCTTCATTTGAACTGGTCATTTTCTACCCTCTGATCATGCATGTTCCTCTCTCTCCCCATTTTCTACCTTTGGCTCTAAGAGAATTAGATTCAGATTAGTACTACTGTAGCTTTTGGAAAGGGCATGTCAATCAACTGACCTATTATTTCACTTTTCATCCTAGTGACTTCTCATATCAAAATATCTTTCTTTGGGTACCACCCATTCCCCAATATGCTTTGTCTCCCCCTATCAGAACATAAGCTCCTTAGGGGCAAGAACTGTGTAGTTTTTCATCTTGTGTCCCCCCTCAGTGCCTAGAGCAAGTAAATAATACGTGCATTTTCATTAATTTATTTCATGCATTTTATTCATTCATAATACTTTATGAAATTCTACCATTAAATACAAATGATTTTCAAGCTTGAAAGCTTTGTGTTTGCTTAAAAAAATAAATCTGAGTAAGGGTTCCAATACTTAGGCCTTTATCAGCTAACATTTAGAAGATGGGGGGAGGAATATGTCAGTTGGTTTGAGGAAGTTGTTTTAAAGAACGGAACACAAGCTAGACTCATAAAGAGGCAGAAATACCAAGAAATGACTGGAATAACTGGAATGGAAATGACTAATAGACTCTAGTCAACAAGGGTTCTTAATCTTGGCACCTTGAACTTCTTTTTACAAATACTTTGATAAATGTATCTCAATATAATTGGCTTCCTTTGTAATCCTATGTATTTTATTTATTTAAAATATTATTCTAAGAAGGTTCCATAGCCTTCCCTAGACTTCCAGAGGGGTATATGACACAGAGAAAAGGGTATGATCTCAATAGAGTCAAGGATTAAAGTCAACATATTAATAGACTTGCTATGGATAAAGGCAGTATAGGGAGCTCTTTCCACTGATTCTTTTCCCTCCTTGACCTCATATAACCCTAAATAACAGCCCATATGGTGAGTCAGCCCTGGCCACAGGTGAATCAACTATATTGTGATTGGGTTGATCACTAAAATAATCAAAGTTAAATTGTATTTTGCATGTCCAGGGGGAGTAATGCCACAATTGATTGATTACACGGATTCTATACAGCCTTCTATTGCCTTCCACAATAACTGAATTAAGTCTCAGGAAAGTCTTAGAGTCCCTAATGGAATAGCAATAATAATGATGATGGTGGTTAACAATTACATTGCCCTCTAGTACTCCAAAGTACCTTACATATTATCTCATTTTATCCTTACAGCAACCTTATGAAGGAGGTGCTGTTATTTTGTCCATTTTGTAGCAAAGGAAACTGAGGTTGAGAGAGGTTATGTAACTTGCCCAGGGTTACACAGCTAGTAAATGCAAGAGGGGTTTGAACTCAGCTCTTACTGACTCCAGGTCCAGCATTCTATTTACTCTGTTACCTGTTTACTACGATAGAATCATTTCCCCAAAATTGGAAAAGATTTGAGAAGTATTGAGCTGGAGACTTCTCTTTGACACCTTTGACAGGAATTCAGCTTCTATTTGAATTCAATTCAAGGAGCATTTGTTAAGCACTTACTGTGTGCTAGGCTACAGCGGCAGGCACTGGGAATACAGAGACAAGCAAGGAACAAGACTGACCATCCATCCTTAGTTCTAGAGCATTCTGTTCCACTTTTGGCAGCATTCATTTTCAGGAAGTTGTTTTTTCAAGGGAGCTGAAACTTCTGCCATTTTGTAGCATCAACACATTGGTTCTAGGTCTTTCCTGTGGGTCTGAGCAAAACAAGTCTGATCCCTCTTCCATATGACAGCTCTTCAAATGCTTGAAGACAGCTCTCATGTCCTGTTTTAAATCTTCCAGGCTAGAGACTTTGGATGAAAATATACCCTATATGCCTACAATAAAATCTGCATATTTTTAGTCCAAAAAGATATCCAGGACTGTCTGTCAACTCAGAAGTCTGAATTTGGCTTTTTCTCTAGCTCTAGATGTTTTTAGCTTCTTATTTTCTTGTTTCATTTTTATGATAAAGGAAACAGATGCCATGGATTTTCCCCCACTGGCCTTTCTACCCACATATTGCTGACTCTCTTATATTGTAATTTAATATGACACTATGAAATAAAAGCTGGCATGTGTGCATCCTACATGGATGCCCCATTGTGGCATGAGATAAACCTGAATTCTTAAAAACTGGAATGGTAGAGTGCAAGTTCTAGAAAGAAGCTCCACTTACTGAGAGGGAATTACTCTGGAAATGGGCCAGCTGATGGACATTATATTTACTCTATGAGGATGAACTTAGCTTATTTAGAGCTCATTAGAAAATTGACTACCCCATGACAAATCTTTGGGCCATGGAGATTCATGGAATGGTTAAAAATACAAATACTTCTACTTCCACAGGGAAAGGAGGAAAGGGTCAGAATGGGGGGGGGGGGGGGGCAAGGGTTCTAAAAATCAGACAGACTTTTGACCGTGTGAAAATATTTTATTTAACTTTCTAGTTCACTCATTTATTCAACATCTAGAAGTATGATCAGTGTGAAACAACAGGGCCCCTCTCTCAGGGTAGGAAATTTGAAAGGAACAAAATTTCAACAGATATTTCCACAGAAGAACAGAAGAGGGTCAAGGGAGCACAGGCTCAGGTATTAGTCAAGGAGCAGAGAAGAGGCTTGCATGCAGGGAAGCCATGGGAGAGCAGACTGAATCCTGTTTTCTCCCTACCTCTTTCCCTCTTTCATAAAGAAGTCTCCTGGCACATAGAAGATCCTTAAAAAATGCTTTTCTCCTTCCTTTCTCTACTCTGCTCCTCCCCAGGGTTTCTCATTCCCCTCCTTTCCAGGATAGCCTCTTGCCCCTCCACAAGGAGTGGAGTTAACTCCACATCACCCCCATAGGGATACAGTCCCAGTACTACTTTCTGCCTCCATGCTGTCTGGGAAGCAGACTCACCAAGCCCTTAATGATGCAGTGAAAAGAGCCTAGGGTCACACAGCCCATGAGCAAGGCTCAGATAACTTCTGAGTTCCCTTTCAAGGCTGATATTCTATCCAATGAATTATTCCTCTTACTAAATTATTCAACAAGTCCCTATATCTGATTTAGAACTAGATGGGGCCTTAGGAGCCATTGAATCAAACCTCTTCATTTTCCACTGGAAGAAACTGATGCATAGACAGGTTAAATGCCTCTCTGAGGCAGAATTTGAACCCAGAACTTTCTGATTCCAAGGCCAGGGCCCTCTCTACCACACCCTACTGTCTACCAAGCAGTCATCTAAATTTGCCTTAATTACTTAATATGCAATTTTCACATTATGAATTGCAAAATTGATTTGAGAGTACATTTCATGCTGTTTATATCAGTTGGTAGTGCTTGCCCCTGGTAGTGGTTGTTTTAGTGACAAACTGCTAGTAACAGCTATGCCAACACCAAGGCATTGACATACTACTGGAATAACTGAACCATATCCATATTGATGCTCTCACAATAACTGAAGTCTAAAGACATCAAAAAGTTCATAGGCAGAGATGGAAGGGAATTTAGAGATGACCTACTATAATAAGCTTATTTCCTAGATGAGAAAACTGAACCTCAAAAAAGTTAAGGCAGTCAACAAGCATTCATTAAATGTTTACTACATGCCAGGCATTGGTCTAAATGCCAGGGATACAAAGAATGGCAAAAGCAGTCTCTGCTCTAGAAGAGCTCACATGCTACTCGGGGCATCAACATGGAAAAACAAGGTACATATAAGAGATGTACAAAGCAGATGGAAGGTAATCTGAGAAGGGATGCCACTAGCATCTGGGGAAACCAAGAAAGGCCTGCTGTAAAAGATGGGAATTAAACTGAGCCTTGATGGAAGCCAGAGAAACCAAGAAGCAGAGGGAAGGAGATAGCACATTGGAGACATGGGGGATATTCAGTGCAAAAGCACACAGATAAGAGATACAGTACCCTGAAAGTAGGCTGATGTAGCAAGACTATAGAATGCACAGAGAATAAAAGTATAAGATTTCAAAATTAGGAAGGAGCATGGCTATGAAGAGCTTTAAATGCTAAACAGAAGAATTTATTTTTGATAAGGAGCCAATGGAGCTCACTGAGAATGGGGGTGACCTGGGCAAACTTTCACCTCAGAAAAATCCTGTTGCAGCTGAGTGGAGGTTAGAAGACTATTCTAATAGTCTAAGCTAGAGGTGAGGAAGGCCTGAATTAGGGTTATAGCTGTTTGAGTAGAGAGAAGGGAATATATACAAGAAATGCAAAGGTACAAAAACTATATTGGCAATGCATTGGATACAAGAATTAGTGCAAGTGAAGAGTTTAGGACACCACAAGCCTACCTGACTGGAAGAATGATGGTGCCATTGGTAGTAACAGAGAAGCTCAGCTGAGGGGAAGGTTTCTGAGGAAAAATAATAGTCTACTTTAAATATGTTGAGTTGTTCATTCCATTATTAGTAGATACAGTGCTGGACCTGGAGTCTGGAAGACTGAAATTCAAATTCAGCCTTTTACTAGCAGTATGACCCCGAAAATCACTTAACTTCATCTGCTTCTGTTTCTTCAATTATAAAATTGGGATAATAATAGCACCTACCTCTCAGGATTGTTGTGAGGATAAAATGAGATATTTGTAAAGCATTTTGTAAAACTTAAGGCACTATATAAATGCTAGCAATTATCATTAGCTGCTAAGTGAAAGAGGGTTGAATTCAAATCCAGGTCCACTGGACACCACTCGGAATTTCATGGAAGGATAACTTATATGCCCTCCTTGGGAGGGTTCAATATAGAAAGTTTTAGAGCAGGTTTCATCATGTGCCCAAAAGTAATAAGAAATATCCCTTCTTGAGTTCCTTTGTCATCTTGTGCTCATAAGAAGCGGGAGTAAACAGAATACCATGATGGAAATTGCCAAGTATATGCCAGTTCCCTCACAAAAGATGAATAAGCAGAAAAACTATTTGAAGAACTTGACAGTTGTCTGTATTCAACCATGGTCTGATCACCTGTAAAGTATTATGTTCAATTACTGTATCACAGATTAAGAATAATGATAAGTTAGAGAGAGTCAAGAGGAGGGCAACTGGGATGATGAAGGGCTTCACATCCATGTCATATGAGCTTCAATTGAAGGACCGGGAACACTTAGCCTGGAAAAGAGAAGACTTATGGGAAATGTGATAACTTAGGCTATCATGTGGCAGAGGGATTAATTTGGTCCAAGAGGGAGAAATGGGCAAATTTACAAATTGAAGCTTGATGTGAGAAAAATAAATGTCCTAATAATTATAGCTATCTAAAAATGGAAAGGGCTGTTTTGGGAAATAGTGGGTTCTGCTTCCGTAGAGGTATCAAGCAGAGTGTGGATAACAGCTTTCCACATATGGTATCACAGGAATTCCTTCTGGGTATGGGTTGGACTAGACAGCTGCTGAGGGTCCTTCCAGCTCTGGTATTCTATGACTGTGTGAACTTATACCTTGACACTCGGTTCCTTTTATTCAAAGATGGATGTAAGAGAGGATGATGTTGTTTTTGAACTATACACTAACAAAATATAATGATTAGGAGAAATTAAAGCTCCATCATTCTGGATTTCTATCTGTAATAATTTCTTCTTTTCATAGAAGAGGAAATTAGTTACTGCCTTACCTCTGAGCTTATCTTCAATTTATTCTGCACACATCTTGTTTGTACAGAGTTGTTTGCATGTGGCTTCTTCATTATTAGATTGTGAGCACCTTGATAGCAGGGATAGTTTATACTTTTCTCTTTATCCCCAGGATTGTGTCTGGCACAGTCAGGAATATGATAAATTATTGCTGACTTGACTTGTTGACACAGTGGTAATTATTGGAAAACTTGACCTGTCATCTCTGAAAAATTGGAAATAGACAAAAGCAAAGACAAAGACTCTGCTATCAATTGTTGGAAAAGTTTTAATTGAGACAAAGTAATTACAGCAAGGAGATAAAAATCAAGACACCATCTCAGCTATAAAACATTTAATCTCCTTATCAAATCTAGAGATAAGACAGCCAGGCACAACACTATTTTGTATACAAGCCCCTTTATAAAATGCCACATGGAAAAATACAAAAGATGATGAGCATAAGGGTCTCAGAGCAGCAAAGAGCACTTAAGGAAAAATGAACTTTGAGTATGGTTTGGTGTAAAGTTCATCTAGAACAGGATTCGTAGATACAACTGAAGGACAACATACTATTGGGGGGAAAGATCTGCAAGCACTTTCATCAATGATCGTGGGACAAAGTCTGCTATATTTGCCACCAACAAACTAGAAGTGACAATGACACTTAAGATGAAGTTGGAAAGAGCCCCTAAACCTGACAAAGTACATGCAGAAGAAATAGATCCTGGAGCTAAGGCAATTTCAAAGGCAATAAAGGATTCATTTTCAAGAAATCTCGAAGAAGTGAAAGTTCTAAAAGAATGAAAAAAATCACAGATGATGCATTTACCAAGAAGACATCAATAACTGTAGATCCAAATACCTACTCATTCATCTCACAAATGTCTGTTCAAGTGTAATATATGAGAGAAAGAGAGAGAGAGAGAGAGAGAGAGAGAGAGAGAGAGAGAGAGAGAGAGAGAAAGAGAGAGAGAGAGAGAGAGAGAATCCTTGATGAAAACATAAGAAGGCCTCCTGTGGACTATTTTCTGTAGTACATATTTTTATAATCATAGCAGACTAATAGTTATAGAAAACAATTCAGATGCTGAGGCTACTTTGTTGATTTTTAAAATATTATTTTCAGCTTCAAGGTTTCCCTTCAAACAAGATATTTTTCATAAATAGGTAAAATTATACATTATTCTATAACAGAATCACAAAATTTGAGAATTGGAGGGCAGCAACAATCTCATTCTATCTATATATTAGAGGTATCCCACTATAACATAACTGAAAAGCTCATTCCTCCTTTGTTTGAATACCTTCAAGGAGTGGGAACCCATCATTTCTCAGAGCAGCTTATTCTGCTTTTGGCCAGTTCTGATAGTTAAGAAGATGTTCCTGTCACTGAGCCTAAACTTCTATCCATTGCTCCTAATTCTAGGGCCAACTACAGAAACAATGTTATCAGTGACCTGATCATAAAACAGGGAGACCTTATGTTTATCTAAAGTATTTTCCAATTTATCTAAAGTCTTGGGAAGTAAGAATGGAAGGTTTCCTCTTGCCAATGAGATTCTCCTTTTCACAGATGACATTGTATTAACTAGATCTAGTTGAGAATGCTTATAGCCTCCTCAGGGTAATTCATACTTAAGAGAACAAAATGAAAATGCGTATTGCTTAGATCATGACAAATAACTCAGTGGGCAGACCATAGGTGTGGCCTATTAATATGTAGAGACATCTAGGTCTGTTTATCTTGGACAGTTGCTAGAGATGAACAGTGAGCTGGGCCCACAACTAAGTAGGAGCTAGATATCTGCCAGGATAGCGTTACCAAAATTAAACAGTGTTTTCAAAGATTCCCAAAGACTTGCTGCCACAAAAGCCCACTGGTTCAGTACTAATATGCTTGTATGATTGTATGCTTGTATGAATCATATCTCAAAAGAATCAAATTGACAGGGGAGCCAAGACGCAATGGAAAGCTACACAGTGGATTACGTAAGCTAAGGCCTACTTAATCACAATGATCTCCATAGGAGATATGAAGCAAAAGATCCAACCAAAGCCATCTTTCTCACTAGAGAGAGAGGTAAGCAGATCATTTAGCAAAAAGGAAAGACAGCAGGTGGATCACCTGAGTGTAATATAAGCATATATTAAAAGAACCAGAGGAATACATCCAGATCTAGCGGAAGAAATTAAAACCTTGTCAGAACAGCACAAAGTACCTATCATCTCCATTAATCTGTCTGCTATTAAATTGTCCCAAAGATGCTTGCCGTGAGCCTACAGAAGATGAGCTTACATCTTATTCAATTGCAAAAACTGGCATTTTCTCTACCTATGCAATATTCAGCAGAACATTAAATATAGAAGAGTAATAACAGGATAGAGATTGGTCCCAGGATCATTTCTATGTGAACTCATCAAAGAGGATAAGCATGAAGTACTTATCAATCAACAAGCATTTATTAAACACCAACTATGTATCTACTACTTCCCTCTGAGATTACCCTCTATTTACACTGTATACATCTTGTGTGTACATAGATGTTTGCATTTTATACCTCTCATTAAAATGTAAGTTCCTTGACCTCATTTTTGTCTTTTTATCCCCAGTGTGTAGCAAAGTGCCTGGCATATAAAACATGATAAATATGCTTTTTAACTCACTATTGACTGTCTGTAACACATTGTCTTAGGTCTGGGGATACATGTACAAAGAATGAAGAAATCTCTATTTGTGAGAAGCTTATATTTTAATTTACAACAACAGAATTAGTTTGTGACTTTTTAAGGAAAATGAATAGGAAAAATTCATTACATCACTTCTCTTTTTCTAGAATTCTCTTCTTTTCTTCTTTCCCCTTGTTTAAACCTTTCTCTTTTGTTTTCCACTTTTGATCTCCAATAGCAAGTTTAATCATCACCATCTATTTGGTGCTTGGCATATACTCGCTTTATTGTTTGTTGTCTTATATATCTGTGTTTTTGTAAGTCCTTCTGGGGCAGGGAATAACTTGGAGCATTTTGTAGACCCAAAGTCTAGCATGGTGCCCTATATTACTTGTAGCTGAGTCTGTCACTTATGACCAATCTAACCTTGGGCATATATCCCTGACTTCCCTGAGTCTATATTCTCTCTTCTTTAAGTAACAGTCACAAAACTTACCTAACTCAGATGATTGTCAGTAGGTTCAAATGGGTTCATGTATGTGACAGGACTTGGTAATTGTAAAATTCTCTACCAAATTAAGGAATTTTTCCAGTGTTACAGTAGGTCAAGTTGGAAATAATCTACCATACCAGACTTCTGTTCTTTTACCAAATTATTCTTAGAAAATTTGGGAAAAGGTAAAAAGTTTTGCCCCTCGGTCACACAATTTGCACAGTTAAGATTACAACTGAGTTCTTGCAAAAGCAAAATCCAAGGCCTGGGAAAAACCAGAGGCTAGGAGAAACTGTAGTATAGGGTAATGGAGAGAATAAATAGAGAAAGATGTTGAAAAAAAAATCCTGAGTTATGAGTCAAGTAGAGAGATTTTGCATAAAGTAGCCCAGTCATTGGTTCCTAAGTGCAATAATGTTGGCCTTGAACAGCTGATCATTGAAATTGCATATGAAGAAATATACAAAAAATTGTCACTGTAAAATGTACTTTTCAATAGAAACATGAGGTTTATAAAACACTTTCTTCACAGCAGTCCTGTGAGGTGGTTAGTGCAAGTGTTATTATTCCCATTTTATATGTGAGGAAATCAATGGTTAATTAGGCCATTGGAAGTCACAAACTTCATAGTTGTCAGGGGCAGATTTTGAACCCATATTTTCTGACCCCAAATCCAGTGCTTTTACTATCACTGACATCCTAAAACATAAACTGAAAGACAATACAAAGTCCCTAAGCCTAGGAATCTTTAAAAATATGCCCCTGGATCCACATTAAAAACAGGGTTTCATATTGGAACCTCAGAAAAAGGAAAATAATAGAATGGCATCTGACATGTAAGTTAGTGGATAAATGTGGTGAATTTGTGTAGGTGATCATTAGTTCTTCCACATTAATGTTTAACTAGCCAACCTAACCCTTTCATCATAAAGGCTTATTTAAAAGCCTTGGATAATTTTACTAATTCAAAGTCAGAAAAATGATAAGCCCTACCAGAGATGACGTTTGCAGTGATATTTACCTTTGCAGACCCATCAGAAATTAAAATATGGCTGCTAGATGCCCAATATCTCCAATTGTCTTGTAGTCATAATTACTCCAATGAGTTATTGGTGCTCCTTTACTGATTATTAATAATTAACCACAGAACTATGAAGTATCAGAACTGTTAGGGACTTTGGAGATTATCTAGTCCAGTCTCTTAATTTTATAGATGAGGAAAAAGAGGCTGAGAAAGGTTAAGTGACTCACAGACTGCTAGCAAATGGCAGGGCTACAATTAGAATCCAAATCTCTCACTCCAAATCCATTGTTCTTTCCTAGTATGTCATTCTGCCTTCAATCTTAATAATAATGGGGATACTTTAGTTTTGGAAGTAAACGATTTGATACATTTACTGGCTATAACAATGGTTCATCCAACACAGTGTCCAGGAATTTTTTCCAAATGGGCCACATAATACGTGTGTGAATAACAAGAAGGCAGTGATACATCTTTCAGCCACATGATGAAGAAAACACAATGCTTGTGCTTCACCTGGTGGTGGGAATGTTGGCTCATCGGTAGAAGAACACTTATATTGAGTGAATCATTCAGCAGTGCTCCTCACTGATATCTTATGCTATCGCTGGCGTGTACAATTCTGCTGCTTTCAGCACTGTTCTTATATTAGAGTTGGTGCATTGCTTGGCAGCTCCCTAGTCGCTCTAGGTAGAAATTATTCCCTCCTAATTCATATTTACTTGATGTTCCAGAACCTTCAGAGCCCTTCGGAAAAGAACTCGTAGCGATGATGGCATCTGTCAGCTTTTCTTTTGGCATCTTTTTCTCATTATGCTTAAATCTTCAGGTCTTTGAGTCCTAGTCCATTGCACTTATAATCAATGTTTTGGGGCTGGGTTGTTTTCTTTTCTTTTTTCTTTTCTTTTTTTTTTTTTTGGCTCTCTCCTATTCTTTCCTAAGTCAGCCTGAGTTAGTTCAGACCAAATAAAATCCCTAAAGGAGGAAAAGACATTCTGATTTTTATCAAAATGACCTCAAAACTCTTAGGCACTTTGCTCTCATACTGTCTCTTTTCTTCCAGATTTTTCCTCTCTCTGTCTCTCTCTGTCTCTCTGTCTCTCTCTCTGTCTCTGTCTCTCTGTCTCTCTCTCTCTCTTTCTCTCTCTCTCCACACACACACACACACACACACACACACACACACATACACATACATACACAAGCACATGCACATACGCACGCATGAGTTTTTTTCCACAAGATGCATGGATTTCCTCTATTAAAAAAAAAAAAAACCAACCCAAAATGATCTTTTTTTGGTCAGGTATGCCTAGAAAAGGTGACCTCTAAGGTTCCATACTGCTCAAAATTTTGTGATCCTGGTTTTGGCATTTTTGATTTGTCTGCTTTTTCAAATTTTCACTTCTTTCCAGTGGTTTATACTCACTGCTTCCATTTCTCCCCTATTCTTCCTTCCATTGGTTCCTAGAACCTGGTTTTTTTCCTCTTGTCTGAAACTGAAATTGCCCTCTTGTAAGCCTAAGCGAAATGAGATTTTTTGTTGTTTTCTTTCTGGAGTTCAGTTTCCCAGGCTCATTGAAAACGTCTGAAGGACTGATCTCCTTTGAACCCTGATGGTTCACAGCTGTGCTGAGTCACGTAGGTTTTTGTGCCTACAGACTCTGAGCCAATCAGGGGCCATGTCTTTGTTTTATATATACTGGGAGGTTGGTATTTTGCTTTGGGGCTTTCGCTTATGAGAGAGACCTTTTAATTTCCTGGATGGGATCTGAGTAGCCCTTTGTTAAAGAGCCGCCTCCCCTCCCCCCTCCCCCCCCCCCCCCCCCCCCCCCCCCCCCCCCCGCCTACTCAGGTGCTATTAATGCTCCCCCATCCTGTGTTGTATGTAGGTGTTTGTATTACTTTGTCAGACATTTGGAGCCCTGACTGTTGATCTTTATGCTAATTTCTCTACTTGTATTTTCTCTGTTTTTTCTCCACATTCAGGGTATTAACCTTTCCCCTGAACTAGTGAATGACATATATGTTTAATTAAAAAAAGGATTGTTTACCCCTTTGAAGCTGTCTTTCCTTCATAAAGCAGATCAAAGAACCTTTGCTAGAAGGTCCTCCTGGGTTTTGCTAATATACCTCTTGAAAATCATCAGTGTTCTTTTGTCACTGAATTCAAATCTAATGTCGAAACTAAAGGATTTTCCTTCAGTGACTTCTCTGTAGCATTTAATAGTGTTGACACTATAAGACCTCAGACTCTGGTGGGACATCCCATGCTTTAGAAGCTCCCTTGAACTCACATGGTCACCTGAGAGAGGGCTGAAATAATAAGGCACGTCCCTGACCCCTTGCATGAAATAGGAGCCAGTTTAGAAAAGAAGCATTCTAGCAGCAGGCCAGTCAAATTGAGGAAAAGCTTTCAGCCAAGTTCATGAAAGAAAAGGAAGGGAGAGGAAAGAGAGAGAAATTCTCTCTCCTCTTCCTCCAAGTGATTCTCAGCCTTATGGAACATGTATTCTTCTGAGTAACTTGCATTTTACTGCACAACTTTTATGGCATAAGTTGACAGAATTTATACTTGGCATGTAGTACGCACTTAATAAATGCTCATTGATTAATCAATGTGGTCTTACAAGCATAGAGGGAGTGATAACCTTCCTCTGTCCAATCTCCAGATGTGCAGTTTATGTTGACTTTACGTTGGGTGTATCATAGTTTTATACTAGCCATTTGCCTAGTCACCTTAGAATTCTCCTAATCAGATATCTAATGCCATTCAATTTTTTTCAAGCAGTGGGCAGAAAAATTCAGAGGATACAGATTTGAATCTTGGCTTTATCACTTACTACCTGTGAGATCTTGGAAAAGTCACTTAGCCTATAACTTGTTTCCTAATCTGAATAATAAGAGGTTGGACCAGATTGCCTTTAAGGGTCCTTCCAGCTCTAAATTTATGCTTCTGTAACCCTGCAATTCCCATTTATGTACACATTTGTTTCAGAGAATCCCTGTTATTTGCGGAGATCATAGAGATCAAATAATCAGAGCCTGAAAGAGACCTCAGGGGTCAGCTAGTTTGGGGATTACAGACTATGAGAAAGAAAGGACCCTAGAGATCATATATTTCAACTTTTTCCTCCTTTTATAGATGAGGAAGCAGTTCCAGCAAGGTTAAGGGATTTGTTCAGCAATACATAGGTAGTAAATAGCATAGCTAAGATTGAAGATTTAGCCTTCACTCCCTATGATGCCTCTCTTAGCAGCAGCCAGAGCATAGTTGAATATATTCTCATTGGCTGTTCCTCTAAGCATCCTATAATACTCCTACTCTGAGTTCTGTAGCCAGGCTGACATTCACCAACACCTCACCAGTTGTGGGGGAGAGGGACATTTGAAAAGAGAAACATTATTCTTGTGTCCTAGAATAAAGTCTTCTCTTTGCCCTGGATGGGGCATGGGGTCAAATGGCTGAACCATCCAACGTGTTCCTCTGCTTAGCAGAATATTGTTACTGCATGGAGCCACAAAGCTCTCTGGGTAACTATTAGCAAGTAGATTGTACACTTCCATTCCCTTAAGTTTTGTGTTTTAATTCCACTCTCTCCTTTTTCATTTCAGGACTCTGTTCAGTCAGAAGTTTGCCTCCTTCCCCTTTCAAGCAGTTTATGCTTAGGCTACAATCATATACTCTTAATGTGATATTTAATTTCTGCAGTTCTGCACCAAGCTTCACAGTCTTTGCCAGCTGCTGGATGCCAGTTCTGACTGCCTTCTTCCAACAGGGGGATCTAACTGTGCCCAAGCTTGGTGAGAGCAGAAAAAACTGCAAAAGATCTGTTTACTCTCAAAATTTGCCAGCCAGTAAAACACTTTTGCACAACTTCAAGAAGACTGGTAACATATTGACATCTCTTTTCTCAGCACTAAATGAGGAAAAGGGAAAGTCTACCTTTAGTTAGCCAGGGAATTGGAAGACTGAATGAAGGGAAACTAGGGAGTGCTGTGGTCCTTTTCACAGCCACTATCTCCAGCATTCTTTTGGGATCCAGGTAGTATTGGCCAAGAGATAAGTAGGATCATGACCAAGCTGGACTCAGGCAAGCAAGAGGGACAGTAACCATCTTTGGCAGAAACTGAAGCCCAAAGTCAAATTACAGTCAAATTGCACTGCTGTGCTAGCCTAGGACTGTCATTAAGACTTGGAAACAATTGAAAGGCAGTATTTCAGGTGACCCCATACTCATTTTTCAATCCCACTAGAAGCAAAATCAAAGAATTGTGGAGTTGGAAGGAATCTTCAAGGTCATTGCCCTTAGGCCCAGCTAACAAGTGCTCCTCCAGCTCCTGAAGGAATATGTCCAGGAACAGGGTGCTTGCAGGCAGCCCATTCTTTTTTGGACAGTTCTAAGCAGCTCATTCATTCATTCATTCAAGGACCATTCATGAAATACCTACTAAGTGCAAGGTACTCTGCTAGTCAGCCAAGGAAATGCAAAGAGAGATAAAACCTATTGCCTTTCTCAAGGAGTTTGCAACCTAGCAAGGAGGGAAAAAAATCATGTATGCAAATAACTATTATAGGTTATAAGTGCATAAGAGTGGCAGGAATTAAATGTCATGAGAATTCATAGGGGGAAAATAACACTTCTGGAAGTCTGGTAGATGGGAAGGAAATCAATAAAGACTTCATGGAGTAGATGTCAGTGGAGATGGAGTGTAAATGTATAGATGGACTTTCATAAGGAAGAGATGGTGAGTGGAAAAGAATGTAGAAAGAGGGCAACCAAGGTACACCACCACCACCGCCACCACCACCAATACCAATAGCACTTACTATGTGCCAGACACTGTGCTGAGCACTTTCAAATTATTGTCTTATTTAATCCTCACAACAACCTTGAGAGGCTGGTGTTATTATTATCCCCATTTTACAAATGAGGAAACTGAAGCAGACAGGGGTTGAATGACCAGTCCAGGGTCAAACAGCTAGTAAGTATCTGAGGCCCTATTTGAACTCGGGTTTTCCTGATTCCAGACCATAGGGTTCTATCCACTATGCCACCCAGCTGTCCAACAAGTAATGAATGAATGAATAGTATTTGTTAAATGCCTGTAATGTGCCAAGTACTATGTACTAAGCCCAAAGGATACAAACACAAAAGGACAATCTCTGTCCCCAAGGAGTTTACATACTGGTAGGGAGAGGACAACATATGTAAGAGAATTATAGCCAAGGTACGTGTTTTGGTTTGAGACTTCACTAGCAGAGTGAGGGAAGCCAAAGGGAAGTCAATTGATTTGCCCTTTCCAGAAACAATAATTATATTTTTTAATTGCGATCCCCAGAGTAACAGGTGAGAATTGTGTGTATCTGGGAAAGTGGGAAGAGGAGAGGGAGAGGGCAGTGTGTGAAAGACATCACAAAAGTGTCCATCAAATAGACCTTTCTTGGTTAAATGAATTGTTCTGTGTTCCTAATAAGGAATCTTTTTGCTCACTTCCACACATGTAATCAGTAACCACTTTTAATAGACAAAAATGATTGATTTGAAAGCCAGATTTTATTTCAAAGAGATAGTAGTCTAAATGCCGATGAAACCAAAGATTATACAGATTTTAAATTTTTTCAATTTCCCTTAAGGAATTATGGTTGCAGAGAACATCTTACATTTCTGACCCAATCTTAAATGTAATTACAAGTGAAGTCTGTTTAAGATGATAGGCGGGAAAACTCACATATCCCTCTATGCCTTATTGGCTGCAGACTACCATACCACCCTTCCAGCCATCCAACCCATCTTCTCACCGTCAGCCCCGTGGCCGTAATATTGTCTGCCTCAGGTTATTATTGTGGAACAAGAACTGGATTAGGTGTCAAGAGACTAGGTGGGAGGCTAGTCTTCCCTACTGACTTACTGTGGTACATTGACCAGATTATCTGACCTCATGTGGCTCAGCTTTTCCATCTGTAAAATGGAGATTAAATGGTACCTGTTTTACTGCATCACAAAGTGGTTAGGAGGATTCTAGTTCTGGTTCAGTTACTGACTTTCTGTGACCCTGGACTAGACACTTGATCTTTCTGTGTCCCAGTTTTCCCATCCGTACAATGGAGGTAAACAACACCCCCTTACTTTTTCACAGAGTTATGAGGACGAAATGAGATAAGGCATATGAAAATATTTTGAAAAAGCATAAGGAGGTCTTCAGACGTAAGACAATAATGAATAGGGTGACATACATGTATGTGTGTGTGTGTGTATTTAAAGCAACAGATAGAACATTTGTAGTTAAATATCGTTTTGGGGGAGATAATTCACTTGATTTAATCCTCAGCTTTCGCCACAATGGGTGGCATGTTTAGCCAGGAAACAGCATGTAGAGAGACTAAGAACTAACTTCCCTGTTTCTTGTAGGCCCCCAAGTCAGTGAGGATGGCCTTTGTGGTTGTGTGTGTGTTGTTAACAAGTCCACCTCCAGTCCAGATGGCAAAAGGAAGCTCGGGGGGAGGTGGAAACAACAAACAACAGCACGAAGCAGCTCTTCAACTCTGCCCCAAACTTTCACGGGAACTCTCTCCATCTGCATGCAAGGCAAAAGAGAGGGGGAAATATTAGAGGATGGCTCCAGAGCTTAAACAACATAAGAATTGGATGGAAATTCAGTGGTTCAGAAGATTCTCCAAGGAGGGGGAATATTAGTTTATGGAGCAGTGCAATGAGCTATTTTACTGGAGTCTCCTGACAGCTATTCCCCAGCCATGTCCCACAGTGGCCATGTGTGGGAAGGGCAGGAGACCAGAGAAGTGATGAATGAATGAAAGGCATTTATTGAATGTTTACCATGTTCCAAGCACTTTGTTAAGCATTAAGGATACAAATCCAAGTCCCAAAGTACCTGTTCTAGAGAAGGTTACATTCTGATAGTGGGAAGCAATACACTAGTGGGAGTGGCGACCAGAAAAGGATGCTTTTAATCTGGAAATTATAAATTATTAGGACATTTTTGAACAGTACATTGCCTTACCTAGAGGTCATAGATTTGAACTCAGGTCTTGCTGACTAAGCACAAATTAGTTTTATTAAGCAATTAGAACTGTTAAAAATGGAATGAGCTTTTTAATCAGTCAGTGGGCTTCCCTTAATTGACTGTGTTCCAACAGAAATTAGAAATACTTTGCGTATCTAAGATGCTATATTTTTAGGTGTAGCAACAACCCAAACTTTCCCTGAAGTGTTGGTGGCTCACAGTAGGTCCCACAGGGTACAAGACAAAGGCCGTTTTGGAACTCAGTGCCTCCAAGTAAGGCCCCTTTATAAGGGAGGCAAGAAATTAAAAATAAACTTTCTTTGGAAAGTCTTAAAGGCTGAGCCACAGGTAGGATAAGACTCCAATGCAAAAGCTTATTTCAGCTTTTATGAGAATTGCTGACTACAGTCTAGAGGACTTCACTACTCTTTGGGAAAGAAAAAATGGAAAAGAACATGAATGTCTCATTTCAATCACTTGCGTTGACTTTGATTTCCCATTGTTAAAGGTTGACAAAGCCTTTCCTTCTTCCTAATTTGTTCCTTATTATATAGTATAAAGTTTATCAAAGTTTTGAGACTAGGGAAAGGAAAAATGTCCAACTTTTATGCTGAAATTATTATGTTTATCCCTTGGTTTTAGGAAGGTTGGCAAACTCATAAATCCCATCTTCCCTAGTATTTTCTGTCTGGTAAATTTCTGTCTGGTAAGTTATTTCTTTATTCACAAGGCAATAAAAGGTCACTGGAAAAAAGAATATAATATTCACTCCCATAAAATAAAGTTAAACAGTATTTAGCATTTATATCATTCCCGGATGGTAAACAAAATACAGCTTATTTGACTCAATGGAGACCTATGAGACCCTGAAAAATAAATCTAATGATTTGTTTGATCAGAGGAAGATAAATCTTACAAAGCAAGCCCTCAGTAATGACACGTGGCTATTGAGCTAGTCCACTGTATAAATGATCTGGAGATCAAGCTGGATGGCACAGCTATGTTGCAACTCTCTGTCTGTCTCCTTCTCCCTCACTCCAAGCTACACAGGCTCAGTTCTTTGGGTACTACTTTCAGAAGTAACACAGAGTTCTGTCCTGGGCCCTCTTCTCTTTTTCCTCTATACTACTTCATTTGATCATCTCATCGCCTTTCTTGAATTTAATTACCATCTCTGTGCTAGTAGTTCTCAGGTCTCCCTATCCTGTCCCCAACTCCCCGCTGATCTTCTATGGATTTAATTGCAATTTCTAGACTGATGATTTTCAAATTACCTATGCTGCCCTAATATCTTGGCTGACCTCCAATCTCACTTCTCCAACTGCCTTTCAGATACCTCAAACTGGATGTAAGGTAGACATTAAACTTACCCTTGACCAAAATTGTACTTTATCTTCCCCACCTAACTCTCCCTCATCCCTTACCTTTCCTATTACTGGAGAGAGAAGCAGCATCCTCCAAGTCCCTCAGGCTCACAACCTAAGAGAAATCCTCGACTTTTTACTATCTCTCACCACATTCCCCCAGTCCATCCCCCCCATCTAATCTGTTGCCATGGCCTATGGATTTCACCTTTGCAGCATCTCTTGAATACACCCCCTTCTTTCCTCTGATATTGCAGGCCCTCGATCACCTGATGGCTGGGCTATTGTAATAGCCAGCTAGTGAGTCTGTCTGCCTTAAGTCCCCACTCCAATCCATCTACATTCAGTCACTAATGTGATTTTCCCAAAGTGTAGATTGAAACATGTCACTCTCCTCCTCAATAAACTCTAGTGGCTCCCTATTGCCTCCAGTATAGAACACAAAATGCTTTGTTTGGCATTTGAACTTTTTCATAACCTACCCCCCTCCTACCTTTCCAGTCTTCTTAACACCATATTCCCCGACACATACTCTTCAATCCAGTGACACTGGTCTCCTGGCCATTCCACAGGCAAAACACTGCATAACTCAATACCAAGCATTCTTTCTGGCTGTCCCCCATTAGGGAACAGGAATGTTCTCTCTCCTCTGTTCAGTCTGCTGACATCCCTAGCTTCCTTTAAGTCCCAACTAAAATCCCTTCTTTTACTGGAAGCCTTACCCAATCCTCTTAATTCTAGTGCCTTCCCTCTGTTCAGTATTTCCTACTTATGTCGTGTACAGCTTGCCTTTTACATATTTGTTTGTATGTTGTCTCCTCTCTTTAAATTGTAAGCTCCTTGAAGGCAGGGACTGTCTTTGGTTTCTTTTTGTATCTCCATCGCCCAGCACAGTGCCTGGCACTTAATAAATGTTTATTGATTGATTGGGGAAAACAAGTCCCAATCACATTTGTCTATGTCCGTCACATGTCATACTGTTAACTAAAAGGTAATTGGCAGGATGTCTTATACTCCCAACTAACGATGACAGAAACAAAGGTTGATTTTTCTTTTTCTTTAATTTCAGTCAGGATATAATTTAATTCAACCGATGCATCTCAGATGCCTTCTACATGTAAGCAATTACACTAGTTGCTATTGGAATTTTAAAGTGAATGTGAATCAGGCTTTTTCTGGTTGGCCCCAAAGAGCAGGACGAGGAGAGAATGCGTAGAAGTTGGAATGAGGTAAATGTTGGCTAATTGTAAGACGCAGTTACTGCTTTCACAGAACCTCTAATCTATTAGTAAAGTAAAAACTTGCAGGAAAGAAACTAGAACACAAGAGGGAATCAAGAGAGGCACAAAGTACTTAGATGAGTTTGTCTACAGGATAAAATAGGGCTTCATAGAAGAAATAGCATGGAAGACATGGGTCTAGAAGGATGAGTAGAAAATTATCCAGGCAGAACTGAAGACAGACATTTCAGATATAGAGAATAGTATAGACAAATGCATAGGCAGAAAACTCTCATGAATTTGAAGAAAAGCATGCTGTCCACAGTGTCTGAGATTCAATTACAATAGCTGGCAGAGTAATAATAGCTAATATTCACATGGCACTTTAAAGCTTGCAGAACACTGAAGATGTTCACTCATCTGATCCATACAACAACTTTGGGAGGTAGGTGCTGTGGTCTGCCCTATTTGAGAGATGGAATCACTTACGCAGACTCACAAGGCTAGTAAAAGTCTAAAGCTGGATTTGAATGCAGGTCCAGTGCTCGATCTATAGAGTTACCTAGTTGCCTTCAAAGTACATAGAGAAAGCAATGAGACATAAACTTGAAAAGAAAGGTTAGGGTCTAAACATGGAGGACCATAAGTGAAAAATCAGAGAGATTTAACTTTCTTTGGTAGGTAATAGGAACAAATCAAGATTTTTGAATAAGCAAGATTAAGATTTAACTGGCAGGAGCATGTAGGATGAATAAGAGATGAGTTTATAGCAAAGAAGTTATAAAATCTAGGATCACAGAACTAAATTGAGGAGGGAACTTAGAGGTCATCTAGTCAATACCATCATTTAACAGATAAGAAAAAAGAGAACTTTATTTTTCCCAAGGTCATATGACCATTAAATTGCAGAATGGGAATTTGAACCCAAGATGACTAACTCCAAAATCAGGATTTTTTTCTACTGCACCACAGCGCCTCTTAAACATCAGCTAAGAAGAGCCTATCAAAACATTTCACATTAGAGACAGTGCAGGCTAGAACTATAGTGGTAATAGGGAATTAGCAAGGAGACAGATTTCAGAAATATTTTAGTGAGAGAAAGAACAAGATTTAGTCTTTACTTACAAGGGGGATAGAGGACGGGGAAAGAGACAAGGAGGTCAGTAAAGAGTTAAATGGACAGAAGTATGATTTTGCCATTGAGAGAAACAGAGTAGTCAGAAGGGGGAGCCATGGAGATGGGGAAGAGGGGAAAGGTGGAGGAGGTAGAAGATGATGAAAAGTTAGTAAGAAAAGAGGAAGAGTTACTGACTTTTTATTTGCATAAATCAGTCCTTTTCTATTTCCCCCAAAACACTCAGAATGTTTAGTTGAAAATTTAGCAAGAACATTATTAAAACTACTTTTTAATATATGTGCAAATTTCTCACTTGTTTTATAAATATTCTCAAATTTTAGCTTAAAATACCTCCATAACCCTGAAAAGCATTCTTATAAGTGGTATGGTGCAGAAAAAAAAAAAAATATTGGCCTTGGTGTCTCAGGACCTGAGTTCAAATTCAAAGTCTGCCTCTTATGAGCTATGTAACCTTGGGAACTAACGTAAACTCTGTATTTCATTTTCCTGATGTGTAAAATGAGGGAATTGTACTGGATGACCTCTAAGGTCTCTTCTAACTCTATAGTTATGGTCCTATGATCTGTAGAAAAAAATTCAGTCCATTTTTTTGTCTTTCCCAATCCAAGCTTGATTTCAAAGTCATTCTCTGTTCCTGGTAAATCTTGGAATCTCAGGCTCTGCAGCTGGACAGTAGTAAACCTCTTCAACTTCCATCAGCAGCTTTGGTGTAGCTTCAACTCCTTGGGAACAACATGCCCTAGGGGGCAGGTAGGGAAAGCCAGGGGAAGCCTCTGTTGGGTCTCACCTCAAGCCTTTTTCTGCTTTCTTATGTTGCTTTCTCTCCCTCCTTCCAACTCTCATTAGACTATGAACTCCTTGAGGGCAGGCATTGGTATTTTTTTTTCTTATTTGTATCCCAAGTTTAGCATATAGTATCTGACATATAGAAGGTACTTAATAAATGTTTATTGAATCAAATTTATTGAAATGGAAAAGGTGCAGAAAAGGAAATGAGGATGTCAAGAAAAGCAGAAAGAGAAGGTTATAAATAACTATGTAGAAGCAAATTTTCATAATTCACCGTAGTTTCCAAAATGATACATTTTCAGATAAAATTAATCCATTTCTTCAGGTTAGACCATTTTTGCTCTAAAGTGAGGTGCTGTAAAAAATTAATATTTCAACAGACAGTTTTCAGATGAAGAAATTAAAGCTATCTATATTCATATAAAATGCTCTTAAACAATATTGATCAGAGAAATGCAAATTAAAAGAACTCTGAGTTGTTACACTTATCAGATAAGTTATGCTTATCAGATTGGTTAATATGACAAAACAGGAAAATAATAAATGTTGAAGAAGATGTGAGAAAATTGAAACACTAATGCTTTGTTGGTGGAGTTGTGAACTGATCGAGCCACTCTAGAGAGCAATTTGGAACTATGTCCAAAGGGCTATAAAACTATGCATACCTTTTGATCCAGCAATACCACAACTAGGCCTCTATTCAAAGAAATCACTAAAAAAGGGAAAGGACACACATGTACAAATTATTTATAGCAGCTCTTTTTGCGGTGGCAAAGAACTGGAAACTGAGGGGAATGTTCATAAGTTGGGGAATGGCTGAACAAGTTGTGGTATATGAATGTAATGGAATATAATTGTGCTATAAGAAATGATGACCAGAAAAACCTGGAAAGACTTACATGAACTGATGCTGAGTGAAGTGAGCAGAACCAGGAGAACATTGTGCATAGGAAAAGCAAAATTGTGCAATGATCACTTTTGACAGTCTTAGCTCTTCTCAGCAGCACAATGATGGAAATTGCTGTCCACATCCAGAGAAAAAGCTGTGGAGTATGAATGCTGATCAAAGCATACTAATTTCACTTTTTTGGCTTTTTCTCTTGGTTTTCCCTTTTTCTTCTGATTCTTCTTTTATAACATAACTAATGTGGAAATGTGTTTAATATGATCCTATATCAGATTGCTTGCTGTGTTGGAGAGAGGGGAGAGAAGGGAGGAAGGCACAAAAAATCTGAAACTCAAAATCTTTTAAAAATGAATGTTGAAAGCTATCTTTATATGTAATTGGAAAAATAAAATACTATTGGGGAGGAGAAATTAATATCAATTCACTGCAAAATGTTGTTTCCCAGAACTATCACTCTTTGTAGATTATGTGGTAGTATACTTAAAGAATTCTAGAGAATCAACTAAAAAAACCAATCGAAATAATTAGTAACTCTAGCAAAGTTACAGGCTATAAAATAAACCCAAATACATCATGAGCATGCCTATATATTACCAACAAAACACTAAAAAAGAGAAATACCATTTAAAATAACTGTAGACAATATAAAATACTTGAAGTCTACTACCAAAACAAACCCAGGAACTATATCAACACAATTGCAAAACATTTTTCATATTAATTGCTCATTGATAGACTGAACCAATATAATAAAAATGACAATTCTACCTAAACTAATCTACTTATTTAGTGCCATACCAATCAAACTATTAAAAAATTATTTTATAGAGCTAGAAAAAAATAAAAAGAAATTCATCTGGAAGAACAAAAGGTAAAAATTATCAAGGAAATCAATAAAAAACCAAATGTGAAGGAAACTTTCCTACCTGTGCCAGATCTCAAACTGTATTATAAAGTGGTAATTTCAAAGCAATCTGATACTGACTAAGAAATAGAGTAGAGTGGATCAGTGGGAAAGATTAGGTACACAATACATTGTAGTAAATGATCACAATAATTTAGTGTTAGATAAAGATTTAAGCTTTGGGGACAAAAACTCATTATTTGACAAACAGAATGACAGAAACTAGGTAGGGATCAACATCTCATACCATATGCCAAGATAAGATCAAAATGCGTACATGATTTATCCACAAAGGATGATACCATAAGCAAATTAGGAGAGCATAAAATAGTTTACCTGTCAGATAAGGAAAGAATTTAGGACCAAACAAGACACAGAGAACACTACAAAATGTAAAATGTATAATTTTGATTATATAAAATTTAAAAGTTTTTACACAAGCAAAACTAATACAACCAAAATTAGAAGGAAAGCAGAAACCTGGGGTGGGGGGGGGGTGCATTTGCAGCAGTATCTCTGATATATGCCTCTTTTCTCAAGTATATAAAGAATTGAATCAAATTTATAAGAATACAAGTAATTCCTCAGTTGATAAATGCTGAAAAGATAAAAACAGGCAGTTTTCAGACAAAGAAATCAGTCATATGAAAAATGCTCTAGATCACTATTGACTAGAGAATTGCAAATTAAAACAACTCTGAGTTATTGCCTTATACCAATCAGATTGGCTAATATGACAAAAAAATGAAAATGATAAATGTTGGAGGGAATGTGGGAAAACTAGGACATTAAACAGTGGTTGGTGGTGTTGTGAACTAATTCAACCATTCTGGAGAGCAACTTGAAAATATTCCCAAAGGGCTATAAAACTGCATATCATTTGATTCAGCAATACCACTTCTAGGTCTGCATCCCAAAGACATTTTTTTAAAATGTATATATATGTGTGTGTGTATGTGTGTATACATATATGTATATGTATATATATACACACATACACTTATGTGTGAGTGTATACACAAAAAATATTTATGGCAGCTCCTTTTGTGGTGGCTAAGAACTAGAAATTGAGGGGATGTCCATCAATTGGGGAATGGGTGAACAAATTGTGGTTTGTGTTATATGATTTTAATGGAATACTGTTGTGCTGTAAGAAATGACAAACAGGATGATTTTAGAAAAACCTGGCAGGGCTTACATGAACTGATGCAAAGTGAAGTGAACAGAACCAGAAGCACATTGTATATAGTGACAGTAATATTGTACAACAAACAACTGCGAATGATTTAGCTGTTCTCCACAATACAACAGGCCAAGGCTATTACAAAGGACTCATGATAAAAAATGTTAACCATCTCTAGAGAAAGAACTGATATTGTCTGAATATAAACCAAAGCATAACACACTATTTTTTCTTTTTCTTTCTTTTCTTCCTTCCTTAGTTTTTCTTTCTTTCCTTCTTTTTGTTTTTGTTTGAGTTTTCTTGCACAAAATGACAAATATGGAGATATTTTACAGATTGTACATATGTAACCTATATGAGATTACTTACCATATCCAGAGAAAGAGGAGGAAAAGAACTTGGAACACAAACTTAAAAAAAGAATGTTAAAAATTGTTTTTGCATTTAATTGAGGAAATTTTTTAAAAGGATGTTTTCCCCTTTGTTTTCTTACTATCCATATTTTCTCCTCATTACAGGAAAAAATCAGTTTTATAGAGGCTTATGTATGGTGTCTTCCTGTTAAACATGCATAATGGAGGTCTCTTCTTTCAATAACTATAATTAAAATGAAGAAATGTGAGGATGCTCACAATTAGTTTTCATCCATGGAATAGCAAGAAGAAGTTGCAATAGGCACAAGACTATCCTGATTCTTAAATTTAGACAGTGGGTCTCCAATAGAAAACCTTTAGAAATCTCTGGGTCTTCAGAACTGGCACCCAATAATTTATCTGAACATAAATCAGCTTGCTCTGTGTTTTCAGTCCCAGCTGTGCTGCGATCATTTTTCAATAGAACTTAGTTCAGGATTGTTCATGCCTTCTGGACCCCCATGTCTGCAGAAATTTATATTTTCTTTCTTAACTGATTCTCTGACAGTTCGAACTTCGGATAATACATCATGGTATGGTGAGAATGCTTTCTGGGCCATCAGTCTGGAGACCATTTTTCGTGTGTTCTTTTTGCCCTTTTCTAAGTTTTGCTTAATTTTCTCTGTGTGACTGATCACATTGATAAGAGTTCTTTCTCTTTTCCTTTTTGAATGTGGAAAAAAAAACTGCTCCTCCAGCGAGTCCATGAGGTACATCATTCTATAAGAACTTTTTGAAGGGTGACGTGGTGTCCCAAAGGCATCAGATGAGATGATCATGATGGCCTCATGATAGGTTTGCTTTAAAAAGTTCACTGAGAAAGACAAATCCTGTCAACCGATATTTATTGAGCTCTTGCAGTGTTTATGGCACCGTACTAGTCATTATGAAGGTTCAAATGTCCTAGGAAATGGACAGTCTTTTAAGGAACTTATAACCTGGCATGGGAAGTCAAAGGAGATGCGTGACTTAAGGGAACAAATTTACACCTAAAATAGTCAAACCTCGTAAGTCAAATGTAGGTTCAATCCTGCAATCATTTTAAAGAGTTTTATCTATGTACAAGGTACTTTGCAAGTCAATGAAAATACAAAGATGAGAAACAACATGGCCCTGGTCCTCTAGGAACTTTTGAACAGTATTATTCAAATTATACTGTGGTTAAGGAAGGATCCATTCAAAATCCATTGTAAAAATGTGAATATGAGAAGGTTATTTTCAGCTGGGGGAATGAGGGATGACTTTAGGAAGGAAGTTACACATTTGCACTGAGTTTCTACCCTACCCCTAAGCTCTCTTTCTGGACTTGTGCCTTCCCTTAATAGTCATTACAAGTACAGCCTCTCTTTTCTTCTACAGTTTTATGGCTTCTTTTTTAACTAACACTTTCTTGTTCAGAGCTCAGAACTAGAACTTCTCAATTAGAAACCTCATTCTAGCTTATTGCAATTAACCCGTATGTTACCCAATTCTCATTTTGGTTAGTTAAGTCATAATCAGAAAATTTATATGTGTCTAATAATAAAAACAGTTCTGGAGTTTAGAATTCCTGAGTTATTAATTTGTAAGTTCTGTTTCTCCTTTGGAGTTGAACACCGGGGATACAAAGTACCAAATCCAGGCTTGTTGTGGGTAAGTGCATTGTTTCTGTGGGATGATATTTTTTTTTTAGTGTTTTTCATATGAAATTCTTACATTTGATTTTTGTTCTTCTCCTTTCAACCAGCAAAGTTACCAAACTTTAAGCTGCACTTAGAAAGAAAAGGAATATTCTCAAGACAGTGACATAGAGGCAGTTTGTTGTAGTTACATGAGAGATGGCTTGTAAGGAGACCATAGGAGAATGGATCAGATTGTAAAATAGTAAAGCCATGTGGCTAGAATGTAGAGTAGAAAAAGAGAAGTTATATGAAATAATGTGGAAAAGGTTATTTACAGTCAGATTGTAGACAATTTAAATGCTTATGATTTCTATTTTACACTCAAGGCAATAGGGAGTGACTGAAGGCTGCAGAGCAAAGTAGTTATGTGGTAAGGCCTACCCATTAGAAAAATTAATGTGGCAGCTGTATGAATAATAGATTGGAGATAGAGAAACTGGACTCAGTAAGACTAGATGCAGGTTAAAAGAATAAATATCATACAAGAGGCCTAGGCAGGGAAAGCGATAGGCGTGTGATAGGCACTCAAAAAAATCCTTGCTGATGGATTGTCTTTTCTGTGTGCTTTCTTAAGGTACTTACCCTGTCTTCATCTTGTTCAGATTGTTTCTGATTGTCAAAGGCTCTTAATCATCAATTAATCAGTCATTAAGGTGGTGGGAAAATAAGGAGAGGCAGTCAGTGAGTATAAAACAAAAGGAAGGGACAAAGGAACACTTTAATATGGGATCCCTAGAAGCCTCCTAAGTCAAGAAGAGATGAACACATCCTTTTTTTTAGGCAGCTTGCAAATAGGGTCAAAGTCTAGAACACAGGAATTCTGGGTACTGTAATGATCTAGAGAGCCCCTGAAAAAGAAAAACTATAGGTCACACCCTACTGACAGATAACTTCTTAGAGTGCATTGGAAGCAATTTTCTGGCACAAGAGGTCCTGGCACCAGTTAAGATTTGGGCCGTCTTCTGATATTGTCAAACCAAACTGGCTACCTTCCCAGGAATACTTCCAGCCAGGGCTATTTAATCTTTAATCTACAATCTTAGCCCTGCTCTCATCCTTGGAAAGAATCCTAGTCTATAAACCAGGGAGATGAAAGAAAAATAGACCTCAGTTCAAGGTTCAGAATCAAGTAACCTCTCTTTACTCTTTGACTTTGTGCTCCAGTTCTAATTTTGTGCCTTTTAACTGAATTCCTTGGATTGCACCCAGTCCTAGCCTTGGGGATTTCTCTTTTTTCCATCTTCCTGAGTCCCTCTTTCATTGCTTCCTCCATTTTTTTAGTTCCTCTGGAACTAAGGCTCTTCCTTATTCCACAAGTTTTCCCAGACACTAGAAGTCTTTCCTGCCCTAAATGGCAGGCCCTGGAGCTCATTCCCAGCTTTGCAATACTGGAGCTTTTCAAAGTCAAACGTTCTCCTGTGGACTTTTGTCTATCCTTCAACCACAGAGATGCTAATTACAGCCTTTGACAGTCTACCATGGAAACTTCCTGACAAGAACTCCTTTCACTTACCTGCTACCATTCTGCCAACTCAGCCATCTCCCAAAACATTATCACAACCATCTCCTGGTTAGGTGAAAAGCACTCATCTTTCTCAGGACTAACTAGCAAATCCTGCCTAAAGGTAGCACCACGTCCAGACTCCATCCTCACAACTGCCCACCTGTATGGGCAAACAGTTCTCTGAAACAACCCAGTGCTATCTACTGTGATTCCTGAGAGGAAGCCCACCCAATGCTAGTGTTTGTGGCCCAGAGAGTACTGTTTTGGCTGAGAAGTTTAACTTACTCATGAAAACAGCTGGGTTATTTGCTTAGCTATTTGAGACATTTTTAAAGGAGGTGGGGAGGGTATTGTTTAGCTCACTAAATATCTAGCTTATAAATATTTCCAAAAAATAGACAACAACCTCGAAATTGCTCTAGAAACTGGGGGTGTCATCTCTTGTTTGACAAACCTTTCAAATAACTCTTTATCTGGGGCTGGATTGGGATCTGCTGACAGAGCCTGACTTAGGTAGGTTTTAGCCCGCTTAAGAACACATATAAGGATTCTCATTCTCGGGTGGCACTGTTATCTTTGAACTGATATTATAAAGATCATTTCTACATGGGGCTCAATCCAGCAGAAGGAATCCTTTTTGACTGCTGTCCTGAAGCAGCTCTTTGGGCTCCCTGTGTTCTGTAGTGGATGTCAGATTTGGTGATCTGAGCCCATCTTTCTGGGTTCCTCATAAAAGAAATTCCTTCAATGCCTTCACCCTTCATTTTAAGAAAATAACATGCTGTGATAGTTTGGACACCCTTCGGTTGAGTAAGATATTTCTCCCTCATCTGTTATTTTCTTAGGGTGCCTACCCCAATCTCTATCTTGTCCAGATGGTATCTGCTCATCAGAGGCTCTTGATTATCAATTAGTCAGCAAATAAGCATCTATTTGGATCTTCTATGGGTCAACGGCTACCAAGATAAATGATCCCTGTCCTTGCCCTCAAAAATACTATTTTCTCTCTAGGATGCAATAGGTACATATTAGTGTAGGACTTAGGGACTGAACCTGTGACATGGTATAGCAACCTTCTGAAAGAGGAAACTTCCTCTACCAATGCAGGCTGGCACCTTCCCTACAATTTAGTCTTTTAAAATTGCCTAGAGCATTAAGAGGTTAAGTGACTTGACTAACTTAGCTAGGATGTGTCAGAAGTGAGACTTGAATCCAGCTCTTTCTGACTCAAAGAACAGCTCTCTAGGCACTATGCCACATTGCCTCACGTATTAGTAAGTATAAAGTAAACACCATATGATTTAAGAAGGAAGTGCTAGCTGTTGGGAGATAAGAAAGTATCTCATGTAGAAGGTGACACTTGAAGTGAGCTTGAAAGAAAGTAGGGTATCTAGGAGGCAATACATTCTAGGTATGGATGATAATGGGAATGTATAGGGATAATGATGAGGAAGAGGATGATAATGATGGTGATGACGATGATGATGGTGATGATGATGATGATATTGCTCATGCTGGAGGAACCTAGAGTTTAGAAACTCCGTATCCAAAGAAGACTTCCAGGATCATGGCACTTAGTACTGGATGGAATCTTAAGGAATTATGCAGCTCAGTCTCTTTCCTTCAGATAGGTAAGGTCTCATTAATTCCATTTTGTAGATGATGTCACTGAGATTCAGAGAAGTTAACAGACTTGTCCAAGATTATACCTCTAGTAATTGATGACAAAATTCCAGAGCCTGAATACCTTGCTTCCTTCCTACTGCAGTATTCTTTCTGCTATAGAATGCTGTATGTCAGCAAAAACAAAAACAAAACTAAGAGTTCTCATGATAACATACAAGTTAATTCAATTGATTGGCATATATATATACATATATATGTATATATATATATATATATGAAGTCCTACTATGTGCTATACACAATATTAAGTGCTGAGGTAAGAAATGAAGATGTGATCCTTGCCCATAAGGTGTTATTGTCCAGAGAGCTTCCTGCAGATAGACTCAAGCATTGATGGATATATTTCATAAGTGCCTTTAATCTCCCTACTTCTCTGATCTACTTTAGAATAGAGGGAGCAGAGTGAAATATGCCTGATTCTTACACCTAAGTCATATTTTAAGGCTTAGAGGAGTTTATGCCTTTGCCAGTGATGCTATAATTCCTCCACACTAGGTAGGAAGTACCCATGGCTAAATAATGAGAGGCAGTGAAAGAGGTCATCATGGTTTCAGAATCAAGTTTTTAACTTGGTTACAAGTCTATGCATTATGATTTAAATCTTAGCCCAAGGATTTGGTAGCAGATTTCATCTTAATTCATCTCATTGGTCTCCACATCTAGTGGCATTTTAGCACAGTAGAGAACATGACTATGGAGTGATGTGACTGCTTTTTTAACAAGCCTCTCAGAAGCTATAAAATCAATCATGTCTGCTATGTACCAAGCACCATCCTAGGTACTGTGGTTGCAAATTAAAAAGTGAAGTAGTCTCTGCCTTCAATGACCTTACACCTCAATGTGGAATACTACGTGTGATTGCTGAAGTTAGTGTCATGGTACCTGAATTCATCGCACTTAATACCTGGGCCTCAGTTCCTCTTCTATAAAATTAGGTAAATCACTTATGTAGCCTCTAAGTTACTTTCCAACTCTACATCTGTGATCCTATGATCCTAAATTTATAGATAAACAAAGATAGTATTTATATAAAATAAAAATAGAGTGATAGAGATGTGTAGGGGGGATGGACTAACAGCTAAGCGAATAAGAAAAAGCATCTTGAAGGACATGGCTCTTGAGATGAGTCTTGAAAGGAGATAAAATTTAAATACATAAATAAATGTGCTTCTTTCAAAGTACTCTGTCTACCTTGGAAGTCTATACCCTTATTCTAATAATGCTTCCATTGAACAAAATAATTATGAACTCTTCTTTTGAAATTGACTTCTTCCTTCTTTTGAATATTCTAAATGCTAGTTAATCTTAGTCCTTTGATGGTGAACTTAATTCTTTGGAGAAAGCAAACTGTCTTTTGAAGCCCAGGCTGATGAATAAGGATGGTTAAGCCAAGTAATACCTTTTTTGTTTCAGAAGTTTCAAATATGAGATGTTTTCCCCCTCTGTTGCATATAAACTAACTTGTCCATAAGAACACAGGACCAGAAGTCATGAGCTGGAATAGAACTTCAAGGTCATCTACTCCAATTATCTCATTTTAAAGTTGAGGAAACTGAGGCCCAGGGAAACTAAACAAAGACCAAGTAGTAAGAGGCAGGATCAGGACTGGAACTCAGATCCTCCAAATCTAGTACTGTTCCATGCTACTTATGCCAGCAAGAAGGGTAGGATTTATTGATAAGGTTCTTCCTTTACTATGTGCTCCCTGATTCTGACTCAAGTGAGTTAGGACTATATACCTGCATGAGTTATGTGGAGAAAGGCTTCTACCCTGTTTCTAATGTTTCTTTGACTCTAAGTTTATTCATTACAGTATAGTCCAAGCCCTACTGAGGTTAGGACTTGTCAGTGGTGCTGACTTTGAATGACAAAGTCTTCACATAACCTTCAAAGAAAGCCTCTGTTCAGGCCAATCATAGACATCCCAGCTAGTCCCAGAGCAGCTGTAAAAGTCTTATATTCATTTCTCACTACACAACAACCAGAACTTAGGCCTAGAAGGAAATCACACACAACTCTATTACATTTTAAAGGCTTATGATTTCTCTTCTTCCCTAGTTTCTCTTAAAAGAAACAAACTCCTCAAATGTGCTTTTTTGGGGGCCATTTATTTCCCTTCCACTGCTGTCCTTATCTTTTACCTGTCAATTCAAACTTTGTAGGTAATTGTATTGGAAATAACCCTAAGTGGTTCAGCCAAACCATGTTTACATAGTTTTCCTGGATGTCTCTGTCTGACACCTGCCTCTGCTATATCCAGGCAATATCAGTCAGGACAACTGACCCCAAAATATGATTCTGATAATGAGGGAGGGAAAAGCTTTTTAAGCTCTCTTTTTTGAATACTTCGTGTTTTGAGAAAAGAAAGAATGGTGGCTATTTTCCAGAACCATTTTGAAAATGAAGACAGCTGAGAGAAAAAAGATGCTCAACTTTCTCAAAATCATGTATCATGTCCTTGCAGTCAGCCAAGTGATTTGTCTTTAATAAACTAAGGCAGGTGCCTATGATTTTTTCCAGGAAAAGTCAGTTTAGTTCTGAGTTAGATTAAGAAACGTAGAAGGGAAGGATCCCTAAGCTGTCATAATTGCTTTGGGGGTATCATTTTTTAAAAAGAAACAGTGACTTTCATAATTCATTCAGGGTCTTTTTTCTCCTATAGCACCCTGGCTTAAATATCATTCACATTTGCAGGTTGTTATTCTTCAAAATTCCATTTGGTGAGTTTTAATGGCCCTGTTTTACTGAGGAAAGGTAGAGAGATTAACCAAATATATTTATAGAAGTCGTGCAGAGGATCTGTAGTAGAACCAGCTAGAATTTAGGAGCACGAACTTCCCCAAAATTGACTTTTTTACTTTAAATGGTATGGTGTTAGGAGGCAGGAAAGAGAAATATGCCAAGAGGGGCTTCTGTGCCTCAGAAGAGGAATGTTGGAGCCCTGAAAAGGGGTGTTAGATGGTGGAAAGTCTTATATGTACAAGAAAGCTACCCTTCTTGGACCTACAACCTAATCAGATGCTGAGCTGAGCAGTAAGGAACACAAATGAGATGGCCCAGCTGCAGCAGCTGGCCTCCTTCTACCATGTGAGTAGGCTCACTGAATATGATCATGTTACATACATCTACTCTCCTCCCAGCCTCCAGACAATTTCTCCATGAATTGAGTTTGCCTTTTCATCACCTGTGAGTCAGAGCCAAGGTAGCGTTTTGCCTTCCCTAGTACAGGATGAGCCAGCCTTGTCTAAAGTTGAATCATTTTCAAAATTCTGAGTACCATCTGCAAATCTAAAAACAAGAAACTTCCAGAGTAGCAGCTGTTCAGGGAGTTATACAGAAATTTGGGCATGTATGTATGCATGCGCACATGCACACACATATACACACACACACACACACACACACACACACACACACACACAGAAAAAGAGGGAAAAGGAGAACTCTTCTCAATTTGTCTGGCCAGATAATTGATAAAATGAAGCCAAGCTGTTCATTCTGAATGATTCTCCCAAACTCTTCTTTTTCCTCTGGTAGATAGAGGAAGGGAGAATTAGCCCCATGGGCTATTTGATAAAAGGAAAAGACAGTTCAAAGGACTCTATCCTCTGGCCACATGGGCTTCTACTTCCTGAATCGTTCTTGGGAGTAAGTTTCCTGTGAAGAGGCCAAAGTGTCTTGTTTATTCAAACTACCTTTATTCTTTAACCCTTCAGACAATGCCAAGCACATTCTTCCTCCTCTATGAGTATCTCAAATTATATTAAGGTATAGTGCAGATGCAACTATCTCTTTTAATTGAATTCAATATGCAGTTTTTAAATGCCAGCTACTTGCACGGCACTGTCCTAGGCACCAGAGATGAGATAAAAATGACACCATTCCTACTTTTAAGTAGCTTCCATTCTATTGGTTACAACAATAATAGTAACAATCCCAAGCATAATAACCGACATTTATATGGAGCTCTAAGGTTTGCAAAGAACTTTATGAATATTATCTCACTTTATACTCACAGCATTCCTGGGAGGTAGGTGCTATTATTATCCTGAGAAATGGAGGCAGTTGTGTGTGACCCTTGCCCAGGGTCACAGGTTATAGGTTTCTATAGCTGAATTTGAACTAAGTTTTCCTGACTCTCTTTTCTGAGATGTGACAAATAAATACAAAAATATAATACAAAATGGGATGCAATAGGAATATTTGAGGAAGGAACAAAAATGTTACCCTGAGATTGAGGAAAGCTTCATGGAGGGTTGGCCACTAATAAGATCAGCAGTCAGAAAGGAAAGGGAAATGAGGAAGTAGTGCATTCCAGGAACTCTCAGAGTACTAAACGTGAGAGATAGAATGTTAGGTTTAGGGAACAGAAAGTAGGTTGGTTTGACTTCAGTCAAGAGTGAGAAAGTCTTCAAACCCAAGTGGTTGGAAGGATAGTGATGACATCAACAGAAATAAGGGAATTTAGAGGAATAGCAGTTTGCAGGGTAAGAGAAGGTGAACAGTTCAGTTTGGGATACATCTAGTTTCATATGTTTGGCCAGCTTTTCAGTCAGAGATGACAGTTGGAGATTCAGGACTCTATTAGACTATAATCTCCTTAATGGTTGGGACTTTAAAGGACTTGTCAATTTGCTGTTTTGAGTATTCCTTCCATTAATGCAGGTTTCATTCTCATTTTGCCTGAGTAGATGTTTTTATGAGTTCTTCTGGCTAAAACATTCATGACCCAGTGGCCAAAGTGCAAACTATTGCTTAGACTAGCTCATAGCCAGTCCAGTGTGGCAGGATCTGCTAGAACATACACTGATTGTCTTTGAGAACTCAAGATCACCTCTATGTTACAATGAGACATCAGAGTAGAAAGTGAAGGGCAGGGACTTCTGTTTTTCATACTGATCTCCATGTATCTGTACAGTTATGTCCCTTATGATCACAAAGGTTTGTTGACTCTAATATCCTACGAGGACAAAGCTTACCATCATATAATTGAAGGAATTTTTCACACTTGTGACATACCATATTTTCACATTTCAGACATACCATAAATATTCATTAAAGATTTCTATTATTATCTTTTTTAATCATCTATATTTTAAATGTATACTTTCCCCTCTCCCTCCAAGAAAGTTGTCCCCTATAGAAATAAATAAAACAGAAAACCAACCATTTTTTTAAAAGTCTATCAAAACTAATCACATAAAAGTCTGACATTATATAGACAGATACACAGAGAGATAGACAGATAGATCTGTGTATATAGATCGATCTATCTGTATCTATGCAAAAGAGTGGAAGCAATTGTCTTCTCATATTTTCTGTAGGGCTATGCTTGTTCTTTTAAAATTTCACAACATTCACTTTTAATTCTTTTGTGTTTTGTTTCATTTATATGATATATTAGTTGTCATAGTTGAGGGGAGTTTAAAGCTTTTAGACAAATGGAATGATTTCTCCAAAAAATTATTTGCAAAACTTTATATGACCATCTAATTTAGGGCAATTTGGGGTTGAAATATTGCTCCAATTACTGTCTGATGTAATAACTGCTATTATTATGTAGTAATTATATTATTCCCTTGACTCTGCTTCCCTCACTTTGCATCAGTACATTCAAATCTTTCCATGATTCTCTAATACTCATATTATGTCTTACAACATAGTGATATTCTATTACATTCACATACCACAACTTTTTAGCCATTCTGAAATTGATGAACAATTGCTTTATTTCCAGTTCTTTGGTGCTATAAAGAGAGCAGCTGTAAATATTTTGGTGGATATGGGGTCTTTCTTTTTTCACTCACCTCCCTGGGGTTGCATTATAGAAGAAGAATATATATTCTCTATATAGAAATATATAGATTTCTGACTCAAAGGGCATTGGCATTGTAATTACTTCCTTAGCATAATTGCAAATGAATTTTCTAGAATGGCTGGACCAATTCACAACTCCGTCTTTCCACAATACCTCCAACATTGACTATTCCTCTTCTTGTTTATCTTTGTCAAATTGCTAACAACATACATATTCTAGAAAGTCTGTATTACCAGAAAGCCAAGAAATAACTTGTGAAACTCCCCACAGCTCCCTCTCAAAAATTTTTGTGATACCTTTCTCAAAATTTTTCTAGTCTAAGGAAATAGCAGAAGGTTCTTAGTCTTCTACTTACAGAAAAGAATACCCTTTATGTTTATAATCAAGATAAAATATCCAAGCACACTCAGAATAGCTTGCAGAGAAGGGAAAACTACCTTGGTAGCTTTGGTAACCTTCTATTAGTATTTCTGCTCAGAGAGAATGAATCAGGAGGGAAGAATATGAAAAATGGAGCTATTTCTAGACAATGGGCCAGTTTCTCACCCTATGTAACAATTTTCACAGAATTACATAGGTAAGAACTTAGTCCTGCATGAATTTCTCTCAGAATCCAACTGGGAAACACAGTCAAGCACCACTATTAATCAGAGAGTAATTGGAGCAATATTTCAACCCCAAATTACCTTAAATTAGATGGTCATATAGAGTTTTGCAAATAATTTATTGGAGAAATCATCCCATTTGTCAATGTTTCTCTAAAAGCTTTAAACTCCCCTCAACTATGACAACTAAAAATAATGTTGCAGGAAAGGAGGAGGCCCCCCATACTCTTTACCCTGTTCTGACCAGTATTACTTACTGCTGCTGAAGATATGGTTGAAACATTATAGGAAATTTAAGCCAAGCAATAAGCCAGGTGCTAAAAGCACTTTTAAACACCCAACCAAGAGGACTTAGGGGAAGTTACTCTAGTAGAGCTTTGGAGAAGCTAAACTACTAAAAATACAACAATAAACAGAGTCCATCAGGATCCTTAGAGGCTATAAAAGGTCTTTGGTTGATAGGACCATTACTTTAAAAGACTGTGGGACTTTCTGCTGGACGTGGCTTTAAGTAGTCAAGGCCTTAATGGAACAAATAAAGGAAACCAGAAATGAGTTCCGAAGAAAGCTACCAGATAAAAGGTTCTTCATCGCTTTTGTGTTATGGAACCCTTTAGCAATGTCTGGTAAAGTCTATGTACTCCTTCATAGAATGTTGCTAAACTAATTTTATTAAAGTAGAGTGATTCAAAATGTGTGTGTGTGTGTGTGTGTCAGATTTCAGGTCAAGAACTCCTGTTATAGAGCTGATCAGTGGGAAATGACCTGTATTTGGGGTTGATGGACTTGGGTTTGAAAACTTCCTCTGCTATTTATTTCATATTTGAGGTTATGAACATCATTTAACCTTAGATCTTATTTATTTTACCTGTAAAATGAGGGAACTGGACAACATGACTTCTTATGGTTTTTTTTCCCCAGAACCATATCTATGACCTGTAAATCTCAGTCCTGAACCACATTGAAGGTAAACTTCCTATTGTCTTTTACATGTAAAATCCAAGACATTTTTGAAAATTGCCACAGAGATACCAGGTAGAGAAATGTAGAGAAATAATATGTTGTTTCTTTCTATGGAATTATAGTAAATGTTGAGTTTTAAGAACAGTAGTAGTATCATTTTATATGGGTTGCAACAGTCAGTAATCACTAATTAGTCACTTGCCAAGTAGTGTGTGTCCAACAGAATGTAAGTTCCTTAAGAGCAGGAATTATCTCGTTTTTGTCTTTGTTTCCTCCATCTCCGGTTACATTACCTGGCAGAGGGTAGAAGCCTAATGAATACTTACTGATGATAGCTTGAGTGATTATTGATTAGTGTCTTGGTGTTATCACTGGTCATTAGAAAGGAAACACATTCCATCACCAAAACAATAATATTTGTCAAGCCTCACATTTTGCTGAAATAGCCTTCCAGAATTTGGGGTTTCTTCCACAAACCCATGAAGCAGATCTAGGTAGAACTTTTTCCTCTTCAATAGTCCTACTTGGATTCAGTCTTGTGACATAGAGATAACCTGTGTTTTTGAATCCTATACCAGCAGATGCAAGTTCAAGTTGGTCTTTCTAAGCTAGAAAAGATTTGAGTACAAGGGGCCTAATGACCAAGTGTGTGCCCATCTGTGGTAGGACCAATAGTTTCCTAAGGCTGCTTCCTTAACTCTGACATAGATTCCTTTTCCACAACCTGGTTGGTCCCAGCTTCTCTGGTCTAGGGACATAAAATGTTCCAATCTTATATAGTAGACATCTCTCAGACTTAGCAGGTACCCAAGACCACTGAAGTCACTGCACTCTGACGACTGACTGACTGACATGTTTCCAGATGGAGTCCAAGAGGGCCACAACCAAAGAACCTAAAAGCTACCATATCTTAATTGCACATCTTTGCTGTGTTGAGGCAAAATAAACCTCCTCCTTTGTTAAATGTTCAATAACTTGTAAATGCCTCATTTCATCCCAACATTGAACTTGAACTAAAAGAGTGCTGGCTTTAGAGCCTAGCCTAGAATAACATGTTTGGAAAGACCATCACTGGAAGACTAAATAATGGAGAATGATATTTTGAGGTCATCACATTTCATGAAATTCATAAAAAGACAAAATGCTGCTGAGAGCCAGACAACCCTACTCTACTTCCACAAGGATTAAATGGATTAAGGGCTGGGCAAGAAAAGGGGCCAAAGATACTAAGAATCACATACTTTTAATATAATCTATTGATATTAATTTTTTGTTTGTACACTCAATGAATGAGTGAATGAATGAATGAAGAAATGAATGAAAAAATGATTAAACACTTACTGTATATCAAGCATTATACTAAGTATTAGGGATACAAAGAGAAAAAGGAGAAAGTTCCCAATCTCATGAAGCTCACTCTAAAATGAGGGGAGACAACACAATCTCAGCTGTGAGATCAACGCAAAGGCCCTGCAGTTCTGAGGGTTTTGAGGCAGCATAGATGGCAAGGTCTAGTTATATTTAGAATGCACCAGGGAATCTGCCCCAAAGGAGTGATCTACCATCATTAGGAAGACAGGAAGTGAATCTAAGGGTCAAAGTAGAGGAAATTCTGAATTTCTTCTGGCAGGGGTGAGGCAAGGCATTTATCTGTCCAGACAGGAAAGGAAAAGAGGAAGGCAATATTGACAGAAAAGTTGGGAGCAGTTTCAAAGCAGGGGGAAAAGTGATCCTCAGCAGGCATCATTCTGGCTGGGACCTTGCAAGTGCACCTAGTGAGGTCTGTAGAAGAGAGGAGAGTGTCTGAATACCAATAAATAGACACACTGTGTATAGGAGGCATTAATTCCTTTCATTTGCACTACAAGTGAAACCAGAAGATATAAACTTGAAGGTACCTATCACTTCCTTCTCCAGACTAACCATCCTCAATCCCTTCAAGTGATCCCCATATGCCATGCTCTCCCATCCTGTCACCATCCTGGTCACCTTCTTCAGGACACTCTCTGGGGCTGTTTATTTGTCATTCCTAAAAGCACAAAAAGAGGCTATATTTTCTATATGTTTTAGGAAATTGTGTGATGGAAAAGATCACACAAGGTATATGATCTTGCCTGTTGTCTAACTCATGAAATTATATCCCCTTCCTCAAACAGGTGAATTGTTCTTATCTTGCTGACCCAGATTTTCTTTCCATGCCATTCTCTGTCTCTCTCTCTCTGTCTCTCTGTCTCTCTGTGTCTCTGTCTCTGTCTCTCTGTCTCTGTCTCTCTCTCTGTCTCTGTCTCTGTCTCTCTCTGTCTCTCTGTCTGTCTCTCTGTCTCTCTCTGTCTCTCTCATCTATCTACCTATCTACTTACCAATCTATACTTAATGTTCTCTCAATCTCCTTTTGTTCAATATTAAAGCTATCAGCATTCTACACATCTGATTTCTTCTACTTCTTTAGATAACTTACAATACCCTCAATACGTTTCTAATTGCGTCTTTGTTCTTAAATGGCATTTATGCCTCGTCTAAACGAACATCATGAATCGTGAGTTCAATGAAGAGTTCAAGAATGAAAGCTCTGTTCTTGATGGTTTAAAAAAAGTTGTAAAAAATATTTGTATATTTTTTAAAATTTTCCATCTATTTTTTTTAACTTTGCTCATTTTTATCTTAAATGCACTTGAGGATGATTATATATTTGAGTCTCCAGCAAAGACCTATTTAAATTAGTTTTACCTAAAGGGATGCCCATCACTTAGGGAATGGATGAAAAAATTGTGGCATATGATTATGGTGGAATACAACTGTGCTGTAAAATATGATGAAAGGGAAGGCTTCCTCTCCACACCCACCTCACTTCCAGTTCCGCCCATCTAGTGCTTCTAAAAAATCTGGTAAGATTATATGAGTTGATGCAAAGTGAAATGAGCAGAACTAGGAGAACATTGTACACAGTAATAGCAATATTTTTAAAATTTATTTATTTAACTTTTAACATTCATTTTCACAAAATTTTGGGTTCCAAATTTTCTCCCCATTTGTCACCTCCCCCCACCCCAAAACACCGAGCATTCTGATTGCCCCTGTCACCAATCTGGCCTCTCTTCTATCATCCCTCCTTTCCCTTGTCCCCATCTTCTCTTTTGTCCTGTAGGGCCAGATAACTTTCTATACTCCATTACCTGTATTTCTTATTTCCTAGTGGCAAGACCAGTACTCAACAGTTGTTCCTAAAACTTTGAGTTCCAAATTCTCTTCATCCCTCCCTCCCCACCCATTCCCTTTGGAAGGCAAGCAATTCAATATAGGCCATATCTGTGTAGTTTTGTAAATGACTTCCATCATAGTCGTGGTGTGTAAGACTAACTATATTTCCCTCCATCCTATCCTGCCCCCCATTTCTTCTGCTCTCTCTTTTCATCCTGTCCCTCCCCAAAAGTGCTGATCTCAAATTGCTCCCTCCTCCCATTGCCCTCCCTTCCATCATCCCCCTCACCCTGCTTATCCCCTTCTCCCCCACTTTCCTGTATTGTAAGATAGGTTTTCATACCAAAATGAGTGTGCATTTTATTCCTTCCTTTAGTCTAATGTGATAAGAGTAAACTTCATGTTTTTCTCTCACCTCCCCTCTTTTTTTCTCCACTAAAAAGTCTTTTGCTTTCCTCTTTTATGAGAGATAATTTGCCCCATTCCATTTCTCCCTTTCTCCTCCCAATATATTTCTCTCTCACCCCTTAAATTCATTTTTTTAAAGATATCATCCCATCCTATTCAATTCACTCTGTGCTCTGTGTGTGTGTGTGTGTGTGTGTGTGTGTGTGTGTGTGTGTAATCCAGATACTGAAAAGTTTCAAGAGTTACAAATATTGTCTTTCCATGTAGGAATGTAAACAGTTCAACTTTAGTAAGTCCCTTATGACTTCTCTTTGCTGTTTACCTTTTCATGCTTCTCTTCATACTTGTGTTTGAAAGTCAAATTTTCTTTTCAGCTCTGGTCTTTTCATCAAGAATGCTCGAAAGTCCTCAATTTCATTGGAAGACCAATTTTTCCCCTGAAGTATTATATTCAGTTTTGATGGGTAGGTGATTCTTGGTTTTAGTCCTAGTTCCTTTGACTTCTGGAATATCCTATTCCACGCCCTTCGATCCCTTAATGTAGAGGCTGTTAGATCTTGTGTTATCATGATTGTATTTCTACAATACTTGAATTGTTTTTTTCTAGCTGCTTGCAATATTTTCTCCTTGACCTGGCAACTCTGGAATTTGGCCACAATGTTCCTAGGAGTTTCTCTTTTTGGATCTCTTTCAGGAGGTGATCAGTGGATTCCTTGAATACTTATTTTGCCCTCTGGTTCTAGAATCTCAGGGCAGTTTTCCTTGATAATTTCATGAAAGATGATGTCTAGGCTCTTTTTGTGATCATGGCTTTCAGGTAGTCCCATAATTTTTAAATTGTCTCTCCTGGATCTCTTTTCCAGGTCAGTTGTTTTTCCAATGAGATATTTCACATTATCTTCCATTTTTTCATTCTTTTGGTTTTGTTTTGTGCTTTCTTGGTTTCTCATAAAGTCATTAGCCTCCATCTGTTCCATTCTAATTTTTAAAGAACTATTTTCTTCAGCGAGCATTTGGACCTCCTTTTCCATTTGGCTAATTTTGCTTTTGAAAGCATTCTTCTCCTCATTGGCTTTTTGAACCTCTTTTGCCAATTGAGTTAGACTATTTTTAAAGGTGTTATTTTCTTCAGCATTTTTTGGGGTCTCCTTTAGCAAGGTGTTGACCTGATTTTCTTGCTTTTCTTGCATCTCTCTCATTTCTCTTCCCAGTTTTTCCTCCACCTCTCTAACTTGATTCTCAAAATCCTTTTTGAGTTCTTCCATGGCCTGAGCCCATTGAATATTTATTTTGGATGTTTGGGATACAGAAGCCTTAACGTTTATGTCTTTCCCTGATGGTAAGCATTGTTCTTCCTCATCTGAAAGGATGGGAGGAGATATCTGTTCACCAAGAAAGTAACCTTCTATGGTCTTATTTTTTTTCCCTTTTCTGGGCATTTTTCCCAAATGGTTACTTAACTTCTGAGTTTCCTCTCCACACCCATCTCACCTCTGGTTCTGCCCAGCTAGCACTTAGGGGTGTAATTCAAATGCTGCTTCCCAGCCTTAGGGCTTCAGCAGGGGTGGGGCTGCTATTCAGTGTGAGATTAAGTTCAGCTGCTTGGGTGGGGGCAGAGCTGCCACACGGGGCTCAGTTCCCTCAGGGGCTTTACGTGGAGACCTTCAACAATGGATCTGAGGTCCTGCCTGCTTTGGGAGCCCCTGTCTGATGCTGCCTCCGCTGCTGCCTCCTGAGGGGGCCTGAGTTATGGGGACATTCCTCTCCCCTCTCGGCGAGCTGAAAAGACCCTCTCACTGACCTTTGGTCTCTATGGGTGGAGGGACCTGAGCTACAGCTGGAGATTCTGTCCCTGAAGCCTGCTTGGATCTGCTCCTCTCAGTGCCGCATGGCTGAGGCAGGGCTGGGCTCTGCTGTGGGTCTAGTGCGCGACGGACCTTTTGTGTGAGTTTTTCAGGTCTCTCTGGAACAGAAAACTCTTCCACTCCATTGTTCTGTGGCTTCTGCTGCTCCAGAACTTGGTGGGAGTTCTTCTTTACAGGTATTTTATGGGCTGTGGGTTAGGAGCTAGCATATGTGTATCTTTCTACTCCACCATCTTGGTTCCTCCCCCCATAAAATGAGTAATAGCAATATTATAAAGACAATCAACTGTGAAAGACTTAGATCTGATTAATATAATGATCCATGACAATTCCAAAGGTCTTATGATGAAAAGTTCTATCTACCTCCAGAAAGGCACAGATTGAAGATTTTTTCGCTTTATTTTTCTTATTTTTCTTCCATAAAATGACTAATATGAAAATGTGTTTTGTATAACTTCACATGTATAATGTGTATCATATTTCTTGCCTCTTCAATGAGTGGGAGAGAAGGTTGAGGGAGGGACAGAATTCAGAATTGAAAATTCTTTAAATATTTTTTAATAAACTAGTTTAATTCTTCATTATTTCTCTTTGATTTATAAGGCACTACTGATTTTAATCTTTCATTGTCCTTCTTTACAAGATTTTTATAAAAAGTTATTTTTCCATTCAATTGGTTGTCATGTCTCTCTGTTTGGCATGTAACTCAAGTGTTTGTTAAAAACAAATTTTAGGTTTTTTTCTTGTAACTAATTTACATCACTTAAATTTCTATGTGAAACCATTGTAATCTGAGTCTATGTCTCCTCTTCTGTTTATATCCCATCTTTAAAAATCATTAGTAACTTGTTTGTAAAGGTCAGGATATACTTGTTCAAAAAACTTTTTTCTCATTTTTATTTTTTTCAAACTTTGTTCTAATGTTGATCTTAGCTGTGACAGTTCAGTGGCTGTATACAGACAGCTGATTCAGAACTGACTTGTACATCAATATCAAGTTTTTTTTTTCCCATCTCATATATTTAAACCAATTTCATTCTGTGAAGCTACTTGGTGTTCACCACATCTAGTACCTATTGATCCCTTTCTCAAGATACTTATGATAAAGGCATAAAGCCTTAAGTAGTCCTTGAGTCTTTGGTCTTTCTCATTTCTTATTCCTGATCCATATTTTCCAATACATATCTTGACATCTTTGCCTACTTCTGCTTTTGAATTGAGGTTACTAAGTATCAAAGCCTATGATGTTTTAATTTGGAAGGCCTTATCTAGTCCTTTGCAGAATTCCTCTACCTCTTCATTCTACAGTGGATGTTGGTGTATGAGCTACAATTCTTTTCTGTATGGCCTTCTGCAACTACTTATCAAGAGCATTACAATCTTTCTGGTTTTCTTTGAACACATAAAACCAGCTCTTCCATCTCCTTTACTCTCCTGTCTGTAGAGAATCCAGGAGACAGCCTTCCAGGCACCTGCAACTTCCTTCCTTCTTCTTATTCTACTTAAGGCAAAAAGACTATGATGGAAATGATATATGATTCATTTCCCTGGCAGTTATTGGTCATTTGAGGAAGATCTTACATTTAGGGGCCAAACAGCTAAATAATTATTGATTAACCGTCTAAAAACCTTAAACCTATGATTTGTGTGGTTCTTTAAATCATCTGCCCCTTTTATTTTGCCATTCTGCCACTTTCACTGCAAAAGTGGGAGAGAGCTTCATAGTAGGAAGGGACAATGAGGTAGCTAGATGGCACAGTGGATAGATCTTTAAAACTAAAGCCAGGAAGACCCGAGTTCAGATTACATACTTAATAGCTGTGTGACCCTGAGCAAGTCATTTAACCTCTGTCTGCCTTAAATTCCTCAATTTTAAGATGAAGATGACAATAATAGCACCTGCCTCTCCCCCCAGGCTTATCATTTCAATGAGATAATATTAGTAAAGTTCTTACTATGGTACCTGACACCCTACATGCTTAAATGTTTATTTACTTCCTTCCATTTGTTGTTTTTCTTTGTTTCACTGGTTGCCCTGACCAAAGAATTCATCACCAAGTGACTATCCTATTTTGGTATTAAATTTGACTGGTACTTGGGAATTGAATCATTACTATGGCTCAATTGTACTCAGCACCTTTCAAGCACAGGAGGACCTGTCAGAGTTTGTCCTCTACTGGTATAGATGGTTCCCCAAGCTTACCTGCATGACATAAAAAGGCTTTAGAGCGGAACTCTGAAGAAGGCTCCAAATTGATTGTTTACTTTTTCTTTAAGACAGGCTTTTGCAGTGATAAACAGCTTTGGATCATTAAAAGTGCCAAAAAGTTTCCTCAATACAATCTATCAACATTTCCTCCCCTTAATTCAATGTTGGGTTCATTTCAAGTCCAGATTTTTGGCTTTAGATGTACATTGAATAGTTTCAGAACTTAATGAACAAAGTTTAAGAATACATGACTGCTTCTCCATGGTGAGCCAGTATTTCCACAATTGTCCCTCCCTCTCTGCACCATTCTTTCACATGATTTATCTATTGCCTCCTTCCAGTTTCATCATTTGAAAGGATATTAGGAAAATCTAATCCGTAACTACATATTTTCTACATGATCACAGAACTCGAAATTTCCCTGTAGGATAGAGGGGAATAACTCTTGCTTCTTTTTTTCTGTTTCTCACTGAATAACATTTCCTCTTCGGGGGGATGGGACCAGCTCTCTTACTTAGCAGAGACAGCTGGCCTTGGGGGAGGGAATTCCAATGCCCAGCCTATTGTTGCTTACAGCATTTTTCAAATATATTTTCCTCTCCAGATTCAAAACAAGAAAGTTAGTCTGGGTGGAAGGTACTGTCCTTCTTATATGTGAGCAGTTTGGTTGTTGAAGGAGACTTTGGGGTCAGAATATAAACTTTTTTATAAGAAAAAGAATTAAATGTGAAGGCCTTTATGTCTTATTTATGTTTATTGTCCCTTTTGCAAGTAAACAATTTAGTTGAATAAAGGAGATTTTGTTTAATTAAAAAACTGAGATGTAATTGGGTAATAGACGACAAAATAGAGAACTAAAAGAACATGTTTGAGGACAAAAAAATGACAGAAGCAACAAGGCACTGTGGTCCCTCAGCTGCCAACTGGTCAGAGAAATGCAGCAATTTATTGGAAGAGAATATATTGTGCTAATCACTCTCTAGTGATATCTCCAGCTTGAGAGAAGTGAAACCTTTCAGAGGTGCTGGCTGCTTTCTACTGTCATTACTGATTTCATAGTGAGAAAGAGAAGGAAAGACTGATCTTATATCTGCTTTGCTGTTAAAAGAGAAAAGAGAGTCAGCTGGATGCACTCGCATACTAACTATAAAATGAGGCTAGCTAGGCTTGTTTGCATTGCCCAGAGAATCACCCTGAGGAACACTGCAGTTCTCTGGCTTAATGGAACTGCTTATCTTTACAATAGCATTGCATATTTTTAAGGGTGATTCTAAGTTAAAAGAACTTGTCTGTGCTTCATTAGTCATTCAGCTGGAAGAGAAGCATATTTGCCCAGCAGGAAAATGGGAGAATGGTGGTAAACTAAAGGGCAGCAGTTAGCAAAGAAGCAGCTTCATGGGGCACAGATTATTCCTGAAGGGATCAAGGATATGAGGGCCTACAATCTGAAACAATGAGTTGCCCGAGCACATGAGTTGTCTTGATTTATGTGTCTCCCTCCTAGGTTTCTCTAAGTGTGTCTACTCTCTCACACAGAGGCTGTGTACACTGGTGAAAGTGAGTGACACAGTTTGACTTTGCATTATGAAGTATTGATTAAACCTACATTTGCTTTATTTTGAGTAACTGTTAAGTTTTGATTATTCTGGCTTTTGTCTTTTGATATTTAGCATCCATATTGCCTAAGAAGAGATGATCTAGCTCAGGTCAGAAACAGAGCAGGTCAAAACTCTTGCACTGAACAGAGTGGAATCAGGCCCGTGGGGTAGCTCTACTCTTCCAGCTTGGGTGAAAAATGGATGGGCAGTATCTAAAAGAAAATAAAAATCAATGATATCATCATGGTGACTAGCTGAATTGGTGTAGATGGGAAACACATTGGTAGGAGTTCACAAGCTTCATTGGAAAGTAAGAGGGTGTATTCCACAACAGAGTTACTCTAGAGCTCTAGTCTTTCTCTTGGAACCCTTGACCTGCCAGTTAGAGGTGAGATTGGAGTAAATGAGCCAGCCCAGAGGGCAAACAGGTTGACACATCTCATGTGGAGAAAAAAAGAAGAAAATAGTCCAAAAAAATGTCAAAAGTTAGCATGAACTAGAGGACATTAGACAACTTTTTTCTTCTGCTGGGAATTTTATTATAGATTATGACACCTAAATGATTCATATAGCCTGAGTAAATGTGGCAGATGTGGTTGTTTGATGATTCAAATGGTCATTATAGCAGTAACACTATTTATAGACTAAAATCAAGAATTATGATTTATTATGGACCTAATTTGTTATGTGATACAAAATGTTAACATTTGTACACACGTGCATGCTCACCTCAATATATGTATGCCTTGTATATTCCCTCTCCTTCTGTACACAATAAAAATCAGTACCATGAACTTGAACATTATTTGACTAAAAGAAGCATAAAGGAAGATTCCCAAGTGCTTCTCAGAGTTTCCCCACAGAGATGTTGGTTATGTGTTTTCAAACCATTTACCATTTAAGATGTGATAGATTAAAAATATGTATTCAGAGGGTGCTTACAAGCCACCTAAAGGGACCTTGGGAAGGAAGCCTGTTTGTTACTCAAAGACTTTGCAGAACAAATACATAATGCATTAAAGGAAGTAATTTGCAAATTGTATTCAACCTATAGAATTTTAGGAACTAGTTCTGAGAGTCTGCAAACCCACAGAATTGCTTAGAATTCTCATTGTAACTGAAATCGCATCTATTAAGCATGTTGGTTAAAGCAAAGCAACTACCCCCAGCCCATGTTGGCTAAGCAGCAAAGGGCTTTGAGAACCATGGAAGATCTTTAGTGGAATTTTTATATGGCTGAGAAGCCAGACTATCCAAATATCCATTTCTGTTCTCACTCTTCTTTCCTTGCCCTATTATCAGAGCAAACAAGATAGTGCTGTGCCTTAGGCAAGGTTGGAAAAGTATGACCTCCTGTTTCAAAGTTGGTCCCTTGCATGTCACTATCCACTGGGGACTTGAAGCTCTCACTTTGACCTGTGATGTAAGACTTGACTTATTACAAAAGAAATGCCTGCCATGAAGAGAAGAATTTTCTGTCACTAAAAATACTCACAGTTTTAAAAATTAACATTAAAAAGTATCCACTGTGGCATTGTCTGACCCCTGATACTATGCTCTAGGTGATTGCCCATCTTTGTCTACTCCTACTCTCAACTTCTTGTTTTACAGGATGTCACCTATTCTTTGTCCCAAATTGCCTTTTCTTGATTTTCATTCCTTTTTGTCCCTCAGAGGCAACAAAAAAGACAACCTGGGCAAGAAATCTGTTACGTGGGTTTCAGTGGTTAGTGACGTCCAGTAGAAACTTTAAGGTCAGCAGCTTTAAAACCTGGATTTATCCAAAAACATAAGGACTTTTTGAGTGGGAAGGAGAGGAGTCAGGAAAGTGGGAAGGAAGAAATGGGCAGGAAGGTGACAAAATAAGCTAGGCATTTTTTCTTCTTGGAATTTAATCTGAAAGAAATAAAGACTTAGACAAAATATAATTAGTTTTAATACTTTTACTACTTTGCCATATCCAAACCATACTTTGCCATATCAACTTTATCACATTCTCACCCTTGCACAAGTTTACCTCAAATCTTGTGGTCAGCAAATGCTATGAGACAAGACCATCAAAAACAGCACTTTAGGATGGGGACTTAGAATGGTCCTTTTTTTTTATTACTGAATTAAATACTTAACATATGTACAAGACACTGAATTGGGTGCATACAAAGAAAGGATATGATACAAACACTGCTCTCCAGAAGCTTATAATCTCATGGCAAGGTGCAAAGAGAAAGATAAACAAGTCATTATGTCCTGTGATATAGAAAGGTAAGCAAAAGCATATCCCCTGGAACCCTCCACTCACTTTCAGCTAGATGGCAGAGGATGAGATGAAATCAGTAAAGCTTTTGTAGAAGAGAATACCTAAGTCAATTTCATTTCAATTAAATTCAAATATACATGTATATGCTTATATATGTATATATCAAATTATATATTTATTTTTTTAATGTTATGATCCTATGGCATATGAGAGAGAGGAGAGAGAAAGAGAGAGAGAAAATGTTCTAGGAAAAATGGAGAGGGGAGAGAATTCTTTGAGCTGGGAGAGTAGAATAGGGAGGAGTACATGGAAAAGGGAGCACTGAGCTAAGTATTGAAGGAAGAGTAACCTTCCTTCAGGCACAGAAAAGAAGGGAGTATTCCTGGAATGGAAGCCTGTGTGGTTTCATAAGAAAGAGAGGAATAAGAACCCCAAGATGAAGGAAACTCCTTCTGCCAATATAGGCTGACCTCTCATCTGTAATTTCTAGCCTTGGAGAACACTAAAAGATTAAGTGTCTTGCCCAAAATTACACAGCCATTGGTGCCAGAGATGAGCCTTGAACTCAAGTATCTTTTACTCTGTATCCATTTTGCTATTTACTGTACTGTGTTGACTTGGTCAAATTTGGGGAAGAAAAGTAGTCCAGTTTGGCTAATGTAAAAGAAAGCTTTGTGTTATAACTGTAACACAGAATGTTCAGTGTAGGACTTGATGGGGAAATGGACTTAACAATAATTCATTAGGATAATCAGCAATGTTCTTGGAGTCTTCTTTCCCCAGAAATGAAATTTTCTGTGCATGTATCACAGTTGCCATTTTGTCAAGTGTGGAATTGTCAAATATACTGGACTATTTCATTAAAAATTTTCCCCAGGTTTCTGGAGAAGGGGATGGAGACAAGAGAATTTAAGGTTGATTTCACGAAAATCTTCCCCAAATTTTAAGCTATCCACAAATGGAATGGAGTTGGGGTTTTTTTAAATTATTTTTTAAAATTATAGTTTATTTTTAACATTCCTTTTTAAAACTGAGCTCCAAACTCTCTCTTCCTCTCTCCATCCCCTCCACTACCCACTGAGAAGGCAAGCAATAGGACATCAATTATGAATGCAAAGTCATGAAAGATGTTTCCATGTTAGCCATGTCACAAAAAGCAAGAAAAATAAAATTAAAATTAAAAAATATATTTCAATGTGCCCTCAAGATTCACTGTTCTCTCTGTGGAGGTGAATAACATTTTTTCATTATGAGACCTTCAGAACTGTCTTAGATCATTATATTGATCAGAACAGCTAAGTCTTTGCAGTTGATCATCATTACAATATTGCTGTTACTGTATACAACAATCTCCTGGTTCTGCACACTGCACTGTGCATCAGTTCATATAGGTCTTCCCAGGTTCTTCTAAAAACATTCCCATTGTCATTTCTTAGAGCATAAAAGTCACAATCATATACCAGAACATGTTAAGCTAGTTCTCAATTTATAGGCATCCCCTCACTTTCCAAGACTTTGCTACCACAAAAAGGTTGCTATCCATGTTTTCGTACATATGGGCCCTTTTCCTTTTTCTTTGATGTCTTTGGGGAAGAGACTTAGTAGTGGTATTACTGGATCAAATGATACTCCATTTCATAGCCCTTTGGGCATAATTCCAAATTGTTCTCACAACCCTACCATTCATTTGTATGCCTGTTTTTCCCCATCCTTTCTATCACTTTTCATTTCTGATAAGTGTAAGGTGGCACCTCAGAATTATTTTAATTTACATTTCTATAATCAATAGTGAGTTAAGGCATTTTTATATGAGGATGGTTAGCTTTGGTTTCTTCTGAAAACTGCCTGTTCATATCATTGGGGAATGGCTTTTTTATACTATATTTTAGAAATGAGGCCTTCATCAGAGCAACTTGATGTAATTATTTTTGTTATTACTACATTATCTATGGCATCTTTTTAGCAAAATGTAGTTTCCAGGATTATCCCTTATAATTAGGTCTATTTTTGCTTTTTCTTTGTCTAAGATCATGATTGCAACCCCTGCCTTTTTGTTTTACTTCAACTGAAGCCTAACAGATTCTGCTCTAGTCTCTTATTTTAACTCTGTGTGTCTTCTTGTTTCAAGTGTGTGTCTCTCATAAAACATATTGTTGGATTTTGGTTTCTTATCCATGCTGCTGTCTGCTTCCTTTTATTAGGTAAGTTCATCCTGGGAATGAGTTTTTTTGAGAGATAGTAGGCTTCTCCTCCTTGACGGTCTTCAAGCAGAGGCTAAATAATCACTCAACAATGAGGATTTCTTTAGTGCTGTTTTCACCATTAAGGGTCCTTCTAACTCTCAAATCTGTCATTCTTTGGTTTTGAAATGTGACATGCATGTATAACCTATATCAAATTGCTTATTACTGTCTTAGGGAGGGGGCATTTGAGGGAGGCAGGGAGAAAATTTGGAACATTTCATTGAGAGCACGTAATTTAGTCTCAGTGATGGAAAACCATTTGGTTGGTTTGGGATATTAATCAGGACAGCTCTTTTGTGCTGGACCTATAGAAGACCAATTGTAGAATTGACCCTTTTCCCATTTTCTCTCTAAAAGGGATACAGAGTAGAAACCAAAGACCTGAGAGGAGAACTTTGCCCTTAGAGGGGAGGGATAACATTTATGTACAGATTCACTTTCTAGGGAATAATTCACCCTCACCTCTTCAACCCAGAAATGGCAGCTCATAGACCAAGAATTGTTGGTAGCTAGGGATAACAAGTTCCTGGACCCCAAGCACCTGAACCTAGTCAGGGAGAGGCACATCTTGCAGTCTTATGGGTAAGCAGTAGCAGAGGTTTCAGAGTTTTAAAGTATATGACCGAAAAACTATAAATCACAGAACTGTTTGGGGGCCACAGAAAAGTTGTGTATTGTTTGTTTGGGTTAAAAGAACTGTGGATTTTGAGTATTTTAACCTGAGTTAGAAATGAATCAGTATTGGAAGCCCTAATTTTTGGTGTATGAAAATAAGAGGAAACAGGAAATGAGAAGAGATAAAATGAATGAGAAGTATCAGCAGACATCTGATGAGAGAAGCTAATGATGGAGACTGCTATGGCCTCCAAGAAAGAAAGAGAGCAGAGAGAATCTGAAGATAAGAGCAGCTACTTTGGAATGAGTCATCTGAGAGAGATGATTAAAGCCCTGCTTGCTGTGAAGATGGTGGAAGCTCATTGGAGGAAGAAGAAACTTCCTGCTGTGTGAAGAGCTGCTTGTGATTGTCACTCTTTAGCACCATGGAAAACTTGAAGGCTGACTGAGGACAGAAACATACTTCAGATACTTTGGGGCTGATTGTAGGAAAAAAGAATCCTGATGTAATGTGAAGAGCTGACTGGGCTTATTGCTCTTTAGTGCCCTCTACTGCCTAAGAGTGCTTGACTTTGACCCTCTGCTTCATTCTGGATTAAGAGGAAGCATTCCTTAAAACCCAGAGATGAGATTTGAAGAACCCTGCATTTTTCCACCATGAGAGAACTATAACTGAAAAACCTTAAGACTCTTTCACCACTTAGTCAAGGAGGCTCAATAAGAAAGCAGCAAAATCCAGTTTTAGGGCTAATGTTTCACTGAAAAAGTGTGATGCTGCTGCTTTATGAAAAAAATCATTTAAATACTCCTCCAATAGCCATCGAGTAGCAGACAATCACTTTTATCTCATGGAATAGTGGGGAGACTTAGAAGAGAAGTAGGTGACTTATAGTGTAGACTGCTCCCTAAGAGATGCCACCTACATTTAGGCTTGCAATCATGAGTTGCCCTGGTCACATGGAATTTCCCTATTCAAATATCTCTCTGCTAAGTTTTTGTATGTATATGCTCGCTGTCCCCCATGGACACAGGGTGCATTGATGGGAGACTTAGAGATCTCTTCTCATTTAATAAATCTCAGGTTTAAGAATTAAAAGTCTCAATATTTCCAGGGGTGGGGACAATATAGCACAGAGAAGTACTCAGTCAGACTTTCCTAACATCCCCCTCCAAACAACTTTTTTAAATGCCTCAAATCAAATTCTAGTGTGGCAGAAACAACAAAAGGTCATAGTGAGACATCCTTCCAGTGTAAGACAATATGAGGTCAGAAAGAGAGATCTATGACACAGGGGAGGAGGCTGAACTAGAAACCAAATGGATGAAATACCAGTGGTGGAACTAGATGGTTGTGACTGAGGCAGTAGTAGCTTTGAGAACTCTCAAGCCCGAGACAGTAAGGGGACCTGACCACTGGCCATAAAGAGATTACAAGGTAACCCTGTGCTAGCACTGGGCAAAGGACCAGATATTGTTTGACAAACCCATTGACTATACTTACTTCAAGGTCATACTTTAAGGGAAGAATGGTGCACTTTCAGTCAAGAGGGAATGAAAGCCCTGAGGGGCAACTGTTTAGCAACTCCAATGTTTATACCCATTTCTGAGTCATAGTTTAAGGATGGAGAGGAAGAACTTTTAGTCAAAAGGGAGTAGAAACTCTGAGGGACAATAACACTTTCAGAACCAAGCAATCAAGGTCCTTTCTGGGTAAGAACTAGAGTGTAGACCGAGAGTAGTGAACACATTTCTCCCCAGATCACACTACCCTAGAAGCATTGAAAACTTTCAACCACACTCAACCCTGAACTAACTCTAAAAACAGCAGTGCAAAAAAACCTGAACCTTGAAACAGTATCTCTTCCCCTCCTAATCCCTCCCTAACACACATATTAGAAACAGAACTTAACATTAGAAAAAAGTTCCAAATCCAGAAAGAAGGTGGAAATGAGCAAACAACATAAAAAAGTTACTATGGTCACAAGGAAGATGAAAACACAAACTAAACACAAATTAAAGAAGAAAATGAAGTCACAACAACTATAGCAAAGCTTCAATGAAAAAAATTTGTGAATTGGACACAAGCCCAATGAGAATTCTCAGAAGTGCTACAAAAAGCTTTTCCAAATCAAATAAGAGCAGTAGAGCAAAAGTTATAAAAATAAATGAAAGCTGAGGAAGAAAATTATGAAAAGACAATTAACAGGTTGGTAAAAGAAGAACAAAAAATATGTAGAAAATAACACCTTTAAAAGCAAAATTGGCCAAGTAGAAAAAGTACAAAAGCTCACTGAAGAAAATCATTCCTTAAAAATTAGAATTGAAAAAGTAGAAGCAAAGATTCCACGAGAAATCAAGAAGTAATAAAACAAAGTTTAAAAAATGAAAAAATGGAAGAAAATGTGAAATATCACATCAAAAAAACAACTGACCTAGAAAATATATCAAGGAGAGCTTATTTAAGAATTATTGTATTGGAGGGGCAGAACCAAGATGGTGGTATAGAAGAAAAGATCTGTTCTAGCTCTACCCCCATAGTCCATAAAATATCTGTAAAAAGTGACTCTAAACAAATTCTACAGCAGCAAAAGACACAAAATGACAGAGTGAAAGAGATTTCTAGCCCAAGACAGCTGGGAAGGCCAACAGGAAATGTCTATAACAATGGGCTCAGAGGAGAGTGCAGCACAGCCTTGGACATGCAGCTTGGCCTGGAGAGGACTGGAGCAGTCTTCAGGGTGTGGAATTCCCAGATTCCTCTACCCACAAATGTCAAAGACAGCTTCAAAGAGAAAGTTCTTTCACTTGGGTGAGAAGGGAGTGAGGTCTGGATTGGCCCCAGGGAGGCAGCACCACTGCAGCAGCAGTGTCCATTTATGGAGCCCTCAATCTAAAGATCCTGGGGGAACTGAGCAACTAATATGGATCTCAGCCCTGAGTGGTGGTCCTGGGATGCGGAGGAGTGCTGACATGGCGGAGGTGGTGTAGGAACTGGAGAAGGAATGCTACTGGCAGATACTGGACAGAAAAGCTTGTGGTTGCTCCCAGACCAGAGTGCAGGCCAAGAGAGGAGTAAACTCCTCTTTATTGATTATGCCACCTTGTAGGAACTGAGAATTTACAGGTCCCTAGAGTATACCCTCCATGTGACATAGGACTTAAAAGTCAAGTAACTGCCTGGGGAAAGGCCCCAAAAAGTGAAAAAAATAAGATGAAAAAAGAGTTACTTTCTTGGTGAATAGGTATTTTCTTCCATCCTTTCAGATGAGGAAGAATAAAGCATACCATCAAAAGAAGACCTAAAAGTCAAGGCTTCTACATCTAAAACCTCCAAAAAAATGTGCAATGGTCTGAGTGCATAGAAGAGCTCAAAAAGAATTTTGAAAATCAAGTAATAAAAGTGGAGGAAGAATTGAGAAGAGAAATGAGAGCAATGCAAGAAAATCATGAAAAGCGAGTCAACAGCTTGCTAAAGGAGACCCACAAAAAATTCTGAAGAAAATAACACCTTTCAGAAAAGTTATTGAATACTCTCAGATCAGTGGGCAGGCCAGGAGAGGAATAAACTCCTCTCCTTTGATTGTGCCACCTTGGAGGAACTGAGAACTTACAGGTCCCTAGAGTATATCCTCCTCTTGACAAAGGACACAAAAGTCAAGTAACTGGCTGGGAAAATGCCCAAAAAAAGGAAAAAAATAAGACTATAGAGGTTACTTTCTTGGTGAACAGGTATTTTCTACCGTCCTTTCAAAAGATGAAGAACAAAGCATAACATCAGAGGAAGTCAAGTCTTCTGCATCCAAAACCTCCAAAAATAATGCAATAGTATCAGATGGAAGAGCTCAAAAAGGATTTTGAGAATCAAGCAAGAGAGGTGGAGGAAAAATTGGGAAGAGAAATGGGAGAGATGCAAGAAAATCATGAAAAGTGAGTCAACAGCTTGCTAAGGGAGACCCAAAAAATACTGAAGAAAATAACACCTTTAAAAATAAACTAACTCAATTGGCAAAAGAGGTCCAAAAAGCCAAAGAGGAGAATGCTTTAAAAACCAGAATTTGCCAAATGGAAAAGGAGGTTCAAATGCTCACTGAAGAAAATAGTTCCTTAAAAATTAGAATGGAGCAGATGGAAGCTAATGACTTTACGAGAAACCAAGAAATCACAAAACAAAACCAAAAGAATGAAAAAATAGAAGATAATGTGAAATATCTCATTGGAAAAACAACTGACCTGGAAAAGAGATCCAAGAGAGACAATTTAAAAATTATGGGACTACCTGAAAGCCATGATCAAAAAAAGAGCCTAGACATCATCTTTCATGAAATTATCAAGGAAAATTGCCCCGATATTCTAGAACCAGAGGGAAAAATAAGTATTCAGGGAATCCACTGATCACCTCCTGAAAGAGATCCAAAAAGAGAAACTCCTAGGAATATTGTGGCCAAATTCCAGAGTTCCCAGCTCAAGGAGAAAATATTGTAAGCATCCAGAAAGAAACAATTCGAGTATTGTGGAAATACAATTAGGATAACACAAGATCTAGTAGCTTCTACATTAAGGGATCTAAGTCCTTAGAATATCATATTCCCAGAAGTCAAAGAAACTAGGATTAAAACCAAGAATCACCTACCCAGCAAAACTGAGTGTAATACTTCAGGGGGAAAAAATGGTCATTCAATGAAATCAAGGACTTTCAAGCATTCTTGATGAAAAGACCAGAGAGTTGAATAGGAAATTTGACTTTCAAGCACAAGAATCAAGAGAAACATGAAAAGGTAAACAGGAAAGAGAAATCGTAAGGCACTTAATAAAGTTGAACTGTTTACATTCCTATATGGAAAGAGAATATTTGTAGCTCCTGAGGCTTTTCTCAGTATTTGAGTAGTTGGTGGGATTATATACATATAGACAGAGGGCACAGGGTGAGTTGAATAGGAAGGGAATATATATAAAAGATAAAATTAAGGGGTGAGAGAAGAATATATTGAGAGGAGAAATAGAGAAATGGAATGGGGCAAACTATCTCTCATAAAAGAGGCAAGAAAAAGCTTTTTCAACGGAGGTGAAAACAAGAGAGGTGAGAGGGAAAAAGTGAAGCTTTCTGTCATCACATTTGGCTTAAGGAGGGAATAACATGCACACTCAATTTGGTATGAAAATCTATCTTACACTACAGGATAGTAGGGGAGAAGGGGAGAAGTCAGTTGGGGTGGGGGATGATGGAAAGGAGGGCAAATGGGAAGAGGGAGTGATTAGAAGTAAACACTTTTGGGGAGGGACAAGGTCAAAAGAGAGAATAGAATAAATGGGAGGAAGGATAGGATGGAGAGAAATATAGTTAGTCTTTCACAACATCACTATTATGGAAATCTTTTGTATGTATAGCCTATATTGAATTGCTTGCCTTCTCAGTGGGGATGGGTGGGGAGGGAGGAAGAGAGAGAAGTTGGAACTCAGACTTTAAGGAATGAATGTTGAGAATTGTTTTTGCATGCAACTGGAAAATAAGAAATACAGATAATGGGGTATAGAACTCTATCTTGCCCTACAAGAAAACAGGGAAGATGGGAATAAAGGAAGGGAAGGATCTGATAGAAAGGAGGGCATATTGGGGGAAGGGGTAATCAAAATACACAGTGTCTTGGGGTGTGGGAGGGGAGAGATGGGGAGAAAATTTGGAACTCAAAATCTTGTGGAAATGAACGTTGAAAACTAAAAAAAAATAGATAAATTTTAAAAGAAAGAATTATTGTGTTACCTGAAAGCCATGGCAAAAGAAAGAACTTAGACATCATGTTTCAAGAAGTTATCAAGGAAACTTTTCCTGATATCCTGGAACCAGAGAGTAAAATAAATGTTGGAAAAATCCTCTGCTCACCTCCAGAAAGAGATCCCAAAATGAAAATTCTCAGGAATGTTGTTGTTGTTGTTTGTCCCTTGTTTTCCAAAAAGAATAGTGTCATCATGAGGGGGAGGCTTTGACTTGCTTGTGAATTGGATTTAAGCGAGACAGAGCTGCACAAAGTCATCAGCTTCCCTCTCTCCTTCAGTCATTAAAATCCAATTGCAAGACAAAGGTTAAGACAATTGGTGATGGCAGCACCAAGAAACCATTCAAATATTGTGAGACCAGAGTCAGGGTCAGACAAGAGGTAGCAGCTACCATTTAAAGGAGTGGAGGGTTCTGATTGCAATCTATCCAGTAAAACTGAGTATAATCCTTCAAAGAAAAAAAAGGATATTTAATGAATAAGGTAATGCTTAAGCCTTCCTGATAAAAAATGCCCAGAGCCAAATAGAAAATTTGATTTCCAAATATAAGACTTAAGGGAAACATAAAAATGTAAACATGAAAGAGAAATCATGAGGGCCTCAATAAGGTTAAACTGTCTACCTTTCTATATGGAAAGATGATACATGCATTTTCTAAAAACTTTATCCATTATTAGGGTGGTTAAGAAGGTTCCATATAGAAGAAGGGTATAAGAGTAAGTTAATAATGTTGAGATTATGTTAAAAAATGGATAGGTGAGAAATAGGGATGTACTAGGAAAAAAGGGAAGGGAGAGGAAGAATGAAGGAAATTATCTCACTTAAAAGAGGAAGGCAAGGAAGAGCTTTTACAGTGGAGGGGAAAATCATAGGAGGGCAGGCAATGCTTGAACCTCACTCACATCTAAATTGGTTGAAAAAGGAGAAAATATATGTATACATACACATGTGTATATGTATAAATGTGTGTGTATATGTGTATTTATATGTATGCAAACATACACACATATATTCAGTTGGTAACAGAAATCTATCTTACCCAGGAGGGAGCTAGGAGGAGAAGAGGACAAGAGAAAAGGGAAGTGATAAAAGGGAAGGCAGATAAAATAAAATGATAAGAAGCAAAGAAGGAAAGGATAAAAAAGAAAGATAAGGATAAGCAGAAGAAAACAGGACAGAGGAAAATGTACAGTTAATAATCATAACTGTGAATATGAATGGGGTGAACTAAAAACAAGAAACCAACCACATGTTGCTTGCAAGAAGCACATTTAAAGGCAAGAGACCCACAGGGTATGATAAGGGGTTGGAACAAAATCTATTATCCTTTAGATGAAGTAAAAAAGGCAGGGGTAGTGATCATGATCTCAGACAAAGCAAAAGCAAAAATAGACCTAATTAAAAGGGATAAGCAGGGAAACTATATTTTGCTAAAAGAAACCATAAAAATGAAGTAAGATCAATATTAAACATTGTATATGTTTATGTATATATATATGTATATATATATATGCCAAATGGTATAGTATGCACATTCTTAAAGTAAAAGTTAAATTAATTATAGGAGGAAATGGATAGTAGAATCACACTATTCAGGAACCTTAATTTTCTCCTCTTGGAGCTAGATAAATCTAACTATGAAATCAATAAGAAAGTAAAGGAGATTAATAGAATCTTAGAAAAAGTTAAATATGATAGACCTCTGGAGAAAACTGAATGGGAATAGAAAGTACTATACCTTTTCCTCAACTGTACATGACATGTATTAGGGCATAAAAAACTTCACAATAAAATGTAGAAAAGCAGAAAATTTAAATGCATCCTTTCAGACCATAGTACAACAAAAATTAAATTTAATAAAGAGCAGTGGAAGTCATTTATTTTAGATTAAAAGCTAACTGGAAATTAAATAATTTAATCCTAAAGAATGAGTGGATCAAAGAAAAAATCATAAAAACAATTAATTTCCTTGGATAGAATGACAACAATGAGACAACATCCCAAAATTTGTGGGATGCAGCCAAAGTAATAATTAGAGAAAATTTTATATCTCTAAATGTGTACATGAAACCCAATAATGTATAAAGCATTAGAAAAAAATTAAAAAGATCTAGAAAGTTTCTTTTGTGGCACAAATATGTTTTTATATATAAACTAGGGAAATTAAAACCAGACAAAAAGTATAGATTAAATTTCCTAATGAATATCAATGCAAAAATTTTAAATAAAATACTGGCAAGGAGATTACAGTAATATATCACGATGATCACAGACTATGACTAGGTAAGATTTATATCAGGAATACAGAGATAGTTCAATATTAAGAAAACTATTAGCATAACTGACCATATCAATAAGAAAAACAACAAAAATCACATGATTATGTCAGTAAATACAGAAAAAACCTTTGATAAAACACACTCATTCCTATTAAAAACATTAGAAAGCATATCAATCAATGGAGCCTTTTTAAAAATTATAAGTAGTAGTTATCTAAAGCCAAAAAGAAGCATTATCTGTAATGAGAAAATGAAAAGCAATTTGCAAAAACTAGGCTTAGACCAAAATCTCACACCATATACCAAGATAATGTCAAAATGGAAACATAATTAGGAAAGCATAGCAAAATATACCCATCAAATCTATAAATAAGGGAAGAATTTATGTCCAAACAGGAGATAAATGAGGCTATGAGAAGTATATTATATGATTACATGACATTAAATGCTTATGCAAAAACAAAACCAATGCAGCAAAAAGTAGAAGGAAAACAGTAAATGGGGAAATTTTTGCAGCAAGTTTCTTTTTTTTCTGAAAAAGGCATCATTTCTCAAATATAAAAGGAACTGAGACAAATTTATTTTTAAAGAAGTGCCATTCAGGGACATGTAGGTGGTGCAGTGGATAGACCATCTGCCCTAGAGTCAGGAGGACCTGAGTTCAAATTCCAGCCTCAAACACTCACAGCTGTGTGACCTTGGGCAAGTCACTTAACCTTAATTGCCTCCAAAGAAAAAGGAGGCCATTCCCCAGTTAATAAGTGGTCAACAGATATAAATAGGAAGTTTTCAGAAGAAATTAAAGCTATCAACAATCACATGAAAAATGCTTTGAATCACTACTAATTAGAGAAATGCAAACTAAAACAACTCTGAAGTACCACTTTATGCCTATCAGATTGGCTAACATGACCGTAAGGGAAAGTAACAAATGCTGGAGGGGATGTGAAAAAAATTGGAACATTAATATACTGTTGGTGGAGTTGTGAGTTAATCCAACCATTCTTTAAAACAATTTGGAACTATGCCCAAAGGGCTATAAAATTGTGCATATCCCATGACTCAGCAACACCACTACTTTGTCCGCATACCAAAAAGATTGAATGAAAAGTAAAATAACATATATGTACACAAACATTTATAGCAGTTCTTTCTGTGATGGCAAAGAATTGGAAATTGAAGAGATTCACCTCAGTTGAGGAATGACTGAATGAGTTACAGTATGTGATTTTCTTGGAATACAATTGTGCTATAAGAAATAATGAGCAGGGTGGTTTCATTTAAAAAAACTGGGAAGACTTATAAGAACTGAAGCAAAGTGAAGTGAGCAGAACCAGGAGATCATCGTACACAAGTAACAGCAATACTGTAATGATGATCAATTGTGAAAGACTTAGCTAAGCTGATCAAGACAATGATCCAAGACAATTCCAAAGGACCACGATGAAAAATGTTATCTCCAGAGACAGAACTGATGAACTCTGAATGCAAATTGAAGCACAGTTTTTAAAAACTCTGTTGTTATTATTTTGCTTATATTTTATAACATGGCTAATATAGAAATATATTTGTATAATCTCACATGTATAATCAAAATCAATCTGCTTACCTTCTCAAGGAGGAAGGAGGGCTGGGGAAAGGGAGAGAATTTTGAAATTGAAATTTTAAAAAATTATTGTTAAAAATTTTTACATGCAATTGGGAAATATTTAATGAAATACAAATAATTTTTTAAAAAAGGGTTAATAACATCATTATTACTGCTTCATATAAATGGGAAGCACAGTGAAATAGTTGAAAGACTACCATGTCATTAATCATGAGTACAGATTTGTATTTTCCCCATATCAGAGTTATCACCAGGACTCTGAGAGTAGGTTAAAATAGCATGGTGGTTATGGCAAGTCCCCATATCTGGGAAAAATTCACATACATATTAGCATGAGTAAATTTAGGATGTGTGAGCCTGCCCTGAGGGAGAGTGTCCTTGCCAAATTGGATATCATGCCTCTTGTACAGCCATCATGAGTGTATTGGTGGCCCATCCCTTTATACTCCCTACATTTGAAATAAAGATTGTTGGGGGCTTTTTTCAAATTGATCATCAACATAATTTTAAATTTATCTGTACTAATTCTATTCCTCATGTTAGTTATTTTGCAGAGTAGATGTCTCAAAGGTTTTCCAAGTTTTTGGTCATTTTACTTAGTTCTAATATTTCTTGTTGTTTCAATGAATTTTTGAGTTATATTTACTTTATTCTATTTTTTGTCTACATGGACCTATGATTTTTGTCAATGTGGAGAACTCTCTCTACTAACACATACTTCAACCTATCTGTAACTTAATGGGTAAGGCCTAGGATATTAACTGAAATATAGATATCAAGTGACTTAGAGATATATCTAGTTAGTTTCACAGATACAACTTAAACCTAAGTATTTCTGATTCCACATCCAAAGCAGTACATATCTACTATGTCAAGTTGTCTCTATGAGAGAGAGAGAGAGAGAGAGAGAGAGAGAGAGAGAGAGAGAGAGAGAGAGAGAGAGAGAGACAGACAGACAGACAGACAGACAGAGAGAGAGAGAGAGAGACAGAGAGAGAGACAGAGAGAGAGACAGAGAGAGAGACAGAGAGAGAGACAGAGAGAGAGACAGAGAGAGAGAGAGAGAGAGATGGAGAGATAGATAGATGATAATATGATAGAAAACAAGGTCATAGGAATGAGGAATTGAGTGTTTTCCCTAAAACTGTTAACAATTCCTGGTAAGTAGCAGACCATTCTTTGACACTTCTATCATATTAAATCATAAGGTTTGTTGTCTTCCCACAAAAAATAACTGGAGTCTACAATAAATCTGAAGACAAAATAGAAAGCTGAAGTCACTTAAATATCTTAAAGAAGGATTTAGGATCAAGGATCAATTTCACTCCTGAATCTCAGATGGTACACCTAAAATGTATGAAGTCTATTTGAAGTAAATACCTCTATCTCTTCACTGCTTTATCAAATTTCATCACAAGGGAGCTCTGAAATCGTTTAATGTAAATGGGGAGGGGTGATTCAAAGACAAAACAAAGAACACCTTTTTCAGTTAACAGCCTGTGTGAATGCAAGCTTGCAGTTTGTCAGAATCCTGAGAGGCAAAGTAAACTCATTTACCAGTCCTGCTTATGGGTGAATTTTTTCTCCTTTTCATTGTTAAAGCATCATTTTGAAAGGGGAATTGGCATTACTGGAATTTGTTACATAAAGAATTTAGTTCCTTCTTTAAGGATTTTTTTAAAACATTTTTCCCATCATCTTCAATAGAAAAATAATTTTTTATAAGCCTGTAACTTTTTGGCCCACATCTGCTTTCACTGCCAAACATCCCCATCTTGTGGACTTTAAAGTTGTTGCTTCTAAAGAGAATTTTCACCATGTTTTGTTTTCACAACTTAGAGGCATTAATTTTAAATTGGGAGAGAAGTCCCTTGTAAATATAGGCTAAATGTTATGATTTGGAGTAACTGCCCCAGTTAAATGATCTTAGAAATCAACCCATTGCCTTAGCGAAATATGTACATTATACTATAACAGACATGTCATACCATTTTGGTAGAACTTGGTTCATATACCATCTATATCACTTATGTAACCCTAGACTAGTTACTTAATTTCTTTGGGCCTTGACATCCTCACCTGTAAAATGAAAAGAGTGGATTACAAGGCCTTTTTATGGACTCTACTGACTCAAAAGTATCTTCTGACTCTAAGTCATTCATCCTACTTGGAACCAAGCTTAAGAAAATCTCAGCCTATGTGATTAACTAAATTACTCTCTAGCAGTACCTGTAGAAATGTGAATAGAATACAAAAGCCAAAATGGGCAAAGGATTAATAGTCTAAATAGTTTTCTTTTAGGATTAGTCATGAGAAAGAAAAAAAAACTAAACATTTTACAAAAGTTTATTTTTTTAAAGTTAAACAAAGAATACAAGACTAGTTTTATGTATCAAGTGAAAAAACAGGCTCTTGGGAATGTAAAGGGCAAGTGGAGACTCATGGCATGGGTGCTTCATTATTTATGCGTATTCCATGGCTTCTAACATGTTGATATTTTTCCTTGCACAAGTACAAGCTCAGTGATGTTAGCGACAGCTGCTTTTTTGTTTTTATCGTTCCCCAGTGCCTAGCACAGAGTAATAATAATGAAAAGCATAAGGATGATGAAGATCCCATCACTGATCTTCCCCTGCCAGGCCTTAGTCTTGGAATATTTCTACTATTGCTGCATTTTCTCCTATTTATGTACTGCTGAATGAAGCTGGAGAACAACCATGAAACCATCCTGACTAGGCCCGTTACATATTTATTACATATTATTATTATCTCAAATGGAACCACACTGTGGCTAGGTAAACCTTTCACAGCTCCCTAATTACCTTGTTATCCCATACACCACAGTGTCTCTTCAAAGCCTTTGCATCCTTCCTTAGATCTCTCATTGCTCTCTCACCTTCTCAGCTAACAACTCTGTCTCTTATTTTGCAGAACAAAATGAGGCCGGTTCATGAGCTCCCTCTTCTCCCCTCGTCCCATCTTATGTCACTCTGATGTCTTCTTCCACTGTCTCCACTGTCTTCTCCTTTATCCTTTTCTGACATGAAGGGGTGGCTCTTTGCCTTGCCAAGGCAAACCCTTCTATATGTAACAAATATCCCATTCCAATTTACTTTCTGTAGTAGATTGTCCCTATTCTTTGTCTTATCTCCAATCCCTTCCTGTCTACTGGTTGCTTCCCTACTACTGCCTACAAACAAACACATCTCTCTCTCACCATCAAAAAACCCTCTCATAATCTGTTCTTCCTCACTAGCTATATCCTCATTTATCTCCCTTTCTGTAGCTAAACTATTTAAAAAGGCTATCTACAATAGAGAATTCCATTCTCTTTCCTCTCATTCTCTTACCTTTCAGTTTGACTTTCAAGCTCATCATTCAACCAAAACTTCTCCCTCTACAATCATCAATATTCTCTTCCTCACTAAATCTTATTTTCAGTCCTTATCCTAATTATCCTCTCTGGAGTTTTTGACATTGCTAATCACCCTTTTCTCCCTTGATATTCTAGATTCCCTAAACACTGCTCTACCTTGCTTCTCCTCATATCTGTCTGACTGGTCCTTCTCAGTCTCTTTTGCTAGATCTTCATCCAGATCATGTTTGCTAAATGTGAGTGTCCCCCAGAGCTCTCTCCTGCACCCTCTTGTCTTCTCTCACTATACTATTTTATTTGGTGATGTCATCAACAACTATAGATTTAAATATCATCTCTGTGCCAATAATTCTCAAATCTACTTATAAAGCCCTAACTCTTCTCATAACCTCCATAATCACATCTCCAAACTGTCTGCTGGATAGCTTAACATAGATATCCCATAGACATCTTAAACTCAGCATATCCCAAACTGAACTCATCTTTCTTTCCCCCAAGCCCCTCCATCTTCCTATTTTTCCTGTTTGTGGTACAACTAGCCTTTTAGTCACCTAGATTCACAAAGTAGGTATCATCTTCAACTACTCACTGTCTCTTACCCTATGGCTTATCTCACAAAGTTGTGATGTAAATAAGCCTTAAGAATTTGTACATATATGAACTATTATTAGTCATTGTCTCCTTGACCTTAGGGGAGTAATGTTTCCTGACAAATATCAAGATATACTCAGTTTTATGTAGTCAACAAGTATTTATTAAGCTCTTACTATGTGCCAGATACGTATTTGTTTTGTAATAGGAAAATAGAAAAAGGCATAAACAGCCTCTGCTCTCAAGGAGAGAATATTCTAATCAGGGAGAGAAATACTTGAATTTTATTCTATGGCTTCTGGGAGAAGGAAGGCAGTAATCAATGTCTATGATTTTATTATTTTTATTTCATTATTATTAAGTAATGTCTATGACATTATTATTTATTATTATCAACTCAATCAGATGTCTTATTTATTGAATTGAAATAAAGGCTCATTATAGCATTAATAACAATACCACAAGTAGCCCATATTCTCCTTTCTTTCAAACAACCCTAAAATATTACCCACCTTTGAAGGCAGAGCTCAAATCAAACCTCTTCCAAGATCTCCCTGATACATAACAGCAACGATAACAGCTAACATGTACATAGTGTTTTCTGTATATTATCTTATTTGATCCTTACAACAAGACTAGAAATTAGAGATTATTAGCCCCATTTTACAGAGTAGGGAACTGAGGTAGAATGAGGATAAATGACTTGCCCAGAGTCATACTGCTAGTCAGTATTTGAGGAAGGATTCAAAGTCAAGTGTACCTGACTACAAGTCCAGCATTCTATCCACTGCACTGTCTAGTTGCCTAATCTGCACCTTTAACTAAGCACTCTCAGCACCATTTGTTTGTTTTTCATACGCTGCTTTGTACTCTCATGACCTAACTAGGTGGCAAGCTCCTTGATAACAAATATTACATAATATTTTCTTGCATTTTCCACAATACCCTTCACAAGCCCTCCATAAATATTAGTGAATGAAGAGGAAAACAACAGCTTTAGCTTGAGACCAGACTGGGGAGAGCTACCTCATTAATTTCTAATCCTCTCAAAAACATTAGAGTTTCAAAAAGAGAAAAGCTTGGTAAGGAGCAAAAGCAAGCCTTCTGCTTTGTAACATGAGCAAGCCTGATTACAGGAGGGCACATTCGCATATCTTAGAGGGGAATAAGGATCATATCAATTAAAATTTATCTGAAAACCTATTATGAAGGTAAAATTAAAAAGACCTATGAAATGTCACAACTGAAATTTGAATAATGTACCATTACTACATTCTATTTTCCTGGTGCTACTCAGTACCATGCTCTGATATTCTAGTTTCTGACTTTAGAATCATATAATTGTCATATTTAAGAACCAAAAGGGACTCTAGAGTCCATCAAATTCAACCCTCCTTGTTTTAATCTAAAAAGAATGTGATATTTCAATTTAAATGTAATTTATACTATGAACTCCATTTTTAGACTTTCATCCAGACATCTACTTGCAGATATAATGATCTGCCCCATTCAAATTTTGCAAAGTTGAAGAAAGGGGACAAAACAGGCGCTGAAATGTAAAGAAATGCACATCCTAAAAAGGGTCAGAGATTTTAATTAACAATTATATATGAGGAGAGAATGAACTTGTCCCAAAGCACAGTTTGTCCGCCTCAGTTTATTTTCATTGTACACAACCAGCATGTCTAACTTGACTGAGCACATAAATTCTTAGAATGGTACTTCCTCTCATTCAGGAAAGACTGTTGGAAAGAAAAGGTTACACCTCTCACCCTCTGGCTGCAAGTGAAAAGCCTCAGAGCTAAGGCCCTAAGAGACTCAAAGGGCAACTTCTGCCGATCATAGACTAAGGGGCATTGCCCTCATTGAAAAGAGCACTATAATATACATCCAGTTGATCTAGTGGCTGAAAGTTATGAAAACTGTAGCTGCCAAGTGTAATCCCAAATCATTCAGATGATGGATCAATGTGTCCTGCAGAGAAACCACACCCTGATTTAGCCCAGTCCATTAGCAAAATAGTTGCAGAGCAACCTGCCTGGCTCAGCCCAGTGGCAGCCGAGCTCAGTAAGAAGCCAGTCCCTCAGTTGAGTGACTTTTTTTGACCCAACATAGCAGCAGATTGACCCACGTAGCTGGGATGCTCATCCCTTTGTAAAGCGATCTCAGCCACAACAAATGGCTTGAGGAGAGTCCCTCATGCCCTACAATTCCAGAATTATGAATTGCCTTGGCCATATATGTGCCTCTACCTTTGTAGTGTCTTCTCTTCAGGTTTGGGTAGGAGGAATGTTTTGTAAACACTGTTCCTACTATACCATTTGAATTGTTGGCTATACTAAAGAAGCCCTTGAGGCTGATTGTTAAGAGGAAGCACACCAGTAGGGACTCATGATCTACTTTGTTAAGAGGATAGCCACCCACAGGATTACCCCAGGTTACCTCTGAGGATCCCAACCTGCCAACACTAGTGCAGTTGGATGAATGAGCCATAAAGACAATTTGTTACATGCAGATGAATATACTACCTCTTAATTTAAACTAGAATTTATTCTTATAATATTTATGTATGTATAATAAAATAAGAATTTATTCTTATCATAATAATGAATATTTATATAGCACATTAAGGTTTTCTAGGAACTTTGGCAGGAATTCCCTCATTTGATCCTCATGGCAATGCCCTGAAGCATTCCACAAGTATTTTATGTCCATTTTTCAGGTGATTACATTGAAGATTAGAGAAGTTAAGTATCTTGTCCATGGGCACACAGATTGTAAGTAAATGTCTAAGGTAGGATTCAAACCCAAGTTTGTTTGGATTCAAATTCCAAATCTAATAGTCTTTTCATTACCACTCCGCCTCTCCAAAAACACAAGTATATCTTTTTTGCAAAGAAATACAGAATGCTAATATTACCCACGCTTGTAAGAACAAGTTTCCCACATGCTTTGTATTACTAATGAAAAGAGACACAAAAAGGGGATGAATATAACTTTAAATGAGCTCATCTTTTATACAAGTGGAAAGGTAGACTACTTCAGGAACAAATATACAAGAAAACTTCTAACCAATTAAAGTTGTCTGAAAGTAGATCAGGTAGCCTTGCTAAGTAGAAAGTTCTCTAACACCAGAGTTTCACAGGTAAAGACTGGCTGCCCATCTGTTATGATATTGTAAAGAACTTTTTTCTTCAAGTAAGTCTTAGACTTGATGACTTCTGTGTCTTCCAACTCTAAAATTCTTTATCTTGTGATATCTATTTGTGGGGCTCAGAGGTCTTCATCACTTATTTCTTCTCAACCATGTTCCCAGATAAGTAAAGTGACTAGATCAGTGGCCTTTAGAGAAGAGAGGGATTCTTTGTACTACTATTACCTACCCTATATTTTGGTATAGTAGACACTTTGGGACATGGGAATTGCAACTGGGGAATAGAACTTGAATTTGATGGTTTAACCTGTTCTCCCTTGCAGAAGGGAGGGGAAGGAAAGACATTCTGTCTTGTCCCTAGGAATATTCTCATAAAAGGGAACTGGTTTCTCAAGATATTATGTGCTAAATACCACTGTAGCTTAGTTCTGAACTAAGCTGTATTGCAATTTTAGCCTTAAGTGATGACTTTCACCTACAGAAAAATGTACTAACCGTTTTGAAATGTCCCAAAATGTTAGGAAATGTCCATCAATCAGAGCCCTAAAATTTTTTATGGTTTTCATCCTTTGGAAACCTTTTACTATAATTTTGTGGTGCTATTTCAAATGGAGCAGTTTAAACAGTCATCATGCTATCGCCCTTTTTTTCCCACCAAGGAAGCAGCTACACTTTTATGCTTCCCCATAAAACTTTATCATATAATCAGCATAAGGTCAGGAGAAGTTGAATCAAGCAATGAAACAATTCTCAAGAGATAACTTATTTGAAAAGCTATACCCCTTACACCTTTCATATGTACCCATGTAAACATGTACATAAACATGTGTCCATATCTATGTACATATACATATATGTATATAGTGTTGTATACATGTGAATTTATAGGTAATGTTTATATATGCACAAGTGTATATGAATAACCATGTGTTTGTGTACATACACATGTGTGTATATGTACATATGTAGTATACATATATCACAATAGGATTAAGGATATTACCAGCAAAAATTTGTGCAGGAGAAGAGAAATAAAGGATAGTATCAGAGATAATAGGATAATACATTCTTCAAAGTTGGAAGTGACCTTAGAGGTCACCTGGTAAGGCCCATATGGGGTTAAGTGACTTGTTCAGGGCCTATGATCATAAAATGATCATAAAGTAAGGAGGGTGAATCGTATACCAAGCACGAGAGACAGAGAAATAGCTGTGTGCTTCGTTGCTCCCCTACATATTAACTCATCAAAGCTAGAAGAGTAACTTCAGTATGTTGGATAGACCCTCTTTGGAGGTTTGTCAGATAGAGGGTATTGGCTGTGATTGGCATTTTTGGAGAGAGTAACTGAATTCATGATGTCTTAGATATGTTGAAATAATCAAAGTAATGGATTTGTATAATAACCTCAAACTTCTACCTGAAACAAAGGCCCATATTTTTTAAAACCAATATTCTACTATGCCTGTGAGACTTGGCAGGATATTAGAATCTTTGTTGTGGAATAAGACAACAATGAAACCTGTTCTACCTCTTGTTTTAGAAGAAAGAGTAAGGATCCATATGTTGCCTCACCCCAAGTAATATTCATGTGAAAGGGAGCTGGTTTCTCAGGATGCTCTGTGCCAAATACACCATGTGAATCTTGGAACCACAAAGATTCTAAGGAATTAAAAATGGATATCAGTTAGAAGGCTTTGAAGAGGTACATGATAGTTGTGAGTAGGCTGCAACATATGGCAAATAAGGAAATATAAAGAACCAGAGTAAAAGATGCCATTAAAGGAATGTATGATTAAAAAAAAAAAAGATGGGCAAAGAGAGTGAGGCTTAACCAATGGATAGCTCATGTGCTCCCTTGACATTCTAGTAGGGAACTCAGGAGAAAGGCAGAAAAGCCCCAGTACCATTTTGGGTGGATAGACACTCCAGAAAATTTATATGATGCTATAAAAAGAGTTGTACTGGATAAGCAGGCATGTGTGAGTTGTGTCATACATCACTGGAAGGAAGACCCATATCAGTAAAGTCATCGAATCCATTGGGGTCATAATTCTAGTGCCTTCCCTCTATAGATTATCTCCAGTTTATCCTGTCTCTATCTTATTTGGAGATAGCTGTTTACATGTTGTCTCCTCTACTAGATCCTCTTCCTCCTCCTTCTCCTCCTCCTTCTTTTTCTTCTTCTTCAACAACACTGGACAGAGAGGAAGCGCATATGTGTATTCATTTTACAATATTTTGAAAATAAATAAAAATCACCAAGACAAAAAGCAGATTCATTTCAAAGGAACAATAAAGGATATAATCAGAACAAGATTTTGTTCTTTGAACTCTGAATCCTTTAATATATTCTTATTACATACGTATCTCTGAATAATACATGGCTATTCCTTTGACCATATAGTTTATTCTTAATATATAAGCAGTTGGTTGCATTTATAGGCTTAAATTCCTTGGCATATTTCATACCAAATAGTGATTGGGCTGAATTGAAGTTAATGTTTCAGGATTTTATAGTGATTATTTTCCATGAGTTTTCAGTACATTTGGTAGAAAAGGTGGTTTCCAAAATTTCTGCCACATTAAAGGAAAACAAAGAAACAAACAACACACTCATACTTGTATGTCACCTGAAAAAAGAACGTGAAAAGTAGGGATTCATGCATTGCTAATGAGAAACAGACTCATGAATGGGGGCATCTACAGATGAAAGGTATTGACTAGGGAAATGTCTGGGAAGAACGGAATAAGACGAGTTTCTAAATAGCAAAGCTACAAATGAAACAAGAAAGAGTAAAACCATAAGAATGAGTGTTATTGAAGAAAACACAAGAAGAGCTATTGGTGAATTGAGTAAGAGAATAGACACCCCCAGTATATGTCAGATACACAAGAATACAGGCCAGGATTTGCAGAAATGAGAAACAGCTAAAAAATAATAACAACCCAAGAACTTAAAGGTTAGAAGATAAAAAATATTGTGGGGGTGACAGTACTGAAAGCAGTGGACAGATAGAATTTAATCTCACTTTCAATATAGCATATGATTTCTAACATATGGTGTATTCAATTAAATTATTATTGAAGTTTTTCCTATTTACATGTAGCCTTTAATGACAAAAGTTAAAAGGCTTCCTATTGCTTACAGGATAAAATACAAAATCCTCAGTCTCCAATCTGGCTTCCACCCACCTTTCCAGACTTATTTCACATTGCTTCTTTTCACACTGTCTCCACTCTAATCAAACTGGTCTGTTAGCTGCTCCTCAGTATTTTGGCATTCCAATCTTTGGGTTCCAGGTTTTTCCCCAGGTAATACAGAGAGCCTGGAAAACATTGCCCTTCTCATCTCTACCTTTCAGACTTTCTAGGTTCCTTTGAATCCCAGTTTATATATTGTTGGGACTGGAAGCTCAATTCCGTGTGGACAGTCTCGGGCAGGTAAAAGTGGGACTTCTAAATCTTAGAGTCTTACGAGGCCCTCCATGAACAGCGGGGGTTCGAGAAGGTCAGACTGAGCTAGCTCGGCTAGCTCGGGTATTTCCGCCTCTCCCCCGGAGATACCTGATGGGTGGAGTCTCCCTGCCCTCGAGGTCGTCCCGGATTGGAGCACACCTAGTTACCTAACAGCATGGTATTGAGATGCAAACTGTGTGGCTGAAGATTAAGTAGGATTCAGGAAGCCTAAAAGCTCTCTTAGCACGTGTGGAGCCAAAGAGAAAAGTAGGGCTCCGCTTCTTTTCTTTCCTCTCTCCCCTCCCCCTCTCTCCCCGCTTGTACTTCTACTTCCAATCCCTTAAGCTTAGCCTTCTTAGGAAATTTCCTCCTAAAGAAGACCCCCTGCACTTGTAACCGAAACCCTGTAATAAAGCTCAACCCCTGTTTGACTCTGGAACGTCCTTTCTCTCATACGTGCATCCGGCGTGGCCAGCCGAAGACCTGGACAGGTAAGAAAGACTCGGGTAGCCCAATACAGGCCTCTAGGCTTGGCAATATATCATCTCTTAAATATGGCTTTTCCTGAATCATCCTGTTTTACTTCATGAATCACCTGTCACCATTTTGAAATCATTTTGTAAATGCTTTGGACTGGGTGCTCCAATAGTTTTAGTGCTTGAAGCTTAAAATGCCCTAAAACTTTTGGAAGATACTACATTAATTGATATGTGTGCATGTTGTAGAATGTAAGCTCGTGGAACCCTGTAGGGCATATTTTGCTTTTGTCTTTGTATTCCTAACAGTACCTTACATATAGAAGGTGCTCAATTAATGTTTGTTCAATTGAAACTAAAGAGTATAGGCTGCGTTCCTAGAAGCTACTGATTAGATCTGAACCCAGCATTGAATCTACAAGGGGAAGACACAGAAATGTTAACATATAAGAAATGAAAGGAATTGATGAAGAATGCTAAGGAGAAATAGTGGCCTAGTTCTGATAACCCACATATTAAAGTTTTACCCTGAAAACCGAGAAAAGAAATATTTAGAACTAAAAATGAAAGGCTAACATTTTCAAAATATTTTCTTTTGTTTCAATATGACAAATACAATCATATCATGCACAAGAACAGAATATTGTCTCCATAAAAATATTTCACATCCTTTAAAGAGGATCACATCTGCATAGGACAAAGGATTTCCACCCATGACACATTTTATGGACCAATGTGTGTGTGTGTGTGTGTGTGTGTGTGTGTGTGTGTGTGTGTGTGTGTGTGTGTGTGTGTGTGTGTGTGTATTACTGTCTCTGCTATGTCTGGTCTATGTGTTTTCCACTCCAATCTTTGCCTAAACAAGCAAGAGTCTAGACTTGGCATTGCTTTCTACCAAATAGTGTGAACTATATTCTTTGTCTGCTCAAAAGCAGCTCCCCAAGTACCTCCCATATAATGAAAAAGGAGCCCCCAAGGGTCTTCTGAGTGAACTCAGAAGATACTCAGGATCAACATAAGATATTCTGCTTTGGATATGACAATGTGCTCTTTTACTCCTTACAAAAATAAAAAATTACTATCATTTAGACATATCCTCAGTAAAGTTTAAATATCTTTTATTAGAATCCAAGTATTCTGTCTATTTAAACCCAATAGCATGATGTAAGGTTAAGGTTAATTAAGGTTATTATTGATTAAGGTTAATTCTCTCTCAAGGAGAGAATTGTTTTGCTTTGGATATAGCTAAATCCACTTGTCAAGTGGTTGTAGGCCCTGTGCCAAAAAGATTTTCTGTTACTTAGCTTTGACCTTCAGATTTGCTTTTTGGAAGACAGCAGGTTGGGTGTTCTATTGGGCCATTAAGTCGTGTCCTTTGTCTATTTGTACAAAATCTAAATTCCATGAGTGGAATGAGCATCATGAGCAAGCTAGAGATTTGTGAAAGCTAATTAGGACCACATGATGATCATTATCTTAAGGATCTCCAAAAAACTCATGACTTACACGGGACAAGGCAAATTCAGTGGTGTGATAAGTGGCTTTGATATTTTTATAAATGACCCAATTAATTATTATTCTTTTAAAACTTCTGAGTTTGTGCCATTAAAACCTTTCTGGTAGCCCAATCATTTTTAAAAAATATTTATTGTGAAAATTCTGAAAATCTATTGAAAAAAATAAATCACAACTAATAATATTGTTCACCATATCCATGTAACTTAATGGTTTTAAATTATTTTGACTAATAACAATAATAACAACTCATATTTGGATATCACTTCAAAAGTTTACAAAGCTCTTTCTTCACAACTCTGAGAAGCAGAGAGTGCCTGTATTATCCTCCCCATTTTTAAATAAAAAACATGAAATTTAGAGAGTTTAAATAATTTATGCAATGCCATATACCAAGTAAGAGTCAGAGTTGGACTTTAAACTTGGAGCCAATCTTCTGACTGCAAGTCAAATAATTAAGTAAGCAAGAATTTACTAAGCACCTATTACATGCCAGGAACTGGGGATACTTGGAACTAAGCACTAGGGATACAAACAAAGAAAGCAAAGCAACACGTAGGACAGTAACTAAAAATATTTGTGCCTTGGACAGCAAAATCTGCTCCAGGGAAAAGTGGTATAAAGTGTACCCTTCAATAAACTTTTAAAGCTGGGTTCCCATTGAGGAGAAGGCTGCACTAAGAGGGAGAGAAGGTTAAGACAAGAAAACAGATCAGCTAGTATATTAACTGTATCTTCTCGTTAACTGGGCTCTAAGCTCTGTTACTCCTAAAGTAGAGACTAAAAGTTTTTCAATGTCCTGGCAAGTGGGTGCCCTGGAACAAAGTCCCAGCCCCTTTATACTAGTTATGACTCTGGAAGTACATTTCCCTTGCTGTTTAAAATAATGGCTTTTCTCTTATCCAGAGGTTCTTAAGCTGGGGTCTATGAACTTTATTTAAATATTATTTTGATGGTTGTATTTCAATATAATTGGCTTCCTCTGTAATCCCATGGATTTTATTTTATGCAATGGAAAACATTATTCTGAGGAGATCATAGGCTGCACCAGACTGGTAAAGAGGTCAGTCCCAGAAAGGTTGAGAACCACTGCTTTAGATATTGAATGTACCACCATCCAGAAGAGCTGTGTTTGAGTCCACAACACCCCCCAAAAGGGTAAGAACCCATATTCTGATCATTCACCTTCTGATTTGTCGCACTGTAGGAAATACTTTTGTAGAAAATACCTGACAGAGAAAAGGAAGAATTTATTCAGAATCTCTAGCGCATTTCTTTTGGTAACTATGTATTACAAGATGGAGATAGCCATTTAAAGCATACTTAAGTGAGTTTTCAGCAATAATGAATTGTTATAATGATGAAAAATAAACTCAATAACACAATTAATTTACAGTCTAGGGGACATCGCATAAAATAGAGTAACTTCCATTTCTGTGGTTTATAAAATCCTTTAGACCTATCAAAAATATATGCCATAATTTGGTTCTGAAAAATGAATTCAGACCCATTAAATTGTTGGAGAAGCCATCTTGGGAACTCAAAGACCAAACAGCAAAGTCCTGGCTTGGTATTGTTTAAACAAAGCTCAGCAGCAACTAAAGGGAATTTTCCACCTTATCAAGCCTAAATGAGAGGACGAAAGGGTGGTTTGTCCAGAGTACGAGCAGTGACCTATAAGATTAAAAAGAAGTCTCTTTGTCGCAATTTTATCATCACTTTTAAGTGACAAAGTGCCAAAAGACAGGTTTGTGGCAGCAGCAATACATTTTCTCTGGGGCAATAAAATCATCAACAAGGTGTCTGTGTATCTGTAGCACTGCCTGAATATGAAAGCAATTTTCTGCAGCCCTCTGCCTTAATTCTATTGTTTTCATCAAGAACGAATATTCTGGATTACATTTCCCAGTGACTGATTGTAATAGACATGGCCTGAAGAATGGATGAGCAGGCTCCCCAATGATTGCTGGACAAGACTCCAATGCTACCAACAGCAATATCTGCATTTATCTAAAAGGAGATTAAATGCTAACAGGACTTCAGGACATTTGTCTGCCTAGCATCAGCGCATGCTTTTCCTACTGAATTAAAAGGGGAAAGGGGCAAGATTGGAAGGGAATAAAGAAGAAGAGGAGAGAGAGAAGGAAGAAAGGGCAACAGGGAAGGATAGAGGGTAAAAGTTTCTGGCAAGCCATGCAGGTTACAGATGTCATACTCTAATATAAAAATATGACATACAAACATGTTTAGTTATCCATGTTATAAACACCGAAGCTTTTTTTTAAAAAAAAAATCTGTTGTTTGCAAATCAAATATCAAGTCCAAAATGCAATTAAACATCCCATTTAATTATGTGTTATCTGCAACAAGTTCTCCTTAGGGTCTAAGGACAGGTTTTCAAGTACAAGACAATCTTAGAGCTGAAAAATATTAACATCCCTCCTTCAGGTATTTAATCTGCCGATCACTGTAGGCGGTTTTAATTATTCAAATTCCTTCACAGCTTTTTACGGGTAATTTTATGACCAATAATTACATGTGTAGTTATGCTGCTCAGAAAAGAGTAATAAATTTCATGTGTCAGGAAATAAGCAGGGTTGTTGGGGGTCAAGGAGTAATTTTCCTCCCCTCCTTTTGTACTCCATAGATTGATTGGCCAAGTTTATACTTAAGAGGAGTTTTCAGAGCCCCTTGAAGAGCCTTTATAATAACTAGTGTCAAAGGTGGGTAAACACAATGGAAGGGCTTACCCCCAGATGTGGCTAGATAGTCTGCATTTTACTACAGGCACAGAGACATTGCATATAGATACAGTGGATAAATCACTGGACTTGGAATCTGGAAGACGGGTTCAAGTCACCCCTCTGGCACTTATCAGCTATGCGACCAATAAGACACTTGATCTCTTCTTATGCCAAGCAGATCTCTCGTGCTAATCTTCTAAATCATACTTGAGTGGCAACCTGAATTGGTGAAAGGAGTTCCCCCATCACAGGTGCCCCATGCTGTGGCCATCACAGCTCAATCATGACTATAGATACATAAAGAATTGGAAGATGAATTTAAATTATTAAATTCAAGAACTGCTACTGTGGTCGCAATAGCAGAGTTGTTTTGGCTTATTCATTTATTTACTCTTTGGAATTTTAAGGAGATTCACCCTGAAGCACTATAAGCAAATGTACTACAACAGCAAAGAAATACAGTTGCAGATGAAAAGGTTAATAGTTTATGCAGATTCTTGTGGTTTAATCTTGATAATACCAATAATAATCAATACCAGCTATGGGATATTTGATCTATATCCCTTATCTTCCTCCTCTTTAAAGTCCTTCCACCCATTCAAGGCTTTGATATTAACTTAGTTCTACTTGGATTCAATGGATTTGGATGACGTGTCCCTGCCTTTCCCAGGAATCTGCTTCTTCCTCACCTAAGATAGTGTACAGTATTCTGGAACCTAGGGAGGAATTTTATTCAGATAGTCCCACAGCTTAGTTATCTCTTGACTTTCAACCTTCAGTTCACACCTAGGAAATAGAAAGCCCTCTTCTGTAGCATGCTGAATTTAAATTGAATACATGAGAAAAGTAATACTAGAAGAATAAAAAAGTCTTGTCATTACATTAAAACTTCTGTGACTTATCACAAAAATACAGTGTTTAATGCATCTAGAGATGGCCTTAGAGCTGGTTCCCATATCTGACACCTGTTGGCTGTGACTCAGAACAAGGCACTTATTATCTTAATGAGGTAGGCAGCTCTCTAAAATTCTAACTTATAGAGAAGGTGCTAACATGCACTGATGGAAGTTTGTTCATCTGGGACCTTAGTATATATATCAGTGATGGCACAGGTCAATCAGAATTTTTCAGTGCCTCATTCTAAATACACCAAATATTGACGATTATTAAACATTTCTGTACATGTAGATGCAGAAGGTAGAGAAAACGTACCAAAAAGTCTTCTTATCCCCAGGGCAACCACTGGAAGCTAATAGTTTTAATAATTCCCTGATGTGAACTTGTTTTCTTTTGATTTACTTCTTTCTCCAAAAAGTAGAGTACTAGATAACATATCATTAACTATAAGTTCTGGTTAATTAGTTGGAAAGGCATTGTAGTTTATGCAGAAATCTTCAGACTTACCATTGCCTACTGGGCACAGTACAAATTCTGTCATTTAAGGCTGTTTGTGACATTGTTCTAACATACCTATCCAGACAACTCAATCCAATCGCCTCTGTCTCTTCTATACTCCAATCAAACTGGACTCTTCTCTATCTCCAGTTCTTATCTGGTCTAGTAACATTGAAAAGAGAGCTGCACTTGACATCAGAAGATCAAGTAACAGTCAATTAACAAGGATGTATTAAGTACTTTTATGTGCCAGGCACTGTGCTGGGCACTGATGGTACAAGTAAAACGAATAAAACAATACCAACTTATGAACTTACGTTCTAGAGAGGTAGATAACTACCAACAAAAATTATACAACATAATTATAAAGTTAAACACATCTATATTCATTATATATACACATATACATATTATATATATATATTTATATACATCTATGAATGTGTATGTGTATATATATTCAAAATAGTATATATATTGAATATATATGTTCAAAGTAGTCGTTGAGATAGACTGAACTAGTAATTGGGGGATCAAGAAAGAATGTAGAGAACACCCTGTCTTAAAAGATCTGCTTCAAGTCCTGGCTTTGCCACACATGATCTCAGGCAACTCACTTCACTTCTCTGGAATTCCATTTTCTTATCTACAAAATGATGTTGTTAGACAAGACGATATCCCTTCCAACCTTAAGACTGATCCTACAATTATCTCTCCCTCTCCTACCTGCATACATTTGTTCCTGTAACTAACCCCCAAGCATAAAATGGATTAACCCCTCCTACCTCTCTCTGCTGAAGTCTCTCATTTCTTCAAGACCCAAAGCAGATCTCATTTCCTCCAACAAGGTTATTCTTACTATCTCTTTACCTCCAAGCACATGGGATCTCAAACTTCTCGCAATACTTTATCTTGAACTCTGTTCTTCACTTATCTGATTAGATTGTATGCTTCTTGAGGGCAGGGATGTTCTTTTGTCTCTGTCTCTCTTTTACTTAGCACCATGCCTGACACAAAGTAGGTGCTTTATTGATGGATGGATTGCTATTTCTGTTCAACCTATCACAGTGATTTGTGTACATATGCTTAATTTCTTGCCTCAATTAAACTGTAAATTCCTTGAAAGCAGAGACTATATCCCTTTACCATTGTATTTCCAGTGCCAAACCTAGTACCTTGCATATAGTAAGTAATTTTAAAATGTTGAATTATTAAATTAAATTGAACTGAATGCAAAGATCTTGGAGTAAGAACACTTAGGTTGAAGTCTATGCTATATCTGTTCTCTTTTGAAGACACATGTAAGCCATTTAACATCACTAAATTAGTTTCTTCCTTCTTAAAACAGAATTAATAATGCATAAAATACCTGCCTCAAAGACTTGCTGTATGCAAAACTCACTGTAAACTGTAAACACTCTACAAACATGGGCTATAGTCAGGGCCCCCTACCCTCTGACAAAGACATACGGGGGGTAAGTGAATGACCTCAGAAGTGAGTGTTCCAGGAAGCACCAAGTTCAAACCTGCTACATTTAACTGGATACTGGACAATCCCCTAGTGGTGACATGTGTTGAAGCTACACATTCAACTTGCAAATGTAATTGCCTACACTCCAGTCAGAACAAAGGAGAAAGTCTGTGGATTTCCCTTCCTAGGACACAACTCCCAATGGGAAAAAATGCCTCCAAGACCTTGAAAAGGTCTACCAAAGGCATAACTGCTTTTCTGCAGAGGAGGGCCCACTTGACTCCTTTTTTTCTTATATACTTCCCCATACTCTGTTTCCCACACTGCAAAAGAGCTTGTTGAAAGACATAGTATAACAATGGTTATACTGTCTCTTCCATTAGAAGAGCTGCCTGCTATTAGCCCCATGTGAGTGGAAATCTTTCTTGACATTCCAGGTGGTCCCACCTGCTCCCTTTACTGCTTCCTGCAGCCCTGTTGTGTCACCTTCCTTGGTGTGCTCAGAAATTGTTGTTATTAGATTCTGGTCATTGAAGATTTCACAGTAAAACAAAGTATGGAGAAGCCAACAACATGACTTTAGATGAGAAAAGCTTTCCAAACCCCTGTAATTTACTATAGAGCCGGTGACAGGTCATGTAGATGAGGATAAAGCAATAACCATGATCTGCTGGAAAGCTAGAAGGGGGAGCTGTGAATTACCCAACTTAAGAAGTTTTTTATAAAGAAGACAGATAACAACCCGTCCTGGATGTTCTAGGCTGGACCTATGTAGAAAGCTGGACCAGAAGATCTTTTAAGATCTTTTAAAGTACTGTAATGGTGTATAAAGACTGAGAGTGAGGTTTTATTTTGGGGTTTAGTTTTGGTAAGATTTGAGTACCAGATGAGGATTCTGGGAAGTTGTTAAGGAGCTTCCCCCAACTTTGAAAACCTAGATGTCATGCTTCCCTCTCTGGTAACTGGTCAGACAACTGTACTTGTCTGTTGAATTATGGTCAGGCAGAGGAAACCATGTCTGTTGATTGGGGCTTACTGACTGGAAATGTTTGCTTGGCCAGACAAGGACTCTAGGAAGCCACTTAAGGAGCCCCCGGGCTTTGAGAACCCAGATATTGTGCTTCCCTCTCTGATAACTATGATCAGGCAGTTGGGGTTCAACTGTCTGTTGAATTCAGGCAGAGGAAACCATGTCTGTTGACTTTTAATTTCTCCATATTTTCTTTGAAGTTCAGGGTGTTGACTCTCCTGAACTAGAAGAATGATATATGTGTTTGACTAAAGGATTGATATATGTGCTTGATTAAAGTGATTGTGAAGTTCACAAAAGTTTTATGAATGCAGATCTAAGAACCTGTGATAGGAGGCTCTCCTGTGTATGTTGGGGTGCTTATGGGTACAAGTACCTCCCTTGTTCTATGTTTTTTTCATGCACACAACCTTATCCAGGACTTAAAATTCCTAGAATTTCTAAATAATTTTCCTTAACCACTTCCTCATCCTGCTCCTAATTCTAATCATAACTGGCATCATTCATATGCATTATCATACATTCATATACACCTCTATTTTATAGATGAAGAGACTTGGAATTTGGACCCAGGTGTTTTCTCCCATTAATAATCATTCCACTATACTATATTTTCTTTCTTATCAACCTCTATACCAATCCAATTTTTAAAAAAGTCTGATTTTCCATATCAGTGTGGCTAGACAGGGCCTCAGAGTTTAGTCCAATTCTTTTTTATATACAAATGAGTAGAAATTTTGGCCAGATTATGGAAGAGAAATTTTTAAGCAATACATTGCAAGTAGATTTGAATTATGATATATTCTAGAAAAAAAGGCATTTTTTAAAGACCAAATTATAAGGATACTAATAAACTTAACTTTAAGAACTTCAGTTTTTAAATACCTATAAATGATTAAAGCTCAGAGATCATATAATTCAATTTCATTGTTTTATAGACAAGAAAACCGAGGCAAAGAGGAGCTAAATGACTTCCCAATTGTCACAATTATATTGCAACAGAGTGATAATTGGAACCCAGGTCTTCTCATTCCCAGTTTAGTGTCTATTCATGTGCTAATATTTCTGATCCAGTCTCTGACCATGCTTTGGGGGAAAAAATAAATCCTATGCCAGTTTAGTCAAAATCTATTTTTTAAAATAGTGTCCCTGTATTTTGTGGCATGAACACATGCCTACATATATTTTTCTTACCATAAAAAAGTCACAAATTATACTCTAGCCTCTTGTATTTGAACTTCTCATGATATTCCTGCAGAATTTTGTGGTTGTGTAGTGTAGTGTTGTCATAAAGTTGGAACTTGTGTAGTGCTGTCATAAAGTTGGAACTTGTGAAGTGCAAAGGCAGGAAAAATAACGAAATCGGGGCAATCCTTCTGTTTCTCTTCAACAAGCTGTTGTGTATTTTTACCAAAGCATTCAAAGCACCACAGTGCATATCACACAACTAGGAGAGGCCTACTTCTATGGAAAATCCTTTGTCTCGAGCAACCGTATCAAAGGTTCCCCGGGGATATGGATATAATTGTCTTTGATCTGAGGTTAAAGAAAGCTTTTCCTTGGCAGCCAATTCTAGTTAATCCCTTGGATAGTTACTTCCATTGTATACGGCTGGTATACAAGGCCTATGAACAGTATGTGTACGATGGATATTATGTACCAGAGGAAAGAGAAATAAAGAAGCTTGCCTCAGGTGTCAGCCCAACTGGGGCCTTTCATTCAGAATTCCAGCACAGAGGCTAACACTGACCAAAGGGCTAAAACAATTAAGGGAGACTGCAGGGGTTTGGAATGGCATTTTCCTTCCTTGTCTATATTTTGGGAATCTTTTTGCTTCTGCGATTTTTTCCCCCAACCAGATAATCTGGGAAGCTCAATATGTAAACCATCCCAAGCCCAAAGAAAGCATAGTTTTATTGACAAGGAGAATAGAGAGGATATGTATCAGAGTCCTTAGATGTTAATAATACTGGCAAGTGAACAATAGCTACCCCTGAGACTTGAGTAGTTTTAAGCATTCATAGAATGATAGAACTTCAACTGAAAACACTAAAAGTTTCCCTCCTTTGGCTCTTCTTCTCTGGTAGCTCCTTAAACAACTCTCAGCTGATGGTAGTGGGAGGGCTTGATGGTGTAGTGTCCATTCTCTTTCCTGTTTTGAAAATCAGGACTTTTGTTCTCCCTCTTTCTCCACAATCTTTCAAACATTATTAACAGTGGTTCAGTATTCACACCTACCATTTATTTCAGTATTCTAGGATATAGTTTATCTTAGTCTTATAACCTCATGAAGGACAGCTAAGGTGATTTAACAGAGAGAGAGGGTGAGAGAGAAGAGAAGAGAAGAAAGAGAAAGAAAGAAAAAGAGAGGAGTGAGAAAAGCAGAGATAGAGAGGGAAAGAATGAGGGAGAAAAAGAGAAAGGAGAGAAAGAAAGAAAAAGAGAGTAGAGAGAGAGAGATTACATAGGAATTGATATATAAATATAGCTCTGCTACTGATCTTGGGAATCAATTTTGTTTTAGCTATTTTTGTTCTGCCCATTCTAATCCAAAGATCTCTTAATTTACAAGAGAAAACAAAAGGAAAAGGAAATAGTTGGGCGTTTTTTCCGCTTTCTTTGTTCCATTCCATCAGAAGCAGGCAGAAGTTCTTTCCCTTCTTTAATTGTCTACTTTTATCAAACACTCAAACTGAGCTGTGACTTCATCAATTTGGATGTTCTTTCCAACAATGCTGATCACAACCCATATGAGATAATCCTTGTGTGTGCCTTCCCACCGGCTTCCTAAAGGCGATCCACCCATTCTGCAGGAAGCCTTTCTCACCTTCTGCTAACATGGAAGAGATACCAGCACCTGAGCTGCCCACTTTTCATTCCTCATTCTCACCATATAATCAACGTATCATTTTTCCCTACCCTCTATTTCCCTGATGACATCCATTTTGAAGCTCTCAAATACTTTAAGGCATTTATAGAAGAAAAAGAAAGACAAGAAGTTACAGCTAAATGCAGAGACTGCTCATATATTCTCTTTGTAGACAATAAAAAGTAGGAGGAATTGGTTTCATCTTGAATTCATAGGCAAAGGGAAAGATTATTTTATGAGATATTTGGTTACTTTGCAGTATTAATAATAATCACCTACAAGAAGATTACCATAACAGTAATTAGAACTTCTATCTATATCAACATCTGTTGCTAAGAATGAGGAGATAGAAAATTTCTACAAAAAAATTAAATAGGACCCTCTGTAGTGCCAAGATAATATTCACATTATGAATATGCCAGAGTAATTCTGAATCACAAAATATAACAGACTCTCCACATGCAAGACAGAACCAAAACATTTATTTAAACACCAGAAAATCAAATCTATCATAGCAACAAAGAAATCTATACAAAATAACAATGCAAGGGGCACCGCCATCCCTAAGCCTTTCCCCTGCTAGGGGACCTTCCTACAAATGAACACTCACAGCTCACTGCCTGCTTCTTCTTTCTCCCTCAACTCTAACTGCTGTGCCCAACTTCCTCTCAGCTCTGCTCCATCCTTCCTGCTCTACCCTTTCCTGCTCCTTCTGTTCCTCCCACCACAGACTCATGTGACTCAGGCTTTTATGTGACTCAAGCAGGTCACATGGGCCTATTAATGGATAGGAAAGATCTTTTCATTATGCAAAAATACATTAACAATACATCCTCCAAACTAAATCAATATGTCCTTTAATAGAGACTTCACTGCAAAGATAGACATAGAGAAAGATGATGAAAATTATTATTAGAACACATTGTTCATGAACAAGAAAAAAGTCAAAGTTTTGTAAACTATACATGCATAAAATGCAATATATACATAGATCCATATGTACCATGAACACTTTCTTCAAGAATCAAAAGACACTGGACATGTTGAGCACTGAATGACTTAAAAAAATTAAATTGATCTTATGTTTATAGATAATGTAAGAGTTAGTTGTGAATCAGTTATAGAATTTGCATGTAGACTATCAACTTATTAGTGCAAAGAGAAAAATTAATACCAAATTAGAAGGATAAAAATGAGAAGACATTGTGAGAATCTGAGGCAATTCTGATCTGATCTGCGTTCTATTGATTCTAGAAAATGGAAAAAAGAAGAGAAAACCTACATGATTTTTTTAAATTGCCATTTTTAAAGAAAGTACAATTGATGCAAATCAATTGTTAAAAGGAAAAGACCAAAAGAGTCTAGAAATTACCTCAACTGGTAAATACTTCATCCTCTTGCCAAGCTTAGAGATATGACAGCCATGACAACATTAATTTAGGATATGAACTCATCTACAAAATCTTATGGAGTCTTTTTGAAAACTGTGAGCCACACTGATTCACAGGATCTTTTAATTGGAGCTGAAAGGGATCTCAGGGGTCATTTAATCAAAGTCCCTCATTTTATAAATGGAGAAACAATTCATAGAAGTGAAGCAACTTGCTCAGGGTCATGTGATATGTGAGACAGAATCAAAATATAATCCTGCTCTTGTGTCTCAAAATCCAACAACTTCCTACTGTGCCAACAGTGATTAACAAGAGAAAAAAAAACTAGGTTATAGAAAGCTTAGAAGATCCAACTTAGCCACATTATTCCAAGAGAATTTAGAAATGAAACTGGAAGACAGCAAAGAGGTGAAAAGTAGAAAATATCTTTAAAAAATTCTAAAAATAAAGGATTTTCATCACTAATGATGAAGCTACCAAATCTCTCTCTCTCTCTCTCTCTCTCTCTCTCTCTCTCTCTCTCTCTCTCTCTCTCTCTCTCTCTCTCTCTTTCTCTTTCGCTCTCTCTCTCTCTCTCTCTCTCTCTCTCTCTCTCTCTCTCTCTCTCTCTCTGGCTCTTGCTCTCGCTCTGTCTCTCTTTCTGTCTCTCTCTCTCCTATCTGTCTGTCTATCTGTCTCTCTCTGCTATCATTATTAATAGTCACTCAATCAATAAACATTTATTAAATGTCTACTATGTGACAGGGACTGTGCTAAGTGTTGGGAATATAAGGCAAAAGACAGCTCCTACTCCTAGTAGTCTAATGGGAGAGACAATATGCAAACTATGTACAAACAAGATATATGGAGGGAGGACAAATTGTAGGTTACCTCAGAGTAATGGCAGTAACATTAAGGAGAAGTCTCTAGGAAAGGCTTCTTGTAGAAGGCAAGATTTTAGCTGAGATTCAAAGGAAGCCAGGGAACCTAAGTGGCATAGATGAGGACAGAGAGTATTCCAAGATGGGGCACAGGTGGTGAAAATACCATGGCAAGAGATAGAGTATCTTATGCAAGGAACAACAAGATCACTGATTCACAGTGAGTAGAAAGGGAAAGACTGGAAAGGTCAAATCAGACAAGGATTTTGGTGGTCACCTAAACACACACACACACACACACACACACACACACACAGACACATACATATGCACAAACACATACATATAGATATATGCACACATAAGTAGTAAAAGCAATTAAGGGACAAATTGTACATGGAAAAGCAATAGGCTGCTTGCAACAAAATTGACCCCTTCCTCCTATCTTCTCTCTCCCTGGGAGAGGACAATAGAAATCGTTCAGAACATTAACAGATGATTAATACCCTGGCCAGGGATGAAGGAGGGGAAAAGAAAGGTATGAGAGAATTGGAGTGTATGAGTTTCACCAGCCCACTCAACAATCAGCTACTTGCAGCTCCTGTTCTCCAATGTCTGAAGAAGGAATGTTTGAGTCCTGGTGTTCTGGGCCTGCAGGACTGGGGCAAGGGAAGTCCTTTGTTGTTATTCAGTCATTTCAGTAACTTCTGACTCTTCATGACTGCATTTGGGATTTTCTTGGCAAAGATACTGGAGTGGTCTGCTATTTCCTTCTCGAGCTCATTTTATACATGAAGATACTGAGGCAAATGGGGTGGAGTGACTTGTCCAGGGTCGCACAGGGGGTATGCCTATGATACACAACCTGGTCACATACTTCCTCTTGGAGGTCAAGATGGAAATTCTTCTGTCTCCTTCCCAGAAGTTTCTCTTACAAATTCCACACCATCAAACTGATAAATTTTGGGAAAGAATTTATTCCATTTGCCATGGAATTGGATGTCTCATTCCAGAATTTGATGTCTCTATGGAAACATTCTCTTGTGTGAGTGCTACAAAGGAATGACATTAGCACTAAGCTAAGTTAAGAAATTATTTTTCTGCTTGGGCCAAAAAGTGAACTTTAGGGGATACCTTAATAATGGAACCCAACTATATCATGCCTCTATGACAGGTATATGATCTGTTTCACAAACTACTAATGTATCTCCAGTAAAATTATTGTTTTAGCTTCTACTTCCAATGATCTTAACCCAGATGCTATCCACCATGTTTTTCTACTGTAGTTACTGGATTTCCTTAAATGAAAATTAAATAATTCAATTCAAAAAGCATTTATGACCTACATATGCATGATTGACTTCACAATTGCACTTATTTGGAATATCATCCAAATTAAATGTTGTATCTTCCTATGCTCATTTTACATTCTGAGGTATATGAAGACATTCATTCTCTTAGCCAGAAATGTTTCCTGAAGAAATGTTTTGTACAATAAGATCATCATTTTGTGTGAAAAGAAGACATAAGGCTAAGTAGGGAAAAAAAGATTAGCAGGTCAGAGAAAAATATATTTGATTTTTTTTACCTTCCTTTTCTTTTATTTAAGTTTTATTGTTGTTTTGATTTTATATTTAAAAAAAAAAAGTTTTTCAGTTATCCCCCACTCCATGAGTTCTCTTCTAAGAGAAAATTAAACAATGAAACAAAGTTAAAGATATAGTGATCTCATCTGAAAGGTGCCACATATGTGGCACCTCCCTCCTCCCAACTTTCCATATTTAAGGTAATTTTTTAATTAAAAGAAACCTATTTTCTTTCCCTCTAATCTCTCCCTATTAAAAAATAGAAAAGAAAAACAAATCAAAGAAATTCCCCATTTACAAAAATCTGCATGTTTCATTCTATATTCATAAATCTATAACCTCTCTGTCAGGAAATAGATAATATATTATATCATTGGTCACCTGAAATTCATTTCATTCTTCCTTAGTTTATAAAAGTCTTCAATATTATTCATTTTTGTAATATTGACATCAAGAGCATAAATTGTTTTCCTGGTTCTTTTTACTTCACTCTGTATCAGCTTATATAAGTCTTCCAGTTCTCTCTGAAAAACTCTCTCTCCTCAATTCTTTGAGCATGATAGTATTCCAGCACCTTCATATGCCACACTTCATTCAGCACTTCTTCAATGATAAATATTCCTTTAATTTCCAATTCTTTCTGCTACCCCCAAAACAACTGCTACAAATGGTTTTGTGTGTGTGTATATGTATGCATATATACATGTATATACACACACACATATGTGTGTGTGTCTGTGTGTGTGTGTATATGTGTGTGTGTGTGTGTGTGTGTGTGTGTGTGTGTGTATACAGGACCTCTTTCTTTTTCTTTGACCTCTTTTAGCAATAGGCCAGTTAGTTTCACAGGTGGGTTAAAGGGCACACACTATTTATTAACTTTTTGTGTAATTACAAACTGCTTTGCAGAATGGTTATTCCTGTTCACAAAGCATCAATATGTGGGGCAGCTAGGTGGTACAGTGGATAGAGCACCAGTGCAGGAGTCAGGAGAGCCTGAGTTCAAATCTCACCGCAGACACTTGACATTCACTAGCTATATGATCTTGGGCAAGTCACTTAACCCCAATTGCCTCATCCTGGGTCATCTCCAGTCATCCTGATGAATATCTGGTCACTGGATTCAGATGGCTCTGGAGGAGAGCCCCCCCTCACTCAAAACAAAGTCAAGTGAAAGTCATGTCATCATTTCTCTGATGGCATGGTCTTCTTCAGCAACGAAGGATACACACAACAGCAACAGTACGACTGTTGCCCTCCAGCATTTATCACTTCTGTTTTTACTATCTTTGCCACTCTGATGAATATGAAGTAGAATCTCAGAATTACTTTAATTTCCATTTTTCTAATTCATTATGAGTTAACCTTCCTTTTCTATTGAAATCCTGTTCTTTGTCAAAGCACTCAGATGACACCTCTTCCATAAACTTTCTCTCATTTTCCGGTAGAAAGTGACCCCTCCCTCCTCAAATGTTCTCTGAGCACTTTATGAAATTTTCCATTTCTCTTTATTTTTGTTACTTATTTGTGTTTACCTATCCCACCCCACCCTTTAAGATTGCAAGCTACTTAAGGGCAGCAACAAGACTGTTTATCATCTTTGTCTAACCCAGTGCCTTTCACATTATAGATGTTTTAAAAACTTTCACTGAATTTTTTGCTGAATTAATTGAGGTTCATTTTAAGAAAACATCAGGCTATAAATAACTTTACTCCAAGAATCAATCCTTCCTGAATGCTCTGACACCCTGCTGTCTTTGGAATTTCTCCTGTACATTTTATATTGTAGTCCTTTTTCTCTTTCTCCAAATTGTAAGATATTTTTAATAGGGGAAAAAAAGAAAACAACTCCAGATTCCACTGCAATGCTAAAGAATTAAAGTTGAATCTTAAGCTCTCAATCCGCTTATTAATACCCCTGTCATGGCTCTTGTTGGAAAAGAGGTTTAGTGTCACTGTCCTCAATCAGTGTCCTTTCATTCACTTTCATTAACAGCCATGTTTTCCTGACAAAGGATAACAAATGGACACCGTTGGTCCCTAATGTGGTTTTTGACTACCGCGCCTGGGCCATTTCTCTGGTAAGCAATTGCAATTATTTGTCATTTTAATATAACTTGGCAAGGAGACCCAAAAAACATATGACTATGATTCATCAATATGTATATTTTGTACTTAAATTAATATTAGAATATCATTATTATTGCTCTAACACTGTATGAGGTAGAAAAAATTGCAGCATGTAAAAAATGCATTAAACTCTGTTCTGTTCCTTTCCTACAGCAGGAATACACATAATTTAAATGCTTACACCATTTGTAGGTTAACAGCTGTAATTTATTATTAGTAGTAATAGTAGTAATAGGATACTTTTATCTCTTTACTAATAGGAAATATATTAAAATGTTTATATTATTAATTGGAAATAATAGAAGCATATATTAAAACTATCAACAAATTTATTGCAAACTACCTACCTCTGCTTTTATATCTTAGAAAATTTTGGTGCCTATTTTTTTTAATCATTTAAGCATTTTCATAGGTTGCCCTCATATGCTAGAAGCAACACACTAAAAAATGAGGCATTCCAAAGGAAAAGGGAAATGAAAGATGGCATCCAAGAAATGTATAGGTGAAAAAAAAAAACATGGGTTAACTACATTGCAAGATTGAAGACAGCTGGTGTGTTTCCCTGATATCCTCGTAATATCAAGAAAAAGTAAGGAAGCCCCGAAGCATATTAGGTGACAAACTTATGAGAGAACATAAATGAGTCTTGCACAGGATAGGCAATCATGAATGACTTGTGATATACAACCTGGAAGAGAATACTCACATTGATGAGATCACATAATCATTTGTGTATTTGAGTACTTCAATGGTAACCCATTTATGCCTTTCCCTCTGAAGGGACCCTGGTCTGTGTTCTCTTACAAATAACCTGCCCAGTGCTCTCCAAGTCTCTACCCATTACATGGGTGCTAATGAAGCAAACCATTTAGTTTGTCCATTAGTTATTCTTTACTCTCACTAACTAATCAAACTCATATCTTTTTCTACTACAAACCTTGAGGGCAGTAACTATTCAATTTCTGTCTTTGTCTCTCTGATAGCAAGCTTATAGTAGCTTCCTAATAAATGTTTGTTAAATTGAATTGCTAAATACATCTCTCTGGTAATATCTTTTATGATACTTCCTTGTGTTAAGCTTGTGGTTGGCTACAGCCTCTTTACCAACACCACATTGTTGTTCTTCAGTTGTTTCAGGTATGTCCAATTCTTCATGACCCCATTTGGATTTTCCTTGGCCATGACACTGGAGTGATTTGCCATTTTCTTCTCCAGCTCATTTTACAAATGAGGAAACCAAGGTAAATAGGATTAAGTGACTTGTCTAGAGTCACATAGCTAAGCAAGTGTCTGGGGCCAGATTTGAATTCAGGAAGCGGAGTCTTTCTGACCCAGCACTCTTAATCAGAATTAATTAATTCATTCACACCATGCATCTCTCATTTGCCTTTATTTAGAATAGCTTCTTTATGAGTTAAGTGGCAAGTACTAGTCCTGAGGCAATTAGAGAATTTCAATCAGATCAATGGAGTTTTACTGTTTCTGAAAGGGCAGGATGCATGACCTTTTGGATCAAAGAGTCAAAGAGAGAGTTGGGAAGCCAGATTGGATCCACTGACCAAGGGAAGTCAGAGGAAATAAGCAGAAAGTCCTGAGGTAGTAGGACTCAGGAACACACAGCAAAGCATAACTTTCCAGTTCACATGAGCAACAAGACAGCAGATTAGACATTTTATCTGATCCCTAAAACCTCTGAAACCTCTCCAAAACAAAAATTATTCACCAAAGGTGAAGCAACTTCAGCTATTTCCATGGTCTGGGATACCCAGAATGCAAAAGAAAGGGGAAAACCCTCAAACCAGGAACTGACATAGATTAATTCTAAGTTTATTCAATGCTCCTCACCACCTCCCAGACTACCTACAGGAAGGCTACATTAAAAGAACCAAGGACAGGACACAGCTTGCATCAAAACCTGCCCCATTACCTCAGGTCCCCCTCACTCTTTCCACTGATGTGGAGATCCTGGTCCTAGGTTACAGAAGTTGGTTCAAATCTCAAAAGATAGCTTGACCATAGCCCTTCAGGAGCAAAATACTGCTGAGTGCTATAAACCTGAAGCCCCAGTGCTACAATGATCTGAACTGCTAGTTCTAGGGAAAACAGACTCTGAACTGCTGGTTCTATTTCAAACAATTGATAAACAAAGAGAATGGGAAAAGTCACCAGGATATAACACTATGCTTGTGTGTTGCCTCCATCAAGCCCAAGTGAAAAAACACAGCACTCATCAAGGGCCAGTTTTGACCATCCAAAAGTAAGTTGCGGCAGAGAACTAGACTGGTGACCCATGAATTGTCCAGCGCTGGAGGAGGCTGAGATGCTTTGAGATTTATCATTCAGGGAAACCACAATCACAAGGGAGGAAATGAATAATAAGGAAAATAAGGAGTGGGGAGAGAAACCAAAAGTACCAAAGATTTCAGAAAGCTCTAAGATCTTGAACATAAACAGATCAATAGGAAAAATAATAGCAAATGGAAATATGGCGTCTAGTTCCAGTAAAAAGAGTTTATGTATCTACAAATAAATATTGCAAAATAAAGGAAAATGATCCAACATTTGATGAGACAGAGGACATGTGGAATTTGAGAAGAACATAAAACCACAACATGTTGTTCCTGAATTGCTTAAAAGAGAAATGAAAATTATGAAAGTCAGAATTTATGTCCTACAGAAAAACTTGAATCTGCCATGGTAAGCCTCTCCAAAGAAACAAAAGAGAGAGTAATAGAATATGAATGTAAATACAGAGAAGTGAAGGCCAATCTTGAAGAAGAGAAGCAAAAATAAAGAAAAACAATAGCATTAGAAGAAAATATGCTCTCTATGCAAGCAAAACATTCTCACCTCAAAAATAGAATACGTAAAGGCAACCTAAACATCTCAGAAGAACATGACTGCAAACAAACAAACAAACAACTTCATAATGAAGGAGAAATAGAAAAGAATTATCCAGAACTTCTGGACATATGAAATTAAATTCCAACTGAAACAATTTGTAGAGCACCTCTAGAAAAAAACCTGAGACTGAAAATTCCAAGACACGTACCGGCCAAATTTAACAGTATAATTCAAAAAAAGTTCTGCCAGCCATCAGTAGAAAGGTTTTTATATACTCCACACCTTCTAGAAAAATGAGGAATGAAAGCAATAATGTGTTCTGGAGATCACTGAAGCTCAAGATGCAGTCCAGTGTGACATATGCTTCCAAACTTGAACTTAACCATAGAAGTAAAAAAAAAAAAAATAAGCATTCAGTGATAAAGAAGAATTTGAAACCTTTTAAGAGAGGAACCCAGAAATGAAGAGATTAGAATTCCCCAAATAACAGAATTCCAGAGTTGAAAAAAATTCAGCAGATGATAGTGACTGCAACAGAGTGACAACAGAAAGAACTCTAAAAGACTTCTTTCTTAACATACACAATTACATATGGGTAAAGGCAGAAATCTAGTAGAAATAACAGGGAGAAGGTGGACAAGGGGCATCATGGACAGAACCTGGTGAAACCCTGCCTACAGGTGAATGCTTCTTTTATGGGTCTATATTACAGCATGAACAATTACATAGGAGGGAAGAAACCAGGGAAATAGTGAAGAAGGGGTAATGCTCTGGGGTCAAACCAACGGCCATCAAATAAAAGGACAGTGACCTATAAGGCAGTGGCAAAAAGTGTCTTGACAGGAGAGATTAGAATGGATACCTTGAAAGTTTTGATTGCATGAAGAGTACAGGTAAAAGAGAGAGACTAGGTAGTCATAGGGCTCATGAATCAGAGAATGAGGTCTAGAAAAAACAGAAAGAGAAGATGGATAATGAAGAGAGTGAGAAAAACTCTATTGGCAAAGGGGCACAAAAATGAAACAAAATAATATTTTTGACTAAGAGGAAAAAAGACAGTGAATAAATAAATAGCTAGATATAAACAGGTGAGAGCAACTGAAGGGAAAAGGGGAAAAAGAAAACTAGGAGAGACCATCAAGGGTGAGGGAAAGAAAACCAACATGAACAGGGTCACCTTAAAAATATTAAAATAAAGTAACCGATGGAACATAATTTTGTGTTTACAGCAAAAAAAGGGGGGTAATCATAACTTGAAACTAATTTTGGAGACAAAGGAAAATATAAACACAATTCATAACTTTAGAATTGAATGGAATAAACAATCCAATAAAATGAAAAACAGTAACAGATTAGATAAGAAAATAAAACCCAACAATCTGTAAAGAAACACGTTAAAAAAAACAAATACATAAACGAAATAAAACCAAGGGGATGGAAATTTACTGTGCATCAAGTGAATCCAAAAACACAAGAGTTGCCATCATACTATCTGACAAAGCAATAACGAACATTTGAAAAATAAAAAGGGGGGTGGGGGGCAGAGCCAAGATGGCGGAATAGAAAGACGCACATACACATAGCTCTGAACCCACAACTCACAGAACATCTGTAAATAGCAACTCACTGTGAATTCTGCAGCACCAGAGGCCACAGAACATTGGAGCGAAGGAGATTTCTGTTCCAGAGGGACCTGCAAACCTCTCGCAAAAGGTCCTTTGCGCCGCGGACTGGGCGCCGCGGACTGGGAGCCAAGCACAGCCCTGCCATGGCCGCAGCACAGAGACAAGCAGATCCAAGCGGGCTTCAGGGACAGGATCTCCAGCGGCCACGTGGGTCCCTCCACCCATAGGTGACGGGGGTCGGTGAGAGGGTCTCTTTGGCGGGTCGAGAGGGGAGTGGGGTGCCCCCATAACTAAGGCCCCCTCGGGAGGCAGAAGTGGAGGTGGGAGCAGACCTGGGCTCCCCAAGCAGGCAGGAGCCTGGATCCATTGTTAAAGGTCTCTGCATAAACCCCCTGAGGGAACTGAGCCCTGTGTGATGGCCCTGTCCCCACCCAAGCAGCTGAAATTACTCTCGCACTGAATAGCAGCCCCACCCCCACCCAAAGCCCTGAGGCTGGGAAGCAGCATTTGAATCTCAGACCCCAAGCACTGGCTGGGAGGAGCAGGAGGCAAGGTGGGTATGAAGAGAATATTCAGAAGTCAAGTCACTGGCTGAGAAAATGCCCAGAAAAGGGAAAAGAAATAAGACTATAGAAGGTTGCTTTCTTGGTGAACAGGTATTTCCTCCCTTCCTTTCTGATGAGGAAGAACAATGCTTACCATCAGGCAAACACAGAAGTCAAGGCTTCTATATTCCAGCCAACTCAATGGGCTCAGGAAATGGAAGAGCTCAAAAAGGATTTTGAAAATCAAGTTAGAGGGGTGGAGGAAAAGCTGGGAAGAGAAATGAAAGACATGCAGTCAAAGCATGAACAGCAGGTCAGCACCCTGCTAAAGGAGACCCAAAAAAATGCTGAAGAAAATAACACCTTGAAAAATAGGCTAACTCAATTGGAAAAAGAGGTTCAAAAAGCCAATGAGGAGAAGAATGCTTTCAAAAGCACAATTAGCCAAATGGAAAAGGAGGTTCAAAAGCTCACTGAAGAAAATACTTCTTTCAAAATTAGAATGGAACAGATGGAGGCTAATGACTTTATGAGAAACCAAGAAATCACAAAACAAAACCAAAAGAATGAAAAAATGGAAGATAATGTGAAATATCTCATTGGAAAAAAACTGACCTGGAAAAGAGATCCAGAAGAGACAATTTAAAAATTATGGGACTACCTGAAAGCCATGATCAAAAAAAGAGCCTAGACATCATCTTTCATGAAATTATCAAGGAAAACTGCCCTGAGATTCTAGAACCAGAGGGCAAAATAAATATTCAAGGAATCCACAGAACACCACCTGAAAGACATCCAAAAAGAGAAACTACTAGGAACATAGTGGCCAAATTCCAGAGTTCCCAGGTCAAGGAGAAAATATTTCAAGCAGCTAGAAAGAAACAATTCAAGTATTGTGGAAATACAATCAGGATAACACAAGATCTAGCAGCTTCTACATTAAGAGATCAAAGGGCGTGGAATAGGATATTCCAGAAGTCAAAGGAACTAGGACTAAAACCAAGAATCACCTACCCAGCAAAACTGAGTATAATACTTCAGGGGAAAAATTAGTCTTTCAATGAAATAGAGGACTTTCAAGCATTCTTGATGAAAAGACCAGAGCTGAAAAGAAAATTTCACTTTCAAACACAAGAATGAAGAGAAGCATGAAAAGGTAAACAGCAAAGAGAAGTCATAAGGGACTTGCTAAAGTTGAACTGTTTACATTCCTACATGGAAAGACAATATTTGCAACTCTTGAAACTTTTCAGTATCTGGGTACTGGGTGGGATTACATACACACACATGCACACACGCACACACACATAGAGACAGAATGCACAGAGTGAATTGAAGAGGATGGGATCATATCTTAAAAAAATGAAATCAAGCAGTGAGAGAGAAATATATTGGGAGGAAAAAGGGAGAAATGGAATGGGGTAAATTATCTCTCATAAAAGAGGCAAGCAAAAGACTTATTAGTGGAGGGATAAAGAAAGGTGAGAGAAAAACATGAAGCTTACTCTCATCACATTCCACTAAAGGAAGGAATAAAATGCACACTCATTTTGGTATGAAAACCTATCTTACAATACAGGAAAGTGGGGGATAGGGGGATAAGCAGGGTGGGGGGGATGATGGAAGGGAGGACTTGGGGAGGAGAGAGCAATATGAGGTCGACACTCATGGGGAGGGAAAGGATCAAAAGAGAACAGAAGTAATGGGGGACAGGATAGGATGGAGGGAAATATAGTTAGTCTTATACAACACAACTATTATGGAAGTCATTTGCAAAACTACACAGATTTTGCCTATATTGAATTGCTTGCCCTCCAAAGGGAAGGGGTGGGGAGCGAGGGAGGTAAAGAAGTTGGAACTCAAAGTGTTAGGAACAACTGTCGAGTAATGTTCTTGCCACTAGGAAATAAGAAATACAGGTAAAGGGGTACAGAAAGTTATCTGGCCCTATAGGACAAAAGAGAAGACGGAGACAAGGGCAGAGAGGGATGATAGAAGAGAGAGCAGATTGGTCATAGGGGCAATTAGAATGCTTGATGTTTGGGGGGGGAGGGGATAAAAGGGGAGAAAATTTGGAACCCAAAATTTTGTTAAAACGAATGTTAAAAGTTAAATAAAAAAAGAAAAAAGAAAAATAAAAAGGGACAAACAACAACAAAACACATTTCTCTGAGAAGCACAAAGTGGAGCTAAAAAGTAAGGTGGAGAGTAGAAAGGAAAGAAAGTAATTCTCGAAAGCTTTAAACTTTATGCAGCCAAGCATCTAAGGAGTGGATAGACAATGATCACTTGAGAACCCATAAACAAGGAGAACAGTTAAGAAGGATGTTCTTAACCTGGGGATCATGAACTTGTTTGTTTTTCTTTAATATTTTGATAATTGTATTTCAGCATGACTTTTCTTTGTAATTCTATACATTTTATTTTTTTTTGTGACTCATTTTTTTTTATTTTTTTATATATTTTTTTAATTTTATTTTTATTTTTTAATGTTTAACAATCACTGCCATACAATTGAGATTTTATCCCCCCACACCTACTCCCCACTACCCCCCTCCCTCCCCACGACTGCATACAATTCTGTATAGATTCTACACATACTTTCCTATTGAGTATATTTTCACTATAGTCATGCTATGTAGTCAGACTAAAATAAATGAAAGAAATCATATAACAAATCAGAACATGATACACAAACACATACACATACACAAACATGATCTGCTACATTTTGTGAGTGACTTCCATATTTCTTTCTCTGAGTGTGGAAGGCATTTTGCCTTGAGAACCACCTTTGGGATTTTTTTTTTTTATAAGAAGTTTTTGCGTTATTACAAAATTCCAAGTCTACCAGAAAAAACTCTCACACACTGTGGTCGTTGCTGTGCACAAAGTTCTCCTGGTTCTGCTCCTTTCACTCAGCATCAGGTCATATAAGTCCTTCCAGGCCTCTCTGAAGTCTTCTTGTTCATCATTTCTTATGGCACAATAGTACTCCATTACATTCATATACCATAATTTATTCAGCCATTCCCCAATTGATGGACATCCCCTTGACGTCCAGTTTTTGGCAACTACATAGAGTGCTGCTATAAATATTTTTGTACATGTGGGACCCTTTCCCATTTTTATGATCTCTTGGGGATATAGTCCTAGTAGCGATATTGCTAGGTCAAAGGGTATGCACATTTTTGTAGCCCTTTGGGCATAGTTCCAAATTGCTCTCCAGAATGGTTGGATGCGCTCGCTGCTCCACCAACAATGAATTAGTGTTCCAACTCTCCCACATCCTCTCCAGCATTTATCATTTTCTTGTTCTGTCATGTTTGCCAATCTTATAGGTGTGATGTGGTACCTCAGAGTTGTTTTGATTTGCATCTCTCTAATCAATAGTGATTTAGAGCATTTTTTCATATGATTATAGTTAGCTTTAATTTCTTCCTCTGAAAATTGCCTGTTCATATCCTTTGACCATTTATCAATTGGGGAATGACTTGTATGATTATACATTTGGGTCAGTTCTCTATATATTCTAGAAATGAGGCCTTTATCCCCGAGCTTAGCTGTAAAAATTCTTTCCCAATTTACTACATCCCTCTGGATTTTGGTTGCATTGGGTTTGGTTGTGCAAAAACTTCTCAGTTTAATGTAATCAAAGTTATCCATTTTGCATTTCATAATGCTTTCTATCTCTCCTTTAGTAAAGAATTCTTCTCTTCTCCATAGATCTGATAAATACATTATTCCTGGCTTCTCCAGTTTATTCATGGTATCAATCTTTATACCTAAATCATGTACCCATTTGGACTTTATTCTTGTGTACGGTGTCAGGTATGGGTCTATGCCTAATTTCCACCACACTGTTATCCAGTTTTCCCAGCAATTTTTGTCAAACAATGAGTTCTTATCCCAGAAGCTGGGGTCCTTGGGTTTATCAAACAGAAGGTTGCTATATTCCTTGCCTACTGCATCTTGAGTGCCAAGTCTATTCCACTTGTCTACCTCTCTGTTTCTTAGCCAATACCAAGTGGTTTTGATAATTGCTGCTTTATAGTACAGTTTGAGGTCTGGTAGCGCTAGGCCACCTTCCCAAGCATTTCTTTTCATTAGTCCCTTTGATATTCTGGACCTTTTGTTTTTCCAAGTGAATTTTGATATTATTTTATCCAGCTCTAGAAAGTAATTGTCTGATAGTTTAATTGGTATGGCACTAAATAAGTATATTAATTTAGGTAGAATTGTCATTTTTATTATATTAGCACGGCCTACCCATGAGCAACTAATGTTTTTCCACTGACTTAAATCTGACTTTATTTGTGCAAAAAGTGTCTTGTAATTGTGTTCATATAATCCCTGGGTTTGTTTTGGCAGGTAGACTCCTAAGTATTTTATACTGTCTACCCTAGCTTTAAATGGGATTTCTCTTTCTATCTCTTGCTGTTGGACTTTGTTGCTAATATATAGGAATGTCGAAGATTTGTGTGGGTTTATTTTGTAACCTGCAACTTTGGCAAAGTTGTTTATTAATTCAAGTAATTTTTTACTTGAATCTCTGGGATTCTCTAGGTAAATCATCATATCATCTGCAAAGAGTGATAACTTAGTTTCTTCTTTGGCTATTCTTATTCCTTGAATATCTTTATCTTGTCTAATTGCTACAGCTAACATTTCTAGTACCATATTGAATAATAGTGGTGATAATGGACAACCTTGTTTCACCCCTGATCTTATTGGGAATGCATCTAGCTTATCCCCATTGCATATAATGCTTGCTGAAGGTTTTAGATAGATACTGCTTATTATTTTATGGAAAGTTCCCTTTATTCCTATGTTCTCCAGTGTTTTTAGTAGGAATGGGTGTTGTATTTTGTCAAAAGCTTTTTCTGCGTCTATTGAGATAATCATGTGGTTTTTGTTAGCTTTGTTGTTGATGTGATCGATAATGCTAATAGTTTTCCTAATATTGAACCAGCCCTGTAGTCCTGGTATGAATTCTACCTGATCATAATGTATTAATCTCGTGATAAGCTGCTGTATTCGTTTTGCTAAAATCTTATTTAAAATTTTTGCATCTATATTCATTAGGGAAATTGGTCTATAATTTTCTTTCTCTGTTTTGTCTCTTCCTGGCTTGGGTATCAAAACCATATTTCTATCATAGAAAGAATTTGGGAGGACTCCTTCTTCCCCAATTTTCAAAAATAGTGTATGTAGAATTGGAATTAACTGTTCTTTAAATGTTTGATAGAATTCACTTGTGAATCCATCTGGCCCTGGAGATTTTTTCCTAGGGAGTTCATTGATGGCTTGTTCAATTTCTTTTTCTGAGATGGGGTTGTTTAAGTATTCAACTTCCTCCTCTGTTAATCTGGGCAATTTGTATTTTTTAAAATATTCATCCATCTTGTTTAGATTATCGAATTTGTGGGCATAAAGTTGGGCAAAGTAGTTTCTAATTATTGTTTTAATTTCCTCCTCATTGGAGGTGAGTTCACCCCTTTCATTTTTAATATTAGTAATTTGATTTTCTTCTTGCTTTTTTTAAATCAGATTGACCAAAGGTTTATCAATTTTATTAGTTTTTTCATAAAACCAACTATTGGTTTTATTTATTAATTCAATAGTTTTCTTAATTTCAATTTTATTAATTTCTCCTTTGGTTTTCAGTATTTCTAATTTGGTATTTACTTGGGGATTTTCAATTTGTTCTTTTTCTAGCTTTTTCAACTACAAGCCTAAGTCACTGATCTCCTCTTTCTCTATTTTATTTATGTAAGCATTCAAAGATATAAAACTTCCCCTAACAACTGCTTTTGCAGTATCCCATAAGTTTTGGTATGTTGTCTCACTATTGTCATTCTCTTGAATGAAATTGTTGATTGTTTCTATGATTTCTTCTTTAACCCAACCCTTCTTTAGAATTAGATTATTTAGTTTCCAATTGATTTTTGGTTTCTCTTTCCATGGCCTTTTATTACATGTAATTTTTAATGCATTATGATCTGAAAAGGATGCATTGATTATCTCTACCTTTCTGCACTGGATTGTGAGATTTTTATGTCCTAGTACATGGTCAATTTTTGTAAATGTTCCATGTACCGCTGAGAAAAAGGTATATTCCTTTCTATTCCCATTTAATTTTCTCCAAAGATCTATCATATCTACCTTATCCAGAGTTTTATTTACCTCCTTAACCTCTTTCTTGTTTATTTTGAGGTTAGATTTATTGAGTTCAGAGAGGGGGAGGTTGAGGTCCCCCACTAGTATAGTTTTGCTATCAATTTCTTCCTTCCACTCCCCCAACCTCTCCTCTAAGAATCTGGATGCTATACCACTTGGAGCATACATGTTTAGTAATGATATTGCTTCATTGTCTATGGTGCCTTTTAGCAGGATATAGTTTCCATCCTTATCCCTTTTGATTAGATCTATTTCTGCTTTCACTTTGTCTGAGATTAGGATTGCTACTCCTGCCTTTCTTACATGAGCTGAAGCACAATATATTCTGCTCCATCCTTTGACCTTTATCCTATGTGTATCCCCCCGTTTCAAATGTGTTTCTTGTAAGCAGCATATTGTTGGATTATGGCTTTTAATCCATTCTGCTATCCGTCTCCGTTTTATGGGAGAGTTCATTCCATTCACATTCACAGTTATGATTACAATCTGTGTATTTCCCTCCAACCTCTTTCCCACCATTTGTGCTTTTAGCTCTCCTGTCTCCCTTCTCCTCCTCAATAATATTCACTTTTCTCCCCCTCCTCCTGCAGCCTTCCCCTCCTTCTTTTAGCCCCCCTCCCTTTTGCTCCCCTTTACTCTTATTGCTTCTTTCCTCCCTTTTAGCCACCCTCCCCTTTCTTCACCCTTCCCCTCCTACTACCTATAGAGCTAGTTAGGATTATCTACTTAAGATTATTGTTCCCTCCTTTGAACAAATCGGATGAGAGTACCTCTCAAACAATGCTCATCTCCCTCCCCTCCTTCCCTCTACTATAGTTTTGTACTTCTTCCTGTGATATAATTTGCCATTTTCTGCTTCCCCCTTTTCACACCTCCTATTACAATCCCTTCTCATACTTAAATCATATTTTTGACATGACATCATTTACTTTATGCCCATTCCCTCTACATATATCCCTTTTATACTAATAGCTGCACAGTTCTCAAGATTAACAGGTATTATCTTCCCTTATAGGGAGGGAAACAGTTTGCCCTAATTGAGTAGCAAGTTTTTATTTTTGTTTTTTCCCCTCTGTTTACCTTTTTATGATTCTCTGGAGACCTGCATTTGAAGATCAAATTGTCTATTGAGTTCTGGTGTTTTGGTCAGGAAGCTCTGGAAATCCCTTATTTCGTTGAATGACTTTCTCCTTGCCTGAAATGTTATGCTGAACTTTGCTGGGTAGTTGATCCTTGGTTGAAGTCCCAACTCCTTTGCCTTATGGAATATTGGGTTCCAATTCTTTCGATCTTTTAATGTAGAAGCTGCAAGGTCCTGTGTGATCCTGACTGTGTGTCCTTGATATTTGAATTGCTTCTTTCTGGCTGCTTGTAGTATTTTCTCTTTCACTTGATAGCTCTGGAATTTGGCAACTATATTTCTTGGGGTTTTGAGTTTGGGATCCCTTTCGGGAGGGGAACGGTGGATTCTTTCGATGACTATTTTGCCCTCTGAGTCTAGTACTTCTGGGCAGTTTTCCTTGATGATTTCCTGGAAGATATTGTCCAGACTCTTTTCTTCATCATGGGTTTCTGGCAGGCCAATAATTCTTAAATTTTCTCTCCTGGATCTATTTTCCAGGTCAGTTGTTTTTCCAATTAAATATTTTACATTTTCTTCTATCTTTTCATTCTTTAGATTTTGTTTGACTGATTCTTGTTGCCTCATTGAGTCATTAGTTTCTACTTGCCCAATTCTAATCTTCATCGTATTTTTTTCTTCAGTTAGCTTTTGCATCTCCTTTTCCATCTGACCAATTTTTCCCTTTAAGGAGCTATTTTCTCCATTTAATTTTTGTACTTCTTTTTCCATTTGACCAATTTTCCCAGTTAGGTTTTGGGTTTCCTTTTCCATCTGATCAATTTTCCCTATTAGGTTTTGGGTTTCCTTTTCCGTTTGATTAACTCTTCCTTTTAGGGAATTATTCTCTCCAGTTAATTTTTGAACTTCCTTTTCCATTTGTTCAATTTTCCTTTTCAGAGTGATGTTCTCATCAGTGAATTCTTTTTTTATAATTTTAAAATCATTGGCCAGTTTTTCTTTTATATCCTCCTTCAGATGTTCCAGGTAATCTAGTTGTGCTTGCAAGAAATTCATAGTCCCATCTGAGGTTTCAGATGGAAGTACAGTCTCAGCTCTGACCTCTTTGGTGTTTGTGTTTTGGTCCTTATCCCCATAGAAAGATTCTATGGTTTTTTCACTTTTTGTCTGCTTTTTCCCATTCATGATGTTGGCTGAGTGTTGTAGCTTCTGGTTCTTTCAGTCAGAAGATACAGATCTTTTAAATTGAGCTGATGTGTGTCTACGCTAAAAGCAGCCTTTTTTTGTTGTTGTTGTTTCCCAGATCAACCTTGAGGTTAGCTTGTTAGGTGTGTGGGAGGGGTGGTCTGGTCTCAGGAGATCTCCTCAGCTGTCCTGAGGCAAAGGCAAGGTCAGGGGATGGTGATCCCAGCTTCCCTATTGTCTTCCCTTTTCCCCTGGAGGGCTGGGGCACGCCTAGAAGCTAATGCGTGTTCCCGCCCCTCCTGGGGCTTGTCTCCAGTCTCTGAGGCTTGCCTGGGTCTCAGTGCAAATTTTCTCTGCCCTGGGTCATCTGTCCTTCCAGATCACCTCCGCCACAGTAGGAAGAATCCCCCTTTGCTATTTTTCTAGCCTCTGGTGTTATGAGACCATTTGCCCCCCTCTGCTGTTCCCACTGATCCAGAATCTATCCGGGGAAGAACTTTATGGTTCCTTCACGGTCATCAGTGGGGAGGAGAGAGCACTCACCGACCACTCCGCCATCCTAGCTCCCGGAAACTCAAGTAGCTGACCCACCAAAGTTCAGTCCTCAGGCTGAAGGCCTCAAGGGCTGCTGCGCTGATGTCCAGCGCCCAGCGGCTCTCACCGGCTCAGCCTGGTCCGTCTCCTGCTCCGCTGGTTCCGCCCGCCACCCCCGGGCCTCCCAGGTCCCCTCCTCCCTGCCGCGCTGACCGCGCTGTGCTGTGCGCTGGGGGCTCACCCCCGTGGAACAGATCCCTCCCGTGGACCCTGCAGTCCAACCTGGGCTCCGAATCTGTCAAAGTCTGTCACCCACTGGATTCTACACCTCCAAAGTCTGGTCAGATTCTCCCTTCAGAGATATCCAGAGGAGCTTGTCTATACATTTTATTTTTGTTCATTAAAAAGCATCATTCTGAGAAAGGCTCCATAAGCTTCACCATATTACTTACAGGATGAGAGAGAGAGAGAGAGAGAGAGAGAGAGAGAGAGAGAGAGAGAGAGAGAGAGAGAGAGAGAGAACCTTTAAGAATAACTTTTCAAGATAAGGATATATATGTTTTAGAAAATTTATATTTTGTTTTTCATTCTTAAGCATTTATTATGTTATGTCAAACTCTAATACTGTATAACAAAACTCATTTTGCAACAATTTTTGTTTAAAGAAATGAAATTCTACTCATAAGTTGTAAAAAAATTTCAACCATTTCTTCTAAGCTTCCAATAAAGTTCCTTTGTCCACTCCTTCCTTTTCATTCATTTTTCCTTTTTTATAGTCCTAGTTAGAGTGTATGTCATTCTTCAGGTTTTTTTCTCCACTTTGCATTATTTAATATTTTTATATCCCTTATACTTGTCCATCTTACTTGAATTATAGTATCATATTACATCACTAGACTATCATTTATTAAACTCATATGCCATTGGTGGACTTATAAGTTGCTTTCAGTTTTTGTATAATTATAAATATTCTATGAAAAGCTTTGAATACATAGTTCCTTTGGTTTTTGTTTGTTTGTTTTTTACACTCAATTTAGATTTATTACACAAATACAAGGATGTTTCAACAAAAGGAAAACAATATAATCATATTAAAAACTAAAATATTCAAAGCCATATCATTAAATAGATACAGAAAAGCCCCAGCAAAGTGCATTACTCATTTAGCCTAAAATCTCTACAAAGTATTGGCACAGAAGGATCTTTCTTTTATTATTATTATTATTTTTTTTTGACACAGTTTATAACAGATAAAGCAATTTAAACTTTTGGTCAGGTGATACTTCTTTTTAAAGCATTTACAATATGGACCACAAAAGAATTTTTTTAAAGAACATTAACCAACTAAGATACAAATAATATTTATGTCGCTAACTTCACAAGCTCTTGACCTAATTGTCTGCACAGTATTACTAAGAATTAAAGGATCCTAAGTTATTGTTGTTGTTCTAAAGTCCTATGCCTAATAACTTAATTTTAGACAACCTCAGATGTTCCTCTAGTCATACTCTATAATTGAATAGATCTGGTATTAAGCTTACAAATGTTTTGACTATAGGAATTTGCCACCAATAGTAAAGACATTGCAGGGATACGATATCTCCCCAACTTCATGTCAATTCCAGGCAGGATTAGATTATCGACTTAACATTCAGTCAGGCTTAAAGTCTGCCAGGTGTCAGTGGGAAAATTGAGTCAGGAGAATCCTACCTCAGCCCAGGCTTAACAGCTGCTCTCCCACCCTTCCCTTGAGATCACCTATGTAGTTCATACCAACATCTCATCAGGTTATTGACGTCATGTATTGGAGGCTCAGATTGCCTTTCTTGCTACCCATACCTGGAGTTAGACTCAGAAGAACAGTCACTTAGTAGTCCCATAGCATCTAAAAATGGCAAGTTCCAATAACCAGGTTTCAAATATAATTATAGTTTCACTTTGGCTAAGAAACATCTTTTGATGTTCCTTACATGCCTTTCTATACATGTTCTAGTTCTTGATTAAATAGCAATCATAAAATCAAATTTACCATTAAAACCTTGACTTTTCCATCAATGCCAAATTTTACCTGAGGTTACCTTCCTCTAGGAAATTTAGACTGAAATTCTTTTCTCCAAACTAAAGATGTCGTTGATTTATTCTAAGTAATTAATTCACTCTATTGTTTTAATATTAATTGCTTTTACCTCACTTTGTAACATGTCCAATTTTTCTCCCCAAGACTCCCCTCCCCCTGCTTCCTAATACCTTGCATTCTGATTACTCCTTCCCTCAATGTACCCTCCCTTCCATCACACGCCACTCCTCTCCTATCCCCAACTTCTCTCTTTTCTTGCAGGGCAAGATAAATTTCCATACCCCATTCCCTGTAGTTCTTATTTCCTGATTATATGCAAGAAAAATTCTCAACATTTGTTTCTAATATTTTGAATTCCAACTTCTCTCTCTCCCTTCTTCCCTCCACAGCCCTACTGAGAAGGCAAGCAATTCAATACAGACTAAATATGTGTTGTTTTGCAAAAGACTTCATAATAATCATGTTGGGTAATACTAATTATATTACCTTATGACCTATCCTATCCCCCCTTATTTTTCCTCCCTACAATTGACCTTGTCCCTTCTCAAAAGTGTTTATTTCTAGTGACTCCCTTCTCCCATTTGCCCTCCCTTCTAACATTCCCCTTGCTCCACTTGTCACCTCCTCTCCTACTTTCCTGTGGTGTATATAAATTTTCATATCAAATTTAGTGAGCATGTTGTTCCCCTCCTTCAGCCACATGTGGGGAGAATAGCTTTATTTTTCCCCCTCTCCCTTCTTCCTTATCTCTGCCATTGAATAAGATTTTTCTTATCCCTTTTATGAGTTATAGCCTGCCCCATTCCATTACTCTCTTTCTCCTCCTGGAATTTTCCTCCTTCACCCCTTAATTTTTATTTTATTTGTGTGTGTGTGTGTGTGGGGGGGGGGGGGTGGGTATCATCTCTTCTGATATAACACACCCTGTACTCTCTACCTATCTGTGTATGTGTATGTGTGTGTGTGTGTATATACAATCTCTCCATCTACCCAAATACTGAGAAAAGATTCAAGAGTTAAAAGTATTTTCTTTCCATGTAGTAATATAAACAGTTCAGCTTTAGAGAGTCTTTTATGATTTTTCTTTTCTGTTTACCTTTTCATGCTTCTCTTGATTCTTGTCTTGGGAAGTCAAATTTTTAAATACAGATCTGGTCTTTTCCTCAACATGAATTCTTGAAAGTTGTCTATATCACTGAATGACCATTTTTTTCCGTTGAAGTGTTATATTCAGATTTGCTGGGTAGGTGATTCTTGGTTTCAATTCCAGTTCCTTTGACTTCTGAAATATCCCCCTCCAAGCCCTTCGATCCCTTAATGTTGAAGCTGCCAGATCCTGTGTTATCCTGATTGTATTTCCACGTACTCAAATTGTTTCTTTCTAGCTGCTTGCAGTATTTTCTCCTTGATCTGGGAACTCTGAAATTTGGCCACAATATTCTTAGGAGTTTCTCTGTTCGAGTTTCTTTCAGGGGGTGACCGATACATTTTTTTAATATCCATTTTGCCCTCTGATTCTATAACATCAGAGCAGTTTTCCTTGATAATTTCATGGAAGATAATGTCTAGGATCTTTTTTTGATAATGGCTTTCAGGTAGTCCAATAATTTTTAAATTATTTCTCCTGGATCTATTTTCCAGGTCAGTTGTTTTTCCAAAGAGTTGTTTCACATTATCTTTTATTTTTTCAAATTTTTGGTTTTGTTTACTAACTTCTTGGTTTAACTCATAGTCATTCTTTTCCCTGAACTCAATTCTCTCTTTTAATGAATTATTTTGTTCAGGGAGCTTTTGAATCTTCTCCTCCATTTGTCTAATTCTACTTTTTAAAACCTCCTTCTCCTTGTTGGTTTTTTGGACCTCTTTTTCCAATTGAGTTAGCCTCTTTTTAAAGCTGTTATTTTACTCAGCATTTTTTTGGTTTTCCTTTAGTAAGCTGCTAACTTGTTTTTTAAGGTCTTCTATTGCCTGAGTCAAGTTTAAGTCCCTTTTGGAGGCAGGGCCCTTGATTTCCTCTGACAGTATGCCTTGTTCTTCCTCATCTGAAAGGATGGGAGGAGACACCTGTTCCCCAAGAAAGTAACCTTTTATGGCCATATTTTTTTTCACTTTTGGGGGCATTTTCCCAGCCAGTTGCTTGACTTCTGAATTTCCTCTCCACAACCACCTCGCCTCCAGTTCCGTCAAGCCAGCACTTGGGGGCTGAGATTCAAATGAGCTGCTCAATGATGTTGTTTCCTTTTTAATTCACTCAAAGGACTTATTTATACTTGATAAAGGCATTAAGAGGTAGGGTCACATTTTTATAGTTAAATATTTTGTAATGGGCTTCCTGGAGAAGAAAACAGCAAACTCCTCCAGTAGCTTTCCCCCAAAAAAAATCCAAATGGGGTCGGGAAGAGTCAGTCATGACTGAAATGTCTGAACAACAAATAGAAGCTTCTTACTTTTTATGATTAGATAGTGGACTTTCAGGGCTACTCTATTGCACTCTCTCCTAGTGAACATTTGTTGAATCCAACAAATCAACCTGAATACTTTTGAACATATTCATCCATAGTCTCATGTTTTGGATAACTGTAGTGACTACAAGTCTAAAAAACTTGCAAGTCGTGCGTGCATATGATATATGGCAAATAATATTCCACACAGAAATCCATGTATATCGATATAAGCAAATATGTACAACCATATAAATTAATATAGTATCAGCACATCTACATAATAATATAACCTATATAAATAGTAATACATAACTGAAAGTAAATATACAAATTTTGTGATGCATAACAAGCAGACAAGTACATATATAAATATAGGCGATATACAACTAGTTAGTAATTATCATTTATTATGAACATATGCAGTTGCATGAAAGACACTTGTCCTATAATTAAAAACTGTTTCAGTGTTGCCAGCTGGCTCCAAGTTTAATCACTTCTCCAGTTTCCCCTATAATATTATGAGTTAGTCTAGTCATAGGTAGAATTAACTTAGGCTTTCTTCACTCTAATTTGTCTGTTTCTCCCTGTATGTGAATTAGTTGCTGTGATGAGATGATCATAATCCTCATCATAATTATAGTCCTTCATCTCTAAACCCACACTGGCAGAGGACCTAGGCTAGCTAGAAGTATCACTTGGTGAACTATATTGTACTCTCTGAATCTCTGCAGCTAAAACTCTAGATAGGAAAGATGTTGACTCTAGTATTGTCCTTCCCCTAGTTGAATTGTCTTGTTGAGTTACAGTATGACTCAAAAGAATGAGTCATCTTCCCATGAAATTTTTTTTCTTGTCTTTGCACAACTGGCTATAGGCAGTCTCTTTTTCTTTGCGTCCCCTGAAGAAATCATTTACTAGTTTTTACCAGCTCATCAAAGAATTCAACTAACTTACCTATGGGCAATAAACAGCTGTGGTGCACTGTCTTTACTGGGCCCATGTCATTCTCTTATGCTATTCTGAAAATATGCATATTGCCTAATCTCTGCACAAATAAATAAGAAAAGCTTGCCATAGATCTGATCAATTGTGTATTCCATGAACACAAAGATAAAAAAAGGAAGTTGCAACTAAATGGAAGGGTGGCTCACAGGTTCTCCTTATAAAGAGAGATAAAAGGCAAGAAGGAACATAATTTTATAGAACATTTAGTTCTTTAATAACTGAGCACTTATAATAAACATTGCCAAAAAGATTTCTATAAAAGTAAATGTAATTATACCAACATCTGTGGCAGAGGACAAAGAAGGGAAATTCAATGAATAACTCAGTAACACCCTCTAATATAAATCAAATTACACTTTGATACTTGGTGAAGTCAAAGCAAAGGTAGATATTGGTAAATACGTTGAAAAACATTTTGGTAAATATGATTTAATATATGAGAAGCCAAGGCTTAAAAAATGAACAGATTCCTCAAATCCATTCATCATGAATATGTTCTTCAAAAAAAGAATCATGTAACACTGGATATATGGCAAACACCATATAACCTCTCTCTGTTTCCATCTTCATCTGTGTGTATATGTCTGTCTCCAACTCTCCTTGTCTCTGTTTCATCATTCTCTCTCTCTCTCTCACACACACACACACACACACACACACACACACACACACACGACATCGTGACAGTGATGACATTTTAATAGGAATTAAAAAAAAAAACCTTGTTACTGCCATTGCCAGTCATAGCAGATAGAGTGCTGACCCTGTAGTCAGGAGAACCTGAATTCAAATACAGTTTCAGATATGATTCTGGGCAAGTCACTTAACCCTGTTTGGCTCAATTTCCTCATCTGTTAAAATGAACTAGAGAAGAAAATGGCAAACCACTCCAGTATCTTTATCAAGAAAATCCCAAAACCCCAAATGAAGTCATGAAGAGTTGACAACAACTGAAATGACTTGACAACAGTAACAAAAAGAAAGAATAAAAATGAAAAAAAGTGACATGATATTAAAATGAAGCAATCCAGATCTATGTTTATAGGTTATTAATACTGGAAAACGAAAAACAGACATAGGAAAGTACATCAATACTTATTGTAAAAATTTAATCCCAAAGTTTAATCAACATATGTAAATCAATTGTCATATAACAAGAAGGCAGACCAAAATGACCTTAGCCAAGGACAATTCAAAAGTAGGCTAGACTAGTCTAGAATATAAATTCACTATCATCTCAAAACACAGTGAGAATTGGTGGATGGTAAAAAAAAAACTTTATGTTTAAAAATATACTTAATTTTAACATTCTTTTTTTCACTTTGAGTTCCAAACTCTGTCCTTCCCTCTAGCCCCTTCTAGATATGTTGAGAAAGCAAACAATATGATATCAATTATACATGTGAAAATACATTTTATAGATAATGTATGTCTATATTAGCCATGTTGCAAAAACAGCAGGAAAAATGATGTAAGTGAAAAAGTATACTTCAATCTGCACTCAGAGTTCATTTTTAAAAAATTAAAGAAAAATTGAGAGAGCCAGTTAAGCAAAGTCATTAAAAGGTCAGGTGAGGATGAAACTGGCAAGCAGAAAAGAGAAATAAAAAAGATCTACAAAGATTTGCACAGCCAAATCTTATTTGCAATTAGGGAAGCCTAGATCCACCACATTTAAATCTTACCATCACAGTCCCAAGTATACTTCCACAGGAAGTTGAAGTGTCATTGAAGGAAATAAGAATGAGAAAAACAAGATTTACTAAATCAAAAATACACAGAGAAAGTCTGTGCAGGACATATCCCAATTCTGGAGACACTGAAAAATTGATTCTCAAGCTATCTGAAGGAAAGGAGATTCATTGAAGGATATAACAATAATAACATTGCTTGATGTCCCTCATTAAATAGGGAGATGTGTACTCACCAATAGTGTTTCCTCCTGCCAGGAAGAAGACCTAACACACACAGTTTAAATTCACGAGAGATTCCTTATTCTCACAATGTTTCATTTTGCAGATTGCATCAAGTGCTGGAATAGTGCAGAGGCTACTAATGAGACACATAATGACTCTACAAAGTTTGTCCTAACTATTCACAAAGGAAAAGCTAAGTGGATACAGAAGGCACATTGTTGAGATTAAGGTAGATAATCTATGCCCCTAATTTATTGGCATAGACAATGGAAATGGAAATGACGTGGTCCAAGAACTAAACAACAGAAAAAAGGGTGCTAGATTGCCTTTGGAAAACTCCAGACTTCTCTTACTAACACTAAATTTCTCCATCATTAAAAGACCCATTTGTTCAAATGTTAAATTGTTCTAATGATATTGTATAGTAACAAGACATGGAATAGTATAGCTGCTGAAGAATTAGAGTGAGTCAAATTTATTCCCTCAAGGGGAATAGAGAAAAGTATTTTCAGTGTGAATAAGATACTATATATTAAAAACAAATGATTTTGTACTAATACTCTCCAAGCTCCTTTTACATTTCTTCTCATACCTTTTTATCTAATCCTGATTTTATATCTATTTTCCATATTTTTTTTGCAAAAATTCTAATCTTGCTGTTGATACTAATACTGATGTTTCAATAAACTTTTTTGGACTTTTCCTTCTCATCTTTAATCTAAAATATTCATTTCATTTTTTTATTGTTTAATAGTTTTTTATTTTTTAAGATTTCTTATAATTGTTTCTTTTGCTTTTCCTCTTCTTCCTTTCCTCTTCTCCCTTCTCCTTCTCCTTCCACTCCTTGGCCTTTTTCTTTTACACTCCCACTATTTTATGACTAATATTAAAAAAGGTAGGCTGCCTTACGACTTCCAACTCTACCATATTCAGAGACATTCTGTGAAGCTATTTTTTTTCCTAAAAAAGAAAAAAAACCTTGTACTTATTCAACTTTCTGTCCATAAAGAAGCAGTACTGCATGGTCAAGTCTGAGGAATTCAAGAAGATTCAGCGGATGATATATACTAATAGAATGACACCCAATGCTTATTTACAATTTTTAGAACTTCTAAAATATTATCTTCAAAAACCAGAACCCACAATCTTTGGAAAAGTTGCGTTTTCACTGGGGCCTTTTTATTTCAATTTCAGCTATAATTGACCCAAATAAAGAACCTATAATTCTGCTATTGAAAGAAAATATTCACAAACTAGAGGAAACTTAGAGTAGAATGACAGCTAAAGATGAAGAAGCTAGAGGTACTGATTTATGAATGAAAATGGAAAGAACTAAATATATACAAATGATCCTTTCTGAATGATGAATAGAAGGGTCTCCAATAATTATTCATAAGTATTTAGAGAGTATAGAAAGCAAAAGAGGAGAAGGAATGATCTAAGGACATAATGGATGAAACCAAAAGAATGGAAAGTTTAAAATGAATAGATCCCAAAAGCCAAAAATATAGCAAGAAAATTTCCACAAGCATATTACCGCCCACAGGGAAGCTAAGAAAGTCTCACCTTTTTCATTTAAAACAACATTTAAAGTAGAAAATCAAAACACATTTAAAATTGTATTATATTGTCGGGATTAAAGATTGTGGGAAGAAAGCAAATTTTGTCTAACCTTTAATTTGATATCTTCTCTTTGTTGAACTTTGTATTGCCTGCTGAGTATGCAAATATGCTCCATATATAATCCCTGTGTCAAAGTATTGTTGGGGGAAAAACAGGTTTTTGAGAATTTTTCTTAAATGTCCAGACAGTATTTCTGCTGCTTTTCAGTGCTGGGGAGATTTGTTGTTGTTGTTTATCAGAATAGAGTTAATTAAATTTTGAGTTGGATGTCTGGTTATTTTTCTTATCAAAGATGAGCATCTATATTAATATCTGTGAAGGTCAAGGGAGTGGCAACATAGAAATAGAAGCTGCCACATGCAAAATCCAAAGTAGAATATGATACAGTGACAACTTCTCTTCCCTGACTTCCCAAAGAAGTCAGTCCTTGACCTTGACAGTCCCTTGGGAAATACAGAAAATTCAATTTTTAGCCTTTCATGAGCAAGGGCAAGAGCTAATTGAACTTGGTTGTGACAGGAAACATTTTCTTACAGTCCTATTTGATCCCAACACAAAGCCCATCTCTTCCCATATTTTAGATCAAAAGAATCCTTTCTGCTTCTGGTTCATTTCTAAATCATAAGATAGTAGTCCTTTCTCTTGAGAGGTTTCTACACTATAGTGGCTTAGAAAGCCATTTGTCCCTTTAGTACCCTTATCTTTCTGGTTGCCTTATTGGAATGCTATCTCTTGCCAGCTCAACTTTTTCCCCATATCACTATCCTGTTACACCAGCCATTACTGTTTCATTATCATACAAGAGTGGTCATGGCTACAGAAATGCACCTGTCTACAAAGAATGTAAGAAAGATCAGATTCAATTTATGGCCTAAGCATATTTAGGAAATTTTACAGTATTTTTTTAATGATACTAAGCTATTTGCTGCAATCAAGCCCACCATTTTAGTACTAATGTTGATATATGTCTGTAAATCATGAACACCACAATTTCTAAAAAGTCAATGTCATGGGCATTGACAAGGGGCTATGAAGGATGTAAACAAATAGTGACTTGAACATTAGAAGTAGCGTGAGATATCAACAGGGAAATGTACTAAAAAGGAGATAGATTGATCATGTAACAAAAGAGATTAATAATGGACAAAAGCTGCTATTCTAGTATACCCAACGGAGAATGGAGTGACCAAAACTGGGAGAACATTTTATACAATAACAACATTATACACGACTTTGAAAGGCTTAAGAACTGTGAGCATTGATCAACCATGATTCCAGAGGACCAAAGATGAAGCATGTTATACACCTTTTGACAGTGGGGTGATTGACGGGTTCACAATACAGAATGAGACATAAATTTTTTGGATGTGGCCAATGTGAATTTATTTTTTTGCTTGATTATGCATATTTGTTACATGGGTTTTTCTTTGTTTTCCTCCCTTCCCCAATGGAGTAGGGAGTGCAAGAGTAGAAAACAGATTTTTGTTCATTGAAAAAAAAAATTAAGGTACCGGAGGAAGGCCTCATGACTGAAACCAATTCTCCTGCCATGCAACATTGCCTTGTCTCCATAATAGCATTTTTCTTAATCAAACAATTAACAAGCATTAATTATTTACCCTCTATGTGCAAGATACTATGCTAGGAACTGGGATTGCAAAGGAGGGAAAATTCTAATTGCCTGGTTTCATAAATTAAAATTATATCAGGAAAATAAACCAAGACAAAATAAACAAATGAAATAAAAATCAATAACAAAAAGTTAATTCTTTAAAAATAAAATTTTATTGATACTTTCTGTTTCTTACATTGCCACAGCATCTCATGTATCTTTCCCCCTTCCTTTCCCAGACAGCCATCACATGTAACAAATAGTAGTTTTGGTGAGGACAAAGTCTTCAAAACCAATCAATACATTGAAAAAGTCTAAAAGCAAGTTCAGGGTATTTTTTAATATCTCTTGACTTGAGTCGCATTTGATCATTACATTTACTTGTTACATTTACTTTCAATTTTTTGATGCATTGTTATTCTTTCCATACATTGTTGCAGTTACTATGTTGCATATTGAACTATTTCTTTTTTTTCTTTGCTCTTCAAACTTTACTTGTCATCAGTTCATGTGGATCTTTCCATGCTTTTCTGCATTCTTTACACACAGCACTTCTTACAGCACGGTAATATTCCATAACATTCATATATCCCAACTTGTTCAGCCATTCCCTAATCGATAAGCATCCCCTCAATTTCTAATTCTTTGCCATCACTAAAAGAGCTGCTATAAATATTTCTGTATATATAGATCCTTTTTGTTTTTTATCTCTTTGGGATACAAAGCTAGTCTTGATAATACTAAGTCAAAGGGTATGTATGATTTTCTAGCCTCTTTGGCCATGGCTCAGAATTGCTCTCCAGAATGGATGGATCAGTTCACAACTCCAGGAGTGCATTAGTGTCTCAATTTTTCCATATTACTTCCAACATTTGTTGTTCTATCAGCCAGTCTAATAGGTGTGAGGTGGTACCTTAGAGTTGTTTTCATTTGCATTTATCTAATCAATAGTGATTTAGAGGATTTTTCATATGACCATAGTTTTGATGACAATCTGAAAACTGCCTGTTCATATCTTTTTCCTGTTCATGTCATTTATCAGTTAAGGAATGACTCTTATTTTTATAAATTTGATTCATAAATTACTTTTTTTTTGAGAAATGAGACTTTTATAGAGAAACTTGCTGTAAAATTTTTTTCATAGTTAAGATTAATTACTGTGTATTTCTCTCCATCCTATTTCTCCTTATTTATCCATCTTTTTCTTTCTCTCCTTTCACCTTGTCCATCCTCAGAAGTATTTTGCTTCAGACTACCACCTCTCCTAATCCACTCATCCTTCTGTCAGCCACCCTACGTCCTCTTCTCCCCTTCCCCTCCTACTTTCTTGTAGGGCAAGATAGATTTTCATGCCCAATTGAGTATGTGTGTAATTCCCACTTTGAGCCAATTCTGATGAGAGTAAGGTTCTCGTCCTTTCCCCACCCACAATTCCCCATCTTTCCCTCTACTGTAAAAGCTCTTTGTGCCTCTTTTATATAAAATAATTTATTCCATTCTGCCTCTTCCTTTTCCCTTCTTGCAGTGCACTCTTCTTTCTTACCCCTTAATTTTATCTTTTTAGATAAACATTCCATTATATTCAACTAACACCCAAGCCCAAGCGTATGTAGACTCCTACCTGTCCTGGTAACAAGAAAGTTCTTAGAAGTTACAATGTATCATCTTCCCATGTAGGAATGAAGACAATTTACCTTACTAAATCTCTTATGATTTCTCTTCCCCATTTATCTTTTTATATTTCTATTGAGTCAGCTCTGATCCTTTCATCAGGAATCCTTGAAAGTCACCTATTTCATTGAATGTTCATTTGATTCCCCGGAAGAATTCTTCTCAAGTCTGGGTCTGTGATTCTTGGTTGCAATCTTACCTCCTTTGTCCTCCAGAATGTCATCTCAAATACCTCTGATCCTTTAAAGTAGAAGCTGGTAAATCTTATGTTGTCCTGACTGGCTCCATGATATTGGAATTGTTTCTTTATGATTGCTTGTGATATTTTTTCCTTAATCTGGAAACTTTGGGTTTGGCTATATTACTACTGGGTGTTTTTACTTTGGGATCTCTTTCAGGAAATTGATGGGTAGATTCTTTACATTTCTCTTTTACCATCTGGTTCTATAATATTAGGCAGTTTTCACTGATAATTTCTTTAAAGATGACGTCTAGATTCTTTCTTTTGATCATGGCTTTTATGTAATCCAATAATTCTTGAATTGTGTCTTCTTGAATTATTTTCCAAGTGAGTTGTTTTTCCAAAGAGGTATTTCACATTTTCTTCTATTTTTTCATTCTTTTCATTTTGCCTGATTGTTTCTTGCTATCTCCTGGAGTCTTTAGCTTCCACTTGACCAATTCTAATTTTTAAGGAATTGTTTTCTTCATTGAATTTTTGTGCCTCCTTTCTCATTTGGCTAATTTTGATTTTTCAGAAGTTCTCTTTAGTGATTTTTGTACCTCTTTTTCCACTTGTCCAATTTTCCTTTTTTAAGATGTTGTTTTCTTCAGTACATTTTTGTGCCTCCCTTACCAAACTGCTTTTTCATTATTTTCTTTTCCCAATTTTTCTTCTGCCTCTCTTTTTTAATTTTTTGAAAACCTTTTTGAACTCTTCAGGGAATTCTTTTTGAGTTAAGATCAATTCACATTTTTCTCTGAAGTTTTGAGTGTAGCAGTTTTGACTCTGATGTTTTCTTCTGAGCTTGTGTTTTGATCATCACTGTCACCATAGTAACTTTCTACAGCCAGGATTTTTTGTTATTATTGGCTCATTTTTTCCAGTCTATTTTTTGACTTTTAAATTTATGTTAAATTTGGGTTCTGTTCTCAGGGTGGAATGGGCAACTTTTTCCCTAATGCTGAATTGGCCCTACATTCCTGCTATAAATCTCACCTGTACTCATGTCATAGTATATGATTTTTTTAATCTGTATTCTTAATGTAATCAAAGCTCTCATTCTAGGCTTACCTCTATAGACATTTTCTGCCTCTGATTTTTAATATTTACCTCATGGATTCTCCCTTTCCATTGTGCCTCACATCCAGAAGAATGCCAGTTATTGGAAGTGTCAGAGGAGATACTACCTCTTGGTGAGGTCCCTTCTTCACTAAAAATCTATACTGTCTCTTACTGACTTTTTCCTATGTTTTCCTGGAAATTTCCTCACTATGTCCATGCTTTTCTACTCCTCTAGGTATCAGTTGCTCCAAGGCATTCCAACTTGCCCTCTCCCAGGATAAGTAGATTTTTCAGTACTAAATCCCTAATGCCTCCTCCAGTGTAAGATCTTAATCTTCCTTCACTAGTGGTGTCCTCTCCCACCTCCTAAGTAAGGTCTTCTTTGTCCATTCTCCTTTTCAATATTTCTCCCTTCTTCCTCATTCACTCCCCTGAAGGCTCTTCTCTTTCTGAGACCACAGAAGTCACCTTCCCTTCATTGCTAGCCCTTGATTTGACTCTTCACTCCAGAAGTAAGTAAGGGAATACTCTGATGACAATAAAAAGATAAGATACTGAAAATTAACTAAACCCAGGGTTTTAACCTTATGTGATGGAAAGGCATGATCTCCATGATATCCACTCTAATAGAGTATCAACTTCAATGTGTAATGAATTGACTATGAATATTTTCAGGGAGGATTTTGTCTTGATTAAGAGATAAAAGAAATGGAGATGGTAGGAACTACTTGGGAATTCTTAATAAATTTCATTTCATTACCAAGGCTATTCATCTCATTAGCAAAGACATTTGCTGAAATTTAAGAGTGCAACTCATAAAATAGATATTCTGTAGTCTTCCCAATGAATTGTGAGCTTTAGAGTTTCACTCTTCCTTAATATTTTTATTACCCAGGATCTTTGCCAGAAAATTAAATATTAGTTATCTTCAAGTTCCTATGTTCATTATTCCTAGTGAAGCTATACTCTTCTGGCTGTGACCACATAAACTTCTAACCACAAATAATTATAAAATTCAATCAGTTGTAAGAATTCATTTAAAGAAGTTTTTAATGGTAATAACAATATCTAAGCATAAGAAGCATAAAGGTCTGTTATATTAGACAAGTCAAGTAAGGACAGAAATCAACAATTTAAGAAATCCTGGTGACTGAAATTAAGGGCAAACCTCATTTGAGAAGGGTTGGTTATATGATTGAGATTTTTCTTAAAGGAAAAATAAATCATATCTATGTCTGCTATAAGATACTAAAAATTAATTTTCTTTTATAACAAAAGGAGTTTAAATATTTTTAGACGTAGACATGGGTCTAATTCCATCTGTGCCACTAAATAAACTGTAATTTTGGGCAAATAATCTTAACCTCTCTGTTTCCTCATCAATAAAATGTGAGGGTTGAACTAAAGGATCTTTAAAACACCTCACAGCTCAGAAACTCTATGTGTTCTAAATACTAATGGCCTAAAGCTAAACCCAGATTCCAAAATATTCCAATATTCCAATTTTTCTAGGAATATTTCATGTAGAAGACAAAGTTTACTTTAAAAAAAATTGTCAATACTTTCTAAAATGGACCATAAAAATAACAGAGGCATCCATTTGATCCTCATGAGTATACTTTATTTGTCCTTGAAAAAAAATCCAATGTACCTTTCAGAATGATTTATTATGTCTTATTGTTATAGTGTTCAATATTGTTCAATAGTGAACTCCTGTACTGATTACCCCTCTCCACTCGGCTTTCATTCTATCATGTGCTTTTATTTACCTCCTGAGGCAAAAACATTTTAATTGGTTTAGAGAAGCTTGAACTCTCTTTTATCAATGACAGATTTCATCAAAATGGAACGAAGCCAGGAGCTGGAGTCCCAGGGCTGAAGAACTATGATTTGGTTTGAGTTTTCAAAGCTTAAAAGACTGAACTTTTTGCAGCATATGACAAACAGCAAGTGTTTTTTAAGCAAATATCTTTTTATTTGCATTTTTTCTTTAATCTTTATATGTGTCTACATGCTCTAGTTGAATTTCAGTAAAAATAGATTTTAGAATGGCAAAGCAAAATGGATCCCAACTTAGTAACTGATAGAAGTGATAAATCCACTCATTAGATATGGAGCTGAAAGAGAGCTATGGGGTCATCCAATTAAGTCCCCTCATTTTATAGATTTGGTGATTGAAGCACAGAGAGGTTAAGTGATTTGTCCAAGGTTACATAGTAAGTAGTAGTGTTAATATTTGAATCCAGATCCTCTTACTTGAGCCTTCTCTATACCACATTACTGGCTTCCTACTCTTTTTCTGTTTTGTTTTCTTAACAGGCTGCTTGCCAAATTATCCACCCTTAAGTTTATAGAGTACTGCAGTCAATTCTGGAATAATTTACAGTTACAGTAAAGCCTGATAAATGCATAAACTCTTATACAAATGGTGTATTATTTTAATAGGTCTGTTCTTCAAGTATTCATTTCACAGTGTTCCATTATTTATGAACAATTGCACTAGGAATAATTGGTTTGTTGCACAGCAAATGTACTTATTTAATAGATTTAAACCCCATCTAGATTATACAGTACTTTTTTAAAAAACCCTGAAATGTACTTTGCATCAGGCTAAATTTTAATCATAATATGATAATAAATTCACACTAATAGCAATAATAGACAGCTACTTGTTTGTCACTTGTGTTGAGCAAGCTTACAAAAATATCTGTAGAAGAGAATCAAAAGCCATTGGGGATAAAATTTGATAGAGGGAAAGAGAGGAAAGAGAACTTTCTTATTCCTTAGAGAGGCAGAACTTCTAACTGATTGCTAATTGAGGTCAATTAAGAGAAAGAAAAGGGGAAAGGAAGGGGAAAAGCATTTATTAAGTACCTACATGTGCCAGGCACTGTGCTAAGCACTTTTAAATTATCTCATTTGATCCTCACAACCCTGGAAAGTAGGTGCTATTACTATTCCCATTTTAGCTGAGGAAACTAAGGCAAAGATGAAGTGACTTGCCCAGGATCACACAGCTGTTAAGTGTCTGAGTCAAAATTTGAACTCAAATCTTCATGACTCCAGGCCCACTACTCAATTATACAGAAAACCTGTCTGAGTGGCATTCATGAGGTATGAAAAAGGCTTGAGTTTAAAGCAATAATAGCTTATGTGAATCTAGAGTAGTTTCTTAAATTTTGATCAATAAATTTCTTCTGAATTTTTTTCATGCATCAAAATTTTTCATACTTTAAAAAAAAAATGTATTTTTCAATGATGGTCAAAAAAAAAATGCTGACCCAATATAGACAGTACTAGAAACAATTATATTCTGCAGTTTGATCTAGAAGAAAGAGCACTGGACTTCAAGTCAAAAAACTTGAGCCCAAACTGAGCCCAAACAGCAGAACCAGGATTAGAACTTAGATTTTCTAAATTTCTAGCTTACAACCTTCCAGAGCTTCCTTATCTAACACAAGGGCCATGCTTGACTTTTATGCAGAACAAGAGAGTTGAAAACATTCCTCATCCCTTAAACTTTCCCAACCAGTCTGTCACACTTCCAGAAATTCTACAGAAACAAATTTAGCCCTTTGGGCTAGCAAACATCACTTTTAAAAATGGAAATTTTATTGGAAGATAAAGCTAGTTATCAGTCAACCACACCCACTGTGGCACCTAACGCCACTCTATCAGCTGAGGTCCTCATCTCATACTTCACTGAAAAAGTGGACACCATTCACCAAAAATTCCCTTCTCTTCCCTTGTCCTCACCTCATATTATTCAGTCATCATCTACCATTATCTACTCCTTCACCCTTGGGTCTCATGGAAAAGCAGCCCTTCTATTTGCCAAGGTAACCCCTTCTGCAAAGATTCTGGATCCTATCTCGCCCCATTGTCCGGCAGATTGCCTCCTCTGTGGTAAACACTTTATCTATAACCTTCAATCTCATCTTATATGCTGCTTCCCTGATGCTTATAAATATACCTATGTCTCTGCATCCTTAAAAAACCTTCACTTGACTGCTCAATTGGTCTTATCTGAGCTCAGTTTTCTTTAAGCTGCAGGAGGAACTCTATTCCTGATTGTTTTGTTTCAATTTTTTTTTTCTGCTTCTTTGGGCAAGACTGACTCTTGGCTCAAAGTTAAGAGTGTCTCCATGTGTGACATGATCCCCCTCTTTATCTCAGGATGAAAAACCAAAATTCACATATGTACCACAAATAAGCAATATATATTCTTTCCATAGTCATCAAAAAGTTGTAGGAGAGTTCCTTGGAGACTATAGCAATCTAATCAGTGCTTGTTGGTTGACTGAATAAATCAAGAAGAGATAAATGAAATTATTACTGAGCAAGTTAAACACTGAGAGCATGCATTTGTAGTGTGCTTCATCTACAATGTTTTACAAATCTTTCTTCTACAATACAGTAGAAGATAAAGTAGATAATGGAAGTGTGCTAGGATTGGTGATTTGTAGGGTGAAAATCAATCTAACATTAGATCCTAGGATGGTGGTGTGTGCCAATGAAGTAAATGAGCATAGAGTCCAGACCTGGGAGGTATTATAGTGCAGCTGGAAGTGACTAAAATTGTACAATACACCTCATGATCTAGTATTCCCAGTGTCTTCTAAATCACACCAAAATTATAAGGCTTGGAAAAGAACATTAATTATTCTAAGCCACCAGAGTTCAATTACCATTATAGTATACTTAGGAACTTAGCATTAGGGAGAATCTGCTTCAATAATTTCATCTGCTTCCCTCTCTAATAACTAATCCTCTAGATAAATAAAGATAACCCAAGTGTTATTTTAATATAGGATTTGGCTCTTATCTTGTGAGATCTCCAGCCTTTTCCTTTGTTGGTACAATTTTTTTAAATCACATTTATGTAGGACTTTAAGGTTTTCAAAGCACTTTCCATACAATGGCCAAGTGAGATAGTGAACAATAAATGAATTTTTGCTGAACTGTATTGCAAATATCATAATCCTCATTTTACAAGCAAAGAAACTAAGACTTTAAGAGGTTAAATAACTTGACTATCACACACCTGCATGATTCAACTTTAGAAATATTTAGTAAGCTCCTATGATGTCCAAGGCATGTGCTATGTCTCAGTGCAAACACAGTCCCTGGCATCACAGAAAGTATTCTAGTTGTATTGGGGAAGGGGAAAACAAAATGCCTATGATTAAATAAATGTATATTAGATATAAAATAATTTCAAGAGGTCAATAGGGAGAGACCACAAGTAACTGGGGTTCCTTATAGCTCCATATAGTGGGGCTGAAGTCTTGGCACAAAGCTACGTATTCTATAACAGAGGGGTAGAGAGGGTACATTCTATTGGGGACCACCCATGCAAACTCATGGAGGTAGGAGATAGAATGTTATGTACGCTCAGGATCTAGTAGTCTATTTTGATTAGAATAGACTTTATAGCCTATCAACTATTTAATTTCTTAGGTTTTGTTTTTCCTTTTACTTATTTGCTTATGATATGAAATATTTGAACTTGGGTTCAAATCTATTTGATGCTTACAACCTGTGTGACCTTGGTCAGATCACTTAAACTCCCCTGGATCTCCTTAACTCTAAAATAAAAAGGTAGCACTAGATGGCCTCTCAGGTCCTTTTTTGAAGATCTTTTTTTCATTACTGAAACTTAAATACACAATAAGAAAAAATATTTTAAACTTAAATATTGAAACTTAAATACTCTTTCAGGTGACAATTGGTGGATTTTTTCTATTTCTACTTTCCTCTCTTGTTCCAATGCTTCAGGCTAATTTTCTTTACTTATTTCTTGTGATTATATCAAGATTTTTTTTTTTATCATAGCTTTCAGGTGGTCCAATTATTCTTGATCTGCTCTCCAGATCAGTTGTTTTTCTTTTTTTTAATTTCTTTTTTATTTAACTTTTAACATTCATTTTCAAAAAATTTTGAGTTCCAAATTTTCTCCCCTTTTGTCCCCTCCCCCCACCCCAAAACACCGAGCATTCTAATTGCCCTTATCACCAATCTGCCCTCTCTTCTATCATCCCTCTCTGCCCTTGTCTCCAACTTCTCTTTTGTCCTGTAGGGCCAAATAACTTTCTATACCCCTTTACCTGTATTTCTTGTTTCCTAGTAGCAAAACCAGTACTCGACAGTTGTTCCTAAAACTTTGAGTTCCAACTTCTCTTCCTCCCTCCCTCCCCACCCCTTCCCTTTGAAAGGCAAGCAATTCAATATAGGCCATATCTGTGTAGTTTTGCAAATGACTTCCATAATAGTCATGTTGTGTAAGACTAACTATATTTCCCTCCATCCTATCCTGTCCCCCATTGCTTCTATTCTCTCTTTTGATCCTGTCCCTCCCCATGAGTGTTGACCTCAGATTGCTCCCTCCTCCCCATGCCCTCCCTTCCATCATCCCCCCCACCCTGCTTATCCCCTTATCCCCCACTTTCCTGTATTGTCAGATAGGTTTTCATACCAAAATGAGTGTGCATTTTATTCCTTCCTTTAGTGGAATGTGATGAGAGTAAACTTCATGTTTTTCTCTCACCTCCCCTCTTTTTCCCTCCACTAATAAGTCTTTTGCTTGCCTCTTTTATGAGAGATAATTTACCCCATTCCATTTCTCCCTTTCTCCTCCCAATATATTTCTCTCTCACCCCTTAATTTCATTTTTTTAAGATATGATCCCATCCTCTTCAATTCACTCTGTGCACTGTCTCTATGTGTGTGTGCATGTGCGTGTGTGTGTGCATAATCCCATCCAGTACCCAGATACTGAAAAGTTTCAAGAGTTACAAATAATGTATTTCTATGTAGGAATGTAAACAGTTCAACTTTAGTAAGTCCCTTATGACTTCTCTTTGCTGTTTACCTTTTCATGCTTCTCTTCATTCTTGTGTTTGAAAGTCAAATTTTCTTTTCAGCTCTGGTCTTTTCATCAAGAATGCTTGAAAGTCCTCTATTTCATTGAAAGACCAATTTTTCCCCTGAAGTATTATACTCAGTTTTGCTGGGTAGGTGATTCTTGGTTTTAGTCCTAGTTCCTTTGACTTCTGGAATATCCTATTCCATGCCCTTCAATCCCTTAATGTAGAAGCTGCTAGATCTTGTGTTATCCTGATTGTATTTCCACAATACTTGAATTATTTCTTTCTAGCTGCTTGCAATATTTTCTCCTTGACCTGGGAACTCTGGAATTTGGCCACAATGTTCCTAGGAGTTTCTCTTTTTGGATCTTTTTCAGGTGGTGATCTGTGGATTCCTTGAATACTTATTTTGCCCTCTGGTTCTAAAATATCAGGGCAGTTTTCCTTGATAATTTCATGAAAGATGATGTCTAGGCTCTTTTTTTGATCATGGCTTTCAGGTAGTCCCATAATTTTTAAATTGTCTCTCTTGGATCTATTTTCCAGGCCAGTTGTTTTTCCAATGAGATATTTCACATTATCTTCCATTTTTTCACTCTTTTGGTTTTGTTTTGTGATTTCTTGGTTTCTCATAAAGTCATTGGCCTCCATCTGTTCCATTCTAATTTTGAAAGAACCATTTTCTTCAGTGAGCTTTTGAACCTCCTTTTCCATTTGGCTAATTCTGCTTTTGAAAGCATTCTTCTCCTCATTGGCTTTTTGAACCTCTTTTGCCAGTTGAGTTAGCCTATTTTTCAGGTTGTTATTTTCTTCAGCATTTTTTTGGGTCTCCTTTAGCAGGGTGTTGACCTGCTTTTCATGCTTTTCTTTCATCTCTCTCATCTCTCTTCCCAGTTTTTCCTCCACCCCTCTAACCTGATTTTCAAAATCTTTTTTGAGCTCTTCCATGGCCTGAGCCCATTGGGTGGGCTGGGATACAGAAGCCTTGACTTCTGTGTCTTTGCCTGATGGTAAGCATTGTTCTTCCTCATCAGAAAGGAAGGGAGGAAATACCTGTTCACCAAGAAAGTAACCTCCTATAGTCTTATTTTTTTTTCCCTTTTCTGGGCATTTTCCCAGCCAATGACTTGACTTCTGAATATTCTCTTGACACCCACCTTGCCTCCAGATCTGCCCAGCCAACGCTTTGGGGTCTGAGATTCAAATGCTGCTTCCCAGCCTCAGGGCTTTCGGTGGGGGTGGGGCTGCTATTCAGTGTGAGATTAATTTAAGCTGCTTGGGTGGGGACAGGGCCATCACACAGGGCTCAGTACCCTCAGGGGGTTTATGCAGAGACCTTCAACAATGGATCCAGGCTCCTGCTTGCTTGGGGAGCCCAGGTCTGCTCCCACCTCTGCTTCTGCCTCCCGAGGGGACCTGAATTATGGGGGCACCCCACTCCCCTCTCGGCAAGCCAAGAAGACCCTCTCACCAACCTTTGGGGCCCGTGGGTGGAGGGACCCACGCGGCTGCTAGAGATTCTGTCCCTGAACCCGCTCAGATCCACTCCTCTCAGTGCTGCGCGGCCAAGGCAGGGCTGGGCTCGGCTCTGGGTCCGAGGCACAACAGACCTTTTGCGAGAGGTTTTCAGGGCTCTCTGGAACAGAAATCTCCTCCACTCCGTTGTTCTGTGACTTCTGCTGCTCCAGAATTTGTTGGGAGTTCTTTTTTACAGATATTTTATGGACTGTGGGTTCGGAGCTAGCATATGTGTGTCTTTCTACTCTGCCATCTTGGGTCCGCCCTGATCAGTTGTTTTTCTTATGAGATGTTTCATATTCTCTTCTGTTTTTTTATGCTTTGTATTTTGTTTTATTATTTCTTGATCACTTATTATTTCACTGGCTCCCATTTGCCCACTTCTTATTTTGAAGGAGTCATTTTGTTCCTTAAGATTCTGGATCTCCTTTTCTAAATAGCTGGCTTGTGTTTCATAATCTTCTTGTTTTTCTTGGATTGTTTTTTAGTTTTTCCTCAATCTCTCTCACTCAATTTTTTAAGTCTTCTGTGAGTTTTTCTATGATTTTTTTTTGAGCAGGTGTCTATTTGATATTATCCTTTAGGGTAGAAGAGGGTTTCTTTGCTTCAATATTCCCCTCTGAAGACAAGCCCCAATCTTCTCTATTCCCATAGTAACTGTCTCTGGTTGGATTCTTTCTCCTTTTCCTATTCATTTTTTTTTAAAATTTGTAGTAGCTTAATTTTTATAATCACCTCTAATCTGGGGCTGGGGGATTGTGCCTCTGTCCTCATATCTTCCTTCAGTTCCCCTCTCTGTCCTGGACCTGGAACCAAGACCTCCAGTCTCCTGTCAGTGCCCACAGCCAGCTCTGCCCTACTGCTTCTGTACTCACTGGACATGTGCTGGTTCCTTCTGGCCCCCACTACATCTCTGCAGCACAACTGGATCTGTCATTCCTTGTCAGCAGAGGTTCCTTCTATCTCCCCTGAGCTCAGACACTCAACACTCCTCACTGCTCTGGGGGGGAAAGTTCCCACAGCTGGGGCAGAGGCAGCCTCCCAACCCAGCTAATCCCAGGGTTTGCTGCTCTTTATTTAAGTGGACCTAGGACCTAGCCTGGAGGTGTTTGCTCTTAACATGGACCAAACCTGGCTTTGAACTTTTCTTCAGATCTTCTCCAGTTCTGTCCCTACTCATTTATTTTTCATGCTCTAAGTTTGCCTTGAGGCTCCATTTCATTTCTTTTGTGAGGGAAAATCTGGGAGCTTGGAATTTTCTGACCTACTCCACTATCTTCCCAGAATCCACTCCTTGAGGTCTTTTTCAATTCTAAATCAATTTTTAAAATTCTTCAGAGATTAAAAAAAATGATATTTTTAAATATGTGAATGGAGTCCAGGATGTTTCATCATAACTAATAAATATCTGAAGAAGGGATATTAAGGACTTCCAGGTAATATGGCCAAGATGGAGTACTAGATACATTCCTTAATCCTTATAACACCTCAGACTTCTACAAAATAGGAATTATGCACAAGAAAAGAAGAAATTCCAGCTATCTCCATGGTCTAGGTAAAAGTGATGAACACCTGAGAAAGCTAATCCCTGACTTCTAAGGTGCTCATTCAGCATCACAATCCCCATCACCTACCATCCTCAGGCAGGACTATATAAGCCAACCTTACAATGAAACTCAACTTTTCCCTGTTCCTTTCCCCCACCTCCCCTCCCAGTGAGATAGAAAACTAAAACACAGAAGCTTAATCTGGCTGGGACACTGGTATCACAGCCCTCTGTGCCGTGACAGAGCTCAACCAGAGAACTGAGGACCACGGGAAACTTAAGCAGGATGTCAGTAAGTGCGATTGTATCATCTTCCCATAATGATATGGGAAGAGGGACTGGCATCTACCTGGGGCTAGTTCTCTGCCCGCAATAGCAGAGATTGAGGCTACCAAAATATGAAATACCTAATACGGAAGGAGAACAAGACAGTTTTGAGGTCCAGACCCTCTGAAAAGCACTATCAAAGGAGAAAATTTTTTTTTAAAAGAACAATAGAAAAATATAAAACTAAAAGGCCAAAATGACTAAAGATCTTAGAAAAAAACTCAGTTAAAAACCTTGAACATAAGCAAATAAACCAAAAGTGGAGATATTAACAATAGGTGAGGATATGGCCTCCAGATCAGCTAAACAAATCCAAATATCTGGGAATAAACGTTGCAAAGCAGAGGAAAATGGATCAATATCTGACGAGGCAGTGGACCCTGTAGATTCATAAGAAAGCAAAGAACTACAGTAAGGTGTTTCTGAATGGTTTAAAAGGGAAATACAAACTATGAGGCAAAATGTATGGCCTACAAAGCAGAAATAACTGTCAGAATAGAAAAATGTGCCTCCACAGTGGCCCATCTCCTAAAGAAAGAAAATAAAGAATAACTCATCATCAATGTAAATACCCAGAAGAGAAGAACAATCTAGAAGAAGAAAAAACAAAAAGCAATAGTCATAAGAAAACATGATCTCCATCCAAGAAAAACCTGTTGATATCAGGAGGCAACCTGAAGATTATAGGTACCCCAGCAGAACACAAGCCAAAACACCCGATAATATTACTGATAATAATACTATAATAATATAATAACAGCATAAATAAACTGGCCAAATCCTCTGAACGCAGAAAACAAAGGGCTCATTGAAAGAATCCTCAGGCTACTTCTAGAAAGAATCTTATGCTGCAGACTCCAAGATTCATCATAGTTATGCCTATCAATTCCAATGACAAACAAAAAATTCTGAAAGAAATGTGGAGGAACACCTTTAAATATAAAAGAAAGGAAATCCAAATAACACTGGACTGTTCTGAATCCACTAGAAACCATAGGAGAGAATAGGATGTGTTCTAAAGAGCAAAGGACCTCAAGATGCAACTTACAGTAACATGTCCTGCCAAGAGTCACACATATTATCACTACCAGCCAAAGATATTTTAAAATATGATTTAGTTGTTTTGTAGACAACCTTACAAGAATTCAACTTTTATGTAGATCATGGTATATTTGTCCTAAATCACAGTCAATATCCATGAAAAACAGAATTTCCATTTGTAGAAATTCATTGAAAATTTAGTTCCTAATAGGTTAATTTCCTTTACTTATCTTCTTATGATATGGAGTTTAAGACAAGAAAATGTTCCTCAAATGGAAAGATCATACTATTTTATTTGAGAATGGAACTTATGTTGCATAATGATACTTAAGGAACATGATAAAATAAGTGGCAAAACATAATTGAACATTATATGTAAATACACGTAGCTAGTCTGTTGTGCAAGGCTAGTAGGCTTCCCCATGTAGCTCAAAGGATTGGGTGTGCTAGCACCTGTTTCTAAGAAGTAACCTGTTTAGACTTTTCATAATCAAATGAAGCTGTGTGTACAGGAAACCAATGCATAAGAGTGATAAACAAATCAAGGTGGAATTAGATCCTTGGCCTCAAAAATAAGGCTTATGAAAGTTAGGTATAAGAAAATTAAAATATATTACTTAGAAAAATTCAATGCTGAGAAACATAATCCAAAAATAATGGCACCAGTGTGAATAGGAACATCTTCCCTATCACCAGGAAGTGTGTATTCTATCCAAGATTTTACTTTCAAATGCAGAATAAAGAGAACCTTTGGCTCAATAAACACTAGAAACAGATTTCAGTCACAAACAAGGGCACTGAGAAGCCAGAGATAGCTCATAATAAGACCATATGGTTATTATTTTATGACTAGACATATTAAAAGTTAACATAGATGAAGTGTGTGGCATAAAGATTGTGATTTGCTGACATCTATCTGAGCATGACCCTTATTGGCTTGACCTATAGATTCTAAGGTTCAACACAGGGCACTATGAGTAAGTGTAACCAAAGGGGAAATTGGAACAACAGGCTCCACTATTTCTACAAAATTTGTACTCGGTAAGGGTATGGTTCTACTTCTTTCACAGGCTTGAAAGACGAGACAATGTAGACGGCTTTTTATTAGAGATCTGTCCTTGTAAATATATATACATTCCCAGCCTAGATCTAGACAAAGAGATGATACTGATTCATTATATTCCTCCCTGTCAGCCCACTTCAACCCATAGGTCCAAAAAACTAAGCCTCTCAGCTTCTCCCCTAAATAGTTTTTCAGTAACATAAGTTCACGTTATTATGCCCTTTTTTGCTTCATCAGAGTGGCTGGAAATGGGGAAGCAGACAAGAAGAACTGCACAATTTCAGAACATTTTTGTGGGCTGGTCCTAGCACAGGTCAATAATCTGATAGTTTAGGTCCAATATAAAAGGAAGTTATATACTTGTAGGTCACTTACCATGTGACCTAACCATAGCAAGGGAAGGATATTCAACAAGGATGTAGAGTATTGGTTCAACTGAGCACAGCTCCCCTCACTTTGAATTGCCCACCTGTCAGAATGGGGCTGGAACTCCTTGTGGCATTTTATGCCCAGAAAACCAGAAAGTGATATCAATTGTCTGAGCCTGAGAAAATTAAGTCTCCAGGGTAGTTTCAATACATTTTAAGATAAAGAACTAGGGGAAGTATGGTAGATATTCCTCCTACTACAAACATCTACAAACCATAACTTAGCTTTTGGTACTTTAAATATGAAACCTTTGTCCAGTGACCAACAAGTAGATGGATCTATCACTAGAAGAAATGGATTGTATTATTCTTGATATTCTCACTATACATGAAACTAGAGCTGGAGGGAATGGAGAGTCCTGTGACTCTATTGAAATCCTCCAAATGGGAAAGAACTCAGAGGAAGGTAAGTCACAAGTTGAGAGGAAAGCCTGTAAAGGATTTAAAGCAGGACATAGACCAAATGAGGAGAGAGGTAAGGGTTACAACATGCACCACTGGAGGGAATATTTACATTGATGAGATCAAAGATTTATCCAAGTATTGAAATATTAAATCCTTTTACAAAAAAATTTTTTTCTGAGTATAAATTATCACCCATCAAGCTGGCTCACTTTATGTAGTCAAACTTTTATCTTAAAATGAGGCATGCTAAAAGAGTCATAGGTACATGGAGTAGTGGGACAGGACTGAGTTTCATCAGGCTTGCCAGTATTTTGTGAGTGAGATGTGAATAAGGAGAAAGAAGGTTCTCAGGAAGTGGGTAAGAGAAAAGACAAGACTGCTTTCCACCTTCTTCAGCAGATGTCTCAGTAATTTTTTCATGGCATACCTAGTCCAAAAGAGATACCCAGTTCAGTTTATTAAGTAGCTGGGTCAAAAGTTTCACCATTACATGGTGCACTGTGAGTTCAGCACAGCACACAGTTTGGGAACACAGTTCTATGGTCATTAGGGTAGCTCCCCAACCCAAAGATAGGCCTTCTATTGTTCTTCCACAATTTACTTTGCAGGATGTCCAGTTTCCTACAATCAAAGATACTGCTATGAAGGGTCATTAGGAAACAGATGACCTTTTGCAGGTTTTAGGTGTCTTCTTCAGGATTTATCCCTCTGAATCTCATTAATGTCTATGATCCCCAGGCTATGTTAGAATATCTTGGCAACTGCACTGCCCACTTTGGCAGAGTCTGGATTTTTGTCCCATTCTTGGAGCTCTCTACATCCCCCAAATCGCATGCCCTGGGCTGCCAGTTGCATCATTTATTTATATGGCTGTGCTTTTTTTCCTTCATTCCCCTGTGGTTGCAAATTGAACCTCAAAGGTGCCAAATATTCATTTCAAATAGGGTGCCATTTTGCCTAAGGCCACTCCTGTCCAAAAGCATAGAGGTATTTTTACAGGATGAATGAGAATTGACACTAATGCCTTACAAAGATGATACTATGAGAAATGGATGATGAAATAGTTGAGGATGAATACCTCTGATCTTATGCCTTATAACTGCACTGAACTGAACATCAGCCTATACTGGGGTTCAGGATCCATGTACATAGTATTTTATCCTTAGTCCACTTGGGGATCTATAACTACCAGACAAACTCTCAAGCTAACAGTTAAATCCATATAGGTGGGAATGCTTGACATTATATCTATCTCTGAGAATCCTACTGGAACCTATAACTACAGAGATAGAATTTGGTTTCCAGGAAAAGGGAATTGGTAAAGGGTCCTAGGGCTCCTAGAAACTTCAGGGGATTCTCAAGGAAATGGGATTTGGGTCATTTAAATTCATCTTCTAGTTAGTAGAAGCTAGAAGTTGGGTATGCCAATGACATCAAACTGAAATAGAAGTGGGGCCACTAATTTGTACTTAACAATATCTGTGGTCCACATTGACAAAGAAAACTACCTATTAATATTATTTATGTTTTACCATATTTTTAAATTTTATTTTAAGTATTCCCCAAATTCATTTTAATCTGGTGTGAGATACACTCAGGGAGTGCTGCAGAGAGTGTTTGGCAGTTCAGGTATATTCCATACTGCCCTTTGTCATGTATCAACAAAAGAATGAACTTGATTTTGCATATTATTTTGAAAAGATATTACATATGTTCACACCACCCTTTCTATTTCCATTATACAGGGACTGAGGGTATTACAAAGTTGTGGTTTTTAAGTCTTCTATCCCTCAAGAATCTATGATTTGATCCAAAAGGTTTCTTCTCCATCAATGTAGATGGCCACCCCCTCCACAGAAACCTGAGGTTTCTACCACAGACACTAAGGCCTCAAAGCCTCTCACCTAGGAATGTGGATACTTACACTCTGGGATAGCTCACTCTCTTCTCTCTCTTTTTAACCCTTATAGGTCTAGATTTCCATAGAAAGAAAATTGCTAGGCAGTTATAGTCAAATTTTCTCAATCTCCTAAGGGAAACTGTTTTGAGATGGAGAGGAGAAAGGATATACTCTCCCTACTCATTCTCTTAGCTCTTGAGCACCCACTGATGTATATCTATTTAAATGTCAGTCACTCAAAATAATGACATTTTAAAATATTAAATATAACTATTTTGTTATCAGTAGGGTAACAGAAAGAATAATAACATCATATGTAATCATATATTAAGCAAAAGCAAAAATTTTTTAAATGATGATCTACTCGTAAAATCGGTCATGTTCTGCCAATACATTCAGTTTCTGTGAGGGAAGGTGGGCAAACTCTTACTGTATTTCAGTACAACTGAATTCCTCTGTCATTCTATGATCTTTATTTTATGCATTTTAAAAACATTTTCCTGAGAAAGGGTCCACCTGCTTCACCTGACTACCAAAGGGGTACCAGAACAGTAACAAAAAGTCCAGAATGCTATATGCTTTTCATTGTTTGGTTGGGTTTTTTTTTTTTTTTACAACATTTCGGGAACAAAAATATATTGAAGGAAAGCATACAATCACTTAAACATACCTGCCTTTTCATTGCTTTTTAGTAAATTTAGTAAAAAGTAAGAACACCATCTTGTACAGCTGTACAAGAAAAAATATATAGAAAAGATGTGCAGCATATTTTTGACTTGAAAAAGCTTAGCCCAGAAGTCAGCAAATTCAGCCTGCTGCTTATTTTTTATATCCCATAAACTAAGAATAGTTTTTTCCATTTTATAATACAGTTTTATTTTATTAAAAAGCCATTCTTAGCTCATGAGTCACACAAAAACAGGTGGTGAACTGGATTTGTCCCATGGACTGTAGATTGCAACCCATGGTTTAGCCTACAGCTCATTAAGGACCTTAACAAACATATCACCATCAATGCATTAACAACTAAGTGCAATTTGGGGATAAAATATAATATCTGATTTAATGAGTCTTACTCTACATTGCCACATGCTACCTTATCTTCTGAATCTTTTACATATTGTCCAATAGTTTCTTATGGGTTGATTTAAAGATAAAATGTCTTACATCATGTGTAGCTGCTTCTCCTGTTTGAAGGCTACCTGACTAGTTGATCATTATATAGAATTGAGTTTACCTTTCAATGCAAATGGCATTTAAAAAACCATTCATTTCCTATGTCAAGGTGTCAGTTTCAGGTAAGCTTCAAACATAATGCTTGATTTATGTGCCATGATAAAAATCAATGGGTGTAAAATCTCCCACTTTAGAATTTATTCAGACATCAATATTCTTTTTAGCTGGTTATGTGAAAACTGTTATCTATTTTAGCTCAATATAGAGCTCAAAGGGAACACGTATGTACAGGACTAAAGCAACATTTGCTCGTAATGAAATTGTAGAGGAGGGCAGGAGCACAATATGTCAGGGGAAGAAACTGCATGTTCTAGGCATTATATCATGAACTTGATGGAGGAATCTAATCACATATTTCAGACTGGTGCAATGAGGAAGCATTTTAGTGCTTGAGAAATAGGTTTCCTTTATTTTTCACAAAAATGACTTTTTATCAGATCAACTCGATTTTTTTTTCAACATGAAATATCCCATCAGTGCAAACATGGTACTGAACACTATAAAAAGATGCACTTCCAGTGAGAAGACAGTGCAGTCTGTGATACACTTTGCTATCATCAAACCTAATAGGGTAACATTGAAGTTTTCACAGGCTCATCCATTTCTTGTCACCCAAGAAGGCCAGGATTCCTTTCAAATGGATTTTATAGGATGAATGTGAAGCAGTTTTTATTGTACTTCAATTCAATTCAACAAACTTTTGTAAGTGCTTACTATGTGCCAGGCACTGGAGATAGAAAAGCAAAAATAACATAGTCCTGCCCTCAAGGAGTTTATATTCTCCCTTACTTTGGTACTTCATTAATTTGCATTGTTTTAGAACTATATATGTTCTGCAGAAGATGAAAGCTTTTTCTAGTCCTATATCCTCTGACCCTTTAAAATGTCTTCATTATATATAAATACATGTATGTTTATATGTGTGTCATAAAATTCTTTATAGCAGTTATATCAAACTCAAATAGAAGTGGGAATGACTAATCTGTCTGACTTGGTTTTAAAATGTAATGTGATCTATGTTTTATTGTATTATTATTTTGTTAAATATTTCCCAAATACATTTTAATCTTGTTCATGCTGCTCTCAGAAGTATTGTGGGTCATATGCAGCCTGCAAGCTGCTTGTGTGAGATGTCTGTTTTAGAGGATTACAGTATGTGCTATGAATATATATATATATATACATATATATACATATATATATGTAACCTGTATGTATATATGCATATGCATGTGTATAAAACATGTACAAGGTATCTCAAAAGGCTAAATAAAATTTTAACCCCTTAGCTTAGAATCACCTTTGTAAAGAAGTCTTAAAAACTTCAGCTTTAATAGCTTAAAACTTAACTAAGACTTTTAGAACACCCTGTACATAATTTGTTATCAAAAAGGTATGGAATACAACACCTTAGTTTTTTATTAGATTTCCTGTAAGACAATCTGTTAGGCATCATGCTTGTTATTAGCAAGTAGAGTGCTAGATCTGGATTCAGGAGAGGCCCAGGTCAGAAGCAGAAATAAGTACCTTTGACAATTCAAGCTATGTGACCATAGATGAATCATTTTAACTTCTGGGAGTTTCCTCATCTATAAAATAGGGAAGGTAATTCCAGAAGTACCTACCCTACAAGGTTGTTGTGAGAAAAGCATTTTGAAAACTTTATATGTCTTTACTTCCGGGGAGGTAGGTATTCCCTCCATTAGGGGATACCTCTCAATATATACCCATGTCATCCAGACTTTCTTATTCCATGCAATTCTCATTCTTGTTCTCTCATACACCCCCCACAGAAAATATACTCAGAATAATGGTCAGGTTTTATTGTCATTAATACCCATTTGGGCTGTGAAATAATAGAAATAATAAAAACATATTAAACTTCTAAAATTAACTAAAATAATTCACTTAAATCATTTGTTAGACTATACTCTGAGTGCTGCCAATGGCTTAAGAGACACATATAGAGACTAACATTTGTTTGTAACTGAAATTTCTTACTATACTTACTACAGCTGCATAGAACCTTAAAACATCATATAGTCCAAACCCCTCACTTACAGGTATGGAAACTGAGGATCAAAGAGGTTAGATCATCCAGTGGAATGTAAGGTCCTTGTAGCTAGGGCTATTTCATTTTTCCTTTTTGTCCCCACTGCCCAACACATTGCCTTGAGTACAAATGGCTTTTTAAAATATTCATTGCATTTTGTTGCCAAAGTCACCCAGGTAGCACCTTGAAGGGTCAGGATCTAAACTGAGGCAATCTGATCTCACACAATAATAGCCAGAATGGAGAGCACTTTAGGGTTTGCAAAGGGCTTTACAAATATTATCTCATTTTATCTTTATAAGAACCTGTGCTATTATTTCACTGATGATGAAACTTAGGTCAAGAGGGTAAAATGACCTGCTTAGGGTCAAAGATCTAGGAAGAATCTAACGCCATGTCTTCCTGATTCCAGGTATAGTTCTCTATATACTACATCACCATGCTGCCTCTCTATCCAGTATGCCTTCCACCATGAAAAAACAGAACATGCTTAGAAAAGAACTGATATTACCATAAGACAATTATAATAGCACATTTGTATAACACTTCGAGATTCCTCAAAGCAATCCTAAGAATTTGGAATTTTAAGTATTAGCCCCCTTTGCTGTTGAGGAAACTGAGGCTCAAAGGAGTTCAGTGACTTACCCATGGCCACACAGTCAGTCAGCATCAATGGTGAGATGACCCAGGTCTCACTTAACTTCAAGTTCAGTCCTTGTTAGACTGGACCTTTAAATATTATTCAGACATGTACAGTGTGACAATGCAGAATGACCCTGGAAAGCTGATTATTGCTCTGCCATCTGTGACCAAAAATCTCTTCAGAATCTTTCAAATTTATTACCCAAAGTTATGTCTGTGATAGGAAAAGAGAAAAAAAATTTGGCACTCTTCCACTAAGGGAACATCTGCATTTATTTTAAGGCAGTAAGAGCCAGCTCCTTGATTTTAATGTTAAAATGTTTTAAATGGCCATAATGTATAAATGCAGGTATCTATCATCCTAATATAAGACTATAAGAAGCATGAAATGAGAGGAATAGTGCCAACGTTGGTTGGAACAACATAATGTGTTCCTGTAAAATCCTGTTTTGTTTTGTTTTGAACAAAAAGAGTTTGGATGACTTGTGTAGTGAATTAAGTACCAAAAGTTGGATTTAGCATTCACGTTTTCAGAATTGGCTTAATTGAAACACAGCAGAACTTTTTAGGTAACCAGTTGCCTCAATAGGACCTCTCTGCCCTCCATACTAACAACCCATTCTGTCTGACTCTGACTGCAATGAGATTAAGATAAATGTTGCTCTGAGATATGCAACTGGCAGCTGGGGTAGGGGTGGGAGAGTGTGGTGTTCAGTGGCTTTCAGATATTTTTAGACAATCAATTAATCATTCAAAAGGATTTATGTAGCATCTACTATGTGCCAGTGACTATGCTGGACGCTGGGGATAAAAAGACATAAATGAATGATTATTGCCCTCAAAGACCTTACATTATATAGAGAGAAGCAACACACACATGTTTAAAAATCTGTAAAATAAATACAAAGTAATTTGTGTGGCAAAACAGGAACAGATGGAGGAATTAGGAAAGGCTTCCTGTAGGTCAGTGCTTTTTAGTTGAAATTTGAAGGGAACTATGATTTCTAAGAAGTGGAGATGAGGATGGAGAGCACTCCAGGTATATGGGAGAGACAGTTCAAAGAAACAGAGATGGGAGAAGGAGCTTGGTATGTGAAGGGCAGCGAGAAGGCCGGTATGACTGGACAAAGGGGCACATGAAGGGGAGTGATGAACAATAAGGCTAAAAAGGCAGGATGGAATCAGGTTATGAAGGGCTTTAAATGCCCACCTGAGGCATTTCTATTGATCCTAGAGGCAATTGGGTGGTCCCGGAGTTTATTCATTCCTGGGTAGCCTAAGCAAAGTAATAAATGGCAAATTTTTGCTCCATCTCATCTAGAATGTAAGTGTATAAGGTAGGAAAATTGTCGCGGGCATGAGATGGTTTGTGGAGAAATGGCCTTATAAAAACGTTTTGATTAAACACTGAGTTGTTTAGAGTTTTGTTTTGTTTTTTTGGTTTTTTTTTTACTGTTTCTAGTTTTCTAGTAATTCAAAGAGGTTACTGTCTGTTATCATATGCAAAGACATTCTCTACTAACATTTTCCCTCATAAGAATTCTTAAAGGCTTGGATAATGGAGGCAAGCTCTGGCGAGGTTCTAGAAGAAGGAAATGTTCAGGGTATGGGCGTGGGGCCGGGTTCAATATCTATCGAAGTAAGGCCAGTCTAGTTTGATCCAGAGAGGCCCGTAAACAAGTTAGCTCCAGAGTGATGAGTTCTTCAACCACAGACTCTCCAAGACTGTGTGATAGAATCTCAGAGGAGCTGGGATATGCATCTGCCTCAGCAAAGGGAGCGCATATGCCAAAGAAACCACAGATCCTTGTATTAAGTAAGTATGCATATATATTTCACAGTCAGTGAACAGGAATAGACTCATTTTTTCTCAACAATTCATCTATTCTTAACCACAAACCATTATTTGTACTATCCTTTTATGGCTTGTTGGTCCTGGACTAAAACATAGCACAGCATGAAGATTCAATTCTTCCTTGAATTGGCCATGTAATCACATTCTCTTTTAGCTTGCACGAGAATACATGTATTTTTTTTTTATTGTATAATGTTCCTTACAATGAAAAAGAATAATTAACTCTCTCAAATAACCTGTAAGTAGCATCTTCTCAAAATGACTATTTTTAAAACTTCAAACTTTCAATCACAAAGTCTTTTCTTGCTATTTTTTTGCTCTTATCTCTGTGTTTGTTTTTTCCCTCTAAATAGAAAGCAAACTTTTACCACAAAAACACATTAATGTCATTCTAAGGTTGCTAATTTAAAAGCAATAGAGTCATAAAATTCAAAGGTAAGATTTCCTTATTGCCCATGATTCGGTCACAGGATAAATATAGGACAAGGCATAAAAACAACATTGTAATAACATAGTTTTGCATACGTACAAGACCCCAAGTTACAAATAATGTTGGAAAGAGCCATAAGTTAATATTTGCGCCCTGGAAATGTAACTCCTCAAACCTAACTTTTTGTTATTAGAGTTTAGGCTTTTTTTCTTTCTTTAATTTTTCCTCTAATGCAATGATGAATACAATTCATATTGTTACATCTCCCTCTACTGGCACGAAGAAAATTTTCAGGCAATTTACAAACAGTAACTATCAGATTTCTACGACAGGGACTAGTTCACTGCATCACTCTACAAGCAGCATTATGTGTGTGTGTGTGTGTGTGTGTGTGTGTGTGTGTGTGTGTGTGTGTGTGTGTGTGTCTGTGTGTCTGTGTCTGTGTGTCTGTGTCTGTGTCTGTGTCTGTGTCTGTGTCTGTGCGTGTCTGTGTCTATGTCTGCATATCTGTCTGTGTCTTTGTATCTGCATTTTAAGATAAATGTGGTGCATCCTATACTTGTACATTTTTCATTAAAACCAAAAAGCCCATGAAAAATAGGAAATCCTCAGAGCTGAGGTTCAGTTTAAAGGAGGAAGGGAAGCATTTATTAAATATCTACTATGTGCCAAAAAATATGCTAAAACACTGTGCTTTACAAATATTACCTCATTCGATCCTCACAACAATCCTAGGACGCATCAAAATAAAAAGGTCAACTGTTTAAATAAATTTCATCGAAGTTTAAGTACTTGAAAGTAACTTACTTCCTTAAAAATACCATCTTGTTTCCTTTACTAGATTATAAACTACCTGAGAATAAGAATTTTGTAATAAATATTTATTTATTGATTAATTATCTGTTCTTTGAATATGTTCCCCATACACCCACAACATTGTTATACGTTTTACACTTACTGGTTTGGGAACTCCCTCCACTGATGGAGGCTGGAAACTCTTCTGTAGTCCACAGTTTTAGGAAACTGACTTGGGTACTGAGAAGTTAAGTGACTTGCCTATCATCACTCTGCCAGTATGAACTTGAACCCAGGTCTTCTGGATTCCAAAGCTGGCTCTCTGTCTCCACTATACCATACTGCTTCACCACTCGGAATACTCTATAAATATTTATTCATGGACACATTGCGCCTTCTAACTTCTCTCTGCCCAACAACCCTAATGGATTATTTTCTCATTCTGGCTTCATGATCATTATTAAGGAGCTTTTATCTGTGTAATCAACTTCAAATTCCTTTGCCTGGAATTCAAGATTTTCACAGACTAATCCTACCTAATCATCTCAAGCTTATGCTTCACTATTTCCCAGCCCAACATGAATTCCTTTCTTGTCAAGATCACTACACGCCATACTCCTGGCTGCTCTGACTCATTCTGTTCCTTCTCCATGAAATGTCTCTGCCTTCCTCACCACCAAGTCCTAGGCCATTTTTTGAGGGCCCCAGCTAGTGCCCCTGTCAACATAAAGATCTGCCACTATTGGACCTACAATACTCTTCTCTTTTCCTGGATTCATACAATATTTATTAGAGACTTTGTGGGAACTGAGAGACCATCTAGTCCAAACCTCTCATTTTGCAGATGAGGAAAACAAGGCCCAGAGAAGCTAAGTGACTTGGCCAATGCTACACAAATACTTTCAGAGATAACTTTGATCCCTCATCCATTGGCTCCAGTCAGCGCTCTTCCCTGCTCTAGAGCACATCATTTAGGCACCCGATCACTCTACCAGGTGACACTGTTCTTAAACTGATTTTAAGTATCCATCTTATCTAAGTTTGTTAGGTGGTTCAATAGAGTGCTAATCTTGGGGTTAGGAAGACTGGGGTTCCAATCTTGCCTCAGACATTGGTTAACAATGTAACTGAAAAAATCGTACAACTTCTTTCAGTCTTAGATTCCTCTCTGTACAATGAAGGAAATGATCGCACCTACCAGGATAGCGCCAGAATTGTTGTGAGGATCAAATGAGATAATGTGGAACAACTTGAAAGCAATAAATACATGTTCAGCAACGATGATGGTGATGATGACGATGAGCCCTGCGGGAGCAAAGGCCATTTCTAACACTTTTTGCACTTAACACAGTTCTATGCACACAACAAATTCTAAATAAATGCCTGTTGGCTCAGCTGTCACTCTTCTCATTGTCAGCCCTTATAATGAAAGGCTCCCTCACTCCCTGGGATATCACCAGCTTCAGAAGAGAGCATCAATTCCTGCAGGACCCTCAATTCCAGAAAGTTACTACTTTAATAAAGCCCCCCCCCCTTGCTTAACAGAAATTAATTGAGAAGGATTCTAATGTAAAAAAAATCTGTTAATTAAGTCACAAGTCCCCTCTATAGGACAGCCCTCCTGGAATGTTCCAGCTTTAAGGCGTTTACCCTTCCCTCCCAGCTCAAGAGACTTCCTGCCAGATCTCCTGGGCATGTTGCAGCTCTCCATTAAAACTCTAACACCAGAAAATAGTCAGCATTTTTCTAGGCTCAATAGTAATAGTAGATAATGTGACAAAAGTCTGTAAGGCAAGCAAAATGAAAAAAAAAAAAAAACCCTAGCTGGGACCAAGAACTAGTAAGTTACTTATATTCTTATGTGAAAGGCAGAGTGGCAATCTAATCCAATCTAACGAACATTTATTAGATGCCTACTATGAAGGCACTGAGGACAAAGACAAACTAAGAATAGTCTCTGCTCTCAAGTAGCTTACATTCTATTAGCCTAGGAGGCTACAACATGGGATTGGATGACATAGTAAAAAAAAGTTTCCTCTCTTCATTATCTCCAGTTTATCTTGTCTATATCTTATTTGCACATAGTTGTTTTCATGTTGTCTCTCCCATTACATTTTTTGAGTTCCTTGAAAGCAAGAAGGAAAGAAGGAAGAAGGAAGGAGCTGCATAGCCCAACTGTCTGGTTCCTGTAGGGTCCCCGGAGGGGCAGCTCCTACTACTACTCACAGAAGTTGTTTTTGTCCTTCTTTCTCAAAGAGAATCAGTTGTTCAAATATGGCCTTAGATACTTACTAGCTGTGTCACTTGGGCAAGTCACTTAACTCTCTTTGCGTTAGTTTCCTCATCTGTAAAATGAACTGGAGAAGGAAATGGCAAAACGCTCTAATATCTTTACTAGGAAAATCCCAAATGGGGTCACAAAGAGTCAAACATGATTGAAAAATGACGGAAGGAAAATTATATTCACATACTACTATAGCAATAATTATTTACATTTTAAAACACATAAAATGGACATCTAAAGGAGGAGATAAAGATTAAATGATATTTGATCTTAAGCTAATAGGGACCTGTGGACCTCCAGTTAAGAACCTCTAGTCTAGATGACAAATTCATGCCCCCCTTTCAGGAGAAAGCAGTGACTGTCACAATACATAATTAATACATGCTGTACCATCTGTCTACCTATCTGTCATCTTTTCTGATTGTCTGTCTGTGTCTATCTATCTATCTGGACTTTCTATCTATCCTGTATGTCTATTTGTCATCTACCTATCTGCCTGTAGTCTATCTATCTATCTATCTATCTATCTATCTATCTATCTATCTATCTATCTGTCTGTCTGTCTGTCTGTCTGTCTGTCTGTCTGTCTGTCTATCTATCTATCTATCTATTCTGTCTCTTTTTCTTTCTTTCTCTTTTTCTTCCTTGTCTTTCTTCCTTCCTTCTTTTCTTCCTTTCTTTTTTTCTTTCTTTCTTCCTTTCTATCTCAGGAATCACATACAAAAGGACTGAGAAGATGCTGAAATGGAACTGCAGTGGAACAGAAACAAAGATACTGATGGCTCCAAGAAGACAAAGGTCCAATAAGAGAATGAAGAGGGTGGGTGTAAGTCATTAAAATTGTCTTCAAGTATTTGAAAAGCTGTCATGTGGAACAGGGATCAGTAAACTACTGTTAGAGGGTCAAACGCAGCAGGCTGTTTTGGTACAACCAGGGAGCTAAAAGCATTTTTACATTTTAAAAACATTTCAAATAAAGTATTTAAAAATGTAAAAAAAAAATTCTAAGGGGGAGGTTTGGGGGAGGAATAGGGCTGTATAAAAAACAGGTATATGTGGAAGAGTGGGGGGTGGGAGTTGGAGAAATATGACCTCCTGTCTGTAGTTTGCTGCTCTTGATGTAGAAAATGAATAACACTTGTTCTGTTTCACCACCACCACCCAGGGAAAAACTAGGAACAATGGAGAAAGTTACATTAGATGCCAGGAAAATTTCCTAACAAGTAGAGTTGTCCAAAATTTGGAGCAAGCTGTCTCAGAAGGTAATGCATCCACTAGCATAGGAGGTATTCAAGCAAAGGCTTGATGACCACTTTGGGAAGGAGGTACTACAGAGCTGATTGTTGGGTAAAAGGTTGGGCCAGACAACTGCTAAGGTGTCTTCCAACTCTGAGACTCTGTAAAAGTCAAAGGAAGAGTTTCAAAGAAAGCAATCATACAGAATATGTGTAGAGTCATCAGCAGAAACAAGCTGAAATCGTCTGAGGCAGTCAAAAATGACAATGCTGCGGGAGTGGGGTTTGGACAGTTTGGGAGTTTTTGCAGTGTCCCAGACAAGCTATTTTCCTCTGATTCTAATAGGCAACCCTTAGTTAGTCAGGTACTGCTAACTAGGCAGGATTTGATACCCCTACACTGTACTGACTTACACCATCACTCAATTTTTTATGTCATCAATCTTTCCCCCACCCCCACCCCATCCCAGGCAGTAATCCACTATTGCTTGTGTAGAGTTCAGTGGTCTGGTGCTAAAGACTTCTTTTAAATCATCTTGAGAGTAGAAAATGAATGCACTTGAAGAAGAAGATTGAAGCAGGCTTCCAGATCTTGAGTAATATGACAGAAATACTAGGCACCACCATAGCAACCTGGCACTCAGGGTTTGCCAAGCCTTGTTTTAAATGCCAGCACTCTAAATTTTAACTACTTTGGATGATAATAAATTGCATAAAAATGAATTGCGTACTTTTTCTGTCTTAATAAACAGGGAATGCTGAAAATAAATTTACCTCTCTTGATGACTCAGGGTCATCACTTGAGAGAATTGATGTAAATCATATGGTAGAACATAGAAAGCTATGTAAATGCTAGCTATTATGATGATGATTAGGAACACCAATTAACACATACAGCTGTAATATAGTGTTGTCTTTGGGGGTTATGGTAGGACAGAGACCAAGCGCCTACAGCCTACCAGGAAGCTTTGGTCAATCTATCCTTCCTCATTGTCATCTTTGTTCTCTACCCTGAATCTAATACTTAATGTCACTCTTGCTACTTCAGCTGTCCATCATTTTCTTCATTTCTTCTTGCTTTCTTTTTGTGGGTGTCTGCTTTCCAGGCCTCTTTTTGCCTTGGTACTTTCTTCTGGATGGCAAACCAATTGTATCATGTCTTCTGCAAAGTTGGCATCCTTGACCTTCTATCTTTGTCTCTGCTAGTACTTGAAGACTATTTAACTTACTGATGGGACCATGAGATCTAGAATTATAAAAATTTGGGGGGTATTTGCTGATTTACGGCCTCTCATTAGAGATGAGAAAACTGAGTCCTAGAGAAGTTAAGGGAAATGCCAAAGTCAAGCAAACAGTAAAAAATGGAGCCAAGATTTGAATCCAGATCCTATAATTTCAATCCACTCCTTGTAGTTGTTGTTCAGTCACTTTAGCAGTATCTGACTCTTCATTTTGAATGAAAACTCCATTTGGAGTTTTCTTGGCAAAGATAATGAAATGGTTTGCTATTTCCTTCTCCAGCTCATTTTGTAGATGAGGAAACAGAGGTCAAGAGAGTTAAATGATTTGCTCAGTCACTCAGCTAGTAAGACTCAGAAAGATGAGTCTTCCTGACTCCAGAACTGGCATTCTGTCTACTGTGCCACCTGGATGCCCCAATCTACTCCTACCACTACTAAATCAAAACTAAGATTTATGGTTCAATTCCACTCAACTAATATTCATTAAGGGCCTACTATGGGGGAGGGCTGTGCTTGAAGCATCATGGTATATTTTAGAAAGAGAGTAAAGTACATTAAATGGAATTCAATGCCCTGGTTTCAACTACTTACTCTGCTATTTATCCTTTGGTAAAGTCATGTTACCTTTCTAGACCACAGTTTTCTCATCTGTAATATGAGGAGTATGAATGAGATTAGCCACTGAGGTCCCTTCTAGCTCTAAATTTTATGATCCCATGACATTTTCCTTGCCTATGGAGATTTCATCCAGGACCAGGATTGATTAAATTAAATAAGACAAAAATACATAAAAGAGCTACAAAAAATGTCATGTGGGGACTCCCTGCTGCTCCTGCTTTCCTTTCTTTACTCTTCCTTTCACTGGGTTGTACTTTAGGATGTTAGGAGGGCAGGGAAACTGGCAGCTGGAAGTCAGTGGGGTGTCTCTTTTTCAGGCTGTATAACTGTGCAGGGTCCAACAGGCACCCTATTTGATTCATAGGCTGGCAGTGAGGTTAAAACTATAAAAAGGAAACTTTCTGCTAACTGAGAGATGGTTTACAATTCCCAGTGTATGGGCCTTATTCATCAACCTCTAAAGCACAGGAAAACAAACTGTTGCCATATACACTGAAGCCATCCTGGAATATCTAAGGCAAATTTCCTTGAGTTGGCAGGAAATGAACTCAAGAGGGGAAGCAAACTCCTTCTTGTCACTTGTAAATTGCCATCAAAAATTGGACTCTCATTAAGGCAACAACTGGTTCTATTCCACATATCCACAAATCTTTGATTGGCTAGATAGGACAACAGATCACTGTTTAAAGGACTCTGGATTCGAAGTTATTTCAGAACTCTAAATATTCTGACAATTTTCCAGTATGGGTGATTTTCATTGGACTGTATCTCTATGAAAACCACAATTTTGCCATTTTGTGATTCTATTTTGACTTAGTTGGAAGTTTACTTAGGTTTCTAGCCAGTAAAACTTCTGCACTGAAGACTTAGTCTTATCTAAGTGTCATTGTGGCTTCAAAGGGGGCAGGTAGATGGGACAGTGAATAGAGCACTGCATCTGGAGTCAGAAGGCCCAGAGTTCAAATATGACCTAAGATACTTGCTACCTGTGTTACCCTGGGAAAGTCACATAAGCCTTGACTGCTTAAAAAAGAAAAATGACGAACGACTGCAGTATCTTTACCAAGAAAACCCGAGGATAGTTGGTCCATGGAGTCACAAAGAATTAGACATGACTGAATAACAATAACAAAGACATACTCAGTGGTTTCAAAGCAGTTATTGATTATGAAATACATGGTTTGGTTGAGTTGAATATATTTTTAATGTTTAGATTTTAATTATGATGCAGAAGTCATAGTAAAAAAACTTTCTGTTTTATACAAATTTTTATTTCCATCATGATGGATTTTAATCAAAGTCATTTAAAAAAATAACAAAGAATGCTCTGGGGGATACAAGAAAAGAAAAGTGTTTCTATTACTACCTGAGGTAGGGAGGATAACAGAATGTTTGGTAGTGGACTTATCATTGAATTAGGTTGCAAAGTATCCACTCAGCAAAAAGATGTTGACAGACATTCAGACATAAGAAATGCATGAGAAAAGCCACAAAGAGCAGAGGGAAGTAGTGAGCTACAGCAAAACGACCAAGATAAGGTTTGTTTTTCTTTTAAACTGTATTTCATTTTTTCCCAAATTTGTGTCAAGATCATTTTTAACACCCATGTTTACAAGATTTTGAGTTCCAAACGTTTTCTTCCTCCCTCCCTCTCTCCCTTGCCCTCTTCCTAAAATGGTAGACAATGTGATATAGGTTATGCATGTGCTATCATGTAGAACATATTTCCATATTAGTCACAGTTGTGAAAAAGGAAACAGCTCAAAAGGAAAGAAAACCACGAAAAAGAATAAAATAAGTGAAAAAAGAATGCTTTGTTCTACATTCAGAGTCCATCAGTTCTTTATCTGACTGTGGATAGCATTTTTCTTCACAAGTCCTTTGTACTTGTCTTGGATCATTGTGTTGCTAAGAAGAGTTGAGTTATTCATAGTTGAGCATTACATAATATTTCTGATACTGTGCACAATGGTTTCCTGGTTCTGCTCATTTCACTTTGCATAAGTTCATACAAATCTTTCCAGGTTTTTCTGAAATCTGCCTGTTAATCATTTCTTTTTACACAATGGTATTCCATTACATTCATCTACCACAACTTGTTCAGTCATTCTCCAGTTGGCAGGCATCACTTCAATTTCCAATATTTTGCCACCATGAAAAGGGTTACTATTATTATTTTCCCTTTTTATAATCTCTTTGGGATACAGACTTAGCAGTGGTATTGCTTTATCAAATGTGTGCGTAGTTTGGCTGCCTTTTGGACACAGTTACAAATTGCTCTCCAGAATGGTTAGATCAGTTCACAACTCCAACACAGCATTAGTGTCCCAGTTTTCCCACATCTTCTCCAACATTTATCATCTTTTCCTTTTTTATCATATTAACCAACCTGATAGGTATAACGTGGTACCTCAGAGTTGTTTTTTATTTGCATTTACAAAAATGAATTAGAGCCTTGTATATACCTATAAATAGCTTTGATTTCTTCATCTGAAAATGGTTTGTTCATATCCTTGACCATTTATCAATTGGGGAATGGCTTGTATTCTCATAAATTTGACTTAGTTCTCTATATATTTGAAAAATGAGGCCTTTATCTGAGACATTTGTTGTAGACTGTTTCCCAGCTTTCTATATTCCTTCTAATCTTGGTTACATTGGTTTTGTTTATGCAAAAGCTTTTTAATTTAATGTAATCAAAATTATCTATTTTACATTTTGTAATGTTCTCTATTTCTTGTTTGGTCATGAACCTGTCACTTACCTTCTCCTTTAAGGATTTGAATGTTATACAATTGGTGCGTATGTGTACAGTGTTGATATTACTTCATTGTCTATGGTACTTTTTTAGCAAAATGTAGTTTTTCTCTTTATCTCTTTTAATTAGGTCTATTTTTGCTTTTGCTTTGTCTGAGATCAGGATTGCTATTTTGGCTATTTTTTTACTTCAGTTGAAGTATAATGTATTCATCTCCAGCCCCTTACCTTTTACTCTGTGTGTCTTTCTGCTTCAAGTGTCTTTCTTATAAACAACATATTGCAGGATTATTGTATTTGATCTACTCTGCTGTCTGCTTCCATTTTATGGGAGAGTTCATCCCATTCACATTCACAGTTATGATTGATTAGTGATAAGGACAGATGGGCTGAACACTTCCATAGTGTTCTCAACAGACCATCATCAATCAATGCTGAGGCCATTAACCGTTTACCTCAGGTTGAAGTCAATTCCGCCTTAGCTGGACTTCCAACTGAAGAATAGGTTTTGAGGGCCATTAGCTCCCTTCATATGGCAAAGCTCCTGGTGTTGATTTTGTTCCAGCTGAGATTTACAAGGTAGGGAGACCATTGCTCATACAAAAGCTGACTGAAATTTTCCAGGTTATACGGCAGAAGGAGGTTATCCCCCAGGAGTTGAAGGATGCCTCCATTGTCCATCTCTATAAAGGTAAAGGGAATAGATTGTCCTGCAACAATCACAGGGGGATCTCTCTCTCTTAGTCATTGCTGGCAAAATCTTGCTAGAGTCTTCCTTAATAAGCCGATCCTTCACCTGGAAGATGGTCATATACCTGAGAGCCAGTGTGGCTTCAGAAAGGGTCAAGGAATAGTCGATATGGAGTTTGCTACCTGACAACTCCAGGAGAAATGCTAGGAGCAGAACAGAGGTCTGTACACAATGTTTGTAGATCTCACCAAGGCCTTTGACACTGTTAGTCATGAGGGCTTATGGAAAATTATGTCAAAATTTGGTTGCCAGAAGTTCATCAATATTGTACATCAATTTCATGATGGCATGTTTGTTGTGGATAGTGGACAAAGTTCTTGTGCCTTCTCAGTCACCAGTGGAGTGAAACAGGGCTGTGTGCTTGCTCCCATACACTTTAGCATGATGTTTTCAGCCATGTTGACAAATGCCTTCAATCGGGATGAACATGTCATCAAGTTCAACTACTGTACTGATGGTAAGTTCTTTAATTTGAAAAAGCTACAAGCCAAAACCAAAGTGGAGGGAGTGTTGGTGCATGATTTTCTGTTTGCAGATGATTGTACACTCAATGCAGTCTCTGAAGCTGAGATGCAACAAAGCAAGGATCAATTCTCTGCTGCCTGTGCTCATTTTGGCTTAATAATTAACACCAAGAAAACACAGGTGATCCATCAGCCAACACCACACCATTCATACATGGAACCATCAGTCACAATAAATACAGAAGTTTTGAATGCTGTGAATAAGTTCACTTACTTTGGTAGTGTACTTTCCAGGGATGTACACATTGACGATGAGGTTGATATACGCATTGCCAGAGCTAGCTCAGTGTTAGAGAGACTCCAAAGAAAAGTTTGGGAGAGGGGAGGTATTAGACTGACTACCAAACTGAAGGTCTGCAGAGCCATTGTGCTGACTTCATTGTTATATGCTTGTGAAACATGGACAGTCTACCATGCCAGGAAACTGAATTGTTTCCTTTTGAACTGCCTTAGGAAGATTCTGAGGATCACCTGGCAGGATAAGGTATGAGACAATGAAGTCCTTGCTCAAGCTGAACTGCCAAGTATTCAACCTATGCTTCAGAGCAAACAACTCCAATGGGCTGGCCACATTGTTCAAATGTAAAATGTATGCTTGCCAAAAAAGACTATTTTATGGAGAACTCACATGGGGCAGATGATCATATGGTGGCCAGAAGAAATGATACAAGGACACTCTCAAGGTCTCTCTCAAGAACTTTGGATTTGACTGTGCAACATGGGAGACACTGGCACAGGATCTCTCAGCATGGTGTGCCTACATCAGAAAGGGTGTTGTCCTCTTTGAGCAAAACAGAAGTGAGACAATCCAAAGTAAACATAGGATGCACAAATTTGGAGTACCCATCCCAAATATTCACATGGACTATCTGTGCCCAACCTGTGGTAAAGCATTCCAAGCTCAAATTGGTCTGATCAGCCACAGTCAGACACACTGAAATTTCACTTTATCAAGGTGATGTCATTTTGGTCTCCTTCGAGGACGGACAACAACCAACCAATACAGTATTTCTCTCCATCCTATTTTTCCTTCTGTTTGTCCTCTTTTACTCTTTCTCTTCTCCATGATGTTTTATTTCTGTCTATTGCCTCCGCCAGTCTTCCCTCTCTTCTCAGTGCTGCTACTGCACTCCACCACCTTTACTTTATCTCCTCATCTTCTACTTCCAGCTTGGTAAGATTTCTGTATTTAACTTACTGTATACATTATTCCCTCTTTGATCAAATACTGATGAGAGTAAAGCTCAAGCAATGCTCATTGCTCACCCTCCCATCTTTCCCTCCACTGTAATATATTTTTGCACCTCTCCATATGAAATAATTTATCCCATTCTATCTCTCCCTTCCTTCTACACCAAGCATACTCCTCTTTCTTATCCCTTAATTATTTTTATGTCATTCCCTCAAATTCACTTTATACCTATACCCCTGTCCATGTATATTCCTTCTAGCCATACTATTAGTGGTACAATTTTTAAGAATTACAAATGTAATTACAAATTACAAAATGTACCAATGTAGGGATGTAAACAGTTCAGCTCCATTTAATCCCTTATGTTTTCTTTCCCCTTTTTACCTTTTTAGGCTTCTCTTAGGCCTTGATATCAGAGATCAATTTTTTTTTTGTTCAATTCTGGGCTTCTTATGAAAGCTTGAAATGCTTCTAGGGGCAGCTAGGTAGTGCAGTGGATAGAGCACCAATGCAGGAATCAGGAGTACCTGAGTTTGAATCTCACTGCAGATGCTTGACACTCACTAGCTGTGTGACTTTGGGCAAGTCACTTAACCCCAATTGCCTCATCCTGGGTCATCTCCAGTCATGCTAATGAATATCTGGTGACTAGATTCAGATGGCTCCAGAGGAGAAGTGAGGCTGGTGACCTGCACAGCCCTCCCTCACTCAAAAAAAAATGAGGTCAAGTGCAAGTCATGTCATTATTTCTCTGATGGCATGGTCTTCTTCGGCAATGAAGGATGAACACACACACACACTGAAATGCTTCTGTTTCATTGAATGATCTTTTCCCCCTTGGAGTATTATGCTCGATTTCACCACACAGGTGATTCTTGGTGGTAGTCCTATCTCCTTTTGCCTTTTGGAATATAATGTGTCATGACCTCTGATCCTTTAATGTTGCAGCTGCTAAGTCTTATGTAATCCTAATTGTGGTTCCTGGATATTCAAATTGTTCCTTTCTTTCAGTATTTTTTCTTTGACCTAATAGTTCTCAAATCTGACTATAAAGTTCCTTGGAGTTTTTATTCTGGGATCTCTATCCTGAGGTGGTATGTGGATTCTTTCAATGAGTATTTTGCCTTCTGGTTCCAGAATATCAGTGCAGTTTTCCTTGATAACTTCATGAAAGATATTGTCTAGGTCCTCCTTTTGATTATGATTTTCAGGTTGTCCAATGATTCTGATATTTTCTCTCCTGGATTTGTTTTCTAGGTCAGTTGTTTTTCCCATGAGGTATTTTACATTTTTTTCTATTTTTTCATTCTTTTGAATTTGTTTGATTGATTCTTGAAGTCTCATAGAGTCATTAGCTTCCACTTGATAAATGTTATATTTTAAGGAGATGTTTTGCTCAATCAGCTTTTGTATTTCCTTTTTCAATTGACCAATTGTACTTTTTAAGTAATTGTCTTCAATGGATTTTTGTATCTCCTTTTCCATTTGGCTGATTTTACTTTTTAAGCAGTTGTTTCCTTTTCCCAACCTGTTAACTCTTTTCCCAGTTTTTCTTCTACCTGTCTCATATGATTTTTAAGCTCCTTTTTCAGCTCTTCTATGAGTTCTTTCTGGGCTTGAGACCACCTCCTGTTTTCCTTTGAGGTTTTGCCTATAGATGTTTCAAATCTCTTGTCCTCTTATGAGTTTATGTCTTGATCTTCCCTGTCACCATAATCACTTTCTATGATCAGATTCTTTTTGTTATTGTTGTTGGTTTTTGTTCATCCTTTTTTGGCCTTTTCCCCTTCTTTTAAATTTGAGCTCTGTTCCAGGTGGGAAGGGGTACTATCTTCAGCTTCTTGTGTCAGGACCTGAAGGTTCTGGATGTTTACTTGGTGCTGTACTGATGTTGTCCTGGGGCTCACAGAGCACCCTCACATTTCATGCTACACTGAGGTGGTGGGGTAGTGTATTGTTAATGTATTTTTAATGGAATTAATTTTTAATGGATTGGAAAGAACTTTCCCATTCATTAATAGGCCTATGTGACCTGCTTAAGTCACATGGAAGCCTAAATCAAATGAGTTTGAGTCACATGAAGTCTGCAGTAGGAGGAGCTTGGTGAATAGGTGGAACAGGAAGGGGCAGAGCTAGAACAGAGCTGAAAGGAAGTTAGTCAAACTAGTCAGAGCTGTCAGACTAGACAGAGAAAGCAGGTAGCTTGTGGTGAGTGAGAGAAGGGTATTTTGTTTAAGGGAGCATGTTTGTGATTTGTTTAAGGGAGCTGGTTTGTGGGAAGCCAACAGAGGGAAGGCTTAGAGATGATAGTTCCCCCTGCATTGTTATTGTGTATAGATTTCTTTGTTGCTCTGATGGATTTAGTTTTCTGGTGTTGGGATTCAGCTTTCTGATATTTGAATAAATGTTTTGGTTCTGTCTCCCATGTGGAAAGTCTGTTATATTTTGCAATTCAGAACTGTGCCAGCATATTCGTAGTATTGTGAATGTTGTATTGGTCCCACAGGTGAGGGGGGAGGGTGCCTGGTCCTGCTGGAAGTTATAGAGTTCTGGCAGTTTACCTGGTGCTGAACTGGGGACCTAGTGCTGGTGTCTGGTGTGTGGTGAAAGTGGTGGTGTATTTCTGCATTTCCACAGGACTACAGTGAAGCACATGGTGGTTTGGCTGCTAGTAGTTGCCTGTTTGCCCAGGGCTGTATGAAGCACATGGCAAGGGTCCAGCATTGGAGGCTGCCTGTTTTGCTTAGGCACCCATAGGGTTGACATCTACCTGTTTGCCAGTGACTGTGCTGAAGTACATGGAGGTTCTTGGAGCTGGATTCTGTCAGTTCCCCTCGCTACGCTGAGGCATATGGGCTTCCTGGTATTGGCATTTGCCTGGTCCACCACATTGGGGTTCAGGATCTCCCACTGGTTTTCTGAGATGGGTCTTGCTGCTGGCTTGCTGAGATGCTTCCTGTCCTGAATTGCACTCCTCTTTTACCCAAGTGAGACAGATCTTTCTTGCTGATGTTTCAGATTTCTTGGGCTAAAAAATAATTGCTTCACCCCATCTTTTTTGCTCGTCCTGCTATTCCAGGATTTGTTTTTGGGTACTATTTTATGGTGATTTAGAGGTGAATATGGGAGAGTTACAGAAATTCACTGCTTATTCCACCATCTTGGCTTCCAGAAGTCCTATATCCAAGATAAGGTGTTAAGTAGTGAAGGCAGAGTTTTACCAATGGAAAACATTGTAAGTAAGAAGTTAGAAGGTGGAGCAGTTTCTGTAGGAAAGATCATTTCCATTTTAGACATATTGAATTTGAGACGTTTGTTGAACATCCAGGTAGAAATGTTTTTTAGACACCTGAATATGAAGATTGGGCATTCTAGAGAGATTGGTTGGGAGTTATCTGTCTAGAGATGATAACTGAAGCCCTGAGAGAGGATACATTTAACAAAGGAGAAAGTATAAATGGAGAATAGTGGCAAGGAAGGACTTTTTGACAACATTCATGTACATATACACATACCTATTTATAAGATTAGGAAGATGATGAGCATCCAATGAATCAGAGAGAGAAGGAAAACCAGGAAGGTGTGATGTTTCTAAAGAAGGAGTCAACAGAGTCAAGTGTCAAGGTAAATAATCCTAGTGAAAAAGTCACTAGGATTGTTGATTATGAAAAAAGCAGAACAGCAGTTTCAACAGAATGGTGGGGATAAAGGCTAGAATTCAAAGGGTTGAGGAGAGAATGCATAGTGCAGAAATAGAGGTATTGTGTATGAATATTTTCCAGAATTTGGTAGTGAGGCAGAGGGGAGAGAGATGATAGTAAGAGTACATAGAAGAGTCAAGGCCAGTGAAGTTGTTTCAGATATTTGCCTGAGGGATATTGGATAGCTCTCTAATGGACATTTACTATATGTAAATAGGAACATTCTGTCTGCCATGTATGTAAACTGGTTCTGGTTTTTAAAGTATTATCATAATTATACTACTATCTTTTTCCCCTAACCATCCCTTTACATTAAATCCTCCCACACTTGTTATATTAAAACAAATCAACTGACATAATGACAGTAAGTGACAGCACAGACCATATCACATATCCAACAGAGAATTTTGTTTCATCATCAGTTCTTTAGGACTGAAATTATTCATTACAATTAATCCATGTTTAATCACTTTTTAGGGTAATCTACCTTCTGACCTTGGGGAGAATGAGTAACCTCACTGGTCCTCAGTTTCCACATCTGTAAAATGAAGGAGTTGGACCACATGTCTTCTGAGGTTCCTTCCAAGACTACAGCTATGAACAGTCTATAGTACTCTGGTCTTTGAATATTTGTGTTCTTGGTCCTGCTTTCTTTGTATCATTTCTCACAATAAACCAAGTTACTACTTATTCATTCAACCAATATTTATAAAATACCTCTTGTATACAAAGCAGTATATCTTTCTAAACCCAATTCTTAATATCTAGAGGGAATGAAGGGGTTACTGTAACTTGAAAAAGAATGCAACTTACAACAAGAAAGTAATTCAAGAATTGGGACAATTTTATTCAACCTGGTTACCTTCATCTATCCTACCAATATTCTGGTGACAAGTTTCTTCTGACTTACCATAATCTTTCATGTCATGCTTCCAAACTCCATGTCTTTCCCGCCTACCTTCTGCCAGTCTTTTCAGTTCCCCACAAAAGGCTTTCTTTAACAGACTAAAATTAAAGCTTTATATACAAAAATTTGTGCACTTCATATTTGCCATTGGTTCTTACAGTAAAAAAAATTATAGGAATTACAAGTAGATTTTAAGTCTCAGAATTTGTTTACGTAGGGAAGCAGTTGATTTTTTCTTTTCATTAAATACCAACCAATCCATGAGCATTTATCAAATGCCAAATATGTTCAAGGTACTATGCTGGGTATTGAAAATACAAAGAAAAAAATGGAACAGCCTCTTTTCTTAAAGATCTTAGATTCTATAGGGGGAAATTATGTACTTATATAAATTAATATAAAATATTTACATAGTAAGTTTTAGGGAGCTTTAGCAGCTAGAATGGTCAAGAAAGGCTTCAAGGAGGATATGGCATTTGACCTGAGTTTTACAGGGAGCTAGGGAGTCTGACAGGCAGAAGCATGGGAGAGGGCCACTATAAAAAGACAGGAAATGAGATGTTTTCATATGTGAGGAATAGCCAGTTCTTCAGTGAGCAATTTTGGTTGTACTATAAAGTGTGTGGAGAATGATATATAATAAAACTAGAAAGGTAGATTCAAGTCAGATTATAAAGAGCTTTAAATATAGAGGAATTTATATTTTAGCCTAGCAACAGGGAGCCACTGGAACTTTTTGATGAAGGAAATAACACAGTTAGACCTTGATTAGGGGATATATTTCTGAAAAATATGGGTAAGGCAGTTTGGAAAAGGGAGAAACTGAAGCAGGGAGACAGTACAAATAAGAGGTGATGGGAGCCTAAACTAGGCTGCTGGTTATTTGAATATAGAGAAGGGGACAAATACAAGATATGATGTGGATGTATTATGAGGGAGACTTACAAATTAATTGATTATGGGGAACTGATCATTGGAAAAGACTGATGCTGAGAAATATAAAAGGCAAAAGGACAAGGGGATAGCAGAGGATGAGATGGATAGATAGTGTCATGGAAGCAACAAATATGAGCTTGGACAGACTTAAGGAGATGGGGGAAGACAGAAGGGCCTGGCATACTGTGGTCCATGGGATTACAAAGTGTTGGACACAATTGAATAACAACAATAATGAGCATGAAAAAAATCAATGATAATGATGTTACAGATTTCAGTGACTGAAAGGATGGTGGTACCCTTAACATAATTAAAGAAGTTAGGAAGAGGGGAGTGGAGAGGTAATGGTGAAAATAATGAATTCTATTGGATACATGTTAAGTTTGAGATTCTCAGATACATCCAATTCAAAATGGTCAGTAGGCATTTCATGATGCACCACTGGAAATCAGGAGAGGTGTCTATTGGTCTTTCTCTCTATCTCTCTCTTTCTTTCTCTCTCCACACACACACATACACACACGTATGTGTATTATATATACACATATATACATACATACACATATATGCATACATGTATATATACACATATACATTATATGTAGGAATGGTCTTTATAGAAAAGAGATTATAATTGAATGCATGGAATAAGACAGTGAGTGAAGAGAGGCAAGAACAGAGTTTTTGAGTACCCCCACACTTAGTAGGTGAGATATGAATGATGAACCAGTAAATGACGCTGAGACGAAATAGGCAAAAACACAGAGGCAAGCCAGGAGAAATGAAGGTCATGAAAAGTCAAAGAGGAGAGTATTGAACAGAAGACATTCATCAATGGTGTCAAATGCTGCAGAAAGAACAAGAACCATAAAGACTGAGAAAAGAACGTTGGATTTGGCAATTAGAAAGAGTTAGCCTGGCTAACATCAATTATTATCAAATCCCATCCTCCACTTTAATGTTTCACTGTGGTATGCAATTGACCCTGAGTTCTTAAAGACTATGTACACAGAATTTCTGCTCTTATTGATCCATTGACCAAGCTACTGAGTTTCTGAAAATACTTTAAAATTGAATTTCAGACTGGATAAATTTGAAGAGACTCATCAGCGAAAGGTTGGTCTTCAGATAATGACCATATTTGGCCACAGCAACTCACAAAAACTGTCTATTAAGGAAAGATTTCAATTGCATTTTAGTTTACAAATAATCCTTTTTTCTTTTAAAATATTTTATTAGTGCTTTTAATTTTTAATCAGTCATTTTCTTATATAAATTGTTTGAGTAGATGGATCCACTCCCATAATCAACCAAAAGCACCTTATCACTGCTCTAAATACTTTGACGCTTCCCTGAGTACCCCCTATTTCCCAAGTGAACTCTTCTGGGTTTAGACATTTAGCATAATCAAATATCAGGTACCCGAAATAGATCATCTGAATCAGCACTGGGATCAGTATGAACTTATTGTCCCTCTTTCACCACCACCAAGGTCTCAGTTTGTTTCCTAATCCTTCAAGGGTCTGCACTCACAGGACAAGTATGCCTAAGCTTCCAGGAAGCCTACTTTCACTGAAATCATTGTTTGCTCCATCACATTCATACTAACAAAGACATCTGTGCTCACATTCATGCAAGCAATCTACAGGAGTCTTGCCTTCCTCAAGCCTCACTCAACCTGCACTTTGTTCTTCAGAACTCCACCACAGTGCTCAGGAGTCCCACTCACTCATCATCCCTACTCTATAATTTCCAATAATTAACTACTGAAGAGATGTTTCCTAGACGAGGGGACTGGGGAGCTCATGGTGGGGTAAGGGGTAAGGGGGATCAGATAAAAAATGCTAATTCCTCGTGCAACTCATTATCTAAATAAGATCACATTGCTTCTGGCTCAGGTTATTGATTAGACTATTGTATCTGCCTCATAATTTGTCTCCATGCTTCAGATCCCACCCATTCTAATTCATGCTCCCCAAAGGTGCCCAACACTAATCTGACAATGTCACTGTCCCACTTGATAAACTCCAGTGGCTCTCTGTTACCTATAAAATTTAAATAAAACTCTTTTATTGAGCATTTAAAGCCCTTTACAACCTGTCCCTAGCCTATCTTTCCAATATTATTACACATTACTTACCTTCTTATACTCTATCGACAATCAAACTGACCTCCTCACTATTTTTCATTTACAGCACTCAATTTTCCACCTCTCTACTGGTTTTCTCTCATGCCTAAAATTCACTCCCTCCTCACCTCAGTGAATCTCTAGTTTTCTTCTAGACTCAGCTCAAGACATACTGAGTTTGCCATGCCTGTGGAAAATCCATCTGGAGATGTCCAATAAGCAATTAGTCTTGTGAGACAGAGCTTAAGAGAGATCAGGCTAAATAAATAGATCAGAAAGTTGCCCTCATAAAATATAATGATTAAGCTCATGGAAACTGATGAGATTGTATTACTTGTATTGCTTCTTCTGACCACCATGTGAGTACTTGCCTTGTGTGAGTTCTATATAAAATAGTCTTTTAGGCAAATGTACATTGGGCATTTGAACAACACAGCCAGCCCACTGGAGCTGTACTCTCTGCAGCACAGTTTGAATGCTTGGCAGTGTCAAGTACTTTATCCTGCCAGGTGATCTTCAGAATTTTCCTAAGACATTTCAAATGGAAGGGATTCAATTTCCTGGCATGGTGCTGGTAGACTATCCAAGTTTCAAAGGCATACAACAATGAAATCAGCACAATGGTTCTGTAGACCTTCAGTTTGGTGGGCAGTCTAATACCTCTACTCTCTCATAATTTACTTCCCACACTTTACTTCAGAACCTCCCAACACTAAGCTAGCTCTGGCAATGCATGTATCAACTTCATTATCAATGTGTACATTCTTGGAAAGTATACTGCCAAGTTAAGTGAATTAATCCACAGTATTCAAAACTTTTCCATTTGTTATAACCAATGGTTCCATGTATTGATAGTGTGGTACTGGCTGGTGGAGCACTTGTTCTTGGTGCTACTTTTAAGCCAAAATTAGCACAAGCAGCAGAGAATCGATCCATACTTTGTTGCATCTCAGCTTCAGAGGCTGCATTGAATACATGATCATCTGCAAACAAAAAAATCATGCACCAACACTCCCTCCACTTTGGTCTTGGCTTGTAGCTTTTTCAAGTTGAATAATTTACCCTCAGTGTCATAGCTGACCTTGACACCATGTTCATACTCATTGAAGGCATTTGACAACATTGCTGAAAGCATCATGCTAAAAAGTATGGAAGCAAGCAACACCTCTTTGTTTCACTCCATTGGTGATTGGGAAAGGGCAAGAGTGTCATCCATTATCAAGAACCCAGGCAAATTTGCCATCATGAAATTGATGTGCAACACTTATGAACTTCTCTGTGAAACAAAACTTTGAAATAATTTTCCATAAGCCCTCAAGACTGACAGTAACAAAGGCCTTGGTCAGATCAACTCCATGTTAGGGACATAAAACTGAAGTACTAGTTGTTTTCTAAGCTCATCCTAGCCCATACATGATTGTACCACTGTCCTGATCAACAGTCACCCCATGCCTGACATGTACTAACACCTCTGCCTCTCAGAATCTTTCTTTTCTTCAAGACTCAACTAAATTACTATTTTGCCCTTGAAACTTGCCCTGATGTATCCAATTTTTAGTGATCTTACCCTGTATAAATCATCTTATATTTTTTGCTATACCTATGTTGTATGCCTCTCTCTGAGTATAATGTGAATCCCTTATGGCCAGAACTATTTTTAGTCTAACTATCTTCTAGTTCAACTACAATGTCTTTCTCAGATTAGATGCTTAATGTAGGTTTAATTGAATAAAACTCCTGCTAAGGTCTTATAAACATATTAAAAATAACAACAGTGAAATTTTCTGAAATAACACACTGCTGATCGAGTACCAAGACTCATATTATGGGTACAAATAATCATATTTGAATGTTATGGCAGGAGCTGGACAGAGGCATTTGTGCACCTCAAGCAAGTTTTGAAAATTGTGCCCTTATGTCTATCCACAGTAATCAGCTAGAGTTTTTGAGTCCTTACTATTACATATGAAACTTGATTTATCACAAAATAAATATGTACATGTTATAGAGAATGGAGTTTTCTGGAATGAAAAAAATGTGCATTTGTTAAAAAGTAATATAAAGAAACAGCTCTTGTGCCTCCCACCCTCTGTTATACCCTAGGCAGATGTCTACCCCTAGTAATAGTTCTGGCTATAACCCATAGTCATATTAATATGAATTAGCATTCAAATTAATAAATGCTTTGAAAATAAAGTCCAAAACCAAATATGAATGTCTCTTATTAATAAGCAAAACATGCCCCCAAGCAAAGATTGTCTTTTAGCTAGATTCATAGTATCATTTGCTATAGTAATGTTACAACATGCTTGTCAAATCTGTATCCAATTCTTGCTGTGTAAATAGGGATATTAATTTTTGTCAACATTTTTGAAAATGATGGAGTTACTTCTTGGTAGGAATCAATTTTACATGATGGTCTTTTTGTTTTTGTGAGCTTTGAAAAAATATAGCCTTGGGTTATGTGAATGTTATAGATTTCCTACTAAGATTATTCTGTAAATTGTAGCATTAACTTCTTTTTATTAATTCATCCAGCAAATATTTTTGAGCACCTTCTATGTGAATGGCACTGTCCTAGAAGCCACAGCAACAGAAATATAAAGTGAACTTTTGGGGGTTTATGGTCTCTTTAGAAAGCATGGAATTGTTCCCCAGTATTAATGGCAGTTTTGGATACATGTTTAGGGGAGTTAACAAATGTATTCCTTTACTAAGAATGTTTGATAATTCAAAAAATTATTGTTGCAAGAATCAGTGATATTTTGTAAACTTCACATAACAAGAACATATTACATGTTTTTTAATCTTTTCATTTCCACTTTCTCCAAAAGTGAAGTCCAGCTTAAAGAACTTTGCTTCTGTTTGTCTAAAATGCTCTAGCAGTGGGAACAAGATTAAGGGAAGTTGACATCTTACAATCTTGTGAGCTTCAACTCTGACTTACCTGACCTTCAAAGAGACAATTAAATTCTCTATGTTTGTTTCCTCAGCCATACAAAACTGATATGAACTTTAAGCACTGATTATTGGTAAACTGCTTTTGCATGAAAAGGTTACAGAAAGAACTGAAAACATAATTCTGCAAATCCAAAATATTCTCACTACTTGCAAAGAGCTTAAATCCTCAGAGGAAATAGATATGTAGCTCACCATGCTTAAAAAAATATAGGATTCAGTTCTTAACACAAAGAGAAAGGACCAAATTAGTCATGTAATTAGCATTTATTAAGTGCCTACTGTGTGTGTCAGCCACTGTGATAAGTGCTAGGAATTTTAAAAAGAGGGAAGAGACAAAAGACAGACTGTGTTATCAAAAAGTTCCCAATTCAATGGAGGAAAGAATGTGCAAACAATTATATACAAACAAGTCAGGTAGAAGAAAAAATGGAAGGTAATTAACAGATGGAAGGTGCTAGCATTAAGAGAGAATTGAAAAAGGCTTACTGTAGAAGGTGGGATGTTAGCAGAGACTTAAAGAAATCCCAGAAAACCAGAAGGCAGAGATAAGGAGGGAGAGGATTTCAAACACAGGGGAAAACCACAGAAAAATGCTTAGTGTTTGGTATATAGGACTTGTGCAGGGAACAGCAAAGAAGTCAATGTCATTGGATCACAGAGCACATCGTGAGAAATTAGTGATAAAAAAGACTAGAAAGGGAAGAAGGGGTCAGGTTATAGAGGGCTCTGAACCACAGAATATTTTATATTTGATCCTGGAGTTGACAGGGAGCCACTGGAGTTTATTGAATGATCACTAATCATTCAACTGAATTGAATAAGTGACATGGTCAGACGTGAATTTTAGAAAGATTAATTTAACAGCTTTGTGGAGGCTGGACTGGAGTGGGCAAAGACTTCAGGCAGATAGTTCAATCAGAAGGATATTGCAAGAGTAGAAATATGAAGGTCTGCACCAGAGTGGTGGTAGTGTTAGAAAAGGGGGCATCTCTGAGGTAAGTGCCTAAGAGGATGGTACTGCCCTCTATAATAATCAGAAAAATAGGAAAAAGAAAGGATTGGAGGAGGTGGAGATCATGAGTTCAGTTCTGGACAGGTTAAGTTGAATATGTCTATAGGACATCCAGTTCAAGATATCCCATACGCAATTAGAGATGTGAGTCTCGATATTCGAAGCAAAGTTAGGACAGACTGAGTAGACCTGAGAATCATCAGCATAGAAATGATAACTGAATCCATGGGAGCTGATAAAATCACCAGGTGAAAAGTAATGAAGAAAGAGGGAAGAGTGCCCAGGACAGGGTCTTATGAGGGCATCTATCATTACCAAGGAAATAGTAGGGAGAGAGAGAGAGTAACAAGCTCTGGGTGAAGATCCATTAAAGGAGATGGAGAAGTGAACAAATAGGTGGGAGAACCAGGAGACACGAAAACCTAGAGAGAAGAAATTAGCAAGGAGGAAAGAATGGTCAGGAGTATTCAAAGCTACAAAAAAATAAAAAAGGCTGAAGCTTCATTGACAACTCTGGAAAGAACAGTTTCAGTTCAATGATGAGATTAGAAACCGGATGATGAAGAGATGATAAGGAGCGAGAGGAAAGGAAATGGAGGCACCTATTGTCCATGGCCTCCAGAAGTTTAGCCAGAAAAAGGAGAGATATGAGACAATAGCTATTGGAGATGAACAGCTCAAGTGAGTGTTTTTGAAAATGAGAGACATAGGCATGTTTGTAGGCAGAAGGAGAGCAGCTAGTAGACAGAGAGAGACCCAAGATAAGTGGGAGAGCAGAGATGATAAAAGGGACAATTTATTGGAGAAGACAGGACAGAATGGGATGGTTGTTCATGAAGGGCTTCTTAGACATTTTCTACTCTCAAAGCCTTCAGTGCTTCTTAAACTGTGGGTCACAACTCCATAGGGGATCACAACCCACAGTTTAAGAAGCACTGATTTGCCCAGCAAAAAGAAAGGTTATCTCTTCATGTCAGACAAAGTGAGGGAGACAGTGGTGGAAGGCATCTGAGTAAGGACATAAAATAGGGTTTGAGACTGAAAAGTAAAGGGAGAAATAGAATAACAAAGTGTGCTGATAAAGCATCTTCAATGTTCGTGAACATGAAAGTAGGACATTCGTGAGTGATGATGGCACAATAAGGGTGTGAACATCTCTGGGTGTAGCCAAGGTGAGGTAGAGGTGGAGGTTATAGGAAATAAACAAGTTGCTTGTGAGGTTAGTGGGGGTGTGCTGGAGCCAGCTTAACTGAGCTTCCAAACACTAGTTGTTAATTTTTTAATATGAGCATTTATAACTCAGAAATTGCAAACACCACAGATCAAGGCTTCATTTATTGCTTCATGGATTATATATGTTGAAGTCCCATAATATAAGGGAAAGAGCTGGGAGAAGAGAATGACTGAGTCAGGCACTAAACTAGTTTAGGAAAGAAGGGGTGAATCTTGATTGGGTGATAAATATGAATTGAATGAACCTCAGTGGAGAAAAGGTTACTGAGTAATCACAGTACAGGAAGAGCCTAGCCCTAGTACTGGGGAGCAAGGAACATTCCAACTCCTCCACTTCTGCCAGTGATTTGGGAGGTATGACTGAAAATGAAACCAGTGCCTAAAAGAATGGTCATGATAGTCTGAGTGAGAGCCAGGAGATGGAAGAAGTAGGAAATGTAAAGGTTTAAAATGGAAGAAAGCAAGCATTCCAGAGTGCACAGTAGAAAGTGTAGATAGCTTTAGAGAGGGATGGGGCAATGGTGGGATTAGAGAGAAGACTGTGTTAAGAGATATGGGAATAAGAAAGTTGGAAGTGGGAAGTGGATAACAGGGTTGGAATAATCACAACTAGGGGTTCAGAATCACTGTGGGGGAGGAGGAGAGAGAAGTGTATGACAAGGTGGGAGTTTATTAACCATAGAGGAATTTGTTCAGATAGGTTAGAAACCTCTCTCTCTCTCTCTCTCTCTCTCTCTCTCTCTCTCTCTCTCTCTCTCTCTCTCTCTCTCTCTCTCTCTCTCTCTCTCTTTCTCTCTCTCTCTCTTTCTCTCTCTCTCTCTGTCTCCCCTACCCCTCTCTCTTTCCTCCCTCTCTTTCTCTTTCCCCTGCTCACCCCCTGTCCCTCTCCCTTCCTATTCCCCCACCTTCAATGTGGGCAACCTAGCTCAGAAAGAGTCAAGACTGCTTACTATCTGAACTCAGGAGCTCAGAAGCTCACTCTCCTTCCTCAGTGAGGTCTCATGAACTTGCTCAAGAACTTGGCTTCATAGGTGTTACCACACTAATCTCTCAAAGTAATCTCCCATTTCTAAGAATCTTCTGTTACCCTCATGGTGTAATCGCTTTGTGTTTCAGGCACACAATCCTATGGCAAATGAATGAAGACTATCTTTGTGGACTGGGACCTTCTGAGAAATGGAGTTCTTTCCTTAGATATATTACCATTTGATTTAAATGTATGATTAGATATAATTCTGTAAAATAAGGAATGGAAATGATTACATTCATACTACTGAGTTTCATTCAAGAAGTATTTTCCCATTTTGTATTCCTATAAAAATATAACAGTAAGTAAAAATATAATAGTAATTATAGGATTTTGAAGTTGAAATGGACTGAAAAGATAATCTAATCCAGAGGAGACAAATCAAGGTGCAGAGGTTAAGGACTTTCCAAATTTAAACGGACAACCAGCAGAGTCAAAACTCAAATGCAAATACATTTGAGTACAAATTCAGTGCACTTTTAATGCATTATATTACCTACCACATGTAAGAGGTAATAGATGTTGAATGAATTTTTTTTGTAGTTGAAAGAAAAGATTCTTAAAATATCTATCAAAAGAACTGTCATTTTGCAAAATGTTCATAAATACTGACACACATCTAAATTAGGAAAATTGAGATGATGACATAGGATTAAATAGGAATGAATGCATCTATTCAGAATCAAAATAGACAAGTTCTGTTATGCTCAAATTGAACTTTTTCCTACCTACCCTTCTCCTTCAGCAATCTGTCTGTTTTGAACTGCATTTGCCATCAGTTGGCCCATTCATATAAATGATCCAAATGCTTCTGAATTCAGTTGCTTTTATTTCTTGATATTCATCTTGATTGTAGTTTAATATTGCTTAGAATTTGATCTTATTTTTGATACTAATTCAATTCAACAAACATTCATTATTCGCCTACTGGATTAAGGTTGCCCACCAGCCAATATGTACGTCCAGCTGAGCCAGCAATTACTGGTACCACCAACAAATTTGCCACAAAAGCTTATTGCCCATGAGTATTTATGTCTGACTCCAAATTAAACCTGTATTTTATGAATTAACATGTAACACTTCTCAATCTCTGTCTTTCTTTGCTTCCTCTTTTCATTGTATTCTCTAATCTTTATAAATGATATGACTTTAAATATTTGTATTATTAGAGAGTTAATGTAGCATAGGGGAAAGAACACTAGATTTGGAGCCTGAATCTGAATCTGATCTTTGCCACTTACTACCTGTGCAACCTTGGGCAAGATATTTAACTTCTTTGAGTCTCAGTTTCCTCATATGTAAATGAAGGAGTTGCCTTAGATGATCTCTAAGGCATTTTCCATCTTTAACTCTAATGATCTATTTGTTATTTCTTCTAGTATACAGTAAGAGATGCTAATAACCAATTTTTTGCCAAACTGCTTTTTATTTTTCTCATTTCTTATTTTAAAATATCATCATCATAAAAATAACAGAATAAATAGCTAAAAGAGCTTCATATATATTTCATTTTTATCCTCACAACAATCCTGCAAAGTACATGCTGTTATCCCCATTTTCAGATGAAGAAACTGAAACAAACAAAGGTTAAGTGACTTGCCCAGGGTCACACAGATAGTCCGAATTCAGGTCTTCCTGACTCCAGTTCCAGAACCGTATACCCACTGTGCCACCAATGTTTATTTTTGAGTCTATTAAACACTAGACTACTATGTTCTTTTACTTTTTAGATCTTGCTCAACTAATGGTTGTGAATTTTCCCTTCATATATTACACATTTATTTAAAAAAAAAAACAGAACTCCAGGGCCAAATAGTTTTTGTCAATTATAGCTTTGTCATGTACTTTAAAATCTTCCTTTTTAAAAAATAAATTTCAGTCAATTTCTCCATATATGTTTTGCTATTATTCTGTTTAATTCCAAAGCATGTACATAATTTGGTTAGAATAACAAAAACATTGTAATTTGGTTAGTCTCTTCATTTTTATTGTATTGGTGTAGCCCAGCCATGAACGCTGAATATCTCTACAATTATTTGAGGCTTCATTTGTTTCTAAATAAAATCTTGCAGTTGCACTGACATGTCACGCATATGTCTTCATAGGTTAATTGCCAGTTTTTCTCTTGCTATAACTTTAAGTGGGATTTCTCTTTCTAGTTCTCTCATTCTCCTTGTCTATTTTCATTTCTCTTTCTAGTTCTCTCATTCTCCTTGTCTATTTTCTCCAGAATGAAAAATAAAATCCTCTGTTTGTCTTTTAAAGCCATTTTGTGACCACTTCCAAATCTTATTACATTTACCTCCCTTTCATGTGCTCTCAACACAGTGACAATGGTTTCCTTACTGTTCCTCCCACAAGACATTCCAGCTCCCAGTTCCATATATTTTTCCAGGCTGCTTCCCATGCTTGGAACAATCTCTCTCTTTGCCTCCACATCCAATTTGCCCTGCATATATCTTGTATGGACTTGGTCTTTGTCATGTTATTTTCTTCATTAGACTATTAACTCTTTGAGGGCCAGGATAGTGTTTCTGCTTTTATTAGTATTCCAAGAAATTACCACAGTTTTACGGCACTAAATTAATGCTTGTTGACTTGTTTATTATATATAGAAGTAATAATGATTTGGAAGAATTTATCATATTCTTCTACTTTACTAAAACTATTATCTCAATTTCTTGGTGATTCTCCATCATAGTGTCTACAAATGATTTTCTCCCTATATTTATCTTCTTATTTGTGTGTGTATGTGTGTGTGTGTGTGTGTGTGTGTGTGTGTGTGTGTGTGTGGTCTTATCCCTACAGCTAGCATTTCCAACATCATGTCAAATAATAGTGGAAGCATATTTGCTTCAGAAGATCTGATCTTATTCAGAAAGCTACAAATATTTCTCTGTTAAAAATAATACTAATTCTTTGATAAATAAAGGTGTTGGACTAGCTCAAGGGTCAACAGACTATAACCAGACTGCGAAATTCCCTTTAGCCTCTTTTTGACCAAGTTAAGAATGGTTTTTACATTTTTAAATGCAATAAAAATTTATTTTAAAACATTTCTTAAAATAATGCTAATTCTTGGTTTAGAAAAATGTTTTTGATCATATTAGGGACCTTTTCATTCCCAAGTTTCTTAGTGTTTTTTAAATGTAAGTATTATATTTTGTAAAATATTTATTAATGTTTTCTCCTAAGAATTGTTTTGGCGACAGCCAACAAATTTTTGTATGCTAATCCTCTGCTATTGTTCTCTTTAGTATAACTATTTATCATTTACAATTATATTTATCATTAGTTGTTGTTTCTCTGATTTATTCTTTGATCACTAATTGATTTGATCCACTAATTAATGAAAATATATTTAGTCTCCATTAATTTGTTTTCATTTTCGTTTTTTATTTCAATAGTCTGTAATGAATACATTTAATATTTCTGTATTTGTGACCTACTTCTATCCTTTATATTTCAAACTTTTCAAACATTCTATATTATGCTATAAAAAGTGAACACTTTAAGATTCATAGTCACTAATCACAAAAAGTCTATCATATAATTTTTTGCACAGTTTGGAACTATACTTTCCTTTTAATTTACCTTTCTGTTAGATTTGTCAAAGTCTGAAAGAATGATGTTAAAAATCACCTATAATTATCTTATTAAATAGGGTTTTCTGTAATTCAGTTATCCTTTTGTTTAATTATTCACATGCTATGTTATTTGGTGGATTTTTGTACCTATTTAATATTGAAATTATTCTTAACATTGACACATTAACACAGAGACAACAGAGTGTAGCAAATAGAGTGTCAGTTTGGGAAACAGAGGCTGAGTTCAAATTCTACCTTTGATAACTTTCAGGTTGTATGAACAGGAGCAATTCATAATCTCTGTAAGCCCAAGTATACTCATCCGTCAAATGGAAATAACAATATCTTACAAGATTTTAGTGAGAACCAAATGAGATAATATATACAAAGTGGTTTGCAAAACTTAAAAGTACTATGGAAACATCAGGTATATTATCATGTTATCTATGGTACTCTTAGCATAACATGGTTTCCTTTTCACTAATTTTTCACAGTATCTATTTTTACTGTATCTATTTGCCTTATCCAAAATGCAAAAGTCACTTAGCCTCTCTCAGTCTCTTTTTCCTTTTCTGTAAAATGGGACAATTATTCCTGTAGCACTTTCCTCTCAGGGTATCCTTGAAGATCAAATTGTTTGAGTGTGTGTGTGTGTGTGTGTGTGTGTGTGTATGCATATATATATGTGTGTGTGTATATACAAAACACTGTAAAATGTAAAATATTATTATTTGCTTATTTTAACAAGACTCTTCTACATTAGAATATGAACTTTTAGAACAAGGTCTCAATATTATTTATCAATAAGCATTTGTTGAGTTAAATTGAAGTGAATTACATATTCCCACTGTACAATTTATGCATATGTTATGGAGGTAACCCTAAATAAGGTTACTAAAATCAAAATTGTAAAATACTGGCTTAATATGATAGATCAGAAATAACTTTCTCCTAACCTCTCACCCTACCATCACTACCAAGTAATTCCCCAATACCCATCTTATTGAATTTAATATTCTATTTAGAAAATAAAAAAATTCAGATAACATTTTGCTTCATTTCAAAAACCTTGGAGAATCATATCATAGATTTAGAGATTGAAGAAACAGTCTAGGTCATCTAATACAACCTACCTCATTTTATAGATAAGAACCAAACCCAGAAAGAATGGATATGCCCAAGGTTATACAAGCAGAACTGTGACTGTATTACAAGGCACCAGACTTAAAACTCACTATTCTCTCTACTGTGTCATGCTGTATTGAAAATATTTGGAATGTATACCTAAGAATTATGGATCTATTTTATCCAACAGTAATTTTCCATTTAAATTAAAATATTGAAGATTACATTTAAGAAAAAAACTATTATTAAGGTTCAAAATTGCACAAATTATATTATTAAAAGCCTTTAAAATGCATATAATAATTAACTAAGATTATCACCAAGTTAAAAATGAAGTTTTGGTAAAGTGCAAAGTATTGGTACTTTGGAAATGGTACTTTAAACTTATAACTAAACATTTTTTTCTTAAACAAATGGGTTTCCTACTCTTCCCCACCCTCATCACTGTCATGTCATAGCAGAAGGGCTTGCATAGCTCAATCAAACTATTACCTATAGCATTCAGAGTTACTCAAGATTTAAATTATAGAAAGTAGGGGAAACCATCAGATCATATAGGTATTACCTAAATAACATCCCTTATGAATATGAAGTGAAAGTGATAGATAGATTTAAGGGATTGCATCTGGTAGAGAGAGTGCCTGAAGAACCATGGACAAAGGTTTGCAATACGGTATAGGAGCCAGCAATAGCAACAACAAAACAAAGCATTCCAAAGAAAGAGAGCAAGAAAGCAAAATGACCATTGAGAGAGGCTTGACAAAGAACCAAGGAAAGAAGGAAAGAAAGAGGCAAAGGTGAAAGAGAAACATATACGTAACAATGCAAAACTGCAGAGAACAGGAAGGAGAGATAAGAATGATTTCTTAAATGAGCAACGAAAAGAAACAGAAGAAAACAAAAGAATGGGAAAGATGGGACAGCTCTTCAAGAAAATTAAAGATACCAAGGAAATATTTCATGCACAAAAAGGCAGAATAAAAGAAAAAAATGGTAGAAACTTAACAGAAACAGAAGAGATTAAGAAGAGATGACAAGAAAATACAGAAGAACTATACAAGAAAGAGCTTATCACCCAAAACCACAATGGTGTGGGGACTGATCTTGAGCTACCCAGCCACCCTGGAGAATGAAGTCAAGTGAGTCTTAGGAAGCACTTTCAGAGTTGATAGAATTCCAGCTGAGTTATTTAAAATCCTAAAAAATGATGCCATTAAAGTGCTGCACTCAATATACCAGCAAATTTGGAAAATTCAGCAGTGACCACTGGATTGGAAAAGATCAATTTACATCCCAATCCTAAAGAAGGGCAACTCCAAGGAATGCTCCAATTACCAAACAATTGTGCCTGTTTCACATATCAGCAAGGTTATACTTGAGATTCTGCAAGCTAGGCTTCAGCAATACATGAACAGAGAATTAGCAGAAGAGCAGGCTAGTTTTCAAAAGGCAGAGGAACTAGTAACCAAATTGCCAACATTCACTGGATTGTGGAGAAAGCAAAGGAGTTCCTGAAAACACCTACTTATCTTTCATTAAGCCTTTTGAAAAGCCTTTGACTATGTGGCAAGTCCTCAAAGAGATGTATATAAGCACCAGGTCATCTTTGCTTTTCTCCTGAGGAATCTGTATACTAAGCCACGAAGCAACAGTTGGAACTGAACATGGAATAACTAGTTGGTTTATGATTGGAAAAGGAGTACGACAAGGCTGTATATGGTTACCTTATTTATTTAACTTATACACAGTGTATATCACGTAAAATGCCAGGATGAATAAATCAAAAGCTGGAATTAAGGTGGCTGGAAGAAATATTAGCAATCTCAGATATGCAGATGATACCATTCTGATGATAGAAAGTGAAGAAGAATTAAGAAGCCTCTTGTTGAGGGTGAAAGAAGAGAGTGTAAAAGTTGACTTGAAGCTTAACATCCAAAAAGCTAAGATCTTCAAAACTGGCCCCATCACATTCTGGCAAAGTGAGGGAGAAGAAAGGGAAGCAGTGTCAGATTTCATATTCTTGGGCTCAAGGATCACTGCAAATGGTGACTGCAGTCATGAAATTAAAAGACACTTGCTCCTTAGAAGGAAAGCTATGCCAAATCTGGACAATATACGAAAAAGCAAAGACATCACCTTCCCTACAAAGTTCTGTATAGTCAAAGCTACAGTTTTTCCAGTAGCAATGTATGACTGTGAGAGTTGGACTATAAGGAAATCTGAATGACAGAATAGCTGCTTTCAAATTGTGGTGCGGAAGACTTTTGAGAGTCTTGTACAGCAAGGAGATCAAATCAGTCAATACTTAAAGAAATTAATTCAGGTTAATCACTGGAAGGTCAAATGCTGAAGCTGAAGCTTATATACTGGGGCTACTTAATAAGAAGGAGCTCATTGGAAAAGCCTCTGATGTCAGAAAAGATTGAAGGCAAAAGGAAAAGTGAACAGCAAAAGATGAGATCAATAGACAGTATCATGGAAACAATGAACATGAACTTGGAAAGACTTCAGACAGTAGAAAATAAAAAGACCTGGCATGCTATGGTCCATGGTCACAAAGAGTTGAATATAACTGAAAGACTGAACAACAAAAACAAAATTCCTACTCTACAAAGTTTAAGAAAAAACAGTATAAATGTATGTCACAAGATTTCTGCTAAATAATAAAGATAATACAAATAAAATTGTGTTAAAAATTAATTTTTAAAAATAGAAACAAGCTTATTTCAGAATGAGCTTATTTTATAAACACTTGTTTATACTATAATAATAACTAAAGTAGAGTATCATCCCCCATATGATCATTAAAGTACAGTCATATGAAATACAGTTTTTATGACTTACGGCAGCATGGGCAAGTAATTTCATGTAAGTTCAACTTCCCTTTAATATTGTAAAACAGTAAGAAATCTTCAAAATAAAGCAAAATAATAATCAACAAAATAGAAAATAAAGACATCCTCACAAGGAAAATTTCCCATAAAAAAGAGACAGAAGAAATGAGTAAACAAAAGAGTTTCATATACATGGTATCCCAAAAGTCTTAGTGTCATTTAAAGCTTATACAGAAAGTCTGAAAAGTATTAGACTTTTGGCAAATGCTGCCAAATGTAGAAGTATCACAGAGTAAAGCAAACTAGAAAAAAGTACTAAAAGAAGGGAATAATTCTTTAGTTACTAAAACTAGACTCCCAGGGGAAAAAAATAGACTTCCAGAATTATTAAAAAGCTTAATCAACATAAACTTAAAAGATAAGGAACAAAATTAGAACTCTTAATGAAGAATAAATTGTAAAAGAAAAGAAAATCAATGGCATAGAAGTAAAGATAAAAATTTTAATAAGTAGCATACATCCTGGAAAAAGAGTGGTAGGAACAACACACAAAAATCCAGAGATACAAAAAGAGATTAAAGACAAAAAATAATACTGTCAGGTCCCATTATTTTCTCATGCATTCTCCATGGAGGCTACAAAGTGAAAGCTGACATGTGTTGGCTCCACTGTCATTGATGGAGAAAAAGTTTGTAACAAAAATCTTGAATGACCTTTTCTGTTTTCTTAAGTTAAAGGACTTGCCTAGGATCATGGTTACTAAATTTCAGTGATATAATTTGTACCTAAGTCTTCCTGATTCCAAATCCAGCATAGCTACCTACAACAGGACATCACACAAAAATCAGGATTTGACAAAGGCTGGGAGGTCCAGGTCCCTTCAGGAACCCCCTGAGGTCACGATTACATAGAATTCCTTTGGAAAGAATAACAATATCATTGTTCAGCTCATAACAAAGGTAGAGCATTAACATTCATATTGTATATATGTTGCAGGCCCAAAGCAAATTTAAATAGCATCTCAATTAGAATGGTAGGTCATTACTAGTAGGGACTGCTATGTCCCCATCAGCAAGTAGAATGCCTGGCACAGTGGAGGTGTTTAAAACATAGTTGCAGATTAATTATCATTGAATTAACAACACAATGAGCCTCAAAATGTTCTCTCAGTCACTGCCTTGCTCTAGTTCCCCATTATTTTACACTATGATTACATTATGATTGACAAATCATCGAGTGGCAGACAGCTATCCACTGTTAATGGCAGAAAGCAGAATAGGATACAGACTTTTGATCATCCAGTGTGTTATAGATCTGCAAGGGAGTAAGGGGATAGCTCTTTATGCCCTATTGTCCCCTCTTCCATTTTGAATCTAACTATTGACAGCACATGTAAAAGCAGACCTTTTGGATTGGCTTGTTGGAGTGCTATTATGGAGTTGTATTTGGAGAAAGAAGAAAAAATGAGGGGATGTGTCCAGCAGAGGGTGCCATTGGTAGTCTGATGTTTCTGAATGGCATTACCTGTTTGTGTTTGTTTCCCTTTACATCAGTCAGTAAACATTTATTAAGCACCCCCTATGAGCCCGATCCTATGCTAAGTGCTGAAGATACAAAGAAAAGTAAAACATAGTCCCTGTTTTTAAGGAGCTCATGGTCTAATGGGGGAGAGGATATGTAAACAACTGTGCTCAAGCGAACTAGAAGGGATAAATTGGAAATCATCAACAGAAGGAGGGCAACTAGAATTAAGGGGGATCAGGAAACACAGGATTTTAGCTGGGACTTGAAGGAAGAGGAATGGAGAAAGAGCACTTTAGGCATGGGGGATAGTTCAATTTGAGAGATAAAATATCTTGCTACAGCAAAAGAAAAGGAAGTCAGTGTTACTGAATCAGAGTACAGGGAGGTGGGTATAAGAAGACTAGAAAGGTGTGGGGGAATGGGGGACAAGTTAGGACTTTGAACAAAGAGGAATTTATATTCAATGTGTCCCTAAGAAAGTTCATGTTATGACTTAGAGAGCAGACTAATTAAAGTCTTGGACACAGAGAACATGAAAGAGTTAGCTGACTGTGACTCAGTCTCTGAAGGTCAAAACATTAGCATCCTTAACATCTTTTGAGGCCTTTCCAGTTCTCTCAGATATATCTCTTTTTTGTAAAGGGCTTCACAATTTAAATTTATATCCCCACTGCTATTATGGGATAGCCTTTATCAGAATGTAAATCACATATACACTTGTATATGTACATATATGGTATATGTATATATGTTATATATTCATATGTGTATATAGATAAATATATGTACACATGTGTGCATTCTGAGAGGCAGTGTAACATAGTAGACCAGGAATCAGAAAAACCTGGGTAAAATTACACCTTACATACTCAACTGCTATATCACCATCAATAAGTCATTGCATACACATATAATTTTGACATAATTTAAGAACTTTCTGAAAATTCTCTATTTCTTGTTTTAGGAAAAACTTTTAACACAACGGCATTAGAAAAATCATTTTTAGAATCTTAGATCTATGGTGAGAAGTGGTCTCAGAGGCCTTTGAGTTAAAAACCTCATTTTAAAGATGAGAAAACTAATACCCAGGAAACTTAAGCAACTTACACAGGTCACACAGCTGGTAAACACCAGAGATGGGATTTGAATCTGATTTGAACTTCGTAGCCCATGCTCTTTTCACCATTCTATACTTACTCCCTCTATGCCATTTTAAAAGAAAGGATTGGGGAGGGAGCATAACCTATAAAGGCTTTCAAACCTGACATAAGACCTTGATATATACACAACATTTCATTACATCCGGAAGTACTACTATATTAGATCCAAATATCTATTGCTTTGGAAAATGAATACTACATTAAGGCTTCAAATACTTTTCAATAAAATAAAAGAATGAATCACCCTAACTTGGTAGATAAAAAGTGTGTCTGTGTGTGTGTATGTGCGTGTGTGTGTGTGCACGCGCACATACACATAGGAAAGGCTGCTTGGCACAGTGGCCACATAGTCAGCCTTGGATTAAGGAAGACCAGATTCTGCCTCAGATGCACATGCACTGTGGTGCCTCATGCAACTCTGATTTCCTCATCTCCATGGGTGGAGAAAGTCTCCACACTAGAAGCTTCCTGCCTAGTACCACTAACTCCTAACTATATGAAATGTGTATATTTATGTCTACTCCATAAAATAAATTCAACTGTAACACAATGGCACCACCTGTTGATGTATTAGAAGAACTGAAATGAACCAGAAATGAGAGCACAATATTTTCTATTCAGGTCCAGTTTTCAAGAAGGCTTTTCTAATACTAATCAGTAATGATCTGCTCCCCACTACCCCACATTATACAACACTTTATTTTATAGCTCCCTACCACATGTATTATATGATGGTCTACATTATAGCTAGTGTCTCATTCCTTTACTAAACCACAAGCTCTTAGAGAACAGGAGCCATATACAACTTCATATTTCTTTTAGCACTTGGGCACAGTGTTCTCTGCACACAGAATGTCAAAACGAATGGTTGTTCTATAGCACTTATTTGATGTTTCATATTCAAAAGAAAACAGTAAGAAATCATTGGGCATGGTGAATAATAAATATCATTGCCAAAACAATGAAATTGACTCTAACTTAACATGTAAGAAGTAACTGGTAACTGTCCTGAGGGTAATTTCTAAAACAGCTATGTGCAGGCAAACCAACAAATTAGAGTAAAAGTTCAACAACAAAACCAAATTAAAAAAAGAGATTATGATGAGAAGAAATTTCATGCAATTAAAACAGTTTTATTCTATTTCAAACAAGTTCTTAATGCTAAAAAATGAGAAACTGATAAACTTAAATACACAAAGTCAGACTATCACTTTTCTTACAGATATGTAGCTGATATCATCACAAGAAGGGAGTCAATAGAGCCCCAAAAACTTTCCCAGTCAACAAACACTTGTTTTCTTTGCCAAGTGGAGAGACAGAGTAGCTAAATGACACTAAATTAGTGTATTCATGAAACATTAGACAGAAGAACAGAAGACTGCAAGCAGTATCATCTCATAAAACAATATCCAAAAAAAGTGGAGTGTCATAGGAAATATTGGTCCTCTAGTAATTTAGGTTCAGTACTGAAATGAAATGGAAATGCTTGTATAAAATTTGGCAGTACAAATATGTACTTGGACATAGCAGCAGATATTGAGCAGGAATATTCAGTGAGGACACTGACATGATTCAGCAGAGGGCAACTCATCTGCCCCTGTGCAACCCATGCCAGCCTTGCCCATTAAACTTCAGTGCCCAGTTGGACCCTCACAGTTTTTTGTACCCCAAGAGACCAGGAAACCAAATTAACATCAATTAACAGCCAATTAAAACTCAAGGACAGCTGTAATACCTTAGAATAATACTCCCATCACAAGCAAAAAAATGAGTCTGAGAAATAATTAAGAGAAATCATCCCAAGATTATTTATACCTAGAATTTTTGTGTGTTCATCCTTCATTGCCAAAGAAGACCATGCCATCAGTGAAATAACAACATGACTTGCACATGATTTTGTTTTGAGTGAGGGAGGGCTGTGCAGGTCACCAGCCTCACTTCTCCTCCAGAGCCATCTGAATCTAGTGACCAGATATTCATCAGGATGACTGGGGATGACCCAGGATAAGGCAGGGGTTAAATGACTTGCCCAAGATCACACAGCTAGTGAGTGTCAAGTATCTGAGGTGAGATTTGAACTCAAGTCCTCCTGACTGTTTCACTGTTGCTCTATTCACTGCACCACCTAGCTGCCCCTACCTAGAATTAGAGTGAAAGCAACAAACAAACAGCATGGACAAGATCCATCAGCTTTTCTATAATTATCTATTCTTATTGATCTCTGCCATATTTGGATTCTCAAACCTCAGAATATGATATGCCACATAAGGAAGGAGAGGGCACTTAAGATCATGTACTTAGAGCTCAAAAGTACCTTCAAAGTCTAATCCAAGTCCCTTATTTTTTATATGAGGAAACCAAGGCCTAAAAATTAACTGCTCAAAGCTACATAGCTGGTAAGTAGCAGAGGTAGAATTTTAATCCAGGTGTTTTTACTCCAGATTCGGTGCTTAAGATGAAATTGGGACAACCAGTTCAACTACACACAAAAGGATTCTACATTATAAGTAAGAAAGCTAGAAGGTCAATTGTTACTGGAAACTCTGACTAATTTCCTGGAACCACTTTCCTACTTTGCTCCAAAACATTTCTTTCTATGACTATTATAAGATATAATGATATTGATTAACTTTGAAAGATAGTCATTAATGGCAATTAATAAAATAATTGCAAAACGCTTTGTATCTATGAATACTTTAGTACAATAATGGATCTGTCCTACTGACATAGGCCATCGGTGTAGACTACACTAAATCCATGTCTTATATTATGGGACTTTTATACATGTCCTCCCATAAATCTTTCATAGATCAACTTGCCAGGCTCAAAGTCATCCTTAAAGTATTTTTCTATCTTATGATACAAGAATAGCACTCAATTTATCTATTGGTTATTCCTCTTTCTTCATAAGCAACTTACTTCTTTTTCTAGCTATGTATTTCTTGCAGGAGATTTTTTGCTTCCATGAAAATCATTATTCTAACATGCTATAACTTATGCTCACCAATCTGAGAGTTTTAAAAGCACTGAGTGATCACCTTTCAAGATAAATTAAAGAAGATGCCAAATAATAAAATTATAATTTTCAAAAAAAAGTGATTGAAAAGACATTAGTAACTACTTACTTATGTGAAAATTTTCTCATCTTGATATGATTATGAAAATGGCCTGCACATGTATTTAGAGCAAAACATAGCTGCAGAAGTTCTCCTCCAACAAGATTTCTGCCATGCTTATATGAGCATATCATAAAATGTTACTTGAAAGAAGTAACTCCAGAGAAAACTGATGTTTTTAATTATCTATTATCAATATTAATCAAGGTATAAAATAACTAGATACACACTTGCCCAGTGTTTGCTATTGTCATGAAGAATGTCCTACTCATAATCCAATAGAAGAACTCTGTAAAAAATAAGAAAACAAATAAGACTGTCTGAAAAGAAGTGGCAAACCTATCCACAATTGTTGTTAATTCTTGCAAGCCAATAAGTGTGGTCAAGGAGCCTGGTCTAAATTTTATAGAAGTAAATTTATTTACTAAGAAAACACAAATTATCTAGCCCTTTGTGAATTGTGGGTTTGGGTAGAAAATACTGTCTTCTACTTGAATTAATCTAATTTAATGGCAAACTAAATCATCGTATCTAGAGTACTACAAAGTCATATAAGATGTATGAGTAACCGTGGATTTTTCATAGAAAGTTATTTTCATAGGTTGCCATGGACAGAAGATGTTTTATTATCTTTCAAGGTGTGGGACCTAGCAATCACAATAATACCAACTTTGGTAAAAAAGACTTCAAAATTATTTCTCTGATACTTTAAAAGTGTTGATACTCTGTCTTAAAATATAGAGTGAACAAGTAGAAACATTTCATTAATATCTGCTCACTCATATTTTCCTAATTCATCCCAAAACAGTAAGGAAAATCATAGATCAAATGCTTTCTTCTTTTGCTCCTTAACTACTACCATAGCCTTCCGGTTGTTCTCTCTGCCTCTCTCCTCTCTAGTCCATCTGCCGTTCAGTCATCAAAGTGATCTTCCTAAAATATAGGTTTGACTACATCACATGTAGACCCTCCATAATTCTTTTCCAACCATTCATATTCACTAGCTGTTCTTCATATCTGAAATTCTCTCTCTTCACCTCCACTTCCTGGCTTCCCTGGCTTCCTTTAAGTGTCAGCCAAAATCTCCCCTCTGCCAATAAGCCCTTCCTGGTCCCCTTAATGGTAGTGCTTTAACTCTGAGAATACTTCCAATTTGTTTGGTACATAGTTTTTGTTTTTTTGTATATCATATCCCCCATTAGATTGTGAACTCCTTGAGTGTAGGGACTATTTTTCTTTCTTTTCATTTGTTCCTTTCTTTGTAACCTCAAGTACTTAGCACAGTGCTATCACAGAGTAGAGATTTAATAAATGTTTGTTGATGGCGACTTCATTTTACTTTTTTAGTATTTAGAATACTTTCATTTCCCATATTTGCCTATCTATAACAACTGCTTCTGAATTAATCTGTCACCTGACTCAATGTTATTGCCTTATAGCCACACACCAAATCAATGATAATTCACATTCAAGTTTAAACAGGAAATATAGGAGCAACCATTTTACAATTTATAGACTTGTAGAATTATGCTTATAAACTTCAGAGGTAGATCACATAGTCCAAATTCCATCTGAGCTAGCAGGAGCCCAGAGAGTTTGGGACTTGTTCCACACGAGCACTAAAAGATAGAACCCAATTGGATTCAAATTCATGTGGATGAGATCTTTCCACCAGAATTGCCTGAGGATTCTTAGAAGTTGTGACCAGTCTATATTTAATATAGAAAGTGATAAAGCTCAGATTCACATTCAAGTCCCATGGCTCCAAGTTTAGAGGCTCTTTCTACCAGAATTGCTTAGGGGCTGGTTGCTGTCCTTTGTTCTTGAAGAGGACCAAAATGACATCACCATGATGAAGTGAAGTTTCAGTGTGTAGGACCGTGGTTGATCAGACCAATATGAGCTCGGAATGCTCTACCACAGCTTGGGCACAGATAGTCCATGTGAACATTTGGGGTGATTACTCCAAATTTGTGCATCCTACGTTTCCTTTGTGCTGTTTCAGTTCTGTTTTGCTCATAGAGCACAGCACCCTTTCTGATGTGGGCACACCATTCTGAGTGGTCCTGTGCCAGTGTCTCCCATGGCCCACAATCAAATCTGAAGTTCTTGAGAGAGACCTTGAGATTGTCCTTATATAGCTTCTTCTGACCACCATATGCCTGCCCCATATGAGTTCTCCATAAAATAGTCTTTTTGGCAAGTGTACATTTTGCATTTGAACAACGTGGCCAGCCCATAGGAGTTGCACTCTCTGAGGCATAGTTTGAATGCTTGGCTTAGGGGAACTCAGAAATTAAATGACTTGCCCATGGTTACTCAATCAGTAGGTGTCAAAGACTTTGAACCTAGGACTTTTGGACTCCAATTGGCTCTTTATTCAGTATACCATTGTAAGTCACACTATTACTACTGTTAACTGTTCCTACTACTGCCACTGCCAATACCTAATATTCACAATTCAGTAAAATGAAGAAAGTAAGAGCACAGAGGAATCAGATTCTTCCATGGTCAGGGACACATCCATCCTTTGGCAAAATTAAAATGTTCAACTTGTGTCTGATTATTTTTCATCCTCGCCCGTTCACCCCTGCCATCCTCGGCCTTCTCTCTTCAGTTTTTATACTCTACTTTGCTGAAAACTATTTCCACAAAGGGAAACAGAAAGCCTGGACAATATCTGCCTCAAGTTTTCTCATCTGTAAAAATGAGGATAATTTTTTATTACTGTGCAGGAGCACCTACCTCGCAGGTTGTAACACAATACTTGTAAAGTCCTTTGCAAACCTTAAGGCGCTGTATTAAGGAAAGCTTTGATTATTCTGGCCACTAAGTGACACGGTGGCTGGCGCTGACCCTGGAGTCATCTTTGTGAGTTCAGATCTGACCTCAGACACTACTTGGGTGACCCTGGGCAAGTCACTTCACTCTGTTTGCCTCAGTTTCCTCATCTGTAAAATGAGCAGAAGAAGGAATGGCAACCACTCCAGCATCTGACAACATTACTTTTATTGTTATTATAAAATAATAATACTCTTACAGACCAAGGGAGCTCGGGCCTTGCCCCCAGGTGAGCCTGGGAAGGTGTTCCCTGTAGGGGGATGACTGAGGCGCTGTAGGGGGGGAGGGGAGGAAGGACAGAGGGACGGGGAGAAAAGGACGGAAGCCATGGCGGTCCCCACCTCGGGCCAATCTCGGTTCAACCTAAACCAAAGGCGGTAGATGGCTGGACAGCTCCTCGACCCCCGAGAAGGAACTAGCTTCGCGAGCTCTCTCGTCGTCACTTCCGCTTCCGGGGAGGGAGCGCCGAGGCCACCCCCGCCTCCCGAGCTCCGACGGATGGGTGGGACTAAAGGGGAGGAAGTGGCGGAGAAGAACTTCCGGTCCTGCGGAAACTCAGCGCGGCGGCTTGGCTGACAGGCGCCGGATCCTGTGCGCAAGTACCGGGTCCCTTCCGTCCTCCTCCCTGTCTTCCTCCTCCTTCTTTCCTTCCTCCTCTTCCTTCTCTTTCTCCTTTTTCTCTTTCTCCTCCTCTTCTCTATTTTTCTCCCTCCCTTCATCTCCGCTGCCTCCACCCGAGCCTTCCCAGCCTCCCCAATCCCCATGTTTCGGGGCGGGAGGCCTGGAAGCGAAGACCCGCTCGCCGGCACCTCATCATGTCCGAACTGACGAAAGAGCTGATGGAGCTGGTGTGGGGCCCCAAGACCAGCCCCGGCCTCTCCGACACCATCTTCTGCCGCTGGACTCAAGGTACCGCGGGGCCCGCGCCCCTCCCCCGCTCCTGCGGGGCTCGTCTCCCCCTGGGCCTGGGCCCTCGGCCGGCTCCGCCGCGGGGCGGGCAGGTGCTGGACCTCCAGGACCGGACCCCACCCCAGCCGGGGCGGATCTGCCCGTGCCGAGAGGGCGGTGGTTGGAGCTGGCTCGGGAGAGCCGCTCTATTAACCTCGTGTCCAGGAACTGAAAAAAGAAAGATAACTGTAGGTCCATATAATTGGCTGCCTTTGTAATCCTACGTATGTTGTGTACTTAATCAAGTGAACAAGCACGAAGTGAGCTCTTGTGAGGGGTCAGGCACCCTGTGAAGCACTGGGAGTACAAAGAAAGGCAAAGCAGACAAAACGTCCCTGCTCTCCGGAGCTCCCAGTGTCGGGGCATGATACAAAAGGTGAAGAATCTCAGGTCGACACTTTTGCATCTAGGTCAGTTTCCTATCAGAGGTCGACTTAGTTGACACGCCATCCTCGTCAGTTTCCAATTTAAAAAAATTGACCTAGTTCGATTGTTTTAGTCTAGGGTTTAAGAACTTCTTGTCAGCGCTTTGTGTCCACACCAGTTTCTTATAAAAATGAGTGAGTTAGTAGGATTGTTTTAGGCTAAAGTTAAGAACCCCTTGACTACACTTTAAGTCGTCATCAGTTTCCTTTAAAGACTTAGGTTAAGATCCCTTTGTCAACACTTTTCGCCCACACTGGTTTCCCATGGGGAAAAAAAGTGACTGAGTTCGACTGTTTTAGGCTAAAGTTAACTTTTCACCCTCATCAGTTTCCCATTTCAAAATAGGCGGGGTGGTAATTTAGTTAAGAACCTTTGTCTACATTTTCTGTTCCCACCAGTTTCCTGACTTAGTTGGAATGTTTTAGGGTAAAGTTAATAAAAACTTCTGGTCCCGACTTTGTGTCATCAATTTCAATAAATAAATGACTCAGTCTAAGGTGAGATTAATATGAGATTCTACACTCAGCTGTCCACATCAGCTTCCTCTACATAGTGACTTAGTTATACTATTGTCAGCTAGATTTTACCTGTTTTGTTAAAAGAGCTGGGAAATAAGAGAAGATGGATGAGTAGCCAAAGGAAGCTGTTTTATTATAGCTTGCCTGTTGTAATTGTTTGTGGGTGTGTCACTAATGTTCAAGGCGTGGTACAGCGTACAGAACTACCAGTACCTCATTGCCTGCAAAGTCTAGATGAGAGGGCAATGCTGTTTCTCGTCATCCATTACATCTCTGTTATGAAGGGTTGGGGAGTTTTATCTTCGGAGTTCAAGGGAGTCTAGGATGCCAAGCAGCTCCCTCAGTACTGAGGTAATTTTGTCAGAGCATATCTGGAACTTTATTTCTTGAGATGAGGGTAAAAATTTGTGTTACTTTTGAGAACACATTTTGGGCATCTGAGGTTTTGTTTTTTTTTTAACATCTCTTGTGATACAAATATCTGGTCAAGAGAGTGAGTATTCAATTTAAAATTGAAAACTTATACTCAGAATATATATCATAAAGAAAAACATAATATTTCTTTGGCATTGTTTCAACATCTTTCAAAATTAGAACTATAATATTTTAGCATTAGAAGTTTAGAGATATTCTACTCCATCCTTCTCCCTCCACTCATTTTAGGATAGCTGGGTTTTATTTAACCTCAATTCCTAAAATAATGTGTTACTAGCTGACACACACACACACACACACACACACACACACACACACACCCACCCACCCACCCCCACCCCCCCAGGAATTGGCTGCCTCCCCAGGTTAAGTGGCTTGTCCAAAGTCACATGCTTAGTTAGTGGTAGAATTATAGAATCTCAGGATAGGAAGGATTCTCAAGTGGCCAAATACTCCAATTCATGCCTGAACAAGAATCCTTTCTGTGATATACTGACTGGACACATGTTTGAATAATTTTAGTGAGAGGGAACACACTTTCCTCTTAGGAAGGTGTTCTGCTTTTTAATAGTTCTTATGGCTAGATTAACTAATTTTTCCTTTAATTGAGCCTAACTATGCTTTTTTTTTAATCTTCTAAGCATCCTAGATCTGCCCTCTGAGGCTAAGAAGAAAATGTCTAATCTCTCTTCCATATAACAACCCTTAAAATGCATGAGCACAACTAATCATATCCCAGTCTCCTCCACCCTGAACTTCCCCAGCTTCTTCAACTGATCAATATATGACATGAACCTGAGTCACTTTACTAAACTGATTCCATTTAAACTGAATCAGTTGCTATTCCCTTTACCCTTTAAAACATCCTCCACCTTTGTGATTTTGCATAGGCTATCCTCCATATCTGGAATACATTGCCTCCTCCTTAGAATCTCAACTCCTTTCTTGCATGAGACCTATATATACTGATTTCCACCTTTCTTCCTTAGTAGTGCCCTTACTCCTCAAAATTACTTTGTATTTGTTAATATGTGTGTATAGTTTTTGTCTTTATATCTCTTAGGCTAGTGTGCTTGGCACAACAATGTTGAATAAATTTTATGTCCAATGTTTTAACCTATCAAAGTCTTTGAATCTTGACTGTGTGTTAGAATTGCTTGTTGGTGTTGTTTCATCTGTAAACTTAAGTGCTTTTTTATTGAGTGATTGATAATCAAGCCATCTATATACCTTTATATATAACTTATTGATCAAAATGCTTATGCTTAGCATAGGACTAAACATAGATTCCCAACGACCCTGGAAACCTCCTTTGAACTGATATCAAATTATTGTGATTCTAGAAACATAATTAGAATACAACTCTCCTTACTTTCTGTGCCATTTTCATCATATTGTTTTGGTGGAATTTCTAATTGTTTAATATAATAATTGTGGACCACATCTCACTTGATGGGATGTAATTGTTTGGTCTAACATCTTGCATTTTTAAATCTTTTCTTAAATTTTGTTTCTCTTTTAATTATCCTTTGGATCTTTGCATTTTTATAACAAACCATGAATAAAACTAGTAATATTTATGTATAGTGTCAAAATTGGGGCAAAACATTTTTTTAATGTTTTACCCTGCCAAAATATGGAAATATTAAACTTTTGTTTTGAACTGTTAAGGTAAACTCACAGTATGGTTGTTGTAGTGTGAAATAGTTTAATTGTGGGCTCTGCCAAAGTTTAGAGATCATAGGTTTTTAGACCAGAAAGGTACCTTAGAAATCCTCTAGTTCAATGCCCTTATTTTACCAATGAGGAAACTGAAGGTAAGAGAGATTGGTGCCCTTGTCCTCAAGGAATTTATAATCTTTGGATCCAAATCTAGTATTTTAGAGAATATTTTCTCTTGTATATGTCTTTTGTAAAATGTGAAATAAAATTGGACTTGACAGCTTTTTAAGAGAACTAATAGTTATGAACCACATTGTTTTCATATAGCAGTGTTCTTCTACATTGGGCAGTTCCACCATAATGTATTCCCAGTCCTGAAAGAAATGCCTATGCCCTCAAGTTTTCTTTGACAGTTTCAGACACCTAAGTAACAACTACAACTACTTCCATTTCAGTGCTTTAAAGTTTACAGAATGCTTTCCTTTCTATTGTTGGGTGTGATAAGTATCACCACTATTATTAATCCCATTTTTTTGAGGAGGTAACTTAGCTGGGGTCCTCTGGGTAGGTAAATAATTGTGGCCATTCTTCCAGTAAATGCAGGCCTCTTATCTGCAATTCTAACATTCCTTAAGTCTTGACCTGGACTTTAATCAAATTGAAAAGTGCATAGATTTTGCCATTATTATATGAATAACTAATGGACTATTGGGATTATTTTGCAGATACAAGGTTATGTTTATAAAATTGCTGAAAAGCGCTTATTGAAATATTAGACAAGATAGATGTCTTTAAAAGGAATAATTTAATAAGTACAACTTCAGAATTTACAATGTTTCATATTCACTTAGAAAAATACTTAACAGAATAAAATGCTTTAGATGAGCAATTCCAACATTGTTAATATTTCAGGGTAACTGAATATATATATTTGGTGATTAAATTTGTTACACTGAGGTTTGGAGTGGGCTTTTGTATGTTTTATTTATTTAGTTTTTGAAGTTCCAATTGCCAGAGATTACCCCAGCAGTCATTTGGGATGTCTGAGTAGACAATAAGACTCCACTTTGCTGCACTTAAAATGCTACATTAGCATTCTGACATCAACTCTGGCATTGTTTCATAAATCTATAATGGTGCTACTTAGTATTGGACTGCATTCAGATCTTGAGCCATCATTAAGAAACAATTGACTGATATAAGATTTTTATTTTTTAGAAAGAAGGTTTTTTAAGATTGTTTAGATGATGTTTTTCTTCTAGAATTGTCACTGGCTGACCAAATAGAACAATTTTGAAATATATTCAGAGTAAAGGTTTCTGTGTACCTGCAACTGCACTGTAGATCAGTGAGCTTTGACTTTGTTTACTGGCAGAATTATTATTTTCATGGATTACTGTTACAAATTATTTTTCATGAATATCTAGAAATGAAACTGATCCTGTAGGTCCAGCATGACTTAATCAAGAACTGATCATGCCAGGCTAATCTCATTCCTTTTGTTTGTTTGTTTTGGACAGGATTAACTAATATCAGAAGAATGCTATAGGTGTGGTGTATGCTTACCTAAATATTAGCAAAAGATTTGATAAATCACCTTATGAACAAGATGGAGAAATGTGGGCTAGCTGATAGGTTAGGTAGATGAGAGTAAGGAACTCATTAAATGACAGGACAGAAAAATAGTTTGATGGTAACTTGGCAGGTTGTTGTTAGTGGAATACTCTAGAAATCTTTTCTTGTTCCTGTGTTGTTTTAATACCTTTATCAATGATCTGAATGTAGGCATATGTGTATATGCTGGAGAAATAGATAAAATATATACGTGTATGTAGATATTTACATATATGACAGATATTATAGATAGTAAACATATACCTATATAGTTTATACTATAAATATATAAGGCAATTAGTAAATATATACATATAACATATAGATATATGTTGTATATGTATAATATGCTTATACAGGTGATGTAAACGAGGAGAAATAGTTAATACACTGCATGATAAAGTCAGGATACAAAAGATATTTGATAGGCCAGAACATTGAGCTCTGTATAATGAAGTTTAATAGACATGGCAAAAGTCTTGATTTGTTTTGCTTAAAAAGTACATATTACAAGGAAAAACTTCTATATCAGGATAGAAATGAAGTAGTGGATCATGATAGAGATTCTCAAAAAAAGCTCCAAAACATTTAAAATGCACAAAAGAAAACAAAAAAAGTAGAAAGGGACATTAAATAATGGTTTTTTACTATTTTTAAAAATCATGTATATATATATATCATAATAAGAAAAACTAGTAGTTGTTTCTGATTCTTTCACATTCTTTGTATGTTGAAATGTTTGTAAAGAGTTCATTAAAAAACAAATGTAAAAAATAATGATGAATGTAGTTTTTTATAATCATAAAATCATAAAACCAACTTCACAAATACAACAATGGAGATGGGCAGGGAAGGGTATTGTAGTGGACTTCAGGCTCACTGTTGAGTAGATAGTGTTTTTAATGAAAGCTTTAAAGTTAATGTAAGCTTTGGCTGCATTGATAGAAGTCTTGTGTCCAGGACAGTGATAATACCCTTGTGAGATCATATCTTGTGTTTAGTTCTACATTCCATATTTTAGGAAAGTCATAGTTGAATTGGAGAATGGCTAGAGAAGAATAATAGGGATCCTTATTATAGAGCTAGAAGGGATCTTAGAGGCCATATAGTCAAAGTCCCTCATTTTACAGGTGAGAAAATCAGGGCCCAGGTAGTTCAAATGACTTAGCAAAAGTCAGGCAAGGTAGTAAGTGAAAGAAGCAAGATTTGGTTGAAGGTTTACTTCCTCTAATTCTAGTTTTTTCCCACTGTACAATGGGCAGTCATGGCTGTTGAAGAACCTTGAGTTGCTACCATACGTTTTCCTTCTGTTTATTATTTCCAATTTATCCTGTAGCATGTTTGTACATAGTTGCATGTTGTCTCCCACATTAGATTGTAAGCTCCTTGAGGGCAGGGGCTACCTTTTGCCTTTCTTTATATCCCACAGGAATTCACAATGTTTGGCAAAGGGTAGGTGCTTAATATTTATTGACAATATTTCCCCCAATTCTGCAGCATAGTTGGGGAGGGAGATGCATCATTTTCTCCTCTCTTAAGCATCAAGCTTCATCATAATTGTGCAGCATTCAATTTTGTTTTGTTTTTTTCCCATACATTGTTGTCGTCATTTTGTATTCCTGATACTCCACTCAGAATCAGTTCACTTAGCATGTTTTTCATATGTTTGGCATGTCTTCCCACCTAAAGTTTGTGAAAAGTTTATGCTATTACATACTTCTTTTTTCCAATAACTTAAATTCTAACACAGAAAGACAAGTATGAACTGGTGCAGAATAAAAACAAGAAAACAAACTATCCAATGATTACAAAGTGTAAAGAAAAACACCTTTAAAAGGTCATGAGATATAATTAATTGTAATGACCAGCTTGGGTAAGAAACTGCTAAGTGACAGTGAATAGAATGCTAGACCTTGAGTCAGGAAGACTTGAATTCATATCTGTTCTGAAACTTTGTAGCTGTGCAGTACATACCTCCTAGGGTTGTTGTGAAGATCAGGTAACATGATATTCGTTAAGTGTTTAGCACAGTTCCTGGCACATAGGAGGTGCTTAATGAATACTTATTAGTCTTCCCTTCCTCCACTGAAAAAACTAATGTTAAAACACTCTCTCCCTTGCCTTAATAAAGAGGTGAGGACCTTCAGGTGTAGAAAGTGTTTCTACACTGTAGGCATGGTTACTTTGTTGATAAGTTTGCTAAAATGTTTCTGTTACAAGGTAGGGTTCTATGGGAGAGGGAGAATTATGGTGAAATGCCTGGGATATAAAAACAAAAGGCAACAAGAAAACTTAAAAGTATGGTTTAGATACATCTGATGAGAAACAGGTCATTTAAATCAAACCTAAACTTGCCTCTTTTCAACTTCTACTCATTGCTCCTGGTTCAACATTCTGGGATGAAGCAGAACAAGTCTAATCTCTCTTTTAATTGACTGCTTTTGAGTACCTAAATACCTTTATCATATCCTTCTTAAGATTCTTTTTCTCCAAGCTAAACAGCTGAGTTCTTTTAAATGACCCTCATATGGCAACAACTAAACTCTTTTGTTTACAGTTTTTACTGATGTCTGATTTTTGCATCACCTTAATTTCCAAACATATTCCCTCCACAAAGAGGGAATAAAGAATAAGAATAAGAGAGGTAAAAAAGGAAGTTCAGCAAAACTAATACATTAATTAACCAAGTCTTATAGTCACTGCTCTTTCCAAAATTACCAGTGATCTGTTGGCTAAATCTAACGGCCTTTTCTCAATCTTCATCCTTATTGACCTCTGCAGCTTTTGACAGTGTTGAACAGCCTCTTCTTGGTAACTCAGAAGTTTTCATGACACTAGTCTGTCCTGGTTCTTTTTCTATTTCACTATTCCTTCTCAGTCTTCATTAATAGATCCTTATCCAGCAGCTGAACTCCACTGATTGGGTGTCCCCCAGAGATATGTCCTAGATTTTCTGATCTCCCACTAGATCACAGTTGACAATCTTATCACCTTTCATGGATTCCATTATCATCTCTACAGTGAAGATTCTCACATCTGCATATTTAGTCCTAACTTCTTTCCTAACCTCCAGACTTATACCTCAAACTGCCATAGGTCATCTTGAACTGGATGTCCTATGGGTGTCTTAAACTTAACATATCTGAAACTGAATTATCTTTCCACCCAAACCCTCCCCTCTTCCTAACTTCCTTTGTAGTGTTGAGGGCACAATCATCTTTCCAATCACTCAGGCATGCAACCTACATGTCAGCCTTGATTTTCTCTCCCCTCCCTCAATATGGCTATTTAACATCATAACATTTCTCCTATATGACCCTGTCTCTTCTCTACTACCACCCTGGTGTAGGCCCTCATCTCACATCTGGAGTATAGCAGTAGCAGGTTAGTCTGCCTACTACAAACCTCTCTCCACTCTAGTCCATCCTCCATTGAGGTGTGAAAATGAGCTTCCTGAAGTTCAAGTCTGACCATGTCTTTCCTCCTCAGTAAACACCAATGGCTCCCTGTCGCCTCCAAGATCAACCATAGAATCCTCTGTTTGGTTTTCAAAGCCCATCATAACCTTTCCTCCTACCCACCAGAAGCCTTCTTACCCCTCCCCCCGACATACTCTTCAGTTCAGCTCTTTGTTCCCAAAAAAGGTCACTTTAAGGCAGTCTCACTATAAGGATCCTGAAGACTGCATTTTAGAATTAGTTTTCTTAGGAAGGAATGAAACCATTCCAATACCAGTATACATTTACTAGACCCTTGATTGTTATACAGATTGTGTCTGTGTAGAACTTTTATGTTAGACAAAACTAACTTTTATGATCTCCAGAAGAATGAACTATGATAATTGTAAATAAAGGTAATCAAGGGCATCTCTCATTTCTTTGTCCAGCCTGTTTTTGATTGGACATTTAGTAAATTAAATAAGAAAGAGTGAGCTTTAGAGATTATCATCTTAAAATCAAAGATCTGAGGCATGCTTAACACGTATCTCAGTTTCCTCAGCTGTAAAATTGGAATAATATCACTGAGTTATGAGGATCAAAGGAGATAATATATGGCAAACAATAAAGTTATGTAAGTGCTAACTATCATTATTATTATTATTTTCTAACACTACTCTGTATTCTTACTTTAGGGAATGTGGTTTAATGTTAAAAGATGAACATATGGCCTTTAGTGTTTCTTGATAGGCTTTGAAAAGTCAAAATATTATGTCAGAAGTGAACAAAAAGCTCATATCCCCTTTTCTTCTTCTCAGCAGTGAAGAAAACAAAATAGAGCAGCTGAACTAAACTCTGAATTTTTATTATATTTTAAAATCCAAGTTGATGAATGTTATATATTAACTCATTTATTCTCTTAGTTTTATATATTGAAAATCAAGGTACAGAGAGTTATCAGATTGTTTAGACTTAGCTACCAATAGCTGCGTAACATATTCCTTTCCTGATCAGTAGACTTGAGGTCTTTATTCCACTAATCAGATATTTTGCTTACTCTGATGAACAATGTTTCTCGTAGAAACATTTAATGATATTTTTGATCATTTTGTTTATTTTTACTTTTAGGCTTTGTATTTAGTGAATCAGAAGGTTCCGCACTGGAACAGTTTGAAGGTGGACCCTGTGCAGTTATTGCTCCGGTTCAGGTAACATATTCTGGTAATGATTTACAAAATACATGGTGAGAGGACTCTGTTAAATTCTGGGGATTGTTTGTTTTTGTAAGGAGTTAGTCTGCACCTGTGATTGCATTGGTTTGGGGAACTTCTGAAGCAGTGTGTATATCTCTGGGCATTTCACCTGTAACCTACAATTCTAGAAGCTCCCTGAGGCATTGAAGTTAAGTCATGCTCAATGTGTCAGAGACAGATCTTGAACACAGGTTTTCTTGCCTTCAAGGCTGACCCTCTAGCCATTTATTCCTGTGCCACTACTGCCTCTAGTGTTTTGGTTCACAATAATCTGTATAATCATGGACATAAGGCTCTCAGTCAACTTGAACCTTCATCACTTGCTCTATAAGCCAAAAGGGGAAATATGCTGATTTATATGTGTGCTTTCAGTGTCCATACATGCACTTCTTTGAATACCTGAAGAGAAATTTATTTATACTACACTTCACCATAATAGGAACAAATATTTTGAAGTTTGCAAAGTTGCTTTGTTAATGTTGTTTTATTTGAGTTTCACAGTAACCTGGTGAGGCAGGGAAAACTGAGGTTCAGAGAGGCGGCATCACTTGCTCCTGATCACAGAACTAGGTAGAATTAGGACTCAGAACTTTTTGACTCCAAGACCAGTGTTTTCCACTGTACCAGTCAGCTTACTGTGGACAGATAATTTATATCATAGATTAGTCAGTCAATCAAAATTTATTAAGTACCTGCTACCAGTGAAGCACTGTGCTAAATGCCTGGCATGCAAATACAAAAAGGAAAATCCCTGTCCTTGAGGAGCTTATAATATACCGAGGAAGACAACACAAAAGGAAGCTGAAAGGAAAGTGAGTGGAGAATAGGTGGCTGGGCACCTCCTGAAACTGAAGTTTTAAGAGGAGCTTTTCACTCCACTCTTCAATCAGAGGAGTCCTAGAGGCAGAGGATGTTCATGTGATGTGAGTACAGAGTTTGTGGTCTTTCTGGGATGGTGAGGTTCCTGGGGACATGATGGAGAAGTCCAAAGGAAACTCATGATTGTTAAGCCTCTTGCCTTCATTTGTTTCCATTTGTTGAGAATAACATACCTGAGAGAAGAATGAGCTATTATCTTATAAGTGTATAGTGTATATACAAAATATAATATCTTATATAATACATAAATATATAATACACAATTATTTTGAACTGTCAATGCTGACATATCATTTTACAGTGATCTGTAACTTTAAATCGATTTTATCAATAAAAAAGTCAGTTCAGATCAGATGAAAAAACTTAAAAGTACATTTTCATATTGGGGAAATTTCAATTCAACAGAAACTTTTAAAGTGTAATTAAAAGAAATCTGAACAGAGAAATTAGATTACTTACACTTCAGAATTAGAGATTGACATTTGAGTTTTTGGTATGTTTATATATCCTAATAATTGTTGCTTTAATTTCATAAAGGCATTTCTTTTGAAGAAGCTATTGTTTACTTCTGAAAAGTCTTCTTGGAGAGACTGCCAAGGTATTTTTTAAAAATAATTATTCATCTTGATTTTTTAAACTTATTTTAAATGCATTTTACCTCATCAACAAGTATAGTATAATTATATCACTTTTAAAAAATAATCTTTTACATTTTACAAAACGCATTTTCTCAGTTGATTCTCTTAACTACTCTTTCAATTTGACTGACCAGTTAGGCATTATCCTGATTTTACAGGTGAGAAAATTGAGGCTAAGAAAGCAAAACTTCTAACAACAGTTAGTAAATAGTACTAAGACTCAAATGCATGTATTCTTCATCTGTACCATGTACTCTTTCCAGCACACCATCCAGCCTTAACTGAGATCTCAAAAAAAAAAAAAATCCACAGTTCTTACTCTAAAATAAGTTTTTCTTAATTTATAACTCTTCCTATTTAACCTTTCATTTGAAAATATTTATAAAGCAGTAAAACTATATTAAGACATACTGAGAATGTGTAATTTTTCTCAATTCACATGTTTAATTGCTGTTTTACCACTGAATACATACTTGACTATAAATACAAAATTTTATGCAGGAGATGGTAATACATACTTTTGGTGAACAGAAAATGCCAGTGTAGACATTACTCTTTTAAAACTGATATGATATTCACTTCAAATCCCTTTCAGAAAGTTTTATGAATATACATGGGATCCAAATATAAAAATGTTTGTTTTTTTTTCCAGATTTCCAACTACCATGGTTTTAACTAAAGGTCTTGGTTGAATCTTATAGACCATTACACTGTAGATGTCATAGGCTTGGCAGCCCTTCCATAGCTGGAGATGTCACATGGCACATTATCAGGTGTTTAAACCTTGTCTCCCAGAATCCTCTCTTAGGCACTTAATAAATAAATGTATGTTTATTGGTTGATTGAACTTATTTTTAAGAGCACTACAAAGAAATGGAAAGTGAAACCTGTACAGCTTTAGAAACAAACATGATGTTCTGAAAATGTGATCAACCAGTGACTACTTATAATTTTGTAGTATTTACACTGTAATTTCCCCATAATTCAGAACACTGCATAAATTCCTTAATTTGTCCCCTTAATTTAAAAAAAAAAATTCAGGAAAGAAATTTTCTCTCCTCATTACTTCTTCTCTCGTTTCCACCATTCATTCATCCCATCCTTCTTCTTTCATTCCTTACCTTCCTCCCTGACAGTGCTAGTTGACACTGCTCAGAAAAAAAAGAAATGTTTCAATCCCATAATAACTGACTTTTTCCTTTTAAAAAAGTATGTCTATATAAGCCAATAAGGCTCCCAACCTAGGAGTCATGCTGGATTTCTCACTCTTTCCCTTTATATCCAGAAAATAATAAAATTTTTACCCTCTCTCACTTGTCTCTTTATCATATTTCTAATTATACCCATCCAGTCCTCAGTCTTAGATCACTTCTACCATTTCTCATTTTCACTCCTACACATGCGCTGCTGAACAAAGGTGAAGAAAAATCACAGAACTGTTTTGACTGTGACCATTACAAGTTTATGTTATGACATCTCAATTGGAACCTCACTGCTGCTAGGGAATATACTACACCTTCTTTATCAACTCATTATCCCACTCTCCAAAGCTGCTCTTCCAAACCTTCCATGACTCTGTATCCCTCTACTCTCTCAACTAAGAACTTGTTTCATATTTTACAGAAAAAATTGCGACCATTTACCATCAGCTCCTTCTTCCCTCTTCCCCATCTTTTGTCACTCAGGTGGCTTTTGCCATTCTCAGCTCCTTCATTGCTGTCTCACATTATGAAGTGGCCTTATACCTTAGCCTCTACTTGTTTAGGCAATCCCATTCCATCCCGTCTCCTTCAAAAGATTAACTCCTGTCATTCCCCACTCTTTCACTTACTTTAAGTCTACAAACATGCTCAAATTTCCCCTGTCCTGAAAACACTTTCACTTGATCCTTCCATCCCTGCTATCATCCCTTATTTCTTTTGTCCTTTGTAGCCAAACTCTTCAAAAAAGCTTTCTACAGGAGGTGCCTCCAATTTTTTCCCTCTTACTCTCCTTTTAACCCCTTAAAATCTAGCTTCTGGCCTTATGATTCCACCAGAACTGCTCTCTCCAGGCAGTAATATGGCCTTTTCTCGATCTTTATTCTCCTTGTCTCACTGGTGATCTATCACTCTCTCTTTGATACTCTTTTCTCTCTAGGTTTTTGGAACACCCCTTTTCTCCTTTTCTCCTATTTTGTCTCCAATCTTTCTAACCATTCCTTCTCTTTCTCTTTTGATGGATTCTCCTCCAGATCATACCCCTTTATCAGAGCTATCCCTCAGGTTTCTGTCCTGGGCCCTCTTCTCTTTCTGTACCGCCTACCTCACTTGCTGATCTTATCAGCTCCCCTGGACTTAATTACCATCTTTATTCTTGTTGTTCAGTTGTTTCAGTCATATTCAGTTCTTCATGACCCCATTTGGAGTTTCCTTGGCAAAGATACCAAAGTGGTTTGCCATTTCCTTCTCCAGTTCATTTTACAGATGAGGAAACTGAGGCCAATAGGGTTAAATGACTTGCCCAGGGTCACACAGCTAGGAAGTGTCTGAGACCACATTTGAACTCAGGTCTCCCTAACTCCAGACCCAGCACTTTATCCACTGCGCCACCTACCTGCCTTTATGCTAATGATTCTCAAATCTACCTATCCTGTCTCTGCTGACCTCCAGTCTCAAATCTCCAGCTGCTTTCAGACATCTCTACCTGGATGTCCAGCAGACATCTTAAACTTTATTTATCCAAAATGTAACACATTATCTATCCCCCAAGTCCTACCCACCTCCTACCTTCCCAGTTACTATTGAGGACAGTACCACCCTCCTAGTCCCTCAGGCTCCCAACCTAGAAATCCATGCTGGATTTCTCACTCTTTCCCTGTATAGCCAAGCTGTTGCCAAGGCTTATCTATTTCACCTTTGCAGACCCTCATCACTTCCTATCTTGATTACTGCAATAACCTGTTGGTGGCTCCGCTTTCCTCAGTTCTCTCCCCACTCCAATCCCTTCTCCTTTCAGCCACTAGAGTGATTTCCCTATAGCTCAGATCTAATCATTTTACACCCTATTCAGTGAACTGTAAGGGCTTCCTATTGCCTACAAGATCAAATACAAAATTCGCTATTTGGCATTCAAAGCACCTAACCCTACCCTAACCCCCTGTTACTTTTTCAGTCTTTATGTACCTTATTCCACAACATATATGTACTCTTTGACCCGGTAACACTGGCCTCTGGAACATTTCACAAGCAAGGCACTCCATCTCAGCTCCATGTGTTTTGTCTGACTGTCTCAGATAACTGGAACAGTCTTCTTCCTTGACTCTGACTACTGAACTTTCTAGTGTCCTTTAAGTTACAGCTAAATCCCACTTTCTACAGAACCTTCCCCATCCCCTCTTGATTCCTTTGCTTTCCCTGTTAATTATTTCTACTTATGTGGTATAAAGACACACACACACACACACACACACACACGTTTTGATGGTGTTATAGTTTGTGATCTGCTACAGTGTTTAATCTTTTTGAGGAGCAATAATTATAACAACTTTTAAACTTGTGTCAATTTTAGAGGAAGAACGGAAGGATCTTCTTTGTCATACCCTGTGTGATATTTTAGAAACTGCCTGCTCTGACAATTCTGGTTCTTACTGCCTGGCAGCATGGACAAGAGGAAAGACAACTGAGGACACTGCAAGTATTTCTGAAGGCCCTGCAGAGTCTAGTTGTCAAGAGGAACATACTTGTAAGATGCTTTGTATTTTGTTCCCAATGTTATTTTGCACTTAATTTGAACTTTTTACAGTTTAAGAAGAAAATACTTCCTGTTTTCATGGGTTATCTTCATTTGTGAGCCTGCATTTAAAGTCTGAATATTTTTTGAATAAGTCTTCCATTCATCTGGAGACAAGAGAGGACACTAGTTTTATTTTAGGAATCCTCTTTCATTTTTACTTTTTCAGAAAGGAAAAATCTATCTATCAAAAGTAGTGATGTTTTAATTCTGGTTGTCTTTTTCTTTGCCACCTCTTTGTGCTTTTCAGGCTTCATCCTGTGAGCTTAATCTATTAAAGCATCTCTTGCTATACACTTTCAACTTTCCTTGTGATTAACGTTCTTCTTTGGCATTCCAAAAGGGAAAATTAAGATAATCTATAGCAAAATCCCTACTATACTTTACTCCATTAAAAAAAGAAAAACCTCTGTGTTTTTTAGATTTTTCCTAGAGTAAAGTGAGGGGAAATTTTCCACATGAGACATTTCTTAGCAGATTATGTCAGTAATATTTATCTCCCTAGTTTATACAAAACCAAGATTCTTAAAATATTTGGCATTACTTGTCCACATGATTTTAAAAGAGCAAACTAAAAAAAAGTTTAAAAGTGTCTTTATTTAAGTATAGCAAAATACAGGGTGGTGACTAAACCGATAATCCAAGAAATTCTTAGGTATTTTTACTATCCGTTAATTTCTTTTATCCTGAAGATAGATGGACTGTACTTCTCTCTATTTCGTAGCCAATTGGCTTATTCTCTAAATATGTGAATTTTATGATATGAAATCTTCTCATGGTATAGAAGTCACTTTTATATTTTTGTTTCAAGATATTAAATTTCTCATAGAAGTCAGTTGATGGCTATCAAGACTTTGTTTTTATTCTAAAGTTAGCTTTCGATATCTCTTTGTAGAATATTTTTTCATCTCTTAAGCATTTTACACTATTCTAATTTGTAGCCAAAGAAATCGAAGTACTAAAGAAACTTGAAACTCTCCTTCCCTTTCTATTTCTGAGTCCCTGTTCCTCTCCTCTCTTCCTTTTCCTCTCTCTCTCTCTCTCCAAATTGAGTGCCAGATTTCTAAAAAGTGATTTTTTATCTTTATGACATCCATCCTGATTACTTCGGATTATGACTACTGTTTAATGTGGTTATTTACCACATTTTACTTCTAAAATTAAAACTTGATGAACTTGTAATTAGTTGTGTCTTTGTCTGAAGAGCATTTACAATAAAGTATTTCATTATTAAACTAATGAAAAGAAGAAATTTCCTATTTCTGTTGAGAAAGATGGCTCTTCAAATTATTTGAATTATTTTTGGAGTTGATACGTGTTAAAGCGAAAATTTAATGTTTATTAGATCGGTGAAAATAATAGACCTACTTATGATTTATCTTGAAACAGTTATGTGTATTGCTTTATAGGGTACATGTAAAGATCACTTAGGTAGTTATTATAGTATTCTTAGTTTGCGCTATAGGTGATATGTGGGTACTCAAAGTATTTCATTGAATTTCAAATTTAACTTCCTTATATGACCATTAGTCAGATATATTCTTTTAATGAGGCTAATTCAAATGAGTGCCTACTTGCAGTCATACTGAAGTCTTCTATGTAGTAAATTGATATTCTCCTGTATTTGCTGCTTCATTTTAAAAGTTATAGCTCAATGTAATATTTCATTGAAACTATACTTCTTTTTTTAAAATTTAAGATAGTGTTATATGCTTAAAAATAGTTCCCAAATTTTGGAGGGTTTTTTGGGGGGGATATGGAGTT